>NC_139559.1:28250632-29450632 GCF_965112155.1 Podarcis liolepis
AGTCGGAAGGGGTGTGCCCCAGTCTGCAAGGCTCAAGAGGCCGTGTTAGCTTATTGCAGCATGAATCTTGTCAGTGACATTGCAATTGTGATAGTGCCGTAATAAATTGGAGTAATAATGAGATGTAATTACAGTTATGATTATTGCTTTATAATTATAATGTTTGTTATAAAATGGCAGTGGGGACGGGCTGCTAATAGTGCTGGTGGATTAATTCCCAGAGTCTTTGTGCTTCATTCTGAAATGAAGTTCAGGCAAAAGAAGCCTGTGTAAATGCTGTAGCTCCATGGGAGGTCATCTGCATGGTAGGCCTGGGACTGTCCCCTGACTGAAATCCTGGAAAGCCACTGCCAGTCAGTGTAGACAGTACTGAGCTAGATGGGCAGTGGTATGACTTGCTATAAGCCTGTTTCCTGTGATCTAGGTACAAATATGGGATTGCAGAGGGAAAGGCCATCTCAGCTTTACCTGGGATGCTTTTGGGCCCCTCAGAATTCTGATCATCTTTGGTTTATTAACCTTGCAACAGCCAAACTCTAGCAAGATCACCACCACCTAACTACTCCATTTATTGTACTTTCAGCTATTTCAAGAAGGGTGTGTTCATGTGTGCCTTTGTTTAGCATGCAAGGCACTTTCCACAGTATAAGAGGACAGGCTCCTCTCTCAAGGAAGCCAAATTCAGCTCAAGGAAGATAACAGAAGACATGCAGGCAAAAGTAGCCTGGGGGGAAATAGCCACCTAGGGCATTGCAGGTGGAAAGGTGTATAGAATTGCAACCATAGGCTTAGTTACAGTAAGCAAGGGATAGCCAGCTCCCATCAGTCCAGCACAGCAAATGGTCAGGGATGATAGAAGTTCTAGTCTGCCGCTGGAGGGTCCATGCTAGCTACCTCTGCTGTTGGGTACAGGAAGTGGAGAGTTGTACAAGGATGGAGAACAGGGATTTTCAGGAGGGGTTCAAAGAGAGACTGCAACATCCGGTTGCTTAATTGGTTAGAGCAGAGGTTTTCAACCTTTTTGAGTCCAAGTCTCCCTTGACCAATTGCATTCTTTCTGCGGCACCCCTGTGGGGCTCAGGAGCCCAGTAATGTCACCCCTTCCCTGCAAAGCTGGCAGCCTCTTGCCCTTTTTGAACACCCTCCCTTGTAGAGAGTTCCCTCAGCCTCCTCTTCTCTCCCCTCTCCTTTGGGGGTCCTCTAGGCAGCTGCTGCTCCTGCCCCTGGTCTCTAAGCTGCCTCCCCCCCCCCCCGCTGCCCCAAAGAGAGGTGCATCTTCACACTGCCCCACAGGGGCCTGGGAAGCACCCCCTGGCCAGTCCCAGAGGCACCATTTGCCTGGGGAGCTTGTAGCCAGGGCCGCTGGAACAAACAGGTGTGCAAGCCTTTGGGAGGCAGAGACGCGTGAAGGCATCAGAGGACAGAGGGAAGGAAAGAGGGACAGAGGCCAGTGTTGCCCTCAGCACCCCTGACTATCATTCAAGGCACCCCAGGTTGCCAAGGCACACAGATTGAAAACCACTGGGTTAGGTTAATCCTTGAAAATGATTTTTATTTATGAAAAAATGTGCCCCTCATCAATCAGCTAACATGTGTTATTTATTTCCTTACTGGTAGCAATAGGAGTCCCCCCCCCCCAATACTAATTGCTGTGAAGGGGCATTCTCATCAGGATTGTGGCTGAGGAAGGAAAGGTTAAAACTTTCCCACAAGATGCAGTCCTTATAGAAATGCAGAGAGAGTTAAATTTTAACATCCCCTGCTAACACAAAATGTAAAAGGTCTGGCCTAATTTTCCCCAGGGAGCTCTCCATGGTTCTGATTCTCCTGTGCAGGGTACTCTTCTTCCCCTTTATACACAGGCTCCAGCTAGCAACAGGAAGACATAAGCAAAGTACTGTACACATTAACCATTCAAAGCACATTTAAAGTACATTCCACCCCGCACCCCCGGAAGAATTCCGGGCACTGTAGTTTGTTAAGGGTTGATGGGAGTTGTAACAAGGGATTGGGGACTACAGAGTTGGCATCCACCTGTCACAGGAGACAATGGAGGAGTGGGCCTTTGAGGGTGAAGTCTAAATGTTGGAATGCCCAGAATTCTTTCAGGGGGGAAATATGTTTTGAATATATTCTTTAAAGGTATAGCATGTATGCAGCATAAACTGGACTTTTCTTGGTGCAGAGTTTGAGATTACTTGCTTATTAAGCATGCACACGTAGTAGGAACAGCAGGCATTTACCCACCGCATGCTCCTATGGGTGCTATATGGGTGCTCTATAAGGAGGGGGGCTAAAACCCAGCTGTTCCATTCATGCAATTCTTCATTTTCCCCAACTGTCCTCAATGGATTTTATATATTTGTCTAGTATAACCACCCTTAATAGGAATTTAACAGTATGCCTGGTATATCAAACGTCTTGTCAACCAAGGTCATTGTCAGTCACTTGGAGGCTTTTTCTTCATTTACTGCTTGGCTTGCAAGGTCAGCAAATGGCCACTGGCCATTCCTCTCCTCCTATCTTGCTGCATAACAAATATCATTGTGGCATCTTAGCGCCTCGCAGGTTACTCAAGTGAACACAAGAAGAAGTGGAGGTTCTGCCGGCATTCTGCCAGAAGGAGCTTGCTAACTGCAGCACTCAGTTCATGGTAAACTATGTGGGTTTATTTATATATTGATGAGGTAGTGCTGGTTGCTGTATGCTCTGGCATGATATATTTAACATGCAGGGGGGTTTTTTTAACCCTAATCATACAATTTGGAGAAACAAAGTATGACATGTGCTAGCACTCACTGCAGATTCTCTTCCAGTCTGGTGGTAAAGCTATAGAAATTTCCAAAATTAAGAGGATTCCTGGTGTTTAACAAAGTAGAAAAGAAACCATTACTGGAGTGAGGGGAAACTACTCTTATCCTAGTAGTGTGAAGGAAAATTACTCATGTCTCCAAATCATTGCAGTAAAAGTACCACAGCACCAGCCCTTTCCTTAAAAACAGTCAGTTTCCAAAAGCCAGATGGAACAAGAAAGTATTCACCTGTAGGAGGAAGGAGAAAAAGGAGGGAACCAGTGTGGTGCAGTAGTTAGAGTGTCAGACTAGGACCTGGGATTTTGTTGTTGTTTAGTAGTTTAGTCGTGTCCGACTCTTCGTGACCCCATGGACCAGAGCACGCCAGGCACTTCTGTCTTCCACTGCCCCCCGCAGCTTGATCAAACTCATGTTCATAGCTTCGAGAACACTGTCCAACCATCTCGTCCTCTGTCATCCCCTTCTCCTTGTGCCCTCCATCTTTCCCAACATCAGGGTCTTTTCCAGGGAGTCTTCTCTTCTCATGAGGTGGCCAAAGTATTGGAGCCTTGGCTTCAGGATCTGTCCTTCCATACCAGAGTTCAAATCCCCGTTCATTCATGAAGCTCACTGGGTGGCCTTGGGCCAGTCATTGCCTCTCAGACTCATTTACCTCACAGGGTTATTGTGGGGATTAAATGAAGATGATGGAGAACCATGCACACCACCTAGTGCTTCTTGGAGAAAAAGGTGGGATATGAATGCAATAAATAAATGGATAATCTAGGGAGGGGGTTTCAAAGTCTGGGAACAGCCACCGAGAAGACCCTCTCCCACACCCTTACCAAGCATCCCTGTGAGGGTGACAAGACCAAGACATAGACATAGACACACAAACACCCCCAAAGATCTCAGAGTCTGAGTAGGTTTGTATGAGAGAATCCAGTCTTAAACCTAATACAACTTTATAGGTCATAGCCAACACTTTGAATTGTGCCTGGAAATAGATTGGCAGCCAGTGGAGCTGTTGAAACAAGTCAGTTGTATGCTCCCTATAACCAGTCCTAGTCAACCATCTGGCTGCAGCTCTTCAAAGTTTATGAGCACTTTTCAAAGGCAAGTCCCACATAGAACACATTATAGTAATCCAAACAGGATGTCGCTCTGGCATGTGTCACTGCGGTCAAATCAAACATCTCAAGGAATTGGCAACGCTGGTGCACTAGCTTTAGGGAAGCTTTTAATGTTTAACAGACTATTGTATTTTTATATTTTGTTGGAAGCCGCCCAGAGTGGCTGGGGAAACCCAGTCAGATGGGCGGGGTATAAATAAATTGTTGTTGTTGTTGTTGTTGTTGTTGTTGTTGTTGTTGTTGTTGTTTAACTCTGCAACTGCCACTGCAGAGACCTGGGCATCTGGACTCAGGGCTAAGTCCAGGAGCACACACACACACAGCTGTTCTTAAAGTATGTGCACATGGCAAAAATTGCCACAGGCTGGCTGTCACCATCCCATGCACTATGCTTCAGGAAGCTCCCCCACCCCCACCCCAACACTCAGGACATGCCCACACACAGCTCAAGAAGTCAACCTTTTAGACCTCATAGCCAGCAATAATCTCTTAGAGCTGTATGACCCAGCATGTGACCAACCGCAGGGCAAACGCTCTGTATATTTGGGTTGTGGGGATTGGAGACACTAAAAAGCAATCCATAAAATTAGGATCATCTGGATGTGCATGAAAAATGCTTGTATAGACTCGCAGCAGTTACCATCTGATGGGGACAACCACCTCAATATCCCTAATATTGGGCAAACATTTAGCAAAATTTTGGAACTTATTGAATAAAGTGTTGGGTAATGAGCTTCTGTAGTGATCCCCATTTTACCAGCCCCATTTGATGAGAAGTGACTGTTTCCAACTGCTTTCTGAGCTCTACTATTCAATAGGATCATAACCTTCATTCATTTCATCTAATACGCTTTATTGCAACTGTATAGTGCTAATTTCTCCTGTACAATGTGATGTGCTGCAGGCATTTAATTCTATTTAACTCCCCCAGCAAAAGCTGCATGGAAGGGCTGGCCCACACCAACAAAAGGGGGCATTCATTGGGAAGTGTTTTCATCTCCTTTATGCTGCTCAGGTGGTAAAACGTAGAACTTCAAACAATTCCACGACTAGCTCAGTCTTGAATCAAGACTGTAAGTAACGTACTCCAGGGGGTGTTTAGATTTACTGGGGATCAACATGCAGGAAGTAGATATAGAGAATCAGTCATATAGCACGCACTCTCTTCTTAGGCATGTACCTACATATGCATAGAAAACCGGTAATAATTTTATACCTTCTGTCTTACTAATCATCCATAGCCTGCAAAATGAGTGTTGCAAATCTGAAGGAGTACAGCAGCAAAACAAATTACTGTTGTGACAACTAGGAATTGAGCCATTGCTTCCCTGTCATGTGGCTTAGGCCACATTCACACCATGTATTTGGCACCACTTTAAACAGTCATGGTTTCTCCCAAAGAATTCCCAGAGTTCCTTTGGAAAAGGGATCGGCTGTTTCACCACTCTGGCAACTGTAGCTCTGGGAGGAGGCAAGGGGTCTCTTAACAACTTCCAGCACCCTTAACAAACCACAGTTCCTATAATTCTTTGGGTCAAAGAATTTACAACTATTTAAAGTGGTATCTTAATGCTTTAAATGTATGTGAATGTGGCCTTCATTTCCTAGCTCAAGCTGTCTGGAGCAAATTGCTCTGAACATATGGTTTTTCCTGGTGCATTTGCCCCATTTTTGCAACCCACAGATATCTGGACTGTGTGGGCTGGGTGGGTGGTTCTATGTTGAGCTGAAATGGATATTCACAAATATTCAAAATTCCCCCAATTTTCCGAGTCAGACATTCACATCCCACCCGCCACCGGAAGAATTTTGAAGCAAAGTGTGATTTAAGTTTTAGATTCTAGTATTCATGGTGAGGCTATTCTTCTACCAACTACTACCACGCATTTATTCAGCACCATTTGTTCTAGGTGTTTGTATAGAGCACAGAAGAAACAGTTCCAGTGAGCTTACAAGCTACTCCAGATGGGCAAGACAGATGGGGGATAGGTCAGAAATGGATGGAGAGAGATTTTCATCCTCAGGGAGTAGATGTATCCACAAACATATATCAGTGAATAATTTCTACCCTTGAAACTCAGAACAACAGCATTGTGTGCTGATGCTCCCGCATTACACATGCATATTTTTAACACCTGGCAGAGATCCACAAAAGTGCTTTTAATATGAAAAACAGTTCAGAGACACCAAATTAAAACTCATCTTGCGCTACCTCACTTAAGTGTCGTTTTTAATAATGCTACTTATTAGTCATATGCGGCCTGATAACTGTTCTAGGGATTGTATGGGATGGCTAGAATAAAATTGCAGAATTTTTAATTTAGAAACCACTATAAATGGAAATAAATAACAGCAGACATGTGTTGTTTGAGGCAGCTTTTACAGTGTTGGTGAAAACCTTCTAGTATCAAGGCCTGGAGAAAAGCAATAATCTCTCCTCTTCTTATAGGCAATC
Organism: Podarcis liolepis; assembly: GCF_965112155.1. Classification (NCBI taxonomy): domain Eukaryota; kingdom Metazoa; phylum Chordata; class Lepidosauria; order Squamata; family Lacertidae; genus Podarcis; species Podarcis liolepis. The sequence continues at coordinate 28,257,013 of NC_139559.1, forward strand.
ATCATAGGCAAGCCTTTCTTATTTGTAAGGAGCATAAATTGCAAGTGGCAAAGTTGCTTCTCTTGTACGGAAGTAATGAATTAGCTAATATCCGCACACTGCTTTGAAGATACATTATAAGCATGAGCATTATTGCACTGGGAAGCAAGCACTGGTTTTCTGCTGCCATTTCTTTCCTTCATTCTAATGGCTGGAAAATGTGCACACAGGCACACACAAATGCATATGCACATGCACATAGTTAATAGATTCATAGAATTGTAGAGTTGGAAGGGAACCCAGGAGTCATCTAGTCCAGCCCCCTGCAATGCAGGAATCCTGCCCATGCCCGTCCCTGGGTGGGCTTGAACCACTAGCCTTCTGGTTAAGAGCCAGACGCACTGACCCATTGTGCCACTGGAGTACTTTAGGAGTACTTTTAAAGCAAGGAAAGGGGGGCTACCCTTAGGCTACCCTTATGCTATTCATATAATCAGTTATCGGTAATCAATATATTCATATATGCTCACACATAACAGGGCTTACAGTGATTTTTATAATCCATTTTGAATCAAGAAAAGCTTTGCCTTAGCTAACTGCAAACTGCTTGGAACCGCAAGTCCAGAACCAACCTTTCACCTAGAAACATCCTTGTACCCTAAAGGAAAGGGGAATACATGAATCAGAGACACTGGTTCAAAATCCCCCTCAAATGCAGGCTAAAATCGTCCACAGAACAGGAAGGGCCAAACCACAAAACCTGGGGGAGGTAAGGCCAGGAGACTCCCTGAGTATCATTTCCCTGTTCTGTCAGAACTAGGGAAAAGGTCAGACTGCACATCATTGCAGACAATGGAAAGCAGAAGTTGGGAGTAGAACTCTGCGCTCGGCCAGGAGCCGGGAGCCGGGAGCATGGCAAGAAGAAGTGCTAATTGGTTATTTTTTGCTGGCGTGCGTGACTGTCTCATGATTGTCTCCTGATCTGTGATTTGCTCAGGTATAAAAACCTCAGGATTTGTATGCTTCGGGGTCCCAGTCCTTTTGGAAAAGATTCCAACTGCGTCCTTATTGCTCAGCAATAAAACCTCACCTTCTTTTTCTCCAAAAGCTGTGTCTGTCTGGTCCTTATTCCACCCCAAGTGGTTACCACTATATTTTCATGTGCTACACTTTCAGTGTTATCTTCTGAGAGTTTCTAACAGTGAAACCCTGGCTAGTTTATCTATCCCATATCAAACAGTAGCAGGTGAGCTACATGGGAGTACCCAGTTTTGAATAAACAGGGATGCTCTCGCAGAACTTGATATACTGACTGCCTGATTGATATAGACACATCAGTGCACCCGGGTGGATCAGAAAGCCAGATTAAATAGAAACTCAGTTTGAGTCTAAATTCATGGATGGAGTGAGCAGAGAATAAAACACGACAGGGTGTGAGGGTGCACTGAGGTTATACAGAGATGAGCTTGCTTCTGGGCTATTTTATAACGCCTATAATCTATGTGTCTTCAATTCAGGATAAATGCTTATAGCTCCAAAGGAATGGATGCTTTATAGCAGAATTTTACAGTCAAGCTTCTATTGGGCCCATTATGCTAGTCAATATTACCCTGTTGCACTTACACTAGCAATCATCTAGCCATTCTGAGCAACTGCATGTGTTGTTTAGGTGACTGTTATTTCCTGCTTCATATATATATATATATATATATATATATATATATATATATATATATGGTGTGTGTGTGTGTGTATATATATATATATATATATATATATATATATATATATATGGGGTGTGTGTGTGTGTGTGTGTGTGTGTGTGTGTGTGTATAATGAATACACACACACCCTAGTCTTCAGCCTTAAAAGAAATCACTGTGATTTCACCCAGGGGAATGAATCCTACCTGTTGAATTGGATCTTATCAGATATGCGGAAAAACCAGAGATGAACTGTGCGAGATCACAGAGCCCAAAAGACATGCTTTTTTTCAGGGCCATGCTCTTGAGGCACTGTTTTCTCACTGGAGAAAGCAGGATGTCCCAGTTTTCCTGGGACACTTGCAGGGAATGCATGTTGTATTTTTCTCTTCCATTTAGTTAGTGCTAAACTGTGTGTGCAACTGTTCTTGTGTTGCTGTACATTGAACATTTCTATATATGCTAAGCAAGAAATCAAAGTATTTTCAAGATATTTCATATGCAAATATATTTATTGCAAGATAAATGTTCTAGTTAGATTATTTTTCAGTTGCATCCTCCCTTATGTACTGCAGGATATATGCAAATATCAAACTTTATTATTCCTGTTTTCATTATCCTTTCTGTTTGAATAATACACTTTTGGGGTAATTCTATGGGTAATCCTTTTTAACTTGGCATGGCTTAGTTCCTCAGTATGTCTTAATTACCCCCCCCCCCCGCACTAAGCATTTAAAGCAGTGTTGTACCACTTTTAATAGTGGTGACTTCCCCCAAATAATCATGGAGAGTGTAGTTTGTTAAGGGTGGTGAGAGTTGTTAGAAGGCCCCTATACAGAGCTGCAGTTCTCAGAGTGGAAGAACAATCAATCCTTCTTCTCAGGGAACTTTGGAGAATTGGGAAGGGGTGGTGAGTGAACCCAGACTTTTAAAACCATCTTAAAATATCTTCTATTTGACTCCGGACAAACTGAGCTTCTGCCATTATACAGAAGATCAGAAAAAATCTAGCTATGAATGGGTTAAGAACGTTTTTGCTCCACTCTTCCAAAGGAGAGAATCAATGCTAGCTGAGTCCTAGCCCCATTGGGGTGAAGGAATACATGTATCATTCCTAGCAATATTAATTAAGGACTAATCAGGTTGACAGAGATTTATTCACAGTTGGTTTCCTTAAAACTGGTTTAACACAGTTGGGAAATGGGAAATTGACCTCCTTGTTCACACACAGCTCCAAAATGATCATTAATTACTGTACCAACCTGCTTAAATGACCCGGCAAGAGCTCTGTGCCGGACTTCACCTTAGATTACATGGAGGGCTTAGCCCATAATGCCCTCTTGGAACAGGTGTTTTTCTCCACACATTACTGTATGGTGGGGATCCAATTGTTCACATGTTGGGAATGAACGTAATGATTAAGACTGCAATCCTAACCCCACTTACCTGGGAGTAAGCCCTACTGAATTCAGTAGGGCTTTTGAGTAAACATGGGTGGGATTGCACTGGTAACCTGATCTGAAGACTTAAAACCAATGAGAGGCAAGATGATAAAAGAAATTAAATCTGCACTCCAGTACCCACTTAGCTGAGAATAAGCCCCATTTTATAGAACTGATCTTATTTCTGATTGGATATAGGATACTGGGATTTCTTTCAGTTAACCTGTGGTTGCAGGGGGCTGTTCCACAATCTAGTTCCTAGTTCACTACCATTCTTTGAAACAAAAGTATTATTCTTGACATAACTAAGCCAACTGATCTATTGATGGATTGATTGATTGATTGATTGATTGTAGATCAGTGGGATATAAAAGTGCTCATTGTGCCCTCAAGACACACACACTCATTGCTCTCCAAGGCCACTCAAAAGTTTAATTTTTTTAATGACAGATTTAAGTTTGTTTGGTTTCCTTTGTTTGGTTTGGGTGTTGCCTGTTTTGTGAGGGGATGTCTGCTGTTTGTCAGTGTTTTATTCGTTTTGGTCATTTCTGTAGATGTTTTAGCTGTTTAGAGGAGGATACCGAGCAACACCAGTTTTTCCTTCTGTGAAATGGGTATTTTGTGGTCCCCACAATAGTTTCTTAGATTTACAAATGGGAGTTTCAGGTTAAGGGGGGAAGGAAGAGAGTGACTGCCTTAAGGTAATATTGTGAGTTCCATTACAGAACAGGGATGTGGACCCAGGTTTCCTTGGCTTCTGTCTCTATCTACACTGTTCTCAGACATGTATCTCAGTTTACATTTCCGAGCACAATTCAAAGTGTTGGTGCTGACCTTTAACAGCCTCGGTCCAGTATACCTGAAGGAGCGTCTCCACCCCCATCGTTGAGCCCAGACACTGAGGTCCAGCCCTGAGGGCCTTCTGGCGGTTCCCTCCCTGCAAGAAGTGAGGTTACAGGGAACCAGGCAGAGGGCCTTTTCGGTAGTGGCGCCTGCCCTGTGGAACACCCTCCCATCAGATGTCAAGGAAATAAACAACTGACTTTTAGAAGACATCTGAAGGCAGCCCTGTTTAGAGAAGTTTTTAATGTTTGAAGTTTTACTCTGTTTTTAGTGTTCTGTTGGGAGCCGCCCAATTAGCTGAGAAAGGTCATTTCTGCTCTTTTCCAGCAGAGATGAAAATCCAACCTTTCCTGCTTTCCTTTCTGGGAACGAGAACGAGTTCTCTTTTATTCTTTCCCATTATCCTGTATCAACCTAGTCTCCTGGTATTTCTCCTTTTCTGTTTCCACAATGGACACTTTTATGTACATCACTGGTTCCTGTCCAAATGACAGGACAAGATTCCATCATCATCTTAGCCCCCCTGCATCACATTTCTCTGCATCAGGGCTGGGCTTGCAGTCTGCAGCGCGTCAGTAGCCAGGAAGTGCAAACCCAGGACCAAGGACAAATCATGATTAGAGGGCAAACCAGGTGGTAGCACCAAAGAAGAAAACCACAAAGCACACCAGTACTCAAGTAGACCTTGTTGTTCAAATGAAGCACCATGAGCACAGGAAGCCCTCTTAACACCCATTCCTGCATAGGAGATGCAGATGACCAGCTACTCACCTGATCTCTCAATAGCTGAGTCGCCATTGCTTACTGGGAGGGAGACAGGGAGGTATGTGTGGTACAAACACCCTGGCAGAGCCAATCTGGAACTCCTGCAGGTCCATTTGCACCACGCCAACAATGTTGCCTCCTTGCCTCTCTCCCTGGTACAGCCAGAGCAGGTCTGGAGAGTGTTCTTCCCCAGGAGGCCGCACTCATGTGGTCCTCCACATGGAGCGGAGATAAGCAGTTCCTGATAAAGGGCTGAGCCTCCCACTTACAAGGAACTGGCATAGTCCTCTTCATTGGAGAAAATCATAAAATGATTCCATTTTTCTAGCCTGATAGCAGCAGTTGTATAAGTATTAGAAGGACACTCTTGGTAATGGCTTGACGTTTTAAATGTCCAATTCAAGATTACATAACAAACTACAATTCTACACTAATACAGCAAGCTGAATATCAATAAAACAGATAGAGGTGAACAAAGAACCCAAATCAGAAGGCATTCAGCACTGAAAACCTTTCTAGGAAAACTAGCTATAATGCAAATAAAAATGAAAAGTTTCCCTCTTCAATTAAAAACCGCAATTGTGCCAACTGAAGAATTGCACAAAACACATGGGCTGAAATTACTATTATTAATTTCCTTGTTAGCTACCTACAGTTGGCACCTTTTTACTTGAGAAATTATGGACAGTGGGGCAAAATTGTCAAGGGGCTTACGGGGACTTTGGTGTAATTGTGGTGCACAGCCTTGATTATTAAATACAGGGTTAGAAAAGAGGCCACTAATGGCCTGCATTTAGCATACTTTGGCTACCCAACCACTCTAGGTCACACAGGAATTGAACTTGTTAAGTGCTGCCTGCCTCTTTTCTTTAAACCAGTGCCTTGCACAAGAGCTCTTTGGAAAGACGTGTTCAAAAGTCCCATATGTCTCTGTGTATATGTACATGTGCAGAGTGAGAACAAAATCAGAACCACACTCTCTGTCTCCACCTCTCTTATGGACAATTCTCTCCCACATTTAATATGGACAGAGCTCATGAAATATGAAAATGCACAAAAACACATTTAATATGGACAGAGCTCATGAAATATGAAAATGCACAAAAATGATGAATAGGTGACAACAATGTGTTATAGGAGTGCAGGGGGATAAGCCATGTTCTTCCTTCTTTCTTGATTCACTGTTTCTCTCTGTTTTTCTGACCTACATTCCTTTCATCCACCTGGCACCAAATATATAAGTATCAGTAGCTTTCGGACAACTTCACTATCCTGTGCATAATCGACTCATAAAGCTAATTCAAGTGAGCTCTCTCTCTCTTTCAGATAGTTATTTGCCAAGACTACAGGTCATCTAAGCAGTGGTACCACGCTGTTGTGAGCTCTGGACTAACCACTGCCCCCTTGCCCCCTTTGTCCTCCATGATCCAAATCATAGGAAGAGTGAGGCAAACAAGTTATGTAAAAAAGAAGGGAGAGGAGCTGAGCCTCAGCTAGAATCAGCAGCTGTTTGGGAGAGGACCGGGGGAATTTACACAATGTCTGGCCTAGCACGGAGAGCTACACTCTCCATCTGCTCCTGAATTCAGCAAGCTGACTTGGACTGCGGCATTGCTGATGCTTCCAGGCTGGATGCAGAGCAAGGAATGGAACCAGGAGCGTTTCTGCTTTGTTGGAGGGTGTTAACCCTTTGCTGCCCGGCTCGCTTTGCAAGCCATCATCTCAGAGGTGATCTGGTGGAAAGTGACTGTTATGTTCCAGGAAAAGGAAAATCCCACCACTGTAAAAGTACATAGTGCTCCTGTTTGCATGCCTAGATTACGTAGCTATACACAGGGCTTTGTGAAGAACTTTGATGTGCCTCCAATCCTCACTAATCCCACACAAGAGCCCACACTTGCATTCATGGCATAAGTGGACTACAGCAATGCCATGGTTAGTCATAGACTGGTGAATAGTCATAGAGCAGCAACTCTGCATGTAGAAGGTCCTCAGTTCAATCCCTGGTACCTCCAGGTGGGGCTGGGGGAAAAAATCCTGTCTGAAATCCTGATGAGCTGCCGCCAGTTGTGTAAACAATACAGAGCTAGATCAACTGGTAGCATGACTCAGTAAAAGGCAGCGTCCTATGTTCCCATGTATACCTACTACAAGATCCATGCTGTGGTGCCACCAAGCTTGGGAGGAAGCATTTCCTGAATTTCCATTTTGGTGCTGAAACACTGAGCTGGGAAGAGGGTATATTTTCATGCAGGTGCACTCAGATAACTTTCACAGCTATCCACACATATCAGAAGAACCTGTAGCACGTGAAGGTAAAGCAGGTACCCACTTTAGCGTTAATAAGGATCAGGCAGACGCAGCAATGGAGAAAAAGAAGGTGAAGTTTATTGCCAAGCAATAAGGACCCAGTTGGAATTTCTTCCAGAGGAACTGGGACCCCGATTGACAGAAATCCAGAGGTCTTTATACCTGAGCAGATCACAGCAAATCATAGATCATGAGACAACCATGAGGCAGTCACGAATCGCCAGCAAAAATTAACCAATTAGCAAGCTTCTTGCCATGCTTCCAGCTCCTGGTCAAGCACAGAGTTCTACTTCTGCTTTCCGTTGCTTGCAGTGACGCTCTGTGTAACCTCTCCCCTAGTTATGACAGGACAGGGAGTTTTGGAGTTTTGTGGTTTAGCTCTTCCTGTTCCTGTGGATTAATTTAGCCTCTATTTGAGGGGATTTTGTACCAGTATCTCTGATTCACATCTTCCCCTTGTTCAGGGTACATGTATGTTTCTAGGGGAAAGGTCGGCTTCTAATTTTGCTGTTTCAAGCAGTTTGCAGTTAGCTAAGGCACAACTTCCCTTTGATTCAAAGTGGATTATAAAATACTGTAAGCCCTGATTATGTGTGAGTATATATGAATATATTGATTACTGATAACTGATTATGTGAATAGCATAAGGGTAGCCCTTCTTTCCTTGCCTCAAACCTATGTTGACTGCAATGTCCCACAGGCAATAGTCCTTCATTGTTGTTTGCCTCCAGCAATTGGTATTCAGCTCCAAATGGATGGATCCAAATGGAGGCTACAATCCCATACCCAACAGGAGCAAGCCTAAATGAATACATTTGGGTTTGCTTCTGATTGGGTGCATATATGGGCACACTGCATATTAGATGGATGATGGTTCCATTGAAATCCATGGGACTATTTTGTCTTGACTTAAGTTCCACTGATTTCAATAGGAATAAAGTTCAGTTAACTCCATCTAGATCCTACCCATTGTGGCTCTGAACATGAAGGCTGTATTTGCTGTTATAACTACTTGCCATTGATAGGCCTACATAAAGTTGTCTAATCCTCCATTAAAGTCAGGCAAATGGTCATAATCACATCATCACCACAGATTATGTTAGTTTGACCTATGTGTTGTTTAAAGAAGTACTTTCTTTTGTTTTTCTGATTCTGTTGTTCATCCTTTTCATTTGGTTATGCATTCTTGTATTAGGAAGAAAGAAGGGGGAACATTCTATCAACTATATCTACACCATTCATACTTGGATAAACCTCTGTCACAGGGATGGGAAACCTGTGGCCCTCTAAATGTTATTGGTCGACATCCTCTATTACCCCTGACCATTGGCCATGCTGGCTGGGGACCTGGAGTCCAACAACATCTGGAAGACCACAGGTTCCCCATCTACAGTTGGTCATGTCCCTTTTTGGACATCTTTTTTCTAAACTAATTAAGTCTCAGCACTTGTACAGAATATGTTTGATAGCCCTGGGAGATTTTAAGCTCATATACCAGAAGAGAGATTAGTTCCAAATGTGTCAAAAGAAATAGACATCACAGAGCAAAAGTAAACTCCCAAACTTCATTGTACTCAAACGGCTAGCCCAGAATTCTCCAGCCTGGTGCCCTCCTGATGGAAATTGTAATCCAAAACATCTAGAGATCACCAAGCTGGAAGAGGTTGAGCTAGACAAATGTGACTTTTAAAACTAGTGAAATGTTGAAGGTAACTAAGTTTTCAGTTTGTCCAAACATGATCATCATATACAGGAGATTAGCTTGTGGGTTTGATGTCTGCAGAGACCAACAAACTGCATATCCCAAGTAGCATACAGGGCTTGTCAGATTCAAGACCAAGATCCAAAGCAAAGCAAAAAGGAAAAAGAAAGCAAAATTGTCCTCCTTCCTCCAAAGCTGCTCATTGAAGTGGGGTGCCTCTTGGAATGTGAGTGAGCAACACTGGCAGCAACCTTCTCCTTATCAGGAGAATGGACTATGGAGAAGGCTGGAAGGAGATTCTTCAGCTACAGGTGCCTGTAGCAGCTGTCAAAATGTATCACTGTTACAGGTATATGGTGGCTTTGTACATATGGTGCCTCATTTAGAGACTAAAGTGTGAGTCGAACTTTTCTCCCAAGTAAATGTTTTTGTATCTGCATGTTAGAGAGATACCAGTTTAAAGACATTCCACCCAGAACGTTCTGCTACAATGCTTAGTAACCAGACAAGCTGCAAACCGACCAGCTCACCATTTCTCAAAGCTTGAATGAACAATCTAAAGAGAAAGACTAAACTGGATCAAAAATGTGATGAATGGTATGAACAGTTAACGCCTGCACAAAATCAGCATACTGAATAGAAGTAACAGGAAGGATATTTGCAAAGAGAACAATTTGATTACATAGCTTATTTGCTTTTTCCTCATGTGGATGAAGACGGTAGCAGGGATTTGCATAGGTCAGCTGCCTGATCCTTTGGAAGGCACATAGCTATGGTGCTGATCAGACATCCAAAATCAGCAATAGTGTAAGAGAGATCAATAGCTGGATGTCTTGGGTCAGTGGATAAAAGGAGTCCGCTCTGTCACACCAAGATCTCTCGTGTGAATTTCAGCCAGCAGTGGAGCTCACAAAAACAAGTACAGATTTAAACTAATAATGGTGCTTCTGTGGATCATTTCTCTGGCTATGATTTAGCTAATGCCCTGGAAAGAAGCAACATATTCAGCAGCATTACCTCTCCAAGCAGTTCTCTTTCCTGGGTGAAACTAAGGCTATCATTATGCCTTGCATTTGGAAAGTCCCAGGTTCAATCCCTGGCATCTCCCATTGGGGTTGGGAAGGACTCCTGCCTGAAAACCTGGAGAGCTAGTGCCATTCAGTGAATGCAACACTGAGCTAGATGGACCAATGGTCTGACTCAATAATCACAGTTATTATGTGCTGTAGTTCTGCTGAAGCTCTATCCCAGGTGTGGGGAACCTTCCAACCTTCAAATGTTGCTGAACCACAACTCCCATCATCTCTGGCCATTGCCATGCTTACTAGGGTCATGGGAGTTACAGTCAACAACATCTGACTTTCCAAAGGTTTCCCACACATATCCTAGTTCATCATGCAAGGAAGAGAGAATAAAATCATTGGCTCTGCTCTTTCCTACACATCCCCATCAATCCTCCTGCACCCCTCCCCTCCTTGTGTTGGAGGCTGAATATCTGCAGCAGGAAGCTTTATTTAATGGAGTGGGTTTGGTGTGTGATTTAGAATCCTTGATGTTCTGCCCCAAACATGTGGCTGCAGGGACAGAGACAGAGATTTGGGGGAGGGAGGACAAAAGGCTCATAGGGCTGGTCTAGGACATTTTGCTGCTTCAGCAAGACAGAAAATGCCACCACCACACTGCCACTGCCTCTTCCGCACCTGCCTACCACTGCTGCTTCTACATCCAGCTGCCACTGTGGCCACCTCCTCCATGCCCAGCTGTCACATCTGCTGCCTCTACCCACCCACCACCCAACATGCCAACCTTCTCCATGCCCATCTGTGGAAGAGGCATCCACGGCAGCAGGCAAGCACAGTGAAGGAGGTGGATGGGGGCAAAGGGGGCAGATGGGCATGGAGTAGTGGGTAGAGGAGACAGGTGCGGTGGCAAGTGGTGGCAGAGGAGGGTTGATCTGCCACCTGAGACTATCACCTCATCTCATGGACAGGCATGCCCTGCCCACACCCACTTTGAACTGTGGTGATTGGGGTGGCTATGGTTTTCCCAGTAGTGATGTATGGAAGTGAGAGCTGGACCATAAAGAAGGCTGATCACCAAAGAATCGATGCTTTTGAATTATGGTGCTGGAGGAGACTTTTTAGAGTCCCACGGACTGCAAGAAGATCAAACCTATCCATTCTGAAGGAAATCAGCCCTGGGTGCTCACTGGAAGGACAGATCCTGCAGCTGAGACTCCAATACTGTGGCCACATCATGAGAAGAGAAGACACCCTAGAAAAGACCCTGATGTTGGGAAAGATTGAGGGCACAAGAAGAAGGGGACGACAGAGGACGAGATGGTTGGACAGTGTTCTTGAAGCTACCAACATGAGTTTGACCAAACTGCGGGAGGCAGTGGAAGACAGGAGTGCCTGGTGTGCTCTGGTCCATGGAGTCACAAAGAGTTGGACACGACTAAATGACTAAACAACAACAACAACAACAACAATTGGGGTGGCAGTGAGAAAGACTGGATAGGGTTCTGGTCATAGCTGCTAAAGCTTTTTCCTTTCCTTTCCTTTCCTTTCCTTTCCTTTCCTTTCCTTTCCTTTCCTTTCCTTTTTAAAATGAATTTATCTACAAAGTGAAAGGAATACAAAAGATCAGCATAAATTCATGAAGAGATCACATCCACCAGATACAAGCACATCATATTCTCAAATAGATGAAGGTTATCATGTAGACTAAACAGTAAGCACATAAAAATGAGTTTAGCCAACTGTGTCTTTTCAAAAAGATTAATGGACCAAGCGGAGTCTAGGAAGAGAATGTTTCTTATGAATATGTGATATAAAGGGATACTGGACAACACAAAAGGTGTCAGTTTTTACCATGCCTCTCAAAAAATGAACCTGATGAGCCCATTTATGTAGTGCAGTCAAACCGATTGCACTACCCCAAAACCATCTCCGCTCTCTTTAACTTTTCTCTTGCAGAATCATGACCCCCAAAGTAAGGGCTCAGCAGGTTGCCTCATATGCCTCAATTGAAGTGTATGTCTTCAGCAATTTCCTGATGTCCCACAAACCCCACCTCAGTATAAGCCTGTTAAGAAAGTGAAAGCAAAATCGGCAGGACACCTGTTTTCATTCCATAACAGCAAAAGCAGTATAAAGTCCTCCTTGAAAGAGTGATTCTCTAAAGAAGACAATTGTTACACTAATGAAAAGAGGCTGGCTAAAGGAGTGAAAGGGTATTACTCATCTTGTTAAACATAGATACCTGGAGAGATCTATTGCTGCAAGACAGAGGGCTTCCCATACAACTGTACCAGCTCAGCAGAATAAAAATCCAGTGCAAATACAATATAGAAATAATTGTGGTTCGGTGCAATCACTGCAAAAATAATAATAATAATTTATTATTTGTACCCCGCCCATCTGGCTGGGTTTCCCCAGCCACTCTGGGCAGCTTCCATAGAAACCAAAAATACACTAAAATATCTCACATTAAAAACTTCCCTGAACAGGGCTGCCTTAAGATGTCTTCTGAATGTCAGGTAGTTGTTTATCTCTTTGACATCTGATGGGAGGGCGTTCCACAGGGCGGGCACCACTACCGAGAAGGCCCTCTGCCTGGTTCCCTGTAGCTTTGCTTCTCACAATGAGGGAACCACCAGAAGGCCCTCGGTGCTGGATCTCAGCGTCCGGGCAGAACGATGGGGGTGGAGACGCTCCTTCAGGTATACTGGGCCGAGGCCGTTTAGGGCTTTAAAGGTCAACACCAGCACTTTGAAGTGTGCTCGGAAACGTACTGGGAGCCAATGTAGGTCTTTCAAGACCGGTGTTATGTGGTCTCGGTCTGCAACTCAGCACATCACACCAATAAAAACAACACAATGCATAATCAACACAATATAATAATGGGAGTTAAGAGACAAGCGCACACTATCAATCCAAAAGGCAATACAGTGCAAATCATTATGAGTTCCCAAGGTTGCTTCCTCACCCTTTTCGCAGCATTTCTCTGCAAAAGAAAAACAAAACAGATTTAGATGGAGGATCCTCCATGCACTGTTTATTACAATTATTCATGTTCCATCTTTCGGGATACAAATCCTTCCTTACATAGTGCAATGCTTTTCTCCGGCGCCAAGATCCTGACAACTAATTCCCACTGATTAAAGGTTCCCCCGAAGGTTATCTAATGCTTTTCTTTTTTACAAAATGTTTTGATTACTATTATACATACATACAAAAAATGCAACCAATCAACCATTGTATCCCTTGATCAAAAAAATGTATATCATATAATAAAGTTCATATTGTACATGGACTCTACAACAAGAGCAATACAGGTCAGATTTATAGCAATGAAAAAATAAATTTATTAATTGATTCAATATTATCTTGGGATTTCATATTCTGGTGACTTATATTTAAAAAAAACTTTTCCATAAAGAAGAGGTGATCATCCTTCTTTAAATCTCTTATAATGTATAAGTTTTGTTTTATTATAGTCATAACTTCTTGCCAGAATGCTTTGAGAAGACCCAAAATACATGCATTAAATCTGCCCATTGTGCTTGACACCACCAATACTTATTATTCTATAATTTAGCATTTTTATTGCATTTTATGAAAGTTTTATTTAAGGTTGGCTGATATAACATTTGTTACATTCTCATTCATTTAAGGTCACTCTGTTGCAGAGATTCAAATCAATTTCCCATTTAGCTTTAAAGTTAAATTTACCTATTTCTAATGCTTGTAATATCTGATACCACTTACTCAACAAAGCCCTTTGATTCAGCAGCAGCTGAAAACTGACAGGTCTCTATTTAATGAATTAACATATTTCTGTCCTGCTTTTTATTATCACTACTCCCAGGGTATCTGCCCATCAGATGAAATCAGATGAAAAGAATGGATGGTTGTGGTGTCTCACTTGCATGATGGACTTCTGATTGTATGGGGGGGGGACTTGCCCTTCCTCTCTTTCCTTCTGCAGGCCCCCTCTGACCTTGTGTCCCCAAAGTCTGATCTGGAAAGTTGCAGAATCCTCCAGAGCGTAGTGAGGGCATGGGGGAATGAGTCCACTGCTGCACTATTGGATCTCGCCCATTAAAATCACATATAAACAATAGAACAATAAACAGTAGCAAGCAACACTATGAAAACAGATAAAAGCAGTAATTAAAAAGGATAGAAGTGGCAATTAGAACAGTGTCACTGATGGTTAGAAACGAAAAGCCAGGGGAAATGAAAAGCTTTTTTACCTGGCACTAGAAAGACATGCAAGTTGGTGCCTGCTGAACCCACTTCAGGAAAATATTCCATAAATAGGACACCACAACCTAAGGAGGTCCTCTATCCAGTTGCCACTCAGCTCACCTTAGGCAGCAGGGGAACTTAGAGGGGGTGCCTCCAAACATGACAAGAATGGCAGGGTTGTGCCAGAGTAAGAGATCCTTCACGTTCTATATTTGATTCCAGCTTCACATTGATAGCCTTGAATGGCCATCTGCCTCGAGGTCAATTGTAGTCGTGCTTGATAGGTCTGAAGCTGCTAATCCTTTCATAAGATCAACAACTGGACAAGAATCTCCATCCAAAAAGATGTTTCAAAGCATCAGCTATATTCCCAAATGCAAACATCTCTTTTATTTGAGGTGAAGGGATTATGCTGTACAGTCATACCTCATGTTGCGTTTGCTTCAGGTTGAGTGTTTTCAGGTTGCGTCCCACGGTGACCCGGAAGTACCGGAAAGGGTTACTTCCGGGTTTCACTGCTCATGCATGCGCAGACGCTCAAAATGACATCACGTGCATGCGCAGAAGCGGTGAATTGTGAGCCGCAGACTCGGGTTGCGTTCTGCTCATGTAGCGAATGGGGCTCCGGAACAGATCCCGTTCGCAACCAGAGGTACCACTGTATTTCACTCAGATTTCTGAAAGCTCCAGATCTTCCTTCACAGACTATTGAGCTAATTTTCCTTTTAACCGTACAAAACGTCCCAGCAAAAGACAAGAAGAGATAGCAAGAACATGCAACTCTTCTTAGGAGAATTGCTGGGTTTTGATTATTGTTTCCTAAGATGCCCTAATTCTTAGGGAACTGTTGTTCCTTGGGGCTATAAGAGAATGGTGAGGAAGTTCAATGTGAATGAATGTAGCTCAGAAGCCTATGTTATTACTTGCAATGTATAATAATAATAATAATAATAATAATAATAATAATAATAATAAATTGATTTCTGGGAATACAAAAATGTTGAGTATGTGGGCACTGGTAGAAAACCCATATATCAGTTCTCTGTTTAAAATATGGTGCGCCAAATTAATATTGCTATAAATATTAACAACATACTTTTCTCTGGCACATTTTGCACAGGCAAAAAAAACCATTCCTCTTTTCCTAGCTCTTTGGCTAATTAAATAAACTATGGACTTTTAAACTGGAAGGGAACATTGCTTTGTTTGTCATTATGTTATGTATTTTTGTGTTTTTATACTGGAAACCGCCTTGTGGTCCTCAGATTAAGAGTGGTATATAAATACTAATGCTAATACTAATAATAATTAATAAAGCATGTGCTTTGCCACTGAGCTTAAGCCCTTCCCTGTAAACTAGAACTGGACCAAGCTCCTGATGCCTAAGGTGGTGGTCAAGACCTGAAGCCACTGCTTCATAGTCTCCTGCACTACCATGTCTTCCTGGGTGCTCCAGGCTACATAAAGGCAAAGAACTGCTCATCTCCAGGCCAGCAAGTTTGCCTTATATTCTTCAGCTATGGGTTGAAACTTAGAAGGGGTTTAGTGGAGGAGGGGCCTCAATTTACCTCAAACCTTTATCAAAACTAGTTGCTTATCCTCACTGTTTTGCCTTGCTGATACTGGCTATGGGCAGATTAGTAGAAACAGTTTAGTTACGAAAAGTTAGCCATACACACATCCCAATCAAGATGGCACAGTTTTAATCTTTGGCAGGCTTAATATGGCATAGTATGGCTGCGCATAAGTCAGGAAGGATATTAAACATGACTCTCCAGAATCTATCATGTCTCTGTTCCTACAGTCGCCTTCTCTTTGTCTGGCCTGGGAGTACAGATGTTTTTGTTTTGCTTTTGTTTGTAGCTGTGGAACCCTGTGAATGATTTTTCTGTAAATGAATCCAATCGTGTCTTTGGATGCTGTGATTCTGGATTGCCTCCTGGAAGGTGTAGCCAAGAAACAGAGGGGTCTTCACTATTCACTATTAATTGGGAATCATGATCCTTGCAGAGAAGAGAACAATTATGGCTTCAGAACCCCTGAAGGACTTGGCTGTTTCTCCTCCCTCTGTAAGGCAGAGAGAGAGAGGCGTCTGGCTGTACTGATCTGTGTACTTCAGTGTTCCAGGAAGAATCCTATAATTCAATATTGGCCTGAACTTGGATTTTATCAGCATTGTTTTGTTAGTACAGGCCTCCAAAGCTGTCCCTGGTGACCTCCTTGTGATGCAACTCATAGGCAAGGAACACTGGAGGAAGCAAATGCCAGTTTTTCACAGCTTGGACACAGAAGTGCTGCCTTATATCTGTGCTTTATTCTTTTTCCTTTCGTGATCAATAGTGAAGTCATTCTAGAGGGGACAATATTTGTTTTATAGCAGATTTAGTATATGGTGCTACACTTTATCGCTCTAATGACTCCCTGTGGGAGAGCCAAGGACAGGATCAGTGGCGACCTTTCTGCAATGACAACTTCGGCAGCCTGCCCTGTTGTGATTCCTCCAAGGAGATGCTGGGATGGAAGGCAGCCTTTTTAGATCTTACTTGTCTTCTCTACAGCAGAATTCCTGTTTGACCACCACTAAAGCCATGTTCACACAACCAACAGGGTACACAGAAAAGTGAAGGAGCATGTGAACATGAAAACATGAGAAGAAGCTGCTGGATCAGGCTAATGGCCCGTCTAGTCCAGCATCTTGTTTTCACAATGGACAACCAGGTGCCTACGGGGAAACCTGCAAACAGTTTTTGAGCATGGTAGCAATCTTCCCTCCTGTGGTCTCCAGAAACTGGTATTCAAAAGCATTACTGAATCCATTTCTGGAGGCAGAGAATTGCCATCTTGGTAGCAGCCTTCAGTAGCCCTTTCCTCCATTTATTTGTCTAAGCCTCTTTTAAAGCCATCTAGCTTGGTGACCGTGGGACACGGGTGGCACTGTGGGTTAAACCACAGAGCCTAGGACTTGCCGATCAGAAGGTCGGCGGTTCGAATCCTCGCGACAGGGTGAGCTCCCGTTGCTCAGCCCCTGCTCCTGCCAACCTAGCAGTTCGAAAGCACATCAAAGTGCAAGTAGATAAATAGGTACCGCTCCAGTGGGAAGGTAAACGGCGTTTCCGTGCGCTGCTCTGGTTTCCCAAAAGCTGCTTAGTCATGATGGCCACATGACCCGGAAGCTGTATGCCAGCTCCCTCAGCCAATAAAGCGAGATGAGCGCCGCAACCCCAGAGTTGGTCACGACTGGACCTAATGGTCAGGGGTCCCTTTACCCTTTTAGCTTGGTGACCATCACTGCCTCCTGTGGGAATATGCTCCATAGTTTAACTATGTACATGTGAAAAGGATCTAGGAGTCTTGGTTGACCACAAACTTGACATGAGCCAACAGTGTGACGCGGCAGCTAAAAAAGTCAATGCAATTCTGGGCTGCATCAATAGGAGTATAGCATCTAGATCTAGGGAAGTAATAGTGCCACTGTATTCTGCTCTGGTCAGACCTCACCTGGAGTACTGTGTCCAGTTCTGGGCACCACAATTCAAGAAGGACACTAACAAACTGGAACGTGTCCAGAGGAGGGCAACCAAAATGGTCAAGGGCCTGGAAACGATGCCTTATGAGGAACGGCTAAGGGAGCTGGGCATGTTTAGCCTGGAGAAGAGGAGGTTAAGGGGTGATATGATAGCCATGTTCAAATACATAAAAGGATGTCTTATAGAGGAGGGAGAAAGGTTGTTTTCTGCTGCTCCAGAGAAGCGGACACGGAGCAATGGATCCAAACTACAAGAAAGAAGATTCCACCTAAACATTAGGAAGAACTTCCTGACAGTAAGAGCTGTTCGACAGTGGAATTTGCTGCCAAGGAGTGTGGTGGAGTCTCCTTCTTTGGAGGTCTTTAAGCAGAAGCTTGACAACCATATGTCAGGAGTGCTCTGATGGTGTTTCCTGCTTGGCAGGGTGTTGGACTCGATGGCCCTTGTGGTCTCTTCCAACTCTATAATTCTATGATTCTATGTGCTGCATGAAGTACTTCCTGTTATCTGTCCTGAGCCTTCCATCATTCAACTTCATTGGGTGTCCACAAGTTCTAGTGCTATTATATAGAGAGATTTCCCTCCCCCTATCCTCTTCTTCCATGCAATGCATAATTTTTATAAACTTCTATTCACCTTTTCTCTAAACTAAAATGTCCCAAGCACTGCATCCTTTCTTCACAGAGTCCCCTTGATTATTTTGGTTGCCCTTTTCCAAACCTTTTCTAGTTCTAAAATATGCTATTTGAGGTGAGGCGAGCCAAACTGTACACAGTATTCCAAATGTGTTTGCACCATAGATTTGTATAACAGCATGATGACATCAGCAGTTTTATTTCCAGTGAGACTGAAGTGGCAGGCACCATCCCTGCTTCAGTGTTTTCCTTGCCTCTTCTGCACAGAAACCTTAACCATGTTGCTCATAAATAAATGTAAGGCAATGCAGGACTTACTGCCACTGCCCTATCCCTTAGGCTAGCCTTCTCTGACTTTGAATAGCCAGATGTTGCTGGCCTACATCATCCCCAGCATGGCCAGGAGTCAGGGATGATAGAGAATGTGGTCCAACAGCATTTGGAGACCCAAGGCTGGGTAAAGCTATCCTATGCATTTCAGTGTACCCAGCTGGTGATGTGAACAGGGCTTCTGATTCTTACCTTCATTAAATAGATAGATGGATGGATGGATGGATGGATATCTCACATGTTCAGTTTTTCTGGAATTCTGTTTGTGTTTGTGGCTTTCCAGTAGGGCAGCAGCCTTTAATCGGTAGATCAATCAACTAATCTTTTAAAATAAAAAATTCAGCAGCAAAGCACATTTTCAGCCAGTGGGGAACACCCATTCATAGTTTTAGGCAATTTTGGTTCCAAACATAAGCTTCATGTCCCTTCAACTCTTCTCCTGTAACAGCACGGCTAGATAAGTCCATTCATGAGTGCATGGCTGTTGGGTGGCGAGGGGGTAGAAGTGGTGGTGGGTGCTTTAAGTAATCCTGACCTTAGAATTTGTCTCCCAAATTCCTTGACAGTCACAAGGACCAAGCATCCTACAACCTAGGCTTGTACATTGTCTTCATAGGAGGGATGCAGGAACCTTTGTCTGCTCCCTTTGCCTCCAGACTTTGCCCAGATCTTCTCAGCTGGTAACAATGAACTGACACCAGGCCTCCATACAATTATGCTGGTAACACTTAGCATTTAAAGGTTGCATCTCATGACTAACTTATGTCCATTAATTTCAGTGGGTCTGCTATGTGTATGATTTAGACAGATGCAACCTCAAGTGTTTAAGCAGCATTTAAGAATTTAAACATTTATGTGGTTATTTATACTTAAATGAACATGACTGGTGTATTTAAACATTTATATGGTGCTTTCAGAGCATTTCACAGACATTATCACCTAACCCTTAGAACAGCCCTGTAAAGTTTTACGCCTGTATTGTAGATGAAGGGCTTGCCTAAGACCACCTGGTGTGTTCATGGCTGAGGCAAGGAACCCTCCCTGGATTCAGAAAATCTTAGTAACTACCAGCCAGTTGCCAATCTCCCCTTCTTGGGCAAGGTTCTTGAGATGGAAGAAGGTCTTGGAGGAAACTAGATCCATTTCAATTGGAGTTTAGGCTCAGTTTTGTCACAGAAACTGCTTTGGTCACCCAGTATGATGACCTGTGCCCAGGAATGTATTAATTATATTCAACCTCTCAGTGGCTTTTGATATCCTCGACCATGGTATCCCTCTGAAACAGCTGTCTGAGTTAGAAGTGGGAGGTACTGCTTTGCTGTGGTTCTGGTCCTACTTGAATGGTCATTTCCAGACGTTGATGCTTTGGGTGTGCTCTTCAGCCCCATGAAGACTTCAGTGTGGGGTTCCTCAGGGTTCACTTTTATCCCCTATTCTGTTTAGTATCTACATCAGGCTTCCTCAAACTTGACCTTCCAGATGTTTTTGGCCTGCAACTCCCATGATCCCTAGTCAGCAGGACCAGTGGTCAGGGATGATGGGAACTGTAGTCTCAAAACATCTGGAGGGCCAAGTTTGAGGAAGCCTGATCTACATGAAACCACTGAGTGGGGTTATCTGGAGTTATGGAGTACATTGTCAGCAATATGCGGATTACACACAGCTCTATTTTTCCATTACATCTGCAGGTGTGGCGGCGGATGTGCAGGACTGTTGTCTTGCCTTGGTAATGGACTGGATGAGATCCAACAAACCGAAGCTCAATCCAAACTGAGGTTCTGTTAGTGGGTAGTTCCCTAGACCAGATGAATGGGAGGGGGCCTGCTCTTGATGGGGATAATTGGTGGGTATGTAGCTTGGGGGTACAAACGACTGGGTCATTTGCTGTCGCTTGAGGCTCAGGTGGCCTCAGTGGTGCAGAGTGCCTTCCATCAGCTTTGGCTTGTGGCCCAGCTGCCCTATTAACTGGACTGGGATAGCCTAACCTCTGTTATCTGTGCTCTGGTACCCTGTATGTAAGATTATTGCGACACATTATACGTAGGGCTGCCTCTGAAGATGGTTTGGAAACTTCAGCTGGTGCAAGCATTGAGTTGCCAGGTTGCTCACTGGAGCAAGACATTTGAGCATATTACACTAATCCTAGCCTGACTGCACTGGCTGCCAATTGGTGCTGGTTTTTACCCATAAAGCTTTAAATGGCTCAGGACCGCAGTACTTCAAGGACCACCTCTTCCCATATGAACCAACCCTGCAATCATCATCTGAAGCCCTTCTTCATGTGCCTCCTCCTCAAGAGGTCCAGAAGGGGACAACATGAGAACAGACCTTTTCTTCAGTGGCTCCTGTTTGGGGAATGCTCTTCCCAAGGAAGCTTACCTGGTGCCTTCACTACATAGCTTTAGCTGCCAGGCAAAAACGTGTCTCTTTAGCCAGGCCTTAACATTCTATGTTTGTGGGAAGGGGATCATTGATTCATTTTTGTTTTATTATGTATTCTGTGTTCTCATTTTGTTTTTTTATGTTTTGAAGCGCCCTGTGATCTTCAGATGAAGGACTGTCTACAAATTCAATTAATTAATTAATTAATTAATTAATAAACAGCAACCCCTTGGATCACAGTGCAGCTTCTTAGCCATTACATTACAGCAGGTCATCAGATCAAATCATTCCAATCAGACATTTATCTTCCAATGCAGAATCAGCAGAGTTTCACACCTCTGGGTGGTAGGACTGTGTGTCAGATGGAAAAAAAACTTGTCTCTATATAACAGCGTTTGTCAGCCAACTTTTTTGACAATCGTGCCACAGGTCAAGTCCAAAGTATTAGGTAGTGCAGCTGTAGTGTGTAGTGTAGCACATCTGAAGCCTTCTGTGCCTTTGTGTGGATTTTCTTCTTGCCTACTGAACCAAGGAGCAGGCAGCAGCTGTGCCAGCGGCAGTCAGGAGCCCTGCATGACTCCTGCTCCAGTCCAGTAGTGCATAAATCCCTGTGGCTTGTGCTATTTATAGTACCCATGCCATGGGATATAAAGCAGCCTTCTCCAACCTGCTGCTCTCCAGATATTTTGGACTGCAACTCCCATCAACCCCAGAAGGCTGGGATAAATATTCCTCATTTCTATGGATGATGTGTGTCCAAGCAACTGTGTTACAACTGGGGAGTGGGGAATAGTATGTAAGCACACAAGCTGTTGGGTTGCTGGCTATATTTTTTTGTATAGTACAACTGTGTGGCTCTAGCCAGACGCAGTGCTTTTGTTTAAAAACAACAAAGAGTCTTGTGGAAACTTAAAAGACTAGCAAATTTAAAAACATAAGAAGGCCCCATTTAGTCCAGCATCCTGAATTCATGGTGGCCAACTGTATGCCCACGAGAAGCTCACAAACAGAACCTGAGCACAACAGCACTCTCCCACTTTTGATTCCCAGCAACTGAGACACTTGTTATGGTATAAGCCAAACTGGTCCATGGACCACCAATGGTCCATGAACTTCATTCAGGTAGTCTGCAGTATGCCTGTAAAAATACAATTTGGAATAATACAGAATCTAGCACAGCACTTTACAATTTCTATAGCATTAAGTGGTCCACCAAGACTCTCATAAATATTGAAGTGATCCATGGGCAAAAAGGTTTGGGAAGTGCTGGCATAAGCCATAATATTATTATGATGCAATCCACTTCATCAGGTGCATGATGAAGTGGACAGTGGCTCACAAATGCTAACACTATAATCATGGTGTTAGCTTTTTAGATGCCATAAGGCTAACCGGCTTTTCTCCCACAGTACTCCATCCTAAAAATCACAGCACTCTTGAGCTGGTGCTACTCAGGCATGCCACAGTTTAATATTGGGATGTCTTGGTCAGGTAATACAGATGCTTTCTCCCTAATTTATTTCCTGCCATGGCCAGCTAGAGCGGTTCTAATTGTGAAATATTGAAGAAGAGCAGGTCGATTTGTTTGCAGTCCTACAGTCAAATGAGCCATCTAAGAGGAGCGGAGACAAAAAGAAGTTGTGAGCACCCTTTTGAAAGGCCAGGATTTTCTAACAATGGGGTCACACACATTGCACCCATGAGTGCGATGGCATCTTTGAGGTCTTCTCCTGGTGCCCACAAAACCTCAGAGCACACACATACCCCATTCACTGCTCCCTTTGTCATGAGGCAGTAAGGATGTTTACTTTTTTGACCCTGTAAGGTACATAGAACTAAGAGAGGAAGTTGGAAGAGTGGCACTCTTTCCCATTTCCTTTTTCAACTCTGTGGGTTTTCCAAAGCTCAGGTTAATTCTGCTGGATCTGACTTTTACTCGGGCCTCTTAGAAAAGCAAAATGTATGCCTGTGTGCTTTCTCCCTTTCCGTCTCAGGGCAGGGTGAGGTGACTGATCTGGGGAAGTGGGGAGAGGTGTAGCACCCGTGGCACTTGCTGAGAAATCCAAATGTGCCCATGGTGACCAATTAAAGTGTTTGTCAACTGCAAGTCTTTAGTCCAGGGCTGCTGCTGCTGTTGTTGTTTGTGTGTTATTTCCTCTGGATTCCCTGAATTGAAATGTGCCTTCTGGGTCATTAACGTTTCATGATACTTTCACCAGCTTACTTGTTTAATTTCCAAATGTTTGACACTTAAGAGAGTGTAGAGGAAGAATCAGCTTTCTTCACTAGAGTCATATTAAAGAGGGGGCACAAGCCAGCAAAGATAGGACTAGTTTGGAAGCTCTTCAGAAAAACTAATCATTTATTTTCATTCCATACATTGATGTTTGTGTGAATAATCTGAACATTCCTGGCATTCCCCCCTCCCTAATAATGAGTGGGTGCAGATTTATTAATTTATTGTATTCTTTATTTAAACCATTAATATCCCACCTTTCTGCAAAAGTTTCAAATGCAATGAGCAAACATTCACAATTTAACAATAAACATTAGATTAAAGCAGAGTGGCTTTAATCTTGCAGGATCTATTTTGGTTTTTCCCCTCCTGGAACCCAGATACCTAGGGCAAAACTTAGGCTTAGGAGCAAATGCGCACTTATAATTGTGAAATGAGGCACCTGAGTGTATCTCAGCTCAAGAATTTGATTTTTCAGTACCAGAACTGAGCTTACTGTCCTGTTACACAAACATCCATTCCTGCTTTTCTTCCAAACTTTCCTTGCTTTCTTTCAGCAATCAGTTTTGGATGGATGTTGCAATTGTGAAACAACTGGAAGTCAGAAATCCTTCCAATTGTTTAACAATTGTGACTCATTCAGAGATCTATGAGTAGATCCTGATCTATCTTCTGCCTACTGTTGGATTGAAGCAATAAAGGCTGTGTGTATGTAACACTAGTAAAAGCACTTATAAAGCTGAGAAATCACAAAAATTAACATCTCAGAATAATGCTTTCCTCTGGTATCTAAAAGCTATTAAAATAGGCAGTAGCTTAGTGTAAGTGAGAACAGTATTCTACAGCCAGGAGGCCATCACTAAAAATACCCTGCCTCCAGTCACTCTAGACCTTGTATCTGAAAGGGGCAGTAGCCAGAATAAGATCTCTGCTGTAGCTCTTAAAGAGCCAGGAGGCTCATATGGGAGCAAGAAGTCATCCAGATGCAGAGGCATACCTAGGGTCCCTGCACCCTTGACAAGGAGCTGTATGGAGGGGGAGGGCTCACCAGAAAAAAATCAGATAAGCAGGTGAGGCTGTCTGGACAGGAGGATCACACCTTGTGGGGCACCCACAGAGCTCTCTGCCTGGAAGCCACTTTGAATATCCCTTTCCATCCTGCTGATTCCTTCTGCAGGCAAAGCAGATAACTGGAGTGCTTATCCAGGGGGGCTCCAGGTATTGTGGGAGGCCTCCTCCCTTGGCAGGGGCTGGTTTCATCAATGACAATGTTCAGATACCAAGGTGTAACAGAGCTTTAAATGTCAAGACCAGCAGCTTGTATCGTGCCTAGAAATAAACTGGAAGCTGGTAGAGATATTTCTCTACCAGCAATATGTGCTTCAATGTAATTTGGCCTGTTCTAGCCAGTGATTGGGGGATGCGGGTGGCGCTGTGGGTTAAACCACAGAGCCTAGGACTTGCTGATCAGAAGGTCGGCGGTTCTAATCCCCTCGACGGGGTGAGCTCCCGTTGTTCAGTCCCTGCTCCTGCTAACCTAGCAGTTCGAAAGCACGTCAAAGTGCAAGTAGATAAATAGGTACCACTCCAGTGGGAAGGTACACAGCGTTTCCATGCGCTGCTCTGGTTCGCCAGAAGTGGCTTAGTCATGCTGGCCACATGACCCTGAAGCTGTCTGCGGACAAACACCGGCTCCCTCGGCCAATGAAGCCAGATGAGCGCCGCAACCCCAGAGTCGGTCACGACTGGACCTAATGGTCAAGGGTCCCTTTACCTTTACCTTAGCCATATTCTGAACTATCTGAAGCCAATACAGTTCACACAGATTTTCGTTTACCAAGTGGTTAACGTATCCCAATGTGCACAGCTACATGGTAAGTCAGTTATCCATAGTGGCCTGTCAAATGGTGAGGAGAATCTTGTCACACCTCCACCTTACCAGAAACCAAGCCCATACAGACAAGCATTTTGCCACACCTGATGTCTTGGGAAATCACACAACTTTGCAGTATGATACAGACAATGAATCTATCATGGGATGATAAAGTTCCCCCTGCAACTGTTTGGCAGCTTGTATGTGCTCATTCATCCAGAAAAGCAGCAAAATGTTAGGAGTCGACTCCCTGCTTAAGAGGGCGACACAAGTTACTGGCTTACCAAGTAGTTACACATGCACCATGCCAACTTCCCACTTAGGAAATGGTTTTCTGTGATGACCCCAAGTTTTCTTCCCTAATTTATACAGCATATGCTATTAATCACATTTTATTGCATTCATTAATGGGTCTAAAGGCTGCTAACAATTAATAAAGCTTCAAAAATATATTTTTTTTCCCAGCTAATCCAAAACATCAGCATCTAGAGTCTTTGGTAACAAATCATTCTGTAATTGACACATCTGCCTTGTTTTTCTGTCAGTTGTTGAGGGCATTCCTTGCTCTAATGGAAGTATTTTGTGTCATTAGTTTCTGAACACTAAATGGACTCATCAAGCCAAGAAACACATTCTCCCCATCAAACTTCTGTTAGTGGATATTATCCAGGGGAAGGATCCAGCTACTTAAATACCCTCCTGGCTATACTTACTGCATCCTGTGCTTCAGGGCCTCACAATTTAGCTGTTCCAACTGCAGAACAGAAGGATTTGAAGCGAAGGGAGGGGACCTCCACAATATCAAAGTCCCAAGGAGAGAGGAGACTGAAATAGAGAAAAAAGGAGGGGAATCTTCAAGCAAAGCAAAGGCTTGGGTTATTCAGAGGCCACAAGCATCCTTGGCCCTTGGATTGTTCAGAGGAGAGCAGTGCACTTCCCTTCGTACCTTGGGCTGTGCTAAATGTTGCCACGCAGTCTCAGTGAGGTGACTTTTGCAAAGCAGCACCTTATGCTGCTACCTGCATATGAAGGTGTATATGAGTGGGCAGTTGTCAGTCATGTCAAAGGAAGGAAGGGAGTAAGGCAATGACTAGGAACTGGGAAGATGTTACATCCAATCCTGACTGAATGCATATAGGTGTATGTGTGAATGCTTTTTGGTCCAAACCCCCTCCACATATGCATTCGGCATAAATTCAGAAAGATTCTGTACACCAGGCCCGGCCCACCCATGAGATGAGGCTAAGCAGTATGGTGGGGGCAGCACTTCCTGTCTCATCTCAAGCAGTGAAACAGGACGTATTGCACATAAAGACTGCACACGCATAGGCTATGCGCACATGGTCTGTGGTCATTTTGCAAGTGCATAAGTTCTTCAGAGTTCTCACTGTGCATCAGGAGGTGGCTCAGCTTGTGACTGAAGCAGGTTTGCTGCTGTTCTCCCTGTATTAGTGCATTCAAGCCAACAGTGGATGTAATGTCTGGGCAGTCCTCCAAACTCCTTTGATTCTCTTTGAATAGGGTGGGGGTTAGGTTTCAAACAGCCATTTAAATAACAATTGGAAGCAAACTAATAATACAGTGGTACCTCAGGTTAATAACTTTATTCGTTCTAGAGGTCCATTCTTAACCTGAAACTGTTCTTAACCTGAGGTACCACTTTAGCTAATGGGC
The DNA here is from genome assembly GCF_965112155.1 of Podarcis liolepis. NCBI lineage: Eukaryota > Metazoa > Chordata > Lepidosauria > Squamata > Lacertidae > Podarcis > Podarcis liolepis. The sequence continues at coordinate 28,283,669 of NC_139559.1, forward strand.
CTCCCACTGCCACCGCCATGCGATTTCTGTTCTCATCCTGAAGCAAAGTTCTTAACCCGAGGTACTATTTCTGGGTTAGCGGAGTCTGTAACCTGAAACGTCTGTAATCTGAAGCATCTGTAACCCGAGGTACCACTGTAATGATTTCTGGTCACAGGAAAAGGTATCTTTTCCTCAACAAATTTTGTCCTTAAATGAACTACTGTTGTTTATGGTCCACGAGCAGTAAGGAGGCCACCACCTTGCTGAGGCTATGCAGGCCTGGGTGTGGTCAGTGCCTGGGTGGGTGGCTGCCTGAGACTCATATGTATACTGCATTGGGTTCTGTGATAGAGTTAATTAATACTAGTTGCTGGAAACCACAGTTGCAGGAAAGTGCATAATAAAAGTGCTGTTGTGCTCAGGTTTTGCTTGCGGGCTTCTCATAGGCATCTGGTTGGCCACTGTAGGAACAGGATCCTAGACTCAGTAGGCTCTTCTTATGGTCTTATAGATAGAAGAAAGGTGGGGTATAAATGTTAGAAAATTAATGTACACTAACAATGTCTTCCTGGTACATTTCAGGCATTGTTGTTGTAAAGGACATTGCATTAACCTGAACGTCTGTGTGAAGAGGTCAGCTCTCTTAGATGGTATCAGTGTTATTCACTGGGCATTTACATGGCACTCATGAGACCTAGGGAGTCTAGAGATGCACAGAACTCTTTTTCATTCCGTTGGTGCAAATTCTTCCAGCCAAGGCTAATCTGACACCTGTAATATCATACTTACCATTGTTGTCTTCATCACATGCCAGCTGAATCCATGCAACTGGGTGAGCCTACGCAGAAATCTAACTTCCCAAGGAGTGGAGTTAAGGGAAACAATGCCATTTAGCAGTCAGCGTAACCCAGACACAATTGCTCGTATGCACTGCCTTGATGATTATTAATTAAAGTTAATTATAGCACAGCTATATTTGAGCTGCTGTAGCATGCATAGACAAAAGCAGAATTACAAACAATAGGCTTGTTCCTCCACTGTCTCAGTGGGGCATTTTAAATTAAGAAAGCTCCAAGGTGAGTAGAAGGATGGAGCCTCAGGCTCTCCCTCTTTAGAAGGTAGCTCAGTTCTGCCAACAGCATCCACATGGGATGCTGTTGCTGACAGGATGCTGGAGGGCATTGGCAACATCTTCTAACTGTGCTGGCAATTGATGCTGGTGGCCTTATTGATGGATGCCAGCAGTATCAGTGATGGATATGGGTGGCACAAGAGATAGATGCTAATGGCAGTATTGATGGATGTTGGTGACATGTGTTGCTGGCACTGATAAAAGATGCTGCAGTATTAGTGAGTACTGGTATTGAGGGAAGATGGGGAAAGAACAGTGATAGATGGCCATGGCTCTGCTAATGGAAGTGGGTAATGTTAATGATGAATGCCAGTGCTGTTGATAAACAATGTTGGTAGCCTTGGTGAGGGTCAATGGTTGTGTTGCTAATAGATGGTGAGTAACAGCATTACTGATGAGTGCCAGAACTGTGGCTGATGGATGCTGGTAGTATGAATGAAAGTACCCATGAATACTTAATGGCAACAGTGACAAATCTGAGGAGTAATGTTAAAGGATGCTGATAGCATTGGCCAAGGATACATTCTGACATGATTAGCAATGGATGTTGGGGTTCTGTTCTAAAAAGCTGGGAACTTTAGAAGGAGCAAGTGATGCTTTTGCAGACTGTGACTAGGAGCACTAGTGATCAATGTCAAGGATTAATATTCTTCCATTCCTATAACAAAAGACCATTATCTTTGCACTACTTTTGCATCTGCAGTGAGTCACCTTTTGGCTAACTTCACACATTACAGTTTGCTACACAGAAGAAATGTCTACATAGGTTTTCAGTAATGGGTGAAGCCAGGCCCAAGTATATTTCACTACATAAAAACTACTGAACTGTTGGGGAAAATGTGAACTAGACTTCACAAATTGATAAGGTAACAGAGGACCACTTGACTGTGTGGGTTGGGGGGGTTCGGGGGAGGGGAGAGCAAAAGGTGGGAAATAAATCTTCTAAAATAATAGAGTAAATAAATCATAAACTGGAGCCAAAGTGATGCCAAAAACAAAGAGAAAGCTATAACCAGTAGCAGAGCAAAGTGCAGAAAAAAGCTAGAAAAAGAAGTAACATTATACATGAAAATCAATAGAACAACTTCTCAGGCACTTGCTGTTTTCTGTTTATTCCTTATGTAATCCAAGGGAGTCAACGGGGAAGGAAAACACTACAGACTGGACTCTCCTATTGCAGCCTCTGAGCATATGGATGTGTGCCAATACATTCAAGCCAAATCTTGATAAGACAGAGGTGTTATGTGTTCTGAATTCTTGGATCCAAGAGGTGGGGAGATGGCCTGCTCTGGGTAGGCTTGCTATGCCCTGGAAGAAGCAGGTTCATAGCTTAGGGGATACTTCTGGATCCAACATTGTCACTGGAGGCTCAGGTGACCTCAGTGACTCAGTGGCCCTTTTAGACAGAGATGACTTGGCTACTGCATGCTCTGGTGACTTCTTCTTTGGATCCACAAAATGGGGGTGTCAAGGAATAGAATTCCAAATCCCCACCAATTGCCTTGACGGGTTGCCAATCCCTCCCCCAATGTATTAGAATTAAAGCTTTTGTTTCTGGATACTTCTTTGTCCAATAAAATCAACCAGCATGGTATTTATTTAATATATTACCTATACGACTTTTCAGGCAAACCTCACAAAGAGATTTACACAAAATTATTAAACCAATATAAGGAAGTAGCAAAAACAAACTGCAAAGAAGGGGAACTTCTGGAAAGCCAGATCTCTCCTCTTCTCAGGGCAAGATGTCTCTGGAGTACGAGCTCAATGGCAGCAGCTTTGGGAGGGAGACAAGACATCTCAGCTGGAATATGAGGAGCTACATGGTGGGCATCCCAGCAGGCTGTTCCACCTTCTCTCTCTTCCCCCCTGAGGGCAAGATGTAGGTTGGTCAGATAACAGATAAGAGAACATGGGCAGAAAGTTCTTCGTAAGCTGAAGTGCAGTGACTTAGCAGAAATAATACAGCTGATGTCAGCAGGACATTGTTTTCCCTTAAGGAATAATGTGCATAGAACTAGACAGCAAATAAGTTTGCATATAAGCAAAAATTCAAAGCCCTGCAACTTGGAGTTCAGCACAATAATTAAGCCCTGCAACAAATTTTTGCCAAAGAATTCTGCAGTGTCCCTAAGAAGAAGAAAAAGTGGGGGGGGGAGCTTCACTCCTTCTGTGACTTGTGCAAATTTGCTAAGAAACAAAGAAGTCAACAAGGTGCCCTCCAGATCTGATGTACTACAGCCCCTACCCTATCATCCTTAACTATTGGCTAAATTTGTGAGGGCTGGTAGGAGTTTTAGTCTGCAACATCTGGAGAACACTTTGCTGGATAGCTCTGTAACTCAACTCAGGTTTTCCAGTTGGACCACAGTTTTCCATCAATACATAAAACTTCCTCCTCCCTCTCTCTCTCTCTCACCCCCCCTCCCATTATCAGGCTAAAAAGAGAATAAGATAATTTAAACCCTTTTTTCATCTTGAAATTCTAGATCTTCATGAGGACCAAGCCTGGAATTCAGAGGGACAGAAATGACTCAGCCCTGAGCTACAGGGAGGCATGAGAGATACAGCATGGCCCAGGTCTGCATTTTCAGCTGTTCTTTCTGCAACTGCACAGTTGTGAGCGAGGAGTGTAGCTCAGTGGTAGAGAACACAATTTGGATGCAGAAGGTTCCAAGTAGGGATGAGTTGATCGGTTAATGTTGGTTCTCTCTATTTCTTCTTTTTTAGTCTAAAGTCCAGTTCTCATTCCTGCAGCAATTTGTAATTGAAAAAATATCCTCATGAAAATTCATTAGCATTTTAGCACAAATTTATCCTAGTGTAGACCTTGTTGTATGCAATTTTTGCAAGAGATCTCCTCTAATATGACACATCTTTGTATGTTGTTCTTACAAATTTTACACACACACACACATTTTACCCTACTATTTACTGGGCAGGGGGGGTTTCGCCCATAACTTGGCTGCAAATTTGGGTGCAAATTTTGAAGGGTGCCTGTGTCTCGATTTGCGCATTCTTTTGAAAAGTCTGGATTTGGTAGGTTTGCCTTTAAATGCAAACTTTTGCCAAATTTCTACCCTATCCCTAGTTCCCTATCCCAATTTCCAGATATGTGAACAAACAAAAAAACCAAGTGATGCTTAAGATCTCTATCTGGGGCCCTGAAGTTCTTGTCAGCTGCTGGGCTGGCTGTACAAATATTCTGTGTGAAATTAGGACAAAGGTGAGGAGTAGGTGTTGTGCTAATGGTGCACATTTGTTCTCTGTTCTCATGGTACAAAGGAAAGCAGGCCAAGGAACAACTGAAGAAGATACCATGTTAAATTTGGGCTAAAGCTGATCTTCAAAGGACAGGATGACAGCCTTCACTGTAGCCTGCAATCCATGTAAATTGCAGGGAGGGGGAGTGAGAATGATAAAATAGTATGAAAATTACTATAGCAACATCTCGTCTATGACTGACCTAGTTTGGGACAAAGGAAGGGTCCCCTAATACCTAAATGCATTGTAGACTGAAATCTTTCATAGCTGTCCAGAGGCAATTTTTTGCTTTGTTTACAGTGATTTAGTTTGATTAGCTAGGGAGGCAAGAAAATGCTTTCCAGGTTTTGTCACCCGGAGCTTTATCCTCAGAGGGGCTTTCACAATAATGTGATGGGTTAATCTCAGTTGCAAGCAGAGCTATCACAGGTCTTTGGAAAAGCAACCTCCTGCCCTCTTTTATGCTAAGCTGATAGAGTTTCCACTGTTCTTGTGGATGACTTATTCATTCTGGTCTAGCCTCTAGTGTGTGTGTGTGTGTGTGTGTGTGTGTGTGTGTGTGTGAGAGAGAGAGAGAGAGAGAGAGAGAGAGAGAGAGAGAGAATGGATTAATTCAGTGCATTTTTTCAGCCAGTGTGTGCCTATGGGCTGTCATACACTATAGAGCATAGATGGGGAATTCCAGCCCATGGAGCTAATTAGATCTACCAAACCTCCCCACTTGGCTATTTGAGGCAACATATACCCAATGGGACGCGGGTGGCGCTGTGGGTTAAACCACAGAGCCTAGGACTTGCCGATCAGGAGGTCGGCGGTTCGAATCCCCGTGACGGGGTGGGCTCCCGTTGTTCGGTCCCAGCTCCTGTCCACCTAGCAGTTCGAAAGCACGTCAAAGTGCAAGTAGATAAATAGGTACCGCTCCGGCGGGAAGGTAAACGGCGTTTCCGTGCACTGCTCTGGTTCACCAGAAGTGGCTTAGTCATGCTGGCCACATGACCCGGAAGCTGTATGCCGGCTCCCTCGGGCAATAAAGCAAGATGAGCGCCGCAATCCCAGAGTCGGTCACGACTGGACCTAACTGTCAGGAGTCCCTTTACCTTTACCTTTATACCCACCTGTCTATTCCCTAATGCCGTATGACACCACAGGAGCAGGACAGATAAGTCACAGCTTCAGACAGCACTGAATTCGAGCAGCTGACCTGAAGGAAAGCATGACTCAGCACTTTTGTTATTTTAGATTGGAGTGCGAAGCTTGGGAGCTTGCTGGACTGCAACTCCCTCATCCCCAGCCAGCATGGCTAATGATCAGAGATAATGGGAGCTGAAGTCCAGCAACATCTGGAGGGCCACCGCGTTCTCCACTTCTCCTTTAGATTAAAAGTTTCATTGTAGAAAATGGGGGGGAGTTGGATAAAGCACCCTGCTGCATTGTAGCAGGTGTGCTCAGCCCATCAGAAAACCAGAAGGCACATCACATGACAATGACAGTAGAGCCAATCCCAATGAGAAAGCCAAATTGCTACAAAATCGTCACGTGACATTGCCAAGGACATCCTGACAGTGCAAAGGAAGAAAATCACACCAGCTGTCCTGAACAGTTTGCTGGTGTAAGAACTGTCCTTCAGAACAATGCCACTGAGACAAGCACAGACACCAAGTGTTCTTAATCTTACAATCTGTTCTGTACTGCTCTTGTGTCTGGCTATGAAGAAAATGCTGAGAGACTTGAGCCCTCTCGCCTGATCCAATGGAAGGCCTCCATTAAAGAAAGGCCTTGGCCATATCCACAACATACATTTAAAGTGGTGCTGTGATACTGCTTTAAACAGTCATGGCTTCCCCTGAAGAATGCTGGGAGCTGTAATTTGAGAGCGTTGTTAGGAGATGCCTATTCCCCTCAGAGAGTGACAATTCCCAGAGATTTCTTTAAAGGGGGATTGATTGTTAAACCGCTCTGGGAATTACAGCTTTGGGAGAAGAACTACTAACAACTCTTGGCACTCTTAACAAACTACAGCTCCCAGGATTCTTTGGGGGGGAGCTGTGACTGTTTAAAGTGGTATGGTAGTGCTTTCGGTGTGTGAATGTGGCCCTTGCCTGCTTGAGACTAACCACAGCATGCATTGCTTTTGTCAGGAGCCCTTTCTCCTTCTCTACGATAGCAATTGTATGCATAGGTCGTAGCTCCGCCTCCCTTCTCACTGCAAAGCCAAAAAGCTGTAAACCTTCCCTGGGCCCTCTAATTACTGAATGTGCTAGAAGTGGGACTGATTCTGTTCAGTTACTACCACTGCTGTTTTTCTAGAAAAAGAGGTGCCACAACTCACCGTGAACACCTCCCTCATTCTCTTAGAATGGCAATGGCACCCACCTGAAAGGTACCAGAATTGAGTTCCAGCGAGTTCTGGCTTTTTTTAAAAAAAAACCTGGTTACTTCCCATTTAAACAGGCTAGCCTTAATATTATGAAAAATGTCGATTTAGGCCCATCACACCAGACAAAAGCACCTCATTCCACTCGAATATTTACCTGTTCCCTCAGCCATTTCCATTGTTTATGAGCGCCTATGCAGATTTGTAAGTGAAATGTTAATATTTCATGCGGTTCTTTGTGAGCTCCCCACCCTGCCATCTTTGGGCTTAGTGTTTCCCTGTTTTTCACATTGTGTGTGTATGTGTTCTGATTTGACCTACTTTGCATGTGAGCGTTCTCTTTACTGAACAGATGACATCTCTTGGATAACTTTGGCAGCGGCGGGGTGGGAGAGGAGGGAGAGAATATATCTATTTAGGGACAATCAAATAGATTGTGCAGCTTCTGCGGATTCCGAAGGTTTTTTTTTGTTCCCACAGGATTTCGTTTTATTCCCGGAGACATTTGCATTAAAATAGGTTCTTCTCTCTTTCGGAAGGGTTCATCTGCTTCTGCAGCTTACTCAACACCTGAAGTCAAAAAGCCTCTGTCACATTTCAACCACTTACCCCCCCCCAACCCAGCAGCCAGCTGCACATACACAAAAGGGCTTGATGGCATCTGGCAGGTGATAAGCATCACAAGCAGATATACAGAAACAAATTAAAGAATTGGGAGGCTCTTTCCTCCTCCTTCCCCACTTCACCTGAGAAAACTTTGCGGAGAAATGGAATTCAAAAGCATTTGTTATGCGTCAGTTACTACAGATGACCGGGATATGACCTAGCCGAAAGCTGCTTCACACTTTAAACAGCAATCTTGTCTCCAGTTTAAGGTCATATCTTCATGTCCTACAGTAAATATGTAGAGTGTGAAGGACAGTCACAGGATCCTAAGCCAGCCTCCTCCAACCTGGTGCCCTTCAGAAGTTCTGAACTACAATTCTCATGCATCCTAGCTGTGCAAGCTGGGATAGATGGGTGCTGTACTCAAAAACATGTGGAGAGCTCAGGTTGGTAAGACTGTCCTAAACACTTGGCAGCACATGCTGGTCTGTTGCAGCCCTTAGACCCTTGCCCACTTCATGCTTAGGGGCACATGTTGAGATTTCCGCATTGCAGGAGGCTGGACTAGATCAGGCATAGGCAAACTCAGCCCTCCAGATGTTTTGGGACTACATCATCCCTAGCTAACAGGACCAGTGGTCAGGGATGATGGGAACTGTAGTCTCAAAACATCTGGAGGGCTGAGTTTGCCTGTGCCTGGACCAGATGACCCATGGGATCCCTTCTAACTCTGCAGTTCTACAATTCTTTAAGCACACATTCTATGTGCAGGAGCCAAGCAGACTTGCAGCTGAATCTTAATTCAGCACTGGCAATAGGACAGCACCCAAGGCCAAAAGACTCTGTTGGGATGCAAGGCTGGCTGCACAGCACAAACACCTACAAGGAAAAGTTGTGGCTCAGGGGCCGGACATCTGCTTTGCATGCTGAAGTCCCAGTTTTAATCCCTGACATTGCCAGGTAGGGCTGGGGAAAGACTCCCTGAAATCCTAGAGAGCACCTGCCGGACACTGTAGACAATAGTAATGGGCCAATGGTCTGACTCAATATAAGGAAGCTTCATATATTCCTTTGTCCTCCAACGCTTTGCTGCTTCTCCGTGGTCCCAAGCATCTGTTGTCTGAATGGTTGCCTCACTTTGCCCAGTCAGTTCTGCAGTTGAGAATTTCACTAACACAAGAGGTAAAGGGGGGAGAAGAAAGCCAGATACAGTGTTGGGGGGAGGGTAAGAAAAAGGCCTTGACTCCTTAGAAGCACCCGGCAAAGGCAAAACAAATCCTACATTGTAGTTTATTTCTATGCTGCCTTCTGACCAAAAAGGCCTTCAAAGCAGCTCACAAAGGTTAACACACGAAGTCAACTTTCTTTCAAACAAAATACAACTTAGCCCAAATACAAATCAGCAGGATCTCAACAACAACATTAGCACCAAGAACCTAAACACAAAAACATCCTTTCCCATGCCTGAAAGCAGAAACTAGTCTGCCCATTCCCCAGCAAAATGGCAAAATAGAGCACAAAAAAACTTCCCAAAGGGTTACTGTACCTGAAGCAGACACTCATGAGCAGCCACTTTCCAGACAGCAGCTCATTACAAGGGTCCCAGGCAAAGCAGAGCAGGTTCGTTCCAATGTTTTCAAGCACAGTCTCTCCCCAAAGGCTGATGGAGACGGAACCTGCCATGTGTAGGGCAGTGATGGCAAACAAATACACACAAAGCGTGTAACACGGTGTTGCAAACACAGAGAGAAACTCAGAAAATTAAAGGTGGTTAAGTTTTTGCACAATTAAGTGATGCTTAATTGGGGGGTTTTAAGGACCATATTCTTTTGTTCACCACTACATTGTGCCTGTAGGACACAGTTCTCCCATCTAGAAATATACTTCTATATCCCTCTGCATGAATATTCTTTCTGGTGCCACCACTGATTGCAAGGGAAGCTGCAGCTATTCTGTCATCCTCAATAAGGGACATAGACATGCCCTGCCATTTTTCTTGGGGGAGGGGGGGAGTAGCAAGTCTCAACAGGTGGGAAGGGGGGGGTGCTGTTGGGCCATTGTAGCCAGAAAAGGAATGCAACAGGCTCCCTAATCCTTCCTGAGTTCTTCCTTCTTCCTTCTTCCTTCTTCCTTCTTCCTTCTTCCTTCTTCCTTCTTCCTTCTTCCTTCCTTCTTCCTTCTTCCTTCTTCCTTCTTCCTTCTTCCTCCAAATGTCCATCAACTCAATACTGTCTGCTTTGACTGGCAGCAGCTCTCTGGGGTTACATATAGGAGTCTGGAAGATGCCAGGGATTGAGCCTGGTATCTTCTGCATGCAAAGTGTATGCTGTACCCCCTGAGCTTTGCTATATATATATATATATATATATATATATATATATATATATAGGGGATTCTGGTGCCAGCTACAGGGGGCCTCCTGGAGCCCAGAACTCCTAGGATTTGCCCAACCATGCCAACAATGGGCCTATGCAAAACACCAAAGAACATAAGAAGGGCCTACTGGATCAGGCCAGTAGTCCATCTAGTCCAGAATCCTGTTCTTACAGTAGCCAAACAGGTGCCCATGAAATAATTGCAAGTAGGACCTGAGCACAAGAACACATTTGAGCTACACTGCACCAAGCCTGAAACCACCCAGAAGGAGAAATGGAATGAGATCACAGAGCAGCAGTATCAACAGCGATCCCTGAAATGAGGAGGGGATAGAGAAACCCCAGAAGACTGATGTCTTCCTTTGCAATCAAGAGAAAATACCCCTGATGCTGAGAGGAGCTGCACAGGGAGATAATGAGAAAGCTGGAGGAAGACCTGTTGTACAATGAATTGTTATAAGTAGAGGTTTTTTTTTCTATTTTTATCCCTGTGATTAGATTCTGAACTCTTTGAATCATCATTAATGTAACACCCTAGAAGCAAGCTACAGCCTCAGCTGAATGCTGCATTAAGTGTTCCTGGCTAATTTGGGGAGTATTTGAAATCATGTGTGTAGGCAGACCTACGTCAGACATGCCACGGTTGTAATTCTTTTTTAACTTCTGAAATGAGAAGAATCGCCCGTTTTGTTATCAACACATCCTTTGCTCCTTATCTGACAATTTATTAATATATTGCAATGTTGACTGATCTAGCTAATCTTAGCTGACTATTATGTATTTATAGATACGGATATATTTGTATCAAACCCGGCACAATCCAAAAAACTTACATCAGGACTAAATCCCCATTGGCACTACATTTAAAGCAGCATCAAACCACTTTAAACAGTCATGGCTCTACCCCCCCCCAAAAAAAATCTGGAAATTATAGTTTGTTAAGGGCATTGACAGTTGATAGGAGATCCTGTCTGGGAATTGTAGCTCTGTGAGGGGAGTGGGGTTAACAATTCTCTTAACAATTCTCAGCATCCTAATAAACTACAATGCCCAGAATTCTTTGGGGGAAGCCATGCCTGTTTAAAATATCACCACGGTGCACAGATGGGCCTGAGAACTGGTGTATGCATGACTTGGAACAAGGTGGTAAAATTTTGGACTATGCTACTTCAGTCTGCAAGTGGGGGGTGGTGATATTTCTGAATGCTCCTCATGTGAAAGAACTCGCTGCACTAAAACCATGTCAGATAGAGAACTCTGCCAAACCTTTCTCCTGGTGTGCTAACTTACTGAATAGTCACAAGGTTGTTGATATGTTGTTGTTTTTAATGGGGAAGATCAGCTGCCCCCACTTGAGTCTGAACTGAATTCTGCCATCTTGTTCTGCCTTGTATACCAGCAGGTCTGTATAAATCCTATTAAAATCTGTTGACATCTAACTTCCATTCCGTTCCATTCCATTCATCTGGGCAGAGCTGCTATGGACTAGCTTTTTGTAGGATCACTGGGCAGTGTTTAGCTCTGAAGTTGTGGTTTTGGTGGGGTTTTTTGTTCTTTTGTTTTTTGAAGTTACCAGGGCAGAAGCAAACTAGAATAGCCAGTTTGGTGCGCAAGTTTTAAGAATGTAACATTGCTTGCCACTTCTCAGTAAAGCCACTTTCTGAACTTAACAGGGTTTATAGAGCTTTCTCATTCTGCAGTCAGAGGAGGTGGTGGGTGTTGCTCTCAGCTAGTTCCCGGTTCCTTCCAGGAAGCACAACAGAACCAGGCTGCATCTTGTAGTGGCTCTTCCATACTGTTACATTGCACATGCACACATTTGTCTAGGCCACCAGATGGAGATGTTGGAGTCTTAGAGATGATTAAAGATCGCTGTGCTCCTGGGATTTTTCTCTCTCAATATGCACAGGCAACTTTCATGTTTGACTTGGCTCCTTAGATATTTGCAGTTGCCTGGGTCTTTATTCTTCTTTTACATTAGGCAGCAATGGGCACAGAATAAAAGATTTGGGATGTGGCAAGACTTAACTCAAATGCCCTATGGACTCCTTGTTCTCTTAAGGCAAGAGGGCAAGTCAAGACATTTTGCTGCCTGAGATTGAACAGCAGTGACTCCTCTCTGCCAAATCAAGGTGCATAGTACCCAAGGGTAGTCAAGTTTTCTAGGCACCTAAAACAGAAAATCCCAAAAAAGCACCACCCCCTGGAAGTAAATATACAACAATAATAAATCAAATTTGCTGCTCTCTCATGGCACCCAAAATCAGCTGCCTTGCTCTGTCTAACGGTGAGGCTGCAAAATGTATTATGTAGGGTGGAATGTGTTCCACTTTACGGGATTTGAAAGGCTGCAGTGGACAGTCTCTGTTTGAATGACTCTTCTATTTGAAGGGATGCTTGGGGGAGGTCAGATTTAAAGATAAAGAGCCTTTAAAAAGGACAGCCTGGAAGCTGTCCATCATCAGCACCTGGACAGCAGTCTGAACAGACACAATGGTCACTTGGTCACTATGGCCTTCCTCACCATGATGAGATGCATTTTTTAAATACTGTGTGTAATGTTTTATGTTATCATACCAAGAACAAAAATTCCAACGAATAACCTTACAACAAATTAATAGCCTTACAATAAATCGAAGACAGCATACGGTTGTACATTGTCATTGAACGTGTTAGATCAGAAAAAAAACATCCATCTCTCCATAAACTTATGGGGCTGATTTACATGTGTTTGCTTATGGGAGGTTAAGGCTGATCAACATCACAATGGACCAGATATTTTGTAATTCAGTGTATTATGTTTCTCTTTAAACTAAAGCAATTGTTTCTGAATTTGCATCTATACATATTAATTATGTGCAAATTGTACGCAGATCTGTACCGACCTTTGTTCTCTTTTTGCTGATGCATTAACTCTTTTTTGGTACTGCATAGCATAGAAACATAGGAAGCTGCCTTATGTTGAGCCAGATCGTTGGTCTATCTGCCAAATCAAATTTTGGAGGGCCGAATCACCCACACTACACCCTAACTTCCTGCTCTTTCGCTTCTTTTTAAACAGTCATCCACATCTGTGTCAGGAATCTTCTTTTCGTATTGTGTAATGGGCATGGTTCATGTATTCTCTCCTTTCCTCATTTCTCTGTTATTTTGTTTCCTCAGAATCACAGGAGGAAAGGAAAGGAGACCAGTGGTATGCATGGGCTGCTATATTAAGGAACGTGCCTTCCAGATGTTTTGGACTCCAGTTCCGATCACCACTGGTGACAGGCTGTGCTGGCAATGGGAACTGGAGTCCACAACATCTAGAGGACAGGGAGCAAAGGACACAGAGGCCAGTTTGTCTACTAGGAAAGGAACACAACATGCCGCAGGCAGAGGCTGTAAAAACAGCAAAGCCTACTGTAATCAGATTATCCACATCTTGAATTCTCCAGGCAGCTGATTTGGAGAGTGCAATGAGGTGTTGCGGTAAGGGAATATCATGCCAGTTCAGTGGATCAGTCTGTGAATATCACCTGAGCTAATTTGCATGTTGTGTTAGGATTTGCACATAGTATATATCCTGCTGCGTCCCTCTTTCTGTCAAGATTCAAAACATTGTGCTTTTTTGGCACAGCTGGGGTGTCTGGTGTAGAAACTTGTGAGGTTCAGTGGTGACTGGTGCCCCCTGGCAGTGGGGGGGAAGCAGAAAGACCAACGGTAGGTGGAGCCAGAGCCAATGACAGGCAGAGCCAGCTACAGTGCAGATCTGTACAATCACCAACTCAGAAGTAAACCCCATTGCATTTATTGGAAGTTGTAAGTACACATATATAGAACTGCACCCTTGGGGACTCTTTACTATAAAAGACTCTCTCATACGTAATAAAGCTAGGAACATACGCTTTTCCTTTCTCAAGAAACGTACTGTCTTCCAAAGCCTTTCTGTTGCAAATTAAATAGCTGCTTTCATGCAGTATGTTGAAAGTATGCTGAGAGTTGAGTTTCGCTTCTGGTCCCTGCACCATCCTTTTTTATTTGCCCTGAACGCTGCCTCTTTGAAAGAGCTCACACTGACATTCTGCAACGAGTTTAGCTTGCAGAAGAGCCATTTTATCTGTGACCAATTCTGGTGGGGTATCTGTGTTAGTCCGTGGCAGTGAAAGCAACAAAGAGTCTTGTAGCACCTTAAAAGCACAACAGATTTATTATATTACAAGCTTTCATGGGTCAGAGCCTTCTTCATCAAATTCAGAAAATGCTCGCCAACGTGGATAAGCAATAACACGCTGCATTTAGAGAAAAGATGTGTTTTTAAATTTTTTTTTAAAAAAAGCAGAGGCAAAGCTTCTGCTAGGACAGGGGGAGGGCACCTGTGGCCCTCCAGGTGTTGTTGGACTCCAGTTCCCATCAGCCTCAGCCAGCATGGTCAATAGTCAGGGATGATGGGAGTTTGAGTCCAACATCTGGAGAGTCACAGGTTCCCTATGTCTGTCCTAGGAGAGTTTTCATCCTGAAATTGGGGGTGGCGGGTGTGTAGAAGTTGAATGTAGAATGTATTATAGCCCATAATTCCAAATGGCATTTTAAATGGAAATGAGTGTTAGCAGGGCTGATCCAGACAGAGACTGGGACTATAACACAGGCAGATACTGGGCAGAACAACCCAATGTGGGGTGGGAATCTATACTGGAGAACCCACGCTTCCACAACTCTGCTGGGTTTGTTGGTTTGTTGGTTTGCTTTTTCTTTTTTTCCTAACTGATTCTTTTAAAGAGAGAGAGTGTGTACACACACACACACACACACACACACACACACACACACACTGTAAAACAAAGCTATAAAAGAGGTGCTTTCTCTGTTATAACTACATCAAGTGTCATTTTAGCTAGAACTACATTACCTTTGAAAATGGCTGGTCCAGGGCTGAACCTGTCTAGAGAATATGTGAGCTTTAGGCTGTCTTGACACAACCCAGAAACACCCTTTTTTGTTCTAGCATCTCTCAGAACACTAAGGATCAGCAGCAATGGTGGAGCTTTCTTATCCATGCCAGGGAGACTTCTGACTTCTAGCTGCAGCCAGGGACATCATTCTCCAATCATGGAGATGAAGGTCTGCAGCATCCAAAGGGATAGATCCCAGTTGTCCTTCCTGGGAGCTCCCTGAAAAACATGCCAATTAAATATGTGATAATGCCAGTTACCTACCTCTCCAGAGCAAAATTAAGAAGGCAAAAGGAAGGACTAAGATGTACATAAATTGAAAGACTTCAGGGCTTATTTCAACAGTTTTCTTCTTCATCAGGGGAGAAATTGGCACCCAGTACGATTGAAATTAAACACACACAAAGCCCTTTTATCAGAAATAACCAGTGTGTGACTTAAACCTTCGCTCACAAACCTTGATGAATTTGCAAGCTGTAGGGATCATGGATTTGAGAAAATTAATTTTATGCTTTTCATCCTCCCAAATTTTTTAAAAAAAAGAAAATGGAAGAAAATGATTTTTCTCCTTTGTGCCTCTCTGGAATGCATCATAGATTGCAAAACGGAATTGAAATGTAATGAAAACAACATAATCTGTCTCCAGGGGGGTGAGGTCTGCTTTGTGAAAAGCCTGCTTCCCCTTCTGCCCTACTGGGGTGGCTGCCAAAAGAGTAAGGGAAAGAACAAGGAGAAGACAGCCAAGACTTCCAGACTCCATCCCCTTAAGCAAGAGGCTAGATGGTCTTGACTATCTGAGTGCAAACAGTCCCCAAGTACTTAATTCAAGTACTTGCCCCACTGCATCAGTCATTGCACATCAACGGCCACCTGCCGACATGCCCCAAATACTGGGATCTAGAAATATTTCAGGATTTATGATCCAAGTGTGTGGAGTCAATGTTTAATTTCTAAAGTAAAAGATGACAGCTTATTTGGAAGAATAGCCATGCCCCTTTTTATAATACCTTTTAATACCTCTAAATCACCACTGTCACTGAGCTCTGTTACTAGAAACCTGGCACTCCTGATTTCTAGAGGAGTAGCATGCCTGTGTCTGTATTTATGTGTATAGACACATACATATACATACACAGAGATACATGCACATGTGGGATCTGCAATGTATCCCCCTCACCTCCAAATAGTAATTCCAGCCTGCCTTGCTCTCTTCCAGGAAACTCCATTCCATTTCCTCTTCCCCATATTTCTTTTCCAATAGTCAACATTGCAGGGCTGCCAGGCATGGGCAGTCATCACTAGACTGTTCGGATGGGGGAGTTTGCCCTCTTTGGTTTTGTTTTTAAAGTATGTTTTGTACTTCTCTATACTTTAGGGCAGGCATGGAGAACTTTCGCCCCTCCATAGGTTGCTGTGCTTTCCATTGGCCATGCTTGCTGGGGCTGATGGGAGTGTTAGCTCAGCAGCATTTGGAGGGTCAAAGGTTCCCCAATTCTGATTGAGGGTTCTCTCAAGTATGATGATACCTCCCTCTTGTTTCTCAGTGACCCTGTTTTTGTTTCAAATCCTAATAACACAGTTTAAAAGGCCATGGATTGTTTAATTAGTGGAAGGCCTAGGATAAGGGGAATGTTTTGTCCTAGCACCTAGAGATATGTAACAAGGCACCAGGCAAGCTTCCCTGAGGAGAGCATTCCCTAAGTGGGGAGCCACTGCAGAAAAGGCCCGTTCTTGTGTTGCCACCCTCTGGATGTCTCCTGAAGGAGGCACATGAAGAAGGGCCTCAGATGGTGATCACAGAGTCTGGGTTGGTTCATAAAGGGAAAGGCTTGTTAACAGTACGTTTCCGAGAACAATTCAAAGTGTTGGTTCTGACCTTTAAAGCCCTAGACGGCCTCGGCCCAGCATACCTGAAGGAGCGTCTCCACCCCCATTGTTCTGCCCAGACACTGAGGTTCAGTGCCAAGGGCCTTCTGGCGGTTTCCTTGCTGCGAGAAGCCAAGTTATGGGGAACCAGGCAGAGGGCCTTCTCGGTAGTGGCACCCGCCCTGTGGAACGCCCTCCCACCAGACGTCAAAGAGAAAAACAACTACCAGACTTTTAGAAGACATCTGAAGGCAGCCCTGTTTAGGGAAGCCTCCCAGAGTGGCTGGGGAAACCCAGCCAGTTGGGCGGGGTATAAATAATAAATTAATATTATTATTATATTATTATAGTTCTGAGAGTTATTAGGAGACAAAACCCCCCCCCCCCGCCCCATTCCCTTCACAGAGCTACAGTTCCCAGAGTGGTTTAAAAGTCAATCCGAGACCTTAGATATGGTTAATGAATGTGCTGTGGAGCCTGCCATAGATAGTGTAATGACTAATACATTAAAAGCTGGATTTCTCTTCTGGCTTAAAAGGATGGGTTCCTGGTGGCATAACTTTAGGAAGCCCCACACATAACCTGCATTCATGCGAACAATTTCATTTCCTGATGGATCCACCACTGGAAATGTCCTTATTTCATTGCCAGTCAAAGATCCGGCAGCAATTTCGAGCAGCATCCTAGAGAAAACATCTTTCAAACGACTTCACAGAAAGTCATTTGAAAGAGTACCTATTGAATTGTTCCCTGTTTCAAATGCAGCATCTTCTGTAATCCTTTATTAGCAGCTAGGGGATATACAGTGGTACCTCGGGTTGCATACGCTTCAGGTTACAGACTCCGCTAACCTAGAAATAGTACTTCAGGTTAAGAACTTTGCTTCAGGATGAGAACAGAAATTGTGTTCCGGCGGAACGGCGGCAGCAGGAGGCCCCATTAGCTAAATTGGTGCTTCAGGTTAAGAACAGTTTCAGGTTAAGTACGGACCTCTGGAATGAATGGAGTACTTAACCTGAGGTGCCACTGTATGTGATAAGCACACATGTATTGTTGGGTGATTGAACCAAAGAATGGAGAAACAAAACTAAATTGCCACAAAGCTTCAGACGTTTACAGAAGTTGTGTTTAATACTGAAACAGGACAAGGAGAAGATCCCACCTGCCCACAAACTGCATAAAACATGCAAGTACCTTTTTGGCACAAGGTTTAGTGAATCTGGAGGTGGTGGTGTTCTGTAACAAAGAGATGAGATTTGCTTGCAAAGATTAGAATAGATTTTGGTAGAGTTATTTTTAGCCTTGGAGTGTTCCAAAACACTTACACCCCACCCAAGAGCCAAAATGAAAGGTGATGTAAGCCCATCTTTGCTCCCCAGTGGCAAGACTCCTTCTTCACACTCATTGTGTGAGGGTGTTGGAGAAGCCAAAACATGCATGCTGGGAAACCAGGAGAAAGTGAAAATTGAATGGGAGAGAGTATTTTAGCTCACAGCTTAACACTTTCCTGTAGGCTACTTCTCTTGATATGCTCCTGTTGCCTGGGTCATCGGTATACCAGTGAAGGCAATTTTAACTTGTTTCGCTGTCCTTCGCCCTCTGTGACAAAGGGACTGCACAGAACCCAGAGGTGATGTGCAAAAGTGTGTGCAGAGAATGTGCTAGGTATGTCTCAGCTCCAGTTAAAACGTTCTGCAGAAACCAGTAGGAAATATTTTCCTTGGCTGTACCACTACAAGCTGTAGGAGTGGGAAACTGCATGTCTCAAGCGAAAAACAGCAACAACAAAGTACAGGTCCACCTTCCTGCACAAAGAAAAATCATGAGAATACTTTGATGGGGTAGTTTTCTACATACTCTGACTACTGGCAATGTTGGCTGGGGCTGATGGGATATGTAGTCCACCTGGAGAGCAACATATTAGCCACCCCCGACCTGCTGCCTGAAGTGGTGCAGTCCAACAAAGTTTCACCACTTAGCATATAAATTGGCCCAGAGATTAGAAACTAGTCAGTAAACATTGAATGGCTGAAGACAGGTGTAGGTGCCCATGCAGACCAACAGCTAACACTGGTTTTACTTGATTGTGGTAAGCCAGGAGCAGTGAAGGGAAACATCTTTGATTCAGTTCCCATTTAAAGGCAAATCCACCTGACTGGCACTTTACAAAACAATATGCAAACTAAAACACAACCGTCCTTAGGAATCCTCACTTCTTGAATTTTGCAATGCAGTTCTCCAACCAAGTATTCTGTACAAAAATGCATATACTAGGGGAAAGTGTGCATAAAAATACATGTTAGTGAAAACAACATACAAAAAAGGAAATATTAAAGGATATTGCTTTGCCGAAATAGGCACATTGGGCAAAATTGCATGCAAAAATGTGCATATAAGCACAAATCTGTACAAAAGTGCTGATGAGTTTTCATGATGACCATTTTTTTTATATAAAAAAAACCACAAACTGATATGGAAATATGGAGAATTAAATATTGGGAGAATGAGAAACTGAGGAAAGAAAACTGACAGACTTGCCCATCAATAGCCAGGAGTAGCTAACCAGTGGCCTTGCCTGGACTATTTCAGATCAATCAGTAGTCCTCCATATGTTCTTGGACTCCAACTCCCATCAGCCCCAGTTTGCATGATCAATGGCCAAGTATGATGGGTGTTGTAGCCCAGTAACACCTGGAACCACCCCATGTTAAGCATTCTGGCACTTATTGCTGTTATATCAATGAAGAAAATAAGGGTTTTTCTGAATGACCTCTTCTCTGAAATTGGAAAGCTGTTCTTTTGAATTATAAATGACTTTCCTAGTGAAATGTGGAAAGACGTAAGGTAAAGGGACCCCTGACCATTAGGTCCAGTCGTGGCCGACTCTGGGGTTGCGGTGCTCATCTCGCTTTATTGGCCGAGGGAGCCGGCGTACAGTTTCCGGGTCATGTGGCCAGCGCAGCGCACGGAAACACCGTTTACCTTCCCGCTGGAGCGGTACCTATTTATCTACTTGCACTTTGACATGCTTTCGAACTGCTAGGTTGGCAGGAGCAGGGACCGAGCAAGGGGAGCTCACCCCGTCACGGGGATTCGAACTGCCGACCTTCTGATCGGCAAGTCCTAGGCTCTGTGGTTTAACACACAACACCACCCATGTCCCACAGTGGAAAGACATACAAGAGCATTAAATAAAAATTCACAATTTCCCAGATTATTAAATGCTTTAACTGGGCATTTATCCTCTGTTTTGGTTTTGGTTTTGGTTTTGGTTTTTTCTCTTTTTTTGCCATTCTCAATCGATTACTTAGAAAAGAAATTGTGTTATGCAAAAAGTCCTGGGTTAATCTGTGCCTTCTCCATTTTAAAACAAACAACAACCTTAAGTATCCAGATTGTAAAAGATAATCTGCCAAAGATCTCAAGGTCCTGACCCCTCACCCCCACCCTGGGAATGTTATAAAACACTACCATTTGCAAGTGATGCTATACTGCTTAAGGGGGAAAAAACTGAATGGCTTTTGGACCTGTATGCTCAAATAAACCTAAGAGGCTTGTAATTGCTAGCCAGAACTTTGACTGCAGTAGTGTAGCACTCGAGCTGAAAGGGGGGCTTTGAAAAGGAGGATATGGAACCTGAATTAGCCAAGTCATAAGAAACCCCATACCAGCATTGGGGAACCTCCAGCCCATGGGCCAAATTTGGCCCACCAGCATTGGGCCTGTGAGACCATTCCCCCCAAACTATGCCTACCTACCCCAGGTTCAATTCCCCAGCATCTCCAGGTACAGTGGGGGGGGGGCTGTTTGAAACGCCCAACCCTATGATCTAGGGAGAGTTGCAGTCAGTCCATGTAGACAGTAGTGAGCTAGATGGACCAACGATATGACTCAGTATAAGGCAGCTTCCTGTGTAAGCAGCAATAAATGAGTTAATTGCTGCTGTGCCAAGGCACTTTTTTATTTTCAAACTATAAAAGGACAAGAACAGGGAGATACAGCTCATTTTGCACGCAGAGAACAGCTTCTTATGTTACAGAGAGGCTATGAGAACTACTCCTCCCCTTGTGCGCTTCTTTGTAGTGTCTGAGATGTTCCCTGCCCCCGTGCACATTTCACCACACTGGGCAGGGAAAGGCGGGGGGGGTGAGATCCAATTTGGACATACATTAAGAAAAAGCAAGGCAAAACACAAGTTGTTTGAGCTTCTGTCCTACGTTAAAGCAGGGTGCCTGCTAGCATCTTTTTCATTGCTGCAGAGTTGAGGCTGCCATGCCTTGATGCACGTTTGTTGCTTCCTGAAACAGCGGAAGAATATGCAGCGCAGCGCTCCCCAAAGTACTGTAATATCCTGCTACATAAGACAAGCTCGTACGCTGGCCATCTCAATGATCCGTCCAGCTCAGCATTCTGTCTACCCACACAGACCACATTAGGTGGCTGATGTCTCAAGGAAGTTTGCAAGCAGTGCAATGGAGCAATGTTGACCCCCTGTTGCTAACGCTCAGCATCTAGCAGTCAGAAGTAATGGCTCTGAAAATGGATGATTTCACTAATAGATTTGCCCTCCATGTAGTTATCAAAGCCAGTAGTCCAACTATTTCACACCCAGGTTTCAACTGTAAGCCTGCAATATTTCACTTTTACTATCTATGTCCGTATTTCCTCTTTTTAATAATCCCTCTCTTCTTCTCTCCACATTCTTAATTTTTAAAAGCATTTTTTAATAGAAAACAGCACAACACTGTTAGGACAGGATATATTCTGTTGTGGGATATTATCTGCCAGTTGAACACTAAAGATTTACACTTTTAAAAGTGAAAGCAAAAGTTATTTATGCTAGTTGTGAAACAACATGACCAGTAACAATTCCAGAACTGCGCTGCTGATGCTCTCTACAAAGATATAATTTTGTGTGCATTTGTGTGTGTGTGTGTGTGTGTGTGTGTAATAGTGCCTATCCTCCAAGGAGCTCAAGGGAGTGTACATAGTTCTCTCTTTCTCCAGTGTATCTTCACAACAACCCAGTGAGGTAGGTTGGGCTGAGAAATAGTGATTGGCCCAAGGTCACCCAGTGAACTTTATGTGTGTACAGTGGTACCTCTGGTTACGAATGGGATCTGTTCTGGAGCCCCGTTCGCAACATGAGCAGAACACAACCCACGTCTGCGCATGCAGTGGTTGCGATTCGCCACTTCTTCGCATGCGCGTGACATCATTTTGCGCGTCTGCACATGTCCGAGCGGCGAAACTCGGAAGTAACCCTTTCCGGTACTTCCGGGTCACTGCGGGACGTATCCTGAAAGAACTTAACATGAAGCAGACGTAACAAGAGGTATGACTGTATGGCAATTTGAACCCCCGCCTCCTGGGTCTTTTAAAATGCCATCATTGTACCCACTCATTCTGATCTTAACGATGGCCTGTTACACATCACCAAAAGAGAGGAAATGTGCCACCAAGAAAGAGTCCACAGATCTATGTAACATTTTCATATGCCAGTTAATAAATATATAGAAAGATGCAAATTTGTAATTAATTGCTATAATTCAGTCGGCAATGCAATGCATCTCACCATTGTGGAGAAGACTGTAACCAAGTGACCTCTGTGCCCGCTCCCAGGTTAAGTATTGGAGGACCCTCCTGCTTTCCAGAGAGCCAGTGTGGTGTAGTGGTTAAGAGCAATAGAACCGTAATCTGGGGAATCGGGTTCGCGTCTCCGCTCCTCCACATGCAGCTGCTGGGTGACCTTGGGCCAGTCACACTTCTTTGAAGTCTCTCAGCCCCACTCACCTCACAGAGTGTTTGTTGTGGGCGAGGAAGGGAAAGGAGAATGTTAGCCGCTTTGAGACTCCTTCGGGTAGTGATAAAATGGGATATCAAATCCAAACTCCTCCTCCTCCTCTTCTTCTTCTTCCCTTATAATGGTTCTTTTATCTTTAAACTGGATCTGGACTGGACAGCCCTGAAAACCAAGCATGCCTTCAATCAGAGGACTGTCCTCTGTAAAATAGGGCACCTGGCCACCTTGCTGGTGCTCAGGCTTTGAGTGTCATCACCTATGTGGCCGTAACAAGACCACCCACCTAAGAGGGAGGTGTCAACACTAAAGGCCAGGGCAGGGGAGAACAGGAAGCCCAGAACAGCCCAACCAGGACCGAGGTATTCAGTGATGATTGCTAATTGTTGGGGAAGTGAGGGAGGTAGGAATGGCATGGCTGGAATCCTGACAGCAGCACTGCAACGTTTTCTTGCTGGTTCTACTTGCTCCCGATAAAAGGAAAACAACAAGCCCCAATCCCTCTGTTTCAAAGCTTACAGCCTGACATTTCTGTTGCATTCCTGACGCAGCACCTCTTGAGTACTGGACTTGGCTGCTCAAGACTGTGTACTTCATCTCATGCTGATCAAAGTTTCTGCTTCTGTTTATTATAGATTTCTGGTGTGTGTGTGTGTGTGCATGTTTCCCCTCGCCCTTTCCTCAAGTGTGTGTGTGATTCATGCCTTTGGGGAAGCTCAATTCAGAGGCAGCTGCTGCTTCTCAGTGGGGCTCCTGTTTCCACCCAGCCATGCGGCTCAGTTTGACAGGCACCCACAGATCTTAAGCCTTTGGCCAAGGTCAAGTCACCTACTGAGCCAAGGACTCAAGAATAGACAAGATGCCAGCTAAAGATCCCCCAATCTGCAGCGTGCTACTGGCTCTCTGCCATCTCTGTCTCATTAGCCCCACTTTAATGGCTGCTTGCTTAGTTTGCAGAGTTCTTTGCCTGCTCCGTGAGGAAAACACTTGGTCGATTTTGGAAGCATGATATAGCTGAAAGGAGAGAAATAGGCGAAGTGCTTTTCCTATGAGTTTTGCCTTCCCACCCCAAAACATCCCCCCAACGGAGAGCTGGACTACTTGGCAGTCTAGCTGAACTATACTTTTGCAAAGAGAAAAACATTAGCCAAGTGCCCTCTATTATTATTATTATTATTATTATTATTATTATTATTATTATTATTATTATATTTTATTTTATTTTCACCTTTTACATGTATAAAATGTCATAAAAACAGCTAGAAATAGTCGGTACAAAAAAGAACTGAAGCTAAATTTAGAAACCAATGCAAAATGAACGTCTAAGGCAGAGACCTTTCCATCTAGCAGGAAAGTCTTTCCAAAACAAGAATGGCTTGAGTTGTTTCTGGAAAATACAGAGAATGTGTAGCTATTGTAACTCAACATATAGGCCTATTTATGTGTAAACTAGCGCTTATCATAATTAACCTCTATTGAGATTCTCCCAAATTAATCCCGGGTGGTGTGTGTGTGGGAGAGAGAGAGAGAGAGAGAGAGAGAGCAGCAGCAGTCCCTGCCTCCAACTGGGAATCCCACTACCATTAACTTGAAGGTCTGTCTAGAGCAAGAATGACCAATGTGATGGTCTCCAGTCACTGGACTACAGCTCCCATTATCCCTGTTGATTGGTCATGCTGGCTGGGACTGATGGGAGCTGTAGTCCAACAACATTGAGACAGCACCCTAGTATAGAGCCTCTTCACGTACAGCTTCACCGAGCTGCTTTGGGAGGAGTGTTTCCATGGCACGGCTCAAATGTTTCAAATGACAGCTCTTAAAAGGCATAGCACTGATCTACCACCCAAAATAGTGACCTCCTCCAGTTGCAAGCCTTAGACTATCTTACAGGGTTGCAAGTTGTGTGGACCTGATGTCTAGAACCAGGCAAATGTTTTGTAAGATATGCTTACAAAACATCACAGGTCATCACAAGCCAAAGCCTAGTCCCCATGAGCAATGACCTGGCCTGACAGCAGCCAAAAGATTCCATCAGCAAAGCAGAATGAGACATCTTGTCACTCTTTTCAGGTGAAGAGGGGTCGCTAAATAAGGCAAGCAGTGAATCTGGTCACAATCTGCTTGGACGTTCTTCTACCCAGCAAGCTCCATGGAAAGGAACACAATGCTTTTGCACATCTGTTATTTCTCCTAATGAGGCTTGTTGAGGAAAGGAACATCCTGGTTAATTGTGCCTTCTATCAGGTAGTGGGAGGGATGAAATGGCTTTCGATACTGTGTGAAGAATAGGCTTTCCACCTGTGGCATGTAGAGGAGTGCGTAAAGCATATGCCTTATCCTACATCGGGACATTAAAACTTGAGATCCTGTAAGCCAGCCAAGCCTGACCAGATGGCCCATCAATACATTTCCCACTTCTAATGATGGTGGCCCAAATACCTAGCAATTCTAAAGAAAGCAGGCATGAAAATGCAATAATGCACCTGCCTACCCCAGCTATTTCTGCAAGGATGAAAGCATCTCTTTGCTCTGGGGTAGGAGCTAATTGCTTGCAGCAATCAGGAAGGAAGATTTGATGGCTATTATCTTAGCATGAATAGCTGCAAATGCTCTTACTAATGTGGGATTGTGTGCAGAGGACTCTGTGTTCCTCCTCTCCTATATACATATTTATGGGCAGATCCATATGGATGTTCCAGAGTACAGAAGCATGACTGATGCTCCTGAATTGTCCTTGACCTTTCTGCTTGTCCAATTAGCTTTGCTGACGGGGTGGGGGGAGACGGAATCATGGCCCATTGCTATGCTGCCCCAACACCCTTCGAGTCGCTTGCATCTTCTCTCGGCGACTTCCTCATTCACGGCCTTATCATTGCAATCGCAGGGAGCTTGAGAGTGCCTCGCAGCTGCTTGCTTCTAAACTCTGGAGTGCCTAATGCACAATAGCATGATGAGGAATGGAAAAGGAGCCAAGCCAAAGCCCTTGGCAAGCTGGGATTTGTAAGGGAGGAAAAGAATAAAAGAATAACGTTGCCTTTCATATATTTCCGCAAGCACTTATCAAGTCATAGCTCTTTCATGCTCCAGTAGTTCCGACTGTGATATGAGGCTAGATCCATCCTCATAAAACTCATAGGCAACATTATCAGGAACAAATTCATAAGGGAAGGGAAGAAAGTTACTTGATCCCTTTATACATGTTTTTCTTACAGTTTGATTCTTGAATCTAAGCTTGTTTAGTCCCATTGATTTCAGTTAGATTAAATCAGCTTAAATCTAAGTGCTTCTGGTTTAATTGGGTATGAATCAGGCTACTGAAATCCTTCTTGCACCTCTAACCCAAACTGGCTCTTAATATTGATCTCCAAGGTTTCCTTTAAAGAATGATTAATCTATGGGTTTTCCAGGTGATTCTAGAGCTCTCTCCTATTTATAAAGTTGGGGTAAAGTGACTGAATGAAGAGTGCATAGATTTTTCACTCATTTGGATCTATGACTTCATATGCCCTCAAGCAAGCGGCAAGATATTTTGAAATTCCCAGCTAATTAGAATGAGTTGATGGTGCTAGATGAGAACAACTGGAAACATATTTCATGGGAGTCAGCTTAATAGGCTGGGAGATCTACAGATTCATCTATGAAACCGAGCAGATTTTCTTCTCAGATTGTGAGAGGAGGGGAATAATCAAAAGAGAGCAATTTAAACCTATTCTGCTTTGACTGTCCCAGTTTATATGTATCCTGGACGCCATAATGTCCATTTGATCTGCCAATGGTGTTTATGTTTACATCTGGGACCTGTTAAACAATGGTGCAACATGAAGTACACCTTCTTTAGGATTCCAGCCATTCTGGCCCCCTCCAGCCATGGTTTTCTGCCTGACACCCCCTAAAACAGCCAATAGGTATTCTATAGGCACTGAACATGCTCAGTGTTGTTGTTTTAAGTTCTCCCCCCACCTTATCCTTTTTCTGTTTATTTATTTTTAACTTCTGCAAAGCTTGGGGTTCCTCCCAAGCCTGTCTCTTTTACGCTGGTCACATTTTGGCTACATAAACAAGAACACTTCTGCCTAAACATTGGAAAGAAAGCATGTTCCATCCGTTACAACCTGTCTGTTTGTCTTTCTTTGACTCTAGGGCAATCTCCCAAAGGAGAGAGCGTGACCAAGGAACAGCGTTGAACTATCCACAACACCATCCTCCAGAAGCAATGCTCTAGGAAACCTTTGCACCATGAAGGGGTTAGGAGATAACAGAAGCCGCCATCTCTCTGATAACCTGGACTCCCCCCAAGACTCTCTTTATGCCACCCAAGACAGGAATCCCTATCTCCTCAGCCCCACAGACTCCTACACAATGGACCCTCGATTCCCCACGCCCAACTCTCTCCACAGCGATTGCCTCCTTCCACTCAACAACCAGATTTCCAACAGCAGCACATTTCCACGGATCCATTACAACTCTCACTTTGAAGTGCCCGATGAGAATCCCTTTCCAAGCCATGCCCAAGCCACCAAGATCAACAGGCTCCCTGCCAACCTCCTGGACCAGTTTGAGAAGCAGCTGCCTGTCCACAGAGATGGCTTCAGCACCCTCCAGTTCCAGAGAACCTCTGACGCCAAACACCGGAGCGAGAGCCCCGGGAGGATCCGGCACTTGGTTCACTCGGTCCAAAAGCTTTTTGCCAAGTCCCAATCCCTGGAAGGTGCGTCCAAAGGCAGCATGAATGGCAAGAAAGGCACGGAGGACTCAAAGCAGAACCGCAGGAGCAAAAGTAAGGACCGGGCAAAAACCACCGAGACAAAACGCAGGACCAGATCCAACATATCGGGCTGGTGGAGCTCAGATGACAATCTAGACAGCGACACCTGCAACTATCGCAACCCTATGGGCCTCATGACCCTAGGCAGACAGCCTGATCATAGCCAGCCTAGGTACTTCATGCATGCTTACAACACCATCAGCGAACATATGCTGAAATCCTCCAAGAGCAATAATGACCTCAAGGTCACCCCCTGTGCCAACATCCCCATCAGCAGCGAGTCCAACTACATCAAGAGAGGCTCCTGGTCCACGCTCACACTCAGCCATGCACGGGAAATGTGCCAAAAGGCTTCCGCTACCATCGATAGAGCTTTGCTGAAATCCAAGTCCTGCCATCAAGATTTAGCCTATCAGTACTTGCAGGTGGGTGCTGTGCTCATTGCATGAATGTTTCATAAAGGGCACTCTGATTCACTGTGGCCAGCGGTCTTGTTTGCAGGGAAGTAGCAGGGTTGCAGCAAAATAAATAATTCATTCTGTGTTTCCATCCATTCAAGCCACCCTACCCTATTTTTGCATGGTCACAAATAAAGCTTGATGGGAAATTTACAATGGAGGCTTTCCTATTCAGGTTAGACTTGTGAAGAAATATTCTAGTCTGAACTCCCAGGTTATGACAAAAGTAATAACTCAGGGTTCCTTCAGACTGTGAGTATCTTGCAAGACAGATTCAAGTGCATACCAGAACCTTAGATTTGCACATTTAAAATGTGCACCATAAAGGACTACACTAGGTGGATAACTATTTAGGTAATGTAGAGATACGCCTAGACAAGATCTGAACAGCTTCCTCTCCTTAGGTGGGGAAAAGCATCCCATTAAGACTTTTGCTCGCCACTTATAAAGCCCACTGTCAGCTATTCTCCCTCTTCCTGCTTGGCAGGGGGTTGGACTCGATGGCCCTTGTGGTCTCTTCCAACTCTATGATTCTATGATTCTACATAAGGGACTCCACTAAACTCATCCAATCATTTTGACCATTTTAGCATTCTTACAGTCAGAGTCACTGAAGGGTTAGATGCAATCCTGTGGACTCATTTAGATGAACGCTGTAAGAGAAGTTTAAATACAGAAGTTTAAAATCAAGCAAGGGACCGTGTTATCCTTGACATTTCACTGATTAGAAAGGGGCAAGTTTTCTTCTGTGTTAATAAAAATATACGTAGGAACTGTGCTTGAACTGAAGAAGAAAAAGTTCTGTGTCTTTACCCTATCAAATTTGTGTCCTCTTAAGGGAGGCCTATTTCTCAGTCTAAGAGACAATGAACCTGTGGCAACTGGAAATAACTCCCTAGAACATCTCCATTAACTTTGTCTGTCAGTGTGATTTTATTGGAGAGTTTCAGTGTCTGAAACTGTGTTAAATAACAAGATAGAAGTAGATGACAGGGAGAAAACGTTTAACAAGCCTCTGAAGCCTTTTTCTACCAAAGATATTGGAGCAGTTAGTTGTACCTATAGAATCCCTTAAGGACCTTTGACATGAGGCACACAAAGTTTCTTATCAAGTTACATGCATGTTACTTGACATTTTTTTCCTCCCAATTCCAATGAAAATTTATTTATTAAAAATCAAAAGGCCATGTTTCATGATGTGAGTGTCCTCACTCGCATACACATACAGTGGTACCTTGGGTTACATACGCTTCAGGTTACATATGCTTCAGGTTACAGACTCTGCTAACCCAGAAATAGTACCTCAGGTTAAGAACTTTGCTTCAAGATGAGAACAGAAATCGTGTGGCGGTGGCACAGCGGCAGCAGGAGGCCCTATTAGCTAAAGTGGTGCTTCAGGTTAAGAATAGATTCAGGTTAAGTACAGACCTCCGGAACGAATTAAGTACTTAACCCGAGGTACCACTGTAGTTGGAAAGGGTTTTTTTTACTTATCAGGGATCAGTTGTGGGAAAGGATTAAAAGGAATCATCTTACAAAAGCATTATTTGAATAAAGTACTAGGTGGCATAAGATACACACCTATAGAGTTTGGGCAACTCCCCGTTTCCGAGGGGCTTGCATTCCAGGTCAAAGCATGTTTCATAAACCCACCCAACACCGTCACACCCTGCCCCCATTACACCCATTCCACCCCCTTTCTTCCCTCTTCTGGATATAAAAGGATCTGTGCAGCAGTGGTCATGCATCAAGTGGACTCTCCTAAAATGGTTGCCTTTTGTAATACAAAAATGTTGACTGAATGTTGTCCTTGAGACATAAAAGCACATTATTGACAGTATAATGTAAAAAGCTGCCCTGGACATAAGTTAACCCAGCTTTTGTTCCTAAATGGTTGAGTTGCGTTCCCCATCCTGCGGTTCTTGCAAATAAAAATTAGGGAGAGACTGTACTCAATTGAAGACCTACTTAGAAAAGTACCATCATTTGTATTTTCTATTCAATTTGTGTCAAAACATTACAATTATAGGCAAGCGCAGAAAACTCCCAACTGATTGACATTAAATGAAAGATATAAGCAGGGTATCAAAGCTGCTTAAAAATAATTCAACAGAAGCCCTGTGAACCTCCTCACTCTGCCCTGCTACTGACATCAATTGGCCAGATCCTTGAAGTGTGAAATAAGTTCTTTATTTCTCAATGGCCCTTGTTTCCTTTCCTCTGAGACGTGCTTGAATAACATACCGTAATTGGATCTTGCATATGAGTTTGTCTTGGAAGAAAGGGCTTCTGATCCAAATGCATTGATGCTAAATTGGATAATTCCAGGTGTGATTCCAGTTTCTGCAGATCCCGAGTCCCCTCCCCTCTCCCCCAAAAAAGCTACTATACTTAGTTACGTTATATTGGGCATCAGTATAAAGCAGCTCAGGATCCCGTCTCATTCTCCAACACAATTAAGTCATACAAGACACAAAGCTAAGTGCAATTAACAGTCACTGTTTAAATGACAGCAGAGCATGGGTGAGGCAAGGAGAGGTTTAACTCTTTCTCTCCATTTTCTAAACCCACCATTGGGTTTCAAGGGAAACTCCCAAATCACACTTTTGGAGTCTTCTGAATTGCATATAGCAGCTTCAGAGTGGGATTTTTTGTTGGGATTGTGCCAGGGAGGGAAAGAGTTAAGCTTCCTCTCCTCATCCCCCACAATCCAGAGGCAGCTCAGGCTTCCCCTCTGCTGCTATTTACATAACAAAATCCATGTGCCTCTTAATTGCATTAAAGCAATACATATGATGTATGGTTAGGAAACTAACCTTTTAAGCCAGTGCTACTCAGCCCAGCAATCCCTGTTTCATACAGTATAGGAAAGTTTCGTGCATCCCTAAATCCCAAACAGCATCTGCTTCAATACAGGCACACATTTATGACAGGATCACAGCCGCTATGGATGTTGCCTCTATTTATTGCTGTGATTGTTGCTGCTGCTGTTTGCAATGGAAATCGGATCTGCCATAAGATACAGTAACTTCAATTCACCAATGGACAATTCACCACTGGACAAAATACCCCCCCCCAAAAAAAAAAAAATCAGTGGCTTTTTTTAGTTTGATGTGAGTTTGACACACTGTTAAGGTATTGAGTGGAAGTATTTGTGATAAGGCAGAGGGTGGCAGGTGGTGTTATTCTGCCTTCCCCAAGCCACAAGAAGTAAAAAGAAGCCTTTGCATAATTGGTTTCCTTTAAAAGAGACTCCAGGCATGTTTATAACAATTTGTGAACCCCCTTACATGTGCGTTAAGAAGCTGTTTTAGGGCACAAGATCCCAGGTGTCTGGAGCCAAGGATTTGGGCATCAAGAGCTCTACCATCCAGCTTGCAAGCAGAGAGAGTCTACTGCTGGCCTGATCTCTGTTGTTCTCCAGCACCACCACTGAAGCTGGCCAGAGAGTATACTGCAGTTTCAGTTGAGCAGGAGCTCATGACCAGAGGAGCTAATAGGATACCATTGGCTTGTTTGGGCCTGCCTCCTTAGTCCCGGCTGCTTATAGTAGCTTTGCTACTATTACTAGGCTTCAAAGTACTATGAGCTGTAAATACACAAGCCTAAATTCTCTCTCTCTCTCTCTCTCTCTCTCTCTCTCTCTCTCACACACACACACACACACACACACACACACACACACACCCCTTCACTGCAAATATATTCTTTTTTCCAAGACACTTATCTAAAGCTTTTGTCCTTTAAGAAAAACCTTTGAATTCCAATCATCCGAGCAGATCCTTGATTACAGTGAATTGGCCTATTCGTATGAATGATTCTTCTCAACCCACCTTGCTCCAGGGAGATGTTATTGCTTACAAACATAACTTGATCATTACCATATATTTCCCAAGCCCTCCAGCTTTGTTGCCTCACCAGGTTTTGTGATTTTTGCACTCTGCTGAACTCTTTCAAATGTTTAACACATGAGAATCTTAGCTTTTGTACTGAGAGGCACATTTCTATCTTCCATGGGTTTATCTTTGGGTTAGTCAGCACAATCCTTTAAAATATGACTGACCTATTGTTTTCCTTTGCATTGCCCTTATGGGAATCCTTCATAGCATGATAAGCAGTCCCTGTGGAATGGATTGTGGGTGGGGTAATGTCTTGCTGGGGTACATTATCCATTTCTGGGACATGAAAATGAGAATGCACACCCTTTATATTGGGAGGGGATGTGTGCCCAGCCTTCAGAAAATTAGGCAGGTTTTTAAAAAATGGAATAATTTAATGTGATTCCTCCACCTATAATCTAAATTGGCACAGTCCCAGGAATACTGTACCCTGTTATTACCATGTGGTTTTTGAGGGGCATTTGTTTTATGCAGAGCTGCATTTTTATAGAACCCATATAGAAAGTCACATCTAGCAAATCTAGATGGTAAAGCTGATAAAGCCTTGAAACAATAGTGATGAGAAGACTGTTATTATTAGTAGTAGTAGTAGTATTAATCACTTCCCATGAAAATACCTCAAAGCGATTAATGATTTAAAAAGCCCCAGATTCAACTAACCCATCGTGCTAGCAGAAGCCAACACTAGAGCTTGCACTAGTGCAATGGGTTTTTTTTTTTCCTCGCTCCCATGTCCCCTGTTCCTCCCCCAAATCCTCTCTGAAAGGTCAAGTGATCCCACCACCCCACAGAACAATGCACAGGCAGAGAAGAGGAAGAATCATTCTGTCTGGGAAACAGAACAGAAGGATCAGAAGAGTGCAGGATTGAACTCCTCCCATTAAGAATTAAAATGACTTAAGAAGATAAGAGCCCTGAAGGATCAGACCCAATGCCTATCTAGTCCAGCATCCTCTTTCCAGTAGTGCTCTATGGGAAGGCTACTAGCAGGAGAAGCATGCAACCTCCTTAACTTACTATTGTTCCCCAGTAACTGGTAATTCACAGCACAGTTGTCTACGTTTCTATGCGGAGATAGAAGGATTTCCTCCCAGGGAACTGAAGCTTCTAAGCCTGGACATCCTCCAAGTTTGGATACTGTGGGATAAAATGGGCACAGAGAGAGGTCATGCCCTCTGTTGACTAATCATCTCTACCAAGGACATGCACAAAAACAAAGTAGGCGCCTGGACTTTGTGTCTGTTCTTACATTTTACATTGCTTTTAAATTTGTTTCCAGTGCCGCACACACCACTCTAGAAGCTGGGGAAACAGTGCAGTGACTGAAATGACCTAACCTTGCCTCACAAGAGACTTCTATGCCCTGAGCAGTCAGCTGGAAACCACTAGACAGGAGCGCAGTGCCACAGTTGTGCATTTCAGGATTATTGATTAAAACTAGAAATGGATATGATGAGGAGCGTTGCTGAGATCAAGGCTTAGAGCTCGGCCTCCCCATTCCAGAGGTCAATGGGGTTTTAAATTTTGCAAACGTAATAGGTTCAAATCTATGAACCAGGTCTTGCAAGCTTATTGCAGCGGTATGAAAAAATCAGGATAAAAATATCCAAATCTATACTTGCCCCCTATTTGCCTTGGGTGGATAAGCTTCTTCTACCTTTCCCCGTGCAGTCATATAGAATAGAAACTTTCAAAGTGGAAGCTGTGTGTGTGTGTTTTAAGTATATTTGCAGCTGGGAAAATAATGATGGAACAATGGTCTCTGTGGGAAATGTGGGATTTGCTTCAATTCAATATAGAAAAAGAGAACTGATGATTTATGAAAATCTTCATTTGACTATTTCTAGGCTTAGCTTGAAGTGCTAGGTTTCAAAGAGCTGTGCAGAAACTGCCACTGGATGTGAGCTGGACTGGGAGAAAGTGGCAGCACGTGGGCAGGGAGGAGAAAGGGACCAAGACTCCTCAGGAAGAGGAAAGACTCAGTGTCCTTTGGCTGCACACCTGTTCATAAAATTATTCAAGGAAGGGTTATGGCTCAGTGGTAGAGCATTCACTTTGCATGCAGAAATTCCCAGGATCCATCCCTGGCATCTCCAAGTGGGACTGGGAGAAAATACTGAAGATCTGCTACTGGACTAGATGGCCCACTGGTCTGTTGTTCCTAAGTACAGAGAAGAGGTTTAAGTGAAGCATTTATTCAATTTTTAAACAGCCCTTCATTCAATCATCCAGGGCAGTTTCCAAAATACTGGTGGAGGCTGGTCTATTATAGCAAATGGGGCACTTCCCTGCCTTCTTATGTGCCTCTGATCCAGGCACTGGCTGCCAGCTTCCCCATCCTTAGTCTCAGCAAGGAGGAAGATGGGAGCAAGGACTAGAATGAATTGGCTCTGTCTCTCATTGGCTCTAGCATCACCTACTGTTGGGCTCCCTGCCTTCCACCCTACCAATCCCCCCAAACACCAAGTGCCACTGTAAAATACTATTTAAAACACTGCCAATAAAAACTATTTAAACGGTTTTAATAAAATCATTCTTGAGTTTCAAATCACTTTGGTATCAACAAGTACCTACAGTGACGCTTTCCAGACTCTCTCATGGCAGCCTAAGCAGGCCTTTAGATGGCTGTGGTTGTGCTTGCTTCTGGCTCTGGCTCCACCTAGTGTTGACCTCCTGCCTTACACTGCATCAGTTCCAATGGGCACCAGCCACCACTGGTGGCTTTTGCAGGGAGCCTATAGACTGGTGGACCATCCCAGGATGCATAACAACAGCCTGTCTATCCAGCAGCTCTTTATTATGGCTGAAAGAAAGCGACACACAGACCCAGCTCACAAGCATTTTGTGTGCTAGGTTAGTGAGGGATGTGGGAAATAAGTCAAAAGCCCAGAAGCTTTATTGCAACCAGAGGTGTCAGGTGCTATTACTTTGTCAAACAAGCACAAAATATTTCATACAAGAATTGCAACGAGCGGACAACGGGTTTTCACTGTGGGGTTCGGGTGATGCAGAAGTGCCGGTTGATTAGCAAGTGTCCACATCTCTCTGCATCCTCTGGAGACAAGATAGCAGTGACAGGGAC
Organism: Podarcis liolepis; assembly: GCF_965112155.1. Taxonomy (NCBI): domain Eukaryota; kingdom Metazoa; phylum Chordata; class Lepidosauria; order Squamata; family Lacertidae; genus Podarcis; species Podarcis liolepis. The sequence goes on from NC_139559.1 coordinate 28,318,203, forward strand.
TGACAAAAAGCTGCGAGCTCTCAAGCCAATGAGAACTCCCAGCCAGCACTTGTTTTATTTATGAACTCTCCAAAGCTTGATATTAAACAGAAGTGAGATGTTATCAAAACACTGTTTTATCTCATTCGGAGCCTCTAACCGTACAGGTACTATGGGCAGGAGGAGGGAAGTGTTAGACCGCCTGCCTCTTCTGCCCGGTAACTGAATCAGCAGGAAGATTCCCACAAGGTGATCCAGGCAGCCTCTTTCAGCCTGGCGTGCTCCCCTTAGAAGGCTTATAACTGGGCGAGATGAGTCCCTTTTCCTTATGACTCTCTTCCATGGTCAGGCTGCCAATCTGAAAAAGAAATGATCACATTTAGACTGTAGGGTAGGCTTCTGCATGGATGCTGCATTGGTCACATAAGGAGTAGAAACAGCATTGTGTCTTCCAGACATTTTGGACCAGAACTCCCAGCAGCCCCAGTCAGCAAGGGAATCGTAGTCCAAACCATTTGGAGGACACTGGACTGAGGAAGGTTGGAGCAGAATCTTTCCTCCAACATCTACCAGTAAAAACACCTGTCAGCTGCTGAGAGACCACACCCTCCAACATCCCAGTGAGGCAAATCAGAACATGACCTTAATGGAGGCTATGCCTCTCTCATATCTCTTACATTCTCCATGGCTGCCATCTTGTCTCTTGTTTCAACTCTTGATTTTGGCCAGGCCACTGTTATAATGCTCTGCAGAGCCATCTTGTGAAACGGGCCAGCCAGAGAGCTGTCTGTCAGATTCTTTTCATTCCTTCCCTTGCCTTCACTTCTTTCATGGAGGCAGCCATTTCCTTGCTTAACAACAGGGCTTCATTAACCATATTGCTAAGCACACCACAGAGCAGGGACCCAGCCCAATTAGGGCCCCCGCTGCTGTGGTTTAATTATTTAGGGTTCCCCAATGTGAAAAGCATGTTCATTTTGCTCCCAGCACCAGGTTTCTTTCAAATTCCTTGCAGCTGAGAATGCACTGCTGTTCTTTCATCATAAAGCAGGGCAGCATTAAGCATCTCCCCAGCTTGAGGTAAATGTAAACCAACGGTAGCCTGACCGCCATGGCGAGTAGAGGATTCTCTGTCGTGCAAAATACTATTTTGCAGGACAGGGAAGAATACATGGAGCAGAACTTTTTGGGCTTCTGCATGTGATCATATGTGTGATGGACAATGTATACAATTGCCTGGGCTTTTATGAGCAAATGGTGGTAGATGTGAGGCTGCATGTTTCAAGGCAGAAGATGGGATCCAATTGGATTCCATTTGAAGCTCTTGTGCTCACAGCTGGGAGAAGGCCTTAGCTCAATGTTAAAGTACATACTTTGCATGCAAAAGGTCTCAGATTCCATTTCCAGAATATCCCGGTAGGGCAAGGAGCGAAACTCTGGATAGCAGCTGCCATTAAGTGCATGCAGTACTGAGCTAGATTGACCAATGGCCTGTGTTTCTATTGATCCAGTGGAGGTGTCCACTAATGGAGGGGAAGGGAGGAGATTTTTTGCTAAATCCTCCTTACAACTATAGAAAGCATACACACACCCAGCACTGTCTTCCATCCTGTTCTGGAGAGTCCGCCAACTCTCTGAAATGGATTTTTGTGGGTGCTGGGGACTGTAGGAGGGAGGAGGGGTTGCATTGCATCTTCCATTAATGGACATCCCTCCTGAAAAAAACCCTTCTGCAGTTGCAAAATGGATTCCACCCAAAGAGCCTCAGGAAATGACTTGGTAAATTCCTTCCTCTGTGCTTCTTAATCTGTCACTCTCTGACCACATACTTTCTCTGGAAAGTTCATTTCACTCTTTTCATATAACCTCGCATATAAGGGCTGCAGTTGTTCTGCAGTCACTATACATTCTCATGTCAGTGTCCTCGAATGCATGCAAGGTTCAAGTATAGACCTAAGGGTACATCAATCACAGCTACTTATGAGAGATTAATATTCCTGTATACAGTGAATATGCTTTAACCTATTTGCATTCACATACTGGTAAGAGAGATAATTTTCTCGTGCTCTCAGAAGTGCACATTAGTGTATTTCAGAATCCTTAGGCATTCTTTTTTTGAATGAAGTCCCACTTGTTGCCTTATGGGACAGAAACGTGAGCTTATGCAATGAAACGGAACCTTTCTGGACAGGGAAAGTCCAAGAACCTAGGTTGCTTGAGACCTTATCTGAGGTTTTCAGAATTCTGTTGGAGAACCTAGATCCTTCACATCAGGGGTAGAGAACTAGTGGCGTGCAGGTGTTGCTGGACTACAACTCCCATCATCCCTGACCATTGGCCATGATGTCTGGGGCTGATGAGAGTTGAAGTCCAACAACATCCTGAGGGTCTTATAAAACTACAGCTTCTAATTCTTCCTGGAAAGAGGGGAGGACTGATCAGCCAGGTTGAAGTCTATAGTGTGGACTGTGGATATGCCTTTAGACTACAGCAGTGGTTCTGACTTTTTAAACTAGAGCAGCTGAAAATTACTGAAGCTCACCAGTCACAGAATGGTGGTGCAGGGACAGAGCCAGTCTCAAAATGGAAGCAGATGGAGGCAGAGTTTGGCATAATCAGTTGGCAATTGCTGACATCACTTTCTACTGATACCTATTTCTTCTTTGGAAACTGCTAAATTCTTTGACCTAGCGTTTTCCTTGTACCAAGGAGTTCCAGAGTTTAGCTTTTCTCAAACTAAGTACAGACATTTGCTCCTTTACTCAGCATACAAGGAGTTGCTGGTACTGGCATTGACCCACTTAGAAGCCTAGGGCACAGGTAGGGGACGGGGTAGGCCGGTTGGGGGGCATTGAGCAGGCTGTGGCTCTGAGCACTACCTGAAAGTGACCCAAGGCCCAAACTAGCTTTTAATATTGTCTTGTTTCAAGAGACAGTTCCCATTTTAAGGGATCGTCCTTAGTCAGTATCATAAAAACTCTAGTGGGCATTCCAATTAACTATGGGGCACTGGTATTTCAGAGACGCAACATCACAGCTCCAGGTCCCAGGTTTTGACATTTTGCATTGCCAGTGCTGTTAGCTATTCAGCCTTGCCTTTAGCAAGATTCCCTCCCCTTTTCATCTTGATGCTGATCTTCATCTGAAGGAATATATGTATGTTGGGCCCTGGTGTATTGGGAGCCTAGGAAATAAGAGGCTTGATGTTTAAGGGACAGAACATCCCAGAATCAAATGCCCTGGGTTTCATACATGCATACAGCAAAAAAAAAAAAAAAAAAAAAAAACACCTGAGATCATCTGAGATGCCCTCTGCCTTGTCAATCCAGAATAAAGCCCGAGATGGACAAGTAGCAGTTTAATATTTTTCTGCCAATTTGCAATCTCAATCTGTGGCTGCTTCAGCTCCCATTGTTTTGTCTGTGAAAGGCTTCTCTCTTGTGTGATACCAACCGACCAGGGATCACCTCATCAACATAGTGATTGACATCATATACTCAACCAATGCAGCTACATGGCAATATTATGAGGGGGGAAACAAATCCTTCACTGAATTTAGAACCTGAAGCAATCTGGGTTATTCCTCACTTTCTTTTTTAACTGAGACAGTTTGTCTGCTCACTGTCACTGTCAAATTACAACTAAGAGGTTTGTGGCACCTTTAAGACTAACAAATTTATTATGGCATAAGCTTTCTTTGGACCACAGTCCACTACATCAGATACATGAAGCATATTGCAGGTATATAGATTGGGGGAGGTTATAGCACTAAATGTGCTAATGACAGAATGTCTGTGTTGTCATTTTATGAATGACCATTGTTCAAAACATAATTATCACCTTCTATAATTTTCTGAATTTCCTTTCCTTCTGACCTCACAAAGTGCATACTTCTGAACAAGAGATGGGGGGATGTGTTTCTTGGAGAATGTCCATATTGCCTGGAGAATGTACCAAGTGCAGTTGTTGTTGTTTAGTTGTTTAGTCGTGTCCAACTCTTCGTGACCCCATGGACCAGAGCACGCCAGGCACTCCTGTCTTCCACTGCCTCCCGCAGTTTGGTCAGTAGCTTCGAGCTTTGTTCGTAGCTTCGAGAACACTGTCCAACCATCTCGTCCTCTGTCGTCCCCTTCTCCTTGTGCCCTCCATCTTTCACAACATCAGGGTCTTTTCCAGGGAGTCTTCTCTTCTCATGAGGTGGCCAAAGTATTGGAGTCTCAGCTTCAGGATCTGTCCTTCCAGTGAGCACTCAGGGCTGATTTCCTTCAGAATGGATAGGTTTGATCTTCTTGCAGTCCATGGGACTCTTAAGAGTCTCCTCCAGCACCATAATTCAAAAGCATCAATTCTTCGGCGATCAGCCTTCTTTATGGTCCAGCTCTCACTTCCATACATCACTACTGGGAAAACCATAGCTTTGGCATATGCTCATCCCCCCCCCCCCAAGATCTGTTGGAGATTGTGCATATTAGCCTGATAATGTACAAAATTCAACTGAGATGTTCACATCCACCAAAGCCTATTGGGAACTCTGCATAATTTCCAAGTATCTGGAGAATTTGCACAATTTCCTCTTCATGGATAGATTATATACACATTCTCCATGAGGTCTGGTGAATGTGCATAATGGCTGGTTGTTATGCAAATTAAACACTCAACTTATATTCTCCATAACATGTATCTGTGGGAACCCAGATGCATGTTCTTTGTATAGTACACAGAGAAGCCTCCTTAAATTTTCTTCACTAGCTGACTCCAGAGAGTCTCTGCTGCAAAAGCCCTCAGATTGGAAGGTGGATTTTCCACTCAGCTGCTTCTCTCTTTCTGTTTACGCTCTGTTTCTTTGGGTGATCAGGGGATGCTCCTGGCACATTTGTGGCAATGGGAGATTCGCTGCAGTGCTCGAAGCTTCCTCTTCATTCTCTCCCCCTTTTCTCCAACCCACTCATTATCCTAGGATAGAAATAATAGGTAATTAATAACTTCTCGAGAAGCATACATTTCCTGAGCTTAATAATCCTCTTGGTGCTGAGCTTCCACAGAGATGATTGGTCAGTCAGGCATGCGCTGAAGGCATAGCATCCTTAGTGCACCAAGAAGGGTTTTGGAAGGGGGGGGAGCAAAGTATACAGTAGAAAACTTGGTTGGCATGCTTCAGTTCAAAAACTTGGGCATGTCAACAACAACATTTCTTTCCTTCTCCTAGGATGTAGCCACAAAACTAAACTGGAACAAAATATCTGCAGTAAAGTTCATAACTTCTCATAAAGTTTAACTGAATGGCTTCATAAGCAAGACACAGTGGGTCACTGTCAGTTCCTCCACCTCTTTTGGGCCAAAGTATAAAAGGCCCTGTACTACCCAGAAAAGCTCCCCTAGATGGCATAGTGAGGATACAATGGAGGCAGCAAAGTACTTTGTTTTTGGTTGTATTTTGGGTTTTTTGGTTGATTCACCTGGAGTTCTTCTCCACTTGCATTCAAACCATCACCCCACTTGTCTGCTTCCCAGTAGCATGATAGAGCCATGTAGTGGAACAAAATGTATTAGGTGAACTCTGCAGTTCTTGTTGCCTTGCCTTTTGTGTTGCCATTTCTGTGCCTTGTGTTCTTCCTTGAGTCTTCTCACTGTTTCCCCAATGAACCTCCCTCTCCTTGAGAGTGCTGGCGCATGCCCTGCTGACTAGCAACTCTACTAATCATATTCCTGGATTGAGGCAGGTTCCCAATTTCCATGAACTCACCTTCCCAATGAAGCTTTCTTTGACTGTAAGCAAAAGGTTCCATAGGAGTTTGATGAATGACGAATCAAGAAAAAAGTATTAATCGATCAGGCTAAAATGAATGCATGCCTATTTTATATGCAAATTCTGTTCAGCTGAAAGATCCATTGTATGATGTCACACACCATCATTCATATTCCCAGGTAAACAATCAAGGCAGGGTTTTGTTTTTTTTAATATAGATGTTTTCCAGGGAGAGATGAATAGAAATCTGAAAATTAGTCACAAACTGAAAATCTCAAAGGGATTAGCTAGGTGGCTGTTGTTTATAAACTGAAAAAAGCCTTTATTTTCTAGCTTAAAAAATAGATTCTGGTTTATGTGAAAGAGAATGGGCTGGCTCTTTAAGGAACATGGCCTTTATTCATAAAACTATTCATAAATATAGATTATGCCCACCTTGAAACTCAATGGAATTCCCTTCCATCATTTGCATTGTTAATCTAGGCCAAGGATGATGTGCAACCTGTGGCCCACTGTCAAAAGCCCTCTGCAAGCAATTGCTTCACACTTCTGGCAAGAGTGACCTATTCCTCCACTGGCAGCCCATGGGGAAATGGGGGAGGGTAGAAGAAGGTATCAAAAAGACAGAAGGGATAAGGAAAAGTGGATGGCAGCACTAGCAGGCAGTGAGACAGCAGTACTCATTTGACCTCCTGTCACCAGCGTCACTGCAACTTACCAGGAGGAAGAGGGGAAAGGGCAAGTTGGTGGTGAGGTCAGTGCAGTGGAAACATGCCAATGTGTTTGCACCACGCTGACCCCACTGCCATATTGCCATTCTCCCTCCCAGTAAGCCACAGTAATGCCAGGTGATGGGAGGTCATGTAAGCACCATCATTCCACTGACTGCTGCTAGATAGCAGAAAGAGAGAGGGAAATGTGATTAGCAGAGAAAGCAAGAAAATGGTAAATCCATGCACTTATGGTTCTGGCCCAGTGATTGCGGGCTTCAGTTTTGCCCACAATCGGCATGTGACCCCCAAAAACTACTGCAAGTAGATTGTGGTCCTCAATGTGGGGTGGGGGAGATTTGTCTACCCTATTCTTTTTGTTGTTGTTGTTGTTAGAACGTTTATTAATTTTCCAATAAAAGACATCCAATTAACATATCAAATCATAATCCAATAAAAATCGATGGACGAAAGGTTATCTGATTTCTGACATGATTGAGGATTGCAGACCCAGAGATAAAAAATGGAGAGATAAAATTGAGATACGGAAATATGGAAATATTGGTGAGAGGCAGGACTGAGATATGGATATGCTTCAAGGTTCAGACTGTGGGAAATCGTAAAATCAAAATTACAATTCGGAAGATAATTTGACTTTTTTTTTTAGTTGGTTTTGTTTTTTTTACCCCATTCTTGACAATAGAATGGCAGGATATGAGAGCATTTATGAATGACCCTAACAGCGCTTCCTGCATGGAGTGGTAGCCCTGTTTACAATTATCATAGCCAACTACATCATGATAGCTAAGCCAGTGCCATGGGCAGAATGACTCGAGCCTTTGCAGTAGGGTGAGCAGCTGCAAGAGAGGGTCGAGTTTTTGCAGTTGTTTAGAAGAAGGAATTTCATCAGAGGCAGCTTTTTATAGCATTGTGCTACCAGAGTGAAAGAAGCTATAGCTGGGAAAATCTCTCTTCAGTGTACTATTAAAGAGGCAGGAGCCCTGTTTGCTGATTGCATCTAATCATTTTGTGGCACATTTCAAACAGTCTGTCTTTGCCTATAGGTTTCTGCATTTCTGTGTGAATGCTAGCAGGGCAGAGTGTGTGAATTAAGAGAAGTGAGCAGGGATGTTTTTGAGAAGCTCCAGAATATATGCTCTGATGTGAAGCCTGAGTGCATTTAAGATCATTGGAACTATTCTTTGCACCATGAAAAGAGAAGTTGTCAAAAGTGTAAAAATAAATTTAAAAAATACAACAGAGGTGCATATCCTCAGCAGCAGAATCCTCTTCCCTCTCCTTTGTCCATGTTACAGCTGGTTTCAAGGCAACCTTGTAAATAAGGTTGCTTCCAGACAACCTGCTTATGGAGCGTTTGTCCTGATTCATTTGCAGGGAGATCAGACGGCATTGGGTATTGATTGAACATTCATTATGATTTGATTGCCGGGAGATGATGTTGCATCAAACAAATGTTATCCCACACTTTGCAGTGCATTTTCCTATCACTTTCCTTATTGCAAAAAAATATGATTTGGGGATCGTGGGTGGCTTTGTTGCTCAATATCTAAATCAACGTTGATTGCACAACTTGCATTTGCCAGCATGTGATTGAACCCCACCCCAAAACAGCAACCGTCTGAAATTGCTCTGAAACACTGAAAGGCACTAGTCAGCAAAATGTACAGATGAATAAAATACTATCCTGCTGGCAGCTGGAAAAGGAGGGATGGAGAGATTTGTCCTTCCTCCAACAGCCCACTGCCTTTTTTTTAGCTGGATGTGGGGGACTGGCCTTTCCTTTTATCTTTTTGAATTTCTTTTATTGGGGGGGTATTTTTTAAAAATACAATTTAAGTTGATACAGAACAAAACTGGCAGAGCCATTGGGTATGTGCTTCATGTAAATGATTCCAAGTATGGATCCCCAATCCCTGAGTGTTCATTCTCTTTGTGCCACCTGCTGAAGATAGCAGTTTCATATGGGAGGGGCTTTTCCCTCTCTGGTAGCCTGCTTGGTTTCTATACCATGCATAAAGGAGGATCAGAGTCTTTCTCTGCCAGCCTGTACACTCACCAGCATGAAATTCTGACATTTACCCACCTGCCTGCCTTCAGTCCCTTCTCACCTGTGACTGCAAGGCTTGTCCTTAAATACAAGGCTGCATAACATTAAGGTATCTATTGCAGTGTGGTTCTCTTCAGTGTGCAGAATCCCAGATGATGAAAATCAAAACTGAGGTTAGTGTTCTATGCACCAGTCCCACTAAATGAGACTCACTTCCCTTGCTGAGAATAGAGACCCAAACTGTGCTCCTGGGAGATCCCACTGGCTCTCTGTGTCACAGTCTTCAGCAAACCGCACCATTTGCTCCCTTCCATATGCATGGAGTTGATCTAGTTTCTAGTAGATGAGCTTTCTGATCTTGTTATGCCCATGCTGGTCTCCCATCTCTCCTTTTTTCACTCACTTCCTTGCTGCTGCACACTCAAAATATATTTGGTCCTTTTCCAGCTCAGTTTCTTCCCTCTTCATCCATCAGGAACTGTGCCTAATTGGTAGAGAACATCAGAGAGTACTGTGAGAAAGGAATGGCTGTTGAATTTTTCTCCTCCGGAGAGCAATGACAAAGTTTATGATTTAATTTTGCTCTTTCAGAGAGTCTGCAAAGTCTATGCACACGTGCACACACACTTAAATGTATGTACATACATATATGTTACATGCATTCCTAGAAAGCAAAGTCACACATTCAGTTCAGAAAAGCCCTTCAGAAACATGGTTTGGAAACATGGAAGACCACTTATGATGGTTATACACACATCACCAATGAAGAGGAAATGCATCACTGGGGGGAGGGAGGCAGATTAGCACATTCTAATTTATATCTACAGGTGCAAGTTTAGAAAGAATTTTTAAGACTGAAGCAGAAATACATCTCACCATAGTGGGGAAAGTCTAGTGCCCCGGTCCAAGAGCTCTGCTCTCCTTTCCTTTTTATTATTTATTGATATATACTGAAATATATCTATATCCTTAGTGCACAGGGTAAAATTAGACGTGAAAAAGTGAGGAAGAAAAAGAAAGAAAGAAAGAAAGAAAGAAAGAAAGAAAGAAAGAAAGAAAGAAAGAAAGAAAGAACACCCATATGCTCTCCTTTCCTAATGTTTGGTCAAAATGACTTTCTGATGGTGAGAGCTGTTTGACAAGTGTTCACCTAAACATGTAATGTGAGAAGTAGCTTCCAACTCGGCTGCGAGCAGCTGGCAAAAGAGATTCCTCGGTTTCCTTCTGCCTGCTTCTCTCTGGTCTCGGATGTTTCCTGATTACACCTGATGGCGCTTTCCCTCCCCCAGCCTTACATTGGTCATGCAGCAGTGCGTACTGCCACTTGGGAGAGCTGCTTTTCATCTCCAGGCAGGCAGTTCTTCTTTTTTTCCCCTCCCGGTGTGAAATTAACAAGTTGAAGCAAAGGCAGGTCGGAAATCTCCACCCTCCCCCCCCCAAAAAAATGGTCTAATCTCCAGTCAGACGTGACTCCAAGGCAGCTAGTGGTAAAGTGCTTTCAGAAGGCTTGTGTCTCCTTCATTAGGAAAGGTCAAAGCCAATCACCCCAGCGGTAGTTTGAGGAGAGCAAGATACAGGAGTCTTATTAGGGCGATCTGCCACTGGAGCCTTTTTGCTTTCTACAAGAACAGGTAGAAGAATGCAACATCCACAAGCCCATCATGGACTTCTTTTGCTGCCAGTTTCCCATCCTCTGTAGAGGCAGGTGGTTGGTGGCCCTGGAGGGTGCACAAGAAATGAATGCAAATAGGCAACCTTATGATATTTTCTGTGTTCTGAGACTGCACAGATCTCATATGTCAAGAATGAGGAGCCTGGGGCCTTTTGGATGCTGTTAAGCACCAGCTCCCATCAGTCTTAGCCAACACGGTGAGGAAGGATAGTTGTCATCCAATAACCTCTGTAGGGCCACATGTTCTCCATCCTTATCATATAAGAATACGACTTTCATCTGTGATCAATGTGATCAGGAGGGGCATGTGCCCTGCAATAGCTTTTAAAGAATCATATTTATGTTTCTTTGAACTTTTTAAAAATAAATGTCATTGTTTTATGTCTGTGTCCTGATTTACAGAGGACATCCTTTTAATTTGAGAGCAGTGTTGCAGCTGTGCCACTTACTGGAAGAGGGTAGGGGTAGGGGTAGGGGTAGGGTATGGTATGGAGGCAGTGGGGTTAGAATTGTACAGGTTCATCACACCAGCCACTCCTGTGAACTGGGCTAGTTGGACAAAGAGTGTGCATTGAAATGTGGGGAATATTGTGTTAGGGTTGGCTTTTTCTGATTATAAAGCTAGTGCTTCTGTTCCATTTTCTAACGTTCCTTTCATACTGCAATACCAGTTGTGTTACGGAACTGTGGCATGTCATGCGAAGTTTCATTCACACCATTGGGTAATGTCATTGCTCCCCTACTCTTTCTGCACCTGTGTATTTCTGTTCCCCCATCATTAACACACAACAACCTGAAAGAATATATGGGTATACTGCCCCAAATTCCATCACTTTACTCCAGGTTAAAGGAGCTGCAAATGGAATTTTGCTGGAATAATAATAATAATAATAATAAATCTGAAATGAGCACTAAACGTGTACTAATTTCCATTAATTTTCTGGAAGTCCATTTTATGTCATATGAAAGCTCAAATATAATGTGGAAATTAACAGTTTAGGGAAATGTTGGATGGATGTGAATGCAGCCATAGAAAGCTGGCAGGGCGGCTTTCTGCATTTCTAAAATAATAATAATAATAATAATAATAATAATAATAATAATAATAATAATAATAATTTATTGGTACCCCGCCCTTCTGGCTGGGTTTCCCCAGCCACTCTGGGTGGATTCCACAAAGAACTAAAATACACTAAGATGTCACACATTAAAAACTTCCCTGAACAGGGCTGCCTTAAGATGTCTGCTTAGTCCAATCCAGCACAACTCTTCTTAATCTGTTTAAAAGGAGAGGGGCAAGGTCATTATTATGCACTGGAACAACATTAGAAAAGGAAAATTCATTTGGACACTTACAGCACAATGCTTTACATGTCTACTCAGACATAAGTCCTGCTAAGTTCAATATTTTTTGTTCCCAGGTAAATGGATGGAAAACTGCAACCCCACAAACAATACATTGTCCTTCTCTTTGCTTTTGTCTCATATCAGCCTTTGGTCAGGTCAGCAGGGATTTCCCCGACTACATATAGCAAAGATGGCATTTGCTAGCTAGCACATAGTGGGAAAATAAAACTCCTTTTCTCCCCCATGACCATGTGCTAGGAAAGACAGCTCTGTCATTTCATCATGGACCAGAGACTTTAGGATCAGTAAAAAGAAAAACACTAAATGCTTCGCTTCAAGTACTTCGTGCCAAGGCTAAGGATTAACTAACTAACAGCTGGCATTATAAAGGTTAAGACAGATAATATAGGCTAAGAGGTGACTAAAAGTCACAGCCTAAGCTGACCAAGAAGGAATTGCTTTGTGCTTACTCCATTAAGCATTAGTAGTAACATGCATGTTGTTTACGAAGGCTTCCTTACCTGCATCAGTCTGCCTCGCCAGGAACCTGTCACTGTTCAATAGGTACAGGAGGCTGGACTGGATGAGTTGATGACCTTCTCTTCTGTAGATCTCCAAATGGTCCCTCCACCGCCTGCTTTTTTCCTTTCCTTACCAAATGCTATGTCTGTGTTCTGTTGCTTTTGCAGGTGCCTCAGGGAGACTGGAATAATACCTTGACTAGGGACAAGGACAATGAAATCCCATGCCGGCGCATGCGGAGTGGGAGTTATATCAAAGCCATGGGGGACGATGACAGCGAAGACTCGGAAACCAGCCCCAAGCCATCCCCCAAAACTGCAGCACGGAGGCAGAGTTACCTCAAGGCCACTCAACAGTCACTGAGCGAGCAAAGCACCACCCACAGGTACTGCCTTCTTATTTCAGTGCTACCTGGTACTCGGTAAATACCTGCATCTTTGGCATGGCGGTAATGGCTCAGGTGCCTCAAAGACTGACATCTATTGTGGCATTCCTAGATTTCACTGTTCAGTTTGTCAGGCGCATGATGGGTTATTACTGGGTTACAGGCACATGGTGGAGGGTAGAGATTAAACAGTGGGCTCAGAGGGAAAAGAAATACAGAAGGGACAGAGAGGGTGATAATTGCATCATTAATGGCGTTCATTCACAAAAACAGTTGTTGATAGTACAGAAATCCTGGCATTGGTGAGTCAGTTAACATATGTAATGAGTTTGATTAGTTTTTGGCTTTTTATATATATATAAAGGTTTATCACAATTTAATCCAAATCAATGAAATATAGTATGAGCTATATCCATCTTCTTCCTTCTCAAGAATGCTTAAAGGGTTGTAGGGAAGATAGAGACCATATGACCATTTGAAACCGGTGGGTGATAGAATGGCATTGTCACATGAATAGTATTCTGAAGCTGACCTAGAATTGTGACTCCTTTGTTCACAACCCTAAGGACCAAGCTTTTCACATTATATATTGTTCCATTCATGTATTTAGTACCTGATAGTGGGTCCTGCAGAACCTTTGATTAAAGTGCATTTGTACACTTAAGCTAGGGCTGAGATGAGCACCATTTCACAGCTGATTTTCCTGGTCATGGTTAGAAGGATGAGGGTGCAAAAGATGTTGAGGTGGAACTTCCACAAAATTATTAGAACAAGATGTTGAGGTGTGCTTACTCCCTGCTAGGCATAGCTGTCAACTTTTCCCTTTTCTTGCGAGGAATCCTATTTGGAATAAGGGAATTTCCCTTTAAAAAAAGGAAAAGTTGACAGCTATGTTGCTAGGACAGAGGGATTGCAAGACCTCAGACAAAAATAAACAAACTGAGAGCCAGTCTGTAAGTTATATTCACCACATGGGAGGTCCTGGAAATAGCCTCCACGCAGCTGATGATTCCCAGCACAGCTGTAATGTGTAAAATGACATCATAAAAACATAAGAAGAACCTGCTAGATCAAGCCAGATGCCCGTGGAAAGGTGGCAAACAGGACCCAGGCACAAGAGCACTATCCCTTCCTTTGGTTTCCAACAACCAGTATATATAGAATTCTACAAGTTTCCATGCCCTGCAGTCAGCATGGAGACTAGTATAAAAAATATTTTAGACAGCTTTATTGCCCCTCCTATTTCCAATATTTTATTTCACCTGCATCCCTGTGAACATCTCCTTCATGCAAAGTGGCCCTTGACAGTTTCCTGCCCATTGAGGGTTGGACTGGAAAGTGACTTCGACTACACTTTGTTCTCCATGTAGATTAATAGAAGAGAATAATAATAATAATAATAATAATAATAATAATAATAATTCATTATTTCTACCCCGCCCATCTGGCTGGGCTTCCCCAGCCACTCTGGGCAGCTTCCAACAAAGATTAAAAATACATTAAAATGTCACACATTAAAAACTTCCCTGAACAGGGCTGCCTTCAGATCTCTTCTAAAAGTCAGATAGCTGTTTATTTCCTTGACATCTGGTGGAAGGGCATTCCACAGGGCAGGTGCCACTACCAAGAAGTCCCTCTGCCTGGTTCCCTGCAGCTTTGCTTTTCGCAGTGAGAGAACTGCCAGAAGGCCCTCGGCGCTGGACCTCAGTGTCCGGGCAGAACAATGGGGGGTGGAGACTCTCCTTCAGGTATACTGGACCGAGGCCGTTTAGGACTTTAAAGGTCAGCACCAACACTTGAATTGTGCTCGGAAACGTACTGGGAGCCAATGTAGGTCTTTCAGGACTCAGCGGCTGCCCCCAGTCACCAGTCCAGCTGCCGCATTCTGGATTAGTTGTAGTTTCCGGGTCACCTTCAAAGGTAGCCCCACATAGAGCACATTGTAGTAGTCCAAGCAGGAGATAACCAGAGCATGCACCACTCTGGTGAGACAGTCCATGGGCAGGTCTAAAGTCCTACACTTTCCTTCCTACCTTTCTCCTGTCTGTACCCTGCTCATTCACCCCTGATGGGGCAGAGGGGATCTAAGTTCAAAAAGAACCTGCATACGCGAAATGTAGTAGCCAAGGCTCCAAAAGAATTGTTGATAGCTTTAGTAAATGGCCAATAAAGGAAGTCACCTGTCTTGCTAGTTTGTAAAAATGCAAGACCTAGTGCCATCTGCTGGCCACTGAGAAATAAATGTTGCTTCTGTATTTTAAGTACAGTACTGGTTTTGTGAAGCCCAGTTCAAGCTGCCAAGATACCAGCACAAAGAGGATTTAGAACCATGTTGCCCAGGATGTTGTGGCAATGGGTGTTTATAAAATTACAAATACATTAACTAAATTGAGAGAAGTACTTAAGGTTCTATGTACACAGACTGACGGGCTTGGATAGATGCAACTTTGAGGGCATCACCAACTCTGGGAAACAGGGGTGGAGCGCTGGGGGGATCTTTGCACCACAGCGCTGGATATGCTTAAGACGACCCTGCTTCTATCATGTCACTTCATCCAGATTCTGTTTGTGCCATGATTACCAGGCACAAGTTTGAGTGGTTTTTATTTTGTCCCTCCACTTTCCCCGGGAAAAGCCACTGTTTACTGCTGAATTGGAATAAACGGCAGGTGGGTTTTCAGCAGATTCATGTTTGTTCAGATTCAGCGGAAAACAGTGGGTTTTCCAAGGGAAAGTGGCAGGGACTAAAGAAGAACCACTCAGACCCGTGCCTGGAAATCATAGCACCAAGCGAAGTCTGGATGAGCCCTTGCCTCTTTTCCAATCTAAAACATCCCAGATGCTGCAACCTTTCCTCACAGGGTAGTCACTCCATCCCCTTGTTTGTTTTGGTTGCCCTTTCCTAAAACTTTTCCGGCTTTGACTAACGGTACTGTAGGTACAGTGGTGCCCCGCAAGACGAATGCCTCGCAAGACGGAAAACTCGCTAGACGAAAGAGTTTTCCGTTTTGGAGGTGCTTCGCAAGACGATTTTCCTATGGGCTTGCTTCGCAAGACGACAATGTCTTGCGAGTTCCTGCTGGTTTTTTTCCCTCCCCCCCCCCTTTTTCTAAGCCGCTAAGCCGCTTATCATCTGATCCAATAAGCTGATAAGCCGCTAAAAGCCTCTAATAGCGCTAATAGCGCTAATCCGCTAATCCGTCAATGGGCTTGCTTCGCAAGACGAAAAAACCACTAGACGAAGAGAATCACAGAACGGATTCTTTTCGTCTTGCGAGACCCCACTGTATAAAGGTATCAATTCTGTAGGTATCAATTCTAAATTGATAAGGCAACACCTGCATGTATGGAGGTCTGTGTGCACATAAGAGTCCTGCCATTAACAAAAAAGGCAGTAATTCTGGCCATGCAATCCTTTTTTTCCTTTTGGTTCCAAAAGCCTAAGGAGTCAAAAAGCTTCCTTGAAAAGAACAATGGTAAATTGACTGAGTTAGATCTGCCAATGACAGAAGTCACATACAATGTGTTTACAGTTGCAATCCAATGCACAAGGACCTAGGCATAAGCAAAAACCTTTATGTTCACCCTGGCTATTTAAACACTGTAATTTTTTTTTTATCTCTTAAATCTCATATTATTAGTTTAGTCTATGCTTTGACCGTGGCATTCTATTTTTGTCCCATGGGATTATTCTCTCTCTCTCTCTCTCTCTCTCTCTCTCTGTGTGTGTGTGTGTGTGTGCGCGCGTGCGTGCTGATGTTATTTCTTCCAATTTAATAGTTTATTGGATTGCTTGATTTGTGTCATGTATCACCTAGAGGATTGGGCGAATAGGCCAAAACTAAATAAATAAAATACTTCTGAATAAACATGTTTAGCATCACACTAAGAATAATAGGTAAAGGTAAAGGACCCCTGGATGGTTAAGTCCAGTCAAAGTCAACTTTCAGGCCAAGGGAGCCGGCGTTTGTCCACAGACAGCTTTCCAGGTCATGTGGCCAGCATGACTAAACCGCTTCTGGCACAACAGAACACCATGATGGAAGCCAGAGCATACATAAACATAGTTTACCTTCCCACCATAGTGGTTACTTGCACTAGTATGCTTTCGAACTGCTAGGTTGACAGAAGCTGGGACAGAGCAACAGGAGCTCACTCCATCGCGCAGATTCGAACTGCCAACCTTCTGATCGGCAAACCAAGAGGCTCAGTGGTTTTTGACCACAGTACCACATGCGTTTAGGATCACACTAATAATAATAGCGATAATAATGTAAACACTTCAGTCCTAAGCACACCTATTAGTAAACAATTCTCATAAATCGGCCTTGCAAAGACATGGGCCATTGGTCTAGATATCCCAGTATCCCCTTCTCCAGCCTGATGCCTTTGGAATGTTCTGAACTCCTATAATCTCTGACTCTTGGCCTTGCTATAACCCAAAATATCAGGAGGGCACTAGGTTGGGGAATGATGGGCAGTGACTAGCAGCACTCTCCAGAATTTCAGACAGGAGTCTTTCCCACAGCTGCATGGAAAGACTCAGGACAGAAGCTCAGACTGTCTACAATCGGAGTGTGCACTGCACCACCAAGCTACGGCCCTGCCATTATTTGCTCAGCTATTCTAGCAATGACAATGAGTTTTGTTTTAAATGCAGCCTGTTGGAGTCTTGGAGGTGTGCTTAGTAAAATGAGTTTGAGAGAGCAAGAGCTCCCCTGCAGCTTCATTCTTCAGCATGACAAGTACAAGCTATTATGTGATGTGCTCTGGCTGTATGTGGAGCTTGGCTGTCACCCAGTGGCCATTTTGTGCTTCTTCTTCTGCCTAGTTGGTGTGCCTGTTCTTGTAAGCCTTTCCTTGTGACAACTGAGGGCCAAACAAGATGCAGTGTTAAATGTGTATTTAGCAATGACTGGTGGCCATGGGTACTGATGGGTACTGGAGCCAGAGCCAATGGCAGGCAGCACCACCCTCTGACTGGCTGTAAGAAAGAAGGCAGGAAGGTGAAGACTGGGATAGTGCCCCCATTTGCCTTAATGCACCAGCCTCCTTTAAAAAAAAATACCAGTAGCAGCCACTGGCGTTGCAGCAGATGAGAAGGGGGAGATTAACCATTGTCTCTCATGCTGCAGTCCTGATCAAAATTGCCCCTTTGACACTGCTGTTTGCTTCGGAAGAAAATCCCCCCACTGGTTCCATAAGTACATTTTATCCATTGTGTGATTTATTTCCATAACCAAGATTTTAGGTGACAGTAGCACAATACGCACAATATGCGGGTGGCGCTGTGGGTTAAACCACAGAGCCTAGGACTTGCCGATCAGAAGGTCGGCGGTTCGAATCCCTGCGACGGGGTGAGCTCCCGTTCCTCGGTCCCAGCTCCTGCCAACCTAGCAGTTTGAAAGCACGTCAAAGTGCAAGTAGATAAATAGGTACCGCTCCAGCGGGAAGGTAAATGGCATTTCCCATGCGCTGCTCTGGTTCACCAAAAGCAGCTTAGTCATGCTGGCCACATGACCTGGAAGCTGTACACCGGCTCCCTCGGCCAATAAAGCGAGATGAGTGCCGCAACCCCAGAGTCGGTCATGACTGGACCTAATGGTCAGGGGTCCCTTTGCCTTTTATTGTTGTTGTTTAGTCATTTAGTCATGTCCAACTCTTCGTCACCCTATGGACCAGAGCACGCCAGACACTCCTGTCTTCTACTGCCTCCTGCAGTTTGGTCAGACTCGTGCTGGTAGCTTCGAGAACACTGTCCAACCATCTTGTCCTCTGTCATCTCCTTCTCCTTGTGCCCTCAATCTTTCCCAACATCAGGGTCTTTTCCAGGGACCTAGCACAATATGCTGTTGGTACATCCTGGAAGAGATAGCCTTGCTTCTGGTAAATTGGCCATGCAGCTGTTTGTTCCCCTTTAAACATCTGACAGCTTGCTTGTTCTTGCACAAGGGCAGGGCCATGAAAAAAGAGCAGATCTGAGGGGAAGCAAAACTATTAACCAACAACATCCATATGTTGAAAGAGGAGGAGCTGATTACTAATTACAACCTCTAATAGACCTGCACAACTGCATTCTACGTAGTGACTTACTGCCCTGGGAAAGTATAGCATTTTCCCTAGGTACAAAATATTGCACTCTGGGTGCTTGGACACCACAATAACCAAGAAAAAAGAGGGGGGACTATCTGCCTGCAGACTGTCTGCAACAATTGTGTATTTATAGCACCAAAAATGGTCATGCCGGAAGGCCCTAGATGGCTGATTTGGGAGGGTGCCTTCCTAATGTCACATGGCTGAAGTGTATTGATTAATCTTTAAATGCTCTATTTGTTTTTGCTCCCATGTCTTCCAAAACAGCCTAGTGTTAAGTAGAGCAGAGGATGATTTGTGTTAGGCAAGGCTTGAGATGCATTAGTTGGTAACTCTGTCAAATCTGCAGTGTGCAGGGCTCTGGCAATACCTGATTATCACAGATCCACAACTGATTTTGCCTCTCCTGTTGTTCATGTGATCACCATCTCAGACTCTCTGTCCTCATTCCACAGGAGTCTGGACCGCCTTGATTCGGTGGAGATCCTTTTGCCTCCAAAATTCCCAAGCTGGGAGGAAGAATACAACCAGATCGCAGACAACCTTGATGAGTCCAGTTGCATCAACCAGGTAAGAGCCAGCAGTTCACAGCACCAAGGAGGACTAGCCTGAGAGTGGGGAAGGAGCAGTAAGACGGGGGGAGGTGGCTTTATATAAGATCATTTGCTCACATTGCAGCTCAAAACAAATTTTGCATTTCCCACATTGGCTAGAATGTGAAGTCAATCTCTTCTGGTTCTGATTGCTGTAGCACAAATATCTCAGAAGAGGTTCAAAGGCAATATGTGTTGTTTATATTATTATTATTATTATTATTATTATTATTATTATTATTATTATTAATTATTATTATTATTATTATTATTATTATTATTATTATTATTATTATACTGACTCTATCCTCCCCAATAAATACTCAACATTCTGTGGCCACTGAGCATTCTCAGTCCTCATTGGGTAGTTTTGGGGTCCTTCCTTTCCCTTTAGGGTTGCCCCTGCTTCTTCTGCAAACCTTGGTATTTCCCCAAGCTGG
Organism: Podarcis liolepis; assembly: GCF_965112155.1. Lineage (NCBI taxonomy): Eukaryota > Metazoa > Chordata > Lepidosauria > Squamata > Lacertidae > Podarcis > Podarcis liolepis. Next base: position 28,337,758 of record NC_139559.1, read on the forward strand.
CTATTACGTGTGTGTGTGTGTGTGTGTGTGTGTGTGTGTGTGTGTGGATGGTGCTGTTTGGCCTGCATAAGGATTAGCACAGAGAGAATCAGTTCACTACTAGTATATAGGATGCTAAGATGAACCTTGCTGGATCAGAATAAAGTTCCATCTAATCCAGTGTCTAGGATCAGACAATGGACAAGCTGATGCCTCCAGGAAGCCAGCAAGGTATGGAGGTGACAACCTTGCCCTTCTGTTTGCTTGTCCCTTGGCAACTGGCACCTGAAGCTGGAGGCTCCCTGTAGCTAACAGCCACCGATTGACTTAACTTCCTGAATTTGTCCGTGTGGGAACAAAACTAAAGTGGGTGAGGTCAAAGCTGGCAGTGGATGGAGCTACTCCACACTCCCTCACACACTTGCATGAACACTACACCCACATCTCTCTCACACATGCATACATGCCACACATCTTTCTTTTACGCGCTGTGTATATCTCTCACAGATACTCTTGCACAGGAGGATGCAAAGGGCTATCCCACACACTCTTTAGCTGTTCTAGAGTCATTGGCACCAAGGGCTGGATCTTGTGGCATGGTGATTAGCCTTACACTACTTGAACACATGTTGAAAGAGTGACTGAGGCAATTGAGTGAAAAAGAGAGGCCTGCACCTTTCATAGTTGTGTAGAAGGGGGTGGGTCCCAGCAGGTGCTGGGGGGAGCAGGTATCCCTCTTCTGGCCAGCTCTTCAAAGCACAGGAGCCTTGTCTACTTTTGTGTCTGATGTGTGGGGATGGATGTGAAGTCTTTGAAAAGTGGGTTTAGCCGGCTGGTCAAACCTTCACAAGACCAAGAATGACATCAAAATCCTGTGTTCATGTATACTGAGTAAACACATCACCAAGCAGAAGTTATTAATACATTTTGCTGGAAGACCAGCATTGACTCTGTACCACAAGGGATGGATCACATGTGAGATTCAAATACAGGCACAATATTTGCTTTTGTGATATTTGTCTATACCTTCCATTTGTCTGGTGTCTCCCCCTTTATAAAGAAAATACTTTGTGAAGCTGTTTGAGATCCTCAGGAAAGAGGCTATATTATATTTGTCCAATAAGAAACAATCAGCAACCATGTCTTGGATGTTGCAAATCAAGCGCATCAAACTCACTTTGCTAAATTACTACTTCCCTTAATCACTCCTTTAAAAGTAGCAAGCACATTATACTTCTAAGGCTCAGGTAGCAGAAAGGTTTGGGTTTGTTACATTTCTATATCACTACCCAACACACACACACACACACACACACACACACACACACAGACACATCCCCAAAGCAATTTACAGTCAGAGCAAAAACAGGGTAATGAAAATGCACAAGCTATCGAAAGCATAGGGTAGCATTCAATGGTAATCCTATTCATAGTAAACCCACTGAAGTTAACAAACATAACTAATTTATGGTTCATTAATTTCAATGGGTCTACTCTAAGCAGTTGAATACCATCCATAGGCCCACCCTCTCAAACCCTGAGCCAACCCTGATTCACAATTGTAGTAGTGTTTTGTGGGAGGGTTTGTTTGAAATCTGCCAGCATTGTTGAAAGGAGATCACTATGACATGATTCTCTATTGATACAATTGACCACTGAGCCAGTCTACCAGTAATCCATGAGCCCAGCCCTCAAATTTTGCTCATGGTCATGTGCTTTTGCAGTGGTTGAAACGTTGCGAATTTTATTCTTGCTGTGAGGCAATCTGTGAGATTTTATTTCTTCAGGGCTTTCCATAAAGAAGCTGCATCTTAGAGATACTGCTAATGCCTGAAGAGAAAGAAGGAAATACAATTACTCATGAGCCATTTAAACCCAAATTACATGAAAATTGATATGCATATGATAGGAGATAGGCATCTATACAAAATACCAACATTAACCTTTGCCATTTTAAGCAAGCAGGTTCTTAGATTGTCGTTTTAAACCAAATGTTAATTTTTGAATTTTCAAAAGGTTTTCATTTCCTACCATATGCACAAACCTGCTTTCATTTCTGAACAGTTTTATCTCTCTAGCAAGCACTTAGAAATGGCTTATGTGGCCTTTTTTCCGCAACAAGAAAAAATGAGAATGGGTGTATTTTCCTACCCAAATCTGATTAATTCAGCACCATTAAAATTGCAAAGGAACTTCCTTTGTTCTGAATACATTTCTCAATGGCTCAGTTTGGATTATCTTTCCTAGATTTTTTTCCAGCATGAGGGAAACAAGAAGTTCTGGAATCTACTTTATCAATTCCATTTTAATGAAGAGTAACAACCACATGCACCTAGTCTTAAGAGTTCTCAAATTGGACCACACAGCTGTTCCTGCTGAGTCCAGGTGGGATGTACAACCCCATCTAAGGCTCCAACCCTAGGCAAACTTCTTTGGGAATAAGTCCCACTGAACTCAGCAGAAGTTCCTCCAAAGTAAATATACACAGGCTCAGTCCTTTTATTAAGAATTCTGAATCCAAGCTCTTCTACTTAGATTATGCTTTACTAGCATAATCATTCTCCACAGACTTGTAGGTTAACTCTATACAGATGTGAATGGCCAGTAGAATGGAAAGGAAACGAATGAGAGAAATGTAATGTGTTGGCAGCAACCAGTCTGTTGGGGAGTGTGCTCCTTACTGAGACAAATAACTCAGGTGAGGAGCCCTGTTTATCACTAAACAGGGTATCATAGCTATGATAAAGGAGCATCTTGCCTACAATGGGTTCAGGTGTTTTGCTGTTTTTTGACTAGATCTTCATAATGTGGTGGTAAGGGTCTGACAAAGCAATCAATATAATACCTGCTCTATGTATATCCTAGTAGATTAAATTGAAAATACTCGTATCAGTGGTAGCTTGATGAGGACCAGTCCATTGGTGGTGAGAAGAACTAATCAATATACAAACACAGCCATTCTGGGTGTAGGATTGTGCTCATGGTTTTTTAATGATCTTGTTAGAAGAGCATCTAGAATGCTAAGATCTGTAAAGATTCAGATTGGGCAACAGAAACTAAGTACCAATATTGTGGAGCTCTGTACCTCTTTTCCAGTTCCCAGACAATTCCTCTTATTTGGACTTCAAGATTTTGTGTTATTCATGGCAATTGGAGAGTAGGCTTTTGCTGTAAACTGTGAAAGGTTGGCTGATCACCCTTGTATTAAAATTACTTTTTGTCAAAGTGTTCACTGTAACTAGGGGCTGATCATTTTGTCTGTTTTGTTTGTGTTGATTTTTGTTTCACTGTGCTTGGTTAGCTTCCTCATGAGCCTTTGGCTTGGACGTCATGGACCAAAACTGTTACATGGTCACCACTGTCACTCTGTGATTCCTGTAGAGTGCTTCTGTACAGAAGCAGTGAAATCCCCATCCCTCACACTTTAATCTTCTCCAACTCTTTCTTCCAGATGTTTGGACAACCCTCATTTATCCCACAGATATTTACACAAGGAGAGCAGGTACCGTCATCTGACAAATCTTCTACTGCCCCTTACATGCACAAATGAAGTTATTTTATACATCCAGGCCACTGATCCACCTACCTAAGTACTAGCTGCAGTGGCTGACATCAGCTCTCCAAAGTCCCAGGCAGGATTCTCTCCCAGCACTTTAACATGCTCACTGTGTATCAAACTTTCTGAATAGATGTGCTGCCTTTTAGAGACCATTGCACAATATTTGAGGTTGGGCTGCCTGTTGAGAGGAGGTAAGAGAAACTGGGATGAGCTGAGTGAAGTAGCAGAGAGTTTGCATCTTATTCCGAGGTGGATTGGTGGTTGCAGATGTTCCCTGTTGCCCTTCAGTGCTGGAGTGAGGCTCAAGCTAAATCGTCCTGTGACAAGGTCTGACCTGGCTCAAAATCAGTAGCTATGAAGGATACCTTTGGAAATCAGAGAAGGAACCCATCTTAAAGATTTATGCCCTGTATGGAGGGATCAGGAAAAAGGACAACAAATAAACTGGGTTAGGTTAAGAAAACAAGTGGCCCTTACTGCTTCAGTTTAAACTGTTGTTTATTATGCATTGATTCCCTACGAAGGTTTAAATATATGGATATCTTGTTCAACTGGTGTCAGCCACACCAAGGTTAGTGGCGGAAACTGGGCTTAACAAACATGAGAAAGCATCAGCATCATATTGAAAGGGATTTAGGACAAATGCTATGTTGTAACAGCTGGGATAGGATGGAAACATTAGCCCCTGCTATGTTCCTCTGCATAATCTGAGAAGAATCTTTTAGCCTAGAACTGGATGTAAATATGATAGGCTTTGGTGAAATGAATAGAATCAATTCTTCCCAATTATAAACATGACCCAGGAATAGATTATTAGATTTGGGGACATAAGTGGAAGCTTAAGAGTTGCTGAGCATCACAGAGTGATTAATGTCCTTTTGGGTTCTTTCTCCATGAGCTTACCTGGGCATTGTAACATCCTCATTCACAGAAATGCCATGTCCCCATCCTTTGAGGATCTCAAATAACTTTATATCACCATTGAACTAGTCTCACAGCATCCTTGCCCAGCTTGTGATGCACCAAGCTTGAGTACAACCCAGAAGCAATGTATGGTGGTGACCCATCAGAGGCTTGGTGAACCTCCTGGCTCTTCTGCTGCCTGATTGGCAATGCCAAAGCACAGGTACAGACAAGCACCTCACAAACAAGAATGCAGCAGAGCTGGTCACCTGCGTCGCTATCTCAGCTACAAGTTGTGCTTCTTCTGCTTTGAAGTCAAGAGAAAATGGACCTGTGTCAAAAGCCAACAGTACATTATTTAAGGCAGGAATGGGGAACCTATGGCTCTCCAGATTTTGTTGGACAATAACTCCCACTGGCTCCTGCTGGCAGGGCCCAATGGCCAGGGATAGTGGAAACTGTCATCCACCAACATCTAGAGGGCCATATGTTCCCCATTTCTGATTTGAAGAGCAGAGCCTTCAACCACTTCATTCCACATACTCACTTATAAATTCATACATCTTAACAACACAATAAATGCATTCAAGCAAAAAGGGAGGGGAACCCATGAGATCATATCTGGGAAGTTCTTTTGGCAGGAGAATGACCACCTTTGTTCTTGCAGGCGAGAGAACCAGAGCTGAACGACCAATATGAGGGGATGTGCGAATCAGCCTACAGCGAAGCAGAATCGGCCACTGTAGAAGTCCTGGACCTGCCTCTTCCCAGTTACTTTCGCTCCCGGAGCCACAGCTACCTCCGAGCAATCCAGGCAGGCTGCTCCCAAGAGGAGGACACCATCTCGGTGCGGTCTCTCTCTCCACCCCCAGCCAACAGCATCAGTGGCAGTCGGACGCTTCCCAGCAACAGCAGTAAGTCTGACCATACGGGGCTGGAGTGGAGGAGGAGCGGGAACTGGAGGGGGAAGCCAGACATGGCTTGGCTAGAGTGTGATGAACATTGTAAAGAGAGTTTTGAGCACAACATAAATTTCCAGGTCAGTGTTGCTTCAAAGAAGCAGTGACTGGGTTTTTCCATACGCACTGAATGGGGGCTTAGGATCTGGTTTCAATTAACGTAAGGACTTAGAAGTTGACCTATCTATCTATCTGTCTGTCTATCTGTCTATCATCTTTCTAAATCTTATATTCTATTTCTGTATCAGCACAACAGAGAATGATTTGACTCAAAAATCATAGAGTACAATCCAGCCAAAGTTCAGTACAGTGGTACCTCGGGTTAAGTACTTAATTCGTTCCGGAGATCCGTACTTAACCTGAAACTGTTCTTAACCTGAAGCACCACTTTAGCTAACGGGGCCTCCTGCTGCCGCCGCACCGCCGGAGAATGATTTCTGTTCTTATCCTGAAGCAAAGTTCTTAACCTGAAGCACTATTTCTGGGTTAGTGGAGTCTGTAACCTGAAGCGGATGTAACCCGGGGTACCACTGTATTATAGAGGAGTCTTTCTCCTCTACAGTGGTACCTCGTGTTATGTACTGTCCCCCTTATGAATGCTTCAGGTTACACGCTCCACTAACCCGGAAGTAGATGCCCCAGGATGCGAGCGGAAGTCACGCTCCAGCAGTGCGGCAGCAGCGAGAGACCCCATTAGCGAAAGCGCGCCTCATGTTACAAGCCATTTCCGGTTACAAACAGACCTCCGGAACGGATTAAGTTCATAACCGGAGGTACCACTGTATTCCCTTTATGCCACATTGCTAAGCACTTTCTATTTCAGTGTGGCATAGAAATGTTTCTTTTGCATACCTTAGTATGAATATATCTAAATGGGATTGATTGATTGATTGATTGATTGATTGATTGATTGATTGTAGTGATATCCTAAAGGAGTATATATAATAACTCCTCCTCATGTACTTGGGAGAATCATAGAATTGTGGCGTTGGAAGGGACCCTGAGGATCATCTAGTCTGACCCCTTGCAATGCAGGAATACGCACCTTTTCCATACAGGGATTGAACCTGTGACCTTGGCATTATGAGCACCACGCTTGGTGTTAAGATCCAGCCAGCAGTGGTTTCAAATCTTATCTTGTCCACCATCAAGGGCTGGTTTCCTAGGCATGACAAGTTTAAAGCAATCTTGGAAACTGACTTGCTATTAATACAGGGTCTGTCGAAGATTTTAATCACCTTATTGGATGCTGATGAAACTTTGTCACATAGCTAAGCTAGCAACGGCACGTGACTTTAAATGTTCGTGAAACAGCTGGTCAAGTACTACATGATGCCAAGAGGTCTCTCTTTCCACCCGTAATCCTCTTACTCACAGCAAAGGATTCTTTTTTTCCCCCACAGATGGGGTGGGGCCACACACAGAGCAAGCTAAGAGCCCAGTCCTTGCTTCATTTTGTCTCCCCAGACAACAGTTGGGTTGGGAGGGTGTGCTTTTCCACTGATTTCATTTGGAACATCACCGAGAAGTCTGTGCTAATGGACTTCTCTCAACATCCCACCTTAGATGTCTAGAAAGAGACTTAGCTGTGAGTGTGAATCTGTCTCACTTAGCAAAATGTCAAAACATAGCCAAGATGTGTCATAAGGAGGGACTGTTACAAACAATTTCTTTAAAGACGATGACATTTTGAGGCCTCTTTGCATTAAACACTGTTTGTAAATGAAAGATAGCAGACTGGTACTTTGCTGACATTAAATATATACGGTATATACACAGAGGAGCCCATATTATTAGTCTGTCATTAGCCTTCCCCAACCTGGTGCCCTCCAGGTGTCTTAGACTTGAACACCCATGAGCCACAGACAGCATGGCCAGTGGTCGAGGATAATGGGAGTTATAGTCCAAAACATTTTGGTGGGCACAAGGCTGTGGAAGGCTGGTCTAAATACTTTATCAGAATTACAGTCTTATCTCTAGCCTTGTTTATCTAGTTCATTTTGTCCTGTGGGAAATATTCATAGGACTCCAGGCAAATGCTGCAATCTTACACACATTTACTTTGGAATTAGCTCTAGTGAAGAACTTCTGTGTAAAAATGCAAAAGGATCAAGCTGTTAATTACATACTGTATTTCCTGTTCAGCACTCACTCTGCCCAGTACAGTCCATGTAAATGACACTAGGTTGGTCCAAGGATTCTATTATATGAGTGTTCCTCAAATGTAGTTCTCCTGAACTCAAAGGTGTGTTTAGCCTTTCAAATACTTTGACAGGATGGCATCCTTCCTACGTCTCCCTGCTGTTCTTCAGAAGACAGCTTAACCTGAAATATTTTTCTTCCTGCATATGTAATACGACGGTTGCAATTGTCACTGTGCTTGCGTGTTTGGACGACTGCATTAAAATTGTAGAGCATATAATTTGTGATGTTGTGCACTGAAAAGAAAGCTGCTCAGGCTGCAATCAGCATGGGATTTGTGGCTTTTGGGGATTTATGGCTTGTCTCGTGAAAAATAAATTGCACTTGGCAGTGAGATATAAATTCTGATGCTGTTAAGACACTGTTCTGCTCTTTCCTTTTGACGGAATAGGAAAAGGATTTAAATTCCTGTTGGCTGAAGACATCAGCCTCATGTGCCCCCGACATCTGAATAGACTCTCTTGGCGTATATTAAACATTGGGCTGCGTTAACGAGCTCACAGATTGCGCTACAATTACACTTTCAGCATTTTTTAAAAAATTCAGCTACAATGACAGCTTTTTGTAGGCTGAGATTTCTGTCGTTTGCAGGCAAGGACTCTGGCCTTTGAGAGCTGCGTAACAGGCAAAGTTCAGCTAAAGAGTTAACCTTTCTAAAAGTCTGCTGGAAAGCTTTATATTATACCTAAAGGGGATTGACACATGATTACACCTATCCCAGTGCTTCTCAGGCAGTGGGTCAAGACCCACCAGTGGGCCTTGGGGTACTTTCAGATGGGCCTTAGCACCACAGATTCCTCCTCCCCACCCCCACACCCCCACTGTTATCCCTGTGCCTTAACAGTTTGTTTAGACCAGTGGCAGCACCAGCGAATCCTTACATGCTAAGTAAAGGGGGCCAAGTTCAGGTAGGGGAAAGAGGGAAGGGAAGTTTCCCTCCTCTGCAGTAGAAAAGCCAGAGGACATGTGGAAGGAAATTAGAAAGTGAGAAACGAGATCACCATTCGTTATTGTTGCTGATGTTGTTAAATAGATAAAATGGAAATAGAAAAGGAGGAGATAAGTGGAAAGCGATTATAAGAGGGACAAGTGACGATAAAAGAACCAGGGTGAAGGAAAGAAAGTTAAGAAGAAGAAGAAGAGTTTGGATTTGATATCCCGTTTTATCACTACCCAAAAGAGTCTCAAAGCAGCTAACATTCTCCTTTCCCTTCCTCCCCCACAACAAACACTCTGTGAGGTGAGTGGGGCTGAGAGACTTCACAGAAGTGTGACTGGCCCAAGGTCACCCAGCAGCTGCATGTGGAGGAGCGGAGACGTGAACCCGGTTCCCCCAGATTACGAATCTACCGCTCTTAACCACTACACCACACTGGCTCTTAAGGTTAAGGATATAAGAAGCGCCTGCTGGATTGAGCCAAAGGCCCATCTAGTCCAGCGTCCTGCTCTTGCAGCAGCCAACCAGATACCTGTGGGAAGTCTCCAAGCAGGATCTGAACACAACAGCAGTCTTCCCTCCTGCATTTTCCAGCAACTGGTATTCAGAAGCATATCGCCTCTGACAGTGGAGGTAGAACATGGCCACTATGGCTAGTACAGTAATACCTTGGTTGTCGAATGGCTTGGCTCCTGAACAAATCGGCTCCCGAACGCCACAGACCCGGAAGTAAGTGTTCCAGTTTGCAAACGTTTTTTGGAAGCTGAACGTCTCACTCGGCTTCCGTGGCTTCCTATTGAGTGCAGGAAGCTCCTGCAGCCAATCAGAAGCCGCACCTTGGTTTTCGAACAGTTCCAGGAGTCTAGTAGACTCCCGGAATGGATTAAGTTCAACAACCAAGGTACCACTGTAGTCATGGATAAGGGGTTGGAGTGGGGGAGAACATAAGGTACAAGCAGTGCAAAGGGGAGAAGAAGTTACAGGATATGGGTGAAAATACTTTGAGAGGCATGTGGAAGGGAAAGGTCATTCATCTCTGTGTTGAGGCCCTGAATCAACAAATTCTGCCTAAAATGGGGAGGCTGAATCTCAACATCTCCAGAGCAAATGGTACTTAGCATGATGAAAGCTGAGCTATGGAATTCCTTGCCACAAGGAAAGAACTTTAGCAATTTCCAAAGATGGATTAGATATCAGTAGAAGCTATTATCAGTAATTACCAGCTGATTGTCAGTCTCTGCCTCCATCTTGTCACTGGCTTAGCCCTTGAATCATCATTTGTGACTGGAGGGCCTTAAGTAATTTTCAGCCATTTCAAATGGATCTTGTGCGTAGAGAATTTGAGAACCACTGGTCACTAAAATAGAGCAATGGGGGGGAGGGGCTAATCAAGGTGGCTTTTGCATTCCAACAACAAATGCTAGAATTCTTCACTCCTGCTGTGACTTTTGTTCTTGCTGAATTTCTCATTGGTTCATTTGAGTTTCTCTGTCGGTCTGTCTCCCCTGGCTTAGCATCTTTCTTTTGAGGACTGTGCCTCCTGTTTGCTGTGAACTAAGATATGTGTGTGTGCGCGCACACACACGCTGAAGGGGCAGAATCTGACAGCAATCATAATAAGCAGCCCAACATTCCAGTTCTTTCTGCAAATTCAAGCTTGGGTTACATATTACATGAAAGTTAGCACCAGGATTGACAGCTGCAGAGATTACTGCCTGCCCTGGATAGTGCCTTAAACAAAGCCTTTGTACCTTGGCAAATTGGGGGGGGGGGGCTGGGACTGGGAAGGGGAATACAGCCAGTCAGATCTACTCATCTACTTGGCAGGCATTCTGCTGTCAGCCTATTTGAATCTCTGGCTTTAATAAAGACATCCAGAGTTCTCTGCATTTTGGAGTGGGGGGAATGAAGAATAGTTTTGATTTTCTTTCCTCAGAACAAATAGATGTATGTGGTGGGATTTGGGGGGTTCTATAAAAATAGCCTGGGCAGAAGATGTGGATCCCACATAGCTGGATGCAAGGCGTCCATCTGGCCTCAGTACTTGGACTGAGACAGTTCTTATAAGTTGCCATTCTGTACATGAATTCCCACCCCCCAATGGAGGGGGGGTTTTTTGGCTTGATTTATTTATTATAAATTATAATGTAACTGCATAGACAAAGAATAACCTGCCACTGACAGAACACAGCTCAGTGGTTATCCATGAGATGCTAAAGTTCAGCAGAGAGGCCCATTACTAATCATATCAACCAGCTCTGACCCCACATCACCTTCCGTGTCTGTAATAATTATTTTTCCCCTGTAAGACTTTCTACTTCTTTTGCCCTAGATTCCATCTCCAGAAATAGATTTCTCTGGAAGTAGGCAGGGGATTGTGCAGTTGGCATGTGTGGTTTGTGGGTAGGTGAGCACTCATTTGCAAGGCGACCTTTTTGATTAATTCTGTCTCCAGTATTTGTGTGGGAGAAAGGGAGGCAGGGAGTGTTAACACATAGTGTATATTGGTATAGATAAAGCAGAGCTGGTTCTATTATAGCTATGTAGCTGTGAGAGCAAGATGTATATGCCGCCCATGTTCTCTACATGCATCAATTTATTTCTCCAGACCAAGGGGTTTATTGTATAATGTAGTCAGGCAAGCTTCCCCACATCCGGGTCGATAAACAGAGGCAAGCTGTGATTTGTTAGTGAGTGAAGGCTGCAAATCAGTAGTCCCTGCCTAGGAATGCTTCTCCTGTAATGTAGCCTAAATATTTCTATGCTTTGGCAATGCCTTTTCTGTGTATCATTTAAAGTACACAGAACCCTTTAGGAAAGGGGCGGGGAACCTCAGGACCAAATGTGCCCCTCCAGGCTTCTTTACACAGCCCTCAGCCTTCTCCCCAGGCCACTAGGCACAACAGTCCTGCTCTTCACCCTCCTTGAGTGCTTTTGCATGGCTGGAATGTGAACGATGGTAATGTCTCTTGCTTGTGCAGATGGAGGAGGATGGTGCATTGGCTTGTGTGTGTACGAACTTCTGGCTTTTGCACGGATGGAAATTAGCTTAGTCTACAGTGTTAATAAGGGGCACACCCTTTGCTCTGGCCACTCCTATTTTGTCTCTAGCCCTGCCCATCACTGGCACGCAGACACCAGAAGGTGACCCCATGTGCTGAAACAGGTTTCCTACTGTGCCTTATGAAAACAGTAATTTACAGACAACAATATCTATTGTGCTCACAGGACTAGTTCGAACCAATGGAAACCTCCAGCTTTGGCAAGGATTGTAAAGCATTTTGTGCAAATCTAAATACCTGCATAAATGATGAAATGATGATGATGATGTCTTGTTGTTCTGGGATGAAGCCTGCCTGATTGTGGTTGATATAGTGGCCAATAATTCTACTAAGGTGGGAGGTGAGGACCACAGTGGGGGAAATTGTGTCCTGGTTCAAAAGAGCAGGTTCTTATGATTGGCTGGTTTTTGTTGTAATCACTGTGACCCTTACTTCCATCCACACATAAAGCAGGGGCTTCTCCTGTAAAATAGCATTAGACAGGACACATGGGCATAGCCAGGATTTTTTTTTGGGGGGGGGGGCAGGCTTTTGTTACAAGGGTAGAACCTCAGATTTGTATTGGTTTTTATTTATTTAGGAGGGCAGCTACCCGTCCCCCGTCTCCCCTTGGCCACACCCATGATAGGACAACTAAGTTAGGCAAGACTTGTTTGTTATACAATAAATAAAGCAATAAAATTCCCAGATGCACCCAGAGGCTTTGTAGAGCACTTCATGCATATGTCAGTTCTGGCATTCAAAGTCTATGTGCCAGATCTCCAAAATGCTGAGACGGAGTTAAAAAGACAACACTCCAAAAATATTTTGTGTTCTCACATTTTGTCAGGGGTAGGTATTGTTTTGGGGTTTTTTAGAGTAATGTATGGGTTCCACAAGCACAAGGGTTGCACAGACACTTAATATTGACTTGTGTTGACTTATTCTAATTCTGGCACATGTTAGCTGTGTCTTAGCAGTCGCTTTGGCATGCATCTTCTGTTTTGCTGTGAAATTATCTCATATGCATTCCAATCTCTTGTCTCCAGCCTGTGCTGCCTTCTGACCATCTGGTTGCCTAATGTTACTCAATTGGTCTGTTACGTTACCCTTGTGGTGCCAAATGTCTTTGAAGTAACTAGAAATCTCCCAACCCGTATAGAAAAGAACTAGGAGCTGGTGTTGTGGGGCTTGAGAATCACATGCATCTGGGTATTTGCTGTTCCCTTTGAAGCATTAAAGTTGTGGTCCTGGGTGTAAGTCTCATAGAACCTGGTGTTACTCGCTTCTGAGCAGACCTGCATAGCATTGTAGTGTAAGGTTTTGTTTTGTTTTTAAAGAGCGACTCAGTGTTCAATACTGTACACAGCAAATTGAGTTTTCCTTCATCTGCCTGATATTTGGAGAGATGGGAGAATAAATATCCTAAGAAATACTGGCAAGACTGGCAGCCCTTTCTAAAGATGCCTGTATTAATTTTGTGTTTAAAATGATGCCTTGGTGTATAGTGGAACTTAAAAGTAAATTGTATGTCCCAAATTTGTATTCAGTTTGTTCTGAGATTTTTTTAAAAAAATTAACAATATATCTTGGATTAAAGTCAGGTGAGGCTTTTCTTACATCAATTCATTCTTTTGTGAAGGTGGGAAATGAAACAATGACATGTATTGATGGAATTATATGATGATCTTGCTACAGCTACTGAAGTCTTGCTATATCTACTAAAGGGTGAGAATCACCTAACCAGCCCCCTTAGTGGAAACCCTGCACAAGGACTTCCACTTGCACAAAGGAGCTTCTTCCTCTCTCCTTTCCCTATGCACCCCCTGGAATTGGTTTAGGGAGGGGGTCTGGAGGACCCCCAGAACAGCGTGTAGAGGAGTCATTCTACCTGGCAGGCTGCAGTGCTTCCACAGATGGAATGTTTGGAAGAGCACAACATTGAGTTCTGCCCAAAGCTTTTAACATAAGAAGAGCCTGTCAAATCAGGCCAAAAAGGCTCATCTGGCTCAGCGTCCTGTTCTCACAGTGGCCAACCTATAGGAAGCCAATAAAAAAACCAGGACATGAGTGCAACAGCACTCTCTCCAAAAGCAATTCCCAGCAACTGTTACTCAGAGGCATACTGCCTATGACAGCAGAGGTAGAATGCAGCAATCTTGGCTAGCAGTGGCTAGGAATTTGTCCAATCCTCTTTGAAAGCTATCCAGTCTTGTGGGAACCAATTCCATAGTTTAACTATGTGCTGTGTGAACACATAGTTCAGAAGAAGTGCTATTTTTCGAGAAAAAGAGGTGCCAGAACTCACCACGAATGCCTCCATCGTTCTCTTATAATGGCAATGGCACCCAACTGAAAAATGCCAGAACTAAGTTCTAATGAATTCCGGCTGGGGGAAAAACCCTGGCTACTGCTACAGAAGAGTAGGCTTCTATCAAGGATGCCCCCCAATATGGCCAGCTGGCCCATGAGTTGGGGTGAGGTAGTCACCTCAGGCAGCAGAGGCCCAGGAAGTGGTGCGCCCACAGACAACCTATCTGCCCTACCACTGGTGGGGTAGCAGCAGCAGCAGCAGTAGCACTGGCTTCCAGCAAAAGATCTTGCTAGAACCCACCACCACTGCTTCACAGGCACTGCCATGTAACCCAGGTAAGGGAGGTGGAGGCAGTAGCACTTCAGGCGGCAAAACAGGATGCGCTACCCCTGCCTCCTCAAGCCCTGGAGTCAGCACTAGAGATAATGGTTGCTGTGCTGATCCCAAAGAATAAGGGTTTAACTGTGCTCTTGAGTTCCACATAACTCTTCATTGGACAGAAGCACTGGTGATGAAACTCGGTCTGGAAAGTTCTATGATCCATGAAAGCACTCACACTCCTATTCAATTTGAGTTTCCCTGTTAAATATAACTTTCTCTAACTTGGATTGATGTACTACAGCCTACTCTTATTATGAGTCATGATCACAGAGTGTCTTACACCGTACAACTGTCTATATTGATCACAGAATGGTGTCACCCACGGAAACACAACAGAGATGTTCTTACCTTCACCCCAACTTATCTTCAGAGCCTTTCCCACATTGTGATGTAAAAAGTGAGCAGTGATTCACCACAGATGCTCGGGCAGCAAAATCTAGAACATGCGTGCTTTGTCTTCAGGGCATGCAAGGATATTGCACTGCAATAAAAGCATGAAAAGTGTCTCTGATATACTTCCAAGCATGTGGGCCAAACCTAAAACTGATCACACAAGGCAAGAAATAAAATGTTGAACAACCATTATCTTCCATACTGGCATGAAGGGGGGTGGTGTATATTTTCAGAGATAATATTGGCATAACAGCAATGGGAGAGGCAATATATGTTTATCTACTACGGAGTCAGGGGAAATGGTTATGCTTAAAAGTACCCATAAGCCAAGAGGATGGAATTTGAGATAAAAATATTTTAACCAACAGGATTTCCCCTGTTGGTTAAAATATTGATTATTGATTTTTGTTGATTACATTATTGTTAGGGTACAAGAGTAGGCAGAAGCCTTGCATAGCAAATGCAGCTGATACGTAAAAGCACATGCTGCAAAGAGCAGTCTAGATCTACACACTGAATCTGTTTTGATGGAGAAATCATAACCCCAGCAAATCCCATGAAACTCTGTCCTCACCAAGACCCATATTCTACTAGCATCATTTCTGATGTGTCCTGGTTGGACAATACATGTTCTGAAAGTTGCATCCTGCTTACCACCACCAAGTGTTACCTTTTTGCATTTCCACTGTCTTTCTGCTTGCTCTAGCTATCAAAGCTGGTGAGCTCTATCCTGTTTGAAAGGGGTCATGTCTCAAGAATGGCAGAGCTATTTGGCAGTGACCTTGGATACCTCAAACTGGTGGCATTTGCATGGTTAGCCGAAGAATATGGAATCATGAAATTGTAGAGTTGGAAGCGACCTGAGTGTCAAATAGTCCAACCCCTGGAATTCAGGAATCCTGCCCAGAGCCATCCCTGGATGGACTCGAACCACCAATCTTCTGGTTAACAACCAGACACACTGACCTCTTGCACTACACGTGGGGAAAGGAAGCAGGAGACTGCGTGGATAGGACTCGGTTGACTGTAACTGACTAAGCCATACTCTGAGTAGACCCAGTGTAATCGATGGACTTAAGTTAGTCAAGCCCATTGATCTCAATGGATGTACCCTGAATATGACTTAGTCAGCTACGTCCTCGTGTGAATTGGCCAGCACAATGGCATGCAAGTCGTAGGGAACAAGCTGCCCACTCTGTGCTCAGAATAGTTACAATAACCCACACAGTCTGTAAAGAACATGATTATTCTGAGCATTTAGGAATTTGGGAAGCTGCCTTTTGCAGAGTTAAGACCATTGGTCCTTGAGCACGATATTGTTCTCATTGACTGACCCTAGGTCCCCATAGTTTGAGAGAGGGACATTCCTGGCCATAGCTGGAGACGCTGGGCATGGAAACTGGAATCTTCCGCATGCAAGGCAGACAAACTGCTACTGAGCTACAGCCCTTCCACAAAGAATTAGTTTACACAAAAGATATCAACAAGAATCACTGATATTATCCTTCTCTAAATGCCTTCCCCTTTAAATATCTGTACAATAGGTATTTGTACAGCTCCTGAGATTATTAATCATTTTTACATAGGCAGAAAAGAATGGAATTCATGTTTTTTCATTTTATTCAGAGGCTCAAAAGACAGTATAATCATTCTAGATGGCTCAGCCCATGCTCCAAACTGATATATTCTCGTCCATAACAATAATAGGATTATTGGATCCCAACCAAGGATTTATATCTTGCTATTTAATTTTTCAACATGAGGTCAGATTGATTAATGTGTATTAAGACGCACGGATGGAATCTTGAGATAGTCCAAGGAATAAATTCTGAGTGCTTGTCTTGAAAGAGACTCGATAGTCTCTCCACTGTGTGCTGATCTCCTTCCCTTTAAAAGTCAGCCCTCACACATCTCTGCAGAGCAGTAGTGCATCAGTAAATCATAAATAAATTACAGAACTAACTAGCTATTTTTGAAGAGCATGCAGTTTAGGTAATGCATATGCTTCCTCCCTAATCCAGCTCAAGAAATGAGATTGATTGTCAAGCCCACTTGACAGCATCTGGAAAAACCATCTTCATTGGTCATGTTTCTGTCTGAGATGTTCAGTTCTGCTCCATCAGCCGTTTGAAGAAGGCTATTGGTATATGCTTGATTACGAGGTCATTTAACCCATTGGATACCTCCCTCCTATTAAGTTTCATCAGAAGGTTAGATGTGACTTCCAAGGTCAGCAAGAGGACTGTGCCAGCCCATGGATTAAATAAATGTAGTAGAAACCACAAGAACGGCAAGAGTATTTATGAGAGGTGCACATTTGCTCTGTGTGCACTCTGAATTACAAGGCAAATGGGCTGATCGGATGACATTTCCACCTGCCTGAGTCAAAGTGTGCCTTTCAGCAAGATGTCTCAAGTCAGTTCAGGGACTCCCTAAAGTCTCAAGTTGTTCTGTGGTCTCAGGCGTCCAAAAAATCCTGAATTTTGTCACTTAGAATAAAGCTGCATATATTTTTTAAAAGCAAAACCAAGCTGGTGAATGAAATGCTGAGCTTGAGTGGAGAGATCTTTTGTTTTGATGGACAGATCTAGGTTTTCATTGCAGTGAATTGTTTCCCCGTGGCATGCCAAATACCGTGATTTGGGAAACAGATGTTCTGCCTGGGAAAAGCAGGGTGTGCAGAAGAGCAGTGGACTATTGGCATCCTTCTCAAATCACTTTCCCCCCTAACAATTAAAATCAGTAGTTCAATCACCTTGTTTTTCCACTGCTTATATTCCCCCCCCCATTTGTGTTAATCTGGTTCTTAGTCTGCAGACTTTTAGGAGAGCTCAGCATAGGGTCACTCCACTTTCCCTCTCCCTCAGTTCAGTTGTAGAGCTTCTTGTGTAACTAGTTTCTTTTTATTCTAATCACTTTCTGTTTTCCAACAAACACCTAGTTCATTTTTCATGCCATTTGTTTTCTCTTATTTTTCCTTAGGTTTGTTTGTGCAAACTTCTCATGAGTCCCCACATCTCTTTGTGTGCATGTGTTTTTCTTTCCACCCTCACCCCCGTTTTAACTTACTTGTTCAAAGTTTTATACTCCTCTCTTCATTTTAGGGTACCTGTAATTTCGCTGTGTTGAATTATTGCTGTCCGGTATTAATATATTTTTATTAAAGTTTTCTCCCGCTTTTAAGTTTGGTGCTCTTTCCCCACTCAAGTAAGCCTGCTTGTCCCTTAAAGCTCATTGCTAGCCTATTATTGCCCATAAAACGCATGGGGAGGTTAAGTGGTTTCTATTTTATCCACCCCAAAATAGAAATGTCTTGTCCTTGCAGGAGAACCACTCCACCTATAACATGCTGAAAGATGACAGGCTTCATCACTTGAAATAAAAATTTAAAATACATTGAAATACACTCACAACAATGGACTAATTTATGTAAAATATATTGCAGCCAGTGAAAAATGTGTGCTTATCTCTGATTTAAACAAGAAGACATAGCTGAAACAGATAATCTAAAAGCAGAACATTATCGGGATATGTTGCATTTTATTTCTGCAGCACAATATAAAGTACGCTTTATACTGCAAGCAGCTCTAAATTTATCTTAATGGGCCTTTTAGTTATACATATAAAACCACCTATCATTTTACTTGCATATAGAGTACTTTACTTGAAACCTACAGTGCAAACCAATTGCTGACAGTTCAATGACCACTTGCCACATTCCTCTTATATAACTCTTTCCATTTTGACAACATGCCCATTATTTGAAATTTATCATTGTAATGTTTCCTCCATGGAGTTCTTCTTGATACTCAAGAGTGTTTGGAAAACAACCCCTCCCCTTTTCCAAAGTCAAGGGGTCTGTGCTTCCAAAGCAAGCGTGGAATCCTATGTACACCTACTTGGACACAAGGCCCACTGAAAACTGTAGGACTTGCTTCTGAGTAAACATGCGTAAGATCAAGCTGTACCAGAGAGCTGATGAAATATCCAGTCTAGAAACTTGTGTTTGATTCTGCTTTCAGTGTGTCTGTTCTGGATGCTAAGGCACTATGGTTCCATTGAAAAATAAGTCAGCTTTTGTGAATGTTCTATAGTTCACTGTGCAAGCATGGAATTTTGGATCAGACTATAAACTGCTTATATGTAGGACCTTATAAAAGGCCATTATTCTTTCCAGGTTTTTGTTGTTATGGTTACAAAGACAGGGAAAATGTGGGCAGAATTCTCATGATAGCTAAGTGCCTTTCTAAGCCTTAAAAGAGGAACCTCCACATACAGAGGCTGTATACGTACCGGTATATCTGAATGTCACATGCAGAAACAAACAACAGAGGCTGTGCTCAATTTGAAAGCATCCAGAGCCATTGGGTTGACTTCAACAAAACACTGTACTTGGTGGTCCTTGGACAGAGGAAGGCAATTTGTATTTTCTTCTTATTGCCTTGCTTATTTGGAGGGTCACCTAGAAAAGCATTTTTGTTTCCAGCTGAAACTAACTCAGTGCCTCTGGGTGCTCATTAAGTGAACCGCTGTAAGTTTTCAGGGTCTGGCTTACTCCCCACTCCCCCCAATCCTTCCTTTCCTTAGCAGAGAGATGGCTAACCTGTGGCCCTCCCAGCTGTTGTCCATCATCCCTGGCCACAGGCTATGCTGACTAGAGCTGATGGGAGCTGAAAATTCAGTGGGTCAGCCTCCCCAGCCCTACTATGGTGTGTATCCAGCATGTTTACTCACAAACTGTCTGAAGAGATGCCTGGCATTGTTAAGGCAGCAGGGACTGAAGGTTTCTTGTTCATTCATTCTATTTTTAACTCTCCCTTTCTCCACGGAGGTCAAGGTGCTTGTGTGGCTTCCCTTAACTCACTGTAAAAGCCCTGTGCAGTAGATGTTGACTTGCCCAAGGTCATACTGAATGCTCTGACTTTTTAGAGGCCAGATTTGTATTACCCCCCCCCCCCAATATTTCATTTCTTAAAATGTATACAGTATACGGCTTGACTTGGTTTGTGGTTTTTTGTGGGGGGGGGTTGTTTTTTTAAAAAGAGCCCTCAAAGCAGTTTGCAAAAAGAAGCCAGCAGTAATCTTGTGCCTTGTTGGTAAAACCGGGGTTGCCAAGGGGGCAGCCAGATGTTGCTGGACTATAACTGCCATCCTTCCTAACCACTGGCCTTGCTGGCTGAGGTTGATGGGAGTCTCATCAAGTGAGGAGCACTCTATTGCACTCCCATTCCTGCTGGATGGTTTCCTATAGGTAACTTGCTCACCAATGTGAGAATAAGATGCTGGCCCACATGGGCCTTTGGCCTGATCCAGCAGGGCTTTGGTGTCCAATGATCTAGAGGGTCAAAGGTTCCCTAAAGGTAAAGGGACCCCTGACCATTAGGTCCATTCGTGACCGACTCTGGGGTTGCAGCGCTCATCTCGCTTTACTGGCCGAGGGAGCCGGCGTACAGCTTCCGGGTCATGTGGCCAGTATGACCAAGCCGCTTCTGGCGAACCAGAGCAGCGCACAGAAACGCCGTTTACCTTCCCGCCGGAGCGGTACCTATTTATCTACTTGCACTTTAATGTGCTTTCGAACTGCTAGGTTGGCAGGAGCAGGGACCAAACAACGGGAGCTCGTGGGGATTCAAACCGCCGACCTTCAGATAGGCAAGCCCTAGGCTCTGTGGTTTAACCCACAGCGCCACCCGCGTCCTTCACAGGCTCCCTACTCCTGCCATAAACTCCAGAGATAAACTGCTAGTATAAAAATATTTTAATAATGATAGCCTCAGGCTATCCCAAGGAAGGGGCAGCCACAGGGCATAAAACTGTGCCTGAAATTTAATCCACGCAGAGCTGAGGCCAATTAGACTCACCGGCATTGGGGACAATGAAGCTGGCACCATCCTCCACCCTTGGTTTTGATGGAAAACAGGGGTGCCAACTTGAATAAAATATGGGGGGCAGATAAGCCCCACCCTGTATGATCAATCACAAAATGTGGTGTACACACACCATTTGAATACCCGGTGGCGCTGTGAGTTAAACCACAGAGCCTAGGACTTGCTGATCAGAAGGTTGGCGGTTCAAATCCCCGCGACGGGGTGAGCTCCCATTGCTTGGTCTCTGCTCCTGCCAACCTAGCAGTTCGAAAGCACGTCCAGCGGAAAGGTAAATGGCGTTTCTGTGTGCTGCTCTGGTTCACCAGAAGCGGCTTAGTCATGCTGGCCACATGACCCGGAAGCTGTACGCTGGCTCCCTCGGCCAATAAAGCAAGATGAGTGCCGCAACCCCCGAGTCGGCCACGACTGGACCTAATGGTCAGGGATCCCTTTACCTTTTTACCCATCAACTCGGGGGTGGTGGCCCCTCAAATACTTTATTGGGGGGGGGAGTCAATGGGTTTACATCCTAGGAGCCAACTCGTGGGAGCTGCAGATGGGATGGGGAGAGCCTGCTCTCAGCGCCTGTCCTCGAAGCAACCAAAGATGGAAAGCATCCCTCGGCGAGATCCGGAGCTATTTCAGGGCTGCTTCGGAGCCGCGCGTGGTTCTTCCCTCCGCCCCGCCGGTCCGATTCTTCCCGCCATCGGCATCTTCGCCGCGCTGCCAGGAAGCGCCCCCTTCCTTCCCCTCCCCGGGGGCGCGCGCGCAGACACACCTGTCGCCCATCTGCTCGTCCTTCCCGCCCATCCCCGCCCCCGCGGGAAGGAAGCCTCGCGAAGCTGGCGCGCGTGTAGCGGGGCGCCGGTGGGAGCCAAGAACTGCGCCCACTCGGGCGCCACACCTACCGCCGCGGCGGGGGAAGGAGCCTCTCGCGCGGCCACCACCTCCTTCACGCGCTCTCCAAATCTCTCCCCCCCCCCAACACACACATACTCCTCCCCGCAAAAAAAGGGGGGGGGACAGGCAGCGCGCGAATGGGCGCCTTGTGAGCATGTGCGGAATACTAGCTGGAACTGGTTTCGCGGAGGGCGCTCGTGAGCTGCAAGGAGCGGCTGGCTGGTCCTGCGCGCCTCGCCACAGCCGACGAGGCTCCGGGCGGCGCAGCAGCGCCCTCCCCTCTCCTGCCATTGGCAGCCCCGGCCAGGCTTCCTTCCCCCGCCGTCGGGAGCGGCTGGGTGTCTTCCTCCTCCTCCTCCAGCCCGGCCTCCTCGGTCTTCTCAGCCCTTGCGCCGCGCCGCCCGCAGCCCTTGGCCGCCTTCGGGGCCTGCCTCCTCCGGTCTCCGGGCGCGGCCCGGCGAAGGTGGGCGTGGCGAACCCGGGGCTTTCGCAGCCCCCCGACGCTCCTCCCCTTGGAAGTACATAACGGGAGCGGATGGGGCTGGCTGAGTGAGGGAGGAGGGTGAGTGTGCGCGGCCAAAGCTCGCTTGCGCGGCTCGGTTACTTTGTGTCTTTTTCCAGCGCCGGTTCCAGCGTCGCCCAGCAGCCGCTGCCCGCGGCCCGGATCTCCGCAGGCCCGCCCCGGCTCTGGTCTCTCGCCCGTCGTCCACTCCTCCTTCTTCGCCCGGGAGCTGCTCGCTGTGGTTGTTGTTGTGTGTTTTTTCTCAGTGAACAGGGCGAAACCCGGCTCTGCCCTTCTGCCGTAGTGCGATTCCTTCTCTTCGCTTTCAAGGCGAAAGGAAGAACAGTCTCCTCTTCTCTTTTCTCTCTCTCTCTCTTTCCCTTCTTTCTCCCTTTTTACCCCCCCCCCCCCCCATCTTGTGTCATGGCTTTGTGTCTGGAGCTATTTAAACAATGTGAGTGTACCGAATTGTGTGTGGGCTTTTTTCCATTATGGCATGCAAATCTCGGGAAGGCTTTGCAAGCGGCCGCTCAAGGTTGTGCTTCATATATATATCCTGTATTGTTTTCAGTTTGTCGGGCTGTCATTTTGAATGCATTCGTTCTGTGCATATATCGCATAATGCTCTAGCTGGTAGACCTTTAAATGCAAAAAAGAAAAAAAAATCATTCCCATTTCCTGTTGTGAGCGAATTGCTTTCGGATACAGAAGTGCTCCGAGTAAGTGGGCGGGAGCTGAGGGTAGGCTGCTTGGATGTGGGAAAGGCTTGGTTTTTTTCAATGGCTTACCCGCTTCCCTTTTTCCCTGCCTATCCGGTTGCATTTTCAGCTAAATCCTGAGCTTGAGTGGCTTGTATTAATGGGGGGGGGGGAGGCGAGGTTGATGGCACATATGCCCGGTTCTCCCCACTGCATGGCTCTGTGCTTGATCAGAAATTGTTGTCACTTTTGCTGAGATATATTTAGTCTACTCGTGGCATTCCAGATCATGACAGGATATGAAATCACTTTCCTATATTTATGCCATCCCAGACTAAACGTGAGCCATATGTGCATTTGTGTCTGCTTGAGTAATGAAAAGACACAGATTGGGGGTTAATCATCTAGTTTTTCCTTAATAGCACTGCTGTTAGTTGAGCATTTGTGTTATCTTTTTGATATAAAAAAATGGTACTAAAAGTTCTGATATTTTCCATGTGTGTGACATAAAAATTGTCTGGCCACAAACTGTGCAAACCTGTACAGTTATGATTGAGATGTGTCCTGTCACAGATTGCTGCTGAAGGCTCCTAGGAAACAGGGTTTTCTTAATGGGTTGGGGGAAAACTGCTGATTTAAGGCTTCTTCACATCACATACTGCCTAAAGCCACAAAGTAGTAGGAAAGGTGACATGAAAGGACACCCTCTTTCCCTTGTAGAACTGAAAGAACTTACAAGAAATGAACTCATTAGGGATTTCTTAAGGAGCCCTAAGCAAATATAATGATATATTACAGATATAAAAACCAGTGCCTGATAGAACAAGAAATTCTCCATTGAGATGCCCAGTTATCTGAAAGTGTGATTTTGCTCTTAAGCATGTGGCTCAGGCACTGCAAAATTAGAGAGTACTTAAAAAAAAAAGCTTTAAATGATGATAATATGACAGAATTAATGAATGCATGCAGACTAGCAGGTGGATTTATGAGTAAAGTTTTTACAGTCCTAACACACCTTGGAATTCAGTTTCCAAATATGGTTTGCTTATTTTTCCTCTCCTATGTTGAACACATCTTCCACCCTGCCAGATCTTTATTCATTATGATACAAATTCCTGAGTACATAAAACGATGCTAAAATTAAACTCCTTTTCTGTCATCAGTATACAGCTGCATAAAGGGACATAAAAAGGTCTGGAGCCTCTTCTCTCTTTCTCTCCTTAGTGAACTATTTCCTCCCTTTTACTGAAGGGAAACCTGTCCTTGCTTTGCAGTCAGCCCTTTCCATCCCCAGAGCTTGCCTATCTGAACTGGTTCCCAAAAGAAAATAGCCTCTTGACAACGGCAGCAGAAGGTGTTGCAATGACATACTCTGTTTATAGAGGAAAGTATGCCTGGAGTGCTGCTTATTTTGAACTAATGAGTCCTTAATTGGCCAGAATACTTTATTGCTTGGTAATCCCTGGCCTGGCTTTTCTTCATGAGATGCTCACCGGAGGTAGAGAATCGCTAAAGCGACGCTGGGCTTGCAGAATGGTTTTATTGTTGTGTATGAATGCAAAGCAAAGTAATTCAAGGACCTGAGTGTGTTCTTACTGTAAGGAAGCCAGGTGGTGTGCCTGAATAGGCAAATAATCCTTGTGGCATAATTGCCATGTGTAATGGACTGGATGTCCCTTATGTCAGTAGAGGCAATTTCAGAAAGTCCCTTATATCATAAATGTTAAATCTGACAAAAGCTGCAGTCGTTTTTGCCCTGACACCTTATGTGCAAGAGAATACTTGAGGACCAGGAAAAATTAGCAGAAAGAGCATATGTAGCATGAGACTCTTAATTTCAGGGTCATGAGTTTGAGTGCCACATTGGGCAAAAGATTCCTGCATTGCAGGGAATTGGATTTGGTGACTCTTGTGGTCCCTTCCAGCTTGACAATTCTGTGATTCCATGCTGGGGCCCTCATTTTACCCCTGCTTCTCAAGCCACTTGGGTGTTCGTGCAGCCTCCGTGCACTCTCCGCATCTCTGGAGAGTTGGGTAACCCTCTGGAGCAAATTTCAGAAGGCAGAAGGGCTGTAAGGAGGCGAGGAAGTCTGCTTACACATGGTTGAATAGTCATCCCTTGTTGAGAATCTGAACACTTGGTAGAAATGCTATAGAAATGGTACAATTGAAGCTAAACTTAAAACTTTGTCAGACTTGTAAACTAAGTGGAGTCAAGCTAGGTCAGCATTTGAATGGGGGTTAGTAGTTATCTCATTGCTGCTGTACATTGTATTTTATTGCATCATGTGTTGAGATATAATGGGCAGAGTTCGCCAAAGAAGCTCTGTCTGACTTCAGCTTTTGCAGTGGGGCTTTCTGCACTCTCCTACCCTGCAATTGGATTTGAGGGGAGTTGAGAGAACCCTCAGAACAGCATGCAGGAGGGAAAGAGGGGGGATAATTTCATGCACAGTCAAAATGGTTTGAAGTGCATGATATTGAATTCCACACTATGTTGGAAACTGCCTGGTGATTCCTAAGCAGTAAAAGGCTGGTTTATATATTTTGGTAGATAGATACTTTGAGGAGACTGTTGCAGAGTCATAAAGTGATATTGGTGTGTTGTGCCACTCTGCAGGTAGAGTTACTACTTTTGCCTGAAACTAAATTGGTGACATTGAGTGATAGGTTTATCCAAAAGTTCAGGATACTTAAAGCAGTACCATATTCAAGTTTTACTCAGAGTGGACCCATTGAAATTAATGAACCAACGTCATGTTCATTCATTGAGTCAGTTTTGAGTAAAACTAAGTTCTGGCTGGCATATGTAACACATATTATTTTTAAAAACCTACTCATGGTCTCATGTATTGTACAGTGGTGCCCCGCAAGACGAAAAACTCGCAAGACGAAAACGTCTTGCATTTTTTGCAAGTTTATTTCCTTTTTCTTAACACCGTTAATACAGTTGCGACTTGACTTCGAGGAGCAACTCATAGAACGCGGTTTGGTAGCCTTTTTTGAGCTTTTTGGTGATTTTTGAAGCTTTTCCAAAACTTTTCCGACACTGTGCTTCGCAAGACGAAAAATTCGCTAGACAAAAAAACTCGCGGAACGAATTAATTTCGTCTTGCGAGGCACCACTGTATTCCATTCCTCTTCTAAATTTTGGTGTTGGTATTCTTCAGCTGGTGGTGTCCTGCAACTTTTTCTGGCTGAGAGAAATTTGGTAAAGTTGGGGAAGGACACAACCGTGAACTCCTGGGAAAGGAGGGAAGGCTTTTACGAGAGCCTTTGGCTTATACAGTACTGAAGTCTGTACCTATGTTCATTTTAGCAAATTGTTGTCATGTGGGGCAACAGAGAAGGCAAGAAGGCTTGTTGTAGATTTTCAAAGGCTGGTTCATCTTGCTATGTGAACTGTTTTCTAACGTAGCTTACCAATTCTGTATTAGTTGTTACCCATATAAGCATTTGTCTTTTTAAAGCCCATGAACCATTTAAATTGGCTTACAAAATTTTAAATCACAGTGCAATAAAAAATGTAACACAGCAATAAAAATACACAAATTACACATTTAAACACGTTTAAAAGGCAGCCGTGTTGGAGATGACAGGTAAAAATGACCGTCACAAATAACACTGCTTTCCAATATGAAAAAACATCTGTGGCTTTTGCTGGCTGGTAGAGGAACCCATCTGCACTTCGCAAAGCATGGTATTCCACAACACTGGTGCAGCCAATTAATTTTCAAAAAATAATTTCTGTCTTTAGCAAATACAGTATTCATTTCTGGTAGGAAATCTTATCCAGCTCACCCCCTCAAACTAATACAATAAAAAATAATTTCTGTTAGAAACTACTTTACATGTGGCTACAGAAAACGCACTGCAGATTTGAGGCATTAATGTTGAAACCAGATAGGAAAAGAGAGCTCTAAATTGTACTCCTAATTCAACTAACAGACAAGATGCAAGAGTTAATGGACTCTCCTTCTCTCTCCCCCCCCCCACACACTTAATTTTTACTAGTGTGATTACCAACAAGTTTAGTGCAAAATACTGTATATCTTATGTCTGAGCAGAATTTTGTTCAAAAAGGTTCAGAATTACCTGTCCCCCTTCCCCCACAAAAAGCTGCACAACCTGTGGCAAATAAGATACAGGCATGACCAGGTAAAAGCTACATGAGGGGTCTCTGAACATGCTGTCAGATTACCTTTAAAAACCCTGAAATAAAATATCAATATTGCTATCCTAGTCACATTAGTTACGGACTCTGCAACTATGTTCTTGGTTCTACTGTACTTTGAAAGGGCTTGTTGTAACAGTAAAAGGTACACTGGTTCACTTTACACGAGGGATGGGAAACTTGTGGCTCTCCAAATACTGCTGGACTGTGCTTCTCATCATCTCTGACCATTGACCGTGGGACTGATGAGAGTCAACCAGTGAGAGCTACAGGTTCCTCACCTGTTTCGTGCTAAAAGATGAGAAGGTGAAAAGCGTTGTAAAGAGGGGTCTGCTTGATTCCTCGTTTAAAAACTCACTTTATCTCATAAACCCATGGATATCCTTAGGCACACCACCTATTCCATTATGTAGAAATATAAATGCTGGCTTATTTCCCAGGCCTGTTGAAAAATTTGCTTTAGAGAGTATGTGAAGTGCTTTGATTACTCTAAAGTGTGTTGTTGTTTGTTTGCATTGAGGCCAGGAGATGGCAGCTTGTTTGATACTGTGGACAATGTTGTAAACTTTTGCCATCACACCTTCAAACAACCCTAAAGCCTAGAAATTTGCTTTAAAAGTTACCTAGACCCTGATTGATGCATAGAAGAGGGTCTGTTTTATATGGTAGCCCAAAGGCAGAGTTGTCTAGTGGTAATGAATCATATCGGAATCCCCCCTCCCACCGTTTTTGTGGCCCTTCAGTGGGTATCAGTGGGCATGACTACTATATGTTTAGCCATATCACAACCAAGCTATATAAGTGACAAGGAAAACCATTTGAGGGTAATGTCTCTACAGAGCAAATCATGATTTGCAAGGTGGAAATGGGGCTTGGTTCTCCCAGTCAAAATCATAAGCTTGCGCTGGGCTGATTTTAAATATATATCCCTGGATGTGAAAAGCCATGTTAGGGGGGGATTTAAGATTATATCCCTTCTCCCTCTTGTGTATGTGTTAAGGAGAGAATCCATTTGTACCGAGGAGCACTGATTTATTTATATTCTGCCTTTCATCATAAGAGCTTGGAGCAAGGCACAATAAGAATTATTACAGATCAAACAAAATATGCAAGCAGGTAAAATAAAAGAAATGTGAAATTGCCAAGCCCACCTTTAAAAATTCCAAGATGGACATAGCCATTTCCAAAGACTAACAGCCATGTTTTGAGTCGCCGCCTGCCGTCTGATGTGGTACAGCCCAGACACAGGGTTCCCAGCACTGGCTTCTCTGCTTGTGAGAATTCAGCCTGCGGAAAATCTGTTTATAGGGATTGGCTTGTGGATAAATGGGTGAGGCCTCTGAGTAAACTGCAGTTCCTTGACTCAGTCATGAAAGAACTTGCAGCTGTCCTCAGTTTGCCAGTGCACCTGTTCCTCTCCTTATACTGTCTTTCACTCCTGCTCAAATACTTCATAATGTGCAAGGACATAAACTACCTGACTGTGTGCACTAGCAGTTTAACTCATTGTCTCTAATGAGAGACTCTATGCAGTCCCATTTTCCCCCATTGGCATCTCTTGCAGCCAAACCTTTGGGCTGAGATTTCAGTGCTGTTGTTATGAGGCATTTACAGATGAACCTTTTTTAAAGGGGGGGGGGACTTATGTTTGTGCTTATATTCACCAAGCCACTGTTAGTAAAAAAAGGAAGGCATTCCATGTGGCAGTGACATAATGCTGAATAAATCTTTTAATGACGGTTCACACATTCCTGTCCCCAGAGGCAACATTTTTGAACCAAACTGCAGAAAGACTTCTTCTGGTTGTTGTCCCTCCCACTTCTGTTCTTTATGTCTTCATAGTAGCAGCTTAGCATTTTTTTATTTTTATTTTTTTGCTTCCATGGGCTGAAGCAGCATAATTGGATTCAGTGCGGTGCAAATCGCTGCAAATATGTGAGCTGAAAGGATGAAGTTTAGACAGTGTGTGGCCTTGTTTCATAAGTCCACATTTGGTCATGAAGATATTTGGTGAATTTGCCTACAAAAGCAATTTCTAAGAAGCAAAAAAGAAAAAAGAAAACCTTGCTGGAATCTTTCTCTGAAAACAGACTTGCTGTCTGGAAAGAGGACGAAGCAAAGATGGTTTTTCAAGGCACAATGATCGGGGTCTCCAGCTTCGATTAGCTGCATAAAAACCTTTCTAGCTGAAGTACTGAAGGAGTGGTTTACCTAAAAATTGTGGATTGTGCGGATATTGACACCGCTGCTATGTGGCAGAAAGCATTATGTGCCATTAATTTCCGTTTGTTTAAATGTGTTCTTAAACAGTGTTTGTAAATGTGCTGGTTTAACGAGGAGACTGGGAATTTTGCCTGATCCACTAGTCATGCATTTTTAATGAATGATGGGCACTTTGTCTCTGATGAGCAGCATATTAAATCAATCTGCAGTCCTATTTAAATGGGAGTGTAGGGTGTGCAACAGTAGTCTCTCTTGGGGAAGAAGGACAGCAGATCCTGCAAACTAGAATTGCTTGGGATACAAAGCTGGAGGTGTGTTTTGATTGAGTTAGTAATATTGGGCAGGGCCCTAGTATGACTGCAGCAGAGAAAATAGGACTAGGAAGCCTTTCAAAAGGCAAAACCAGCCTTGTTGCAAGAAAACTGGTCATGATGAAAGCCAATAAGATGGGGCTAACTATTATGTCCTGTATTGCTAGATTTGCAACATTTTTAAAAGAAAAAATGGAAAATAAACTTTAAAATAGCAGCACCATTTACAATAATCTTGGGGAAATTTCGATTAAAGGTTCTAGGGTGGTGATGCCAGATTACCCTTTGTTTAAAAGACTAATCCAGACTTCAAATGTATCCTGAAAGGGACAGAATCCCTGTGAAACCATGCAGGGCAGGGTAAATAACCCAGCTCCTAATTACTTAAACGCATATGGATCACGTGAATATTCCCGGGGGGGGGGGGATATTCCCGTGTCAGATGGGTCCAAGGGCAAAAGTAGGCAGAGCAATTGATTTTGGACACTAGCTACTTTCTATCTAAGGAAACATTACCAGAGTTTAAAGACATATTGCAGTCAAGTAAAACCCTTAAGGTAAGTGCGACTGTCATGCTTAAGTTACAGGGTAGGTGGGTAGGGGAGTTACTGCCCTAAAGTCTTCTAGTTAGGCCGCTCCACTCTCTCTGGGTGATTGACCCCCCAAAATACTAGAAGTACCGTATTTTTTGCTCTATAAGACTCACTTTTTCCCTCCTAAAATGTAAGGGGAAGTGTGTGTGCATCTTATGGAGTGAATGCACGCTGCGCAGCTATCCCAGAAGCCAGAACAGCGTGAGGGATCGCTGCTTTCGCTGCGCAGTGATCCCTCTTGCTGTTCTGGCTTCTGGAATTCATAATATTTATTTTCTTGTTTTCCTCCTCCAAAAACTAGTTGCATCTTATGGTCTGGTGCGTCTTATAGAGCCAAAAATACGATATGTAACGCCACTGACAATGCGGTCTGAAGAAAGCAACTGTATTAAGTACTCACTACTTTCCCTCAAGGTAAAAAAAATGTGTTGTAGCCATGAGTAGGTTTGGTTGCCTGGGATAAGTGCTTCTGAAACTGCCTTGATCTTTCATACTGCAGCTCTGTTTCTTAATTTTTCCATAATGCATGCTAAATAATTCAGTGTCTTTTATCAGGAGGAATAACCTGAGAGAACTTCTGTTCTCCTGCAAGCTAGCTTTCAAGTTTGCCCTCTGATGTGCTGCAGCAATGAAGCAGTAATGGGCTTTGATTTGTGGAGTCTTGCCGTGGTCCGTGCTGTGAAGCAGGAGGAGGAATTGCTGTACCTGTGTCAGTCAAAGTGCCTTGGCCTGCCCTGTTGCCGTTTCTTCATATCAAGCCGTGCATACAAGAACTGTTACACTTATAACCCTGCTGGCACACTCTGGGCTAAGCCTGTCAGTTCCCTTTATGTCACTAGAAAGATAGCAAAAGAAGTCACTCCAGACAGATTGATTTTGGTTGGGGGGAAAGAGGAGTGAACAAGGGACAGAAAGAGAAGACTTTCTCAGCCTGCGCAGGAAAATAAACCCAACAACTTCATACTATATGATGAGTGGATTGCAAAACAAAACTAAAAACAAGGGACTATTTATTTCATGCTTCACATTGTAAAATTAACGTACTTCCTAAACTTATATGCCTACATTGGTCGAGGTAACGATTAAAATATAATTTACAGCTAAACAGAGCAGGCATAGGTAACCGCACAGTTCTGGGGCCTGATCTGCCCCCCAAATGTATTATTCTTCCCCCGACCTAATTTTAATAGCTGCAGAAAAAGAAAAATATTGAAGTAGACACTGTGCCAGAGAAGGTGGAGCCCACTGTCCTGACGGGGATACATCCTGCCCCCTCATATCATTTGATGAGCAGAGAGCATGTGATGACTTCCCTTCTCTGTTGGCTGCATATACCAGCTGAGGAGGGGCCAGAATTATTGGCCAGTGCGAGTTGATCACACCCATCACCGGTATGCAAAAACTACCTGGTATGTAAAAGCTTTGATAATGCAGTCTATATGCCTTTAATATTATAGTTATACCTATTTCTTCATGGCAAAGGGAGGCAACCATGTAGCTGATTTCTGCTTGGAAGTCTGTACATTGCAAAAACAGTGCTCCAGCTCCCTGAGCCACAGCATAATACTCTATGGGAGGAGTCCACACTGGCTCCTCTCCACACCAACATTTATTGTCTAAAAGCTGTGCTAATGCTGGCATTGGGAAGAGCTTCAGCATGTAGTCCAGAAGTGCTTGCACTATCCTGCTGACACAGGAAGGAACAGCACTCCTGCCACTCCCATGCTGCCAAGGTGACTTAACCCTATCAAACAGCATTGAACTTGACAGAAATGATAGAAAGTTATTGGGCAGAACAGTGTTTTCTTTATAATAGGGCTGGCGATCTTATGGCCCTCCAGATGTTCTTAGATTCCTATTAGCATGGTCAGGGAGGATAGCAGCTGTAATTCCAACTACACCTGCCTGGCCAAAGGTTCCCCAGCCTTGCTCTAGAAGGTTACTGTTAATAAGCACATTTATTTTTAAAGTCATAAATATTCGGAAATGCAGAACTGGATGCATTGCTAGGAAATTTAGAGGTCATTAAATGAATATACCATTCACTCAGGTGGGGTTAGCAGAAGACTCTGGGGTGATGCTGGATGGAGTCTCATAGATCCTAGTGCCCATCTTTGGCCAGTCCCTGGTTCTAGTAGGAAGCCCACAATAAATGCATGATTCGTTATATCCTTTATTAAGGACCTTGAAAAGTCAGATTTCTCTTCTCTTACACACACAAAAGTCAGGCATTAACTCAGTTTGTAGGATATAGCTATAGCTCAGTTGGTTGACCATAGGACTCACTCTCAGGGTTGTGGATTCAACATTGGCCAAAATATTCCTGAATTGCAGGGGTTGGACTAGATGACCCACATAGTCCCTTTCAACTCAACAATTCTATGACTGTGTGAAAAGGGTCATGGTTTCGGTTTGAGATTTTAAATTTTGGGCTTTAGCTTGTTTTTAATACATTTGGATCTTGTTGTTAGCCAGATCTCTCCCCCCCCCCCCCCCGATTTGCTATAATGGAAATGTAATAAAAATCTGATTCCATTTTTAAAAAAAACATCATCAGGCACCCTGCTTTTGAGTTTCAAAAGACTAAATAGTATGAATGTAATTGTGGTCACTTCTGTGCCTCGGAAGCACACTCCATTGTCTCTCAAAACAGACAGATGCCAACAACTACAACGTCATCTGCCAAATGGCAGACAAAGGCATCACTCTTATCTCCTTACCTGGGAGTAAGCCCCAGTGAAATCAAGGGAACTTACTATTAGACATGTATAGGATTGTGCTGTAGAAGACTTGTCTACAATGACTACTACTGCTTGTTGCATCAGCAAATGCAAACATAGTACAGTAAACAAGTAGAGTGGACGAGGACCTTTATGGCACTGGATTCTACTTTAGCTGGAAACCTAGACCTGGAACATGGAAATTAATCATTTCATTCATTACTTCCACAGCTAATAGTAGGTATAATGTACTATAGAATGCTTATTGATGCTGCGCCAATATGCTTACTAGAAACTCAAGTGCTGGAAAATATTCCCGATTTGCTAAAAGCCTTTTGTTGCAGCCTCTGCTTACAACCCAACCATTGTACAGTAGGTGTCACTCTGGTTCTCTTAACTTTGAATGGGCTGTAAAAATTGCATACCTTCAAAACAGGCTTTTATACACCCAGCATTCCACTTTGTGGCAGGTGCCATATTCACAGTGGTGGTATAAATTTCCTCCATTCTGCATGAACAATGTGCTTGAACTTCAAAAGCACTCTTGTCTAGAAACAAGTGGAGCGTAGCCTAAGTACTTTGTTTGCTGTAGGTCACAATTAGGCCTGGGCAGTATATCAATATACCGCCCAGGACTGGTGTGAGGAGCAGACCGTGATGTTGGCTTCACTCAGCGGTATATCGCTGATGAAACGGCCACGCTCCTGTGTCCCTCAGCTAGCAGCATAACTTCGTCCAGGGGTTGCTGCTAGCAGAGGGACTCGGAAGTGCAGCCCCCACCCCATCTGAGTGATCCAATGCTGCAGATGAGATTGAGGGAGGCTTCTACGCCACAGCTGAGCAAAGCCCAATGCTGCTGAGGCCTCGGGATTCGCTTAGCTGGGGGGGGGGGAGCCCTCCTGCCCCCCAGCTGAGCAGTGGCCTAGCCCAACTGCATTGGCCCTCCTGCAAGGCATTGAAGTGAAAGGGTTCCAGCTCCAGCGTCAAGAGCTGTGGTAATTTCACCCTGCCTCTAGCTGGCTGGGGCCAATGGATTTTGTTTCAACATCGTGGTATATCGCCAAACTGCAATGTCTAGCTGGTGATACATCACAATGTTGAAAATCTTGCCCAGCCCTAGTCACAATATGCTCTGACTGAGATAATGAAGTAGGTTTCAGGTTTGTTTGTGTAGAAGACACCTGTCCAATTTGCCCTAAAATGTGACACATCTAAAAAGTGCTGCACTTGAAACCTTGTCTCTTATTTTCCCACCTGTTCTTTCTGGATATAATGACTTTTCGGGGTCTCATTATTTATAACAATACAAAATACAGTGGTCAAGCAATGATGTTGGGAGGGGGTATGGGGGGGCTGGGCCCTGGATCTTTTGTACTAGACCCTAGATCTGGTGTCCATCCATCCCCATGTCTCCCCTTTATTTCATATTTGAATTTACTTACAGGGCAGCTTTCCCTCTGAGTCACTATACATTTGCATTAGCAAACTTGTATGTAAATGTGTGTCATGGTCCTACCTCAAGTCCTTTTAAGGCTGCAGGAACATCCCTGTAGTCAAAATTTAACACCCTGTTTTGATTTATTACTAGCTTGTTTAAAATCCTTATGAAACAAGTGCTTTTTAAAGATTCTAGGTTTCCATAAGGTGCCCTAATGACAGCAGTGAACAAGAATGTAGCAGCTGTGCTTCTGCTGGTCAACCTATTCTCTCAAATACTTTCAAAATTGAGGCTTGCAAATGCCTTACTACTTACTTTTGGAATTAAAAATGCCAGCTTGCTTGGACTGCATAGCAGCACTACAAAGGATTAACCATGGCCTACTTGGCCTATTCAGTTCATTGGGGAATCTGTATGGTTTATGTTGGACTTGGACCAAGACATCTGAGAAAACTGTCCTCTCTTGGGTGGCTTTGAGTAACTGACTGTTATTTGAAAGGACAAGTGACATAAGGCAGGGCTACTTTAGTGGTGGCCCTTCACCTCTGAAATTCCCTCCCAAATGGCATTTGATATTCAGCCACTGCAAAAAATAAATAAGTAAAAAGAGTTGAACTTGTCCAGGCATTCAGATGTTGAAGTAGTATTTGTGGTGAGGTTCTACAGTTTTATCACAGATGTTCATTGTTTTTATTTGAGTATTTTCTTTTGATTACGGTAATTTATTATTGCTGTAAGCTGCCTATGCTCCATTTTAGAGAAAGGGCACAATATAAATCTATCAAATAAATAACACCTTCCTTGCAGATGATGATAAAATGGAATAAGCTCCCATACACTACCCTGAGTACCTTGAAGGAAAGGCAGGGTACACATGTAATAAAGCAAACTTAAAATACTAAAAGTGTCAAAATTCAAATAGGGGTGAGGTTCAGGATATTGTCAGTCGTGAAGAAATAGTAACTATGTTCTCAAAAGTCTTTTTGTCACTTTATCGTATGACAGGAGTGGGTTGACATGCACTATGTACTTAAAACTACACCTCTTGCACCACCAGTTGCATGACAAACTTTGGTTACAGTCCAAACTCCTGATCTGCTGCACTGGGAGGTGGGTGCTGGATGGTGCAAAGACTAGAAAAGCTGGTGTCAGTCTCCTGACTGCTGGCCTGGAGCACTCCGTGCTGCCTACTGAAAGTGCAGCAGAGCACTTGGAAAGCTCTAAAATAGGGTGTTGTGGAAGCAGGGAAGGACTGAGCAGACTACAATCCACTGGAGCCATTCCAACTGGCATAATCTGATGGCATCAGGCGTGATCACTCTGCCTGTCTTTCCACCTTCTGTCCTAGCAGGTGTAAACAATGAACAAGGCTGCAGTTGCAGTGGTGATTGCTGCTTCATCACACCTTGCCTTTGCCCAGATGGGGTTTGAATTGCTCTGCCAGAAAGCAATAGGACTTAGTTGGAATCGCTTGCTTGTTGCAGCATAATTAATCTGTGCTAAATTATCCTGTGTATGCTTTCTTGCTTGGTCTTGGTTTCCAGTACAGCACACAACGTGTGCTAAGAGCTTTCTGAGATAGAACTAACACGGTGAGAAGTGGGTGAGACTACAGTCCATTCTCCATGATATGCTAGCTTGTGTTGGTGGATTTGTGTTTTTTGCATGGGAGTGTTCAAAGCCTGTGGTGACATTCTAATTTAACATCTCATTCTGCATGTGTAGATTAGGTTTTAAACATGTAAGTCATAGTATTATTATTATTTAACTTATATCCCACCCTTCCAAAGAAGCCCAGGGTAGCAAACAATGAGCATTAAAGCAGTAAATGCATCTTAAATGCAGGATCAACCAAGGTCCACCTGGCTCAGGATTTTTGGGAAATCCTAGAAATCACTAGGAGGAGGTCTGCCAAAAATGGGCTACTGCAGCAGGGCCTACCCCCTAACCCAGGGGTGTATGAAGATGGGATCAACACCCCCCTCCCCTTGCCACCTTGAGGCCAGTCAGCTGGAAACAAGGTCAAAACAATCAAGGACTTTTTGAGCATATACATTTCAGCCCATGAATTCATTTTCAGAAGCAAAACGCCATTCCTGCCCCCCCCCCCGTTTTCTTCATTCTGGTAGCTATTTGGAGAGCAAAAACAGTTTAAAAAAATGGAAGTCAGAAATCCTTGATGATCTTAACTGCAGATTGCCCAGAGTCCTACCAATAGATGCTGACCCCCACCTTCTTTCTCACTAGCAGTGAAACAGATTCTACTGGGACAGAATCCTGAAATTCCCACACTAGCCTTCCTCTGAGGATTACAGGGCGGTAGACAATATAATTAAACGAAAATGCAAACCTTAGCAACAAACAAAAACAGTAACCGCCCTCCCCTACACAGTTTTAAAGGCCATAGATTGGGTAATTAAAGGCCTGAATGGCAGCGTTCCCACCGCACTCCGAAGAGGCGGTCGGGGGGGGGGGACCCTCCGTGGAGTCCCTGAGCGCTTCCCCACCCACTCGTGGGTCGGAAGCGTGAAGCTGCTCTCCGGGCTGGGCCCCAACCGCGAGGCGCCTCGAACCCGCGTCTCGCCATCACAGCCAGCCCCGGACTCGGAGGGGCTGAGGGGCGGCTTTACGGCAAGGCCGCGAAGCAGCGGCGGCGAGGTAGGCGTTTGTGTCCCGCGGAGAAACGGGGCTTCCCGCCTTGCCAACGCAGGGCTCGCGGCCGGCCCCGGTGCCGCTTCCAGCCAGGCCAGGCCGGGCGAGGAAGAAGCCTCTCCTCCCCGGCGTAGTAGCGCGCCGGCGCCGGCTGAGGGAGGCAGGGCCCGGGCGGGGCGCGTCGGGGAAGCGAGCGTGGAGGCCAGCGGAGGTGAATGGGGGGAGGAAGGGCGCTTGTGAGCAGCGCCTCCCTCTGTCCCTCCTTGGGGTGAGGCGGCGCGTCTGACTCAACAGAGGAGGGCGAAGGAAAGTTTCTCCCCAGCCTCTGGCGGTGCGGTGCCTGCCCTGCCTCTCTTCGCCACCCGTGGGCCGGCGGGCAGCCAGGCAAGGCCACCCTGCCCTCCTCTCTCTCTCTCTCCATGGAAACTTCTCACCCGGGAAGCTCCACTTTGGGCTTCAATCCCACGAGGGTAAGAAGAAGCACGCGGGTTGTGAGAGAAATTTGGGAGTGGGGCCTTTTAAATTCCGCCACCCGGTAGTTGGAAGTCGCCGCTGTAGTTGCATCGGGACTGCTTTGGGCTGCCTTTGTGGAAGGGGAAATGAGGTCGTTTGGGTATGTTGGGGTTTGTTTTCTCTCTCACATCTATCTCTCTCTCCTACTTTTGATTTTTAATTAGGTTTAATTTTGGTGATCGGCTCCCAAGGGATGTGTATTGATGGGAGCGTATATAATTATAATTAATAAAAACAAACTTCCGGGGTAAACCACAGGAGAGTAATGGCATTTCTTGGTCGCTGCTGCTGTTACTAGGATACCTTTAAACTGTAACCACAGCCCCTATAAGATGGGGGGGGGGGGAGAGAGAGATCTTATTTTACAATATAGGACTGCCTTTTTAAAAAAGTGAAAATATTTCACAATTGCCAGTTTTGACATGTCATTTTAAGCCCTAAATGATTGCATGTAGAATTCTGTTTTCATTCTTCAGAAACCTGTAAAGTCACTTTCCTAGTTTGCCATTTTCAGGCTTTTAATGTTTTGGAGAGGGTGTGTTTTAATGGTGTCTCTGTGTTGCAATGTAATTACCGGTGAGCTAACCGTGTGTTCTTAATAAGTGTGGTAGCTTAGGAGGAGTGAAAGGAGCTTGACTCCCAAGGGTTGTGGCTTTGTCAAAAACTGAAAGCAAAAAAGTGAAAGCAATCATCTGCTTCATCTCTAGAGTATTAGTAGTGCATGTGCTGGCTGGGGTTGATGGGAGCTGTAGTCTAAAACATCTAAAGGGTACTAGGTTAGCAAAAACTGGGCTAAAATCACACTCCATCCCTCTAGCATACTCCTTCATCATTTCCAGTCTTATGATACTGAGACAATTTAAAGGGAAAGTTGACTCATGCTACTGGTTAGTGATTACCTGCCAAACATATGTTGCATGTACATTATGAGTCAAACTTCAACCTACAGTAGCTCTATATTATTTCAAGAAGATTTTTGTGTTCTTTAATCCTGTGTCCCCATCTTTAAACTAGGTGCTTCAAGCAGTCTTGCCAGCTTGGTATTTAGGTACCGGTAACTGTCAGTATTTTAGCTGCTTCTGAGTTGTATCCCATCTAAGTTTGCCTTTTACATGAGCTTCCCCCTCCCCCTTGCAGTTTGTAAATACAGAATTTACTTACATAAATATATAGCTTTTCTTTCGTATAGGTGTCAGTGGAAGGTCGCATTGGCAGGCATTTCAGTTGCATATAACTATGCAGCAGTATTTTACTCATTCCAACACTTTGTGTTTGCTCCTGTGTTCAGTGGGGTCCACTTTCAATTAAGTGTACTTCAGATTGCAGCCCTGTCTTACCTCCTTTGGCATACATGGCACTTGACAGGAAGTCAGAGGACAGGTCCCTGCCCCTGGAGCAAAAAACAAAAGCAGGGGTGAGCAAGGAAGAATACGTGGCTATTTCAGTTATATTTGTTTAGGTTCCATTACAGGATGCATTACAGAATAGGATGTTATGTGCTTCTTGAATTCATCATGTAGAGCATGGGGATAAAACTCCTTTGAACTCAGTTCATCATGGGTGTTTACTGACCACAGTGCTGTCAGTTGTTAATATACTTTGTATTTAATGCCTATTGAATTTCATGTTATCTCAAATGTGGTTCAAACTGTCTGGTTCTTTATACTGAAGTCATGATTTCTAGTGAAATAACTGCATGCAGTACAGTGGTGCCCCGCAAGACGAATGCCTCGCAAGACGAAAAACTCGCTAGACGAAAGGGTTTTCCGTTTTTGCGTTGCTTCGCTAGACGAATTTCCCTATGGGCTTGCTTCGCAAGACGAAAACGTCTTGCACTTTTTTTTTAAAGCCACTTGAAGAGGCGCAGTTGCGACGGACCGTGCTTCGCAAGACGAAAAATATCGCAAGACGAAAAGACTCACGGAACGAATTCTTTTCGTCTTGCAAGGCACCACTGTAGTGTCTCATTATTCATTAGCACAAGCTTTGAGGTATATTTTTGAGTCCAAAGACAGAACTGGGCTAGTCCTTTATGACGGCTGAGTTTGCTTTTAAGTAATTTTTGTCAATCTCAGGTATGGAGGCTGCTTTCTTCTGCAGTTTCTATTTCTAGCTACACTCCCTTTGATTGAGTGTCTGTGAACAGATCATTAAATAAGGTAAGTGTTTCTGTATTCCTTCAGTTCTTTCTTCTCTCTCATCATTGGATAGGACAAAAAAGTCATAGGCTCATAAAAGGAGCATTAACACTGTACCTTTTGCATTAATTCGCTCCAGCTTTTCTTCTGTTACTTTTATACACTGCCTTAACTGCTCCCCCTTGCACTGTGAAACTTCTGTACTACAGGATGTTGTCTCCAAAGTTTAGGTTGTGATAACTCAAAATAAATTTCCTATGTAGACCAACACTATTCCTAATGGGATTTCTCATACCCATAACACTTTCCTGCAGATACTTTCAGGTATGTTTGATGCTGTTGAAATAAGTCTGCCTTGTAGTCCAGAGCTCTTGAGAACTGAACAAGTGAGAGCCTACAATTATGTGAGCTAAACTTCCAGACAATCTGAAATTAGCGTTGTATGAACTTGAATTTTAGCTGCAAAGTATGTCCTTTATAGCCAATACATGAAATGGGTTTTTTCCTTGCCCAACCCTCTGCAGCGCCACTTAATTTTGCAACTGCAAAGTTGCTACTCCACCCTGAGGTCTTAACATCCTAATTACTTGTTGTGAGGTATAGCTTTTGGCTAGAGCTACTAAAACTAAACAGGAGCATAGTCCTGTTTCTGTCTTTTCTCTACTGGATCTTGGGTTCTTGAGGGTGTACTCTCTCATTCAATACACACACTTATTATAAAATAAGATTTGCATGGTGTTTCTCAGCTTTAGAAGACTTTAGCATTTTATCAGAAGCCTTCATTGGTGACACTTTTGAGGTGCTGCAGTACTATTGAAGTCTGTTGTGTTGTTGCTTTTAAGGACATTACCATCCTCAAAAACGCTTTGCTCACCTGCGTGTGTCCATGGAACACAAGAGTAGTATAAGCAATCTCATCTACTAAAGACAGAGCAAGACAGAGTTTGTGGATTTGAGAAGAGTCAGTGTGGTATAAGTTATGATAGTGCAGTCCATTGCTTCAGTCTGCCTCTTTATTCTGCCTTCCTCAAAACTATTTCAGTAGTATATCTTGGGGATCGTATTCTTGTTGGGTATTTTATTATGGGTTGATTTTTGTTGTGATTCCCCAGATTTTTAAGCTTAAGAGCTGCATATCAGAATCCGGATTTAGGGGCCTATGCCTGGCTCATCATCAGCTCATCTGAGCAGCACATTCGTCTTCTCCTACTCAGCCCTTCTCCAATCCAGTGGAGCATCCTACTGTTCTACTGCTGTGGCTTTTTCTCTGCCTTGTAGGTCCTAGCCTGTAGCTGTAAAGAGGACACTGTGCCAGGCAACTCTTGTGCACAAGAAAATACTACTTTAATTTCTATTCTCATGCTTTGAAATGCTTGGACCTGCTATTTGCTCACTTGGCATAGAACAGTACTGGCATTGTTCCCTTCCCTCCTCACCCCAAAACCCCAAGGAAACGAATTTAGGAAGTATGTAGTTTTTAATTTTAAAAAATTCTTTGAAATCAGAATTCAGAGAAAAGGAGGTTGTTTCTTGCTCTCCTAGCCAGGGGATTTTCCCCCACAAAGACTACAGAGATTTCCATGTATTCTGTGTATGTTTTGTGTGTGTGTGTGTGTGTGTGTGTGTGTGTACACACACACAGAGAGAGAGAGAGAGCTTACAGGAACTAGTAATGTATTTTAAAGCTTTTACCATTTCCATTATGGAACACTGTTTTTGTTTTGCTTTTTAAGATACAGTTGGGCAGATCTAAATATAGCAGGCATTCCTGAAACCCATTAGATTGAGCTCATTAAGTTATTTGTACGTTCTATAATTTGCTTTCCTATTTTTGTCAGTTACAAAGTCTTTGTGTGCCTATAAAGCCTGTTCTACTGCTCTCTAATTGGCCACCTCCTGTTTGACTGATTCATTTCTGTCGGAAACAGTTGCTACAGAAACAGTTAGTGATGTCATGTCACAAACTTGTGGTATCATTGAATGTGTAGAACAGGAGGTGTCTGGTTCTGCATCTAAGCTTTTTCTCATTTTAGACTGGTTTTGCAAAATTGCAGAAATGGTTCAGTGGGTTCAATGGAATTAAATATGGTATCTAGCCAAGTTGCAGTTCTCTTCCCAAACTCTGGAATTTGCGCT
The DNA here is from genome assembly GCF_965112155.1 of Podarcis liolepis. NCBI lineage: Eukaryota > Metazoa > Chordata > Lepidosauria > Squamata > Lacertidae > Podarcis > Podarcis liolepis. The sequence goes on from NC_139559.1 coordinate 28,379,291, forward strand.
GGGTGGAGGCCTTACACACTTTGGCAAATATTAGATGTCCTCTATTTTTGCGGCTATGCTTACTGAAGGTGGCAGAAGCTCAAAAACCTTCAGCTGCTGTTTATTGACTGAAGCTCTGTTAACAAACATTTGTTTGTGCACTGTCTTAAATATCTGTTAGGCTGAGTTCCAGTGGCAGCATTTGATACACGATTGACTTTGGCCTCTGTACAGACTAGTAGCAGACTTGCTAAGCTCTTCCAAGTTTTCATTTTCACTTGTTGAAGAGCGTAGGACACGGTAGAAGCACTTCCAATTCACTTCCTTTCAACAATCCTTGTATAAGTATTTCAGAGTCTGCAGCCGTCATGTTTACTCACATGATGAATTGGACTCTCTGCCAAGACCTGTGTAATGTGATGAGGTCACAGACACTAATGTGATTTGACTTGCTGCATGTCATAAAGGATGAGCTAGTGTGGTTGTAAAAACTGGCTTATTCATTTTTTAAATCATGGGTAACGAAGCTAGAAAAGTGAGTTATAGGGAATAATTGGCCTATTAATACCCTTTTATTAGAGAGGTAGAAGGAATTTAAATAAACTGCATCCGTGTTTGTCTTGGGGGTCTGTGACACTGGTGCAGTGCATCAAATCTATACACCCTACATGTACCAGATTCTTCAGCCTGTGCTGGTTTTCTCATCCATATAGGTCACAGAAGGGTTGGAAGATGTCATGGATTGTATAACATCCACAGCTGGCTTCCCAGGGTCCCTGCAGGAGTGTCTTGGGAGTTAAAGTCTCTGATATGACCAGGTGTCTTCCTGCACTTCTGTATGTGTGGGGGGGGGGGATCTGATGAAGAGCCCAAGAAGCTGACACCAGGACATTCCCCATTTTCTGACCTTGCATCCATTAATCTATTTGCATACCACATATCATAAAAACATCTCATGGCAGCTTACAATAAAATCCATTAAAATACAATAACAGCAAAATAAACTTAACAGCTTTGGTAGGCAGTTCAAAATATAAAAATTATGACAAATGACTGCAAAGCCTTCAGTAAAGACATATAGTTTCAGCATGCACTGTCAATGCACAGGAAAAAAAACCCTCTTCCTGGTTGCTGCAAGATGAGCTTCCACATAACCATGAAGATCTCAGCAGATGGCCCTAATGACCAGGAAGGTCTGTACAGGAGAAGGCGTTCCTTTGGATTCCTAGTCCCAAATTATTTAAGGCTTTGTAGGTTGATACCAAACCTTAAACCTGGCCCATTAGCAAATTGGAATCAAGTCTTGAGGTTGTGTATGCATAGTTCACCAAGCTGGTAAAAGATGCTTTTATCCACTACAGCCACTTGGGCTTTCCAAGTCAAAAATAGTTCCTGGAGCACCCCCAGACTACATACCTACTCCTTCAGAACCCTTGCCAGCATTCAACGTCAGGTTATTGACCCTTATCTAGCCCATTGCTGTGCCCAAACACCAATCCACAACCAGACACCGATCCAGAACTTGTATGGCCATGCCTGATTCAGATGGAGAAATCAAGCTGAGTATTATCACTATAATGATGTTGTTGTGCTTCAGATCCTCTAATGCCGGCTTCTAGCAGTTTCATATGGACGCTGAACAGCACTGAAGATGATATGGGACTCTGTTTTACTCCATAGCTGAGCCGCCAAGGTACAATCATCCAGTGCTACTCTGATACCAACCCTAAAAGTAGGAGCAGAACCACTGTAACACAGTGTTTCCTACTTCCAACCCTCTGAGCAAGTCCAGCATGATACAGTGACTACGTTATCAAAAGCTACTGAGAGCTCAAGCAAAATGCCAGGGTTGCACTACCATGTCCCTGTCAGGGTAACCAATGCTGATTCACTTCCAAAACCAGGTGTGAACTCAGAGTGAAATGAGTCCAGATAACTGGTTTCTTCCAAGTGCTTGGGTTGGGTTGTCACTGCCCTCTCAGTCACTATCTCCCAAAAGGGTGTATCGGCAACTAGACAGTAGCTGTCAAATACCCTGGATCCAGGGTGTTACTTTAACAGGTATTGTGCCTTAGCAAAGTGATGCATACATCACACCACTCTGTTTTCCCCCTGTCAGCTAGTTTGAACTTGAATTTGGCACATTTTGGCTGGGAACCAACTTGAAAAACATTCTAGCATAGTTGGGGCGCATGCATACATAGGAGCTTAGAGCAATTTTACTTTGATGCTGTCACACTTTACATTCTTGTTATTCCAGTCTAACATGGAAAACTCCGCATTCCAAATTGTGTGACGTGGGCATATGTTCAAAAGATTATTAAATAATATTGGTTCATATCATTTTTAATAAGATGAAAAGGCGTTGTGAAGACCAAACTACACAAGGCAGTGGGAGATCCACGATCAGATTTCCTCTGTGCTTCCCTCCACAAACACATTTATTGAATTTTCTAAACACAAATTATAAATAGAAAAAAAGAAGTTACAATAACAAACAGTATCCACATACTAGGAAAATTAAGAGATAGTATAGTTGCCATTTATCAACAACTTCTCCTGTGGTTTTGAGTTAAAATGCAGCCACGGGGAAGCCCCCATTCCCATTCGATTGAGGCTGTAGTACTGGCAAGGTTTTAAATCAATCTATCTTGTATTTTCACAATATAAGTTGCCTGCTCCCATGCTAGCATTTGCCTGGGGTGGGGCGAGGAACATGTGCCTTTGCTTCAAGAGGGAGAACAAGTTAGATAAGGAAAATGGCACAGGAGAGAAGGGTTTTTTAAAAGCCTGCACCATGTGGTCTTGATCTAATCTGGGGTTCCCAACCTCTTAGCACTTCTCACAAACAAGGATCAGAGGTGAGTCAGGAAGCAAGCCCCAAACAAAAGGAAATCGTTTTTGATGGGCTTCCCTAATAAGTGGAATTTGCTGCCAAGGAGTGTGGTGGAGTCTCCTACTTTGGAGGTCTTTAAGCAGAGGCTTGACAACCATATGTCAGGAGTGCTCTGATGGTGTTTCCTGCTTGGCAGGGGGTTGGACTCGATGGCCCTTGTGGTCTCTTCCAACTCTATGATTCTATGATTCTATAACTCTATAACATGAAGAAACTCCTGCTTATTCTTTTTATTTTTAAAAGAATGCTGTTTCTAAAAACCATCCAGAGTGGGAACTGATTAAAAAGCCCTTTACATGAATCATGCCCACCTCTGCCTTCCCACACTATGAAAGAATCCATAGTTCAAGACTCTTCAATTCTAACTTGTATTCCCTTGGATGAGATTGTATTTTTAATTTGTTTGCATTCTCAAAATGAACAAATGCTATGTAAAATTAGCGGACAAATGGGTTTCATTTTCATTCTCAAGGACCTTGCAATGCTATTTTTCTGGCAAAGCTCTTTGATGTGTTTCTCTTGCATGAAGAACTCTCATAAGTATTACTTCCAGTTGAATATATTTTGAAAATCTGCTGGATGTCATTCAGTGTGATAGTAGGATTAGTTGCATCGCAAGTAAGTGTACAGTTTTTTCCTATTGCTTGATGCTTAAAAGGTAAGACATACCTCTTTCTGCAATTTCAGGCTCTCAATCCATTGGGCACTTGACTGGCGCTTAGTCGTAAGCACTGTCCATTAGAAATAGTACTATCATTTTCAGGCTAGGCATAGACTTATCTCTACACTTTTTCTATATTTGGAAACTTTGGGTTGTATCCAGTGTAGTTCCAAATAACTTGTTTCCATTAGTTTTACGCTTCTGTAATGGACATTGTGGACCACAGCATTTGCTGTAATGGACCCACAGCATTTGCTGTGGTCAGTATGTAAAATGTAGAGGGGAGACATGCACCTCCAAACATGCAGTGGGCATACACGAGGTTGTTGGAGAAAGGGAACAATGATTGTACTGAAGGCTGGACAGAAACCCACTGAATGCACCAAGCAGCAATATTAATTTTTCAATATTTGCTCTAAAAGCAGAAGACTACTAAGCACTTTTGGAGTTCTTCTTATTAATTACATCTACAATCTAATGCATTATATACCTGGAGGTAACTCCTATTTAAATTCAATGAGGCTTACTCCCATGTAACTGTGGGTAGCGTTGTCGCCTAAAGTTAACTTTCATGAGAACTTTAGTTGGTAAGGAAACTGCATGAAGGCATCCAAGATCAAATTGCAGTGTTTTCCTTTCTCTTCTCGCTGTGCGTCTTAAATCTGTAAACCTGGTTTCCTAGTATTCAGTTGTGTTATCCTCAGTAGTGTAATGGGACATGGAAACTTGACACGTAATTCTAAGTATGGGGTGCTTAATTGGACACCAATGCGAAAAACTCAGATGCTGCTGTTGATGAGCTGAGGGTATTTTATGCAAATAAAGGTTTTTGAACAAATACTGAGTAACTTGGTTTAAAGACCCATTATGGAAATAATTGTTAAGATAATTTTAAAGGTATTAACCCTGTATCTCATATGTATGACAGAAAATAAAAGGAATTCTAGGGTTTTTGATTTAACCAAGTAATACTATGGGTGAGTAATACACTGAATCAGTCCTGTCTGGTGTTTAAGTTGTCTATGAACTGTGTCCAGTACTCTATACTGTTGCCCTTTTGTGCTCAGAAAGCATATATGTTACCACCTCTATGAAGGAGGCTCTAGTCAAAGTCCTGTTGTCTATCTTTCATCCTGCATCTGCATGCATTAGAGGATCAGTCTGGAATGGAATGAAAAAAAAGTTGTTTTCAACACTGTTGTCCTTCATTGGATATCAAACATTTCACAGTTATGTTGCACTGAAAATTGTAAATATCATATATGATGCAAGCTAGCAAATCTTGATGCCAAATAATCCTAGGAGCGCTTTGTCTTCCGAGTCTCCTCATGGTGACGCTCCCATATTTTGAAAACATTTTGATCATCAGTGCTTATAGCTCCAGGCAAACATGTTGCTATTTTGGTTTTCTGTTTGGATGAATAATGCGTTGTTACAGGCAAATTCTATCACGCTCTCTCCAGTCTGGAGTGTTTAATAGATGTTGGTGGCAACATTGTTCCATTTTGCTTTGTAAGATGAAATAAGATGCATGTCCAAACTTTAAAACCATTTTGAGGTCAGATGATTGCTTTGGAGTCCTTTTTTTAACTTGCTGTATTCATATTCTGTAGCTCTAACTGAAATCCTTGTCTCAGCTTGTAGCTGAGTATGAGAAATCTTCCCAGACAGGACTACGTAGCAGTTTCAGTAGGCAGCTGTCTAATGAGAATGCAAGGAACCTGTTCCCTGAGCAACTAAGCATGTGGGCTGCTGCTAAGCAACAGCCATCTGGAACCCAGTTTGTATTTCTTGGAATGTACCAACCATTTGGTTGGCCAAGAGATAGCATATAGTTGTAGCTGGGAACAAAGACACTTCAAGGGATTTCAGCAGTTTTATGTCATTCTGAAACCCGCAAGAATTGGAAAGCCCAAGTGAAATGGTGCTCATTCCACCAGCCCTAAAACAACATATTTCCTCTTGTCTTTTGAATTCCAAATATCCTGTTTCCAAAAGTATGCTTGGCAGTATTTTGTCTTTCAGTCGCTTTTCACAAGCTGCTTAGTGACTTTATCATGTTACATTCCTCTGTGCTTAATTCTTTAGGTGACTACAGGGAAGAGTCTAGAAAACTGTTCAAAGTGCATGTCTGTAATGTGCAGGCACATGCCCAAGAAAACAAATTTGATGTTTTTCCTAATGCATCTTTCAAACTCTCCTGGAGATACAGGTTTTAGTTAACAAGATGTGTCTCTCTACTTCACCCATCTCCTGTTCACTTCTTTATATTTATTAAGTACACATGTACTGAAAAGTAGTATTTTGGAAAAAGGAATGATCCAGTCAGTAACTGTTTAGATTTGTATACTTTATTTAAGGGTGTATCCATAAAAAGTATCTCTCATTTGCATTTAATAAGCGCCATTCTTAACAGTTGTGAAAACTGGCAATATTTTAGTGCCTCTAACCACCCCCACCCCCATTATATCCATAAACAGAGGGAGAGATTCCTGTATGGAAGCAATTGGTATCTCCCAGAAGCTTTTTGTACTGAATGTTTAAAAGTCAAGTTATTTGGGATGTTGGTTTTCTGCAAGCATAACTTGCATATAACATTCTTGTCTAAACTATTAATAGAATCTTCAAGTGATCTATGAATTGTGCCAGAAACGGAATGTTTGGGCTCTGACTACTGTGCCATGGTATAACCAGGCTCAGAGTTTGATTCCTGCACAACAGGTTGTATCTTAATGCCAAGAAACATCTGTTAGCATTCAGATCAGTCTTTGCCAACCTGGTGCCCTCCATGTGTTTTGGACTACAACTCTTATCAGCCCCAGCTGTGCTGTAAGAGTTGTAGTTCAAAGCATATGGCAGGCACCAGGTTAGTAAAGCCACATTTAGATAGTGTTGTGTCACACAGAACATAAGGCGGCACTTAAATGGGTGGAGGGAAGGTATGATGAGCACATAGTAGGTAATGTCTGTCTGCTTTCTCCTTATCTATTGTCTTGGAGGAACAGCTCTTGGCATAAAAGCCATGGCTTGCAAACCATTGTGATATGCTGTTGCCTGGCTGAAAAAGCATTTGGCAATAAATCTTTAAAATGGTTGATATGATATTAAGTAAAGCTATTTTGGAAATGAACCACTGCTCCTATGTATAGCTAAGTGTGATAACTTGTTTCAAAAGAAACATTCATGTACTTTTCTTTGTGGAAGGTGCTGGATGAAGTACAATTCCTATTTCTGATTTTGGGGTGGTGGTGTCTACATTTATTTCTGTAGCTAGGTGACTGGAAGATAATTTTCAGTGTGCATGGGGTGGGAAGAGGAAGGGAAGTCAAGAAGCAAATAGCCATCTCCTTTCTTCTTCTTCTTTTTAGAAAGAAAATAAAGGATACATCACAGCTGTTGGTCACTGTAGTCTCATTATTATGTTGCTAATGGTCTCCTTGGAGATAGCAATGTAGCTGTTTATAGGGCTGAGGTTTTCTGTTGCTTTCTTGCTAGTTTCTCATCCCGAGTGACACTGGTAAGTTCCAAGTTTAGGTGAGCCTACATTTTCAATAGCTACAGTTTTGTGGTGCTATCTTCAGAGTTTCTTAACTATCCATGTATCAAGCTGAGTCTTGAGGCAGACCTATCCTATACATTGCCTCTTTTTGTTTTGCTTTGTGTTGTGTGCCTGTATGTTCAGGTTAAGAAAAAACCTTCTTTTGTGTTTTATTTTGGAGTACAAGAGCAAGGTTTGATAGCTTTGTGTGGAAATGCACAGAAATTTAGATAGATGTCTTGATAGTTTATAGTTCCAAAAGGAAAGCTGCAGTGGTGGAGGATAAATAAATCACCAGACTAGCATTCTGAAAGCTGTTGAGCTCCCTTTGGGTCCCTGGCAATACTACAATTCTGTGATTATATGAATATTGAAAATAAACCTGTTTTGTCTGAGTTTTCTTAACTAAATGAGAAAAGAGGGAGCTACTCTCAAAAATTGTAACGTTTACACGTGAAGAAACAGGTCGTGTTGGCTTTCAAAATGGTTTGCAGCAAGTTCTTTGTTCATTCTGAAGTTAACTGCAATGCTTTGTTCTTTTTTGCTATGTATATGCCTCTGCAAACAAGATTTGTGAATAACTGTAGGCACTAGTTTAGCCTTTCTGGCTTAATGTTTGAGAATGTTTGAGGCAGTGGTATTGCTTGATTCACTCTGGATTTAAAAGCTCCTTTTATGTTGAAGGTTAAATGGCGGTGGTGGCAAAACTTCTTAGAAGCTACTTGCTCTTTATGAAAGTCTAAAAAATTAGTAACTCAAGGAACAGACTCCAAATTCATAATGGCAGGATGAAAGCCCATTACCAGAAAAGGAAGGGGGGAGGATCTGACTCGACCATTGGAATGAAAAAAGTAGACACATAATAGTCTCAGGAATGTCACATTGAGGAAATGACCTTTCAGTCTAATTTCCTACTTAGCTGGATCCCCTAAATTGACTGAGGCAGTAGAAACATTTGTTAGCGTTTGCTTACTGCCAGCCTTTTGCTGTTTAGTGTTATATCTTCAAAAACAGCTGTAGCTCAGGCTTGTGCATTGTGCAAATGAGTTTGTTGCTTTGACTGGAAGTGCACTAAACATGTTTGAGCATCTTCCATAGGCACATATGTAAAGCATTTCTAATTACTTGGCTGAACGTCTGTAAGGTTCTCCTGTCTGAAACTTTGAAGCAGAGAGTCTTAATGTTTTGAATCTAGGGAAATGTTTTGTACTAGTCACGTGTAAAGGAGAAATTGGGCTGTAAAAAGATTTGGCTTGTTGCCATTTGGGATATAGTCATAGTCTTAGGTATGCTTGGGAAAGGCTTTTATCTGATGCTTGTCTTTTGTTAGTTGAAACTTGGATTGTACATTAAACCTTGTTATTTAAAAAATATATGAAAACTTTTCCTGGGGCACAAATAAAACACTCAAGAAAATACCTCCCTTTCATGTTCTGTTGTCCAGTGTAGAATGCTTAGAATAATGCTGGGTAGTGGAAAAATGTGTCTCTGCAATCAGAATCTGACATTCATATTTCCTACCCAGATATGTGTTGCTTTAAATTGCACATTTCTAATATGTCTGGCTCACATAGTAAATTTTTGCTGGAGACTGCTCAACTCAAGCTTTCAGTATCTTTGTGTCATTGGGAATGGAGTAGGGGGCTGAACATTTGCTGCATTTACTGCAAAACAATGCTGGTCTATGACTGTTTCAAAACATTCTATAGTATTAGAAGGTTTCTTTCTGCATGTCTGAAGCAAGGATAATTATTATTTATTGTATTAGTTGCTTTATACAAAAAGATGCCTTAAAGCAAATCAGCAATTACATAAAATGAAAAAAGCTAAAATCAGAAAAAAATAACCAAGAGAATAATACAGTTCCTAAAACAGCTCATCCAGCGCTACTTTAAAAATAACAAATTCTGCCCCTCCCCACCAAAACATGAACACCACAATAAAGATCAAAATCGTAGCAAAGTATGATCCAAACTTACAAAAGGAAATTTCATCATAACTCCCAATGAAAACTGTTAATGCTGATTTCTTAAAGAATGCAAAAGTCAGTATTTTTTTTCTTGCAGAGGAAAATGTTCCCTTGCTGATCTCTATAAATTGTAATATCTATCAACTGAGAGTATATGGAATGCAGGGATCTAAAACTTCTCTACTTTCTCCCCAATTATAGGGAAGCAATGGCTAATTAAATTTAATGTGGTTTCCTAGAAACTGACTTGTGCTTTCCTGCTGTTGACTGGACCCATCTGTCTGTAGTTTTCCTTTCTGGAGATTAGGGAAAGGAAGCTCTGGCCTTGATGCAAAATTCTTCACCCTTGATAGTTTTTCATGAGCAAAAGCCACATCGGATACAATTACACTCCTTGGTTCTGTACAGGGCATATAATGGGTGATCACTCAAACTGTGGCAAGCAAGGGAAACTTTGCATTTAATTTAACAAAGGCAATGCTGAGTCAGCTCCTCTGGTATTTGCAAGTCCGCTACTGCTGTTTCGTGTGAAATGCTAACTTAAACTAGGATTCCAAGTGAGAACCACAGTCTTCAGAGCAGCTTGCAGATTGTAAACCTGCTCTAAATTAATAGGGTGGATGCAAAAGGGCTTCCAATATTAGAAAAATAAAATTTAGTGTTTGCTCTTTGAATAACTGTGTTCCAGGTGATGGCTTGGTAGCTTGAATGTCTCAATAGTTTCTTATTAATTGTGACACTCCTTCCCAAGGAGAAAATTGTCCTAGCGTAGTCCTTCTTTGGGTTCCTTACTGAGCAGAGTTTAAACACGTAGTCCAGAATGAAGAAGCAAGCCCCTGAAGGTTAATGGCATATGATTTAAGAATTTTATCTGCTCTCTTCTGCCAAAATTGTTCACTTGCTATCTTAATATGCTGGTGGCATGATTTTTCAGCTGTGGTCTATAATGTTTCCACACTATGCAATGTTTGTTCAGAGTGTTTATTCAGAGAGCATTTATTCCTGTGATTATATAACATTACCCAATAACACTTTTTTTCTTTCCTAAGCTCACAATGCAAATGATAAAATACTATAAACACAAAGTATTAAAATCAACAGTCTGCAGCATAAACATTTTCCAACAGAGAGGATAATAGAAACAGTTAACCAATGTTTATGTGCTGTATATTTTTGGTTAAATACTTTAAAATTGGATTTTAAACCCTGGGAGAAAAGTCTTCACCTGCATGCACTTAAAGAAGGTGCCAGATGAGCTTCTGTGGGAAGGGTGTTATAGAACAGGAATCCTAGCACTAAGAAGGCCCACTCCTTGACAGCCACCTGGAGCAGATCTTGAGGTTTCAGTTGCCCGACACTTTTAACTGTGTCTGGAGACAGGCTTGGCAATTGGTGCTGCTAATGAAGCACTAGCATAATATGAGCTAATTGTCCAGTTAATAATGATACAGGCCTATTTTGGATTAAGTGCAGTTTCCAAATTATTTTCAAAAGCAGCCCCTTGTAAAAAACAGAAGCAGCCATTTGTACAACTCACTGCAATATAGATGGGTTGTCAATGCATGGTTAATTGTAGCTACGTTATCTCAATTTACATATGGTAATAGCCGATAAAAGATACTCCAGGCAACAGAGGCCACTCAGGACTGTAATGGCAATGCTGGATGAATAAGCACCTATAAACTGTGTATCTGATATTCTTTAGCGCGTAGTACAGCCCCCTTCAGAATAGGTCTGAAAGCCATTCACTCAGGTGATGAATCACCCACCAACATTATCTCAATTGTGTCTGGATTGAGTTTCAGTTCATTTGCCTTCATACAGTCCATTACCATGCCCAGGCACTGGTTTAGGACACCAGCAGCTGCACCTGAATTTGAGAAAGCTGAGTGTCAGTTGCGTGTATGTTTGGGTTAAAAGTGGACCATGAGTCTAAAAAGGTTGAAGATACCTGCTGCAGAGGACATTGAAATCAGCTGAGTAGAGTTCATTGAGGAAATTATGATATCCTGTAAGTAACTGCTCAAAACATCAGCTCCCTCCAGCAGCTTTTCTTTTCCTTTCCGGGCATCCAAGTGAAGCTTCTTTCATCCTGTGTTTAGAGTGACTCATGGTTGGGACAGAGCCAGCTCACTGCTATTATGCATTAAAAGATCACATTGGTGTGTGTTAGCACTGATGGAGGAAGAGCTAGATCAGCAGTGGGGAACAGGATTTGGCCAGTGAGCCAGAAGAGCTCCCCCACCCCTGTGGCTATTTTGACAAGTGGGTGGCACCACCCACCTGTCAGTCGCATGACATCACTATGATATCAGGTTACCCAACTTAAAATGAAAGAATCAAGAGCACACTCTTAAGCGAGCTCCCAGTTCTTTCCTTTCTTCTTTTCCAGCCCATTTTACTGTAGGTGGACAGTATTTTACTTAATTACATTTTTATGCTGCCCTTACTCTAAAGAGCTCAAGATGTGTAGTATGCAGCCTTTTCTTCTTCTCCCCATCTCCTACTCTGTTGTTTTCCCAGATTTGAATCTGGGTCTCCTCACTCCTAGTCCCACTTGTTAAATACTACGCCACACTGGTTTTCCTTACATGCATCCCTCTTCATACAAAAATTACACTTGCACCGCCCACCATCTACTCCAAGGTATAACCTCCATCCCCAAATAATACTGATATGGCATTTCTTCCAAAGTAATGAAAATAGGTGTGTTGATAATAGAAACAAAGATTTACTATGAATATTCTTTTGCTTGCGGCCAACTTCCTTGGGAATAATTCAAAAGTCCTGGCTTGTTTCTCTTTTTTTAAACAATGACAAATAGATATTCCAGAAAAAGAAATCAAGGTAGCTGAAATAAGAGTTAGCTGCTAAGAAACCTGATATAGGCCCTAGCAACGGGAGAGGCAGAATGTAGGTCAGTTCCTTTTGTAGGCTGATGAAATTATTGTGGGAGCTCCCAGAGGAAAATAAAATATGTTGCCTGTAAAGATAGAAGAAGAGAAACTTTTTATAAGTATTAGGATTTATTGATCTTCTGTTCCAAAAATAAGGAGATGTTGCTAATTGCCTTAAGGTGAAACGTAGCCATTATCCAACATTAGTTAGCGTAGCAAAATGGGAAAAAATTGATTTAAAGAAACTGACTTGTATTCTTAGCAGCAGCTGCTGCTTGGGATTGTTGAATCTTCTCATCCATTTGGAAATTATGAGATGGTAGGCTGCAGTGGGGGAAGTATAAGGTTATATAGCAGAATGGATCCAAAGCTGCCCTTTCAGTCACAGGACTCCTTCCATGACTGGTCTTTGATCCAGTGGAGGATCAACTAATGGAAGGTGCTAGGTGCTATTTCTCACTGATTTTATCAACACCACCCCTTGAACACACCCACATGTGCTTTGAAAGGTTGGTGGACCCTCCAGCACAGCGTAAGAGGTGATGGGGGTGCTGTAATGGAGGGGGTGAATTGTCAGTACAATGCCTCCTTTCCATTTGCATTACAGACACCAGTGGTGCCTTTTACATCAGAACAACTCCACCGACTGGATTTTGGAATCCAACCCAGTATTTCATCTATACATTCCCAGTTTCTTTGCTTCTCACAGAATCTTGTTACTTATGCTCTGTGCTGTCATCACAATTTCTAGAACTGCTGTCATCACTAATTGGGAATAGAGGTGTCTTGGGCTGCATACTGATTACTGTTCCTCCTTTGATGTTGTAGCAACAGAAGCAAACAATTTTTGCAGCTTTGCCCTGTACAAAGGCAAACGTCACCAGTCCTGAATCTCATTTATGTGCTTTAGGGAACAGACTTTTTTTTTTAAAAAGGTGCTGCATATTGCAGATAATTAATAAATTTAAAATATATTTAAAGACTTTTCAGCCAGTATTCTCAGTAGAGGCTCAGGCATTCAAAGGCTGAACAAGCAGAGATCTTTTCATCACTGAAAAAATATGGATTATTCTAAAATGGAATTGATTATCTTAGTCCCCTGTCTAAATTTAGAAAGCTGCAATCATTCCTGTGTTTCATAGTGAGCAATAAAATTCTATTTTGAGAGAGTAGCTATTGCCATAGAAACATTTATTTAAATCTAAACCCAATTTTGTGTGTGCCTTCCAAAATAGTTTTTAGAAATCATTTTTGATTAATGAATTGTTGTTCTCTAGTACAGATGTACCATACTTGCATTGGGTGTTTCATGGGCAAGGCTCAAATGAATGTTTCTGCCTCTCTTCTGCATGGTGGATAGAAGAACATGGAAAGAGAAACTCAGTGTACATTCAATATAACACTAGCTTGTTTAGACCACACAACAAACCAGCACACCTTTTAAGCACTTGCCACCTTGTATCCATCTCTGTGGGTGGTTGCTACAAGGAACACATTGTATTATCAAGAGGACCTTTGCATTCTAATGTTCTATTAAGTCTCCCAGCCTCTGTACCAGTTGCCTAACAATCCACTTCACTGAAAGATGAATGGAATCAAGAATGCTTAGGGTGCACCCTGTTTGTCTGACTTGCAGGCAGAGCCAAATCTTTGAATAATCTGCATCTGATTAAAGGGGTACCAAGCCATTGCAGCAAAAAATAGTAAAGTGCCTGCAAGGTGGCATGGGGTTAAAAAGTACATGGGTTTGTTCCAAGCTCAAGCAAGCATTTGGATTCCCTGAAATCAGTCCCATCAGAATGAAGGCTATCATTTCCCTTGAATATGAGCAAATTATCCATGTGAAATGTGACCTTCTTAATAGTCTCTCTCTCTCAGTACTTGCACATTATGTTATCTTAACTTGTAATAGGCTTAGCAGCTCGTCACTGGAAATCAAATACCTTATACCAGATTTGTCACTGGTACCAAGCACACCTGTCAGAAGCAAATCTCGATGGAATTTATTGTCAAGTAGCTGTGTTTAGGATCACAGGCTTAGTGAAACACTGTACAACTCTACAGATGAGGGCATTAAGAGGCAAATATTGCAAAATGGCTTAATATTACCTGTGTGAGTACTGAGGGAATTGCCATTATGAAAGTAATTTACTTGAAATCCATTCTGCAGCATACTTTGCAGTGTTTTTGCTGTGTCTAATGGAGAGCAGACATAATTCTTAGGGTGGAACAGATGGAACACTGTATAAAAGACACCCAGGCCCTTCAAATGGAAAAGTCTAAATTTGGTATTTTTGCAAGTGATATGTTTAGGTCAATGGGTTTCACATTGTTAAATCTGAATATGCCCAAGGGCTACTTTTAACTTGTTAAATAAACTTTTGCCAATTCAATCATGCGTGGACCATTTTGTAGAATTAAGTTGGAAGTCCAGCCCTAAAACTCACAACAACATCCTTCTTGAATATGTCAGATTTTGATATGAACCCAATAAAAAAGTTATTTTGCAGCCAATGTGTTCCCTGAGAAATTATTCTGGAATGTCATGCATCCTGAATTTTACATTTTCGCCTTTTGAAGTACCATATAACCCAAATGTATTCGTTTATTTTGTAGCCGTGTGTGTTCTTGTATCTACGATCGTCTTTAAACTAGATAGTTTGTTTCCTTTCGGTGTGGCTTTTTGGGGTGAGTGGGTCCTCTGTAAAATAGTGTAAAATAGTACATGGCTTTGTAAACTATGCACATGTGGAGACAGAATGTCTTGAAATTCTTGTGTCTCAAGTGTAATGCAAGATACAGAGTTCATTATCAAACTGCAATATCCTTTAGAATTGAGGAATTTTACAAAGTCAACTGCATGTGATCAAACTGCTTTTAGGAGATATCAGTAAATTAGCTTTTGCAAGATGTGCATGTTATCATTCCACATACTACACAGGAGAAACAAGTAGCTTGTGCTTTCCTGGTTTGCATTGTGTAATGGTGACTGTTTAAGATTAAACTATGAATCTTATCCCTATGATTATTTGGATTGCTCTTTTTTATTTTCTCTTTCCCCCATTTGCAACATGTATCTGTCCCTCCTTTATAAAGGATGAGAGTGTAGAAACTACCTAGTGAACTCAACTGGTATCATAATTAATCATCCAGTAATGCTGGAATAGTCAAGCATGTATTGATTTTATCCCACTTCCACCATGGGACTAGATTGGTTTAAATCCCAGGTATTCTACTTTTTAATATATCTGTGCCCCACCATTACAAACTCAAAGGGTTTGTGATACTGGGTAGAACAGAATAATGCAGGTCAGCAATTGTTTTGAAACAATTATGGTTCCTTATTTGTTCATTCATTGCACTAAGCATCACACATAACTGTGTCTGTCTTCCTGGATTGTGACTGAGTTCTTGCCCAAGTAAACAAATGTTCCTCAATAAGCTGACTGATGCTTTTGGCTCCAGATAAAAAGCCCATTTCTTTCTCTGCAGCGCTGTTCTTACCATGCTTTGCAACAAACGAGTCTTTTAGATTTAAAGTCAAGTTCTACTGCCAGTTTGTTCTCTGCTACAGTAAAACACTTCAAGAAATAAGAACCATGCAAATATAACTTTGGTTATGGTTGTTGTATAAAAAAGGTGTGTGGTACATACATACTAGTTCTGCATTCTTGTGCTGACTTGTTTAATATGAAGTCGCTGCTATTTAAAGATTAAACCATTTTTTTAACATCTTCACACACAAATTCAAATAATCTTGGCCAGCTGCCAGCAAGCTTTTGAATGTTGGCCAAGACTGGAGGCAACCAAGAATGCCTGGAAATAATTAATCGAAATAGATGGTACCAACTTCTGAAATGCTGTTTTCTGAAAATAGCTGTTGCCAGAAATATGACAGATAGCTAAGCAGCATATATATCAAAAGTAAGCAACCTGTTTATATAGGTTTAAAAGAAAATTCATTTGACTGGAATAAGTCTAGTGTTGTGCTTATCTAAACTTAAGAGAAAGAAAAAAATTCAGGATTACTAATTCTTCATGTCTGTAGCTTCTGACATTATGGCCCCAAGTGGTGATGAAGGAAATCTGTGAGTTTTAAACGTCCCATGAGCCTGTAATGTTTCACCCAATTCTTGCCAGCTAAAAGTACACTTCATATTACAAAATAGATCACCTGCTTTGCATGCAAAATATCCCAGGTCTGATGCTGCAGTTCCAGGTCCTGGATATTGGGTAGGAAGACTCCGCATGACCTTTACCTAAGATGCTGGAATGCCACTGCCCAAAAGAAAGCTAGATGGACTATTACTGCATGCAGTCGACCAAAGGTTTACTCAGTAACTGATTTCTTGTGGTGATACCTTCTGGAACTTAGAGATGAAATAGAGGATAAGACAGGTGCTCCTCTGAGCTACTAAATGCTAGAGAATAGCTAACAAATAAAACTAATTAGATTAGCCATTATTTGTCCATACTATGGTATGAACAAACTGTATGTATGTATGTATGTATGTATGTATGTATGTATGTATGTACAAACTATAGGGGTGATTATTTCCGAGGCTTCAGTTTGAACACCATATTTTACCAGACTCTTGTGTATTGAGCTAAACACTTGCTAGACATTAATGTTTTGATGAAAAGTTTGAGATGCTTTTGTTGCTGTTCTGTCACAGGCTTGTGGCCTCACATCCTCTGGGGCTCTGAAGCAGATTATTCTGAGGAATAGATCGATGGCTCTGTGAGGAGAGGAAGGACAATCACTTCTGGCTTCCTAATTTTAGTATTTTTCCCCTTTAGGTGCTCATTTAGGGCTTAAAGAGGAGGAATAATTGGGAGGCTATTTATGTTAACATCCCAGGAAGGAGAAATATTTCCAATGCAGATGAGTTGTGTATGCTTTACATCCATAACAAAACTATCAAGTGCCATTTTCCAATGTGAGAATTCCCTTAGTCTTTTGAGGTGTATTTCCCTCCTCCTCTTTAGTTTATATTCAATACAATCCACAAACAGTATTTATTCAGAGTTAATTATGAGGAGGAAAATCAGTATTCATTATGTAATCTGCCTAGGAAAGTCCTTGTAATAACTGCCCTTTGAGTAATGCAAGGTCGCTTTTTAATGAATGCTGAAAACAGACCAGGGAAAAGATGAGGGCTTCAAATAGGTGTGGCCTGCAACAAAATATTGCAGCGTGTGTTCTTCTCACAGGTGTGTCCTGTTCAGAATTCCTTCTAGGCAGCCATGGTTGCACCTAGCAAATAATTCGGTTCTTTCCTTTCCACTTTTGCTTTTACAACGGACAGGCAACATTCTGTGGCTACTGAGCATGCTCATTGGACTGGCTTTGGGTGGGGGCAGAATTGGTCAATAAATTTAATGTATGTCTTGGGGTTCACCCAGGTATACAGTTTACTCCCTCTTGTTTCTCTGTAGTCCTGTTTTGACTCTGTTTCTGTCAGCACTGACTGCTTTAGCTAACCGCTAAGAGGGAGAATTAGGATGCAATGCACATGCAATGCACATAGTTCAGTGGACTGAAGCACAGTGTACAACTGCCTACACTCAAACCATTCTTACAAACAATATCAAGTATGTTCTCCATTTATTCATCTCTGTCTTCTGGTACTACTTCAGAGAGAAACAACTTTGGGGCTAGTATTTCATATCAACTGCATTAGGAGGTTGTGTTTGGACATATTGATAAATTATGGGCTATTGTTGAAAAGGCAAGGCTTGTGCTTGAATGATCCACCTCTCCTATTTTTTCTCCAGTGTAGCCAAAGAAGGAAACTCTTTTCATCTAACCATAGTTTAGCCTTACGTCTGAAGCTGGAAAAACTATGGTTAATCTTAACTGTGGCTTATTGAAACAAGTCAGCAACAAAAAAAACCCCATAGGTTAGCTGCCTTCGGACATAATTATACATAATGAGTTGGCCACTGAGTGGCTGAAGAGTTGTGAAGTAAACAAGCAAAACAGTAGCTTATCCTACATTTTTCTATATTAAATGCTTGAGCTGACTTACAAAGTAAGATTAAAATAATTTCAAATACACATAGCTTGTTTAAAATATACAAAATACATATTTGAAACCATAAAATATTAAAATTAAAGAAGCTGGTTTACAATAAAAACAGGTTTTCATGCTTAAAATATATAGGTAATTTTAATATAGTCCCTAGATAGGAGTAAAGACTTTTATTGTTAGGTTAACTTTATATGCCAACTATTCTGTAGTTGTTGCCAAAGGAAGTTGGAATCCACCTTAAAAGCTCTTGCAGCGACACCCATCCACAAGTATGCACTAAGCTCTCAAATTTCAGCACATGTGCATCACTTTTCAGTTAGCTTAGATCCAGGTCCATGTAAAATTGGTAGAATATGGATGTGTCAACGGCTTTATTTATTTATTTATTTATTTATTTATTTATTTAGTTATTTAAAGTCCATCTGATTTGTGAGATCACTTTCTGACAGGAGCTGCCTTTTTATAGAAAAAAATGAATTATTGTGACACCTTCAAACTAGGAATTTTATTAAAGTATAAGCTTTCAAGAGCTATAATTCCACTTCATCAGATGTCTATACCAGAGATTCTATAGTTACTGCTAAAGAAAGCTGGCACCTGACGAAGTTGACTCTAGCCCACAAAAGCTTGGGCCTCATCAAAATGGATTCGAGTTGTATTCATTGTAGCTCTGGGGTGAGCTTTCCATCACAGAAAGGGTTTCTCCTTGCACAATGGAAGGTTCACCCCCTCTCTTCACCCATGTGCCCCCTAAATCTGTTTTAGAGGTTCCCTTAGCCCTCTGGAGCAGATTTGAGGAGGTCATGGGGCATGCAAGAGGGAGGAGAGGGAGGAAAGTCCCATTGAGTAAGTGGAAGTCATTCCACTCACACAATTAGGCTCTTTTGTCTTTAAGCTGCTACAAAATGCTTTGTTATTTACTGAAACTATATAGCAAGTTTATTATATGAAGTTTAAGTTCCACATCAAGAAAGTTGTGGAATGCCCCGTTGTTCTAGCTCCAGAATTTAAGTGGCTATTACTAAGCCTGGAGCTTTATTTCTCAAAAATATTGTTTTTCAACAAAAGTGAGCATGGCTGGTGTCTCACAGGATCTTTCTGTGGCATTTCTCATTTTCTAGGTCCAAGTACCAGGTTGGTCAAGATACTGAAACTTTCCACTGATGGGTTCAAACACCAAGAGGTGGTTTTATCAGGACCTTATATATAAAGCAAAATTGCAGGCTTCCACCCCACTACTGTGTAGCCCCTTTCAAGTGTGGCTTGCTTTATAGCTTTTTGGAGGGTTCTTCCTCACTTTTTCCATTATCTTCCAGTCTGTGTTATGGTGTTCCTCTTGAATTTCACAGCAGGGTAGTGCTGGCTATTAATGTGCTTTGGGCTGCTCCGTGCATAGGCTGGCCTATTCTGCATCTATGCTTGTTAGCTTCTCTAAACATTGTGACCAATTTGCCTTTCCTCTCAACTCACTGGGTTTTTGCTGCTTTCTCTTCCATCTTCTGCTTCCCTTCTCTCCCTCCACACTTTCTCGCTGCCGCTGTCGCAGGTTCGGCATGCCTAGTGGGCTATAAAAAGACACCGCCACCAGTCCCACCTCGGACCACCTCCAAGCCGTTCATCTCTGTCACCGTGCAGAGCAGCACCGAATCGGCACAAGACAACTACCTGGACAACCAGGACCACAAGAGCGAGGTCAACAGCCAGTCGGGACTGAGCAATTCCTCGGATAGCTTAGACAGCACCAGACCACCCAGCGTGACAAGAGGGAGCATTGTGCCTCCTGCCAGGGAGCCTCCTGAGTTACCCCAGAAAAATGCAACCTTGAAGAGTGACAAGGGGACCCTGACAAGTGAGGAGCCAAAGGTGGAGAATATCCCCAAAAGGAAGCTGTCATCTATAGGAATACAAGTATGGAATTGTTTGTTCTCATTAGCACTAGAAGATGTTTTTAATGTAACCATTTTTACATGTGCATCCTTGTTTCACTGCTCTGGCATCTGTGCCCGCTTGGTGTGCCTCTGCTGAACTTTGACTTTATAAAAGTCCAGGGGCACTTGAGAAGGAATTAATTAAGGCATATATAGCGAACAGGCCTGTAGGAAAATTCTTCTTTGATAACCCCACGTATTGGTAGCACCACGGGTCCACTTGTTGAAGCCCATAAAAGAGAGGTGTTTACAGGGCAAACATGCTAAAGAATCACAGGGTTCAGCCCTATCCTAAGACGTGCATTGTGCAATTGAATCGACTCAGTTCTAAATCAAGAGAAGTTTACCTTATTAAAAAAATCAATTTCCTATATGCCACACACAGTGTAGTAAACCTTGGCTGTTGGTCAGTAAGATTTCGACTTTTGCATGGCAGATGTTCTGACTGCAGAATTCTGCAAAAACACATGCAAGTTCAAATATTGTGGAAGTGGCATACTAAGTACTTAAACATACATTTTCATTGGCTTTCTGTCAAATAATGATTCTTTGGTTCCTGGATTTCCTGTAAATTCACAGGGAATCTAATGGCATTGTTAAAGGTCAGGAATGCATGCACTGCTGTACGTGATGCAGAAAAGAAAGCTAATTTGTGGAACATTTAAATAATAAGTAATGTTCTGCCTTCTGCTGTCAGATTTCCAGAACAGCTATGCATTCCTTCCTTACTGGAAGCTTTGCAGTTGCTTCCCATGCTGATCCAAAGACTTGTGCTCACCCAAGTAAGAAAGTACCTGAGTGCAAATCCAATTGTTGTTAGCAGAAACAGATTAACTTCAACAAATACATATTCTTTACTGCACAAAACCTTTTGTGTGTTGGTCTTCGAACAATGAGTATTTCTAGGTTACCCAACTTATTTATTCAGAATATTTATCAACTGCTTAATAAAAAAAACCCCAACTATAGCAGTGTACAACAAGATACAAATATGAAATCTTACACAGCAAAAAATACAAATAAAACAGATCTGGCAGAATTACACAGTGGCCAGCAACATGCTAGAAAGGTCCAGGGTAAATGGAAACGTTTATAAGCAGAGGCTGAAAACACAGTTTGTGCATGTCTCATTACAGGAGGAAAGAGTATTCTCCTTTTTAAAATGCGTTTTCTATAGAGTAGATGCTTCTTAAAGCAGAGAAAGCATACAGTTGTTCACTTGTTGCAAAGGATCCAGGCACATTACCTCCAGGCTTATTTATTCATGAGATCATTTGTACCCTACTTCATCCACCTAAAAGGAGCCTTCAAGAGCAGGTTAGCAATAGTGTTAAAATAAAAAAAGCAAATATTAAAGCGCAAGCATGAAACAACAGTGAATGAAAACACAGGTTCAGTCCCTGTACGGGACAGCTGCATATTGCTGCATTGCAGAGGGTTAGGCTAGATGATCCACAGGGGCCCTTCCAACTCCACAAATCGATGAAATCTCACCAAATCTAGCAGCAGAAAGACAAGTTAGTGCTTCTGTTGTGAAGATACTGAGATGTTGGTTGTGAAGATACTGGTATCCCAGGCACCCATTGGATAATGCCTGTGACATAATAGAACTGTCCTATGTCCCCACTCCATTTTATGTTAACACTTAGTTGGCTTTTTAAAGAATAATTTAAATAGCTTATGTAATAGTACAATTGCTGTATCACAACTGCAGAAGCACTTGTGTAGCTCTTTACAACAGGGCGCTAGCAAAGCTGCTTCTTTCCCACACTCTGTAAAACACTCCACCATTATTATTAGTTACCTGCACCTTTTCTTCACATTTCACACTGGAAGCTTGAAACTGTGTACTTCCTCTATCCTGCATCAGTCACATCCCTCTGAGATATGCTGTACCAACTCTCCTTTCCTCTTTTTCCCCGCCCTCTGCCTATTTACAGTACACATGGGAATAGTTTTGTGCTCCTAGAAGTGCACTGGCACAAATATGCGCTCTAGAGGAAAACTGTGTTGGGTTTAGATAGTCAAAGGTTATGCAAATTCATATTGGCTAAAAGCTGCTGGCATCTTTGAAGCTAGGAAGTTATCTCTGCCTACAAGGCATAACACCAGCCTGTGCTATACTGTCTTCTTCACACTTTATTTGCATTGCTTTGCCTGCTGGGAGCTTTGATGCAGTCACTTCGCCTTCACCAAAAGCTCTTTAAACGGAGCTATAAATTGTTGCATTTCTGAGGCCTACATCAGTTCTGAGTACTACCTTGACACTGATTCTTCCTTATGCAAGCAATAACTTGTGTTCCCTCTGAGTTGTTTGTTTTTCCCCATCCCATTCCCAAATACTTGGTGAATAGATGTGGAAATGCTATCTTTAAAATGTCCTTTTAAGAGCAGCTGTAAGTATAATATCAAAATATTAAAACCTTTCCTTTATTATACTCCAGCCACTTAAAACAGTCTAAATAATATGCAGCAGAAGGATAGGATAAATATGGCATCTTTGTGCCTTCTTCCTAATAGCAAGTTCACGTGGCGTCTATACAAGAACATTAGTGGTTCTTGTTTTTATCCATAAACTGCCTTGAGTCCCGTCAGGGAAGAAGGCAGGGTATGAATAAACAAATAACTGTGTAATAAAGCCAATATTCCTATTCATAGTTCTCTTTTGCCCCATCCCAGTGCTTCTAAAGTTCCCTCTAGGATCATCTCATCAAGAAAGTATTAAGAAAAAAATATTAAAAATAGTTTAAAATTTCACATCACAGATGCATAACTATTCAGTTCAAAATCCCTGACTAAACAAAAATCTACTGCAAATGGCAACAGCCTTAAAATTAGCTTTAGATAGGGTGGCATTGGCCTGGTTTATGGTGCCAGCAGCCTCGTTTCCCTCTCTCTTCCTCTCCCCATCTCCATAGCGAAAAAGGAAGAAAAGAAAATGTGCTGCCTTTTGATGTGTGGTGTCTGCATGACCAGTGCATGTGTGTGTGTTTGCGTGCGTGCGTGCATGCCTCCTTCCTTCAAATGTGAATTCTAGCAGCAAGTTTTTGTGTTTTTGTTTTTTTTGTTTGTATCTTTTTGTTAATAAGGTTGACTGCCTTCAGCCAGTGGCAAAAGAGGAGCCCCCTCCATCAGCCACCAAATTCCAGTCCATCGGGGTACAGGTAGAGGACGAGTGGCGGTAAGTGGAAGACGCAGGCTTTTTTGAAAAAAAACCTCGTCCAGCTGCAGTTTCCCATTTTATAGTTTAGTTCCCTCTTTCTTTTTTCCTGCCTCAAATCACTGAGCATTGATGGGTTTCAGAACCTCTCTCAGTAGTAGCATGTTGGCTTAGTAATGTAGGTGAATCATTGGAAACCTGGAATAAAAAAATAAAATAAAAATAGAACTGGAAATGTAATTATAGATGTGTGCCAGTCTTTTTGTTTGGATGGCCTATTGCAGTGAGCAGGCAACCTTATAATTTTGTCTGTCTGCATGTGTGCGTGTGTGTCTGTGTGCAGAGAGGAACGGGGCAAGGAAACGCAGTTCAGCTGCAGGTGCCCTGAACAAATGCAGATCGTTGTGTCTGTGTGCCAAGTAACGAATCGGCCCTCCCCAAGGGCTGCTTCCTCTGATTCTCTCTCTTTCCCTCCTTCTCTTTGTAGCAACAGCCACTCTCACAGCATGTCAGCCAAGCAGGATACAGATTCTGATTCACAAGAACCGAACAACTCTACCTGTAAATCACCTGAGAGAAGCCTTGCTGATTGTCCCCCATGCAACAACTCCAACAGCCTTGATGCCAGTACGAGGCAAACAGCCATGCCCTCCCAGATCAAGAGAAACCTCTCCTATGGAGATAGCAATGACCCAGCCCTAGAGCCTTCCTCTCTTCCTCCTCCGGACCCCTGGCTTGAAACATCCACCAACACTCCATCAGAACCTACACAGCCGGGAGCTTGCCGAAGGGACGGGTATTGGTTTCAGAAGCTGCTGCAGGCGGAGACTGAAAGGTTAGAAGGATGGTGTCGTCAGATGGACCAAGAGACCAAAGAGAATAATCTCTCTGAAGAAGGTTGGTATGGATAATAAACTGACTCTGGTGGTAAAGGAGATTTCAGTCTGAAATGGTGAAATCTTTTCCTGGCACAGTGTTCATGAATGAGTGTGAGGCTGGGCCCAAATAGCAACTTACTGAAAGGAACACTTCGTATTTTTTTACTGGGGATCTTGTAGAGAAAGGAAGTGGAGAGCCTTGTTCAAAATATTTTTTTCTTCAATGTTGTAGGGACAGTGGCAACAATCTGTAGTTTCTTCAGATGTGTTTTCCACTTCATTGTTTTAAGTGATACTATAGAGAGAATCTTCTATCTAATTTTCCTTGAGATCACATTTAGCTATGTCACTCCATTCCCTAGTCTGAGGAAATTAAAGTGTAAATGGAGCCTGAGAGTGCTCTCTTGAGACCTTTAAATGTGGCTGCAGAGTGGGTAGACAGAGGACTTCAGCGTCATTTTTTGGGAACACATCAGGGATGTATTCCAAAACTCCACGTTTTTATGTGTGACTTAAAAAAAAACAACCAAAACACTGCACCTGGTAAAACTGAAATGAAGTCAGTGTTGGGTGGAGATAGGCTAGCAAATAGAAAGCTGTTGCTCACAAATCTGTGATGAGGGTAAATTGCGCTCAGAGATCTTGGGCTCTTTGATGGCGTTGTGTCCTCAAATGCTATGGAGGGGCCTTTGGGAGAATATTAAATAAGGCTTCTCGCTAGCCCTGCTAGACTTCACTAGCACTGTATTACAAACAAAGAAACTGGCAGCAGTATGGCTGTCTGCCATTCCCGATGGTGGCTGCTGTACAGGGTATTGCTGTTGGCAGTAGAACAAGGGCTAACAAAACATGCCCTCACAAAGGAGCCATGAGTCATTTCTAATGGCTTGTCATTAATGGCTCCGAATGAAAAACACTTTGGTTACTGAAGGGAAAGGAAGATAAATCTGAAGGACAAAAGGAGCCACTCTCACCTCAAATATCCTTATATGTTCTGTTTTTCAAAGCACTTCATTTTCTAAAATATACCTTTCTAATTCAGTCTTAGGCAAAGTCCTCAGTGCAGTGGGCAGTGCACAATTACTAATGTCACAGAAGTTCCAGCAATTCCGTGGCCTCTGTGACCAAAACTTGGTGAGTGTGGAAATCTCTCTAATTGCTATGAACTGTGTCTAAGCGGGAGGAGTATTTGGTCACTTATTAGGCTTTTGCCTAGGAAGTAAAAAATGTGGCAATGTGCCTACAGTTCTCTTCTGCCAAGTACCTCAGTGCAGTTTTTTAACTCAGCCATGTTCCCATCCCAGAGAGACCCCTGGATGAGTTGTCTCTTCCCAACCTACATACAACCATAGTGTTAAATGGGTTTTTTTTAAAAAAAAAAACTTAAAACCATATGGTAATGTAGATCAAAGAGGATATGTGAGGACATTGCTGTGATTGAGGCAACCACAGATTTGACCAAGTAAACCAGGAGAAACAAAATATATTAAATTGTACTTGAAAAGTATACAGATCTGCAGCAGGCAATTAAGAGTTTCCAATGTTGCAGTGCAGCGGAGGGGCGGGGGGAGAGAGAAGATAAGTTTCCGGCTTTAGTGCTATGTTGAATGCAGCCAGGAGATTCAGAAGTTTCCACGTGAAGTTAAAAACAACATTCAAGTCTCATCTTCAACATTAAATCAGAATTGCTGTGTAAGTGTGCAGTAGAAGTTGCAATGCTGTGGTTTTTCATTCACATTCTCTTTTCTGTCAGAACCCCAATTCAAATCCCAGGCCCACAGCACAAGACCTTGCTGGTTTTTGGGATCTCTTACAATTGTCCATCGAAGACATCAGCATGAAATTTGATGAGCTGTACCACCTAAAGGCTAATGGCTGGCAGTTAACGGAGCCACCGGAGAAGAAGGTGAGCATGGAGCATTATAAAGAAACGGTGCTTAGCAGCACAAGTTCAGGTGGAGCATTTGAAAAGAAAAGAAAAGTGGCTTGGCAATGTAATGTCTCTGGTCTGTGCTAGGTAGCTTAACTTACAGCATAATCCTAAGAGGTTTCTTGGAAGTTAAACCTGCTGCTCTAACCAATGGGATTTGCTTCCAGTAAATGTGCCTGATCAGTTTTTGTTTTATTTATTGTTTGATTTTCAAAATTCACACACACACATTGCACATGCTTCCAAGGCAGTTTACAAAAAGGAGACCAAATACAAAATATAATAATGTTGCATATACGGGGGTTCTCAGGCATCTTGCAAAATTTAGAGGTGGTTGTAGAAAGTTTTGATATGTTCCCTGTTTGCTGTTAAAAACACAGACTGCAGGAGTCTGTGATTTCCCCTGACAAGGGGAAAAAAATAGTAGAAAGTGTTTAGACCATTCTGAAATAGTCTAAGAAAATTGGTGTAAAAATGCTAGATTAAAAGTCAGATCCTCCTGTCCAAATCTCCCCATGTTTCCCATCTCATTTCTGATCTGTGCTCCTATAGGGTGCACAAGGCATAATTGTAGCACTAGTGAATGTTATAAATTGATGCTACTTTGCTGTAAATAGTCTATTTAAGCCCCAACTGTATTTTCTCACAGTTGTGAGTCAAGGGAACCTTACTTTGTGAATTCTAGTGGTTCTAATACCAATACTGAATGTGTTCACATTACTTACCAGCATTTTTTTTAAAAAAACAACGAAGCCTATGTGCTGAATAACAGCCTAAATTCTTGGCGCAGAACTTTGATTGCAGATAAAACTGTTGAGGAAGAGAACAGATCTGCCTTCAGTTCCTTTTAACATTTTGCTGTTCTTTTTTCCCTGAAGGAAGAGAAGAAACCGCCCCCTCCTGTGCCAAAGAAGCCAGCCAAACCTAAATCCCAGCTGAACCGGGACAAGGCCTCTGACTCGGTGGATAAACAGCGCCAGGAAGCCCGCAAGCGCCTCATGGCAGCCAAGCGCGCTGCCTCAGTCCGGCAGAACTCTGCCACCGAGAGCGCGGACAGCATTGAAATCTACGTTCCCGAGGCACAGACCCGTCTTTGAGCAAGGGGAAGAGGAAGAAAACACACTCTTTTTCATGCCATTAAAAAGGAAAAATAAGGTTCACTAAATTTAGTGCGATTTATTTGGTCTAGAGACACAGAGCCAATCGTACAAAGGGCTCCCAATTTGGCTATCTCTCTGTCTGTCTCTCTCTTCTTCTTTTGTCCCCTCTCCAGCTTTAAGTAATGAAAATTTTGAAGGAGAATCCCTTCCTGGTTCTGTGGTTTGGGTTTTTCTCTCTCCCACCCTGTTTCACACTGGCTGTGGTGTGGTGGAACAGACTCTTGGAAACACAGCCCTTCAGACTTGGAACTGCAACCTTTTTACTTGTTCTATCTAAGGAGAATTATTAGCTTGTTTACATGAAATGGACAAAAATTGAAACAAAGCCTTGGGCACTTGCCATGCTGCGCTTTTTTCTCCTCAGTGTATTCTTTCTGTCTTCCCCTCCACAAAGTCTTTCTTTTCCCCCTCTCTGCTCTCGTTCTACTCCTGCTCCTAGTTTTTCTCCTGTTCTGTAGTTCTTAGCTCCCCTTTCTTTGTCATCCTTTTTCTGCATGGTGTCGTTTACTGTGTTAGAAGTAAAATCTTCCACAGAGCTCCAGAAGAAAACACCCTGTTCAGTGTGTGCTCTTGTTGCACTCTGCTAGCGAGCAGCTTTTTTATTTTATTATGTATTGTTTTCCCTTAGAGGTGGGTTGGGAGTAGGTGGCCCGGGGTGGGTGGCAGTGGGGCTTTGGTTTAATTATGTAAAGCGAGGGTGAGATCTGTGGGATGTAAATGGAGTGGGATGTTAACACAGCCTGGAAGCAAAACAAGTGCAATAAGATAGTTGTTGTGGCCTGTGCACACTCCCTTGAATGGTGCTGCAACAGAAAGATTTCCCGCACAGGGTGCTCAGTCAGATATACAGCATAGATTCATAGGTTCCCCCCCCACACACTCTTCTGTTCTCTTTCCTACAATCTTCCCTCCCTGCAATTTTATGTGTGTTTTTTTGTGTGTGCAAAGATCTGTGTATAAGAAAGCAGCTGCTACACAAGGGGAGGGACTTGTATCAAGGGGGTGTGTAATATTCTCCAGTGGAGGACAATGGCTTTTGTACAGAAAATCAAAGAGGAGGTAGCTGATGGAGACTTGGCAGTTTGCCTGCCCACCTGTATGTATGTGTACATATGCACATATACACTTAGTAGGATCTGTATATTTAACTCGTGTACACACACACACACACACATGCGTACCCATTCACACATGCACGCATTCAGAGGGTGTCTTTAAAAAGCACCTCGGTGAGGGTGGGTGTATGTATAGCATATATTTTTACATGTACTATAGCTAGATGTGTGTAAAAGTGTGTGCAAAAATATATACCCTGCATATTTTCAGGTTCCTCTTGCCCATCCCACCCCTCTGTGTCCCATCTTATTTGGGGATGCTGTCATCAACCTTCAGTTTGACCCTCCTCTCTTTCTCCTCTCCCATTTTGGCCTCATTTTGTGGAGCCAGGAGTCAAATAGCCAATTCCAACTTTCTCCTCTGCCCAACACCTTGTGCCCCCTCCTCCCCCCCCACCAAAAAAAGTGTGCATTTGTCTGAAAGCTGTGCACTACCATTGTGGAAGATGATAGAAGTTGTTCAGGTGGTCAAAACTCCAAAGGATTTTTATTCTGGTGCATTAGTAATTTAAGGAGGTGATGATAAAACGCTACAACTTAAATCATGTCAGTGAATGCTGTGTACAGTGTCTATGCATAGAGAGTGTTACAGATTTCTCCAGCTGCCCACATAATGTGCATTTTTGTAACCTGTGGAAGCTTGGCCATATAGACTGTGGCTTCAAATCAAGCTTGATTTATTCCCCTCTTTTCCCTTCCCCTACCTCAAATGTCTTTATAACAATGGTAGACAGTCCTTGACTGACTTTTGAAACAAATGGCTGACTTTCACAGTTCTTTGTATTAAAATTTGAAATGTGTGGAATGCTACTTGTTTTACTCACGTTTCCAAAGGCAGCAATCTCGGGAATTAGGCAGGTAATTGCTTGATGGACTCAGTTGCTGGTGAGTGTCTTTTAGCTCGGAGATTCCCGCTTGAAGTCAATGGGATTAAACGTTAAATCTACGTACATCCACCTTAATTGGTTTTTATGGACGGCAGCCTAAGCGACCTTTCACTTCCCCTGCCTCAGTGCTGCTGCTTCTAATTATGTAGCAGCAAACAAATGTTTCCCCCCACATGTATACATAGAAGAGAACACAACTGATTCCCTGTTCTCTGGCATGTCTACCCACACAACCCATGTATTTACCACATTTGTCCTTTTTATATCTTAGGTGTATTCAAAAAGTGTTTTATGTGTACACCTAAAAAAGGTGTGTGAAGTGGCTTCAGTCTGTCGCAATAAGAATAGAAGTGGTACTGGATTCAAAAGACACTGTGAAGGAAGCTTGAGTCATGAACAGAGATCTCTCCGGAGGTCTTCAGCTTTGCTAAGCATAGGTAGGAAATAGGTGTGGGCTTTCATCTAGTTGGTGGGGTGAGATCAAAGCAAAAGCAGTTGGCTGGTTTTACAAGTGACTGGATTTCAATAAACCTTCACCTCATTTTATAGCTCTGAGCATTCTTTCTTCTGTGTTTTTTTTAAGTAGTGTGATTAGTAGTCACTGCTTCTTGAGCTGCAAGACAGCACCGAAAGATGGATATCACTTGCATGAAATGACATAGAAGCATAAAAATTATTGCAGTGGCTGGATCAGTGTAACTGTCAATTGTCCTTTGCTTTGATAGACCTCCCACCTCTGCAGGAGACTTCTTCACCCAGTCTGAGGAAAGTGCTTTATGTACAAATTAGTTTTACCTAATAGAGTGACAAGGTAGCAAATGACCTACGTTTGGTAGTTCATTAATACTACCCTCTTCGTGACAGAAACCTTTGCATCCAGGGATGAAACAATTGTCTTTCCAGACACCCAGATCTCTACAGTATCTGCAGGGGACAGAAAGCAGGGGGGAGAGGGAGAAAAACAGCAACCTTGCTTCTGGAACACAAACTTCCAAACCTGTTAAATTTTATTTGTGCCTCTGTGCGCCATGAAAGTTAGCAGCTTGGTTAAATGGAGCTTTTAAGACTACTGCATGGGTGTGATGAAGATGCAGCCAGTGCCTGCCCTCAATCAGGTGAGGCCTGTTAAGTAGATTGCAAAATTCATTTGATTCAGCTTTCCTTATATTGGTCCAGTCTTCTCTTCCCGCACCATGCAAAGAAAGGAACAGATTTGGTCCCAGTAACAAGGCTAGGAAGATGGTTGTGACATACTCATCCCTTGTAGCAATAGTTCTGGAGAAAGATTATGGGTCAGTGGGGAGTTTTCCCCTCAAGAAACAACCCAAAAAGAACCATCACTGAGATGCCCCTGTTTGGTGAAACTGCTCCAAAAATGCTTTTATAGTTCTGATTATCTAATAATTCTGAGGATGTAAAAACCAATGTCCATAGTGCTTTGATCGATAACATGATTTTGTTTTTCCAACTATGAAAGCAAGAAAGGTGACCCTCCCCCCACCCCAAAGTGATTTCACCTGCTTCCCTTAGTTTTATAGCTGGTGGGGGGAGCAGGAAGAAAGAATTGCTTAGCCCCATAGTGGTTAACTTTGTGGCAATATTTTTTTAAAGAAAATGAAACAAAAAACCTTGTATCTAGACCCAGTGGCCCAACGTCTTGTAATGGGAACCTTGCTGCCATTGTAAACGACAGTAAAACAAAGAAAGGTGCCTCTTTTGTGCCCTTACGCCTCAGTTTGTGATCTTTACTCTCTGAACTCCATTCTAGAGCAGGCAACCAGATACAACAAGTAAAGTGGGGGTGGGGAAATCATGTTTCTAAAACTAAGGGTTTTAGTTAGATTAGGGAATGTTTTTTGTCACCCGTGAGGGCATGACCAAATCAATCATTAATAATAAAATAAAAATAAAAATAACCTTGGTCAGAGCATTTTATAAACTCATGTTTATTGACTTGCATGATACTCTAACACAGTTGGGTGTTCTTTTTCTCCTTTTTTCCTATGGATATTGTAATACCAGAGTGTAAACTCAATTTGGTTCTGCATATTACCCACTTGAAACACAGGAAGTCAGGTAAGAAGTGCTGCTGCAATCTTCTCAAATGTAATTATATCTTTTTCCCTACTCCGACTTTGAGATCATTTTATTGGCTGAATGTAGCATTTCCAACTGTCTCAGAACACTCTCAGAAGAGCTGCTTAGTTCACAAAGGATGGCGACTTAGCTTGTTGCTCTTCTTCAAAGAGCGGTGATCTTTAAGATCAAATGTAAGAGGAATAGGAAGTAATGGGAGACCCTAAGTGATAGTCCTGAGGTTGCAGAGCAGAATTATGTTTTGATTTCTGCAAAAGTTCATATTGGCCACCTACAATTAACTATTGTCTGATGTGTGGAATGAGGATGCTCAGATTAATTTTTGATGCAGGCTTTTTCCAGCATGCTTCTGGAATAAGGGTTGCCAACCCTTACCAGCCCATGGGCTTCTTTAGAGTGTTAGGAATCAGCTCCGGTTTCTTCTCTCCCCCTTTCCCTGAATCGCCCTTCCCTCTCCCCAAAGGACGGTGAGAACACACACACATACAGATGCTTTGTTTTTACCAAGGAGTTAAGATGCAGTACAGTGAAAATAGATCCTCCTGAATGTGTATGATTTTGCATAGATTTCCCCCACCCTGAAAAAAACACCCATCCAAGTTTGTCTTTGAGAGAACCTAGGATTATTTTAATCATCATTTTTGCAGACATGATTTGGGATCTTTTATCAATCTCCTACCTAATACAGAACAAATGTCTCCCAACACTTTGGTTTTTTGAGACAAACTAGACCACATTCTCAGAGGGACACGGGTGGCGCTGTGGGTTAAACCACAGAGCCTAGGGCTTGCCGATCAGGAGGTCGGTGGTTTGAATCCCCATGATGGGGTGAGCTCCTGTTGCTCAGTCCCTGCTCCTGCCAACCTAGCAGTTTGAAAGCACGTCAGAGTGCAAGTAGATAAATAGGTACCACTCCAGCGGGAAGGTAAACGGTGTTTCCATGCGCTGCTCTGGTTCGCCAGAAGCGGCTTAGTCATGCTGGCCACATGACTCGGAAGCTGGACGCCGGCTCCCTCGGCCAGTAAAGCGAGATGAGCGCTGCAACCCGAGTTGGCCACGACTGGACCTAATGGTCAGGGGTCCCTTTACCTTTACCTAGACCACATTCCCACAATCGGTGCTGGTAAGTACCTTTTCCAGGGCAGCCTTCCAACATCAAGTGGCTGCTCAGTCCAGTGTGTATTGGCCAGTCTAACTGGGCTGTGAATCCAGGAATCTAGGAAAACACTTCTTATGAGAGACTGGGGTCAATGGTCCAGATTTCACCCAATTTAGCTGGGTCCAGGGGTGCACCCAGGTCCCTCTCCAACACCCTTCAGACCATCAGAGGAGGAAACTTACTCCTAAAGGCTGGCAGTGACTAACCTTTGCTTTGGTCTATGAAATAACCAGCCTTTGCAGGTCCAGCTTGCATACCACCATGATGGTTTCCACCACTTTTTCATTTTGACAGGCCTTTAGCCTGCCACCAGGTGGTTTGTTTTTATACCCAGAGAAGTAATTTGCAAATGTTCTCACAGTGGCCATAAGCCTGTGGGAAACTGGGAAGCAGGATCTGAGCACAGGAGTCCTCCTGTTCTTCCCACTCCTGTGATTTCCAGCAACTGGTCGTAATTGTGAACATGGAGGAAGAATTAGTAGCCATGGATGCAGGGAAGGCAGAGCTCTCTCTAGCAGTGCAACATTTGCCTGCCTGCCCTTTTCCTAATACGTATATTACGCTTTTAAAAAAAACAACCACCCCCTCTGCCCAAAGTAGGGGGCAAAACCCTCTTGCCACTGATTTGTTCAGGAAGCAGGGGACCAAGTGCCAATGTGACTTTTTTTAAAAAAAAAAAAAAGAGGGCACTGAAAAGATAAAGTATTTTGTACAAAAACCGTATGTGGCCTACTTTAGAAATATCAAGGATTGTTGCTCTGATTCTGTCAGTGAAAGCTCCCCTTTTCAATATGCTAGCACACCTGCCGTTAAGAAGAAATGACTAAGTTGTGTTCTGTATATGCCAAACTCCTTCACCAATCGAGCTTCTACATTACAGAATTCTGCTGTCTGCTTTTATGACCCTCTGCATAGGGTAAGGGCAGTCACTGTATGCACCTGTACGTACATTCACACAACACTGGATGCAAAGAGCCAGAGAGGGAGGTCAGAGTTCTTACGCACAGAGACCATACAAACTAGGTGTGGTGTGTTTTTAAAAAAACTTTATTGATTAAAAAAATCCAAAACAGTTATTTACAGTAGTTTTTTGCTTCATAAACATCAGACAAAAGAATATTCTCTCTTTTTTCGTCCTTTTTTAACTTCCCATCCCATCAAAAACAAGGTCTCCATATCGTTTGGACAAATAAGATACAGCAAGAATAGTCAGTGCATTGTAGGAACTGAAACATTGCTCTTGTTACCTTGTGCAGCAATTTCAGATCTGCTTAGGTTTCCTGCAGTGCCAGGAAAGAAGGTTCAAACTGCTTCATTTAATGGAGGCACAATTCTAATCAAACGGCTGCCAATCCAAGTCAAGGGGGCCTAATTGAGGGTAGAGGAAGGGAAACTACTCAAACATTTTTAATTAAGAGTGTGAACATGACTAAGTATCTTCAGTTGGACTTGGGATGCTGCTGCTTAAAAGTATCTTGCCAATATCAGTGACACTTTGAAGGGATACATAATTCTTGAAAGCCTATAAAAAGCAAGGTCAATTTTGGAAAACTGTTATAATAATATAGACTGAAATTTAGCCAGGGGGATTCGAGGAAGTCACTTAAAAATGTTACTAAGATTGGATTAAGTACAGTTAAGATTTATGTTTGTTTGTCTATCTAAAATTTTTTGGAAAATCAATTAAAAAAATTGGAGGGGGGGGAAGCAAGGTCAAGTTTTGCTTCCACAATCCAGAAAACAAGATAGGAACCAAGCTTGAGAAGGAAATGGAAGGAGCCACCTTCCAGAGATTCAATGCAAATAGTCAAATTAATCCACAAGATTTTAGAATTAAGCAAACAAACAAAAAACCAAGTATGTTACACGGCAGCTCTTCAGGCTTTTCAAAACAGAAAGCAGCACAATTTGGCAATGTATTTGCTTTTTCAAATTTCTGGATCAATATGTGAAAACGGCAGCTCTCTAGACAGAGTTAAGCTATACCCTGCTGATTGATAAAGGATCACCGAAGATCAAAAAGTACCAACAAAAGGAAAGCAGGCAATTATTTGTGCAGCAGCAATTACAGGTTGTACCAATCTTAGCCCTAAATCTGTAATTTGCAAAAGGGGGGAGGCACACCACAATGTTCCATTAAGCCCATAACAATTCCCACCCTATTAGTTCCAGTTCTCCAATGCACTCACTGCTGTCCTTGTCGTTTTTCGACACCAGGTTTGCACACCTAGTTTGAGAACAAAAATGTGAAAAGTTGCATCCTGCTGGGCTTTTTAGCTTTACTATTCATGCAACGTAAAAATTAGGCTAACACCTTCTAAAAATTAGTGTTTTTCAAGATATATAGGTGTATATAATAGATCACTATTTAACTTACATTTACAGTGAAACAGCACTATTAAAATAAAAAAGGTGGATGTTCAGATCACCCAGGGCACTCTGTGTTTTGCAAGTTCCTGGTCTCAGGCCAAAGGGGGGAGGCGTAACTCAATGAAAAATATATGCATGTCTTAGCAGTTCAATCTTGCAAACCCCCAGCTTCTCACCCCCTTAAATCCAGGGCATGGACCACAGATGAAGAATATATGGCCCTGCGTATGCTGCTGGGGCTCCCAACTCCCTCCCACCCAAACCAGCATGCCCCCCCCCCAGCTACTGGTCAGGGATGATGGGAGTTGGAACTCCAGCAACATCTGGTGGGGCCACGGGCTTCCACATGCCCTCTCTCTTGGGCAGTGTTTCCCAAACGTAGGTCTCTAGCTGTTTTGGGGCTACAACTCCCATCATCTCTAGCTAGCTGGATCAGGTCAGGGATAATGGGAGTTGTAGTTCAAAAACAGGTAGAGACCCAAGTTTGGAAAATGCTGCTCAAGGGGGATCAGAAACTATCAGGTGGGTCTAAATTTCTGCCAAGTACATGGGGACACATCAAATCATATAGGGAGGCAATTTCAGGGTCACACACAGCTTGTAGTCTGCAGGAGAGGTTGTAATTCACTATGGAAGACCCTACTCTGGTCAACCTCCCTTCCTGGCCACAAGAGGGCACCTGTGCTCCATCAGCAAGAGAGAAACTACATTCAGCATGATGAGAGCAAGGATCCAAAACAAAGTCAGGAGGTTGGTTGTTTCCCCCCCCCGCCCCCCTTATAGGTAGTTTTGTCATCCATAAAGACACCTTAGATTTCCCGAGTTACAGTCCACGACCAACAAAATTCAAAATGAAAAACGAAGAAGAAAGGGTTGTTTAAAGCAACTTCACAGTCAAAGAGTCTTGTTCCGGATCCTATCCCTCTTCCCCACCTCTGAAATGCCCCTTTGCTGCTTCTCAGCCAGCAGAGCATCCTTCCCTGCCACTCTGATCACATCTGTGCATCTCCAAACATGACATGGGGGGAAACACAGGGAGAGGAATGGATGAAGTCACAAAAAGCCAGCACCTAAAATAATAATAAAATTGCTCAAACAGCACCATACTTTTTTTTTTTAACTGGCACCAGTATTCCAAGGGTGGTCGTTGATTGTTCCCCCTCTCCACCTCCCAGTGGAAAGAGAGAGGGATGCCACAAACATTAACATTTCCAGTTAAATCTGCTCATGCCAGGGACTCCGGTTAGGCAACATGCAGGGGCCAGCCACTCATGCGCACCAGACCAAGAGTATGTCAAAGAAGTTATGCTACAGAAACAGCAAAACAGAAACAACACCCGCCCCCAAAAAGGACACGCGTTAGGATTCTCTGGGCAGAGGTGAAATCACTCATTTCGCCTCCCCGCCATAATTCGTATTTTTAAGGTACTTGGGTTTTTTGTTTTTTAATTATCTCTCCTCCGCTATGTGTTGGACCCTTTTCCTGTTCTCTTCCATGTCAGCAGGCTTCAAAATAAAGTGGGAGAAGAGAAGGACCTCTGCACAAGGATGCTCCACAGCAAAAAAATAAAACACAAAGTCACAGTAACAGAACACCAGCCATGTTCTCTCAGAGCACGTTAAGGCCTCTCGGTCCTTTCAAGAGCAGATTGTGCGTGGTTCAGGCACCCCCCTAGTCAGACAGTGTCCTCCACGCAGCTTCAACAGGAGGAAAGGATGCTGGCAAGGTCCAGAAAAAGTGAAACGCTAGCCAAAGGATGTGTTGTTCTCCTGCTTTGCGGCGGAGACAGTGTTTCGTTCTAGAAGCCGAGGTGAGCTGGCAGCACAGCGTCAAAACGGCCAAGAAAGCCTCGGCTTGTTTTGCTCCTGGTTGAGGGGTAGCCATATCACAGCGTTAACATCTGGCAGGGAGGACCCTCAGTGCAGAGGCCAACAGAAAAACTCGGGAGAAGGAGCAGGGGAACCCCCAAAGCCTCCAAAAGGAGTAGTGACTGGAGAAAGCTACTTGGTTTTTCTGGAGAGGGCTGGCGCAGCGGCCTCTCTCTGCAGTGACGGAGGCAGCTGCCCGCTCAGCTTCTGCGAGTCAAGCTCAGCTGCCCTTTGCAAGGCCACTTCCACCAGCAACTGGAAACTGCTGAAGTCCTCTCCGAAGAGCTCGGGCGGAGTCGGTGGCGGCGTGTTGAAGAGTCCGCTGGTGGGGCTGGCGGCATCTGCCCTGGTCAGGAGAGCCAGAGTGCTGCCCGTCGCGCTCAGCTGCGGCTGCTTGGGGTGAGGCTCGAGCTTGACCTGCTGGAAGGTGGGGCGAGGGCTCTCCTGCTCACTCGTCACCACAGTCAGGCTGCCAGCCAGGGGCCGGGCAGGGTGGCAGGTCATGGGCGAGCAGACCGACATGGAGAGCACCTTGGAGGAGGCAGAGGAGGCAGGAGGCACCATTAGGAGTCCGGACCCTGTGGCGGCGGCGGCTGCTGCATGGGTCAGCGTCACATCAGCAGATTTGGCACCGCGGCGAGATATGGTGAACTGGTTGGGATCCTTGCCGTCCTTAAGCAGCATGTCAGGGAGGAGCCTGCGCCTGGCGTTGATGAACCAGTTGCAGATCTAGGGGAGAAATGCACAGGGCTCAGTTAGATGCCAAGGAACAAGGACTTGGGGGGGTGCGCAGCAGCTATGGTGCTAGACTTAAGGCCCTCGGGGAAGAGCAGAGTTGAGGCTGCCCACCTGTAACGTGGGAGACAACAGAGAAGGTGCAAAAGGAAAAGGAAAGCATTTGCTACACTGGAAGTTGAGGGGCACATTTTTCTAAGAAGAAGTGAGTGAGCAAGAGAGAGAAATGCAGAGGCTTCAATAGCCAATTGTATTTTTTCATGACTGATAAGGTTGTCCGTGACTACCAGCTGGAACAGCAATGTTCTGCTTCCACTGTTGGAAGCGATATGCCAAGTGCTAGGAATCAGAACTAGGGCAAGTGCTGTTGGTTTTGCTTGCTGGCTTCCCAGAGGTAGCTGGTTGGCCGCTGTGGGCTAGATGGGCCACTGGCAAGAAGAACAAGACTCCTCTTCTGTTCTCATACAGCCATTTCTCCAAGGGCATGCAAAATAGTTAAAAGAGTACTGGGAATATATAATAAAGGAAGAATAAAGTGAGGAAAGTCATCTAAATGGATATATAAGAATATGCAGGAATGGTGAGGAAATTAAAGCAATCGGGGAAGGGAAGAAGGGAAATCTGTGGAAATGTATATCTGAATGTGATTCTGGAAATGGTTATAATGAAAATTATTTTTTTTAAAAAAAGGATTTGTGGCTCTTTCCTTTCTCCTTTTATTCTCACAAACCCCCTAAGACTGAACCTGGGACTTCTCCATGCAAACTAGGTGTTTTGCCGCTGAGTTACATGTAGCCCGTTTTTTTTAATACGAAATAGGTTTAACAGCATCATGGTTGCGAATCAAACATTACTGCACTTCCCACAGGTTTTTTAAAAGGTTGGGGAGGGGCAATGGCTCATTCTCTGCCTCCAGCATCCTATTCTTGCCACCTGTTGTCACTTTGAGAAGCCAGGAGAAGGCAGCTATTCTCTTGCCAACTGAATTTCTGTTTCACAGTGTTACAAGCTTGGATCTGCCCAACCAGTGTAGGATAAAGCACAGACTATTTATTCCAAGATTCCTGACATGCCTTTTCTCCTGCCAGATCTGTCCAGGAGTGAATAGAAAGTATGTAGGATGTTTCCTTTATACGGGGGCAATCTAGGGCTTAAAAATTAAAAATCCAATATAGAGAAATGTGCACCTCTCTCAAGTTCCACTCCAGGTCCGGTCAGTTATAATTCAGCAACTATTTTTATTCTCATGAATACAGTACCCAAAGACTGATCTACTGAATTATTTGTACCAGAGCATTTCCTGTCCCTTACGCTCAGAAGTACGAGGAGTTGAGGTTTATGACCAAAAAGTATTAACGGGACAATACCTTTATTTCAACCAACAAAAACATAACAAACTGGTAGGCAAACTTTCCAGTTTCCCAGAACTCTTCTCCGAGCTGGATGTCAAAGGTAAAAACCGAAAGAGCAACCAGCCCTGGTTCAGTGAAACCGAGAGGAAGAAAGAGAAGGGACTGGATATGAAAGACAGAGCCCACAGCAGCCTTTCCCAACCTAGTGCCCTCCAGCTGTGGGATGATGGGAGCTGTAGTCCAAGCCATCTGGAGAGCACCAGGCTGAGAAAGTCTGGTCTACACTTTGTAACAAGTCTAAGATCCGGCACAAAAAGTCTCATGGAGATGGGCAGAGCAACCTGACAGAGGTTGGGGAGGGGCGTGGTTGAGGGAGAATGAACTGCCTCTTCCTAAACCCAAGTCAAGCCCATGCTAGCCAAGACAGAAAATATCCAAGGCATTGGTTTCAAAGGCAATGGGGGTGGAGAACTATGCCAGCTCCAGGGGCTGTTAGGGGAGTGGGAAGTTGTTGAGTCCTGAGGATCCAAAGGCTCCCCCGACACACCCATTTTTGCCCCTCCTGACAGAGCACCATCTGCAAAGGCACACTGGTGGCAGAGCTTGCCACTGCAGCTAAGAGGCATTGGGGGGTGAAGCTCCCACTCTGCCTGCAGAGAAGCAAATCTGCTGGACCCACAGGCCGATCCCTCAGCCACGTTTCACAGGAGCTTGGGATTGGCTCCCTTCATCATTACATCAGAGCTTGCATGGGGCAACACTGACGCCAGGGGCTACAAAGAAACAGCAATGGCTGTCCCCCCCCCCCATCCTTTTTCAAAAAAAAAATATTTCAGAAATAGACTGGAAAGAGAAGCTGCTGAATTGCAACTCATTACCAAACTTAAAACCATGGAGAGACCTGGTCTGAACAAAGACATTGGATTCTTATCTCATTATACATGACTAAGCCATTTTTCACCTTCTCACCCCTTGCCTTTTCCTGTAAGACCTATTGCAGTCATTAAGAGTCGTCAACACGCTCATCTCAGCTATCTGCCAATCACCCATTCCCACCACCCTTCTGAGTAATACCCCTCCCCACCTTCTCACTATATAGAAGGATCTGGCAACTTCTGTTTCAGTGTATCTGAAGAAGTGTGCATGCACACGAAAGCTCATACCAAGAACTAACTTAGTTGGTCTTTAAGGTGCTACTGGAAGGAATTTTTTTATTTTTGAAAAAAAAATGTATAGTTTGATTAGGCGTATAACTAGAGAAAACCAATCACATACATGCACATGTACATGGTAATCAAGAGTGAAAAACTCTTCTATAGACAAGAAGCTTGATCCAGCAAAATCCCCAGGAAACAGAGTAAGTGATCCCCTACTAAAGTAAGTGCAATTGTTTTCTGTGAAACTTAAACACAGAAGACAACAAGTTGCCTAGGTTGGCACAGAAAGAACAGCCTGCTGATTTAAATGAAATTTCCCCATTTCACAGATTTGTGAACAAATGTGCATACCAATCGGTTGTGATCAAAACAGTTTGCAAATTAATTGGCAACTTATTTCAAAAACTTCTCAGTGGTGCAGTCTACATTCCTTTCACACTATAGAATTGCATCTGGCTAAACACAAGGGGGCAAGGAAAACCAGGAAATTATTGGGTATCTGGTTGGGCCTCTGCTAAGACACATTGCAAGGTATCCGAGCAAGTTCACGTAATTTTAAAGCAAGTCCAAAACTTTCCAGAAGCGAAGGCTGGTACTTACTGGGCAGAACACCAACTCTCCATGAAATGGAAACTGAAGTTTCCAAGCTGGTTGGTCGAGTCATAAATATTCATAATTTGAGACATGGAAATATTTTGCAGAGGTTATGTAGATTAGAGGACTTACAATAATAATAGCAACAACAACATGACCACCAAGAAGGGCATACAAGAAGAGCTTGCCTAGATGCAGGACGTCTCTACTGTCTTTATACCTGCCATGACTTCTTAGTACCTGGGTGCAGTAAGATGCTCACAATAAATAAATACAAGACAGGGACGCACACTGGCCCCTTCCATTGGCCTGCAGCCAGAGAGGGAATATGGCCTCCGACTGAAAAATGTTCCCCATCCCTGGCTGTTGGGTCAGTTGCTACACCTCCTTCCAAGAAAGACCACTGGGAAGTGGAGATCAGTCTGGCCCCAGCAGGTTCTTATACTTTTTAAAAAATCTGCACTGGGTTACCAGCTGCTTTCATCCCTTTATTTTAAAGTTGCTGTAAAGACTGATGTGGGAGACTGTGTAGAAATGTTTCAAGAAAGTAAACTGGATATTAAATTCCTGTTTACAATTCACCCACTGTACTCCGTCTAGCACTGCCCAACCTCTTTCCTTTCTCTCCCTTTTTCTCTCTACCCTTCTTGCCGCATAAACCTCATCTTTTAATATTGAATGAGTTTTCTATGAGGATCACAGAAGGGGGAAACATACTTGTAATAAAGCTGAGATTTCATTTAAAGCCATTATAGACTGGACTTTACCCATCCAGGGGTCCTTTACCTACCTAAGCTCAATTATAGCAAACAATGAACTCACCATTTAAAGGAATAACAACGTTTATCCATCCTATTTCCCACTTAGGTAGGGCTTCACTCCAGCAGAAATGTATTGTGCAATTCTGGACCATTCTGTAGACTACGTCTCTCAGGTCTCGAGGCCTGTCATCATTATTAGCCTTCTTCCATCCTCTACCTGCAACAGCATTATGCAACTGCTCATGAAGCAGCCGCACTGCACAATAGCACAGTGCTTGGTTACAGCTGTAGAGCACCAAATTAGGATATTAGAGCAGCCTTTGCCAGCCTGGTACTCTCCAGTTGTTTTGGACTACAATCCCATCAGCACCAGCCAGCGTGGCCATGCTGATTAGCGTTGCAGTCTCAAACAGCTGGAGGGCACCAGCTTGGATTGCACAGTACGAACATGTGCAACTGCACTCTTTGGAAGAGAGAGGGACAATCACGTTTCCATTTGGCGAACTAGCAAAGTTCTGGGTGCATTGCCAAAGAAGCCCGCTAGGAATCTTAGCGCAACGCCATGAGGAGCTGGTTACAAGACCTTGGGAAGCACAGCTGCTGCCTGTGCAATTTGTTTCACGTCACACACAAGGGTGTAGAACAATTTTTCCTTCTTGAAAGCCAAACCAAAATGAAAGAGTGCTTCAAAGAGAACAATTATGGAAAAATAAATCAAGTAGACTGATGTATCTTTTGCAAATCAGCAGCTCTGTAAAATATTTTCCCTGGGGATACGTGTTAACACAAACTCAATAATTTCCCTGTTTTTAATCCCCTCCCCACCCCCCGCCTCAAGAAAACAATCACCATGTTTCCAAAGCCTCAAACTGGTCTCCTTTCACAAGTATACATAGTTTTTTCCATACGTGTGGAGCAAGAAGTTGGGGGTTTCGTTGCACATGGCTTACAAGACTTAAAAACAGAAGCAGGCAGCTCACCACAGCTTACATTTAAAACACTTCTAGGTTGAACACATCTGCAGGCATATTCACAATGTGGACCTCCCCCGTCTTGCCCTGGTAAGAGCACAGAACCACCAAGGAGAGCCTTCTGCCCTTCCTCTATGCCTGAATAAGTGTGAAGACTCTCCATGACAGAAGAAATGTGGTACAATGCCTCAGAGGTAGGAACAGAAGAAGCACCTGCTAGATCAGTCTAAATGTCTCTCTCATCCAACATCCTGGTCTCACAGTGGCCAAACCTGGGAAACCTGCAAGCAGGACTTGAGCACAAATAACGCACTCTCCTCCTGCAATTTTCAGTAACTGGTATTCAGAAGCATATTGCCTCTGACCACAGAGGCAGAGCATTGCCATCATGGGTAGAAGAGATACTCTGAAAGTCTTGACACTATTCTTGCTGCTTAACACCATGGAAACTACCCAGCTCTCAACCCTACCATAGTCTCACTGCTAAAAGAACAAATTTAAAAGCTCCTTAAGCAAGGAGAAAAGGGGTCCTTCCAGTTACTGATTAGAAGACTCCAGGTTCAATGAGCTGTACACCTTTTATGCCCCATATGTAGAGAGAAACTGAGGCACCGCTGCTCACAAATTCTAACTGCATAAAACAAGCAACCAATCATTAAGTCCCAGAAATTTCACAGCCACTTTTATGTTCAGCTACATTTGTGCACAAGTACACTGTACCAGAAAAAGGTGCAATTTATGTTGCTTTTAGAAATACAAAAGGTGACCTTGAATATCTAGATGGTCTTCAGCAAGCCAACTCCTTCTCTGCGTACAAGCAAGAGCTGCAACTTGTTATCGGAATATTTGTGCTCACAGCAAGCCAAGCAGAACAGACTAAGCATTCTTGTGCAGTCAGATCCCAGCTAAAAGCACCAAGCTTGGTCAGTAGAGAGAGAGAGAGATGGGAACTATCAAAGGAAGCTCAGAACTTTGCAAGGAATGCTACTAGCTGTTCAGTGAGTCAGGCACCCAAGTGACCCTAGTTATGTGGGGACAGTTCTCTGCTACAGAGAAAGAGAGGCCAAAATGCACTGATCACGAATAGTCAGTTCTAAAAAGAACTTTTGTCCTTTTCACAAGGCTAAGCAGCATCGATCAAACAATCTGTGTATTTTGTATCAACCACAACAGCACTCCTTAGGTTTACATGTCCTTATATTACATCCAAAGCCATGTTTGTTTATTCCCCCCCTCCGACACACACAATGAACTATGCCAGCTCTAATGACACAAACAACTGGTCACCCCCAGAACAAATCTGGGTGCCACCATGCAGACCTCCCAAACCCAAAGTGATACTTGCTTGGCAACAAGCTGGTTTGGGAGGCTTACCCCCATGCAATATTGTCAGTGGGGTTCACCAGCAAAACTAGCTGAGCTCCACGGATCCAGACAGCCCAAACAGAAAATCTATCTATCATATCATATTTCTATTTGGGCTGTTTGGATCCGTGCAGCACCGCTCAGCTAGTTTTGCTGAAGTTACATTTGCTTGTTTAGCAAATGTAAGTGTTGTAGCTGGAGAATTTTCATATTCAGAAATCAAGTGTGCATTCTAGGTAGGCTGAGCAGCTGGTTAAGACTGCTATATCAGTAACAAGTAAGGACAATGGATAATTTCTTGTCAGCATGAGAAAAGGTGGTATGCTCACCTCATTTTTGAGAGCTTAAGCAGCATTTGTGTGAATGGCAACAAACCTGAGGACTGGTTTTGTACTCTGTTGCCAGTACCAAAGGCCACAACATGTATGCAACTGGGGTTAAGGCCACCTACTCCAAGCTGGAAGGGTGAGAGGGGGAAGTCACAGTGGGCTTCCTGTAAGATTCACCTGGAGGTATTTCCTTAGAAACAGGAAGACTTTGAG
Organism: Podarcis liolepis; assembly: GCF_965112155.1. Lineage (NCBI taxonomy): Eukaryota > Metazoa > Chordata > Lepidosauria > Squamata > Lacertidae > Podarcis > Podarcis liolepis. Next base: position 28,423,296 of record NC_139559.1, read on the forward strand.
CTGTTATGAGCTCCTTTAAGAGAGTCCAGCTGGGACAGTCTCTCCCCTGTCTTCCCAGTGACTTAGGACCTCTGTCCTGAGCGGGGAAAGCAAAAGAGAAACCCAAGAGGCTGGAACTCATGCCAGAGGCTCTTAAAGAAACCACCCTTTCATCCTTTTTCTTCCTCTCATTTTTGTATTTAAATTGTAAACAAATGCAATTTGTGGGGAGGCAAACCACATAAAGAAAGATTTTACAAAACACAACAGAACGGATAAAGGCCACTGCATAACAGCCCACTTCACCGTTTACTTGTTTGTGGCCCCACCTACAGATTTCCAGGCCCCAGCAAGGTTGTTTACTGGGAAGTAGCCTACATATGAGCAGGCCCTTCTTCCCCACAATCACAACATTCCCCCTTCACGTGAAGGGAACTAACGTGGCATTGCCCTAGCAGTCTGAATTTGGTTTTGGTTTCTTTGCTGAACCATAAGGTTGTTCAGTACTATACCTACCCGTTAGAAACAACCAACCAAAAATGTATCCTGAAAGCTAAGCTTTCAGGATGTAAAGTGCATACAGCTAACATTTCTGCCATTTCACTTTGTACAACGTGCACAGTTTAGTCTCTTATTTCATGCAATCACAATTTAAATGTTTAACCAAATTAAACCCAATCCACTGGAATGTGGTATGCACTGATAGAACAGTGTTACAGTAAGGAAGGTCTAATGTCTTTTTAAAAATACAAGATAGATTTTCTCACCTGAAAGAAACTGGTTTTTACTTTAGAACACTACTTTTTAAGAAGCTTCCTTTTACATGAAGCAACCAAGATCAAATTCCCCAGTTTTCAATATGCATGCCCTGGAGGTGTTTCTCACGGAACTCCTAAGAAACCTGGCAGGGCCAGTCCTACCATTAGACATAGTAAGGCGGCTGCCTCAGGTGGCAAATGTTGAGGGGGAGGTAGTGGGGGGTGATATGTTGGAAAACAGAGCTGCACGTGCCACACAGGCCTTGCCCTGAACCATCTAAGCTAGCCTACTGCCCTCATATATGGCGGAGGAAGCCATCTAACAATATTTTAAATTGATTCCCCCACCAATACACACACACACACACACCACCCAAGTATTCCTATGGTATATTAAACCAGGTTGCATGAGAAGCTCTTTCTATAAACAATTCTGGGTCCTACACTAGCTTAACACTGAACCCTGTCAACAGAAGTCCTATGCAAGGACTTTCCCCCTCTCCATCCCCAGTGCCCCCCTAAAGCTGGCTCAGAGGGGAGTCAGCAGAACCCCCAGAACAGTGTATGGGGAGGGGAAATCAGACATAACTGTTCCACAAATGCAGCACTGAATTACACCCATTGTTTTTAACGTACTTGTCAAACACAGCAAGCCCTGGTTTCACACCATGGAACAGGCCAATGGTTTTCAATATTAGGGCAAAACCCTTACTCCCAAAGCAGACCCAGAAAATAAAAATTATCCAGACACCTGGTAACAAGCACCTAACATTGGCATAGAAACATCTGTGTTTCTAAACGTCTCTGCAGGGCACAGGTAGAAATCTGACGCTTGCTCTTTGAAGATAGATGCTGTTTTCCAAAAACAAACTCTGTAGCCAAGGATGAATCAGGGCAGGGGAAACCCCACTCTTGGCCTCAGCCACACCTCTATTCCCTTCCTAGCTCCTGCATCTCTTGCCAGGTGAAGCAGAAGTCTCGTTACCCTCCTGACACTAGACTGACCCAGCAGAATATCTTATATTTATTTAGTTATTTCCGAAAACCCTGGCCTCTCCTTCAAATCCTTGGAAAGGACTTGACAGATAAGGAAGCTAGGTGTGTTTCACAAGCATTCAAGGGCAAGCACACCTTGCCAAAAGTTGAGGCAACAACCAAATACACACAGAAAGGAACTCCTCAGCTGTACTTGATTCCATACAAATAGTAAATGGCTAAATTCACATCAGGTGTTGAGTGGGTGGCACAGAACACAGTTCAGCTAAAACTGTTAAGGACTGGGTTAGATTTGTTTAGTGTTTTCTCTTAATTTGTAAATTATGCTTCCTTCCCCCTCCCCCAGTACAACCACAGACAAAAAGCATTTGCGAGGAGGAAAGAGATGGGAACATCTTTGGGGCAGTTGGGTATTTTGTTCCCAAAACCAAGTCAACTGTTCACTTAGGCTCATATCCTGCTTTTCACTCCCCCTCAAGGCACACACAGTTGCCAAGAAATGCCTTAAAGTGGAGTTGAAGGATGAGGAAGTGAAAAGCAAAGCCCAGACACTTAATGGAGAAATCTCACCCTTCTATTAATACTACTTCACCCTAGGGAAGTCACTGAGGATTTGACAGGCTTCGCTTAAACCTCTAATTTCTAATACATGATTAGCTCCTACTATGTATTTTAATTACCAAATAGCTTTATTTTTATCATTGGCTTTTTGTTTTTGCTATTTTGCTGCTGGTTTTTGTGAACCACCTTGGTATTTCTTTTTGAAATGAATGCAGTAGATAAACAACAGTAATAACAACAGCATTAATATAGGTTTCCCAAAGGCCTAGCTGCCCAACATTCCTTGAGACCTTGCAAGGATCTGCTGGTCATAAACAGATTTCCACTCAAATCCCTGGGCAGTGTTGCAGTACACTGGGGTCCTTAGAAAATCTGTACACTTATAAGGCAAGCACAAAATGGATAAATTTAAAATGCTTTGATTCCATCAATACAGACGGATTGCAGCCCAATTCTTCAACCCTCAGTGCCTTCTGCCCTACTAATCCAGTAGAAGACCAGGGATGGACCATCCAAGAATGGAGGTCTTCTGGAATCCTGACTAGAACCATATAGGCCCCAATAACATGCCGTGTTAAACCATAGTTTAGCATGAAATAAACTATGGATTTACATGAGTGAGCAATGTCCTGGTGCACACTGCTCACAAAGACAATGCTTCACACTTTTCTTCATGCCAGAGAGGAAACAAACTGTTACATGAGAGCCACCACTTGCATTTCTTTTGTGTCCTAACAAGCCACAGTGGTAAGCCAAGGTGGGTTGTTGACTTACCACAGCAGTTTGTGAGGAGACAAACAAGCCACAAGTGCTACCTTGCATGTAACAACAAGCCAATCTCTGGTTTGTAGTCTTCATCCCCCTAGGAGAAACACACATGTTCGTTTTAAACCATCATTTAAATGATGGTTTACAGCAAGCCAGACTAGAAACTCGTCTTAAGAGTCCACATAAGGGGCATTTATAGGCCCCCCAAAAAAGATTAGCCATCATTTTTAAGAGTCATGCACACCCTAATACCCCAGTAATAATTTATTCCAGATTGACAATCACTAAATAGTTTATTGTCTCACTTTCCCATACAAATTATCTGCTGTTGCAGAATGTAACTTAATTTTGTGCTGTTAAGGAGATCTTTCTTGGTATGTTAAAATTCACACTCAGCTATGCATGGTTACCACTTTTAATAAGCTACCTGGAGAGACCAATCCATAGAAAAGGGCAGATTTGTTCTCCACTGCCCCAGAGAGCAGGACTAGGTCTAACGGTTTAGGTTACCAGATGGCCTACAAGACATTCTCCCAACTCTATGATTCTTCCCAATACATGCAAAAGACTGGAATTAATTCAAGTAGTGACATTACTACAATAGCATAGGATTGCAAATCAGCCTAGAGTATTTTGACACCCCAGTTCTACTTGCAGGTTAAGCGCTACTTATTTCAGTGGATTCACGTGCACGTATATTTATAAAATGTGCTCCAGATTGCACACCAAACAAAATCAACCCAATAGAAAGAAATAGCTATAGATCTTGGCCCATAAGGCATTCATAAATTCATAACTTATTGCAGATCTGACCAGTCCTTCAGACTTCTTAGGTGCAAAATCACTGAGTGTATCTGTTTATGTACTAATTAAATTCAGCTAACTTGTGAAAGCAGGTTTAAGATTACTGATCTTTAACACAGGTGAAAAGGGACACCCAACTTGTTTCTTTGTAAAAGGGGGTGAGAAGTTACGATTCCTGTTACATTTATTAAGAACATCTAATTCAAATTCAGAGCAAAAGGTGGAGCTGAACATTAGCTACACAATGCAACCGATAACCTTATTATGATAAACTAAAATGCCAAAGGAAAGCAAGTCAGCTTTCGATATCCTCAGAATTCTTCTTCAGGGTGGATATTAGACAAAACAAAGAGGGAGGAAGAGGGCAGATGAATGATGGAAAATCTTCAAAATCTTCATTATCCAACAAACTTAAGATGAAGTACATGAGGCATTCTTCAGACTTAATTTGTTAACATGCAGGGAATAAAACAGATTCCAAGATGCAGCTACAGGGACACACAGAATGATCATGCCCCCCCCCTTTGAGGGTATGAAAAATAGCAATTACCTGCATCTGCTCCCATCACTAAGCAGAATGTGCATGTCCCTTGGAAGGCAGAGAACAGAAGTAAAGAAAAACAAGATAGTCCTTACGTTAACAATGCTGGAGGTTACTTTTTGTGCACTGGGGGGGGGGGAAGAGTCAAGAGAGGCCGAACTGGGTAGTATTACCTAGTGGTTGGAGGGCAGAGGCCAACACAAGATTAAGACCCTGAGACTTTTCCCCATCATGCCCAGCTTCTCCTTCCTTTTGTGTTGGGGGGGGTGTGAAGAGATTTAATCGGCCTGAAGAAGATCTCCAAGGAACAGGAAAGCTTGCTAATTACTTTGACATTTTAGTTGAGCCTAATAAAAGCTGGTTCGTTTTTACTTTTTGGATTTATTTTTGCTAACAGGTTTTTTAAATTTTAAAAAAAACCGGAACTTCTTATACATAGGCACAAGAGGTGAAGGCTCCAGTACTCATTAACAGCAATTGGGAAGAAAGAATTTCAGCTTTCATGACAACCTACACCTGCCAAAATCCCTTCCTCTGCAGTACTATTAAAGGTACCAAAGCCTTCTCCTCTTTTGCACCTGGCAACCCTGTGTATGCAGATATCATAACCTGCTAGGAAAGGATTATACAGAAGCTCATACCTGAAGAACAGAGAGGCTTGTTTGCCCAGAAAGGCTGAGTTTCTCTTGCTCAGATGGATATGCATTGAACCTGTGCTCGTAGAGCCACTCCCGGAGAATCTTCACAGACTCCTTAGGAAGGTTGCCCCTTCGTTTTCTCTTGCCGGGCTGCAACGGATCCTGAGATACGCTCCCATCATCCTCCCCAAAGTCACTATCCGACATGGTGGAACTGCTGGCAGATCTGTCTTGGTTCAAGCCTGGGATGTGGGAAACAATGCAAGACATAATGGGTCACAGGTGGAATTACACAGGTGTGAAAGAGCTGCAAGAAGGCAGGTTGTCTTCAACAGTCACTGCAGGTGTACTTAACAAGGTCCTTCACTAATTGCATCTTGCTCATCTTCCTTTTCACAATTGTGTAGCACACAAAAGCTGCCCTTTTGCACATGGGTAACTGAGGCAGAAGATGGTCAACTGTGCAAAGGCCAACCTCAACAGCAGGGATGGGTACCATTTGACTCTCCAAAGGATGCTGGGTTCAAACTCTTGTCACTCCTGACCACTGACTACTGAAATTACAAGAAAGGAGATTCCAACTAAACAGACAGTGGAACGGTCTCCCTTGGGAGCTTGTGGACTCTCCTTCCTTGGAGGTTTTTAAGCAGAGGTTAGATAGCCATCTGTCATGGATGCTTTAGCAGAGATTCCTGCATTGCAGGGGGTTGGACTAGATGACCCTTGGGGTCTGTTCCACTCTACAATTCTATGATTGTTTCACTATGCAGCCTGGGGTGATGGGAGCAATAATCAAACCACAACAACTGGAGGTTCCTCATCCGTACTCTGCACTATGGTCAAATTCAAAGTGGTGCTTGGCATTCGACTCTACAGAGTTGTGTTCTACATACTCTACAGAGCTACAATATTTTAAAGTAAGTTGTGAAGCTGTGCCATAAGCTCTATAGAAGGAGACTGCTGGTATTAAAATCACAGAACTATGGAGTTCTTGTAAAGAACATTAATGACACTGTGTTTTCATTAGGAAACCCAGAACTATTTTTTTCTAATATAGCTCCTTTCTTTACTGTGAAACTCCTGACACTTCCAACAATTTTGCCCAGTTCTGACAAAGCAGTATTTTTATGGCTTTCCCTTCCAAATGAAAAAAAAATGGTTTGGACCTCGATCCCCCAACCACACCAGAATGTTTGTATTTAAAAAAACCAAACTAAAATTCATTCATCAATATGTTTTTGAGCCAACTCCAATACATGTTAAAAGCGTATTGTGCAAAATGTTAGGAAATTAAGATGCATTTTACTTTGCAGGGGGATCAGAATGAAAAAGCAAGTGTCCACTATTAGGAAAGTCTCCCAGGAGGCTGAAGCCTTACAGCTCTTAAAAGTTTCTTCTCTCCAAAGCCCTTTACATGTACTTTTCCCCCCCCTACATTTCCCAAAAAAAGGGGTGGGGGGAGGGAGGACGACAGAGGTAACATATATAAAACTGGTGGGCCAAGCAGTCGTCAAGACTTCCAAGTTTGCTTAAGGTTAGCCCTTTTCCAGACATGCGGTCGAGTTTGTTTGGAGGGAGGCACTCGGAGATCAACACGTCCGCATCCACCCCCAGCAAGAGCGCACACGCAGAAAAACGCCAGGCAAATTCAAGTGCATTGAAATGCAAGCGTGCATTCGCTTCTCCTCTACGCGCGCCCCCCACCCGCGAGGAAAAGGGCAAAACTTTGTGCCTGTTAAAAAAAAAAGCAAGCTGCAAAAGCAAATGGATCCTCGTCCTCCTATTCCTCCAGGCAACGCCGAGTGCAGAAGGGCTCAGGGGGAGCTGCTGGCTATGTGAGGGAGTCTCTCTCTCCTGTTTCAAGTCTGCATCTCATCAGGGATGGAGGAGGAGGAGGAGCAATTTTTTTTTTTTTTTTTGCTGCCGTTTCCTTCTGGCCCTGAACTGCCCACACCGCCAGCTGCACATGGGAACGACAAAATCCAGCCCAGAGCGAAATAAATAAAATGCAAAAAAATCAGGAAAGGTCGGTGGAGAGTCAGGCTAAAAGCACGGGTTGTTTTTGGTTTGCTTTGGGGTTTTTTTTTTGGTCGGCTACGTTTGCCCCGCGTATCGTCCACTTCATCAAAACACCCACCCACCCCAAACCTCAAAATGCAAGCAAAAGGAAGTTAAAATAGCAACAAGCTGCCTCCTCGGCCGTGTCCATTCCTACACAAAGAGAATGCAATTGGAAATAGATCCGAACCGGGGCGGAAAAGGGGGTGGGAGGAAAAAAGGCAGATCAAACATTTCATTTTCTTCCGTTTGAATTCAAGCGAGACAAATCACGTGTCAGAAGTTTGCTACTTAGTAAAGCAGCAATTAAAATACATATACACAAACACGAAAATACCTCGCGGATTACTCCCACCGGCGCTGGTTTGATAATGAACTCAGGTCTGGAGTTTCAAAAGGAAAAGTAACGTGGGAGAGGGAAGCTAACCTCGCTTCAACCCCCCACCCCCGGGCCAACCTCTTTCTTTAAATCCCTTCCATCCCACTTCACACAAAACAAGCCTGGACTCCATGTTTTCTGCCAGTTGCATCGCCGCTCTCACCCCCAAAACCACCGCCTCCGAATCCCTTCCATTGGGGGGGGGGGGAACCAAGAGGCAAGGTCGAAATAAGCAGAGACCTCCTCTCCTCCCCACCCCCCGAAAAAAAGAGGGGTCCCCAGCACCCAAGGGCCGAAAGCAATCGGAAGACGAGAAACGCTCTCGCAAAAAAAGTTTCTCTTGTGTCTCTTCCCCTGAGTGACAGATGCCTAGACAAAGTTCTCTTTGTTCCAAAAGAAACAGGAACTCGCGCCCCCCCCCCATAGCACGCGTTACCCCGGCTTTGCTCCAAACAAATCCACCCCCTCCCCCCAAAAGCTGTCATTTTACAAGCACTTGAAATCAGGTTTTGCTTTTGTTTTTTTCAAGAGAAACCTAAATTTGCAGAGTCCAAAATCGCTAGGGGTTTGTTTCTTTGCGGGTGGGGGGGGGGAAGGCAGATGTGGGGAGGAGTTTGCAAAAGAAAAAAAATTGGGAAAGTTGCCATTTTGGGATCAAGAGGGAACAGAAGCATGTTAAAGTAAAAGAAAGCAGCTTCGGGAGGAGAAACCTTCGAAATCTTTTTTTTTTTTTAAAGGTTTGTGTTTGTTTCCTTTAAAGAAAGCCGGACGGTGGCCGGGGGGGGGGCAACAGAAGACCCTCCATTCAGAGAGAAAAGGCAGGAAAGAAGTTGGATCTCTCGCGCAATGTTGCATTGAACGTTACCGAACAAAAGATCCTCTTCCCCGACTCCCTCGCCTCTCGCTCGCTTTTGCATAGCTGAGTGCCTGGAAGGCATTTCTCGTCCCTCCGTCCCCGTCCCCGGCCCTCGTGGTGCTTTTTTTGTCCCTCTTCTCTCCCACCCACTAGCCTTTTTTTTTTTTGCAAAGTTTAAGAGTTTTTGCAAACACCGATCGGATACTCTCCGTGCGCGCACACACCACCCGGTTCTCCACGAGGGCGCTCCATTCTCTGGACGCCCACGAAAACTCTTTCCTCCTCCTCCTCCACCGCCGCCCCCCTCTCCTGCCTGCGGTTTGCCTTTGAGAAAACAGACAGCGGTTTTGCAAAAGGGAAAAAAAACCCAAACCCCCGAGCCCCCTTTGCAAGTGCTTCCAGTCTTCAGAATGCCCCACACGCTTTTGCAAAAATAATGAGAACTCCAAAGTTTTGCCGAGCAAAAAGAAGGGGGGGAATTATGCACCCCGAGCAACTTCCCAGACTTACTTTTCCCGGTCGGTTTCATTTTCTTCCTCTCGCAGCGTCTCCCACCCGCCCCTTTCAAGCTCCTGGCTCCGCTCCCGGCGGTGTTTCAATCCACGCCTTGGCAAGAAAAGGGAGCGTTGACGCAGCTGGTGGTGGATCCTTGCCGGACGCAGCGATGGGCACTTCTCTTTGTGTGCGCGCGCGGCGGCCGCTCAAGAGGAGGGGTCTGGGCGCTGCTCAAAGTGCCTTTAATACCTAACCTGCCACACGGTCTGACAGCTCGCGAGGGAAACTACCTCTGCGCTGACGTCAGATCCCCGCTCCCAGGGTCCGCTCCTCCGCTCTGCTCATCCATCCAGCCCAGTCCGCCCTTAAAGGAAGGCTCTGCACTCGCCTCCCTCCCTCCCTCCCCCACCCACCCACCAAGATAATTTGAAAAGGTGGGGGAGGGGGCACAGGCGGAAGGTGGGTGGTACCAGCCGGGACGAAAACAAAACAAAATTACAACTCCCGGAAAAAGGGGCAACTTGCAGAACAGAGAAACTTCTGTTTTCAAATAAAACTCCACTGAAACTTTTAAAGGACTTTCCCGAAAAGATAAGAAAAAGTCCACGCTTGCATGCCACTGTTTGCTTTTATTAACACTCTTTGGGGAGGGGGAGTTCTGATCAAAGACCTATAACAAAATCAGCATTTTCTTCATTAAATGAACAAGAAAATCTAATCTCGTTTACGGTGTTCAGTTGCTGAGATTGGGAAAAAAACAACGTTATGGTTGCAACATTTAATTTTTAAAGTTGCCATCCCTTAGTTCCAAGGCTGCAATCCTGCATAACAGAGACTCTTGGCACCTTAATCCTATACACGCTTACCTATGAGTAAATCCCACTGAAATCAGTGGGGCTTACTTCTGAGTAGGCATGCATAGGCTCGCACAGTGCAGATGGAATCCTCTGCACGTTTACCTGGGAGTAAGCCCCATTTAAAACAATTGGATTTGATTCTGAGTAGACATGCAGAGGACTGCACTGTTCATTCCTGATTTTAATTCCAGTAACTAGGTAAGACAGGCTCTGTCTGATTCAATAAAAACAAAAAGCAATACTAGAATGCTTCTGCGGAAACAGCATCACCTACCTCACAGGGTTGTTGTGGGGATTAAATGAGGGCAGGGGAGAAGCATTGTATGCCCCCTTGCACTCTTTGGTGGAAAAAGTGGGATATAAATGCAATAAATAAATAATCTATTTTTTAAAAAAAATTGCATTCATAAACAACAACTAAACAAAAGGACAAATTTTAAAAGCGAAATAATTATGGCCCCTGCTGCTAAGACCTACCATAGCTACAATCTAGTGCACAGTGATGCTGACCCCTTTAAATGTTTACTGTGCCACAGAATTCCAAAGGACTTCCTAGGATGTAAGTAGACTTGGGACTGTAGCCTTAAGTTCAATTGAAAGCAATGGGGCTTAAAAAACATATCTAATTCTGCAAGACATCATGGAGCCTGGGTGTGAAATATTAGCAGGTGCCAAAAGGGGTTAAGTTCGCCTGCTTCAAACCTCCTCCTCCCAAAATTGTTTTCCATTGTTGTTTATTAAATGCATTTTGAGGTTTTGTTTTAACTAGGTTTTTTTAATCAATGGTATTTAGGCCTTCACTGTCATCTATCTATAGCTATATATCTGTTTGCATTTGTATCCTACCTTCCTCCAAGGAGATCAGAGTGGTCAAACTTCACAATTGTTGTGATAGGTCAGACTGCAAATTAGTGTAACCAGCATGGGATTGTCATCCACCAATCAGAATGCAGTCCCCAGCCAAGGAAATGTAACAAGCAAATAGAAAGAGAACCTATCCAGTTGACAAACACCACATGTACACTATAGGGAAGAAAATAAGTTTCACACACCCCTCCTCTCCCTGCCTTTTCCCCTTTTCTTTCCTGCCCTTATACTGTACTCAACACTAATCCCTCACAACAAATGTAATCGATCTGTACGTTTGTATCAGTTATTAGAATTAAAAATCAGGCTAGCAATCTTTTGGAGAAAAAAGGGACTCAGGTTCTGAAAAAGGTTCCTGTGTGTCTTAAAAGCTTGCACCCTGCATTTTGAAAAGACATGCAGACTCAGTTTAAACTTGTTTACCCAGAAGTAAGCCTGAGTTTAGCGGTCCTTATTCCCAGCTCAGAGTTCAGCCTCTCATGTGCGATCTCATGCATGCTCACTTGCCATGATACAGTATGTGCGTGCGTGTGAATTCTAGTTACTTGCTACCATGTAGAATTTTGAATTTTCCATAAAACAAACAGAGAAGTATGGAAATAAGATCTTAATCCTAAATGCATTTACTTAGGAGAAAGTTCCATTAATTTAATTTCCAACACACACAGGTAGCTTTCTTGCCAGTGATGGCAGATATCACAAATCAGTCTTGACCCTTTATTATGGAGAGGCCCTGTGTCTCTGAGATAGGGATAGGGATGTGGCCCTCCAGATGTTTTTAGACTACAAGGGCTATTGTTGGCCTGTTGGCTGGGGCTGATGGGGGCTGGTACAACATCTGGATGGCTACGGGTTCCCCATCCCTGATTTAAAACTGCATACTCGGCAGAAATTGACAAGTGAAGCCATCTCTGTGAATAAGCACAGTTGCTTGCTTCCTTATGATAAATGAGCTTCTTCTTATGAGCAGCATTTATCATACTCTCCATGAGCTACAGAGGCTTGTCCTCCAAGAAATGGGGTTGGAAACAGAGATCTGGTGCTTGTCCCCATAGTCCCTCCTTACATGGTTACTTAGCAGTAGTGGTTAAGAGCGGTAGACTCCTAATCTGGTGAACTGAGTTCGCTTCCCCACTCCTCCACATGCAGCTGCTGGGTGACCTTGGGCCAGTCACCCTTCTTTGAAGTCTCTCAGCCCCACTCACCTCACAGAGTGTTTGTTGTGGGGGAGAAAGGGAAAGGAGAATGTTAGACGCTTTGAGACTCCTTTGGATAGTGATAAAGCGGGATATCAAATCCAATCTCCTCCTCCACCACCTGAAGTGAGCTTTCTAGTCCATTGTTTTGATGCTCAAAAATGCATGATTACATTTATATCCCACTTGAAGGAGATCAGAGTGAAACTATGGGGTTCTCCTCCCTATTTTTATCATCGTAATGACCTTGTGAAGTAGGCAAGCCTGAGGCTCTATGAATGGCCCAAGGTCAACCCACAAATATCTCCCACTTCAGACCTATGTAAATTGTGCTGTTGATCTAGTTCTGACACTAAACATATATATATATAAATATACGTGTGTGTGTGTGTGTGTGTGTGTGTGTGTGTGTGTGGAGGATGCTGTGCAATTAGCTAGAGGCTAGCAAAGGATTGAACGAAGAGGAATACAGAAGAGAAGACGCCCCCCCCCCTTCCTCGCAACCAACCCCTCCTTTCTTTTTGGTAAGGAGAACTGAACTGAATAGAAGGGACAATGCATAGCAGAGGTGAAGTAGGATTCAGGCACTCCGCCTTTTCATAAACAAGTGACCTAAAGAGATTCAAGAGCCCCAGACAGAAATAAATGTACTAATTAGAAATGTAGCTGTGGCACCATTCTATCGCCAGCAGTTCCTGAAACCGGGTGGCTGGTGCGCAGCACTGATCCTGCATATGTTTGCTGCACTGAAAGGCTCTGGTATTCCCTCAACAGGTCACAATGCCATGCACAGAACTAGGCTGCAAAAATCTGTTTCTTGAGCCCCCACCCACAAGTTCTATTATCTTGATTCTAAAAACAGCTGTTCTATCCCCCAAAGGAACAGAAAAGGGTGGAGATAATTCAATCCCACAAACATTAACAAGCAAAAAACGTTTCAACATCTTTTCTGAGATGAAGTAGAGAATCAGGGGACCCTGACATGTACAAATTTGTTGACTATCATTATTGAGCTAATTCAGCCACAAATAGAGGGCTGCAAGGCAAAATGTAGGTATGGCTAGGCCTGAAATATCTGTGTGGAGCATTGGAGCCAGTGTGGTATGGGGGTTAGAGTGTCCATCTAGGACCTGGGAGACCAGGGTTCGAATTTCCACTTGGCACTGAAGCTCACTAGGTCACCTTGGGCCAGTCACTCACTCCTAACTACCTCACAGGGTTCTTGTGGGGATAAAATGGGGAGGAGATGACCTATGTACACCACATTGAGCTCCTTGGAGAAAAGCTGGGATGTACATGTCATTTTACATGTACATGTTATTTTTCTCTTTGACATCTGCTGGGAGGGCGTTCCACAGGGCAGGTGCCACTACCGAGAAGGCCCTCTGCCTGGTTCCCTGTAACTTGGCTTCTCGCAGTGAGGGAACTGCCAGAAGGCCCTCGGCGCTGGACCTCAGTGTCCGGGCAGAACGATGGAGGTGGAGACGCTCCTTCAGGTATACTGGACTGAGGCCAATGGAGGATGTGGTTGTCAATGTCTCCTAGCTATGCTTCTAGATTGAGGTAGGTAGCCGTGTTGGTCTGACGCAGTCAATATATATATATATATAATTGTCCAGTAGCACCTTAGAGACCAACTAAGTTTGTTCTTGGTATAAGCTTTCATGTGTATGCACACTTTTTCAGATACCTAGCTATGCTGTCTACGTATGTTCTACCCCCACTGTCAGAGGCATCTGAATACTAGTTGCTGGGAATCACAACTGGGAAGAATTCTATTGCACTCAGGACCTGCTCTCAGGCTTCCCATAAGCACCTGGTTAGCTACCATGAGAACAGGACTAGATGGGCCATTTGCTTGATGGAGCTAGCTGTTCCTAACAATGACTTGTCAAATGCACAGCAAGTCCATGCAAACAGAACTACTGCATTTTAAAAATGGCTCTGCAGTACATGGCTTTGCCAGTGATCAGTGTTTGGGATGAACCATTCAGCCAACTGCTTTACAATACGTACCATGCTTAAGATGACTGTGTGATCTTCCAGCTTTTGTATAACTCTAACCTCCCATCATCCATGCCTATTGATCACGATGACTTAAACTGATGGGAGTTGGAGTCCAATAACATTTTGGAGAACCAGAGATTCCTGCTTGGATACTCTCCTAACTGGCTGTCTCTTAGAAGGGCCCAGAATTCACATTCTAGTTCAATCCCTGTATCTCCAGCCAATTTTTCTTTTTAAAAAGTCTTAGAGCTGAACCCGGAAAGATGGTCCTCCCAGAGGCCTGTTAGAGGGGCTACTGTGTTAGATGGGATGGGCTAATGATTTGAGTCATCAGAAAAGAAGCTTCAGGGGTCCATCCTATGCAGTAAAACTATTCTAACTAGCACTGAACTACAAAGCACTAATTAGTCCTCAAAAATAAGCCCCTTTTAGTAACATTACATCAATTTAAAATAGATTTTTTAAAAAATTACTCATCCATGCAAATTCAACAAAAACACAAAGGGGGAGAAATGTAAAACAAAAAACCCCAACCCTAGCCTCTTTCCTAGTGTGCTTCTTGCAACTACAACTATGGAAGAAAACTGATAATCTTCGTCATAGAAGTTCACCTTGAAAGAGGAGGAAATTGCATGGAAAACAAATTTGCCAGCTCCAGTGATGTGCCTGTTTCTTTCAGGAGTTTTGAAACTATTAACGCCTGTGGCTGTCTAAAGAGAACTGCCTCTGGCTACATGAGAACACCTTCCACGCCCGTTTTCCAGGAGCTGTTTGAGCTCATTACAGTATAACACAGCCTTCATTCAAATGCTAACAATTGGACTCCAGTTTGAACTTAAGGAACAATACAGCAGAGAAAATATAATCAAGGGATGGTGAGGTGCTCATAAGTGATTATATGTAATGTGACCTCTCTATTCTGCTTATTGGCAAATAGACTCAGGCTGCATACACACTCTACATTTAGAGCAGACTGTGTGTGTGTCCCCAAAAAATATATTATGGGAACTGTATTTTACCCCCCATTGAGCTACAATTCCCAGCAGCCTTAACAAGCTCCTCATTTTCATAAAACAATAGTCTGGTATTGTAAACAGTATTGCAATCCATTATTGTTACTGAGGTACAGCCCTCCCAATAGTGTATCAAGCCTTAAAATAAAATAAAAGTCCTGCCCCCCGCCACCAAATCACACACACACACACACACACACACACACACACACACACACAATCTTTCCTGCCCCCCCAATTTTGTACCTGCATGAACTTGCATTAGCTTGTGGAGGTATTTCTGCCAATCTCCTGTTCTTTGGCCAATCAGCTCTTTGCACCACTCAGAGAATCCTTGAACTTACAAATGCTTGTGGAGGCGTTTCTGTCAATCAGCTCTCTGAATCACTCAGCCAGTCCTAAACCAAAACTATGGCCTTCCCATGTCACTTTGGGCAGGGGAAAAAAATGTGACTGGGACCATTCAGCTCATGCTGAGCAGGCTCCCACTCTGCTGTGAGAAAGGCTAACCACCAGCCACTATACTGTATCAAATTAGGGTTCAAACCCTTGAAGCTTATCCCTGCATCATATGGTAGCCTATCAGACTCCTTAATCTGTTCTGAGCATGCTCTGAGCATGCTGTTTCTTGAAGGCCATATCTCCTCATAGCTTTTGGCCAGTTCTGGTAACCAGAGAAGCAGCAAATAGTGTTTCCTGCTTTGAGGAGCTTTTATTTGGTTTTGGTATTTTCTTTGTAAAACGTGTGTGTGTGTGTATGTGTGTGTGTGTGTGAGAGAGAGAGAGAGAGAGCGCACAAGCAACAGTGGGCAAAGTGTATGTTTCTTTCTACAGTAAATATCTATTTTGCTACTTATTCATTTTGTATTTATTTTTGTGAACTGGATTGTTGAGGAGAATATTGGATGACTTGTGTATGTATTGCAACACATTCTGTATTAACCTTTTCCTGCATACACTCATTAAAAGCTGCAGTACCTAACTGAGTGGTAACAGGGTGACTGATTCTAAGCCATGTGCAATTCCAGAATATTTTTTAGAGTATTTCCACAAAATGTGTGTGGTTCTGCTTCCAACAAACCCCTCCTCTTGTCTAACTTCAGAATACATTGAATGCAAAATGAAGAGAAATGGTGTTACTATTTAGAATCATACAATTGTAGAGTTGGGAGGAACTCTAAGGGTCATCTAATCCAACCCCCTGTAATTTGATGAGTTTTTTCAATGAATTTCTAAAAGGAAAAAATTGGTGTCTAGCCCTGTCTGAGTATCACACTGACAGACTCCAAAGCTGGAAGATATTCACCCTACTCTCAGATTTAAAGGCTGATTATGATTACACTGGTGTGATGTACTCTACCCCTGAGCAGAGATAGTTACTTGACATTTTGAGGACTGAGCCACGCATTTCCACTATATTGTGATGTGCTCTCATGTGCCCTGGCTCAAATTAAACAATCATTTTTTTAAAAAAAATATTGATGCTTTTAATTTAGAGGAAAAATGTGTTTTGGATAAGGAAAAATTACAATGTTGTTTTTTGAGGGAAGGAAAACTGCATGAAACTGGAAGCAAGTGCTGCTCACATTTAAAAAACCATTTGTGTGTTTGTGATGAGGTTTGGCAATGGATATGTAAGAGTAGTCAATACATGAATACAGAATCTTATGTCATGTGGTATGGCTTATGGTTTTTTGTCAAGCTGGTAGAGAAATCATCCCCTGCAAGCTCCCTGTTTGCTTTCTGACCTCTTGGGGCTGAGGGGATACTAGGTGACAGAGATAGCAGAGTTACCAGTTAATCAGTGACTCTGGGCTGAAGATGGAAGGGCAAGCGGTAAAAGAGAAAGGGTGGACTGATGAAGATTTCACCCAAGCCGGGCAGAGATCCCATGATGCCTCAGTATACATGCAGAGAGAGGCTGAATGGGGTAATTATTTTTAAGAGGAAATCTAATGAATCTATCAAATTGGCTTGGGATCTATCAAAGCACATCTGAAGCAAGTTGTTAGTAAGAAGTGGCAGCATAACAAGAAAAGCCCTGCCTGGTGGATCAAATCAAAGGATCAGCATCCTTCTCTCACAACCACCTGCAAGAGGGACGTCCACTAGAATCACATGAGCACAGTGGCACTCTCTTGATCGATTTCCACATTCAGGGTCGTTACTGCCTCCAGTGCTGGAGGTAGTACACAGCCACCATGGCTAATAATAACCTTATCCATCATGAATTTGTCTCATTCCCTTTTAAATTCATCTGAGTTGTTGACCATTCAGCAGTAGCAAAATCCATATTTTCACTGTGTCCTTTTCTCCATCATAAATACTTCAGCCTTCAGCTTAATTTAGGAAGCTCTACAGAGTCTCATCAACTGTCTTGCCCAAGTCTGCATGGAGTTTGACCTTACCACCAACCTGACAAAGACCAACATCCTGGGTCAAGATGTCACCAGCGCTCTACGCATCAGCACTGGTGACCACATTTGTGAAGTGGTAGAAGATTTTGTCGACCTGGGCTCCACTATAACCCACAACCCCTCCATCAATGCTGAGCTGGGCAAGTGTATTTGCTAGGCAGCTGTGGCTCACCTCTCCAAAAGGGTAGTAGTAATAATAATATTACTAATAATATTGCTGAGAGCCAGTGTGGTGTAGTGGTTAAGAGCGGTAGTCACGCAATCTGGGTAACCGGGTTCGCGTCTCCGCTCCTCCACATGCAGCTGCTGGGTGACCTTGGGCCAGTCACACTTCTGTGAAGTCTCTCAGCCCCACTCACCTCACAGAGTGTTTGTTGTGGGGGAGGAAGGGAAAGGAGATTGTTAGCCGCTTTGAGACTCCTGAAGGGGAGTGAAAGGCGGGATATCAAATCCAAACTCTTCTAATAATAATAATAATAATAATAATAATAATAATAATAATAATAATATATTATTTATATGGGAGAATGTGATGGTATTGCTAACAAGAAATACCAAAATAAAAAAAAATTCCTTCCAGTAGCACCTTAAAGACCAACTAAGTTAGTTCTTGGTATGAGCTTTCGTGTGCATGCACACTTCTTCAGATACACTGAAACAGAAGTTGCCAGATCCTTCTATATAGTGAGAAGGTGGGGAGGGGTATTACTCAGAAGGGTGGTGGGAATGGGTGATTGGCAGATAGCTGAGATGAGCCTGTTGACGACTCTTAACGACTGCAATAGGTCTTACAGGAAAAGGCAAGGGGTGAGAAGGTGAAAAATGGCTTAGTCATGTATAAAGAGATAAGAATCCAATGTCTTTGTTCAGACCAGGTCTCTCCATGGTTTTAAGTTTGGTAATGAGTTTCTGTTTCAGTGTATCTGAAGAAGTGTGCATGCACACGAAAGCTCATACCAAGAACTAACTTGCGTTTTTTTGGGTTACAGACTGCCCAAACCCAGAAGTACTGGAATGGGTTACTTCTAGGTTTCAGCGGTCGCACATGCGCAGAAGCGCCGAATCACAACCCGAGCGTGCACAGACACGCCACTGCAGGTTGTGAACGTGCATCCCACACGGATCACGTTCGCAACCCGAGCGTCCACTATATAGCAAAGGCTGTGTACATACCATACCTTTAAAGCACATTTCCCACCCCCAAAAGAACCTCTGAATTTTAGATTGTTAAGAATTGCTGGGAATTGCACCCTTGTGAGGATTCTTTGTGGGGTACTTTAAGGTTATGGTGTGAACAGCAACCAAAACGATGGCAATATAAATTGTTTAGAGAGACTATGAATGGATTTGAGAAGACCATGCTAAGGCTACCTGATATTTCGAAGCAGTTAATTTTAAACAACCTTTGAAGAGAGATAACAAGAAATGACCGCTCAGTTTGATTCAGAAGATGGTGCCTGCATGTGATGGTTGCATGAATAAAAATATAAAGACTCTGAAGGCAGGTAAATGCGGTAAGGACTCTGCATAAAGTTCTGCAATTCAATTGGCAGTTAACAGATAGGGTTAGTGTGGCATAGTTTCTTGGACAAGGGAGACCCAAACAGAAAGCTTCCTGATTGATTGGGGGCAAGTGCCTTAGTTCAGTACTAAACCATCTGCTTTGCATGCAAAAGATCCCAGGTTGAATCCCTCACATCTTCAGATAAGGCTAAGAAAGACCTCCTATCTGAAACCTTGAAGAGCTGCTGCCAGTATACAACCCTGAGTAAGGTGGACCAATGGTCTGACTTGGTACAAGGCAGCTTCCTGTCTTCCTGTGTTCCTCACAGGGTTGTTGCAAGGATAAAATGGGGGAAGGCGTATGCCACCCTAGGTTCTTTGGAGGGAGAGCAGCAGTAAAAGTAAATTAATGGGACTGATCTTCAGCAGCAGCAGTGGAGAACCTACAGCCCTCCAGACGTTGCTGAAGTGCAACTCCCATCATCCCTGACTATTGCCCATACCAGCTGGAGTTGATGGGCATTGGGGGTCCAACAACATCTGGAGGGCAATATAAGAATACAACTTTGGGCCTTCTAGACATCACTGAAACCACCAAGAATGGCCGATGGCCAGTGGTGATGGGGGTTGCAGTCCAGCAACACCAGGAGGGCCAAAGATTACCCACACCTGCCCAACTTTATTTGATTCTGTAAAATAAGGCAGGGCAGATGCATAGCTGTCAACTTTGAAAATAAGGGATCAGCGGCCTCAAAAATAAGGGATCAGCAGCCTCACCTGTCCCCAGGACAGTCTATGGGATATTTAACAATCTGGGATAGCAGCAGGAAACGGTGCTGGAATAAGGGAATTTTCCTCAAAAAAAGGGAAAGTTGACAGCTATGGGCAGATGTGGGTAACCTTTAGCCTTCCAAGACCTCATTTATTCTTATAATATCTTTTGGTAGAGCAAAGCCTCAAGACATCATGTATTTCAGAGTGTTTAAGGTAGTTTGCTGTAATTCCAACAACCCACTGTTGCCTACACGTTTTTTTCATTGTATACAAAACTTATCCAATCAGATGACAAAGGAACAAAATGTGTGTATGTACCTCCATCACAGGTAGTTTTCTGTAGCCCCAGGTAATCACCATAACTTGCCCCAAAAGAATAGGGAGTGTTGCTGTCACTTTAAAATCTTGACAGATTTAATTGCAGCATAAAGCTTTGCTGAATCAGATGCATGAAGCAATTATCTCCAGGTAACAAGTATAGAGGGTGGGAAATGAGGCCAAATGTGAGTGAAAGGGAAAAGAATAATAGCCTGTGACATTTCTGAAGATAAGCCAAGTGACCACTCACAACAGTGGGAAATGGTAAACACAATCAGTTTTGCTGTCTTTACTCCATATAAGAATACAAACATAACATTCCAAACACACTGGAAATGTTTCTAACACTCCTTGATTTCCTTTGAGCAAGCTTTAAAAACTTTTCTCTTTTGCCTCAACACACCTATTTTAATTCAATGAATTTGAACAGTCTTCGAATTCCTTATCTCGAATTCCTAGTCACCTGAGCTGCTTCAATAGATAGCTTCTTTTGTTAATCTTTGCATAGAGGACATGAGTGGATTTACATCTGGAGTCAATTGATTTTAGCTCCCTTCAGCAAATTAGCTATTCAGATTTTAGTTGCAGCGGATAAAACCAGGTAGAAATGAAAACACTCACTCATGGGACTCAATGATTGCATTAAGTTAATGCTTCATTTGCTGCTGTCATAACAGTATTTCATACACATAGGAACATTCGAAAACTAATGCAGAAGTGGTGCGGTGCTCCAGGAGTTTTATAGAGATTTCTTAAATGAATTTACATACCACCTGAGGCAGTTTACAATAAAATCCATTAAAACACAGCAACAACAAAATAAATCCAGCAGCAATAAAAGCAGATCCAAAATTTTGCCATCCAAAATTTTGTAATATGGCAAGATTTCACCATTTGAATTTATGAAGTTTCAGTTTTGCTTTTGAATAATAAATTGAGAAATGCCTTTCTAAAATTAAGTCTTAAATCTCATACAGGGGAATCTTTTATTGTAAGTATCAGCAGCTTGCCACATGTAAGCACTACTTCTAAATCTAACTCCTCCATGGTTAGAATGTTCAGAATAAAATTCATTTAGGAAAAAAATAAACTTTTTACAAGCAAGGTGTGTGGGGGGGGGAATCACTTCAAATTAACACCATTCCTATAAATAAATAACTCATTGATCTCAAGTTACCAGGCTCCCCCCCCCCCCCGCAAGCAACACAATTTTCATAGTTCAAAAGTAGGGAAGTAGTTCTGAAACTATCAATTGCTTACCTTGACTTCCTCTTGTTTTTCTTCATACATTCATGGTCAATGAACTCTGAGGTTGCTATAATCTAAATGCATCGCTGTAAAAAAATCTCTCAGTTCTAGAAGTTCCTGGCCAAATCTTCTTATCCAGCAGAGGTGGTGATCCTCAGTATATATTCTAGATAGCAGCTAAGGCTTCTTCAGGGGACATAGCTCCCTTTAATACATATTGGATTGAGTATGTATTCAGGATTTAAACATAAACTAGAAAATCTCTGAATTAATGTAAAAAAAAATCCATGCAGCACAATTAGGACACATCCTTGGCTTTCTACACCACAAATCCCTTTCAAAAATTCCCCTCAGGCACAGTTCTCTTCCCATCCCCCCACGCTATGGGGGATAAGTCAGTAGTTTCAGTTAAGCCCATTGTTCTTCAGTGTAACTCAAGTTAGTAGGATGTTTGCTCTAACGTCTAGCCCTTCTCTGTACTCCCAGGAGAACTCTGACTTCATGACAGTCAGAAATCCAAGAGATCCGTCTTTTACTCTGGTGGAAAATGAGGGAAAGGTGCAGCTGTTGTGTTTCTGCCTGTCACTCAGCTGCTAAAGGTGCAGGACATCTGCCAGGACAATGAAGGTGGCAACCCTTTGTTTTTCTTTCTTTCCCCTTTGCACCTTCTGGCATGAAACTACCCACAAACAGAACAGCCACCCTCTCTCTGCTTGTCAAAGCATCTCCCTGTACTTCGGCAGGGTGGTGGAAATCTTTTGCAGCCCGAGGGCCTCATCCCCTTCTAGGCAACATTCCAAGGGCCACAGAGCAATTAATGTAAAAAATTATATTTGTACAGTAGGCTAGTTACTCACCCACCCACCTACCTCTGTCTTCCATTCAGACAAGCAAGAGGCATCATCAGAGTTTAAGGACACATGACAGATAGGCAAAAACAGGGCCAGTGAGGGGTATGGCCTAGGATGGGTGGGGTAAGAAGGAGTTGTTCTGAGGGCCACATTGAGAGGCATGGAGGGCCACACTCAGCCCTTGTACTTGAATATTCTACCCGACCCACACAGTAAATAAAAATAAGAAGCAAATGATTGCTGCCCTTTTAGGACCCTCAAAATCAGCTGCCTAAGGTGGCCACCTCACTCTGTCTAATGGTAGGGCCGGCCCTGTCTATAGCTTCTAATCCAGCCTCATTTAAAAGATAGGGATGCATCCCTGTGGGAATGCATACTTGGGGGTGGGGGAATCACTTTGTACATAATGCCATATTCAGAACATCAGCACTTCACAAATGTGATGCTTGAAACCCAAAACAGGCGGGGGGTGGGGAGAGAGAACAATGTACACTACTCTAAGCTCCTTTTGAGGAAAAGTGGGGAAGAAATATAATACAGTAAATAAATAGGAGGAAATTATATAGGTTTCACTTCACACCGTGCGGTGAAGCATTTCATTTTGATTGCCCTGACTCTCTCTCCATTCAGCTTCATTGGATGACGCTGAGTTCTAGTGTTATGAAAGTGGGAGGAAAAGCGTCTCCTCACCGCTTTCTCCACATCAATTTATAAACTTCCTTCATGTCCCCACCTCAACCTTTTCTTCCAAGACAAAATGCCTGCAATGTTGTAACCTTTCCTCATGGCAGGGTTGAGTGCCATGTAAATTGAATTCTATGGCATTTCAGTGTTGGCCGCAGGAGACTCAGGAGCGATGCCCCACTTGTGTATTGTACATTTGAGTGGTGTTGAAGGTTCTGCAGCCTGAAAATGCCTGGACTATTTACTGTGTAGTTCGCATTTGACCAGAAGTAGCTGAAGGTGCATGAGGGACGCGGGTGGCGCTGTAGGTTAAACCACAGAGCCTAGGGCTTGCCAGTCAGAAGGTCAGCGGTTTGAATCCCCATGACGGGGTGAGCTCCTGTTGCTCGGTCCCTGCTCCTGCCAACCTAGCAGTTCGAAAGCACGCAGTGCAAGTAGATATATAGGTACCACTCCAGCGGAAAGGTAAACGGCATTTTCGTGTGCTGCTCTGGTTCACCAGAAGCGGCTTTAGTCATGCTGGCCACATGACCCGGAAGCTGTACGCCGGCTCCCTTGGCCAATAAAGCGAGATGAGCACCGCAACCCCAGAGTCGGCCACGACTGGACCTAATGGTCAGGGGTCCCTTTACCTATTTTAGCTGAAGGTGCAGACTGAATGGCTGGAAAATGACACCCCTTCTGTCCTCAAATAGATGGCTAGTTCACCTTTTGCAGAGAGCCTCCTCCATAATCTTCATGGATGAGGAACCATTATTTTCAACCCAAAGTTCACATTCCTTCATGGACTACCTTCTTAAGGTGTTGTACCACAGATGGGCAGGGTCAGAGACAAAAAACCTGAGTGGAGCAATGGATGTGGACTTGACATCATAGGCTACATTCCTGTCAGTCAAAAGCCAGAGATTCTCTTCCACCAAATTAAAAAAAAAACACCCAACCTGTTCTGCACACATTATGGCAAACTCCAGCTAAGTTGGTTAGAGCATGGTGCTGATAAGGCCAAGGTTGCTGGTTTAATCCTCGTATGGGACAAACTACATATTCCTGCATTGCAGGGGTTTGGACTAGATGCCTTCTAAGTCTACAATTCTATGATTCTACATATATTGTCATCTCTAATATATGTGGGCAGGGTTAGAGGCGACCGTTGTAGTTAGTGCGGTAAAATACACTGGACGCTGGAGTAAGAAGATGGAGAGAAGAACGTCTGTATGCTTAACATGCTATTGAGTTGCGAGGTGACAGAACATAAAAGGGGGAAT
The DNA here is from genome assembly GCF_965112155.1 of Podarcis liolepis. Taxonomy (NCBI): domain Eukaryota; kingdom Metazoa; phylum Chordata; class Lepidosauria; order Squamata; family Lacertidae; genus Podarcis; species Podarcis liolepis. Next base: position 28,447,129 of record NC_139559.1, read on the forward strand.
TGGGGAACCAGGGATAGGCAACTAGCAGCCCGAGAGTCCCACCTGCCCACCCTCCTTGAAATCCCCTGTCCTAAGGATTCTCCCCTTATTATACCAGTCACTTACTCTCACCCCTGTAAGAGTCAAGGTACATTGCATAAGGAGGTGGGTTCAAGGATGTAACAGATAGAACCTTTGCTGCAGTTCACGCTGCTAGCAGGAATTCCATAATCCTTTTCTGTTATGAATGCCTAGTGGGTGCGTAAGCCTCTGCTGGCATTCACAATAAGGAGGACTGGGTTAACAAGCTTTTTTTGCCAATATTCTAGCTCCAACGAGAGCCAATCAATAGGCAGAGCTGAGAGCGCCATGAGGCCCTTCGACCTTTGCTCTAATGCAAAATATGTTTAAAAGTTTAGTTATTGACCTAACTGTTGTAGATGGCTTTCTGCTTTTCACAGAAAATGTTAGACTTACCTCCTGATCCTAAAGACATTGACCATGATTAAAGAAAGCTGGGTGTACCATCAAAGCCAATGGTGTTTAAGTGTTTGGTGGTTCACTGTGGCCTGCAGTTCTGTGCACACTTACCTGAGCACTATTGAATTCAAATGTGATTGCCTCCTGAATATGCATATATAGGTTTGAGGTTTTAGTCCTACTAATTTCAGCAAATTAGTAGGTGTGAGTGTTTGCATAGTCTGAGTTTCCTTGAGTTAGTTGATCATGCAAATTTGTGCACAACCACTCAATAATATTGGCTTCTCGTTTTAGGCTATATTCAGTTCAGGCATGTAAATTGAAGGCTGCATGAAAGGCTAAAAGAAGTTCTTGTTCCATTCTTTAGATATAATAAGTGTATATAATTAATACATCTGTTTTCAAACACATCCAATAGAGAAGAAAACCAAATAATGAGCCAGAACATATTCGTATTATACTCTTTATAGGCAATTTCCTTTCCCCCCTTCAGTTTCAAAATCTTTGGTCTGATTGTCAACAAACAACTGTACAGGCTACATCCTTATTTTATGGACTGGGAAGTTAGCCAGGATGGGTTATAGATGGTCTTCTGCTATATTCAAAAAATTATACTTTTTCATAAAGGAAGGGACTAACGATAGCAAGTTCTTCCAAAATCAAGGTAGATGTAGAGTGGATAGGTGAGCTTTTAATTTTTGTGCTCTGCTCTTCCTGCTCAACTTTTTCAGGTAGTTGGCAAGAAATCACAAAATGCTGGATTTGAGACCAAAGAGAGGATGACTTGGTGAAGCAGTCATTTTAATTTTAACCAGTGCCACAACCCAATAGGCAACGCAAATTTGGGATGAAATGGAAAACAAAGGGAAAGTCAAGTGAATCTCTGTTCCACAGGTGTGGGGTGTGTGGAATGTGCTCTGCCAATCTTCAAATGAAAAGGTGTTAGTTGTGCACAAAGTATCACAAGGGCAAAACGGACCAAGCCATCTAAATCAGGATAGACAACAACCCCAAGGCTGGATTGATTCCCAGTGGGTTTTGAATGGGTGCAACATAGCCAGCGAGGAAGGCTGATATGGTCTAGCATAATAAAGTTCAATTTAGAATCTGGAAGAGCTGGGTTCAAGTCTCACCTCTGTAGGTACTGTGTGCGGCTCTGGGTTCATGTCTGCCTGAGCTGGGAATAACAGTGTCTTACACCACAGAGTTGTGGTGGTAGATGGGAAGTCACTCTGCAAGTTTAAAGTGCTGTATAAATGATAAATAGTGGTAATAATAGAAGCATCAGTTTTCTAGGTAAAGACTCAAAGGGCAATTTAATCAGGCCTCCTTAACTTATATTAGATCCAGTGTTGGGTGGGTTCCCCCCCCAAACAGATGTGCTGAACATGGCCAGACAGGTAGCTGCATCTTCAGAGTCCCTTCTACCTTCCTCTTCAAAAATGTTTCCAATTAGACTCCTTTGAAAAGACAAATTTCACAAGTACCTTACTCAGTGAGACCTCCAAATTGAGAAGTCGCTTCATAAAGGATCAACACTGGAGTGTGGGGGTGCGCGGGTGTACATGCAAAAATCTTATTCTTTATTTAGAAGTAGGGCTAATTCTGTTGAAATATTTCAGGGTTAGCCCACTCTGACACTTGACCATGGCAGCAGGGAATCTTTGAGGAAGAGTAAGGGGAATGGGACTTAAACAGGGGCAACTGCATATCGGAATCTCTTAGTTTTAATCATCTTTGTCTTTGGCTCCATGCTTCAGGATACGGGTGAACTCCACATAGTTGAAGTTGCCTTTCTTGTCAATGGGGGCCTCTCGATACATCTCATCCACTTCTTCGTCTGTGAACCGGTCACCCATGGTGGTGAGCAGTTCCCGCAGGTGGTCTTCATGAATGAAACCTGTATGAATGGCGGAGACGATTGGGTAGGGGTGGAGAACCAAATGTGAGATTAGTGGAAGGTCACTTCTGAGGTGGCCCTCTAAGATAAATAATGTTTTGGCTTTGGCTGCTACTGAGTGTTTCTCAAGGGTTTGTGGGCCTATATCCCACTGGGCACACAAATTTTATTTGAAATAAAATAATCCACACCAGGCCATAGCTATTTCCTGCCTAATATTTAGGGTTTATTTTATTTTATTCATTTCCAAGCAAAGGGAGGTCAGTAAGCTTCTATCTCATGACAGTCTCCCTTCCAATAAGCATACCTCCTCACTTACTAAGGACTGAATCACTATTGTTATTTTGCTGGCAACAACAGTGTACATAGTGCTTCACCGAGTAGTACAATCCAAAGGCACAGATCTCAGCCTCCGGGAGCTTAGAGTCTGAACTGATTGTGGAGGAGGCAAGTGGGCAGAATGAAAGAAGGGAAAGCCAGCTGTATCCTTCCTTGGCCTCAGATATGTGTGAAGATTTCTGCTGACACACAGCAGCATGTTTGTTTGGCTCTAACTACTGCCACAACCTATCTTAGAATATCCAGTTTGCAATGGAGAGGTGGTCTGCATGGAACATACCTGTGGCTTCCTCATCAAAGCAAGCAAAAGCATTGCGGATGACGTCTTCCGGATCAGTTCCATTCAGCTTCTCTCCAAACATGGTGAGGAACATGGTGAAGTTGATGGGCCCAGGTGCCTCACTCATCATGCCTTCCAGGTACTCATCCGTAGGATTCTTCCCTGAAAGGTACAAGTCAGATGAGAGATTAGTCCACGTTTGAAAGGCCCTGGCCCAGCAGAGCAATTCAAGCTCACTGCTTGAGCCCCACAAGATGCCTTCTCTGTCTGTGACCGGAGAAGAGAAAAATTGAGGGATTGGAACTGGATTCACCTAGCAAAGCAGCAGCAGCAACAACAACAACGAGGAGGAGGAGAATGTAAATATATTGGAATCCTCCATCCTTGCACTTGTCTCTTCAAGATTCATTCTCGTTCTGGCTGTAGCACAACAATGCTTTTTGGTAAGCATTTGTCTTTACACCAGGGATGGGGAACCACTTGCCACCCAGATGTTGTTGGACTGCTATTTCCCTCAGGCCCAGGGGTCAGGGATGATAGGAGTTGCAGTCCAACAAAATCTGGAGTTCCTCATCCCTGCCCTAACAGTGCAATCCTAGTCAAAATAAAAAAATTCCTTTCAGTAGCACCTTAAAGACCAACTAAGTTAGTTCTTGGTATGAGCTTTCGTGTGCATGCACACTTCTTCAGATACACTGAAACAGAAGTTGCCAGACCCTTCTATATAGTGAGAAGGTGGGGAGGGGTATTACTCAGAAGGGTGGTGGGAATGGGAGATTGGCAGATAGCTGAGATGAGCCTGTTGACGACTCTTAACGACTGTAATAGGTCTTACAGGAAAAGGCAAGGGGTGAGAAGGTGAGAAATGGCTTAGTCATGTATAATGAGATAAGAATCCAATGTCTTTGTTCAGACCAGGTCTCTCCATGGTTTTAAGTTTGGTAATGAGTTGCAATTCAGCAGCTTCTCTTTCCAGTCTATCCTAGTCATGTCTATTCAAAAGTATGTTCCACTGAGTTCAATGGGACTTGCTGTTAGGTAAGTGGGCATAGGATTGCAACCTCAGTTTGTACTCATTTACAAGATGTGGATGATAGAAGGAATCCTAACGATGGGAAGTGACCAAAAGTGTTAACAGTATGCTCAGTCCAGGTCAGTTGCCTTGGCTATATCCTAGCAGTGTGAAGTTTGCTCCTTCTCTGCAAGGGATTCGTAACAGAAACCTGAATATAAACATTTCTTAGTAGCCTAACTAAACCAGGGCAATAAAACGCCCCTGTGACCTTATCCTCAAAGGTGAAAGGGCCCTTTGCTCACAAAGAAGACAAGTTTCCTAGGAGCTTCCCTGGAAATGGCCTATAAAACCAGGTCCTGGGGTTATGGCTTAGTTAGGAGACAAGCATGATGAGTCAAAATGCAAGGTAGCAAATCAGGAACGGCTGTCTGAAAAGGGAAAAATACCCTGGGAGGAGGGAAATACTGCCAAGTCAGGATGACTTAGTACTCCTGAATTGCTCATCAGTCTCTACATTAAACCAAGATGTACTTTTATCTACCTAAGTGCCCTCTAGTGGTCATCTGTACAAATACAATGCTTTTAAAAACGACTACTTCCTGATTCCTCTCCATGCATTCAGGTGTTCTCTCAACCATTTCATTTCCTTGATTTATAGTCTCCACAACCTCTCTACTCAGGATGAATTTACTGGCCTTGAAATGAGCTTGACAATGGTTCAGTGAGTGTCCAGAATGCAGGCTGGGCTGGCCTTTGTGATCTGGATATTCATAGAGGACCCTTTCATCCCACAACTGTCACCACACTGAGACTGAGTCTGCCTGGGGTGACTACAAGCCCGTCTGCCAGAAGCTGAATCTGTTCTTGTTTGTCCCAAAATCCACAATTTGGACAATCCCTTCTTTAGGACCAACCAGAAAGTCACAAAATAGTGACCATCATTTTGACTTCTTCCTAATTCTTTCACAGGCTGGGTTATGCAAAGCAGGGGTTAAAGAGGAAAACAAAATGAATAAACAACATGGCACCCATAAGATCGCAACTAGACTCAGGCTGTGTACATACTATACATTTAAAGCACATCCCCATCCCACAAAAAGACAGTTTAAGCCTCATACGGCAACAGTTTCCAGCAGCCTTAGCAAACTATTGTTCCCGTGATTCTTTGAGGAAAAGTCATATATTTTAAATGTGCTTTAAATGGATGGTGTGCTTACAACCTTAATTTGAATATGGATTGGATTGGATTGGATTAGTGTCTGCTAAATGCTGGTGGCCTCAAGTTGTACCTAGGATTCTGGGACGAAGAAGCAATGGCTGACCCCTATTTTGCAAAACACGAAGTCCACCAGTTACCCAGAACTGTCTGAAGCCTTGAGCAAGAGGGATGAGGGTCCTGTGGTTCCCCAAATGTTGCTAGGCTGCAGCTCCCATCATCTCTCACCCTTGGCCATTTGAGCAAGTTTTCGCTTTGCAGAGTTGGTCAAGGGCTTCAGGCTTCCGAGTGACATTTGAGATCAGCCCTGCCCTGCCTGATTTAGCAACTGACCTGGGTTTCTGGGGCAGGGGGAGTTTCTGGGAATAAGAAGCTAGGCCTGGCCATCAGACTTCTTTCGGCTTGTTAAAATGAACACCAAGTTCTCCCATCCCATGTTGTTTCAATCACTGGATCACTGCTTCTTGTGGGATCAGATTTCATAGTTTAACTATGTGCGAAGAACTTTCTTTTGTCGATGCTGAATAATCCAACATTCCCTCATATTCCATGGCTTATTGCAAGCAGGGGTGTTCTTTGATCTTTCAAATTTCAGCAGCACCCTGTGTGAGGCCAAAATTTGGTGCCCCCCCCAACCTCTCACCTTCCTTTCTGTGTGTGCATTACATCACAGTTGCAATGCCCTGCAGCGCCCCCCTCAGCCCAGTGCCCAGTGTGGGTGAACCGGTCACGCTGCCCTAAATCTGCCTCTGCTGCAAAACTCCCACCCTACCTCCTGATTCACTGCGTAACAGCCATGGCTCCTTCTCTCTCTCTTACTCTCCCTCTCTCCCACACACAATGGAGGAGGTGGTGAAGCAATTCCCAGAGGGATTGTCTATCAGTGCTGGCCATTGGTGAAAGGCAGTAGGTGGAGCCACAGCCAATAACCAACAGAGCCAAGTACTTCTAGTTTTGTCCCCATCCTCTGCCCTGTTAATCAGGGGCAGACTTTGGTCTTTCGAATTTCAGCTACACCCTGTGCGAGCCCCAAATTTGGTGCGTGCCCCCGTCTCTCACCTTCCATTCTGCTCATTTCACTATGTCAGTGTTATGTACTGAGTTGAATAGTATCCAAAATGCAGCAGTCTGATTGGTCCTAGAACAATAGGATCCAAAATGCAGCAGTCTGATTGGTCCTAGAACAATAGGATTCAGAATGCAGCAGTCTGATTGGTCCTAGAACAATGCAGCAGTATGATTGGTCCGCCGGAGCCACCCAATCCAGCTCCAGGTGGAAGTGAATCCGCAACCTGATTGACCTACAGGAGAATCCTGGAATTAGCCAATCACATGTGGCCCATTGTGTAAATAATGTATATAAAGCAGATATTGTGGGGGAACTTTCATTCCTCGCTACTATGAGCTTAATAAAGAGCATGAAATCCACACTCGACTCCGAGTATATTTCAGTCATAGTCATGACGCCCTGTTGGCTCCTCCTAGGCTCAGCGCCCAGTGGAGTAGAACTGGTTGCGCTGCGCTAAATCCGTCTCTGTGTTATGTTCCACAAGAGCACGTAAAATGACAGGCAGTGCCTGGAATGGATGAAAGTAAGAAGGCAAGCAAGTGCAGGCTATCTGGGGGTAGAATGGAGTTGGTAGGAAAGTGCCTGACTCACCCCAATGGACCTTCTTCTACTGTGATCCAGAGAGCAAGAATGGGTCTAAGGTGCCTGTAGGGCAACATGTGATTAAAGAAGGAGCCACGGGATCCTCATTGCTAATGTAAAGGTATTGGCACCATCATTACAAGATGAGGACCCAGCATCTCTAGTTGCTTTGAGCTGAGATGGCCAGAAGGCAGATGAAGATCTTTGGTAGATGTCTGGCTGCTTTGCAGTAGCTTGGCAAAGGTTTCTGACACCCGGTTGTTTTAGCAACAGCAACAGTAAAACCACTTCCCCCAATTCAATTCAATTTAAATGTAGGCTTAATAAAACAAGCAAACTAACTAACTATTTAACCAGCCTGGTCAATGGTTGGGAATCATGGGAGCTGTAGTGCAGCGACCTCTGGAGAGACAGAGGGTCCCCATCCCTGCCTTAAGACTATCTACTAAGTTCTTGACCGAGGTGAGATTGGCAGGGGGTTGGACTCGATGGCCCTTGTGGTCTCTTCCAACTCTATGATTCTATGAAAGGGAGGGCTTTCTGGTTCACAGCTCACACTCATAGCCCCAGAGCCACGCCAGCTCACAATGAAATTGCATTTGACTCAATGCTGCTTTGTTACCGAGAGATGCCAGCATGTCATGCAGATCTTCCTTGTCTATGAATCCGTCACGGTTTTGGTCAATCATATTGAAAGCCTCCTTGAACTCCTGGATCTGCGACTGGTCAAACATGGCGAAGACATTGGAAGTCGCACGCTGAGGGCGCTTCTTGGTAGTCTTCGCCTTGGCCCGTTTGCTCGACATCTTGCTGGAGTTTTTGGAGGGGGACTAGGAAAAACAAAACAGACTGTTTGCTTATAATACTTCTTCTTCTAGCCTTTTTAAATATACAAAGTTTACAGACGATGGATGACATAATACAAATTATGGTTGAATGTTCGCTAATTTACTACCAGATCATCCTACATTAAATTTGTATCTTCACTATTATATAGCACAAATATAGATAATATGTTCTTTAAAATACTATTACCTCATTTTAGAAATATTATATCATTTCTATCTTTTAAGTAAGTAATCAGATAATTACTTTTGATAGCAGTGAAAAGGCTTTCAATAATTCTAACACATTCTGAATAATTCTAACATGTTTCATGTACTAAATAAGGTAGATTGCCAATTCTCAAATCACTCACTTTTGTGCCTACTTTCCTTTAAACATTAATTTCATTATTTTAATAAACCATTTTCACTTCATTGGAATTATTGGAGCACACGTTTAGCAGCAATTCATATTTTAGCAGCAGTTAACAAACCCCTGACTAAATTCTGATGTTCTGGTCTTGCATCTTAAAAAAAATCCATGAAGAATTGTCAGTGGGTCCATTTGTACATCCAGTTATTTATTGTGTGCACTCAATAACATTATCCCCAAAGTGCCCATCGAAACCTTAGCCATGCGTATTAATGGCACCTGTCTCTTCCTCTGCTTGACTTTTCTGGTGGGTTTCTCTCTGGGGGAAAAACACTCTAATTTCTTGGCATGCAGAGGATAATAAGAATAAGAATAAGAATAAGAATAATTTATTCTTTATACTCCACCCATCTGGCTGGGCCTCCCCAGCCACTCTGGGCGGCTTCCAACAGAATATTAAAATACAATAATCTATTAAACATTAAAAGCTTCCCTAAACAAGGCTGCCTTCAGATGTCTTCTAAAAGTCTGGTAGTTGTTTTTCTCTTTGACATCTGGTGGGAGGGTGTTCCACAGGGAGGGCGCCACTACCGAAAAGGCCCTCTGCCTGGTTCCCTGTAACTTGGCTTTGTGCAGCGAGGGAACCGCCAGAAGGCCCTCGACACTGGACCTCAGTGTCCGGGTAGAACGATGGGGGTGGAGACGCCCCTTCAGATATACTGGACTAAGGCAGTTTAGCCCCAAGAGATGCCACCATTGTCCTGGCTGTGTAATAAGTGGTGGTGCTTCATCCCTGTTCCAATACACCACTCCTTCTGTATTGATGATAAAAGCCCTTTCCTCCTTTCCATCTGGTTGCCCTAATGTTTAATCATTTCACATTTTGGAGATGTTATCTGAAGGATTTAAGATCTGATGCCACAATACTTCCCCCTCCCCCTTCAGCAAATGCTGCATTCTGAACCTCCTGGCTAAAACAAACATCTTTAAATGGCGTCTTGAAGAGTTTTAGTAAACTTTTCAAATATTTGTATTGCGGATACCATCCAAGGCAAGCTGGGAATCCATCTCTGAGCTTCTGCAATAATAATAATAATAATAATAATAATAATAATAATAATAATAATAATTTATTTATTTATACCCCGCCCATCTGGCTGGGTTTCCCCAGCCACTCTGGGCGGCTCCCAAACAAATATTAAAAACACAACACAGCATCAAACAAAAAAAACTTCCCTAAACAGGGCTGCCTTTGGTGGGATGGGGAGGTTTGCATCATGATGACACATTTGAGACACAGTGGTGCCTCGCAAGACGAAAAGAATCCGTTCTAGCAGTTTTTTCGTCTTGCGAAGCAAGCCCATTGAAGGATTAGCGGATTAGCGCTATTAGCGGCTTTTAGCGGCTTATCTGCTGATCGGATCAGCTGATAAGCAGCTTAGAAAAAGGGGGGGAGGGAAAAAACCAGCAGGAACTCGCAAGACATTGTCGTCTTGCGAAGCAAGCCCATAGGAAATTCGTTTTGCGAAGCACCTCCAAAACGGAAAACTCTTTCGTCTAGCGAGTTTTCCGTCTTGCGAGGCATTCGTCTTGCGGGGCACCACTGCATTTGAAAGCAACAGAAAAAGCATGCCTGCACACAAACGGTGGCCCATTGCAATCACCAGCGTAAACTGTGTCTTGTAACAAACCTGTGAGGAAGACCACTTCCCATTCTTCAGACGGCTCACTGCACCAGAACTGGCCATTGCTAGAGTGGGGAGAGCTACCTTGTGCATGCATATACATTGTTCCCATCTAGCCTAATGCCTGAGAGTCACCCAGGAAATTCAACATATGCAGCTATAGGGGATAGTGAAAGCCTTTGCTGTTCAATATCTGCCTGATAATCAGCTGTTAAAGATACACAAACCCATATTTTTTTTGGGGGGGGAGGCAGACAAGGGAGAGAGAAATGGCAATGCTACCTGCTACTCATTTAGGTTCCAGTCCTAGTATACACCTTTACCTGGGATTATAAATCCCATTGAACTCAGTGGGACTTACTTCTAAGCAGATATGTAGAGCATTACACTCCTGGTGTCTGATTTCTTAGGGAGACAGAAGCAATACCTTCAGAAACTTGGGGCAATTTCCACCAAGAGATTCTTGCCTCTAAAGGACCAACCCTTAGCTAAATTGTCTTTCTTTGATTCTCTTTTCATAAGGACAGGCTTGCAAGTAAGATGCAGGCACTGGGCTTATTCCGGAATAAGCAGGAAATTATCTGTTCCCAGCAGATTCTTAGCATTCCATTCCCCACCCGCTCTGTCTAGCCAGGCAGAGTGTGGCATGTGGATCTGTGCTCTTTTCTACAGCTAGAGCTTGTTAATAAGGATTAGAGGCTCCCTCCCAGTTCATCAGAAGAAGAACGGGCAGGAATTTTAAAATATCTATATCTGTATTGTATATATGTATGTATGCCCATGTTTTACACACACACACACTTTAGACCTCACAGGAACATAGGTAGACCACTTACCAAGGCAGACCACTGGCAACATTTAACTCAGTATTGTCCACACTGACTTGCAATGGCTATCCATGGTTTCAGGCAGGTAACATTCCTAACCTTAGCTGAAGCTACAGGGATTGAACCTTCTGTGTGCAAAGGATGTGCTCTGCCACTAGCTGCAGCCTTTCTCCACTCAGGGCTTGGACTAGCTTAATCCAGTCCTGAGATAGCTCAACTGGTAGAGCATGAGCCTCTTAATCCCAGGGTTGTGGGTTCACGTCCCACATTGGGCAAACGATTCCTGAATTGCAGGGGGTTGGACTAGATAATCCTCGTGATCCCTTCCAACTCTGCAATTCTATAATTCTCAAGAAGGACTGGTTCATTTTGCTGCTTGAAGGGCAAGATGGCACCCCCAGTCCACATGCAGACTGGACCAGCATCTTATATAAGTACTGGCAGGAAGCCAGTTAAGGGCAGTGGGTGCAGGCCAGGGGGTTTCGGCCAGGGGGTTCAGGAGAAACAGCCAGGAGACTACTGCCTCCTTCCCCAAGCATTTGCTGGCTGAGGCAGCTGCCTCACTCTGCCTAATGGTAGGGCCAGCCCTGCTCTCAAACTTAGTGTCTGGAAGTCAGTGTCTGGAAGACATGACACAACAATTTCCTTCCCTCTCCAGAAACTGCCATGGCAAACTAAATTCAGGTCTGTGTTATGTAGTGTAGTTTCACCCTGGGCCAACAGGGGGATACTGTATATAGTTTTCACTCAGGTCTGTAGATAGTTTTCACTCAGGTCCGCGGCAGTTATTTTAGGCGGGAACTCTGGGCTGTTGTGGTTACAATGTTGACAGCCGGCTCCTATAAATACAGGCCGGCTGAGCTGTTCGCGTCAGTTCTATTCCAGCTTACCATAATAAAGAGCTACTTGAAGAAATCGCTGTGCCGGCTGCTATGTCAACCCACGACTTAACACTGGCGACGAAGGTGGGATTGATGGACATCAGAGCACAGCCAGATGCGGCCAGCCTCTGAACTGAGCTGAATCACAGAGCGAAATCACTGAGCGAAATCACTGGGCAGAACCAGTTCAGAGCTGACTGTTCTGACTAGAGCACTGTGTTCCATCCATCGCCCTTCACGCCGGCATCGGAATCATGGCTTCACTTGTGCCTCTACCGCCGTTTGCGCCAGCCTCTGAATCATGGGACTCCTACCTCGCTCGGTTCGACTGCTACCTCCAAGCCAACGAGCTGACAGCAGTATCAAAGGATCGGAAGCGGGGCCTATTCCTCAGCCTCTGTGGGCCTGAGGTGTTTGAGACGGCCCGAGCGTTGGTTGCGCCTGAAGCAGTCCAGGCAACACCATGGGACACGATCCAAGAGAAGCTCCGCAACCACTACGCACCAAAGCCGTCCAAGATTGCTGCCCGCCATGCGTTCTACCACTGGAACCAGGCAGAGGGGGAGTCAATCAACAACTACACCACCGCCCTGCGACAGGCTGCAATGCACTGTGAGTTCCGAGACTTAGACGATGCCCTGATGGATCGAATCGTCTGCGGGGTCCGGGACATCCATCTGCAACGGCGCCTCCTAGCCAAGCCAGACCTCACGCTACAGAAAGCCATTGAGGAGGCTGTGGCCTCAGAAGCTGCTGAACGCTCCGCCCAGGAGATCCGCAAGTCCAGCAGCCCGCGTCTTGCTAGGGAGCCAGTTCCGGTGCATCATGAAGAGGCCAGCAGTGAGGAGGCATCCTCCAGTGAAGACGATGACGTGCACCAGACAAAGCGGGAGCGCAGGAAGTTCCAACAGAAGTCCAAGGGCCAACCGGAATGTGCTGGCTGCGGTGGCAACCATTCCCGTGCCAAGTGTCGATTCAGAGACGCCATCTGTAGGAAGTGTTCCAGAAGGGGCCACATCGCTAAGGTCTGCCGATCGGCTCCGTCTGACACCCCCCTTCATCAACTCGCAAGTCCAAGTCTTCACTCCAGTCTGCCAAGGAAAGTTGTTTCGCTCTCACCAACTGCCGCTGCCCGTCTGGAACCACGATTGGCCAAACCGACTCGCCTACGCGACGCAAGCTGAACGTCACGGTGCTCATTGAAGGAGCTCCATGTGACATGGAGATCGACACCGGGTCTGCCCTGTCCATCGTGTCATGGAGCACCATCAAAAGACTGGTACCCAGAGTGTCCAAAGGGCAACTCGACTCTCACCGCGTACACCTGAGAGACTACCAGGGAAACGACATTCCCGTGGTAGGCGTTGGCCGGTTCCGGATCGCCTTCAATGATTTTTCGGGCCTGCTCCGGTTGGTGGTGGTCGAAGGTCAGCGGCCAAGCCTCCTAGGGCTAGACTGGTTTGATGCCCTCGGCCTGGAAGTCACCGGCATCAACTGCATCTCTAACGCAGAGACTGAGGGTCTGGTCAAAGACTTTGCCGAGGTTTTTGACGGCACCTTGGGCCAATATACTGGTACGCCCATCTCCTTTAGCCTTGATCCACAAGTCGCCCCCATCAAGCTAAAGCCACGCCGGGTTCCCTTTGCTCTCAAGGCTAAGGTGGACGAACAACTGGACAAACTGATCGCCCAAGGAGTTTTGGAGCCGGTTGACCACGCAAAGTGGGAAACCCCCATCGTCACGCCTGTCAAGCCAGATGGGTCGGTGAGAATCTGCGCTGACTACAAGTGCACGATCAACAAGGCACTTCAGCAGCACGCTTATCCGGTTCCTGTTGTCCAACACCTGCTGCATTCCCTGGGTGAGGGTAAGGTCTTCGCTAAGCTGGACCTTGCCCAAGCCTATCAACAACTGCCAGTCGATGATGCCACTGCTGAAGCCCAGACGATCGTCACCCACCGGGGGGCATTCCGTTGCCGCCGGTTGCAGTTCGGGGTGAGTGTGGCTCCTGGCATCTTCCAAAGCCTTATGGAGCGTCTCCTGCAAGGGCTTCCGGGCGTGGTACCATATTTTGATGACGTCATGGTGTCTGCAGACTCACACCAGCAGCTGTTCGAGCGCCTCCGTGCCGTGCTGACCAGGTTCCAGGAGGCCGGGCTCAAGGTAAAGAGGGAGAAGTGCCAGATCGCCGTTCCACAGGTAGAGTTCCTGGGCTATCTTATCGATGCCTCCGGTCTTCATCCAACCACATCCAAGATCCGCGCTATCCAGCAGGCCCCCACCCCAAAGAACAAAACGGAGTTGCAGGCATTCCTGGGGCTGCTGAACTTTTATAACATGTTCCTGCCCCACAAAGCTACAGTGGCTGAGCCTCTTCACCGACTCCTTAGCACTAAGACACCTTGGGCCTGGGGTCATCGGGAGACGGCGGCCTTCAACGCGGTCAAGGCTCTCCTTTCTTCAGACAGTGTGCTGGTACAGTACAGTGAATCCAGGCCGCTGGTCCTTGCCTGCGACGCCTCACCTTTTGGCATCGGTGCTGTCCTTAGTCACCGTTTTCCAGATGGAAGAGAAGCACCGCTCGCCTACTTTTCCAGGACACTATCTCCGACGGAACGGAATTACAGCCAGCTCGACAAGGAGGCATTGGCACTTGTGGCTGGAGTGAAGAGGTTCCATGAATACCTCTATGGCAGGACTTTTGACCTCATCACTGACCACAAGCCACTCCTGGGCCTCCTCGCCGGTGATCGTCCAACTCCACCGGTCCTCTCACCACGCATGCTGCGATGGACTGTTTTCCTGGCTGCCTACCACTACCGGCTCATCCATCGCCCGGGGAAATCGATGGGCCATGCCGACGCCCTCAGCCGTTGCCCTCTTCCAGCATTTGTGGAAGACCCGGCTCCAGCTTCATCGCTCCTTCTGATTGAGGATCTTCCGGCAGCGCCTGTATCGGCTGCCACTGTGGCCTCCGCATCTGCCCAGGATCGCACCATCAGCCGGGTGCTCAACTGGGTGTGGAGGGGGTGGCCACAAGGGCCTTTTGCATCGGAGTTCCAGCCCTTCGCAACCAGACAACATGAACTCTCAGCTCATCGCGGCTGCCTGCTGTGGGGAGACCGCGTCGTGATTCCCCAGGGACTCTGTCAGCGCGTCCTGGAGGCTCTGCACGTTGGCCACCCGGGAATTGTCAAAATGAAGGCGTTGGCTCGGTGTTACGTCTGGTGGCCTAATATGGATGATGCCATCACTGCCTGGGTGTCCGCCTGTCAAGCGTGCCAGGAGTCGAGGCCTGCACCACCGGCAGCTAAGGGACACACCTGGGAGACGCCAAAGACACCCTGGTCGAGGGTGCACATCGATCTGGCTGGCCCCTTTCACGGCCGGACCTTTATGGTAGTGGTAGACGCCTATTCCAAATGGCTGGAGGTCGCCCTGATGCCCTCCACCACTACCGAAGCTGTCATCCGGGTGCTGCGAGGCCTGTTTGCAACGCATGGGTGTCCTGATGTCCTTGTCTCTGACAACGGACCACAGTTCACGTCAGGCACGTTTGAGCGGTATCTTTTGGGACTGGGCATCCGCCATGCCCTAACGGCACCCTTTCATCCATCCAGCAACGGGCAAGCGGAAAGAATGGTGCGCTCGACAAAAGAGGCACTGGCGCGCCTGGACCGGGGAGACTGGCATGAGCGGGTCGCCGAATACTTGTTCGTGCAACACATCACTCCTCATGCGGCCACAGGGAGGAGTCCTGCTGAACTGCTTATGGGCCGCCGCCTCAGGTCACCGCTCGACCGGCTACACCCAGACTTTGCTGTGGCTGAACCCCCAGGCTGTGCCAACGCACCACGGTCATTTGTCCCAGGAAACCAGGTCTTTGCCCGGAACTATGTGGGGGACATCCCTTGGGTGCCAGCCACAGTAGTGGGAGTCACTGGACCTCGCTCGTACCAGGTGGCACTCGAAGACGGACGCTTGTGGCGACGGCACATAGACCAGCTTAGGCGCAGGGTTGGGGACTTGGACACTACCGAGGTGCCCCCAACTGCGCTTGCGGCTCCAGAAGAGACACGTACAGATGGCGAGGCCCCACCTACACCTCCCTCGCAAACTGCCAGCGTGGAGCCGAACCAAGCCGTTTCAGAACAGACTCAGACCACTCCACTTGCGGAGGCTCCACCCACAGCAGCGGATCCAGGGGAGTTGGTTCCAACGCCACCTAGGGTCGCACCACAGCCTCAGCGAGAACTGTGTGGCCCTCCGGACTTGGCTACCAGTCCCCGGCGGTCTGGCAGAGTTTCCAAGCGCCCAACTTATTTAAAGGACTATGTAGTTGGACAGGTATCACTGTTGGTCTAAGTATGGGAAATGTAACCGATATGCTTTTGTGCTTAATTGAACCATTACGCGTAGTGCTGTATATAAGGAAACCATTACGATTTTAACTAACGCCTTATCTCGGTGGGGAGGGGTGTTATGTAGTGTAGTTTCACCCTGGGCCAACAGGGGGATACTGTATATAGTTTTCACTCAGGTCTGTAGATAGTTTTCACTCAGGTCCGCGGCAGTTATTTTAGGCGGGAACTCTGGGCTGTTGTGGTTACAATGTTGACAGCCGGCTCCTATAAATACAGGCCGGCTGAGCTGTTCGCGTCAGTTCTATTCCAGCTTACCATAATAAAGAGCTACTTGAAGAAATCGCTGTGCCGGCTGCTATGTCAACCCACGACTTAACAGTCTGCTTATGTCCAGTTCCATGCTGCCAGAGAAGCTTAGGGGGTGTGTGTGTGTGTGTGTGTAAATCCCTTCCTGGTGGAAAGCGATGCGTGGTCAGAGTCTTAGTACAGGCCTGATGCTCCTTTCTAATGCAGTCCTTGATGGGAAACACACACTCTCTCTCTCTCTCTGTGTGTGTGTGTGTGTGTGTGTGTGTGTGTGTACCTGCTAAAGAGGTACACACATTCAAGGACTAAAAATGCCCAGCTCCTTGTTCTTCTCTAACTCCAGCGAATTAATTTTTTTTATAAAACAACAACAGCAGGCATTTAAGTAGGTGATAAGAGCATGCCCAGCAGTTACGCTGGGAGTGAGTGAGTTGTTGTTTAGCAATCCTGAGAAGGGTAGATGAAGGGAGAGAGGGAGAGCAGCCCTGCCCCCAGACAATGATTGCCGAGCTCAAAGGCTAGCTTGTTAGTGCAGGCTAGGAGAGGAGCTCTTTTCTGCCAGCCCCAGGAAGACAAGGGGGGCAAGATGATTAGTTCAAGGCTTCGATACACCTCCCACTACAAAGAGGATAAAAGCCTTTTTGTCCTCCTGCCTGGAGTGGGACTTTACCCAACATTACATTTGTCACCAGCTGCCTCCTTTCCATTAGCCGTATCACAGAGGAACTTGCAGGGAGCAGAAGCCAAGAGCCAATAAGCGATGCGAACCCTTCCTGCATTCCTTAGGGGCTGTGTTTGGGGGACCTGCCTTACTGCAGTCCCTCTTGAGAAGCAGGTTCCTCCTTCAGAAACACACTCCGGCAGAGGTTCCATAGGCACAAACAGGTGCCGTGGGGGCAGCTGTTCAGAGTGCATCTGGGATCGCGCGCAGACATCTTTCTCCCATCAGTAACAGAGGGAACTCAGGGTGCAACCAGATTGGGTGTCAGTTGTGGGATTGGTGGTCCCCCTCAGGCATGGAATTTTTAAAAAAATAATTGCAGCATCAAAATGCCACCCCATATTCTTCCCTCACACTTTTAATCTGGATTTCACCCATTCCAGGAAAAATCCATTTAAGTTGCCAACAACCAGTTTGCAACGTCTGAATGGTTCTTTTACAGTACAGTGGTACCTTGGGTTAAGTACTTAATTCGTTCGGGAGGTCCGTTCTTAACCTGAAACTGTTCTTAACCTGAAGCACCACTTTGGCTAATGGGGCCTCCTGCTGCTGCCACGCCGCCGGAGCACGATTTCTGTTCTCATCCTGAAGCAAAGTTCTTAACCCAAGGTACTATTTCTGGGTTGGCGGAGTCTGTAACCTGAAGCGTATGTAACCCGAGGTACCACTGTACTGTATTAAGCTTCTGTCTGGGAAGCACCCAGAAACACATTTTGTTTTTGTATCACTACCTTGATTTGTCTCCAGCTCTCCAGCATCCCTGGATATTTCCTACTGAGTCGCAGGTGACACAGATCCCAACCAGCAGGCTGGGGCCAATGGGAGCTATTGTCCAACCATATCCAGAGGCCTGCATGTTCCCCTATCTATCCTTGGATCAAAACGAGTTTGTGCTAAAGATGAGATTCTAATCAGGTCTCCACTAGCTCTCAATACTTTGTGTGCATAACGTTCAAAATAAAGTAAGACGTTTTCAAAAAATAAAATAAGACCTTTCATCAATACTCCATATAAGCAGGTATCTCAACTCAGCTTGACCTATTCTAAATGACCTGTTCTTGGCTACAGGACAAGTATTTTCTTCTGTCAAATGTAGAATATAAATGATACATCTCCCTGATTTAAAAAAACTGGCTGCATGAGAGCAGTGGCATAGCTAGCTGCTCGGGTGCCTGGAGCGGCGTGCGTGCCCTGCAGCCGGGGGCAGCACAAACTGCCCACTGGGGCGGAGTGAGCCAGGGCAGGGCGCACTGTGTGGAGCCTCTCCGCAGCCTCCCCCTCAGCTGTAGGGCGGCTGAGGCGGTGGGCAGACGCAAGCCCCGCTTTGCTTGAAAAAGCAGTGTGCAGCTTGCAGGCAGTCCACCCGCTGCCTCCCCAATCAGGAGAGACGTGTGGCTCAGGCCCGAGGCAGGCCCTGCAGTGTGACGCCCAGTGGCCCCCACCTCACCTAGCTATGCCTCTGGATTAGGCAGATTCATGGAGGAGAGGGCTGTCGAAGGCTACTAGCCATAAAGGCTCGGCTCTGCCTTCAAAGTTGGAGACAGCAATACTTCTGGTTTCTGGAAATCACTCGAAGGGAGAGTGTTCCTGCTGTGGTGTAGGAAGGGGTGTGTGGTGGGCGCAGGAGTTATTTTTTCAAAAACACATATTTTTGTCATTTTGTCATCCCCCTCAGTGATGACACCGGGGGCGGTACGCACCCACTGCACCCCCCTTCCTACACTACTGAGAGTGCTCATTTGCTTTTACCCATCGAGAAGACATGGACCAGCCTTGGCATGCAGTAGGGTGAATTTACAGACAATAGCTGAGGTGGAGGAGGGATAGATGAAGGCAGGATTTGGTGCCTGAATAGTGCACCAATGCTTTATTCTTTAAAAAAAAGAATAGTGACTGCAGCAGGGCAGGTGGCCCCATTAGGACTTGGCTTCAGGGAGTAAAATGTCCTGTGCTGGCACCCAAAAGAACTTGCATGGCCCTGGCGGTATCAGTGTACTGGGCTTCCCCCCCAGGTTAGATGCTGATTTTGCAGTGGTGTTGCAAGCCACTGTTTTGCTCTGCCTTTGTTGGACTGAAGTCATAGGCCTGGGATGTTAGGAATTTGACCTGTTCCTTTTGCAGCTGAGACAAAAATAAATCCACTGTGAGCTGAATTAAGGTAAAAGAATATTATTTTGCAGCAGGATTTTGGTATACCCACACCAGCAGGTGAAGAGCACCATGTGAGGTTGCAAACTCAAAATGGCACTGAATTGGCCATTCAGCTGCTACGGCCACTCTCTTCTCTTCCTTTCCTTTCCCTTCCCTTCCCTTGACCCATCTGTACACTTCACTCTATGGCAGAGCAGATTTTCTTCATGCAGGCAGTCCCAGCTTCAATCTCCAGCATCTCCAGGCTGCGAGAGAGCCCTGTCTGAAATCCCAGAGACCTGTGGCCGGTGTACACAACACTGGGCTGAATCAACCAATGGTGTCACTCAGCAAAAGGCAGTTTCCCACATTCCTGTTTTGGGGGTGACAGGGGAGGGATAGTGAACTTGTGGTGGGCAGCAGAGAGGTCTGCATGGGCTGCATATAGCCTGTGGGCTGTGAGCTGCCCTCCTGTGTCCTAGAGATTTGAACCTCCATCAGACATGCTTTTCACCACACTAGATATACACTGTACAGCAAAGTACATTACGAAGAGAGACTCTGCCTGTGTGGACAACCCTGTGTCGAGGACCTGTGCCATTCTTTATTGCAGCGCCCGTTATATATAGACCCAAGAGACCGATTTATAAAACCCTTGTTTACGAATGGAACACATCTGAATAGGGTGGAAAGGGTGAAATGGCTGCTGAGCGACACTTATAAGTAACTTTGTTACTTATAAAGTAGTACTCTATGCGCTGGCAACTAAGAAGATCAGAAGGAAGGAACTAGACAAAATAGTGATCAACTGCAAAGGGGATTCAGATATTTAATTTGGCACATCTTACCTGAGAATCTTCTGCTATTCTATTCTATTTAATGCAACAAATAATTTTAGTAGTCGTGACCGTGGTTTTATTGTATGTCTGTGCCCGATTATTTTTATTGTTATTGGTGTTTTTTTCCTTTCTCCTTCTGAATGATGCTATGGCCTATGGCTAGTGCAATAAAAAGTTTAACTGGAAATTGTTTAAAAACCTACTTCTGTGGAGTTAGGACACTTCATCCCCACCCCCTGGATATCCCATTGCACACCAGGCTATTATTATTATTATTGGTAACATCCCATGTTTGCTGTAAGCATTCATTCAGTAAATGCACCCTTCCCTGCTACCTGCCCAGATAAAGGACCCCAGACCATTAGGTCCAGTCGTGACTGACTCTGGGGTTGCGGTGCTCATCTTGCTTTATTGGCCGAGGGAGCCGGTGTACAGCTTCCGGGTCATGTGGCCAGCATGACTAAGCCGCTTCTGGCGAACCAGAGCAGCGCATGGAAACACTGTTTACATTCCCGCTGGAGCGGTACCTATTTATCTACTTGCACTTTGATGTGCTTTCGAACTGCTAGGTGGGCAGGAGCTGGGACCGAGGAACGGGAGCTCACCCCGTCTTGGGGATTCAAACTGCCAACCTTCTGATCAGCAAATCCTAGGCTCTGTGGTTTAACCCACAGCGCCACCCGCGTCCCTACCTGCCCAGATAGGAAGTGCCTTATTCTGAGACATACCATTGGTCCATCTAGCTCAATACTGACTCGCAGCAAGCCTGCAGGGTTTCAGACAAGGAGTCATAGAATCGTAGAGTTGGAAGAGACCCCAAGGGTCATCAAGCCCAACCCCCAGCAAGGCAGGAGTCTCTCCCACCCCTACCTGGAGATGCCAGGGATTGAACCTGGAACCTTGTGCATGCAGAGCAGATGTTCTGCCGCTGAACTATGGCCCTTCCCCTCTGATGATGGACAGAGAAAACCTCATAGTATGGCAGTGGTGTCTCATAATTCTTCAGATCAATGTCTTTCCTTGCTTTTTGTTTGGCCTGCAATGGGAGGATGGGGTAGAGGCCAGAAGAGAGCCATTTCATGTCTGCTCCAGACCCACAAAGCCAGCTGGGTGGACTGCACAGATCACTGTCAACAGAGCTCAGTTGCTTCCGGGGATCAGCCCTGGAACTGCTTTTCAGTGTTTCTCTCGACTTTTGAACATGCAAAGTAGTAATAAAAAGGGCCCTTCTGAGCATGTGCAGAGTGCATGAGTAAGCAGACACCCCTCACAGCCAGCTAAGATTCTACACTTAGGGGAGGACTAGTGATGAGGTCTTCCAGGGGTGTACCTGAGGATGCTTTTAAGGGTGCCCTCCGCTAGAAGATTATTTGTTTAATGTCAGGTATATCAGTTCAACGTGAAACACTGACTATGCTGATCGCTAGAACAAAGGAAGCCAGACCACTGGTCCATGAAACTCAGTACAGTGGTACCTCGGGTTAAGAACTTAATTCGTTCTGGAGGTCTGTTCTTAACCTGAAACTGGTTTTAACCTGAAGCACCACTTTAGCTAATGGGGCCTCCTGCTGCTGCCACGCTGCCGGAGCATGATTTCTGTTCTCATCCTGAAGCAAAGTTCTTAACCCGAAGTACTATTTCTGGGTTAGTTGAGTCTGTAACCTGAAGCGTCTGTAACCTGAAGCGTATGTAACCTGAGGTACCACTGTACTGACTGCTGACTTGCAGCAGAGCTACACTGACTGGTATTCCCAGCCCTGCACTGCAGCTGCCAGGAACTGAACCTGCAACCTTCTGCAGGCCAAGCAATTGCTCTGTCACTGACCTGTGAGGCTTCCTGCTGCTAGGCCGGATGACAGATTCTGGAGACGAGCAAATGGGTCGCTGTGCAACCCCAGTGAGCTTGACCCTCACAGTTGGCATTTCTTTCTCTGAAACACACTTTTCCTTGTTGGGGTACGGGGGGGCTGTCGCTTGCAGAGGATGGGGAGCTATGTTTTGGGTATGCTCTAACTCCGGATTTCTTGTATTGAGATGGTGAACAGATGGACTACAAGACATTGCCCTGCTCTCCTGCCCAGGGTGGGTGGTATGCTGGAAGTTAGGGGAACCTTTCAAAAAATCAAGAGATGGTCACATCACATCTCACAGCTTGGGCACTTCTTGGGTAAACTTCAACCGCCTTCCCAGACTTCTAGTTGTTTGGAGTTGAAAGAATTGTAGTCCGAAACATCAGGAGGGCTCTGCATTGGAGGACAACGCTGCTATGCTCAAGGCAAGGTGCTTAAGGAGTGGCAAAAGTGGATCCCACCCCACCACTAAGAGACAGTGAGGTTGTTGTTGTTTAGTCATTTAGTCATGTCCGACTCTTCGTGACCCCATGGACCAGAGCATGCCAGGCACTCCTGTCTTCCACTGCCTCCTGCAGTTTGGTCAAACTCAGGCTGGTAGCTTCAAGAACACTGTCCAAGCATCTCGTCCTCAGACAGTGAGGTGCAGTGGTTAAAGTGTTGAACCTGCGCTGTGGAAACTCAAGATCAAATCCCCGCTCAGCCATGATGCTCACTGTGTGGCTCGGGACCAGTTTCTCCTCCCGTCTCCTCTCTCTTTTCCAGCTTAACCTAACTGACTGGATTGTTGCAGTGGTGTAATGGAGGGGGAGGACTCTGTATGCTGCCTTGAACAATAAGGAAATCAAACTTCCTAAGTCTGGAGCACTGCTGATGCATTGGGCCACAGCTCCCATGGAAGTACGGCAAAAGGGCTGCTGGGAGTTGTAGTTCAAAACATCTCCAGGGGGGCACCAGCTTGGGGAAGGCTGAAATAAATAACCAGAAACCTTCTTTTCCTAGAGTCAGTATTTCTAATACACCTCATGCGTCTTGAAACCAGTAGGCAGTAAATTTCCAGGAGAGGCCAGCTAGTTTCTTACAGCGAAAAACAACAGGGACTAGTTACTTTTGCCGCAGCAAAGACAACAGGGACTAGTTACTTCGGATTAATGAGCGGCTGGGTCATATGCAGCAAGTTATCCCGCATTTTCGCCCCTACCCTGGTCTTGAGCACCCACCAGCCCCGTCCTCACGGAACAAAGGGGAATCTAAGGAAGGGCGCTTACCTGTCACACAGAAACTTGTCCCAAGCCGGCAGAGAAAAGCGCTTCCCCCCGCAGAGAAGATGCGACTTCTAGCTGTGTTGTTTTCAATCGCCCTGGTCTGGAAAGAGCGGGATCGGGCGGACGAGGCGGCCAATGGAGCCGAGACTTTCCCCAAACGGTTCCCTCCCACCCCAAAGGATTTGGCCATACAAGGCGAAAGAATGCCGAGCTGTGCGGGTGGCAGCAGCCCAGCCGGGGGACGCGGGGCTGGGGACGGAGGGAAGAGGACGGCAAGCGAGGATTCTGCCTTATATAGATGAAATGATGTCCGGGCTGGGGAGGAGGGGGCCGGGAGAAGGAACAGAGGCTTCGCGGTGCCGGGAGCAGCCGATGGAGAGGATGGAGACGCAGCTTCCTTTATAAGGCTGCAAGCGACGCCAAGGACGCCCTTCTGTGCTGGTTGGGCGCAGGAGTTTAAACAACGCTATTAAAGAAACTTTTAAAAGCCAGAAACTTCCTGGGTGCAGGGATCATTGGCATTTTTTCCTTTCCCCAACGCACAGCTTTTGCCTGCGCAGAATTCCAGCATTCCTGCTTTTTCCTCGTACGAAATAAAAGCATAGACACAGGAAAATCTCCCCCACCCCGACTTTTCTTTTAATTTTGAGAGATGTTTCCTCTTCCACTCTATCCCTCCCTCTGCAGTTAAAGCAAACACCAGTCTCGGCCCCGACCCCTTGTGGCGCAGGCTGGTATCGCAGCCGCGGTGACCTGGGGCTGCCTCCGCCCAGTCGAGGGACGCTGAACTTTTATTTTATTTTTTTGGTTGGGGGGATTCACTTGCTAATCAACCATGCAGGAGCTCCGAAGAGGAGAATTGTATGACGCTGATGTTTTGCAGCACGCTTCTTGTTGCGGTATTTCCATCCATTCGGTACTTTAATTTTGAAATTAGAGGCTGCCTTGTTGTTGTTGTTTAGTCATTTAGTCATGTCCCACTCTTCGTGACCCCATGGACCACGCCAGGCACTCCTGTCTTCCCCTGCCTCCTGCAGTTTGGTCAAACTCATGCTGGTAGTTCGAGAACACCATCCAACCATCTCGTCCTCTGTCGTCCCCTTCTCCTTGTGCCCTCCATCTTTCCCAACATCAGGGTCTTCTCCAGGAAGTCTTCTCTTCTCATGAGGTGGCCAAAGTATTGGAGCCTCAGCTTCAGGATCTGTCCTTCCAGTGGGCACTCAGGGCTGATTTCCTTCAGAATAGAGAGGTTTGATCTTCTTGCAGTCCATGGGACTCTCAAGAGTCTCCTCCAGCACCATAATTCAAAACCATCAATTCTTCGGCGATCAGCCTTCTTTATGGTCCAGCTCTCATTTCCATACATCACTACTGGGAAAACCATAGCTTTAACTATACGGACCTTTGTTGGCAAGGTGATGTCTCTGCTTTTTAAGATGCTGTCTAGGTTAGAGACTGCCTTACCTTCCATTAAGAATTAGATTAAGAAGTCCCCTCTGGAGCAAGTTCAAGGTCCATCTAGCGCAGCATCCTGTTCTCACAGGGGCTGACAAGATGAGTGCAACATCGCTCTTCTTGCTTGTGATTTTCAGCAACTAAAATTCAAGAGCCATGACGCCTTCAGTACTGGAGGTGGAACCTGATATTTTAGACCCTATCCAGAGCAACCAAAAACAAATGTGCTTCATCAGCCATAAGGCAGCCCTTCAAATAGCTGAAGGTGGCTTTTCGCATACTGCTTACTAATCTCTTTTCCAGGTTAAAAATCATCTTCAACTCCTTCAGCTTTTCTTCGTAGGGTTGGATATTCAGGTTCTTCACCACCTTTGCTGGCTTCCAATGCAAAGGGCACTTTGTCCAGGCAGCAATTCTGTAACACTTTATCTGGGAGCAACTCCCACTGAACTCAGCGGTCTTTACTTCTGCATGGACACGCAGAGGAATGCACTGCAAGTAATAGGCCTGTCATGCTGTAGTGAGCAAGTTTGATGAAATACAATGCAAAGTGTTTTGGAAACAACAACTTCAAATCATTACATTTCCATAAAACCCAGACAGAACGCCTTTGCACTGAAATATTATCATTTCTACACATGTATGTCACGCTTTGTCAAATTGCCTTGAAATATGTTCAAAGCTGAAAGGCAAGACTTACTATTATTTATTTTCTACAACAAATAAATGGTAATTGCTTCCTAACCATTTCCTCAGGAATACATATTTGCAGGACTTCAAAATTCAGTAACCATTGTACCGGTGTGACATCATAATTATAGTTTTAACATTTATTGAACTGTCTACAGCAGAGCTGGGCAAATATTGATTGGGATCTTCTGGCAGATTGCTAGATGATTTGTTGTAGACTGATGAAGGGTTCTGACTAGCAATTGTTTACAACAGCAGCAAAAAGAAGATTTCCTGTTTTAGAATATCTGATTTACAGTAACTCGGATGTAGACTTGTATGTATGGCTCTTGTGGTAGATAACTGACTTTGCCCCCAAAGCAGCTTTTCCAATCTGTCTCCACCCACTGCCAATATTTTGCCCAGTAAAAAGCAAAACAAATCCCCCAAGCCTGAAATCTGCTCAGACTTGCTTTGGAATATCCCCATCACCATTTCACATACATTATCTACTCAATCTTCACACCAACTCTGCACAGTAGGTTGGCATTATTAGCTTCCTATTACAGAGAGGGAGCTGAGTCGGACAGGCTTGCACCACTTACAGTGCAATTGTATGCACTTATATGGAGACGTAAGCCTCACTTAGTTCAGTGGGACTTACTCCCAGCTAAACGTGTATAGGATTGCAGCCTTAGGGAGTTTATGACTAATCAAATTTTAGGGATTTTAGCTTTACCACTCACCCACTTAACTAGGGCTGCAGCATTTAGATTGCATACTAGCCTGGAGAAAGCCCCACTGCATACGAGTGAGTTTTACTTTTGGACAAGCACACGTGCTAGACAATTTATTAGTTCGTTACTTGATTGTGGAAAATAATTGATCTATTTGTTTATTTAAAGAGCTTGTATATGTACTGCTTAAATACAAGAGTCTCTAAGTGGTTTACAAGAATACAATGCAAAAAGTAAAAACCAGTCATTATTTACTCCTGGATGAATGGGGTTAGGATTGCAGCCTAATATTTCTTTACTTGGGTGGCAGTCCCACTACACTAGTCCTGCTCTCTGAACCAGTGTGGCATAGTGGTTAGATTGTCAAGCTAAGACCTTGGGGACCAGAGTTGAAATCCCTGCTCATCCATTAAGTTCACTGGATGGCCTTGGGCCAGTTACCATGTCTCAACCTAACCCCTACCTCACAGGTTGTTGTGAGGGTAAAATGGAGAGGCGGGAAGAACTCCTTGAGCTCCTTGGAAGAAAGGTGGGATAGAAACGTAATAATAATAATAATTCAATTCTTGAATTAAGCCAGCAAAACATTTTGCAATCAGAACTATGTTCTTAGCCATTATCCTAAACATATTCACGAAACATGCTTGAGATTGCACTGGTAGTAATACAGTGGTACCTCAGGTTACAGACGCTTCAGGTTACAGAGGCTTCAGGTTACAGACTCCACTAACCTAGAAATAGTACCTCGGGTTAACAACAGATGAGAACAGAAATCGCGCAGCGGTGGCGCGGCGGCAGCGGGAGGCCCCGTTAGCTAAAGTGGTGCTTCAGGTTAAGAACAGTTTCAGGTTAAGAACGGACCTCCAGAACGAATTAAGTTCTTAACCCAAGGCATCAGTGTATGTAGGAAGCTCGCAATACTGGGCACAAAGTCAATAAATACCATGACCTGAAAGCACAATAAAGAAATACATACTTCCAGAGGTATGTTCTGGAGGCTCCTGCCAAGTTGCCAGTATGATAGGCAGGTACACTCTCCTCTTTGGTTCTGACTCTTCACCAATTTGTGGCCCAGAAGGGGTTGTTTTTTTAATTTAAGTAAGCCCACTGGAAGGTTTGGCTTTGATGCTTTGCAGCTATGGTTATGTGTTTAATAGTTTTTGTTATATTGTGGTGCAGTTTTAGGAGCCATATTCCCACTGTGAGAGCAATGAGTTAAGCAAATACAGTGGTACCTCAGGTTACATACGCTTCAGGTTACAGACTCGGTTAACCCAGAAATAGTACCTCGGGTTAAGAACTTTGCTTCAGGATGAGAACAGAAATCGTGCTCCTGCGGCGCGGCAGCAGCGGGAGGCCCCATTAGCTAAAGTGGTGCTTCAGGTTAAGAACAATTTCAGGTTAAGAACAGACCTCCAGAACGAATTAAGTACTTAACCCGAGGTACCACTGTAGTGTAAATTCCCAAGTGCCTTTTAGCTTTCATGGCTATATTTGTGATCCCATGGGAAAGAAGATCACAGGTCAAGGAAGAATCATAATAGGCTGTTGTGAAAGCTGTGGAAGACAATAACTTTCTGCCACCTTGCGGCCAGTGATTTGAAAGCAATCTTGCATCTTGAGCCAGAAAGGGAAACCCACCCAAGTGAGAAGGCAGCCTACTTACTGCATATGGTAGGTATAGATGCAAACACATATATGCACTGAGGCCCTGCTGAATTGGCTGGTTTCACCTTTCGATGCACAAGGCACATGCATTTACCTTGTCTACGTATGTATAACTAGGGCTGGAGTAGGGCTTCCCTTTCCCAGAGGGCCATTTCACTTGTTACATGAGCAATATTACATGACCATTTCACATATCGCATGGGTTGAGTGTACACTCAAAAAGATCCTGTAGCCTTTCTGCAACAAGTGTACCTATATGATACATTGTTTCAAAACACCTGTTTGTGTCACTTTCAGCCTTGATAATTTGGGGTGTCTTCTTTAAAATTGTTAAAGAATCAAATGTGTATGAAGAGAACTGCTCAGCCTTTGTAACTCCTTTTTTATATAAAAAAATTGAAACAGAATACTGTACTGGAGACTTGGCACAATCCCATGTATATTTTGATGCTGGGGAAGACGTAGATGTTTAATCCTGTGACATAGTGCTTTTATGCTGTTTTGGCTTTTAACTTTTTTTTTTGTATTTATATTTTATTTTTGGTGGGGGGGGGTTTGTTTTTGTTTTTTGTAAAATGGGATTTCTTGAGCAGTCAAGCATAGGATTGTTCTACGTATTAAGTTACTATTTTGCAAACATTTCATACTTCAGACCCAGTTCCAGTTCCCTTCTCACATCCTACCTGAGCCCAGTGTGTATTACCAAACATAATACATTTGTGGTATAAAAAAGCTGCAGGATTTTAGTACGAAGTTATGGGAGATGCACTGATGGGGAAACAAAGCTGTGTGGGCTCTTTGCACCTATGGATGCCCTATGGCCAACCTACATGGCATCAGCAGTGCAAGTCATCATGAATGCAGAGTTTTTATTTAATTTTTTAAAAGATGTCTGAAGCTTGGAAGAATATGTTCAAGGCTGTTCTGATTTTGCTCCAAACGGGTTCTGGTTGTCAGGGCCAGCCGGCCTACCTATAAGGCAAGGTGAGGCAACGCCTCAGGCAAAAGGATCCACAGGGCTCGCAGATCCTGATGTAGATCTTCACTCCTCCTTTCTTTACTGGCAGGGAGGAGAGCACCATTTTGTGGTTCACCTCTGGTGCCAAAATGTCCTGGGCTAGCCCTGCTGGTTGGGAAAGAATTAATAAAAGCACATTGTGGTGGGGAAGTATCTAGGGAAGGGTTTGTACCAACACCTGACCAATGAGGAATTTGTCAGCAAATGGCAGGAAACCATGGCTAAAAAAGCCACCTCTATTGGTCTATCACCCCCCCAACTGTATTACCTGGGTTATGAAGGCGCCCTAAAGACGTTAAAGCAAAGATTATGGGATAATGCACACAGTGACTTGCGATCTTGATCACACACAGTCTGTAGTCTGCTGGCAGTAGGAGTACAATATGGGCATGTCTTTAAGTTAACATCTTACATTAAAAACCTGACAGTACCAAACTATCAAAGGCTTTTCACCAAAGCCAGACTAAACGTCTTTCCTTCTGCAGTGTTGGATGGCAGGTTGAGAGGAGTTCCCTACCAGGACAGACTTTGCTTGTGTGCTCAAGACATTGATTCCATAAAACATATTTTGTTGCACTCTGCAAAATATGAGCAAGCCAGGGCTGAACTGATATTACCCTTGCTGGTACCTTTCCCGGGAAAATCAGAGGCTTACTGTGTCAGGTTCCTACTGGAAGACCGGACAAACGCTACAACATTAGCAGTGGCAAAGTTTTTATCGGTGGCTGCAAGAACCAATGATCCCTATATTCTAACAAAATGCTTGTTTAACCTGGAGGTAGGCTGTATGAATTGTGTATTGCTTTGTAACGATTTGTTGGGTCTCTGGACCGTAATAAAGATTAATGATGATGATAAAAGCACATTGTAACACACACACACACACACACACACACACTTTTATATATAGGTAGCCCTGCTCTGCCCCTTTTGCCAGTCTTACTCTACTCAGTTATCCCTGCACTGCGGCGGGGCGGACTAGATGACCATCGGAGGTCCCCTTTCCAACCGTGCGATTCAGCAGCCACGTGCTCCTCCCTCCTCCAGGCGCCAGTCTGCGCTGCCTCCGCCGGCGGAGGCCAGGAGGAGCCGCGATATGGCCCATCTCTGTCGCCGTAGCGCGCTCCGGCCACGTGACCGGAGCCGCGTGGGCCCGAGCGGGGCGACGCGATTGGTTGGTCGCCGGTCCGGCGCTCACGTGGGCGCGCGGGGTGCCTTCGGTGCTGCGAGAGAGCGCCGAGTGTTGCGGGGGGAGGGCGGCCCGGCGGGGAGGGAGGGAGGGAGGCAGGCAGGCAGGCGGCGGCGGCAGAGGACGATGAGCGGCGGCCGGCGGAAGGAGGAGCCGACGTCGCACCCGCAGCAGCACCTGGTGGCCAACGGCGGCGGCGCCTTGAAGGGCTCGCTGTGGGGCAAAGCGCTGCGGAGCGACTCCGCCTGGGAGGACAAGGTGAGGCCTAGGCCGGGCCGCGCTGCCTCGGCGACGGGGAGCTCCTTGGCCTGGAGGGGCTGCGTTGGCCGGAGCCTCGGCTGCGGCGACTCGAGTGGCACCTGCGGCCTCCCGGGGTCGTAGTGGGACCTGCTCTGCTTCCTTCGCGACGAGACTCCCGAGGTCCGCCCACCGGAGCCGAGTGCGAAGGGAGGGATCCTGACTCCTGCTAAGTCCTTACGCACCCAAACCCACGGCTGGTTACTCCCTCCTTCATCACCACCTGTCATTTCAGAAATACAATTTATCCCCTACTAGAATGTATATATTTTCAAGTGGCTTTCCTAGTAAATATCACAACCAGGCGGCTTATAATAAACACAGCGTGCAGAATAGTAAAAGCGGGGGGAGCCAAAGGCGCCTCTCTCCCTAGTTCTAACACTTGCCTGTCAGGGTTCAAAGTCCGTGGTGGTTAAACAATTGGGCGTTGGAAATCCTTTCCTGTCAAATTTCAGATTGCTCTTACGTTATTTTGTTGACCACCCGCCTTGCCCGGCCTGCTGGAGGCAGGCTGTGGAACTGGAAATACTTGATCTGGATTCTGGCTCTGCTGTTGCCTTGTAGGAAGTCCTCTGACAAACTACTTCGTAGTCAGTGAGCTTTGACAATATAGCACGCCTGGGAGCAAAACCCACTGAATTCTGTGGGATGGTCTTTTAAATAAATAGGGTTGGGCAACACATATGAAAGTGTTTTAAATTCGACAGTGAGTAGCACCAGTGGTGTTAAATTTTTATCATCACAAAACACTACCGTTTTTCCTCCAAAAGTAGGGTGCCTGGTAGGGTGCTTTGGCTTTGGCTCTTCTATTGTCTCCTGATGCCCATTGAGTGGCTTATCTTCCTTATATAAAAATATCATCATAGAACAGAACCAAGTACGAAATGCACATTGGTTGGTAGCGTTTGACATTTACAGTGTTGGTCTTAGTGATTCAGTTCAGGATCCTACTACTTCATGTTAGAATATTTCCTTAATACATTAGAAGAACCTTGAGACTTATCCTTTATTAAGTGGGAAGTACTGCTATATGACAGTTATTTATTATCTCCATCTCCAGCCCAAAATGTATCTTCAGAGCTTCTTCCTTTTGTCCAAAGGGGCATTTTGTAAGATACGTGAATTACAGATCCATATGAACTTTGATTTTTGTCTCTTCTCCACAGGATGAATTTCTAGATGTGATTTACTGGTTCCGGCAAATCATTGCTGTTATTTTGGGAGTGATCTGGGGCATTGTTCCATTGAAAGGATTTGTGGGCATAGCAATGTAAGTTTTTGTTTCTTGTTTTTGTTGTTGTTATATATTGGAAAAGTTGTCAAAAAAAATTGGAGACAGCTGAAATGGCAAGGTGGATAATTCTAAACCCTAGATCTGAAATTCATTTCCCATATACATTGCATTATAAATCATTGTGAGTTGGCAACTCCCAGATTGTGAGCCTGCAATTTTTTTGCAGTGTGTTTTGTGGGAAAATAGAGAATGATGTCTTTCTTTCATTGGATGGGGGGGGGGGTTGGACACACATACCCAGAAATGTCTAGAGGAAAACAAGTCGGGGGTGGGGGGTTATATGTAGTGCTTTATGCAGTCAACGTACAGTAACACTAGCAACTCAGGCCTAGATATATTTGGCATCTCTCTGTCTCAAGAGACAATGGAATACATCTCTGGGGGAAGTCAAACCACCAGAGAATCACGGTGGCTGATGTGGCTGCAGAGACCAGTAACTTGTAACTGCTGCATCCTACATTGTTTTTGCTGCCTTAGCAGCACCAAAATGACCATTCCAGGGCACAAGCCTGGGTAGTGCGTATGGAGGTTCTGGGCTGCCCAAATGACAAGACCTCCCTCTTGGCCTCACTGTGGTCCTGAGGAAAGCAGAGCAATACAATTGGCACCAGCTGAGCTGCCGGAAGGAGGTGTACAAGATGCTATTCAATTGTCTTAAGGACTCCACTCTGAATCTCTGTACGGTTTAGTCCTTGGCCTTTACTTCTCCCAAAGATGTCCAAAGGCAGGTAGACCTTAATATAGTTGCTTTGATATTTTAAATGTTTCAGTTCTGTACATGAATAGCGCCTAAAAATGTTTTTGTCTGTGAAGTTGGTTGGTAAGAATGTGCTGTATCATCTTAGCTGTGACAAAGGAAAATAAAGTTAGTAAACAAATACCATTTAAAGTTCTTGAACATGTCCTAGTCATCCATTTTTGTAAACTCTGAGGTCTTTGTTGGAGTGCGGGGAGGGAGGTTGGCAATTTCAGACTAGTGCTTATTGTGGCCTTGCTTGCAAATTCCTAACCACATTTAACTTCAGGGCATTAGGTTGGAAATGTCAGGGAGAAAGAAATTCAATGTGGGGAAATTCAGTTGCTTCATCAGTTTAGCTTAGCTTGAATGCCATTGTGGTGTAATTATTGGCATACTGATCTTAAAGAACCCAAGATTTAAATCTCTGCTCAGTCATGAAGTTCATATGAGGTGACTTTGAAAAGGACCTAGAAATTTCACCTGGCAAGATTGTTGACTAGAGCTGGCTATTTGCAACATCCGACTTGATTTTTGTACTGATTTCTGGTTTGTTTCTGAGCTCAGTTCAGAATTGCCAATTATTGCCTTTATCCGAGTTAGGATATTTTGCTTGTTGGGTATGCCTGCTTTCTCAGATCATCAAGATGAGCCCCTGTTGTTTGTGCTCTTCCACCTGAAGTTCAGTTGGTGGGAATCTGTAATATTCCTTGTTGCCAACCCTAGATTAGGGAACACCTTATCTGGGATATTTCAATCTCCTTGATCAGGGGTTGGCAAGGTTTACCTCACCTGGGCCAGTTCACTCCAGCGGAGATCCCTTCGTGGGCCAGATCGCGCACACGCGGCCACAATTTCTGGCATCTGATCTGCGCAGACACAATTTCCAGAACCACAGAAGCAAGTTCCTGCACCACGCTGCGCTGGTTTAGTGCAGAGTGCGGGGACTCGCCGAGTGGGTGGCTCAGTTTGGGGGCAGCTCGGGGGCTGGTTAAACAACCCCCGTGGGCCGCTTGTGGCCCATGGGCCTTAGGTTACCTACCCCTGTCCTTGATGTTTAAGGTCTCTGTCCCCCCACCCCTTGGAGGCCTTTGGCTTACTGGGTGTTTGACTCAGATTTTTTTTTCTTGATGCCATTTCATAGAATCATAGAATTATAGATTTGGAAGGGACTCGAGGGTCATCTAGTCAAACGCCCTGTAATGCAGGAATCCTGTCCACAGTCATCTGTAGGTGGGCTTGAACCACACAGCATTTGAAACTAGCCGTCCTTTTGCAACTGGATGCCTAGCATCTCCACCTGCCTGGCTGCAGTCAGGTGGTCTGCCTGGCAGTGCGGCAGCAAAAGATGCCCGTCTTTTGCTGCTGCACTACCCTGCAGACCAGCTGATTTGTGTGGCAGTGCAGCAGCACAAGATGCAGCTCTCTTTTTTTGCTGCTGGGTGAATCAGGTGGTCTGCTGGGTAGCATGGCAGCATAAAATAAAACAAAATGTCTAGACGCCATATTTTATTTTAGTGCCAACAACCCAGGTCCCACATGGCTCCTAGCTTTCCTATTCCAGTTTCTAACTCTGAAACTACCAACCTTCTGGTTAACAGCCAGACACAGTGACCCATTGCACCACCTGAGAATTTGTTTTTATCATTTGCTGTCTTGTGTGTGTATGAATGTTTTTTAAAAAAATATTAACTTTTTGGTGTTAGCCATCTTGAACCCTTCTGTTTGAGACAGAAAGGTGGCATACAATTTTTTAAATAAGATACATATATTTTGTCAGTCTTCTAAATTTAATATCAATATTGTAAACTTAGTATATTAATTAGTATAACAATATACTGTGTCCTCAGAGGTAGCCCTGCCATGAAAAGGGCAGAGTAGAAGAAATGAATCTGACCAATGAACCACACACCACCAGAGAGCTGTCCTTCAAATGCTCTATTGAAAGGAATGAGAGCTACATAAGAGCATAGTAGTGCTCTTCAGCATCTCCCATTAATTTCAATGTAGCTTGCACAAGAAAACATCCTGGTGGAGTGTGGCTGACACATCTGATGTCTTTACATTGTGCAAGTTGAAAGTGATGGTTTCCAATATGCTTCTTTCTCCCTTCCAGATTCTGCCTGATAAATGCTGGTGTCCTGTACCTCTATTTTAGTAGCTTCCAGCAGATAGATGAAGAAGAGTATGGTGGAACTTGGGAACTAACGAAAGAAGGGTTCATGACATCTTTTGCATTGTTTTTGGTAATCTATACTCCTTATTTGTTGACTGTTGGCCCTGAGCACGTATTGGAAAACAAGTGACAGATCACCACTTAAGAAGCATAACTATATTTAACTAGATGGGAAGGAATCAGAGTGAGGGAACAAACAGTATAAATTACTTAAGAATGCAAGAATTTAAAAGGGTAATGTACAGATTATAGTACAGAGCTAATTGTAAAGCTTTTTATGACCTGTTGTTTCAGTCTTATTCAAAAAGAGGAAAGCAAAATACGGAATCCAAACATCAGGTTCTTTGCTGCTGATGTCATCTTGTTTGTACTTCCTTTCAGGTTGTTTGGATAATCTTCTACACTGCCATCCATTATGATTGATGAAGTCCGCCAAATCAGTTGTATTCATAAGTTGAATAATACTTTAAGAAGCAGCCTCTGATGAACTGGGGGGAGGTAAAATAAGCCCATTTTTATACCCGTGGTCCAAGGAGATGGGACAAGCCAAATGGCTTCTAAGAAGAGAAGTTGAGCCTGTCTGGTTATTTAAAGAAATGTTGCTTTTGCAGAACTTTTTAAAAAGCCATCACAATGTTTTGCAAACAATACAAGACTGTTCGACCTTTCAACCTTCTCTGTGATTTTGCCTGGTACAGTGACGGCAAACTTCTGTATTCTAAAAGGGTGACCTTATTAATTAATTTGTGTCCATTATCTTGCCCTCTCTGAATGAGATCGAATCAGTTTGTGACTTGTCTTCCGTTCGCTAGACGTATGTTTTTAAAACCATAAACATCATGAGGCGTTTGGTTGGAGGCGAACTCTACAGAAATGATTACAAGAGCATAGAGTTTAATGGTTGTCCTCGGCTTGTTTAAAGAAAATTAAAGATCTGATCTGATAATTGATTGTATTAAGTATTAATGTCTTTAACTGGTTCATTCAGGGTTACTTAAATTTTGGTTGCTTAACAGTGTTATAACCAGAATCTTCAGATTATTTCCTAAAACTTTGTCATTAATTCCTTCTGGAGCAAGTGCTGGATTTACCTGGCTTAATTACTGAACTTTCACAAACAGTAACCATGGTTTAGGAACACAATAATGGTTCAGTTAACAAATTAATTCAGTTCTCAGAGCCTACCTCAGAGTTCAGTGGTCTAAATGCACAAAACAATTAAGACGTATTTCAGAACTCAGTTACTTCAGGATCTTTCTAGGATTTTGAAGTTGAAACACAACATGCGGAATAATTAAAGCAGCTAATGTCCTATACACAGAATTAACACTTTCAGGGTGGGAGTGGATTGATCTACAATTTCAATTTTGATGTTTCTGATTATTAAATAAAGACATTAAGTATAACCATGTTGGTGGCTGTACATTAGTTTAGGTCACTTACAATTTTTAACTGTAGATCTTTTCTAAAATATGCATTACAGTCTCCATGGATATATTTAGGAAGTAGTCTCTTCTAGGACCAGACCTGTCTGTTCTCATCATAATCTCAGATGAATGGGCAGAGAGAAGAGCTTTGCACTAAGACTGCCTTGTGGTGACAACCTGACTTGAGTCTTAACACACTGTGGATTAATTCCTAGTTCTTCTTAGCCTTCTGTTAAGCCCTCATTTTTGCATTTTTGACTTAGCAAGGTCACTTTCAATGTACTTTCCTTAAACTTCTATTTTCTTCTTCGTTGGTTAGTTGTTAGAATTCTGCCAAAAGAAATGAAAGCCTGAAGTACTGTATGTGCTGAGAGCCATGGCAGATGCTGCTCTTGCAGGCTTCGTTGCCAACTAACAGCCTCTGCTTATCTGGTTTGTGGATTTAATCTCTCATTCGCCTCATCAACCAGAAGGAGTCACCTTTTCTCCTCAGAATTTTCATCTCTGCTGGGTTTAAAATTCCATTTCTCAGTCAGCATCTGATTTTGTTTACTTACACTTTCAGTCACCTACCAAATACAGTACATCATTTTATACATGAAAGCTCTCTAATAAATGTCACATGATTAAGAAGCTGGTATGTTGCTTTTTCATTTGTACTGGCATGCTCTTATTTCAGACAATGGCTTAAACATTGAGGGCTGACTTCTCCCTTAATACTTGCTTACTGGATTAAAAAGGATGACAAGTATTACTAGCCTATGTGATCTTAAAAATTGGTTCTCATCACATAGTGAATGAAGTTCTCCTGTTTTCTTTGAAGTAATTTGTTGTTGTCCTATGAGTGCTTGGTCTTTTGCAGTGTGATTTCTCATGCCTGACTCCCACAATGCATTGATTTTGCATAAACATTTTGCATTGGATGCATGCTGCCTGTGGCAGGCGCTCTCAGTACAGGTGTGATGCTGGATTTGGAAGCATCCAGGTGATT
Source organism: Podarcis liolepis (assembly GCF_965112155.1). NCBI lineage: Eukaryota > Metazoa > Chordata > Lepidosauria > Squamata > Lacertidae > Podarcis > Podarcis liolepis. Next base: position 28,483,712 of record NC_139559.1, read on the forward strand.
TACAAACAGCCCTGCACCACTTGGCAAGCTACTTCTAAAACAGAGGTGGAGGATTTGTGGCCCTCTCTAATGTTGGAGTATAACCGCAATCATCCCTGATCATTGTCTGTGCTGGCTGGAGATGGTAGGACTTTGAGTCCAACATTATCTGGATAGCCACAGGTTCCTCATCTCTGCCCAAATGAAAACTTAGGGAGTTTCAGAAGCAGCCTTCAAGGCAACAAAAAAGCAAAACTTCCATTTGCATATGTGAGCCTTTATATCTACCCAAAGTCGCTCACTAGAGTATCTTGGTTTTGTGTTATAATTTACAGATCATGAGGGGATGATCATTACTCTTGCTTTATGTTATGCAGTCTATGTAATTCCATTGACTTTATTTCATACTGGTTGGGCACTGAGGTTTCACAGTCAGGAAACAATAACTTGTTACTGGAAAATCCTTCTTCCGTTGCCCTCAGAAATGTGGTGCCACAGTTTCATCTGTGCTTCAGTCTACTGAAATGGAATGACCAGCTTCAGCCCAGACTTTTGAAGACATCTATCTATGATAGGTACAGAGTCAGCTTGATGTGGATTTTACTCATTGGTGTGCTAAGAACACAATCTTTGATGCTGTGCCTGATTATTATTTTTCCAAATCAATGCCCGTTGATACAAATACGAACAGGAGACCAAACCAGCAACCGTTTCTAAAGTGTTTGAGACCAAGAACACTGAAGATAACACTTAATGGCTTAGCATTTTATCCAAATGCATCCATGCTTTGTTTTAACTAGGATTTGTTGAACAAGTTAGGATAGACTCACCTGGTGGTATGCTTCCTCTGATATTGGTTTGCCCTCCCTTCACATACCTTGCTAATACCCTGAACATCTTTGTAGCCATCCAGGACTTTCACAGCCATACTTTGTGACCAGTTTGCTTTCCATTGGGCAGTTCCAGAAGCATAACAGGGAACACACAGCCTCTGTCTGAACACACACCCTGAGCCAAGCACAGTATCAAAACATTCTTCCACCTGTCATACACACAACCCCCCTCCCCAAAGAAGTTTGTTGCCATTATTTATTAAGCCTTTCCTTCCAACCCTCTGAAACAAAATATCTTGCTGCAAACTTCAGACTGCAACCTTATCAGCTGTTAATAAAATTTGTTCAGAATATGTGAAGGTTTCTCTTTCAGAGCTGCTACAGGATGGTTAACCTAAGGGAAATCTCATACCCCTATCTTCAGTAATCACTATATCCTAGCTTCCAGCCGCATATCCCAAGGGAGATTGCTTCCAGTTCTATTCCCACTGAGCAAATCCATCTTTGTCTTGGAAAAGTACATGGCTGTGTAAAATAAACTCGTACCAGCTGACAAGTTTGTCAAACCATCCTCTCTAGCACAGCTGAACACTTGAAGCTATCACCCACCTTCCTGAGGACCAATCCTTGACTCTCACCTCTCCCACTCTTCCCACACTACCAGTCCAACTCATTCAATAAAAGTGTAAATTTTTCTTCACTCAGGAAAGTTATGGTTGGCAGGAATTACAGGTGAAAGCAAAATCTCTCTAAAAGTGGCTTGTAGGATTGTGTGGGAAGTTATGTGTTTTCATTTTGTTATGTTATTTATAAACCACACTTACAGTCGTAGAGCCAAGACAACACAGTACAAAAAGAATACTTAAAAACAACATTTATATAAAAACTACAAAACAATAAGAGCTTAAACAGCAGGATCTAAATAAAGTCATACGCAGGGTGCTGGACAGGAAAGGTCTCAGGGTTGCAAATGAACTGACCTTGGGCACCTCTAGATTGTCAGTATTTTGCAGGTGGGATTCAAGCAATTAAGGCACTCTTGTCACTACCGTAATTGTCAGGAAGGTGGTGTGAAAATGCATTGTAAAGTGTAGAATGAGTGAACAATTAACAAGAAGATGTATAAACACTGCACAAATAAAATGAGATGAATGCCAGTTTCCTATAACCTCTCCACAAATAAATTGGAATAAAAGCTCAATAAAGAATATAATCTAACCTCCATGTAAGCTTTGTAGATGCAAATCAGGATGAATGTTCAACAAATAAATTGTATGTATGAGTAAGAGCTCATTTTCAGTGCCTGATGAAAGCAGCTTCAGAAGCCTTCAGTGAACAAGGCTGATGCCCACCTGGCGCACAGGTACAGCATCCTTTGCTGCCAGTCAAGATAGGTTGGGATGTTCCGTCAGGAAAATATCTCTCCTCACCTTACAGGTGTTGTGGAGATGAAACACACCACAATCACTTGGGCAGTCTTCCTTGGCATCTTGCAAAGTGGAGAGGGATTTCCACCTTTACACCAGTGTGTCAACCGGAAGATAATCTCAGAAAATGATTGTCCAGAAAATATGGCTTTGAAAGCAATGGCTTGCTATAACGCAGACCAATGCTGTTACGTTGGAGGTGGAGTTTATTAGAAGCCTATAACCTGGCAGTTCCAGCATTCATGCTTCTGTCTCCCAACAGGAAGATAGTGGTCCTTGTGAGCTTTTAAATTCTCTCTCCAAGATCTGGCTCAGAGAGAGCTCAGTTTCTGAACCAATACTTGTAAGAAGCGTGCTGTGGCTTTTGGAACATGAATGTGTAAGCATCACAGAAAAATCTTCTGGAAAAAGCATCCATCTGCTTGGTGTCCACAGTAGCAAATTCCTCGGGTGTCATAGCCAGATAGTCTCCAATCTGAGGGCAGGCCTTGACCACAGGAATATTAGTTCCTTTCTTATTTTCTAAAGAAAAACAGGGACAGTTTAAAAAAAGGCAGCTAAAGATTATTATTATTATTAGTAGTAGTAGTAGTAGTAGAGATTGTGTTGTGTTACAAAACAAACAAATAAACATGGAGAAGTACATATAGCATCTCCATTTTTTATTTATAGAATCACACCAGGAAATGGCAGAAGAGAGCTGAAGAGTCCTTGTGACACACGAGGAGACCCTCCCCAGAGCCCCAAAAAGATGTCGGTGAGGACAGAGGGAGCCCTAAAGAGACTGGAGGCACAGCAGGGCTTTGTTTAGGTTGCTCAGCCTCCTCACCTAGCAGCTGACGCCTGGGGTAGCGCAGCTGCTGCATGTTGCTGCTGCTTTTCTGTGCCTCCTCCAGCTGGCCCCAGAGCTTCAACTCTAGTTGGAGAGAGAGTTGTGTGTGGAGAGAGAGCTGGAGAGCAGGTGGGAAATGGGAATTTAGAGCCTTTTTAGAGGGTGCCCCCCACTTTACGCACTTTCACTTAGGCTCACGGGGGGTCCAAAATGTGACCCCTGCGTAAGTGGTGGGGGGTATGCCTGTAGTTAAGCATTGTGTGAGCTTGTGAAGAGCAAGACAGTAATTATATTTGTTGCCATGATTCAGCAGTGCTGAAGAAAGCTATGTCCAAGTGAAAATAGCGAGGAAGTAAGAACTAATGGGAAAGGGAGAGAAAACCTTGGAAACACGTGTTGAAGCTGGTGGAGCTCTGGTTTTTAGAATAACCCCCACAAATAAGGCCCAAGATCCTTGCTTACCCAGTGTGCCAGCCATGCTGTCGAAGAAAAGCCAGGAGTGTCTCAAGGGGCCGTATTTAACAAAAGCCACGTAATGGCTGCTTTCTATGCAAAGGACGGCAAAGAGATCCAAGGTGTACTGCTTTGTGGGAGGGCTGTTGGGCCCTAGTCCTTTGTAAGGATGCTTTGGTCCAATTCGATGAGATGGTGGCTGGATGAAAGAAACAGATGAATGTTAGTCAGAATTCGACACTGTTTTTCGGGCTTTTCCACATCTTGAAGTGGTGATTATAATGTTCTGTTTCCTTGTGCTAATCCGGGGTGTCACACTTTGACTGTGTCACCCTTCAGTGCAGTACAGCAATGTAGACTTGATCTTTGCAAACCTGTTGAACTACAGCAGGAGGCCACCACCTGTATTTTCCAGACACAATTGAAGACATTTTTGTTTTGGCAGGCTTCTCCAACGGCATGGAAAGACCTCGCTGCTTCAGGTGCTCACTTTCCATTGCTTTGAAACCTATTTTCAGATTTCTTTGTACTGTTTTAAAAACCATTTTAGCCATGTCTGTGTAAATAGCCTTGAGACATAAAAACGTAAAAGGCAAATTTGTAAATGAATTAATAATAATAAACCCCTAGCTGACAGCCCAGTACAGACTGTGCCATTTGCGTAGCTGGTTTTTCACTATAACTGGAAATCTTGGCCAAGAAATTGTCTAAGGTACCTGGAATGTTTATTGTGCAAAGAGGATTCTGGGAGGCTAACCAGTTGGGACATACTTTTGGGTTTCCCAATAGGGAGAATGTGTTGTTTCCTAGAATACAAGTTATCATGTTATGGAGGAGGAAGGAGAATATGCAGGTTACAGAGTTCTGAAGGAAGGTACTGAAGGAAGGTAAATTTACGAACTTTTTCAGGGAGGGTGCTGTGCCTTTTACAGCTGCACAACCAGCAGAAATCTAGCAGAGATAACTATGCACATCTCTACCTACAGGGAGAATGTTGTTTGTTGAAATTGTGCCAAAGCTGGTAAGCCTAATTTTTGCTTGCTTGCCTGGTGGGTGGGTAACTCCACATGTAAGTGTGCAAGAAGCTGTAGCAATAAATCCCTGAAGATGAAGACAGAGGCTCACAATTACTAAGCAGTACTGGCAAAGGTAGAAGTGCAAGTAAGAGATCAATATGATGGACAATTTATGGAAGAGTAGAAGCCTTTTTTGGGTTATTTGAAAAAATATGATGACCAAATGAAACTGTGAGCAGGATTTGAAATTTGAGCAACAGGAAGAAACTGATAATATATGAAATAGAGGACTATGTATTAGTTGAAATGTGTGATATTATGCAGAATGAAACGTGGTAAGTCAAATTGTAACAGAAATGTGTAACAGATTTGAAATTAATTGGTTAAAGTTATGAAAATTTAATTAAAAAACCTAAGGACAAAGTTTCATTGTTCACATGGACCATTTGGCTACCTGCTAGCAACTCTTGCCAATGTCATTACAGAACCCTCCCACTGACCTATCATGAAATAATCATTCATTGCTCCTTCGTACCTTAGAAAGGTTCTCAAACAGTTTAATGAGTTTGGGATGCAGGAGGGAATCCAGTTGGCACCGTGAGCATCCGTGGGCTGCCTCTCCTCCACAAACACAACACACCCGTGGAGCTACAATCATAGAAAAAGAACCCAGGTTTGTTACAGCAGTCTTCAATCGGTTTTTAGTAACATCAAACCCAACCAGTCTCAAATCTTTCATTTACCTTGCTCCACCATATCTGTGAGGTCAAGCTCGAGAGAGGGATACACTGATGAAAACTTCTTATAGCTCTTCCCAAACCTAGGCATCTGTAAGATGAGGCATGAAGGAATCTGGAAGAAATGGACCTTTTTGAAGAGTGTTTGTATGTGTTTTGCTGTAAATTGGCTCAAGATGGAGTGGTCCAAATAGAACTGCTCCTGAATAGATCATTATTGGTTGTTGCTGAGGTCTTTAGAATACCAAGAATCCAATATTCTAACCTTGAAATATACACAGTGCTACCTAAAGCCAGTTGCATACCTCATCCAGCTTTAAGCCATATGAGAGCAGGGATTTTTCCAGTAGCTGCTGCACAGTGGGCACTTTGATTGTAGCATCTTTCTCTGCAAGGATCTGGTAGCAATTATATTCCAGCACTTCGTTGTCTGACCTAAATTTTTTTGGGGGAAGAAGTTTTGAAGCTCAGTTGTTTTGAAGCATATTATGTACACGTAGATGTATACCAATGTTAAGCCACTATCACAAGTGCACTGTCTAGTAAAAGTCTGTACAAAAGTGGCATGGAGGATGGATGAATCACTTGCTCTTAAGGCCAGCAAAACCACACACATTTGTCAGGACCAAGATCTACTGCAGGAATATATTCATTGCATTACAAGAGAGAGCAACAAATACCGTATTTTTCGTCCCATAGGACGCTCCGTCCCATAGGACGCACCTAGTTTTTTTGGGGGGGAAATAAAGGAAAAAAAATTTCCCTTTATTTCCCCTCCAAAAGCTGGTTGGGGAAACCGAACCAGGTCGAGGAACAGCGGGATGGCGGCGCTGCGCCTCCCTGCTGTCCCCCGAGCTTGTGGGGCTGGCCCATGTCTGCCCGGTGCGAGGGGCGCTCTGCTTCAGGGCGCCCCACCCGCTGGGCAGCAGGCTGCTATCCGCAGCGTGGGGAGCCCTGCGGGGAACTCCTGCAGGGTTGCCCATGCTGCGGATGTCTGTCCGGCGCGCGGGGCGCTCTGCTTCAGGGCGCCCTGCCCGCCGGGCAGCAGGCTGCTATCCGCAGCGTGGGGAGCCCTGCGGGGGCCTCCCGCAGAGCTCCCCACGCTGCGGGTGTGTTCCCGAAGCGCCGGGCGCTCTGCTTTCAGCGCGCCCGGTGCTTCGGGAAGCAGGCTGCTATCCGCAGCCTAGACAGCCCTGCGGGAACTCCCGCAGGGCTGCCTAGGCTGCTGATGTCTTCCTGAAGCCTGGAGAGGGAGAGGGGTCGGTGCGCACCGACCCCTCTCGCTCTCCAAGCTTCAGCGAAAGCCTGCATTCGCCCCATAGGACACACCCAGATTTCCCCTTCATTTTTGGAGGGGAAAAAGTGCGTCCTATAGGGCGAAAAATACAGTACTACCTCTGGAGGCTTAACAGTGGAGGTGGCTGTGTGCTACCCACAGCTTTTTTTCTCCAGTGTTTGCCTGGAGGCAAATAATCTGGGCCAAGCCATACCTTCCCAATCAAAACAGCACAAGTAGCTTTCTATGGCCTGACTACTACACCATGTTTTTTTAAAATGTCATTATTGGGGTATAATATTGACCAGGCCATTGTTTTCTTGCTTTCAAGTTGTTTTCCCTGCCCTCTCATTTTCAGCCAATTTATAGAAGCTGTACCTCTTAGGCAAATTAACAGCTTTTGTGTTGGGCTCCTTCCTACTGAAAAACTTCACCTCCCAACCTATCTCAACTCAATGCCGTCTGTCCTCACCCATGTGACACAACTAGGCTCCCACCCACACCCAGTGGTGCACTGAAATGGGCTCCAATCCTAGGCCTTGCCTAGTCACCAGATTTTATGAATCCAAGAGTTGGCATCCCTAGTCACATGGTAGCTATACTGCCCTGGTGACTGACCCTCAGAGCCAAGATAATAAAAAGATCAACAGATCAAAGCCATACCTGATTTTGAGCAAGGGTTCTACAGCCAAGACCTCTCTGAGAAGGACATTCAGAAACTCCTCTGGATCTGTCAACAGTAGTCTCCATTAGGATAGCAAAAGGCCTGCAGCAATGTGCAGAACTATACTCCTAGTTTGCACACTCTTCATTTGTGGACATATTCCAGATACTTCAAAGTGTCTGAGTGTATTTTTTTAGGGGAGGAGGGAAGCAAGCAGTGGCAAAGTGACCTCCCCGTGCCCCCAGAGGTGCATTGAATGGACTATGATGACATTGTCCCTTACCTTTCTCTTCTGTAACAAAGCTGTCACATCGCAGCGACCTCCTCAAGTTCATCACATTCTCAGCTCCCACATAGCCATGCCTGGGAAAGATCAATACTTGCATGAGCTATGTGCTCGCCTGCTTACAATGAATGTTCATTAATGGGCAACCCAGATCATCTAGGAATGACAGTTGCACCTGCCTGCTCACAATTTTGTCTTTAGCCAGAGAAAGAAATGTGTGCTGTTGGGACTGTCTAGGAAAAAACCAGCCCCAGGGAGCTACAAGGGAATGCAGCTGCTTTGGCAGAAACTGATGCTGTTTCAAGGTTAATCCTGCTGTGTCTTGTCCATGTTCAATGTGTACAATTACATTTTTTTAAAAAAAAGCTAAACATGTTGTTTAGTCTCTTTGACCAACTACAACACAAAACAGCCTGCATTCTCTCCATGAAACTGACCTTGTAATAGACAGCCCTGCAAATTCCTATCACTTGGGGGAAGTGGAAAGTATAAAGGTAAAATACTAGATAAGCCTTTAAACATCAGCTCATGCCTTCCTGAAAAGCCGGTTCATTCAATGGTCCAAAGAAGATCCTTAAAATCTGCACCTGGAAGCAGATGTGCTAGTGTTTGCATGATAACAAGGATATTTCCTTCAAGGGCTACCTGAAAAAATTAAGGCTATAGCTCTATTTTCTCTTAACAGTAACATGTTTTATGAATTCCATGAAATGTATATAATGCAGTGAAATGCATGACTTCACTATAAAGCAGGGGTGGGGAACATGTGGCTGTCCAGATGTTGGCTGGTGCTGGTGGAAGCTGCAATTCATCATGGCTGTTGGTCAGGGGTGAGAGGAGTGATACTGCAGCAACATCTAAAGATGGGGTGGTGCATCCTGTTTCACGGCTTGAGGGGAAATGGGAAGTGCTGCCCCACCCAGCTGCTGCTATTATGCTGCACCCCTCACCTAGGTTGTGCCTCTGTGGTGCAAAGCAGCAGCAGTGAGTTCTGCCGGGATGTCACCAGAAGTCAGCGTTGATCCCAGTGCTACTTCTCTAGCAGTTGTGGGGCAAGTGGGCATGCCGTGACAATATCATCTCTTGGAGTTTAGCCTGATTCATTTCCCAACCCCCTGCTCTGTACTAATTAACACAGGCCAGCAATTTGCTCTTTGAGAAGCTGTCGTAATCACACCAATAATTACTTCTGTGGACATTTTGATCAGTTCTTTCAACCACTCTGCATACTAATTTTCACTGGCCAGGGGAAGGAGGTCTTGCTCTTTGTGCATTTCCTAAAATAAATAAGGCAGCAGTGGGGAACCTCTGGCCTGTGGGCTAAATCAGGCCTGGCATAGGTTCCAGTTTGGCCTAGAAGGCCATTGCCCCCAAAGATAACAGGTGACATCAGGTGTGGGGCAGGTAGAGACACGGCTGCAAAGAAATCACTGGGAGCCTTTAAGTGCACTCACAATTGTTACTTGACAAGTGAGGCTTGCTGCAATGCCAACTGGCTTATCAGTGGTGACAGCGAGCCCAGATAGGATCTCCAGCACTAGAGAGATCCTTGAAATGCTATTGTGTAGCCAGTGCCTGCTCACCTGTCAATATGGTCCATGGGAGTGGGGAGATCAGAATCTGGCCCCGCCAGCTGTTCCCCACCTCTACAGTATGGTATTTTCTATTATTGACCTGCTTAATTAGGCAGGATGAAAAGTCCAGTCCAAAGTTCCCTTATTCCTATAATAAATTATAGTCCATCGCTGAATACCACAGACAGAGTACAAGCACTTTGAACATGCAATGGAACTCACTGTCTCAAAGGCTGCACAATCTGCTGCCTCAAGATTTGCTGCACTGTTGCATCGCGCACCTCAGATGAATAGAGGATGCCATCCAAGGCGGAGGAGAAGCTGAATAAACTGCAAAGAAATGTGCACATAAAACACATGAACTGAAATAGAAAGGGAGGTCATCACCCTTGTGCAAAATGGGTACCATGGCCTGCTACTTCCTTGTGTAGCTGCTGATGGAACTGGCCCTCCAAGGGCTGGGTACCATTTTGGGTTTGTCTAGTAGTCAATGTGTAGCAGCTCATCATACGCTGCTAAACTACAGCTTCCATCAGCTCCATCAGGCATGGTCAGTGGTGATGATGATGGAAATTGCAATCCTAAAAAGAACCATGTTGGATCAGGCCAATGGGTCATCTAGTCCAACAATCTGTTCTCCAGTGTGCCATCACGGGAAGCATGAAAGCAGGACATGAGCGCAACAGCACTCTCTCCCCCCCCCCCAGCCATTCCCAGCGACTGGCATTCAGAGGTATACAGCTTCCAAATGTGGAGTCCATCTGTAGGGTCCATGTTGGTTACTCCTGGTCTAGCTGGGAATTTTGCAAGAAGGATGGGACCATGAAGATTGCAAAAAAGACCAAAGCACTATGATCAGAAAAAGACAGCAAAATAAAGGGGAGAAGGGTTTGCTGAATGCATTGCTGAATGCAGGAGGCAGTGTGGAATGATGGAGAGACCACAGAGCTGGACCCCAACTAGAGCCAACACTGAACAAACCTGTAGAGGGTAGTGTCTAGGTAGCAGGAGTTGCAATGCCCCTGGATGCCCTTCATGATGCCTTCCATCTTCTGCAGGACGTCATGTTCCCATGCTGCCTCAGCAACATCCTCTGCCAAGTGCTCCATTATGTAACTGCCCGCTAGAAGAACAGTTGGGGTGTGGTAAATGATGGTCCTGTTATTAACCCTACCTTCACCACGAGAGCCAAAATATCTAAACAAGGACATATGGGGGACACATGGCTCTCCAGGTGTTGCTGCTGAACTCCAATTCCCCTCAGTCCCAGCCAGCATGATCAGCGGTCAGGGATGATGGTAGTTGTAGTCCCACAACTACAACATGGAGTAGGGTTGCCATAAGTCCAGATTTTCCTGGACATTACGGGGATTTCAAAGGCAGAAGTGACGTCCAGGGGGGCAATATGTCCTGGATCTTTGGCAAGTAAACTTTAAAAAGCTCAACAACTTTTGGGGTGTCTTGGTTTTTACTTTTCGAAATATGGCAACCTTAACATTGAGGGCCTGCAGACACCCAGGGAAACCTGAAGGGGGATTACAAGAGGGACAGTCTGAACGTTCTTACTCTCCTCCCTGTGATCAGAATTTCAGATCCCTGAGGACTGTAAAGCCCCTCCCATGGATGCAAGACTATGATGCCTTGAAATACTGCCCTGTGTTTTATGCCCAACTGCCAAACAATCCAAGCAATTGCCTGGGGGGGCCGGATTTTGAGTTGCATCCCAGCACTCTCTGTGGCACAGGAAGAGATCTTGTGAAGTCCCTTTCAGATCACATGGTATTGCTGCTTGCTCTTGCCCTGTAAGTTTGGGAAAGAAAATTTGCAGTGGGTCTGCCCTAATGACAGAAAGTGGCAGGAGGGCAGCAGGAGGTCAGGGGAACTTCAGTAGTTGTATTTATTTTTAACAGCAACTAGCTAGGACTCACTGCCCAGGCAAGACTAAGGTTCCAGCTCCTTCCCACTGAGTTATGTTGGGAGCCACACCCAGAGAAGGGAAGGGCACTTCTATTACCTAACAGGCATGTCTCTTACAGGTGCACAAACACACTACCAGGCACACCAAGGTCGCGGAGTACAAACCATAACTCATTTGTTTGTGATCTTCCCGGATATCACAAAAACTAAGAAATTGGGGGACAATGATCTCAAAACCATGGATCTCTTTAATAAGGAATATTGTGCAAACAAACTGGAAATTTTAGGGGGCTGAGGTCTTGCAACTTCATCACCTACTCTTACCTTTCTTAAGGGATCTTTGGCCAATCTCTTTGCACCAAACGGGGTTGGTAATGCTGGAGCTAACAGCGACAATCTTGCTTGCATCGATTTTCAGCCTGGAGGAGCTGTTACCAAGGGCAATAATTCCTGGATCCTGGTTTAAGAAGCAAAGAAAATAATAATCGATGTTGAGAATACTGCTTTTTTGAAGCAATAATCCATTACCAAGGACAGGGAACCTGTATCAGTTGGACTACATCTCCCATCATTCTTGATCACTGGCCATGCTGGATAGGGCAGATGGGAGCTACCACATCCCTGATCTATATTTTCCCTCCCAAACTTGTTGCTGCAATGGCAGTACCAGTTTATTTTAGGGACAATTCCAGTTTATTTTAGGGACAATTACCAGTTTATTTTAGGGACAATTCCCTTATGCATTTAAGAATGGTCATATAGGGGGTATCATAAAGTATATATTTAAGAATAGGTGATAAAGAGTAAGGGATTCAAAGATGCATAGACAAAGAGTCTAAAGGATTAGGGGATTCAGAGAAGGACCTGTGATGAAAAATGGGGAATTTGAAGGCTTTGCTCCACAGCAACTAAAAGCTTGGCTATTAACAGGAGCAGAACAGTACCAGAATACCCTGAAGCTAAGCCCTGCTATGGCCTCACCAGCAACTCCACCTCAATGAGGACCATCCTCAGCTCTCCACTGCCCGGTTTCCTGCGCCGTTCCCAGAAGCCCCTCACAATACCAACAGTCGCCACTCTGCCATATCTTAGTTGCAGCACATCATGGATCCTCAGGCAGCAAATGGAAGAGAAGAGCTGTTCATTGCAGAACAGGCTATGCCTCTTTTGTGGGCTCTCAATGGTGAGCAACAGGGCAGCCTGGTGTCGGCTGAGAGGTCTTATGTGGCTGCTCATCAGGGCTATGACAGGCCTGGACTTCATGTCAACTATACGACCTTTGCTGTGCTTGCCCTCCACAAAGCATCCTATGGACCCCAAGGGGATCTTCTTCCTGCCGGCACAGATCTCTCGAGTTACAATGAAGGCTTCTTTCGTCTCTGGAGCAAAATCCATGGCAGCGAATACAACCTGTAAACATGAAAAAATCAGGATAGGAGATGATTGCCTCAGAGGCTTGCAAGAGACAAACTTGGGTCATAAATAGTTGGTGGGGTTTTATAGTGCGACCAGGGCTGTTGCTCAACTGAAGAAATCCATGTTCATTAATTATAGTTGCAGACTAATTGACTTGATTTGCATACAGTTGTATATAAGTAAAAGCAGTAGTTTGGAAACAGAATGAATACTTCCATTATTTTTAAATCATGCAAGTGTGTTGCAAGTTTTGCCTTAGATCTATTTTTTTATTGTGTGGGACAAAAGAGGACTCTTTTAGGAAATCACTTTTTATCTAGTTTTTTATATTAAAATTATATTTTTAAATAATCTGTTGCCCAGTTAATTTAGAATATAATTTTAATTTATCAAAAATGTTTTACTCAGCTACAATAATTTATATATAAGGTTTCTTACCTGCCCTTTACAATCTTAGGTGAGTTCCAATAATACAATAGTTAAAGGTAAAGGGACCCCTGACCATTAGGTCCAGTTGTGGCCGACTCTGGGGTTGCGGCGCTCATCTCGCTTTATTGGCTGAGGGAGCCGGTGTACAGCTTCCGGGTTATGTGGCCAGTATGACTAAGCCACTTCTGGCGAACCAGAGCAGTGCACGGAAACGCCGTTTACCTTCCCGCTGGAGCGGTACCTATTTATCTACTTGCACTTTGAAGTGCTTTCGAACTGCTAGGTTGGCAGGAATAATACAATATACAGCTATAAAAACATGTAGGACAGTTGCAATTATTTAAAATGAGTAACACAAAGTATTCTTACCAAAATAGAACAATATAGATTCAGCAAAATAGATGGGTCCTCCAAAAAACAAAATACCTTAATTGTCAAAGGCCATTTCTACTTAGACTTAAGTTCCATTGGGTTCACTGGGCTTTACTCCCAGGTAAGTAGGTATCCTTAGGAATGCAGCCTTAGTCAATTAAGCAATGCAGTTGTACATATTATAATGACCTGGCATTTCTATAGCACATTTCCTAAGCACTCAAACGTCATATACAATATTTCAGTAGTCCAGGGATAGAGCGCCTGTGTTGTCCTAAAGATGTTGTTGGACCACAACTCTGACCAATGTAGGCAATGGTCAGGAATGATGGGTGTTTTAGTCCAAGCAAACTGGAGGGTCTCAGGCTCCTCACCCCTACAATAATCTGTAAATTTGACCAATATCTTCTCCGCATTGACAAATGGGAAACAGAAACAACAGTTGATTGCCTGCTGAGCTTAGTTTTGAACTGCAGGATTTCAGCTCAGATTTCTGGCCAGGGGCAGCTGCTTCTCTAAGATCAAAAACGTGATGGTTGACACGATGCACTTCTTTTCCTACATGCAGCCCAAGAGAGCTCACTCACCTCCCATCACCACCACCTCCCAGCTGCACATATTAGAGGCAGTGTGCTCAATGAATAGAATGAACAATAAGAAAGCCCCTATTCATGTTCTTTTTCTCCTTCTCGGGGACCTTAAGGCTATGTTAGTGACCCTCTCTGCCCCAGCTCAATCAATCAATGCACCCTTAGCTCAGAAGGACTATACACCTGCGTTTTTACAGCCTTCTGTAAAGCTAACTTTACCCACAAAACTTTTGCCAATGTAAGTTAATAGTACAGATTAAAGTTACACTGACTCTTTTAAATCTGCTATTTCCTAATTTTTGAACTCATCACATGGCAAGATCGGAGATATCATTATACTATTTATATAATTGCAGAAAATGGGAATTGTACACTTGAAAAAAATCCAAATGCTGAATGTGGAAAACTGCATACCCTCCAACATTTTTCTGATGAAAATAGAGACGTCCCATTCCATAATAATCATTTTACTATTTAAACCCCACACATCTTACTGGGTAGCCCCAGTCACTCTGAGCAGCTTCCAACATAATAAAACATTCAACATTAAAAAAATCTTCCCTATACAGGATTGCCTTCAGAAAGCTTGAGGGTCAGATAACTCCATACCATCCAACATTTCTCCAATGAAAATAGGGACATCCTAAGGAAAAGCGGGACATTCCGGGATCAAATCAGAAACCGGGATGGTTTCTCTAAATCAGTGATGTCCCTGGAAAATAGGGACACTTGGGGGGAGGCTGAAACTTCCCCCTTTCTGAAATAACTGAAATGAAGATCACCATTGGGTTTGAATGGCATTGTAAAACAATGCATTTATTTCAGTGTATCCAATGTTTTGCCGAAGAACTGATGCTTTTGAATTATGGTGCTTGAGGAGACTCTTGAGAGTCCCATGGACTGCAAGAAGAACAAACCTATCCATTCTTAAGGAAATCAACCCTTAGTGCTCACTGGAAGGACAGATCCTGAAGCTGAGGCTCCAATACTTTGGCCACCTCATGAGAAGAGAAGACTCCCTGGAAAAGACCCTGACGTTGGGAAAGATGGAGGGCACAAGGAGAAGGGGACGACAGAGGATGAGATGGTTAGATAGTGTTCTTGAAGCTACCAGCATGAGTCTGACTAAACTGCGGGAGGCAGTGGAAGACAGAAGTGCCTGGCGTGCTCTGGTCCATAGGGTCACGAAGAGTCAGACACGACTAAACGACTAAACAACAACAATCCAATGTTTAGAGGGGGAAAGATTTTTGTCTGACATTTTGAATGCAAACTTGTATTTACACATTATAGAAAATACTGGCTGGATGTTATTTCCTCACACCTGGCTCTCCAGCTTTTGTTATATCCAAATCAACCTAAAGACAAAGTCATGAAAGTGGAAAGTTACCAATTTACTTGCTTCATTATTTTTTTATTTGTTGTATACAGAGTCTGTCAGTCGCTTTTACATCTAGCCCTACAACACAGTTTTGCTTACCTGACCTTGGAAGGGATCTGATTCCTGGCTTGTCAGTCACTGCAAAGAGCCGGCTTTGCTCTTTTTATAAATAGCAGCAAGGGTGTGTCCTGTTTCTTCTGTAGCAATACAGTACAGCCTCCAGGGTGGATTTTAAGACACAGAACAACATTGGCATATCTAACTTCTGGCCCCGCCCTTGGAAAGAAGACCCACAGCTCTTCTAAACTGTGGCAACAAATAAGCACTTCCAATGTGCAAAGTGCTTAACTGTGTGTGTGTGTGTGTGTGTGTGTGTGTGTTTCTCCATGCACTATCTACCCCTCCGTAACCTTAAAGGAGTAAACAGGATTTTGTCTTCTGCGAGTCTAACCTCACTACAAGGCTCCCACCTGCCTTCACTATTACACCAGTACAGTACAGTGACTGCACTCCTGTTGCAAGATAAAGATTAGTGCCATCATAAATCAAAACAGAAATCACCCTGTTGCATTAAAGGGTGCTTCTGGGATGTTACTACTGTATTTCCAGGTGGGATTCAATCAAATAATGCCAGATTCAGGTGGCGTAATTAAAAGTTGATTTGGTGCTCTTGCACAGCGAGCCTTCTCTCCTACCCTTGACAAAATTGGACTTTGTGCAATAATGAAAGAGGTGGGAAAATGCATGGGACAAAGTGGGAGAACAATTGCTTGATGCAATGTTGAACAACCTCCCTGCAAACTAATCAGAGTGCATGCTCAATAAATAGCCAATGTTATCTAACAAACCTTGCACAAACAAATCAGGGAGTATGCTCAATAATGAGGTCATGTAGAAGCAACCACAAATTGACCATCTGTACTGAGGCTGGAATCAGCAGCTGGCATTTCTGGGCAGCTTCGAGGGCATTTTTCTCTCTCCTTGATCTCACTTGACCTAGGCTCCTGACCCTTTGGTCCCCCCCCTCCTGTTCTGACACATCTAATCCTCATTCCAAAGGTGTGTGTACTGTAAATGTTAAAAAAGGAGATACTAACATTTTTTCCCCATTAGAAGATCCTAGTTGCAAGACAAAGTTATGACTAACAAGGAACTCCTAGGTCAACTTGACATAGATGTGACCTCACAGAATTTGCAGTTATGCAACCTAAACACATACACATACGTTGTTGGTTCAGTTAATTATTATTATTTGCAATAGGCTTATTCTGCCTCATTCATCACAGCTGGTGCGTTATCTTCTACAGGGTGCATCTACAGTAACCCATAATCGTGTCACAAATTGAGAACTGGGTCATTGAAGGGTGGAGTATTTACATATATAGTGAAACTCTTCCCCTTAAAAATGTTGATGGACATTTCTCCTGTGTTTCATGGCTTCACACCCAATGCACTCCTGTGCCATTGGGATAGTGGGGTATGTGGGAAGCACTTGAGGCAGTATTCCACTAACTCAGGCACAGGCAAACTCTGACCCTCCAGATGTTTGGGACCGCAA
This sequence comes from Podarcis liolepis, assembly GCF_965112155.1. Lineage (NCBI taxonomy): Eukaryota > Metazoa > Chordata > Lepidosauria > Squamata > Lacertidae > Podarcis > Podarcis liolepis. The sequence continues at coordinate 28,500,452 of NC_139559.1, forward strand.
TTCTCATCATCCCTGACCACTGGTCCTGTTAGCTAGGGATGATGACAATTGTAGTCCCAAACATCTGGAGGGCCGGAATTTGCCTATGCCTGCACTAACTTAGCACAAGGATTCCTGCTAGTGGAACAAGTTTTTCCCACTCTCCTCTCCCTATGTGTACCTCACACTCTCCCCAAATGTGCTCCAGAGAGCTGGGGGAACTTACAGAATAAATTTAGGGGCATTTGTTCTTGCCTTTTTTAAAAAAAGGAAAAGCTTTAATTGGGCAAGCAGTTAAGGCCTGGCATTAAGTTGGTGTGGAATTTTACCTTTCAACATTGCATTAGCTGGTTTTAATTGGGCAGCTAAGATGCATATTTTAAATCCATTGCATCCTGCCTCTGAGATAGGGCAAGCTAGAAAATGTAAATAAACAAACAAACCCAGAACACCGTGCACTTTACAAAATATCAAATGCATTTTAAGTGCCTACATTTGAAAATGTTCTAAAGGTTCTGTGACAGAAACCCAGGATCCAAATTATTTTTCTTATAACACCTCAACCCATCCATGTTTGTAATTATATGATTAATATCTCAGAACTGTTTTATTGTCTACTTATTTAGTATTAGGGGAAACCAGTGGGGACATGCAGTTCTTTGTGTTCTATAGTTAATTAATTGTTCAACAAAGTTAAAGGACTGTTTTGACTAGATATAGGACTCAAGCAGGAGCAGTCAAATAACCCTTTAAAAAACCAAAGTGGTAAGACTGTCCCTTACCACTGTGGCAACTGGGTGAACCATTAAAATTTAGTTCTTTTAAAGCTGTGCATTCTTCCTCTCCATTGCTGGAGCACACATCCAATCTTAATTGAAGAGTCAACCACAAACATCAGGTACTCCCTCCCTCCCCCCCTCAGGTGCATGGAAATGTAGATGAGAGGAAGAAAGGCAATACCCTGCCCATTTCTCTGATATGTTAGTGGTGTGTGCACATGTGTGTGCGCGCGCAGACACAAAAGCATCCCTTCCTGCCCCCCAAAACAGGGAAGCACTCAGATATGTGATAGTTCCTCACCCCCATCTGCAGTTCAAAATGGTACAATCCAGGAACAATTCTGCCATATATCTTCTACTTGTGTAGGCAACCCATTACAGAAACATTTCAGTCCATCTGCTCCATGGGGATACAATATTGTGTCATTAGTGATGGATGGGGGATGCTCAGTTACAGTGCTAATAAGAACATAAGAGCATAATAAGAGCCTGATTGATCTGGCCAATAGCCCACCTTGTCCAGCATCCTGCTCTCACAATGGCCAATAAGCTGCCAGTGGGAAGCTTGTGAGTAGAACATGAACACAACTCTCTCCACCGCGGTTCTCAGCAAGTGGTATCCCTGGGGACGGGCACAGGGCAGGCTGCATGGTATGAAGCTCTGTCCTTTAATATGTTGCCACCATCCCCTCTCACACACACCCAGTACCTGTGGCCTGAGATGGTGGTCTCACTCTGCCTGCTGGTAGGGCCGGCTCTGCAGTCACAGTATATGTAATTTATATAGCACGGACGAAACCCTTCATTTTGAAGCAGTCCTATCCAAATACATTTATCAAAATAAAATAAAATGATTTCTCTCATATGATTTGATGGAACTATGATTGTTATCTTACTTTTATTTTACCCCCACTTGGGTCTGCTTGTTGATGACAGGTGGGCTTAACAAGTTATTAAATAATGCAAATATAATTTAGTTATCTATGTGTGTTTTAAACATTTTACTAATTTTAATCTGGGTTTTTCAGATGATCATCTTCTGTATGCTCTAAAAAGGTAAAGGTAAAGGACCCCTGACACTTAAGTCGCAGACGACTCTGGGTTTGCGGCACTCATCTCACTTTACTGGCCGAGGGAGCCGACGTTTGTCCGCAGACAGTTTTTCTGGGTCATGTGTCCAGCTGACTTCTGGCAAAACCAGAGCAGCACATGGAAACACCGTTTACCTTCCCGCCAGAGAGGTACCTATTTATCTACTTGCACTTTTTTTGGCATGCTTTCCAACTGCTAGGTTGGCAGGAGCTGAGACCGAGCAACAGGAGCTCACCCTGTCGCAGGGATTCGAACCGCCAACCTTCTGATCGGCAAGCCCAACAGGCTCAGTTAAAATGATGATGATGATGATGCCTGTTGTTGCTTCTGTTTCCTGTACACCATTTAGAGATAGTCTTCAATCTATTAAACGGCATAGTAAAGAGATAACCAGCCATCAGCCCGACGGTCCCCTTGGCTCAGGTGGGCGGTCCCTGGGCTCCAAGCCCCGCCCTGCCCTCCTCCTCCCTCTCGGCTTCCCTTCCGCCACTTCCGGAGCGGGGTCCTTGGCTCGGAGGCGGCGGCTGCCCGGCCCGGGAGGCGCAGGCAAGCAGGCAGGCAGGATGGCGGCGGCGGCATCAGCAGCCTCCGCGTCTGTAGCGTCGTCTGCGGCCGGTGCCTCCGAGAAGGAGGCGAGCCAGCAGAGCAGCCTGGGCGCCTACTCGCCCGTCGACTACATGAGCATCACCAGCTTTCCCCGCTTGCCCGAGGAGGAGCCCGGCGGTGGCGGCGCCCCCGAGAGCTGCCTGCGCTCCAGGAAGGAGGAAGACGCGTTCCTGGCCGAGCAGGACACGGGTGAGAGCGGGAGCCGAGGGGCTGCTGCGCCGCCTGCCTGCCTGCTCCCTGCACCCTCCATCCGACCATGACTCCATGCTCCATCCTCCCATCCACCTCCGCTGCCTCCAGCCTTCGTCCACGAGTCCTAAGCAAGCATCTTCCCGCATCTCGCCCCCCTCCTGCGCCATCCCTTCCTCCTCCCCTTCCCCAGAAGCGTTTGGCACCAACATTTGGATGGCGCAGTAGCCATCCCTCGCCTCCTCTGAACGTCCCAGCCCAGCGGTCCTGGGGATCGGGACCCCACTTCTCTGCAGCCATATTTGACTCCTCAGCCTCCTCTCCCCACCCACCCATAGGGGGGGATGGTGCTGCGTGAGCATCGCTCCCCCGCCTGGGTACCAACTCCTTGCACATCCCTGCCATTTCCCTTCCTCCTGTCTTTGCCGCTCTCCACCTTTCTCATCCCCATCTCCCATTTCATTTCCTCTCCCTTTTCTGCTCTGCTACTTTCCCCTTTCAGGGCAAGAAAGTGAGTGGCTCTCCAGTCCTCCGCCCCTCCAGATCTTGCAACCCACCCTGTGTTTGCTGCTCTACAGAACACCCTTTTGTGCTAAAGCAGCCTCCTCCATCCTCATTATCTTCCCAACTCTCCCACCTCCTCTGGAAGCTCCAAATCAGCATCTCATGGTTTTACCTCCGCCCCTTTTGGTGGGGGTGACTGGATGAGCTTTCCCCAAAATGTTGATTTTTCACAGTACTGCCAAGTTAATTACCAGCCTAGTCACTCCCATCCTACATAATGTTGAGACTTTATGTGGCATCCTTTTGTTCTGTAATGCCTGAAAAATGGGGAGGGATGGGGGACAGAGGTCCTTCCCTTTATCTCTGTGAAGATAATGGAAAATATAGCAAGGGCAGAGTTTTCTGTTCTCTCACCAGCTATTGGCAAGCATTAAGACTGCCCTTGGAGACTTTTACTCTTTTTGTATCAGATCTGCACTGCAAAAGCCAGATGAAATTTGGCAGAGGTAGCCAAGACCTATCCAACTTAAATGCAGATTCCACTAGTTCTTGCAATGCGATTGTACAGGGACAACGTGCAAAGTAGAGTTTGTGGTTGCTGCCCCCGTCTCATAATTGGAGCTCTCTGAGCCACCCATTGAAACTGATTGGCAGAAGCTTTAGGATTGACAAAAGGAAGTACTCCTTCATTCAGTATGCAGTTACGTTTGTAGTTCACTGCCATCAGCTTATCTTGCTTTCTAAAAAGGTTTAAACAGACTTATAGTGGGTAGGTCAGAATAGCCAAATAGAACCTCCATGTTACAGAGATAACTGCTGTGAATCTCAGATACTGGTGATAACTCACAAGAGGAAAGCAAGAAAGATCCATACTTGGCATATTTTTTGTAATCAGATTTTTGAATGACCTAACAGGTATCAGATTTGTAATTTGGTACATCCTCCGGACTCATCACATTTTGAGAAATCCTCAGTTGGGACACATGTTAGAGGATTCAAATCACTAATTCAACAGGTTAAAAATGAATGAAAAAGCCAATATGTTGATATGACTTTATAGAGACATGCCATCTAAAACATGCTGAGGTAAGTCAACAGAACTCATTGGTTCTGATACAGATCTCCAGTAGTTCAGAGAAGTGTTTTGATGTTTTCGCCACTCCCTTTCGCTATGAGTTGCTTCATGTGTAACAATGAAGTAGTAAAAGCAAAAGCATGATCTATGCGCTTTTCTTTCTCTACCTCTACTATAACGTGGAAAGTGAGACACACAAATCTTTCCTTGAATGAGACTTGGGAGTCTAATACTCTTCTGGACTTTACAGGTCTTGCATTACTAGACAAAATTATTGATCTCCACTTTAAAATAGAAGCAAAAGGGAGAGGGAAGCAGCAGGTTTCCCCCCCCCCCCCTTTGTAACATATGAAGGATCTCTTGGAAGATTCAGGACACTGAAACCGATATGTAAAAGAAGTACTTCACTTTTATTTCGTTGTCCCATCCTGACTCACCACCGCTCTTGTGTTTTCATATTTTTCATTTCCATTTGGTCTGCTCACTCCAAGCTTCTGAAATTTGCAAAATCTAAAGAAACGTTTCAGTTTGGCACCCCCATGATTATATGTCAATCGTTTATTGGTTCTCTTTTCAGATGCATATGTATCCATTGGTTAGAATCCTGAGTGTTTCCTCATTTGAAGTTTGTTTCATTTTTTGTCAATGTGTAAAACTACTGACTCTCCTAACTGGTATTCGTTGCCAATATCTTTACAAACCTCTGTGCTCAGCATGACACTTTTACATGATGGGTTCTTCCAAGCTCTCAAAACTAGTAGCTGGCATGAAAATACAACTGCAAAAAAAAAAAGTTTTAAATAAATATTTGGGCTGTTTCTGTCCCTCTGCATAAATATTAATAAAATGATCTATGCCTATAAAACCTTTGCATTTCACTACATTAGTTATTAGTTATTCATTATAATACTTTTTTTTGCTCATATCGTGCATTTCAAATGTTCAAAGCTCCTCAACATAATTTATCTCAGTAATCATTATAATTCATAGACAAAATTTAAAAAATCCTTCCAGTAGCACCTTAAAGACCAACTAAGTTAGTTCTTGGTATGAGCTTTCGTGTGCATGCACACGATTCATAGACAAAGTTGCTTTTGTGTTGATCTATATTTTGTTTCTCTGTTGCGATTAGGTCCTCATTTTTTGTATCCCTTATGCATGTTTAAATATGCTGCCAGACATTGAACTTCCCTGCCAATGGTAGCCTCCAAGCAGGAAGAACCAGATATACCTTTTAGCACAGTTTATGTTTGTTTTGGTTCTCCAGATATTGTTGAACTACAAATCCTATTAGCTCCAGAAAGTGTGGGCAGAGAGCAGGGGTTATAGGCATTGTAATTCAGCAACGTTTATGTATTAATGTTATATATGCACACACGCGCACACACATACACGTGTATGTCAACAAGGTTGTAAGTATCGGCCGTGAAATTGCAGTGTACAATATAATTTCTACATTTTCTGCTACACCAATTGCATGGTGATACTATTTTGTATCACTAACAATTGATTGCCATGCAGTGGGACATCAAAACACATTCTCAGGCATTTGTTTTATATTGAGAAGGAGGGGATGTAAGCAGTAAATGTTATCTTCTGTTATAAATGAAATGCAGTTGGAAGTGTTTTCCCCAAGGATACATAGAAAGATTAGTTTGAGTCTGAGTTACCATAATTTTTTTATTAAGCAGAATATTTGGGGTCTACTCAGAGTAGACCCATTCAAATTAATGGCCATTCCAAACTTAGGTCCATTAATTTTAGTGGGTCTGCTCTTAGTAGTAGTTGAATGCAACCCCCTTTTTAACAGAAGGAAAACATAAATCTTTAGCAGAGATCGGTTAAAGTTGGGTGTGCTTCACTTATGCCATAATGTCTCTTGTTGATAGTTATTTTGAAAGAAGCAAATAAGTATGGGCTGATTTGGGAGGAAACAGGGTTGATCCCATTACTTGCCTGCACTGGTGGTCATCACAAGGGGTGGGATAGAGTTTCCTGTATTATCCTGATTGGAGGGATGAGATGGCACTCTTCCCCCTGACTCAGTGGGCAGGGAGAGGAACACCTGCTCAGCACTGTCAGCTGACAGTACCCTGACCACCTGTTTGGCAGGAGCAGCTCGTTCACACCCCTCAACAGGAGGGATAAGCTTTACATACAAAGCGGAAATTTAGGGAAATAGAATATATATTACAGGTTTGGTTGTCAAGCCCCACCCCCACCCCAAGCACATAGGAGCTTTAGGAATACTTTTTCAGACTGACAACAGTGGATGCCATGGACCAAACAGTGTAACATATTAATAGTGTAATCCTGTGATTCACATCACGATAAGTTCCATTGCGTTCAATGGCACTTACTCCCAGGTAAGGGTGTGTAGGATTGAAGCCTCAGAGAAAATGACTACTTCTTAGCAGTAGTGAACAGTGTGGTGGGCTGCTGCTACTCACCTGACCTGTGTTTGGTTACGTTGCTGCTTACAGAGGAGGAATTCAAGGCAGCAGTGAGGCTGGACTGGTGCAAATGCATCAACAGAATCAATCTGGTACTTCTGCCAGTACGTTTGCACCATACTGACCTTGCCACTAACTCCCTCCCTATCTCCTAGTAAGTAGCAGCAATGCAACTAATCAGAGGTCAGGTGAGAAGTGCCATCCCATCTCACCAACTGCTACAGCATGCCAGGCTGGTAGAAACTGTACCTCTTCACAGCATGAAAAAAGTCTCAAATGGGTTATGCCCATTTATAAGCAATAATAATAATAATAATAATAATAATAATAATAATAATAATAATAATAATAATTTATTATTATTTATTTATACCCCACCCATCTGGCTGAGTTTCCCCAGCCACTCTGGGCAGCTCCCAATCGAGTGTTAAAAACAATACAGCATTAAATATTAAAAGCTTCCCTAAACAGGGCTGCCTTCAGATGTCTTTTAAAAATAAGATAGCTGCTTATTTCCTTGACATCTGATGGGAGGGCATTCCACAGGGTGGGCACCACTGCCGAGAAGGCCCTCTGGTTCCCTGTAACCTCAGTTCTCGTAATGAGGGAACTGCCAGAAGGCCCTCAGCACTGGACTCCAGTGTCTGGGCTGAACGATGGGGATGGAGACACTCCTTCAGGTATACACTTAATTTACAGACATACCTTTAGGACACAGCTTACTTGATTTCTCAACAGTAAATTGTGGCACACAAACAGCATTTGATGATTTAAGGCTCAAAAGAAATTGTGTGTGTACACATTGTATGTATATAAATTTCTTGTAGATAAACCCATATTCAAGCATCAAACTATTGCTTGAAATGAGAGCGTCGTCATTTGTGACATATTTAACACCATTGCCTGTTTCCATTACAGTGTGGAGCTGTTTTAATGTGTAATTTTATTTCTGTAATATGATCCACAGTAGAATGATCCTGCGAAAGCAAAGCAGTTTTAGTCCCCTTTGATTTCAGTAGGAGAGAGTAAACCATGTCCTTAATATAAATCAAAGGAATGTAAAAGTGCTCAACTTTGGGCAGTTTGCATTCTTTGTAGCGATGATAGTTGTGGCGTCAAGCAGGGGCTGTCAAGAGAACAGAGTAAAAGTATATCACTGTTACATTGAAATACATTTGCATGCAACATTAATTTCACTTTCTTCCTGACCCCTATTGTGTAAGACCAATGCATTCTATAAAACAAGGCATCACTGGCTCTGGTGCAGCCAAGTGTTGGGTAAATTTACATTACTGGATTAAAAAAAATCAAAAATCTGCACAGATGCTTAAAGATGACCTTTTATGTATCTCAACTCATGTTTGGGAGCCTTTAAAAGAAAAGGAAGCAGGTGCAGGGATGGAATTGACTGTGCATGGCTGTGTCTGGGCAAGTAGAATAATATAATCAAAAGCAGACAAAGTATGTATAGTTAAAGCTATGGTTTTCCCAGTAGTGATGTATGGAAGTGAGAGCTGGACCACAAAGAAGGCTGATCGCCGAAGAATTGATGCCTTTGAATTATGGTGCTGGAGGAGACTCTTGAGAGTCCCATGGACTGCAAGAAGATCAAACCCATCCATTCTTAAGGAAATCAGCCCTGAGTGCTCACTGGAAGGACAGATCCTGAAGCTGAGGCTCCAATTCTTTGGCCACCTCATGAGAAGAGAAGATTCCCTGGAAAAGACTCTCATGTTGGGAAAGATTGAGGGCACAAGGAGAAGGGGACAACAGAGGACGAGATGGTTGGACAGTGTTCTCGAAGCTACAAACATGAGTTTGACCAAACTGCCGGAGGCAGTGGAAGAGGCAGTGGAGTGCCTAGCGTGCTCTGGTCCATGGGGTCACGAAGAGTCAGACACAACTAAAAAGCAACAACAACAAAGAGTTGGAAGGGACCCAAGGGTCATTTAGTCCAACCCCTTGCAATGCAGGAATCTTGGGAGTTTTAAGGGATCAGGTGCACTCCTACAATTCACCTTTGATTACTCCAATCCACATGCTTTGTGGTCTCGATCCCTCATGGATCCATGTCCACATGGATAACGTAAGACACACTATACCTTTAAAGCACATTCGAAGCATGTTCCCTCCCTCAAAGAATTCTGGGCACTGTAGTTTATTAAGGACTATTGGGAATTGTAACTCTGTGAAGGCTAAACTACAGCACCCAGAATTCTTTGAGGGAAAGACTGCTCCAATTGTGCAGTCAATATATAATTTGTACACAGCAAAAAGGAGACTGCATAACCAGTTTGGATGATGCAGTGAACGCAGCCAGCTTCCTGATGTAGGAATTTATACTGCCTCTGAATACACAGCTTCCATTTTAGCTGCCGTTGCAAATAGTTATTGATATATCAATTCCACAGAAGTTTTTGCCTAAGCCCTTTGTAAAAGCCATCTAAGCTAGGGCAATCACAGCAGGAGGAGGCAGGTAGAACTTGCAAGACTGCTGCTGGCTAAGATGTGGCCAATATAGCATATTGGAGGAGCCAGAAGGCCTGGTCATCTAGCCCAGCCCGTGAAGAACAAGTACTTTGCCACAGCCACAGCTGGTTCGTTGGGAGTGGGGAGCAGAGAGCTTATTTATATTGCGGGTGCCATTGATGATGGTTCACTGCCAGTAGCCAGCCCTGGTAGGGTGGTCCTGAAGGGGGAGACACCAAGGGGGAGATAATCCCTTTGAGTCTTTCTTTTGGAGCATGACAAAGGAGAAGGTGCTCCTCACAGGTAATTGGGTGTGCTTGTTCCTTGGTGAAAGATTGGAGCAGCTGGTGGGAGGATAGGAGTTAACTTGGCTTCCAAGTGAGAGGTGCAATGCTGGCAAGTTGTATCTGTGGCGAGAGCATGAATATCCAATGTGACTGGTGGGTGCTTTGTAGTTTTATATTGTTTTGAATTACTTATTGTACTTTTATTATTTAGTTATTTTGTATTAATTTGCTGATCACCACTTTGGGGTCCTTTATGCCCAAAAGCAGTACTAACACCTCCCCATTTGTATGTGACTGGCACACGCAACTGCTGACAAGCGCACCATTTTCAGCAGTGCAAATGGGCAAGACAGGGGCAGAACGGGGTGAGGTGGGCTTACGTGTGTTCCGCTGATACACCCGGCACCTCAGCACATAATCTTGGTGTAAATGGGGAGTAGCATAATATCCTGAGGCAGTAAATTGCCTAAGTTTGCCTTATTTTGCATGAAGATATAGTGTCAGGACGTAGAAGGTTCAAGCTAAGAGTTTAGAAGACATTAGTCTGTCTTCTTTAGCCCCAAATCACTTCAGTGGTGTTAGCATGGGATTAACCGGGAATAAATGGCATTTGGCTTCTCCCATGGGTGATTTCCCATGCTTCTGAAAAAGAGCCAAACTGAGAGCATGGAAGCAGGTGCATAGACACATTGCATGCCCACAAATTCACATTCTGTGAAGCACAGATGTCTTCCTAACACATGCCGAACTTTCTATACTCTTTGCTGCTAGGTAACTATGTATGATAAGGAAATTTCCAGTCCACCAATATGGGCTTTGGTTCTCCATTCCACATGGTTGTCAACAATCTTTGTGTTTCTTAAGGCGTGTCCACGCTTCCACTTGTCCTGTGCCTAGAAAGCATGGGGGGGTGTCTGAGAGGATTTTCATTTGTCCGACCACTTTCCCTGGGAAAGCCCACTGTTTACTACTGAACTGGAACAAATTTCTATCAAGTTTTCCTGGGGAAAAGCAGTGGGAGAAGAGGAAGTGTGGGCGAGCCCATAGCCATGTAAGAAAGACACGATGAGTTTCTGTAGGCTGTGATAAAGAGCATCTATACCTCAGTGGGAAAGCATTTCATTAAATGTTTTAATAATGATAATAATAATGTTATCATTTGGTTACGAGCATGAGCCTGCCATTTTGTTTATGCTGTCTGACCCCCCCCAAAAAGGACCTTCCAAAATAATCTCCCTGTATTATGGACTTTATGTGATTATAAATGGGACATGAAACAAAGGACCGGATCCAACTCACAGGTCCATCTGACAGAAACCTGTGCAATTTTCCTGTCACTTTCTTTACTGAAAAGGTCAGAGGGAACCATCAACTGACAAGGACCAAAATACTATGCTGATCTCCAAATGGGATGCTTCTGTGGTTGTTGCTGTCTTTGTATCTATAGAATCATAGAGTTGGATGAGACCCTGATGACAATCTAGTCCAGCCCTCTGCAATGCAGGAATATACAGCTGTCCCAGACAGGGATTGAATCTGCAACCTTGGCTTTATCAGCCCTAGACTCTAACCAACTGAGCTATCCAGTGCTGATCTCTAGCTCCTTCTGCCTCCTCCTCTTTGAAGGGAAGAGCCTCAGACCTGGACAATGTCTTGAATCGACAGGGACCGGAGCACTCTGTGGATTGATGGAAGGACTGCTTCTTCCATGGCTTCACATCTTTGCCATTACCCATCTCACGAGCTGATTTGCAGTTCCTTCTGCCACTCCCTCTGGAGGGAAGAGCTTTGAGCAATAACATCAAAGCTTGCCATAAAAACCTCTGTGTATTTCTAAGGCAGGTGTAGACACAGGTGCCTTCGATCTCCAGAACTCCCCACTCCACCCAACACAGAAATCTGTGGTGTGGCTTAGAGAAGAATAGAAACATTATGTTTCACACTCTAGCACACACAGCCAAGGCAAGGTGGAAAGGGCTGCCTTTCGGGGAGAGGTTTTTTTAGCAATAGCCAGGGTAAATAGGCATGCTGCATTCTTTCCTTTGGGCTGATGGAAGCACAATGGCCACGTTGTGCTCAGGAGATCAGCAAACGGAAGTAATGGTGTGTGGCAATAGACAGCACCCAGCGAAACATTACCATGCATGTTTTAAAAAACAAAAACCCCAACCCATCAAAATAATGTACTTCAGTGTATCCACACATAATTTTATTCTTACCAAGCTTGCATGCCAGCTCAATCTCTCCAAGCGGTAGCAAGATTACAGGGTGTTCCAGGTGCTCATCTAGGGTTGGCAATTCTGCTGGGAGTCAAGGTACAGCAGAGACTGTTCTGTGTGTGTTTTCTAAGAAATATGGTTTATTGTACACACATTGAAAAAGTTAGGATTCCAGGTGGAGAAGTCGAAGTTGGAAACAGAACTGTTAGAACCTAAGACTAAAGTACTTTCAAAAATGTATAATTTGCTGCTGAAATGGAACACACAAGACGAAATGGTCAAATCGGCAATGATAAAGTGGGCACAGGATGTTGGGCATAATATTATGTTTGAAGATTGGGAAAGGTTGTGGACCACTGGGCTGAACTTCACTGCATGTAATGCTCTGAAGGAAAATGTAATGAAAATGATATACAGGTGGTACATGACCCCAGTTAAATTGGCTAAGATATACCATTCATCTGATAATAAATGTTGGAAATGTAAGGAAAATGAAGGAACATTCTTTCACCTCTGGTGGACTTGCCCTAGAGTGAAGGCCTTCTGGGAGATGATATATAACGAATTAAAAAAGGTGTTTAAATATACCTTTACCAAAAAACCAGAGGCCTTCCTCTTGGGCATTGTTGGCCAGAATGTGTTAAAGAAGGACAGAACATTTTTTATGTATGCAACAATGGCAGCAAGGATATTGATCGCTAAGAATTGGAAGACTCAAGAGCTACCCACCCTGGAAGAATGGCAGATGCAGCTGATGGACTATATGCAACTAGCTGAGATGACCGGCAGAATCCGAGATCTGGGAGAAGAGAGAGTTGAAGAAGACTGGAAGAAGTTTAAGATTTATTTACAAAAATATTGTAATTTGGCTGAAAGTTGATAGGGATGCCAGAATAGAAATAACTGTCTTTCACTAAACTAGACTTAAGCTTAACCATATTTTAATGATTGAATCTAAAGACTACGAACAAAATGATAATTTGCTTGGAAATAATTTTATAACGATGCAAGTGTGTGGGGGAGGTGCGAGGGAGTCCAAAGTGATGATGAAAAGATGTTAAAAAATTAATGTTATTTTACTGAATATGTTTTTTTTGTATTGAAAAACCTTAATAAATATATATTGAAAAAAATATATTGTACACACATTGTACTTTGGAGAGAGTTCAGAGCATTGCATTTCAAGGAAGGCTTTTTCCACACAGCAGCGTAGCATCAGATTCCAAGACTTCTCTGTCTCTGTCCCAGCCTGCCTTCAGCCAGCCTGCCAAGATGGTTCTGACCTTTAGGCCCCACATGGACTTATTTCCTGCTTCTCCTTCCCAGAAAACCTCTTGCCAAGCAACTCCTTCCCTTCTCCCAAGCCTAGTTTTAAAAGGTGGTAATTTTCCTGTGTGACACCACACCCAAGTTATGTGGCAACCACCCCCTTGGTTACCTGTAGGGTTTTTGGTATTGCAGATGCCTTAACAGCAGAGCTATCATCTGCCTCTGCCCCTGTCTGGAAGAAAAATAAGCTCAGCCCAGCACCCAAGACTCTAGAAATCTGGCACCCAGAGATCTGCGGGATCCCTGTTTTCCCTCTAGCCCATAACATTATGTTGGATCTTTCCCTTTACTGGATTATCCACAAATTTGAAAAATTGGATTAAATGGGGTGGGAGTGGGGAGTTTGGTTTGCCATTTGGATGAAGATGGTGTTATGCGGATGATGTAAAAAACATACACACATGGGTTGAATCAAACCCACTCCCAACTGCTGTGTGTACACCCCCTGCGTTCTTGCATTGATAACATAGCTAGAGTTATTATGAGGTAGCAAGACAAACGTTCTTAATACAAAGTGCTTCCTCGCAGTTTAATCTTGTAAATATTAAAGACCAGTATTTTAAATTTTGTGGAGAATACCCTGTCTCCTTAATGAAATGCGAAATGGCATCGCTGCAGCTACTACTATGTTTCCTGATGCTAAGTAGACCCTCCCAGTATCATAAGGAGGCATGACAAGTGGGGTGGAAGTAATGACCATGAGTCATAGCTGCATGGGTAAACTGGTCGTCTCCAGGATGTAGAGTGGCCCACTTCATAATTTAATACTGCCATTCAACTTCCAAGAGTTAAAGGGGAGTATGTGTAACGTGATCCCATAATAGTGGAACCAGAGCCAGCAAACTTTCTGAATGCTCAGGCTGAGCAGAAAAGCAATACCATTGGAGCAGGAACAGGTATTCCGTGTTCCGTGAGTGTCTTTGTCTATGATTTTGATTCTGAGTTTTTCAGCATCTCACTCCTGTGTCCGTCACTTTTCTCTCCTTTGTGAATGAAGATCCAGATTCGTTCTTAAAATCAGCTCGCCTTCAGCGCCTGCCTTCATCTTCATCGGAAATGGGCAGCCAGGATGTCTCGCCTCTCCGGGAGACCAGCAAGGACCCATTCTCTGGGGACTGCAGCTGTCGCCAGGACGGTCTGACTGTGATCATCACCGCCTGCCTAACGTTTGCTACAGGAGTCACGGTGGCCTTAATCATGCAGATCTACTTTGGAGACCCACAGGTAAGAAGAGGTATTTGACCGTTTTTCTCTTGATAGGGAAGCTTGCATTGAAGTAGGAAGAACCTGCTTTTCATGAATAATGGTAGCTTCTAATTTTGCTTGCTACAGTTAATCATGATGTATTCAAAGTGCTGTTTTGGGAACTGCCACACTTCTCTTACTGCGCCAGTTCAAGATCAACTACAAATTGCATAACTACTTGCTTATAATAGTGAATGTAATAGTTACTATAGTTACCAGCAGCGTTCAGTGTTGCGAACTCACCATGAGCATGAAGCACTTTGAATGCACCATTTGTCAAAGGGTGAGCCGCACATCGGAACCTCACTTTCCCAGTGCTTTCCCAGTTTCTCTGTCATGTGCTGCTCTAAGCATGTAAGGGCTTATCCACACTTACCTTTTGCCATGCTCTTTCTAGGCACAGGTCTGTGCTTTAAAGCTCTGTGTACAAGTGTTCTCCCCATCCCAGAACTTTCCCCATGAAAACCCACCCTGTAAAGCTGAAGCACAACAAACAGCTTTTTCGCAGATTGCCGTTTGTGCCAATTCAGCTGTAAAGAGTGTGTTTTCGTGGGGAAAGCTCTGGAGCAAGAAGACAAAAAGGCACCCGGACACAGAGCTTTAAAGTGTGGACCGTGCCTGGAAAGCATAGAGGAAAGGCAAGTGTGGATAAGCCCTAAATGTAACCGGGCATATTCTACGCAAGATGGAATGGTCCCACTGCAACTCTGTTTTTCCTGTTCCTGCAGAGGCAACATCTAATGCTTTTGTACTAGAGCTGAAACATTTTCACCTATATTTTTATCCCATCTTTATGACTGACCCAAGAAAATCTAGAAAGCTTCATGGATAAACAGGGAGCTGAACTAGTACCAGAGGAAGTTGCGTTATACCAGGTCAGACAATTTGTCCATCTAGGCCAGTGACTGGCAGGAAGTCTCCAAGGTCCCTGGTGGAGATCCTTCATGTTCTTTACCACCTGATCCTTTCTTCTGGAGACGCTAGGGACTGAATCTGGACCTTCTGCATTCAACTAATGTGTTCTATCACTGAGCTATGGTCTCTTCACTATACGATTGGTATCTTTGATCATAGTCTAACATCCATTGCACCACACTGGCTCTCTTTCCTCACTGAAGCCTCGTGGCTCAAAACATGCATTCAATTCAGAAGAGAACCTCCTTCGCTTCCTGTATCTCAGTTAATATTCGGGGTGCTTCCAGACAGGTGGTTATTGTGGGATCCGTGCTGCATCAGAATGCCATTCCCTATTTTTCTCTCTCCATTTAATCTGGATTTACCTTTCTTGTGGAAAAACTGACAAGCTTCCCCTCCCCCCCCCCAAATGTTGCCAGTGACTTGTTTATGATATGACCTGAATGACCCATCTTCTACATACAGCCTCCATCTGAATGATTCCTCAGTAATGATTCATGACAAAAGCAGTCAACAGCATTACCTGTGAAAACAATCTAAAGTCCTAAGTAAGTTGCTCTCTTTGGGCATTAAAGCAGGTACAAAAACCTTCCAGCAGTGCTTTTTTCCTGGGGGGATGCAGGGGGACGCGTGCCCCTAAACATTTTGTGAATCTAAGTTTGGCCTCATTGAGGGGCAGTATTTCAATATGAGTAGGAAAATGAGAGTGGCCCTAAACATTTTTTAGAAAGAAAAAAAAAGCACTGCCCTCCAACTGTTGTAGGACCACAACGGCCATCATTTCTGATCACTGGCCATGTTGGCTTGGGTTGATGGGAACTGGTGTCCAGCTATGTCTGGAGGGCCCCATCCTTTCTTTAACATAAACACATGATGGAGGCTGGACCTTTCTGGACCTACCTAGTCCCCAGCACATGAAGCTTTTGTCTCATAATGTGACTTCCCACAGATATTCCATCAAGGTGCCGTAGTCACCGACGCTGCTCGCTGCACAGCACTGGGGATCGAGGTATTGAACAAGCAAGGCTCCTCCGTGGATGCAGCCATCACCTCAGCCTTATGCTCAGGAATCATCAACCCTCACACGGCCGGCATTGGTGGGTAGGTGTTCGCCACGATCTCCTTTGCTTATCATTTGTCATCCTTTTGTGTCACCCTAGGAAGCCTCCTGGCCCTCATCAGAAAAGAGAGTTCTGTTGCCATTGCTGGGCAAACTCCTACAACTGTTGGGGAAGCGACCTTTGCAAATGCTCCACGGTGATATTGGTCTTGTTGTTCTCACACGGGCCTTATTTGTCTGATGTGGTGGTGAGGAAGTCCATGCTGATTTTAAGATTTGCATGTGGCAAATCCAGGCTCATGTGGCAGCCTGAAAGTTGAATGAAGCCTTCCGCAAGTTTTGACTGGCTCTTCTGCAGTGGATTGTGGAGGAAAGAAGTTGTGTAAATGTGCCCTACTGAACCAATAACTGTACGCTAATGATACTGTGTCATATAAACTGTTCTAATGAATGATAATTAATGCAAGCTTCAAGAGCTGGTTCACACATTGCCGTCTTAAATGAGGAAATGTGTGACATCGTGCCCACAGTTGTTTATATTGTCCTCTGGGAAAAGGAAGCACGATTCCTTCTTCCAATGGCCAGTGAAAGACAATGGCAGCCAGTTCCTTTCACTATTTGCTTTCTACTGCAGAAGAAAATGAGTGCTGGGAGTGACCTCTGGCCACTCTATGCCACTGGTGGGAAACTTCAGGTCTGAGGAACAAATGTGGCCCCCAAGTCACTCTATCTGGCCCTCAGGAATCTTGCCGCACCACATACCCTCCCCTACTCTGCACCTTCCTTGAGTGTCTTTGCCTGGCTCGAATGGTTCCTTGAATGTTGACAGTGCCTTTGCTTGCCTGGATGAAGGACTGAGAGGAATGTCCGAATATGTACAGAAATTAGTTTACTCTACAAAGGTAAAGTGCACACCTGTTGCTCTGCTCAGTTTTGCCTTTGATTCTTCTTATCATTTACATGTGGCTCCTAGAAGGTTGCCCAGAAGGGAATGTGGCTGCTTGGCTGGAAAAGATTTCTCATTCCTGCTCTATACTGAAAGGAGGCAACCTATTCTTTGCTTCTGTCAGTGAGGCCGATCTTATGTACGGCTTTGTGAAAAGGGCGTGTGGATCAACCCATTGTTCTAACAGATTGTAGGGCAGAGGCTTCCTGTGTATGTTGAGTTTAGGATAGGGTCACCTGGGGAAATGGCCTGGATGATAATATATTAAATAATCTCCACCGTCGGGTTTTTATTGGTACTTCCTGGTATTCTAAGCTGTGCAGATCAGAGACAGATTTCTGTGAATCTGAAGGTGGCTTTGGAGGTCAGTTGGGTATAGCGCCATAGAAGGACTGCCATGCATCTTCCTCCAAAAGACAAGCATGTGTCCGTCTGGAACATGATACAGTTTGCTCATCCCTGCCATTTATTTAAGCCAGGGGAGTTTCTGCACTCCAGAGGCCAGATTCAACTGCAAATTTCATCAACCTTTACCTCCTCAACACCTGGCCCTCTGCCCATAGCTGTGGCCTCCTTTCAGCCATCAGAATGTTTGTTTTAAAGAGGTTTTATGCAAGAGAGATTTCAAGTGTTTTGATAGCCAGAACACCAGGAAGTTCTTGAGCATATTACATAAACAGAGACACTCAATAACAGCCCATCAGATGGGATTTGAGAAAACCTTTGTTGAAACTGGAAACCCTAGTTTGCCACCCAAGCTGCTTAATCAAAACATATGTTCAGGAGTAAGACAAAAAAACAAAAGCAAAAAAGAACAGCAACCAAAATTATCACAACGGTAAGGCTAGTTGAAGGTTAAGTACTGGCTGATTTAATGCATAGAGTCGCTCTGTTTTAAATAGGGATTAAAGTATCAGGTGAACACCAACAGTTTAAGTAGAGAAGTGCTTGTTAGGCATGTTTCCCAGTTACAGTACTCTGATGAAAGCTTGACCTGTATAACAACATTCTGAGGGGTAACAGGGTTAGTCTATTAAAGCAATTGCAAGGAAGAGGGTCTTAAAGACTAAGCTCATCCACAGTCCCATTTGCCATTCATTCCGATTCAGCAGTGAAGCATGGATTTTCCATTTTATTTCTATGCCACTTTTCATTCAAGAGACCCCCCAAGACAGCTTGCAAAGGAGTCCCCTATAGGAAGGTGTGGAAGAACAGGTATTGAAATTTGGCTCTTGTTGATGGTCTGGAAATGAGAGTCTCTGAACTGTAATTGCTGCCCTCTGGCTATAGTATATAGGCCAACTCTGGTGATTCCTCAACAAGGGAAGTGCACTTCCTATTCGCAGAAACACTTGATTCATCTGATTCCAGGTGGCCCAAAGATTTCAAAAGGTCCTTAGATTTCAGGGTCCAGTATCAAGAAACAGCTTTTAAAATTAATGGCAGGGATAAGTCACTTCCAGGTCTACAGTTGACGCAAAGCAGGCTGCAATGAGCACACAACAAATAGTTGTCTACTTGAGTTGACAACGCCCAGGCACAAAGTTAGCATTTTGTTTTGGTGACTGGGTGTGGAGATGGATGTCCGCATCATTGATTTATGCCTTGGTTATACAACTAGTGACGACACAAATATGTACTGCTGGAGGGAGGAACTGGATGGTTCAGAAGGGCAAAGTTCTTTGGTTACAATTCTATGCTGGCATCACACCTGGTTTTGTGATGGACTTGCTGATGAACACAAAGCCTCTAAGGCCAAGGCACTGATTTACACCACCAGCTGCACAGAGAGGAAGGGCTTTCTCAGTAGGAAGAGACTGGGAAAGCCAATAACATTGTCCTGCACCTATTAAAGGTACAGCACCTCTAAAAAAGCAGCAATGCTTTTTTCTACATCATGTGGTTGAATGAATGGGTTGCATTCGTGGCTAGTCCTACTCAGAGTAGACCCACTGAAATTAATGAACATGACTAACTTAGGTTTATTAATTTAAATGGGTTTACTGAGTAAAACTTGTTGGCTACAACCCAATGATTCTATCCTTTGCCAGGCTTATACCAACAGGTCCCAGCACACAAGATATCTGAATTGTTTGGCACAAGCATAAAACACAATCTTTTTGTACCTCTCTCTGCAAAACTGCCTAATGTGACTTGTGCAGTTGCATTCAAAACAGCCTCTCCATAGTTCTTTTAAAAATATTGATCTAAGTTTCTCCACACCTAATTGTTGGCTTCCTCACCACTTACCTGTGTAATAAGTCCTTGATTTTTTTGTCACTTATACCCATCACAAAGGATTAACAAACAGATTAAGAGGGGTGTTGCTAGAGGGTAGCCAGGGGACTGAACCCCAGATCTTTTGTGCTGGGACCCAGATCTCTCTCCACCCCCCCACCCCGTCTCTTCCCCAATTTTAATGAAAACTGCTTTAAAAGATGCTTGCTTTGCAGTGGGGAAGTTCCATTGCACTGCTTAAAGGCTTTGCACTAGCAGAACTATTTAGCTGGATCCAGTCCAGCTGCTTAATGTACTGATGGAACAGTTGTTTGTTTGTTTGTTTGTTTGTTTGTTTGTTTGTGCCCTGCCCATCTGACTGGGTTGCCCCAGCTACTGTGGGCAGTTTCCAACAGAATGCAAAAATACAAGAAAACATCAGATATTAAAAACTTCCTGATACAGGGCTGTTTAACTCTTTGACATCTGATGGGGTGCATCAGAAGGCCCTCTGCCTGGCTCCCTGCAGCTTCACTTCTCACAATGAGGGAACCGCCCTCAGAGCTGGACTTCAGTGTCTGGGCTGAACGATGTGGGTGCAGACGCTCCTGCAGGTATACTGGGCCGAGGCTTAAAATTGTGCTTACTTTAAGATGCTGTAGCAATGGTTTGTACTGGAGCACAGCCTAGGAAGAAGTCATTCTATAGTTGCTGAAGCTACAGTATTTTCAATGTGTGTTTCACTCTGGTATTACTCTGTTGTTGCAGCGGAGGAGTAATGCTGGTCCATGACATCAGGAAGAATGAGAGCCGGGTAATTGATTTCCGAGAGACGGCCCCTTTCAGCATCCAAGAAGAGAGCCTTAGGAAGGCTTGGGAAACAAAGGTGCGAGAGAGCCTTTGTTGTTTGGGGGGGGGGGTAGTTGGTTGGTAACTGTCTCAATTTCTTCTCCCTTAACTTACCTGTTCTGGTATCTTCCACGCCACTTTCCTCTTCCAGAGCCCATTAGGGCTTGCGACTATTAAAAAACTTCCATCTCCTCAATACATTGCTCTTCTTGCTTTCCATCTGGAGATTTATTTATTTTAATGTTATTTATTTAAGACAGATTCAGCTTCAATAGTGCAATTGGCACTTTTGGTTTTCTTTTTACGCTTCCCTCTGTTCCTCCTTTTATCCAGCCAGGTCTTCTGGTTGGTGTTCCAGGCATGATCAAAGGACTCCATGAAGCACATCAGTCTTATGGGAGGTATGAACATTTTCTCTGCTCAGGCATTCCATTGTTCAGCTCCAGTTGGAGGACTGATGCATGCATGTAATAAAGGTGTGCTATTTATTGTTACATTTATATCCTGCCTTTCCTGTAAGGAACTCAAGGGCTACAATCACACAGCAATTTATTCCGTTTTCAAAGACAGCTCACCTGCAACACATGCAATCTTTAACTGTTATGTAGCTATCTGTCAGCTGCCATGTCATGCATGTTTCTGTGTTTGCCAGACTGCCATGGAGACAGTTGCTGGGCCTTGCTGCAGATGTGGCCCAGGATGGATTCAATGTCACACATGATTTAGGTGAGTGCATTTATGGAACAAAAGGTGCAAAGTGAAGTTGTATGTACACATTGCCTCACATGATTTGATCCTAGAAAATGCAAAATTCCTCAGACTTTGCAGGCTGAGACTACAGGCCCAAACCTGCATACTTTCCCCCCTCTTTTTCTTTTTTTAAAAGTGCCATTGAAATATATGAATGTTCGTTCTCAGCTATGATGTTCAGAACTTGAATGCACTAGGTGTTCCTCCTTCCACATTTTTTCTATGTCATCTTTTCTTAGGGTGCTTTCAGGTTATCAGTTTAATGAGCATTAATCTTTGTTTGCTGGGAGATTTGATGACATTGGCTGCTGAAAGCGTATTCATTCTGACTGTGGGAAGGCTAGACAATATTGTGTCCAAGCAAGTGTCATTACACACTTTCCAGTGCCCTTTCCCACATTGCAAAAGGCTGATTTTTTTGTGGAAGCAGGATTGTTCCCCAATACCTCGCAGTCAACCATAATTGTGCAACCTGAGAAATTTGCCAGGATGTGATTGAATCCCACCTGAAAATAACAACTGTGTGGAAGTGCCCCAAAGAATCTTGTTCTCAATTCTTTCCCTCCCTGGTTCCTTGTGTAGTGACCTCAGCTTTCCAGATGTGTGATTTAGGGTGCCATGAGATGCCAGTGTGTGATTGAATCCAACCCCCAAATAGCCAGTCTGGAAGCATCCTTGGCAACCACTAGTGTGGAGTCATGTCACACAACTGGACTGAAAGGATGCTACAGGAAAGTTTTAGCATTACATTTCTCCCCATAAAGCTCCACCTCACTGAAGTAGTTTTCAGGTGCTTTTACATGGGGGCTTTAAGAAACAAAATGGCTGAAGACATGATTTGCTTGTGCCAGTCCAGTTCTCAAAAATGTCTGGGCAGCATCTTCCACCTGGTCCATGATTTGCTTTCCTGATCCAATGGTAGCAAAATCTGATGGGGAATGTTTGCTTACAGTCATTTGGGCCCAGGGAAAAGCCCTTATTTCTAAATGTATTTATGAACCATACCATAGTAGCCTGCAATATAGGATACAGCAGAGACCCTCATATACTTAAAATCTCTCACTCTCACACACATATTTCCATTCTCTTTCACTCATGCATGTGCACAAATATATATTTGTTTAAACTCTTTTCAGCCTATTCATTTCTCATTTAAAGTAATATCATCATAAAGCAAAATGATGAATCCCAAACACTGCCACCACACAAAATGCAGCTAAACAGAAGGCAGCATAGAGCAACATACAGTACTTTTCCATGTAAAAGATTATGTTTTTTCCTGTAAAAATCATGACAAAAAGTGGGGGTTGTCTGGTCGGGGACAGAGGGTGGCGCTTGGGGGGGAATTGTCATCGCACCACTCCTTGGTGTGTGGAGTGCCTCAGGGTGCAATTCTCTCCCCGATGCTTTTTAACATCTTTATGCGCCCCCTCGCCCAGCTTGTCTGGAGTTTTGGGCTGGGTTTCCATCAGTATGCTGATGACACCCAACTCTATCTGTTGATGGATGGCCATCCTGACTCGGCCCCAGACACACTGACCAGATGTCTGGAAGCTGTGGCTGGATGGTTACGTGGGAGCCGGTTGAAGTTAAATCCTTCGAAGACAGAGGTCCTCTGGCTGGGGCGGGATGATATGGGATCGAGGGGCCAACTCCCATCTCTTGCGGGGGTGCAATTAGTGCCAGCACCGTCCGTTAAGAGTTTGGGTGTAATCTTCGATACCTCCCTCTCTATGGAGGCGCAGATTACAGCTATAACAAAGGCGGCATTTTTTCATCTCCGCCAAGCTAAGCAGTTGGCCCCTTATCTCTCTCGCCCTGACCTAGCCACGGTGATCCATGCGACGGTCACCTCCAGACTGGATTATTGTAACTCGCTCTACGTGGGGCTGCCCTTGAGACTGACCCAGAAATTCCAGCGGGTGCAGAATGCCACGGCGAGACTCCTTATGGGGTCTTCACTGCGAGATCACATTCATCCGGTACTATACCAGCTGCACTGGCTCCCGGTGGAGTACAGGATCAGGTTTAAGGTGCTGGTTTTAACCTTTAAAGCCCTATACGGCCTAGGACCCTCGTACCTACGGGACCGCCTCTCCTGGTATGCCCCACAGAGAAACCTACGGTCTGCAAATAATAACATCCTCAAGGTCCCAGGCCTCAGAGAGGTTAGGCTGGCCTCAACTAGAGCCAGGGCCTTCTCGGCTGCGGCTCCAATCTGGTGGAATGCTCTGTCACAAGAGACTAGGGCCCTGCGGGACCTGACATCTTTCCGCAGGGCCTGCAAGACAGAGTTGTTCCGCCAGGCCTTTGGTCAGGGCGCAGCCTGACTCCCTCCTCTGGCAACCTGCACAGAATTTTGCTTAATCGGTTGCCATCAATCTGATTTTAATTAATTTTTATAATGAAATATTTTTAATTGTGTGATTATTGTTGTTAGCCGCCCTGAGCCCGGCTTCGGCTGGGGAGGGCGGGATATAAATAAAATTTATTATTATTATTATTATACATGGGTAGTGCATAGGGTGGACGTTTGATTGGTTGCTGCCGTGGCTGTCTGCGGCTATTGTGTGTTGTGCGTGTTATTTGTTGCTGTGTCAATGGCTGCTGTTGATTGGCTGACACTCCAGCAGTTGGAAGGGCAATGGGACAGACAGGAGTTGGATTTTGTGATGTGTGTTGGTGAGCGATTTTTGGCAACCCCCCTAAAAGAAGCTCAACAACCCTGGGTAGTCTCAACAACTCTGTGCCATCTCCCCCATTTTCTTAAATTTGAGTCCCCAAAAATAAGGGGCGTCTTATACATGGGGTGTGTTATAGACAGAAAAGTACGGTAGTTCAGCTGGTCAATTATCAGTCAAGACCTGGCAAAAAGAACAGTCTTAACACCTGGCACATAAATGCTGGCAAAGTAGGTGATTAGTGGGTAGATGTGCAGAAGCCGTTCAGCAAATGAGGCACCACCACCAACAAGGTCTTTACCTCTGAAGAAGGGCCTTATTTGCTGAAGACCTTAATCATGGGTATGTTCAAAATATACAGGGTGTAGATTCTTTCTGTGTGGGCAGTCTTCCTAGACCTTTCCCCCCCAAAAAAGTTGATCTGAGCATCTTTTGCGGTAATTGCCACTCACCCTGCTGTTGTCTCTCTCGTAGCAATGGCTATAAAAGAAATGAAGGAAGAGCAAAACTACTCAGATAAATTCAGAGAGACCTTCCTTCCAGATGGCCAGCCCTTGTTGCCTGGCATGTTTGTGAGAAGACCAGACCTGGCTGCTCTTCTTGACTTGCTTGGGTCGGCAGGGGTCTCAGCTTTCTACAGCGGAAATGTAACACAAGAGATTATTTCAGAGGTGAGTCAACCCGATTCTTTTCTCTGTGTGGATTGTTATGTGCATTTGATGCCAGAGAGGCATCGATACCAGATTGTTTTGTTTTGTTCTCATTATAGAACGTCCTAGAAAGTAGTGGGGGGTTGCACCATTCGGGTGAATAGGGTGCTGTCCCACTAATCTCAGCCCAGCCTCTGCCTGCCTATTTACTTACAAGAGGTGACACTGGCTGCCAGCTTAGTCTCAGTGACACACTAACCCATTTGTAGTACAGAAATACAGTGGTACCTTGGGTTACACACGCTTCAGGTTACAGACTCCACTAACCCAGAAATAGTACCTCGGGTTAAGAACTTTGCTTCAGGATGGGAACAGAAATTGTGCAGCGGCAGTGGGAGGCCCCATTAGCTAAAGTGGTACCTCAGGTTAAGAACAGTTTCAGGTTAAGAACGGACCTCCGGAACTAATTAAGTTCTTAACCCAAGGTACCACTGTATACTTTTTTCTAAGTCCAGAATTGTTCACGCTTGTCCTCAACATGCTGCTTTCAGTCCATGAACACCCACAAAACATAATTAAAAACATCAGTAGATACTAGTTGGTTATAAAGATTGAAAGAAAAGAGAGTGAGGTGGACCAAAGGTATCGTTTGGTATGAGGCAATATACCTTGTGTTCCTGAAGTGCCCTTGCAAAGGATGTGGACAGGGAAGGATACTGTCAGGAAACTGACATCAGAGCAACAGGAGAAGGAGAGGCTCTCCGATTCTGCAGAGGAAGGTACCAGCACTAGGGGGAGACGCAGCTTGATAGAGGGGGAAGGAAATCAGCGTAACACCAAGGAGCCAGGAGAGCAAATGGGAGAAGAGGTGGAAGGGCTCTGGGATTCTTCCTTGGAAGTCAGTGGGGAGAGCACTGGTCCTCCACTACCCACGCCCTCCTTGCGCAGGAGACTCCCGTGCAATGAGAGGCGGAGACGATTGGGTGTCAAACAGCTTTTATGCTGGCAAAGGTTTAAGAAACGCCCACAGACAGATTCTGCTAGCGACTGAGGCAGCCACGCTGAGATGGGCTGTGCAGTCAAGACGGTTTAACCAAGCAGCCAAGCTCCCAAAAGGGGACAGTTTATGCACGAGTAACTCCAAATCACTACAGATACCTAAAAAGGTGAATCCCAAAACTACTTAACGAGATCTGAACATATTCAGTAGGCATGGAAGGCTGGCTGACTTGGACTGGGGATATAAAGAAAATGGGGAGGAGGGGCGATGGAATGGAGTACCCTGTAACAGGACACTGAACAGGAGTACTTCACAGTGCAGGTCCCACTTATGAACACCAAAGGCGTAAATAAATACTGCATTTAGATGATGTAACATGATTTCAACTTTTCAGGTCCCTTCGGCCTGTTTTTTTAATAATCACGACGGAAAAAAGTGCATTGCCTCTCCCTCCCTCTCTCTCTCTCTCTCTCTCTCTCTCACACACACACACACCCTCATAAGGTTTTTTAACCAGCACTTCTGAAAACTCTAAGCAGCGCTAAACATAGAGAGGGGCTTTTTGGAAGGTTGCCAAATCCCAGGGGAAATCTCCCCCTCCCCTCTCTCTTCTTTGTTTCCTGGGAAGGCGAAAGGACATTGCAAGAGAGAGAGAGAGAGATTCAGATATCTACATTTAACTAATCTGCACTAATCCCCACTTTACTAGCTCTGTCCTTTTCGAAATGTATAAAATGGCTGCCATAGAATAAAGAAACGCTAGGAATCAAAAGCTTGTAAGAACACAAGGAACTGAGATGAGGCAATAAAAAACCTGGCATTGAAACCAAGCGGTGGGCATTTGAGTCAAAGACATGCAGGTGGCACTGCACTAGGGTAAATAGTGTGGGAACGCTTGATCCCATAGCATTATTGAAGCAAAAGGCTGAAATGGATACGATTGTGGAGAGATTCTGATTTTGTTCTGGTTAGGGGCAACAGAATATTTAGCCCCTTCCCCCATGCACAGCTTTTCAGCTCTAAATCCCCAGCCCCCAAGCTATTAGCTTTGCAGACACAAAAGCAAAATGCAGGGATGGTACCTAACAACACAGGATTCAAGTATCATTTTGGATTTTAAAAGCCAAACACATTGATATTTACAATGTTTTAACTCTCCTGAACATGAAGCATATTCATGGTAGTCCACAGAATATGTCCTAGAGAGTCTGATGTAAGTAAGGAAATGCAAGAAGATTTGATTCTTATTCAAGTTTAAATGAATTGAAAATGGTGGGCTTCAAACTGTGTTCTGGCCAGGATTCCTTGTAAGCTTCATGAGGATTACAGATTAGTAATGGTGACATCCAAATTTCCCAGGGAAAAACAGTCACAGCTTATCTTCCCTTGCAGTGGGGAATGCTGGTTGTATTCTAAGGTCCAACATGCAGGGCTAACCAGTGTGTGCACTGTTGATTTTTGTTTTGGTCAAAAAATAGAATACTTGGTATAATAAAAATGAGAATTCCCTGGATGCCTAGTTGCAGGTTTGGGCAAGTACTCTTTGTTGAGAAAGCCCCAGTAGAGATTTAAAATCTCAAAATATGCAGCAAAGTAAAGCATGGAAATATAGGCTGTTATGTGGGGATGAGTTCCATAGCTAAGCCTGGCAGGACAGCTTACTCTATGGTCTTAACCCCTTCATGCATTAATTATAATCAAATAAAGCATGTTGGTTATATGAGACTGATTATCCCACACATAGACCGTAGATTAGACCCCAGAATCATCTGCAAAGTCAGTGTTCTTCAACAAATAGGTTAGTGTGGAAAGAGTTCATTGAACATAGAGACTTTGAAAACCACTGATCTAGAATAAAAATCAGGGCCAGGACCAGGAGTCAGCATTGTTGGGAATCTTCTGAGACCCACATCTCTACAGAAGCCCACAGATGACTTTTGGAGCTTCACAGTCCATTCTGTTTCTCCTCCTTGCCCTGTTGCTGCCCATGGTCCTGCCTTCTTCAAGCATGCAAGCAGTAACAAGAAGAGAGAGTATCTTCTTCCACTTGCTTTGCATTCCCTCTGGTTGTGCAGGTTGGGGTTAGAGGGAAAAGGCAAGCGAATTTGTGACAGTGGCAGTGAAATTGGTGGAAAGGTTGGCCCTCTCAGAGAGGGGAGACAGAGGGCATCTTGCCCACGACCCTCCCAAAACTGGGAACCATCAATAGCTGCAATTCTTTAGGCAGCTGAACCATGCTTAAATGTCCATTTCAAATATTACTGGCATAATGCATGAAAATACATTGCTGTGATCCTTTTATGCCTAGGTCCTTAACTTTGGAGGCACCTTGTCTGAAGAAGACTTCAGTAACTACACTGTCTTGGTGGAAAATCCAGTCCACACAGTATATCAAGGTAAAATGGTGCATCTATGACACATAGATTGGCATCTTTTATGCCATGTAATTGATTCCTAGTGTCCCCCCAATTTTAAGTTTATAAAAAATATGTTTAGGAAGCAGATACATTTTTCTGCACTTTATTGCTAATTAGTATCATGCTCGGAATACAGGGTAAAAGGAGGAGGCCCTAATGAAATCCACAAGACCAATCCCTGATTCCCCCAAGTTTAATCAAATTATATAACCCCCCTGCCCCCGCTGCCCATAGTCCTCCAAAAACAGTAGCTAATGAAACCCTCACAAAAGGAAACAAGGCTTGACTTCACCTGTGCTGCTGTAATGCAAATACTAATTGTTGTGCTAAGTCAAGCCTTCTAAACATCTGGCATAGACTGGGGTGTTTTTGTTTTATAACTAATTTTTCTTCCTGCCCAACTTTCTGGCAGACAAGAAGACCTGTGAAGCACCACGAATTGTAAATAAGTAATCCATGGTTTTAGGCCAACTCACACGAATATCTCACTTTCCCCTGCCTCATACCCTTGTATATTCAATCTGGATTTTCTACATCCCACAGGAATAGAATAGCATGAAAGTCTCTAGAACAGAGCTGGCCAAGATGGTACCCTCTCTGGACGTTTCTGGAATCCAGCTTCCACCATCCCTGACCATTATGGATTCATTTATCGTTGTGTTTATTTTAGCGTTGTAACCCAGACAGTTTTTTTAACCTGTGTGTCCTGCTTTTGAATGAAGCAGGTCATGTTGCAGATCTAGACAGTGTTTCATCTGAAGCCCCAATCCCTGTCCATCGCACAAGCAGCTTTTCAAACGCTTGTTTCAAAAGAGTTTTCCACACATCAGATGCTGTCACACTGAATTTGGGAAAATGAAGTCCAAAGTTGCAATCTTACGGAACCCAGTGAGACTTATTTCTGAGTAGACATGTTGCACATGAAGTGCCCTTTGGCTTCATAGAACTGTCATTTCAATGGATTCTGGACAAAAGGTGGAAATACCTACCTACCTTTCTTCTTCCTTTACTATAACAGGCCACCTTGTTCTCAGTCCATCACCTCCACATGTAGGTCCTGCCCTGATCACAGCTCTGAACATCCTTGAGGGTTTCAATATCACCAGTCAGGTAGCCAGAGAAAATATTCTCCACTGGATAACAGAGGTATGACTCATTTAACAGAATATTTTGTTTCTGGCAATGGTGTGATGTGGTCTTGTGCCTTCTCTGAGAACTTTTGGGATAATCATATAGGAAAAGAAACTGTAAATGGTTGTCATTCAGCATTAACCAACACAGTTACTTGAATGGGTTATTATGTAGTGACAAAGGGTTGAATCCAAAGAAGGTTTACTCAAAGTAGATCCACTGAAATGAATACTCTTAAGCGAATCATTGTAATTTATTTTGATGGATCATCTCTGAATAGGACTAGCATTGGATGAAACGCAAAATTTATATCATCATGGGTTTTGAGTTAATTCTCATTGGAACTGAAATCCAATTTATTTTATCTGTTATGTCCTAAAAGCCTTATTTTGTACTTGCTGGTTAAAATTTCTTCTAGTGAGCCTGCCGTGGAAACATCTCTAGTAAAAACAAAAAAGGTAAAGGACCCCTGACCATTAGGTCCAGTCGCGGACGACTCTGGGGTTGCGGCGCTCATCTTGCTTTATTGGCTGAGGAAGCTGGAGTACAGCTTCCGGGTCATGTGGCCAGCATGACTAAGCCATTTCTGGCAAACCAGAGCAGTGCACGGAAACGCTGTTTACCTTCCCGCCGGAGTGGTACCTATTTATCTACTTGCACTTTGACATGCTTTTGAACTGCTAGGTTGGCAGGAGCTGGGACCGAGCAATGGCAGCTCACCCCGTCGCAGGGATTCGAACCACTGACCATCTGATCAGCAAGTCCTAGGCTCAGTGGTTTAACCCACAGTGCCACCCGCGTCCCGTAGTAAAAACAATACTCAGCACTTAATGTGGTCATCACCACCTTGGGCCACATTCACACCATACATTTAAATCTGTATCATATCACTATATACAGCCATGGCTTCCCCAAAGAATGCTGGGAGCTGTGATTTGTTAAGGGTGCAGAGAGTTTATAGGAAACCCTTATTCCCCTCACAATCCACAGAGTGGTTTAACAATCAATCCTTCTTCGCAGGAAACTTTGATGATTGTAGTTTGAGGCAGGGAAGAATATACCTCTCCTAACAACTGTCAGCACCCTTAGCAAACTACAAATCCCAGAATTCTTTGGGAAAAGCCGTGGCTGTTTCAAGTGATGTCACAGTGTTTTAAATGTATGGTGTGAATGTGGCTTTGTACATTTGCATGAATGGATTTAGTAACATAAAAATACCAGAAGCTTGCTGCATTCTAATGCACTGTTGTTAAAAGAAAATGATTAAACTAGTGGTCTTTGCATGAAGACATTATAGGCTTCAGTCAGCTGATTCAAACTACAAGATTTTTGGAAGAGAAAAGAATATGAACTAGCTGTTTGCTATTTTTTTGGTATCTCTCTTCCTCAAGGCAAAACATAGCAAATAGTTGACATGTATTAGCTGAAAGCACCTCCTTGTGGCGTATCTTTTAACCATGCATCTTGCATATCATGGGAACTTTGGCCAGTAGCATAGAACATTATTACAGACGACAGTGATCAGGTTCAGTGGCCTCTGAATGTGACACCTTTTCAAAGGGGCACCAGTTTTTATACAAAGTGGATATAGATAAGTATTACATGCAGCTCAGCAACCATATTTTTTAAAAGAATAAAGGGAACCAAATCTGACCAAGGAATTGCAGACTTTAGAAACTAGTGACAGACAATTTTTCAACAAAGGAACTTGAAAACTGCAGAACTAGAATTTAGCAGTAAGTCTGATTCTGTTGGTGCAGTCCTTATTGAGACAGTGGTTTCTTCTACTACATACAACAGGCATCAAATTAGGATAGCAAAACTGTAAACTATTACTGCTGTTATGAACAGGCGCTATATTTAAGCTTTTTACATAGAACTGTCACAGATGCGACTTCTTGCATTTCATGGACATTTGGGCCCATTGCTTTCCATGTTTTTCACTACACACCAGGCATAGGCAAACTCGGCCCTCCAGATTTTTGGGGACTACAACTCCCATCATCCCTAGCTAACAGGACCAGTGGTCAGGGATGATGGGAGTTGTAGTCCCAAAACATCTGGAGGGGCGAGTTTGCCTATGTCTGCTATACACTAATAAATACCCTAACATATGGTCTATGCTTATGCCACAACAAATCTATCTGCTTTTAAGTTGCCACAAAACTCCCTTTGTTTTTGCTGCAACCAGTGATGCAGTGTGGCGGGGGCCACAGGGACACTTGCCCCAGGTGCAAAATTATTAGGGGTGCCAAAATGTCAACACCCGGAGCTACCTCAATATAGCCGTGCACTTCCATCACTGGGCTACATTGAAAATGGCTTCTCTGTGCAAACCAGGAAGTGACCTCTCCAGACAATGTAACGACTCTTCTTTTCTTATCTCTGTGGCTGCAATCTTCTGGGTGATGTGGCTCTGATCCAGAAGGGATAAGAGGCTTTTTAGAAAAAAAAACATTTTCTCCGTATGACCATGTCTGTTGAAAATGTCACACATACCCTCCCCAGCTGCTATGTTTAACAAATAGCAGAAAACAGCAGCTTCAGTATTAAGGGTAGGGGTTTGTGGCAAAGATTAAGTCACCTCCCCAACAATCACACCCACACCATATATTTAAAGCAAATTTAAATGCACATTTAAAGCAAATTTAAATGCACATTTAAAGCAAATTTAAATGCACATTTGAAGCAAATTTAAATGCACATTTAAAGCAAATTTAAATGCACATTTGAAGCAAATTTAAATGCACATTTAAAGCAAATTTAAATGCACATTAAAAGCTTACGGTTTCTGGCCACACCTATGATCAATGGTGGTTGTTCTTCATAGCCCTCTGGGGGCTGCAAGGAAGTTCAGGCAGGGGGAAAAGAGGATTTACTGGTATGAGGCATAAATCCTCGCAATGCTCCCCAGTGGGGTCTAGGGAGTTCACTGCATCCCTCAGTGCCACGCAATCCCATGTCTGTCAACTTCAAAGGCAGAGTGGGAATGACCTGGGAGTGTGTCCCTGCCATGGACAAGCCTCCATTACTGGCATGATTTGTGGATGGTTCCTCCTTCATCTGGACTATTGGCTTTAATTAAGAGGCACTCCTGGACCGACATATGCTAATGGGCTGCAATCAATCAGTTGCCGAAAGGACTGGGCCTGGCTTTCTGAAGGCATTTTAATGCTTTTCTGAAGCTTGGGAATCCCTACAACAGCTGGGAAAGGAAAGGGGTGGACAAGATGCTTTGTGCTTTCTTATGGTTTTCAAATTGTATTTTATTTTCTTGTCCTCCCCTGCTATGTTACTCTGTATGAAACTTCAAAAAAGAGGGGGGGAGGCTTTTGATTTAGGTGCAATAAAGAATTTAATATGGTTTTGCTGTGCCCCCCCCCCTTGATCAAAGCTGCATGGATTTTATCTATGACTATCTGGACTGGAGTGTTGTTGGAGGAATGGAGGGGGTGGGGTGAGTGAATGAGCTGCACCCGAACAGATGTGGAAAAGAGGCTGAATTTGAGAAAAGATATTGCTTTTAACTGTGTGCCAAGAAAGAACTCCAGAGGGGAATTTTAATGGCAGAATCTGGAAGTGCACCCTGTTAGTTAGTTATGGCAGCGGCTCCTATGCTAGTCTGTAAACCGCGGAAGGAATGGAAAGTGACCTTGTACCTTCCAGATAAGCACTGCAAAGAACTGAACAATGGAAGATAGTAGTGAACTCAGGACACCAGGTCTGGAACAAAAATGTATATGAAGGACTACACATGTGAACTGGATTTTTTATTTATAAGTTGTAACAGAAGCGCTGTTTGTAAGGAGGAAAAGGCAGTCAGCTGGAAGAATGGTTTAATGGCAAGTGAAGGATGAACACTGGACACTAAATAGGAAATGATGCAGCTCTGGGAGGAAATGATTGACATATGTTTGCAACAGGAGCGGGAAACCCGATTTTAAGAAATTGTATTAAATTAAAGTAGTTTGGTTTGATTTGTAATAATTTGGAATATATATATATGAAAGCACCTGGCTTCCTTCAAAGAATCTGGTGAATAGCAGTTTACCCTCCAAGAACTACAATTCCTAAGATGCTAAAAGCGTAAAGTACGGGGGGGAGCCATGTGCTTTAAATGTATGTTGTTCATGTGAGCACACAAATCACAGCCCCTTTCTTTTCGAAACTAACAGAAGCCATGCTGGGTATGATCTGGAATGGAAGAATCCCAATCATGGGATCCAAATGTGTAGCTATTGTCTCATCTAGCCTGACTCATTACTATATAATAGATAGAAGGGAGCAATAAGTTTAGACAGAAAGGAAGTGGCACTGTCTTGCCATGAGAGCATACACCTCTCACCGTTCTTTCAATGGAGATGGAATAGGTGGGCTACTTCATAACGTGACTCCTTTTGTCTTCCTTTCTATTCAATGTAGACATTAAAAGTCGTCTTGGCACTAGCTAGCAGCTTGGGGGACCCTTTCTACGACGTGTCCATTTCTCACAGCGTAGAAGACATGATGAGGTAAGTCTAGATTCATAATGAACAATCATTTTTTATGTTGACATATTCTGTGTCATTTAGTTTAGAGGCAGCCGACTTTTTCTGGGTCATTCCGTCCTCTGGGCAATGGGGAGTAGGCCGAGACTGTCTGACCTGCTGTGGATGGCCAGACTTTAAGAGAGCTGATGTTGCCTGGCAACAGAAGCTTCACAGATACAGAAAACTAGCACTCAGGTGATATGATGCCATTGACTGGGGGATGAAGCTGAGGAATTCTGCATCCTGAGAGAGAAGTGGGGCTTGCCACAAGATGTTGACATATGGAGGGTCCTTGTTCCTGATTCCAGCCAGTCGGCCATGTCATCTTCCAGGTTGCTTCATCCCACCCACCCTGTTTTTCTTCTTAACTGCCAGCCAGTATTCTGAGCCCACTGACCATGCTGACATGATTTTTTTGGGGGGAGTTTAACACCCCTTGGGGTTATTGCTCCCCCCAAAAAGTTTTTTTGTACTTCTGCAAAATTTTGGGGTCCCTTCGACACTTCTGATGCCTCCCTCTTCTGTATGGGGTGGTGGTGTCATTTTAGCTACCTACCTCCTCCATATTTGGGAGAAGAAGGTTGTTGTAACAGGGAGAAATGTAAAGTATTGCACTTGGGCAAAAAAAATGAGAGGCACAAATACTAGATGGGTGACACCTGGCTTGAGAGCAGTACATGTGAAAAGGATCTAGGAGTCTTGGTTGACCACAAACTTGACATGAGCCAACAGTGTGACGTGGCAGCTAAAAAAGCCAATGCAATTCTGGGCTGCATCAATAGGAGTATAGCATCTAGATCAAGGGAAGTAATAGTGTATTCTGCTCTGGTCAGACCTCACCTGGAGTACTGTGTCCAGTTCTGGGCACCACAGTTCAAGAAGGACACTGACAAACTGGAACGTGTCCAGAGGAGGGCAACCAAAATGGTCTGGAAACGATGCATTATGAGGAACGGCTAAGGGAGCTGGGCATGTTTAGCCTGGAGAAGAGGAGGTTAAGGGGTGATATGATAGCCATGTTCAAATATATAAAAGGATGTCACATAGAGGAGGGAGAAAGGTTGTTTTCTGCTGCTCCAGAGAAGCAGACACGGAGCAATGGATCCAAACTACAAGAAAGAAGATTCCACCTAAACATTAGGAAGAACTTCCTGACAGTAAGAGCTGTTCAACAGTGGAATTTGCTGCCAAGGAGTGTGGTGGAGTCTCCTTTTTTGGAGGTCTTTAAGCAGAGGCTTGACAACCATATGTCAGGAGTGCTCTGATGGTGTTTCCTGCTTGGCAGGGGGTTGGACTCGATGGCCCTTGTGGTCTATTCCAACTCTATGATTCTATGTTGCTATATGCTAACCTTTCCCACACTGGTACTCGCCAGATGTTTTGGACTACAGTTTCCATTAGCTCTGGACAGCATCACCAGTTGTGAAGGAGGCGGATGGGACAAAACACATCATTTAAAATTCAAAAAGCACAACAGAATAAAACATACTTCTTCTGTTTCATTAGTTTGTTGTTAAATAAAATTTTGGAATGGATTTTTATACCTCATTTCCCCAGTTCTAATCCCCTGCTCCCCCATCACAGTATGATTTTTTTTAAAAAAAAAATTCCCCCCCCTCCCTCTTGTCAATGCAGTAAATCCAAGGCAAATTTCCTGCGACAGCAGATTGACTCTCAGTCGTTCCCCTCTGATCATGGCATTCCACATTTCTCCATGGAAAGTGGACCCTCTGCAAGCCAGGTCCTTGTCATGGGACCTGATGACTACATTGTTGCAGTTGTAAGGTAAAGCATTTGGGGCGGGCAACACAGTTTAACAAGATTGCATTTGAGATATATCTATGTTGATATCACAGCATGTGACATGCAACAATTACATAAAATGGAAAATAAAACAAACACTCAGATAAATGTTTCTGAACATATTAACAAAATTGTGTCAAAGTGTATATACCAAAACTATTAAAGTTATTACAGATATGAAATGATGTACTGCTTAGATTGGTGACCATACGTAAAAGGTATTTTGTATCAACAACAATTATAATTTACAGGAAGGGGGAGTGAGGGGAGGGGGAAAATAAAACAAAATCTACACCAGACTGTGCTGCAAACTATGGGTACTGTTCTACCACATGCCTCATTATTTGTGTAATCAATAAAGTCACACTAGACTGCATAAAAATTATCTTGTTTCTTTTGGCCTCCTGCCACCTTTAATTTTTTGTGTCAGTTTTTCCAATAATGCTGTTTGCCAAATTGCATTGTACCATTGGTCCTTCGTTAATGATTTTAATGATTTCCATGCCCTGGCAATAGTTGATCTTGTAGCGGTTAATAAATGTGTTATGACTATTTCATTTCTAATTTGCAATATATTGTGACTATATAGGCTAAGTAGAGCCAATCCTGGGGTCATGAGGACTGTCTGCCTTGTAATCCAATATATTTTTGTAAATACTCCCCCCCCCATAATTTTTCTATTTTTGGACACCCCCACTACATGTTCTGATATGTCCCTGTAGTAATACATCCTTTCCAATACATGGGAGAAATGTTCAGTTTATATACGCTAGACGTCTAGGTGCTAAGTTCCAGCCATGCACATTTTAAGGGCTCTTTCCCTGGTTGTTGGCAATATGGATTTGTATGGTGCATGTGTCCACAGTCTGTTCCATGATTATTTTTCAATAGTTTTTCAAGGGTTGGCGACCATTTTGTCTCCTCCTCCACTTGTTTTTTAGATCTTGCACGTCCATTTCTCTTTTGGCACAAATAATTGAGCTAAGCTTCCCTGTTTGGAATGAAATGCTGCTGTGGACATTCCCTTAGAAAGAGGGAGTAAGATTTTTTAAACAAATGCTTTATAATCAGGTGGATTTTAGCAAAATTCGGCACCTGGGAGTGAGAGCTCTGTTCTAAAAAGCAAATAACATGGTGCACGAAACTAGCACTATATTCCACTATATTTCAGAAAGTGGTTTTTATGTCATGTGAAATTTGGATATGATGTGAAAATTAGTAGCTAGGGAAGTGTTGGGGAAATTGAATAAACTGCAGTGTGAATGCAGCCATAGATGGCTTTAAAGGAGGATAAGACAAAATGATGGATGATCAGTTTGTCAACGGCTCATAGTCATGATGGATGAATTTCCAGTGGCAACATGACATCAAATATCAGTTGCTGGGAAGCAACAGCAGGAGAGAGCTACTGCCCTCATACCCTACTGCTGGATTTTCCATAGGCATCTGGTGAAAAAAAAGATGCCAGACTAGTCTGAGCTCTGGTCTGATCCCTCAGGACTCTTTTTATTGCCTAAGGTGTTTCAGACATCAGCAAGGGTGTATCAGGGAACTGGGAAGAACAAGGAGCCTGAGAACCATAAGCACTGGGGCAGCAGGTGAATCACTTTGTGGATTTGGATTCTCACAAACTTTTGTGTGTGTCCGTTTCCAGTTCCTTGAACCGGCCATTTGGAAGTGGAATAATGACTTCTTCTGGAATCCTTCTAAACAGTCAGATGCTGGATTTTTCTTGGACGAACGAAACAGAAGACCATTCATCTTCTGGCTTGGTAATAAATTATGAATTTGTCTGACATGAATAGTGAAATGAATAGTAAGTGTATGTGAGCATGGCTCCAATGATTGATGAAGTGCATGTATCCGTCAGATAATTAAGATCTAGGAGTCCTTTATTTGCCATGATATGTGTGGTTTTAGAGCTGGGCTGGCAAGTTTAGCTCTTAACCTGTTTTCAGAGCCGCTTGACTTTCCAATGTGTGTCTACTATAAATATTTTTCCATAAAGAGCCTTGGATTTCCTGCAGTGAATGTTGTTAGATAAATGTGATGTGATATTATCTGGGTGTGTGCTGTGAAAGATACCCTGTTGCTGGAGTGGGGAAACTCTGGCCCATGAGTCTAATTAGGGCTGCTTCGCTTCCCCATTTGGCTCCTGAGGCCATCTTGACCAAACAACTCCCACTTGCTGTATACCTGACATCATATATGGCTCAACTGAAAACATGGTGTACTGCAAGTAAAAGCCTCTTAGCTGTGCAAAATAGCTCTTTGAAAGGGGCTTCTGAAAATCCAACAGCCAACTGATTCAGATCTTCAGAAGGCCCTTTCAAAGTGCTTTACAAAATAGCATTTTGAGAGAGTTTCTGAAGATGTCTTCCAAATACCATTTCAAAGTGCTATCTTGCCCAGCTCTTTGAAACAGGCTTCTGACATTCAACTGATTTGAACCTATCTGGTAATTGGGTAATGGTATTTATTACCTCAGAGATTCAAGGAAACAGAAGCTTGAGGGGGAAAGGCTCCTATTGGTATATTTAATAGTGCTTTGCAAAATTATTTTTCCTGCAGAGGAACTTTATTCAGCCTGGGAAAAGGCCGCTGTCTTTCTTGCTACCCACTGTTGTCCGGCCATCAGAAGGGATGTGTGGGACTTACCTTTGTTTGGGAGCCAATGGTGGCGACAAAGCTTTGAGCAGCATAACACAGGTCAGTCTTCTGAGCACTGATGGATGCTTGCAATATAATATTCTTTCTTACCAGGAGACAGGACTGGGTTTCCAGGACCAGCCCTGCCAGGGGCAGGTGGTGGGGAGGGGATAGATGAAGGCAAGAACAAATGTCTGAGTTGATGCAAAAACGCTTTTAAAAAACACTGACCTGTGTGTTTGCGTGTGGTATAGGTGCCATCTTGATTCTGCTTCTGACAGTAAAATGCCTTGGGATGGCACTACAGTTCTTTTGGGCCCAGCTTTTACTGAAGTCGTAAACTGGCTTTGAACTGTGAAAAGTGGTTCGAACTGTGCTACTTAATACTGTCACTCATAATATGTGACCACCATATTAGTCTTAAGCAGGGCTTTTTTTCAGCTGGAATTCGCTGGAACTCAGTTCTGGCACCTCTCAGATGGGTGCCATTGCCATTATAAGAGAACAAGGGAGGTGTTCGTGGTGAATTCTGGCACCTCCTTCTCTAGAAAAATAGCACTGGTCTTAAGGGCTTTGACTGCATAGAAGTACTTATCTTTTTTGGGGAGAGGGAATAAGTTCATAGTGGATGCATAAGTGGAGGGTGTGATCATGACTATAATGCCATCTCTTCAGCATAGCTGGACTCCCAAACATTGGAGGACAGGTTTGCAGAATGGTTGGCCCCTGTGAGAACAGGATGCTGGAGAAGATGGGTCATTGGTCTGATACAGCAGGCTCTTCTTATATTCTTGAATGATCATTTGGTGCAGACACCAATACTGTGATCCATACACCCTGTTTCTTCTAGTGTACAGATCACATAACTGATGCATACATAGGCAGAGGTCCAGAAGCATAAGCCACTATGCAGACATACCCACAAACAGGTGGAAGGCAGGTGTGTCAGCCATGCTTCTGCACCTTCACTTTGAGTATCTGAACAAGACTCAAGATTCCATCACAAACAATTCATCAGAAACCTTAGCATCTGCTTCGTCTGATCTTTTAACAGGTTTTAGTAAACGTTTTGACCTACAACAAGAACCTGAGTGAGAGTCTTTCGCTAGGCCGGCTTCATCCTCAACTTCAGTCTAATATCCTGGAAGTTGACAGTAAGTATGGATCACTGATCTTTGAAGTCTGGACTTCTATTATTTCACTTCTGTGATTTCAGACACAATGAAACAGGGTGAGGGTTTCCCCTCGAGACATCTAAGATTACTCTGTAATTTTTCCTGATCTTGACATGGTTTGTTGAACCTCACTGTATGGCTGCAATAAGATGGGAGAATCTTTTTGTATCTGACTACATTGCAGAAGCTGAAAAGGAAACGGTATGCCAGTGCTTTGGTGAAGTGGAAGCAATGTTTCTGCACTTTTGCTTATGTTACCTGCAACATTAGCCACCTTTCCTCTTCTGCAATGTGGGCAGAACGAACCTAGGAATCTGTCTTATGCAGAGTCAGGCCATTGGTCCATCTAACTTGGAACTCACTGGTAGCGGCTCTCCAGGATTTCAGGCAAAAGACTCTCCCAGCCCTACTTGGATATTCCAGGGATTGAGCCTCAGACCCTCTGCAAGCAAAGCAAATGCTTTGCCACTGAGCTATGGCCTTTCCGCTGGAAACAGGAAAGAGCTCTTCAGTCTGCTGCCATGTTTTCCTAAGCATTGATGCAAGAAATTTGGGGGAGATCCAAGCTCTCTTTCATGTTTGTAAAGCACTTTGATCTGCTCTCCAACAGCAGAAAGGCAGGTACAATCAACAGAGGAAAAAGGGAAGGTATTTTCCTCCCCATCATGGCACTTGGGTGCTAAATGGAGGTGGAAAAGAAAATGCGTTTCATTAGTCAGTGCTGTTGCAACTAGTAAATAGGGTTGTGACTGCCCCCTCCCCCTGCAAAAACTTGACAGGCCAGATCAGAATCATGGGCTGGTGTTTGACCACCCCTAACTGTATGGTCAAGGGAGTCAAATGCATATTTATTGTGCCATTTTCCTATTATTTAGCTTAGGTACCTGTAATGGGAATTAGGGGTTGCTTGTGCATAAGTTGCCGCCACTCTCGGCGAGGTTGCCTGAAAAAACCTTTCCCTGGCTGGACAGTCCTGATTCTGCGTCTGTCTCAGTCACTGGCAGAATCCGTCAGTGGGCGTTTCCTGAACTTCTTCCAACATAAAAGTTCCTTGACGGATAGTCTCCGCCTAGCCTCCCTGCGCGGAAGTCTTCTGCGCAGGGTGGGTGTGGGCAGTGGAGGACCAATGCTCTCCCCGCTGGTCTCTGGCGAAGAGTCCTGGAGCCATCCCTCCGAAGCCCGCCTCCGCCCGCCTTTCTCCCTGGTGTAACGCTGATTTCCTTCCCCGGTCACTGAGTCCCCTCCTTTCCTGCTGGGACCTTCTCTGGCATTGCTCGGGAGCCCTTCCTCCACTCCTGACTGCGATGGCAGTTCCCTGACAGTACCTAAGCAACTTTTTTCTTCCCTTATTAATACACCAAGCCCTACAACTCTTTTAAAGCACTTGTGCCTTGATCCTACAGGTAGGAAATGTGAACATGTTGACACAGATGTTCTACATACACAAGACTGCACATGATTCCTCTGCATAAGGGGGGAAAGGGTAGATCCAGGGATCTGCCTTCCTTGTGTACCAGTTGGCACATGGATCAGCACCTTGATGGGGACTGCTGCCAACCCTTTCAATAAAACTAATCTTTTCTAAAATTCTCCACCAGGTGAGTTTCCTGAAGAAGATATCAAGTACTTTACAAGCAGGGGTCAGCCGGTGAGCAAAATCGAGGTCCTTTCTCTCGTTCACGGAGCCAGAAGAACCAACAATTTCATAATTGGTGTGAAAGACCCAAGAAGTGAGGATGCAGCAGGAGCCACAATATTATAGCAACTCCCAGATGGGTTTGTTCATGAAATAAGGCTTTTTCCAAAACACATTGTGCATGTTCCCAAACAGTCCCTTTATCATTCCCCCTGAAGCGGAACAAGCAGTGTTTGTTATTGGTTTCTCCATTGCTGAATAGACACCTCTGCACTTCTATGCTAAAACCAATGCAGCAATGAAGGCTGACAAAGGCACAATACAGACCTTAGTTTTTTTGTTGTTTTGTTTTGTTCTTATGAACTTGAGTTAAAAGAATCTCAGGCATTATTATAATATGAGCACAGGGAATA
Source organism: Podarcis liolepis (assembly GCF_965112155.1). Taxonomy (NCBI): domain Eukaryota; kingdom Metazoa; phylum Chordata; class Lepidosauria; order Squamata; family Lacertidae; genus Podarcis; species Podarcis liolepis. Next base: position 28,541,499 of record NC_139559.1, read on the forward strand.
GGTTTAATTTCAGCAGCACCCTGTCAATGGTTGATTCCAGCCATTTAATGCACAGAGAGATATTTCTAAACTAAGCACTGGGAACATTCAGGAAGCAAACCACTGGTTGTGTACAAATGTGCTGTTTTGAGAGCAGTGGTGGCAGGTTCCTTCCTCTGTAAATACACATACTTCTGTTTTGAGACAAGTTCTCTAAAAAGGCAAAGAAAGAATCGCAGTTTCACAGGTTTGAGTCTGAATGGGATGAATGAGAAAAATCTTAGCTGTGGCGGGTGCCTATTGGCTAATATATGTGACATCATTAGCTCCATCTCCTCCAATCTCTCGAACAGTTCTGCAGTTTAAAATAATGTTTTCTGTCCCTCTCTCCCCCTTGTAAGGCAAAGATAAACACAGAGAGATATAAGTGTGTGTGTGTGTGTGTGTGTGTGTGTGTGTGTGTGTGTGTACAGGCTGCTTTTTTAAAAAAGTGGATAGGCTGCCTGACTCATTTAAAAAAGGCTAAACAGTGGCTGATCCAGCATTTCACCTCCCAATATGTATATTTGTCATGGATGTTTCAGCTTCACTGTGTGCTAGGGCCACACATACTGGTTTGAGTGCTCTTGAAATGATACCTTTGTATTCACCTGAGAAGATGAGGCAAAGATATTTCTGTGTCCAGTGCATTTATTTCTGATACTGTACTAGTCAACTCTGAATGATTCCTTCTCAAGTAGATGAATACAGAATAAGAACAATGGGTTAGGTTAGCCCCAGGCATTCTCAAATGTTCCCTGTGAGTCAAATGCTTTGTACCAGCATACATGTTCTAATAGGATATTGGCTCCTCTGCACATATTAATGAAAGATTTTATAATTCTGATTTTGCCTCTCTGCCCCAGTGGTGTCCTCTTGGTGGCATCAGTGCTATGGTATCTTGCCAGTTATTTCAACAAGTTGCAGGTTCCCCCTGTTGTGTTTTGACACAATACATTTATGTAGTTCAACTTTGGATCTGGATTATAATGCTATGTACATCTATACTGGGGGAAAAGCTGAGCTTCACTTTTCTCGTGCTACTGTCCAAAGTAGCTCTACCAGCGAAATAACATTGCAAATTTTAATGCAGAAAGAACTCAGGCAGATTCAGTGTAATCGTCTACTGAATAATTTAACTGAAATCTTGGCTTTCCATAGTGCTGCAGTTCCATTTCAGCTTATTGTTGCATTTCTTGGGCAAAACCACGGCAATCCAATCATAAAGCAAGGCCCACACATAACCAAAATAAACAAAAAGGCCATCCTTTCTCACCTAAATGTTATATTAACTGTAATTTTCAAATCATTAGCTTTGAAAAACAATTGGCAAAACATGGGGGTGAGGAGACCCGCCCCCCCCAAGCAGAAGATTTAGGCTCATATGCATTCATATTCACTGTCTCTTCCTTGGCCCAGGGTACTCGTTTCTTTCTTAATCTACGCTGAAAATACAGATAATAAAACTAGATCAAGACATTGCATATTACTCTCCCCCCCACTGTTGTTCTCAAATGTAAACTAAAAACAAAAATACAGTGGTGCCTCGCAAGACGAAAATAATTCGTTCCGCGAGTCTTTTCGTCTTGCGATGTTTTTCATCTTGCGAAGCACTGTCCGTCGCAATTGCGCCTCTTCAAGCGGCTTTAAGAAAAAAGCGCAAGACGTTTTCATCTTGCGAAGCAAGCCCATAGGGAAATTCGTCTAGCGAAGCAACGCAAAACCGAAAAACCCTTTTGTCTAGCGAGTTTTTCGTCTTGCGAGGCATTCATCTTGCGGGGCACCACTGTATTAAGACAGTTCATATTAATGCATTTTGAGGCTTGGCTGTAAATACTAATGGGGCAGGAGAAATATTGTAAGTTCTAATCTTAATCGACTTGTAGCTGACTTCTTGCCAAGTTTATCTCACTTCCCTTCATAAATTCAAAGTGGAGTTTTTTTGTAAACAGATATGACCCACCTGCTCAGCTCTTGCAAAGTCTACCCTGTTCATCTGAATTGCCAACAACATTGCCTACAAAGTGCTAAAGAGATACAAAGAAAGTGTTTCACTGAAATGCGATAGAATCCAGGACAAAAACAAAGTTCTAGGCAATAAAAAGGTACACCATCAATAGAAATGTAGTTTATGCATAACACTGAAAGTCTCCTACCCAAGTGATTCCGTTGGTGTCAAGGAGGATGTACCCAAAGTTACTTTTACACATCCTCCAAATCAGTCTGTCTTAGGCTGATTTGTGACGCAGAAGAACAACTGCTGCTTATTAAAACTAGAGACAAATACACAAACAGACATGGGCAAGTGTTCCAGATTATTTCTAGACATGGGTGCTGACACACTCAGTTGATTATGTCAGAAATCATTCAAGAGGACCTCACATCGGGAGCACTTTGAGATATGTACAAATATTTCAGTTCTCTGTGTAGATGATAGTGGGTACATCAGAACAACTCTCTTGATGTGAAATAGACAGTGAACACATGGAGGCAGGGCGCATGCCACAGCAGCGCATTCTGCCCTCAGCTTCCACATGTTCAGTGGAAGGTATGCACAGGGAGCCCTACATGTTGGGAGCTGAATTTGTGTGGGTTCTGTCTGCCTGATGTGGGAGCCTGGACCCCTGAGTGTGCTGACAGAGCCAATGTGTGTACAGCTGCAGGCACAGCTTCAGCTAAAAAATGTGCACATTGGTGGAGTGAACGGAATAAATGATCCCACCCACAACCATGTATTCACTGATTGCATGAAGGCCTCTTCTGAATGTGAAAGCAAATTCACAGTTCTACACCATATAAATCACAGAAAAAAACTCTGCTTCTGGCTCCATTAATAAATAAAAATTATATCAGCATACAGAATCCTTCCACTAAGTTTTTGAACAACTTCCCTCCCTAACAAAATGTAATTTCACAGCACTTGACGTATTAAATGCACACCCACAAAAATATCTCCCCTATACTGATTTCACATTAAATTAAAGTGCATAACTTTTATTGCTTTCCCCCATCATATTATTGTACCTATGGCTACTGTACATATTCTGTATGTATATCTGCTAATAGCTGTGCTGGTGCTCCAGATCTTATATCCCATGAACTGGAATTGAATGAATACTGTCTTGTTCATGTGCACATTTACATGACAGAAAGCCAACTTAATACGAAGAATGGCCCCTCCTAATGTTGGAGGTATAAATGAACAAACTCACTGCAGAAGCCATCACTGCTCATGCTTTATGCTTGAATGTTAACTGTCCTTTGATGACCTCAATGTAGTTTACAATCATTCACTAGTTAAGGGCTCATTCGGTTGTTCTGTTATAAGTGGCTAAACGGCCTACGTGAGATTTTTGAATGTTTGTATGACAGCATCAACCAAGCTGCAAGCAGTGGTGTAGTGTGGGTTGCCAGCTTCCGGGGAAAGGCAAGTATTGTGCTCCCTCCTGAGAAAGAGGAAAAAAACCCAGAACACATAAATGCATACCCCACGTGAAGTTCAGGAGTTGTGGTGCTTCTCCGGCAAAAGCGCATGCAGCCTTTTCTAGCCATAGTGGAGAGGGGTGGCTGGAGGGTGTGGGGAGAGGAGGGGTTGGGGGGAAGCAGTGACCTGCCTCCACAAGAGGGTGCAAGAAGAGGAAATAATAAAATGAGGGGATTCCATCCATACCACCTTAAACACCATGCAGGCACTGCAATTCAGCAGCTTCAAGGCCTTGGGCGAGTGAGGAGCAGAAATTTTGCACCCCTAAGAATTCTGCGCATGGGGCAACAGCCCCTGTGGCACCCCCACGCTACGCCACTGGCTGCATGTACCAACATATGCTTACAGTCTGCCTTATGTATCAAAGTCCAGGGCCAGTCCATGAATGAGGCAAAGTGAGGCTGCAGGATTCACAGAGGCAGCAGATCCCAATGTCAGTCTCCCCCCTCCCCTTGTTCCTGATGTAGATCTTTCCTCACCCCTTCCTCCCTGGTGGGGAGGGCAGATCTGCCATTTTGGGGTCCTCTTCAGGTGCTAGGATAGAGTGATTCAGATGAAGCAGTGGGGCTGTACAAAGTGAGAGTCAGTATTGGACATAGATAATGGAGTCTTCACCCGGCTACTGTCCCTGAGTGTCGTTCACTTTTCTTCAGGGAAAGGGTAGGGCTCCATTTGGGAACAGCTGTCTGGTGACAAAACTGAGGGCCGAGCCTCCAATATCAGGAGAGCAAGGTTCAGTGCATCTTAGTGTATAGAGTACATAGAAACTGATTTTGTACAGATTTTTAGAGATCCCTGATACTGTATAGGGATCCTTCCTCCATATACACTTGCCTGTCCTAATGACAAGACATTTTGTTAAATCTCTTATTAAACTGGAATGAGCAACTGGAATATTTGTTCTTCCTCATGGGAACAGAAGTGGATTTTAGGGGGGCTAAGAAGAGAAAAATTAGAAACTTGTCCATGAATACAAAGCCATAGAAGATAGTCAGAAGTTTTACAATGGATCCCTTAGAGCTATTTCCACATATACGTGTTAACACTTATGTGGATTTCTGCAGCGAGGGAAGATAAGATGAACTGAAGGGATATATCCATATTTTTGCTCTGAGGAGGCAACATACTGCACACAGAGTGCACATGTACACACTGAGACACACACTTACACTCACACAGAGGTTTACCATAACACTACAAGGTTCAGAAAGTAGGATGAGCTGTGATTGCAAAGGAGCAATCATAGCCTTAGAATGCATTTCAATTGTTTCTTAGCAAGCATAGTTTGCATTCGGCACTAAATTTGGTACCAAATGTAAGCTGAGCTGTTTTCTGCTGGGGTTGGATCTACCTGACATCCTATGACATCAGGTTGGTATCTCTGCCCACCTGTCAAATGTGGCACAATCTGATCCAGCTTTCTGGCCAAGTATGGTTCCTCGTGTTAACTGTCCCCTTCCCAGCTGTGACAATCAGTTTCCTTCATTGAATTAGATTCGAAAGGAGCCTTCTCTTGTAGCTGTGGCACCTCCAAATGCTGTCATCACCCCTGCACCCAAATTAGGTTTGAAGACAGCCTTCTTTTCCTACAAGAGAAAGGTGATGGTGCGGGGGGGGGGGAGAAAGCTGTGGGTGCTGAGGAAGGCCTCACTTGGTACATGTACGCCTGTGGGTTGGTGACCCCAAGTCAAGATGAGCTCACAGAGCTGCAACCCTATACAAGCTAGGGGTGTGCAGATGATTTAGATGAATCCTATATCTTGAAGTGAAGTGGAATACTTTGGACAGATTCAGGGCTTGTCTTAAGCTGACTCTTTCCAAACTGAGATTTGGAGCCAAACTGAATCAGGCCACCTCCAAAGTGCTTTGGATCTAACTGGACAGTTTTCTTAAGTATCAGATTGGGGTTCTTCTGAATTTTTGGTCAATGCTTGTTCCTTATATACATTTACCTGGCAGTAAGGGGCACTGAATTTAATGAGGGCTTACTTCTGAGTAAGAATGCATAGGACTGCACTGTAAATTGGAGAGGTTAGAACAAGGGTGCAAAACAAGTGACCCTCCAGATGTTCTGCTCCACCTTCCATTAGTCTCAACTAAGTTGGCCAATGGACAGGAATGATGGAAGTTTTAAGTTCAGTAACATCTAGAAGACCACAGCTTTCCCAAGTGAAGAGAGAGCATTTAATGATCTGCTCAGTGCCTGCTTAAGGGTGAAACAAGGATTCAAAACTGAATTCATTATGGTGTGTATGCTATAGCACTGGGATATGGCAGTTATTTAAGTTAATCAGTGGGGGGAAGGATGTGATATCATATATAAGATATAAAATAGTGAATGTTATCCTTTCAGACACTGGTCCTCAGTTGTGTGCAGTCACTCTACTGTAGCTCTGTTCCAGCAATAGGGATCCCTTTCTAGATCACCTACTGCAGGAGGGCACTAAAGAACTGGCCTCTCCTTTTCTAATCTGTGACTGACTGCATATTGTTTTAGTGTCTTATCTTCTAAGCAAATTGTAGTGTGAAGTGTTAGATTGATCAACATATGGATTGTAAAGAGCAAAATACTCAGTGGACTTCCCCACCTATCTTCTAGGCACTGATCAAAATGTCTGAAGCACCACCTAAACTTACTTTGCTGCTGGGAACCAAAATGCTTAAAGTTTAATTTTACCAGAAAGTAAATTGCAAGAAGAGGGATTTTTAAAAAAACACAATGTAAACTTTGAAAAACAGAGTTCATGAATACAAATTGTAAAGTTGACATGTTTACTGTATAGCATCATTTTTATTTCAAAACAAGTAACACAAAATGCATTGTTATCACAACTGTGACTTTGGTTGTACAGACAAGAAATATGTTCATGCATTTTCCCACCAATAACAAAAAGGCAGAAATAAAAACACTTTTCTTTTTGTATTATACGCTCAAAGGTATTGCATCCTCTTTAGCTTTTCTCTTACTACAGGTACAGTTTTGAAACCCATTGCTCACATGATTAAGCTACTATAATTCATTGGCGTTACGTGTGTGTGATAATTTTAAAGACTAAATATGTTCTAAGGGTTCCCTCAACCATTTGGACTTCATTTGGGGAGGATGTGTGGGGCATGTGGGGAAAGGAGAGGAAGAGTAAGATCCATTGCAGAAGCGGGAAGCCTTGCACTTGTGGATCTAGGAAATTGGTGTTCAGCCGGTGGGTCAGGACCCACTAGTGGGTCATGGCCTGATCCAAAGTGGGTCACAACAGGAGCACTACCACCATGCAAATATATGGTAAAATATTAAGAGATGGGTCCCCAAATGCATGTTTGGGTTGAAAGTGCATTCTGAGTCTGAAAAGATTGAAAACAGCTGATCTCTGTAGTGAGATACAACAGAATATGTTCCAAATATCTTATTTCTACACTGGAGGTGCTGAACATGAGGACCGATCTTGAACTGCACCATTCAAGATACTGCAGTTCTGATCCTGTCATCAAGTTTTGCAGCTTTGCCACTCCAGTCCCAGTCATTTGGCACATAAGAACAGGAGCAAGGCTAAAACTAGTAAATCACTTGGGTTGCAGTCACCACTTTAGCATGTGAGGTAATGAGGCCTGCTTATCACCACCAAGAGCAGAGTCAATATCAAGACTGATTCCCTTTTTTATTTCAGAGTTTTCCAAAATCACCACCCACCCAAGGATATTATGTAGCGCAGAAACAAGCAGGTTGAGGCCTATGCATGTCAAGGTCTGAACCATTGTTTAAATATTTATTTTGTATATTCATAGCCTGTTTTTTGATCTGAAAAATCTACTAGGTTCAGACGAGATTGGGCGTGTTCAGGGTAGTATGGCCGTAGACTAGGTGGCTCACAGTTGATTTAAAATCCACAACTTGGCTGGAACTGGAAATGGCTTCAGTCCCCCTGGTAGATTATCTACACTGGGAACTAGATACTGGGAGTGGTTCCCTTTTGGCTCTGACCCTCTATTACAGTAGCCCATATTACATATTATAGTAACCCAATAATTACATTTTATCCTCACAACAACCCTTTGAGGTAGGTTAGGCTGAAAGACTGAACTGAAGTCACCTAGCGCGTTTCATGCCTGAGCAGAGACCAGGTCCTAGTCCAACACTTTAACCACTACACCACACTGGCTCGTGACTGGATCAGCCAAGGTTGGTCTAGTCCAGGATACTGGTTCCAATAGCGGCCAGTTGGAAGGAAGCAAATGACGGCTTATACAGGAAATGTTGTATAGAGGCTCATGTTTCCTCATGCTGTGATTATGAGAATGGAAAAGGCTGCTGAGATGGGGATTTTATGGAAGGATCAGAAAATAGGAGCCTGTCTCGCCTTGTGCATGTTTATGCATGTTTGCTGGTGTGATTTCTGCAGAGTTCAACCGGGGCTTACTCCCAAGTACTGATTGCACACATTCTCCCCATTTGCACCCACTTCCTCTACTTTTTCTGTTGCCTCCCCTATTTCAAGCAACTATATAAACAGCAAACGCCTTATGACAGGGCAAAATTGTTGTTACGCTATAATGCTTGATGCCCATAAACAACGCATGGAGCCCATGATGCAGACCCTTTAAGTGTCCCTATTTTCCAGGGACGGTCCCAGATTTACAGAAGCCATCCTGGTTTCTGAATTGATCCTGGAACATCCTGCTTTTCCTTAGAATGTCCCTATTTTCATTGGAGAAATGCTGGAAAGTATGGAGTCATGCGAGCCCCGGAGTCAAGGAGATAAGTAATCATACCTTTATAAAACATCTGAAGGCAGCCATGTATAGGGAAGTTTTTTAAAGCTAAATGTTTTATTATGTTTTCTATATATATTGGAAGCCAACCATAGTAGTAGTAGTAGTAGTAGTAGTAGTAGTAATAATAATAATAATAATAGGACGTCTCTATTTTCATGGGAGAAATATTGGAGGGTATGCATGATGGTGCTGCATACACAACAGCAACATGTAAGAATGTATTGGACTACTGCCAGACAGAGAAAGCGGTTTAGTAGCCTGTGACAAAATTTCCCTCTAGGATTAATGTGGGTTAGATTGGATGAACCAAGGGTGGAGGATCCTGAAAGACAACAGCTCCGAGGGGACTGAGCCATGGATCCCCTGAAGAGAATCAGGACTGTAGCATAACTGAGGCAAGCGGAGATGGATAAAGCTCTCCTCAGCATCTTTCTTTTTTGAGGAACCTCGTTTGTTACACGGAGGCTTCCTAGCTCTCCGAGGCGGCAAGCAAGGAAGTTGGCTTTAAGAGCGCGCGAGAGGAGAAACAAGTCCATTTCTGTGCTGTTTTTCCGAGCCGCTGAGATTTGTAAAGTTAACCGAGCCGCTCGAGAGAAGATACTACGGCCGCGCGCGCCAACCCAGGAGAAAGCGGGGGAGGGGGGAGAGAGGGAAAAAAAATAGAACAGCGCGCTCCCGCCGCCGCCGCCCAAACCGGAGGCGCGTCCCCGGTCCAAGGCGACGCGCGCGCAGCCGGGCCGTCACGTGGCCTCCCTGAGGAGCAGAGGAGGAGGCGGAGCCGCGGCCGGGCTCGAGGGTCGGTGTCCTGGAGGTTCGGGCTCGCGCTGACCTCTCCCCACCCTCAGCCTCCGCCCCCCACCACCCCGCCCGCTTCTCCTTTCCCGCCAGGGCAACCGGCGGCGGCGGAAGGAGCGTGGCGGCGTCGTTGCCCGAAGCCGCTGCTTTCTTTCGGGGGCCGGGAGCGGGCGCGTTAAGCGGGAGCAGCAGCGCCACCAGGTGAACGCGCGCGACCGGATTCCGTGTGGTGTGTGCGTGCGAGGCGGGGCCGAGCGGGTGGGTTCCCGGCGTGGGGGGGGGCGGGAGGGCCGAGCGGAGGAGCAGTTGCCCGGCAGCCCCAAGCAGGCGCGAGGGGAGCAGGGCCCGGCTGTGGGAGGGGCTCTGGTGACAGCCGTTGAGAGGGACGGGCCTGGTCAGGGTCGCCCGGGACGAAAGGGGGGGGCGGGGCGGGGGCCTCCCAAGGGCCGTGCGTGGCGACCGGGGAGGCCTGGCACTACCGAGGGCGAGTGACGGACGGTGCCAGGTCTTTGGGAGCAGGGGGAGGATGTGCTTCAGGAAAAGCAGCGTATTGGCTGAGCCCGGACTTGGGAGGAGGAAAGTGTGTGTGTTGGGGGGGGGGGTCCTCCTACTCGGGCCTGGTCTCTCAACCCCCCCCCCACCCCGCCTTACTAGATGCCCTTTAACTACGAGAGAATGGCCCAGGTTTAGACACAAGGTGGGGGGACCTCCAGGACAAAACACAATGGCCGCCCCTTTGCCTCGCAGCGCCCAATCACTTAGGCAGTCCTGTTTTTTTTGGTACAAAACTCTTTGGTTTCCCTTGGTCATTGGTAGTGCACACGTGGAGTTGGCAGCAGGGGTTCGCCCCTGAGTCCAGAAGGACTGGGCCTCCAAACTACATTTCCAGCAATTGTTTTGTTTTTAAATCGCTTGTCAAATGTGCCAGGCTCTTTGAGGTGGGATTCATCTCTGGTATGTGTAGTCGGGCTTTATGCTTCTCTTAAAGCCCTGAGTAGCCCAGGCTGAATAATTTATCTGTAGCCTGACTTTTTCACTAAATTATTCACACACGTCTATTTCAGAATTATCAGATAGACAAAGAGTCGTGCTGCTGGTTTATAACTTGGATTGATCGGGATAATGGAAAAAGTTGATACGGATGGGCTTATTGTGTGTAGGTGGGCTGCCCATTGGGGTTAACAAATCTCATTAGAACCACAATACTTTTTTGACATGATATGTAGACAAAAATTACTAATCTCAGATGGTCCTTCTGGTGTCACATAAGCTCTGCTGATATGATAGCTGGATATGAAATAACCTGTGATGTATCCATGGAAGTTTTAGTATCCTGTTTGATTATGGCTCTTACCTGATGTTCCAAGTAAGAGGTCCTTATCCCAAGAAACCTTTTGAAATCTTAAAAACTGGAGAGTATACTCTTAAGTATGGGAATTGGTAGCACTTAACAACTTGGTCTTAGAGGCTGTTCACACAGCAAAGTTATCCTAGAATAACCCCGGGAAAGAACATTGTCTGAGGGTGACCCTGTGGCCTAAGTTAAGGGACCCAGAACCCTAAGAACATCAGCACTTTTGTTTTTAAAGCTTATTGGTTCCTTCTTTATAGAATATTTTGAATGGCACATTTTTCTCCTTTGGGTTCATATATCTGTTTGAAAACAAATGATCAAAAACTATCAGCGATGCATATTGTAAGCATTTGTTTTGGTCATAGGGCACTCACATTACCATTTAAAATGCAATAAAATTCAGTCATATCACTACTGGCTGGAAATGTCACTGAAATAACAAATGATGTAACCTGTGAATAGTGGTAACTTCTGCAAATTGCTTGGGACTGTTGGGGGTTTGAGATTCTTTGGTGGTTTAAAGTTTGCCCAATTATTCTGCTTGTTCAGCCCTTGTTCCTGTAGTCTTAACTCTTGAGAGTTGTTTTGCAGGTGGCAAAGTGTAACTTAAATGGCTGCCAAATTTAACACAGGAAAGAGAATTCTAGCTTTGGACTTTGTTTGCATTTAAATTTGATATGCCTTCTCTTTGTCTAAAGAAATTACCTTATAGGGGCAAATACAACCCCTAATAACAATTTGAGCAAAATACTGGTTTAATATGAGCAATTGTTTTATTGGCACTCTCTTTTAAAAAGGAAAATGGAGGGTAGAAAGGGTCCCTCATTCTCTCTAATTAATGCAGAGGCTTATTATTATTATTTATTATATTTATATACCGCCCTTAATCTGAAGATATCAGGGCGGTTCACATAATAAAAATACAAGATAAAAACACAAATAAATAGTTACAACAATACAAAACAATGCCCCCACATAAGTACTTGGATGTGGGTTAAGACGCAAAATATATGGGTTTGACCGGGAACTGAAAGAACCTTTCTAAGTGGAGTTCCCAATGAATATGATATGGGAAGTAGTATTATTTACAGACAAGTGATTGACTTTGTTGGAATATACTTTAGTATTACAGTGCTTCAGTATATATATGTGTGTGTGTGTGTGCGCGCGTGCGTATGCTACTGTTCACATAAAATTTCATAGCAGTGTACAAAGTTAAAATAACATCAACTGTAGCCAAACAATGAATGGGAAATACAAATTTCTGTTAAACAGTCTTGGATAAAATGTAACAGGTATGTAATGTAGAGCTTAATATTTAATACAGTATTTAAATATGTTGAATCTATAAGCTTCTGGAGATTGTTGAAAATTACCATTCACTGGTAAATAATTGTGAGTGGGTAGGAACTTGGAGAAATGCAACTGTGTGGCTACAAATGCTAAAAGAATGTACCAACACAATAACCTTTCTAAATTGTAGCCTTAGCTCTTAAACAAAAGAATTGTAACTTACTACACAGCAAAATATTTTGGAATAACAAATCACTGTGAATGGCAGCCTTTAGTCTTCTACATAAAATATGGTACTTTATCTAGCAGTTATCTTCTTACTGGGCAAGCTTTTGTTTTTCATAATCTAATCGGAAAAAGTATTGGGCTGCAATCTATACACACATGGTATAAGACTCACTGAATTCCATGGGATTTACTTCTGAGTAGTCATGTATTGGGACGTGGGTGGTGCCGTGGGTTAAACCACAGAGCCTAGGACTTGCTGATTAGAAGGTCAGTGGTTTGAATCCCTGCAACGAGGTGAGCTCCTGTTGCTCAGTCCCTGCTCCTGCCAACCTAGCAGTTTGAAAGCACATCAAAGTGCAAGTAGATAAATAGGTACCACTCCAGCCAGAAGGTAAACGGTGTTTCCGTGCACTGCTCTGGTTCGCCAGAAGTGGCTTTGTCATGCTGGCCACATGACTCGGAAACTGTATGCCGGCTCCCTCGGTCAATAAAGCGAGATGAGCGCCGCAACCCCAGAGTCTGTCATGACTGGACCTAATGGTCAGGGGTCCCTTTACCTTTACCTTAGTCATGTGTGGTGTTGTACTGTTCATTGCACTTTTTTCATAGTACACTAATTGACTGGGCATCAGAGTACTTTTTGTTGGTGCTTCTCAGCCTGGCCTCTGTTTTCCATTTATTTGTTGTGAAATATTCCACCACTCATACATTCCTAATATATTAAGTTTTAAATTTTTGCAACAGAACGTTTTTTCATTTCTATGAATTAATCCAACTCCTGACTTCTTTCTGGTTCTGTTATGATGGGTGTAACTCTTCTATATTGTAAACATTTTGTTGTAAACCATCATGGGAGATGTTTAAAGGGTGGTATACAAATATAACAAATAAATTTATTTTAAATGCCCTTGTTGCTATTATGTATCTCTGCTACTGTATATGAGAGGTTTTTTAAAGTTCAAAAGGTGAGAATCCTATGACATATTATGCAAGCAGCTGAACTGAGAAAGAGTAAAACTGCTAGGATCCTTGTTTTGGCTTGGCAGATGCACACATCTTTTTGCTAATATTATTTATTACACTGTGTAATTTGTACATATATGTTACATATTCTTCACAATGTGGGACACAATGTGTCCCATTGTGGGCTGGGCTACAACAAAAAATATGATAAGATCTAAACAAAAAGCATAAAACACCAATTCACAGTAAAAAAAAGTACAGTATCCGTTACAAAAGGGAAAACAGATTCAGCCATCCCCAAAAGTTCAGGTAAAAAGGTTCTCCTTGGCATGGTGCTGAAATGTGTGCAAAATAGCTGCCAGGCACACATTGTGAAAGGGAGTTCCAGACCTTGGAGGCCACTAGAAAGAAGTCTCTTCCATGTGCTGCCATGCCTTGAATCTTCTAGGGCAACAGAAATGCTAACAAGGCCTCCCACAGTGAAAACATCTCTTAGTTTGGTCTGTTTGGGACAAGTTGATCTTTCATGTATGTTGGAGCAATACCATTTAGGACTTTATATATCAAAGAAAAGACCTTCTTCAATGTATAGCCCACCTTTGTGGTGGGCTCACCTGAGGCAGTTTACAGTATGACAAAACCGTATACCAAAACAAGGTAAAATTTAGTCAATGAATAAACTAACAATAATACTAATAGGAGAACAAAAAGCTAACTGGCGAAAAGATGGCTTTAAAAGTGATTGATGCCGCTCCTTATGTTGTCTCTGTGGTCTGTTGGAAATTCCAAATCACTTTTGGCAACCAACTTTCTACCTTCTGTTCTTCCTTCTCTCTTGAGTCTGAAGGAGAACTTGCTTGTAAAATATGTGCCACCTGTATAGGTCACTCACAGATCTAGTTTGCATTCTTTAATACAACATCTAAAGTGGTCCTGGTAGGGCCACTTCAGATATTAAAGTTTTCCTATAGGGAAAGCATTAATGTTCATACTGCTCATTTGGGGGTGATTCCACATCTCCATACATATAGTGTAGCTGTAATTGGCCACACTTGCATGTTTAGAAAAAGTTGGTGTAGCATGTTTCAGTCTACCTGTTGAGTGCTTGGATTTTTGTGTACTAATTTGTGTAGAAAAACCTGTCTGAAGTAGTTTGCAATAATTCCCCACTCTTATCCTAGAAAAAAGAAATTTTAAACAGCATAGTAGGATTACTTATCATCTTTTTTCTTTTCCCTAACCTTTTGCCGTCTTTGCCAAATCCTGGTTGCTGCTTTGCATATCTAAAGGATCTGTCCCTTTCACTTCTTGCATCTTCGACCAAACATTTGTTCACCCACATCTTCTATTACAGCAGTTCCATCTTGCTACTCTTGCTCCAGACTTGCATTGTGGTCTCTAGAAACAAATGCTACATGCACTGACTTCTTGTCTTTTGCTACACCAGGGTCAGTGTCCTGGTCCTTAGAGCTAAGGCTGTTCAGTTCCCAACCCCCACATTCTCATGTTCTGCACACTTATCAGTTTTCCTTCTTTCCTTTTCTTACTTTCTATGTGTCTGGTCAAATTTCCCCTATGATGCAGGTTGTTCACCTGTGCCCTACGTGGTCAGTGCAGGATTACCAAATGGGCAGAGTAGGCACCAGACTATGGGCCTTTCCTTTTAGGGGCCCCATGACAATGGATCAAAATAAAATTGATTTGATCTTGAGAGAAAATTACAAAAACGTATTGGAAATAATTTGTGAGCCCCCCCACCCCCCAATTTTGAGTGTCTGGGGGCCTCCACAGGATTTAATCCAGCACTGTAAATGGTTTGTGACCTGGATACTTTTAAAGTCTCCTCCTGAACAAATCCTGAATATTTTTATTTGTTGTATCCTTAAAATGATCTAGTTAAGTAAATTAGCCTGAAATTTGTCTGGCACTGTGACATGTGTTACAATGAATGTCTAAGATTTGGCAAGTGTCAACAATGGTAGACAAACATTGTGCATGTCAAAACTTGAGACAAACATCACTGAATATCAACACTTAATATACATTAATGTACTCCAAAAAATTGGGCAAAACAACTATTTTCAGACTTAGCAGGGATTCACATGTTAAAGTCAACATGCATTAGATTTTGGCTACTAGTTTAATTAATTAAAAATTACTTTAAACCTTTTTAATTATTTAAAATGCAACCCCCATACATAGACACATAGAATCATAGAATTAGAGAGTTGGATGGGACTCTGAGAGTCATTTAGTACATGCCATCCAACATCCAATTTGAAATCATCCTTAACCCTGCTGAGCTTTGGAAATGTGCTAGCAGTTTTACTGTTGCACCACTGGAGAAGTGTGATCAAGCAGTCCTGACTAACAGTGCTGGGTGCCTCAGTTATATTACTGGGTCATTCCATATCAAGTGATTAAATTGTAAATGATTTTTTTTACTTCATGTCATCCAGTTTTCTTAAAATTTTGTGCACTTATTGAACAATCAAAACTAAGTTTAAATCCAACATTTTATTTTTTTATCTCCTCCCATTTTTGAGTTATGAGGGTGATGTCATGTCCTGTTGTTCATTTGAGGTTGCATTTGCCCAATTTTAAGACCTGGTGAGGAATAGATTATTATTATGTCTTGATATGTAAAACCACAGAATTCAAAGAGGGTGTACTTTCTTTTCCTGTGACTGTATATCTGAGTTTCTAACACTGACAAGAATAGTGTTACAGTTTCAATGCCCATTACTGTTTTCTCAGTCTAATGAAACAATGTTTCATATTTACAAAGCAGAAAAATAAAAAAATAAATAAAATCAGATGCAGTTATAACATTACTGTATCGCCACTTTTAGCTGAACCTCAAGACAGTATTCTCACCTACATCTACCTGTTTCGGCAGGTAACAGAGCTATATAGACAGGATTTTAAGGAGCTGCCAGTTCTAGTTAACTATAAGCATGGAAGCATTCTATGTTGGTCCCAGCGCGTGGTGTGAAGGCGCATGTTGTAGCAGTTTTGTGGAAGCTAAGCAGATCTAGATCTGGTAAGCATTTGGAAGGGAGTCTGTCTAGAAATTCTATGCATGTTGCTTAGAGTTACATCATTTGTGTTCCTTATGTCTTGATGGCTACATGCCAGGTCCGGGGAACATTTGGCTCTCCATATGTTGCTGAATGAAACTCACACCACCCCTGGCAATTGGCCATGTTTTCTAAGGCTGATGGGAGTTGAAGTTCAGCAATATCTGGAGGACCAGATATATACTGTCTCTGAATGCCCGTTAGAGTTAGGGAGTGATAGTAGGAGAAAGCTGCTCTGTTTGTTTCCTGTTTGTAGTTGCCAACTTGACATGTATGGAACATATTGGGTTGTTTTCCTATCATGGAAGAAAGAGTCTTAGGACATAGTTGGGCATTCATAAAGAGACAGAATGGTTGGAGGTCAAACATACTTACACTCAGTCCCACAAATAATTCCCTTTCCCATCACCATCCACCATGTTCAAACACTTTTAAGGATTGTATGAAATGTATGTTTGTATGTT
The DNA here is from genome assembly GCF_965112155.1 of Podarcis liolepis. Lineage (NCBI taxonomy): Eukaryota > Metazoa > Chordata > Lepidosauria > Squamata > Lacertidae > Podarcis > Podarcis liolepis. The sequence goes on from NC_139559.1 coordinate 28,557,945, forward strand.
TGTATATTTGTAATATATGTGTATTAATGATGAATTATTTTAACAATAAAAGCTTATTAATTAATTTTTTTTTTTAAAAAAAAGAATGGTTGGAGGTCATTCTCTGTCACAGAGGTCTAAAGTACCGTAATAGGTTTTGTGTGTGTGTGAGAGAGAGAGAGACAGTTTATGTTAGCTTGGAGTTCTTTTGAAATGAAATCATATTGGACCCCCTTAGCAGATTGACACTGTCAAAATAAATGGTGGAGGTTGCCTGAACCTATGAGGTGCTATGTATCTCAGCTTAGGATCTCATAGGACCAGACACAATGGTTCTGACAGTGGCCCAAGTCCATCTGTAGTGGTTTTGAGCTGGGCACAATGCCTGTCTGACCACACCACCACTTTAATGCAAAGGCACGGAATGCAAGAAATTCTGTATGTTTGTCAGGCCTTTCTAATAAAGGAAAGTTGGTAAGCTGAACTGGGCTTTCCTGGTAATAAATATAAGGGGAGGAAAATAATGTTTCTTGGATAAGGGGTAGTTAGACATCTGTTGCGGAGCATTTGGATTGAACTGTACACCTATGGGAAAACTTGGGCACCCCTTTTATTTTATTTTTGTAGTTGGCAGAAGTATTATAGTCTGATATGCTTATGACACAAATGACCTTATATACAATTATATCAAGCTGCTTGTGTGTTCGTCTGGCCTTATATGGATCCAAAAAAGGGCAAACATATTAGATTACACTTCACGTGTAATTGGGACATTTTACTCAGTTTCTGGACAAATAGCTTGTAAAAGGTAGATGCCATAGCTCAGCAATACATAGGATGCATTGCATGCGTAATATTCCAGATTTGGCCCCTTTCATCTCAGATAGCAGGACTTGGAGAGCTGCTGCCTGTCAGAGGGTTAGATTGATCAAGTAGTCTGACTGTGCAAGTTACTTTCATAAGCAACATTATACATGTGTGTGTTTTTCTTCTTAGGGTTAAACTCAAAGTGTGCTGAGACACGATCATCTAAAATGCTTGTTAGGTTGAGATTAATGAATGCCATTTTAAACAACATAGAATGAAGAGCCTCTGAAAGTTCATCTTGGTAAGTAAAAAGGGAATAGAGATCTTTTGGTTTCATGTACTGCTAATCATATGTACTTTTCTTTATGCCTTACTTTATGTTCTATAGTTTTGGTGACCCTGTTGGTCTAGCTGTTGGAGTTGGTAATTTTATTATAAGAGGTGTTGAAGTACCCCATCACAAATTCAGTGACATTTTCTTTAGTATGGAAAAAGTCTAGGGTCTTCTGGTTGGTATGGCCAGTGAGCATATTAGTTGTGATAAGGCTTACAGTCATGCCCTTGTTACTTCTTGAACATGTGAGAGGGTTCGTTTGAAAATTCCTATAGCTATATGCCAAACTGACAGGTGTATTTTAGGCAAGTACTTTTTAGAAACTTTACAGGGAAAGCCACTAGAAGGGAATTTGGAGCGTGGTAATTATGGATAGGGAAATCTTGCTCCTCTACTCTAAAACTAAAATGGTTTTACTTTCTTTAAACAAATTATATATATTGGAGTTTAATGAGTAGATAGCACATGAACATAGGGTGGGATTCGAAAAAGTTGTTGAGCTTTTTTGGGAGGGCAAAGTTGTTGAGCTATTTCTGAGGAAAAATCAGAAAAAACCAACTCTGCCAATTTCCGCTTGGACACTGCAATATTCTGGAAATGTCAACCCTAGGTCTTGCAAACATCTTGTCTGTGTAAGCATTGCCGGATGGGACAATCCCCCCTCTTCTCCCCTGTGCATTGTTCTGGGGGCTCACCTGCTCTAGCCAAGTTTAGGGGGCATGTGACAGAGAGGAGAGGGGGAAGTAGGCATGAATCCCCCCCCATGGATTCAAATCAAAGTTTCACAGGTCTAAATTCAATGCTTTCCACAATTCTCTTGTTTGTTTACCAGTAGCTAGAGTGTGATAGCATACAACAAACAGCTGAAAGGAGATATAGTTTGCTAATGTATTTTCTTTTTCTTTTTTAAGAAATAGAGGCTTGTGGAGAGTTAATTATTTTCCCCCTCTTCTTGAAAAAATTCTTTCAGGTTTATTGTTATCTAGGAAGGGCAACAGGACCTCATCCAGAATCTAATCCAGATCAGCACCATGTTGTATGATTTTGTGGATAACGTGATCGTCATTCAACTTAAGATAATTGTGGAGTTATGACTAACAGGTATCCAACCTCTTAGAAAAACAAGTATTAGAATGTTAGCAAGCCATTGATGTCTGCAGTGTGAGCTTTTGCTATGCAGATATAGCAGAGAATAATGCAGATCACCTATGTACAAATAAAATTATTCACTAATGAAATGGTTTTAGTATTTCAGAAATTATCAAATGCCAGTTGCAGATTGTCAAATGTTCAGAATTTAATAGATATGCAGCCTAATCCAGTCATATTAATTTGCAAATAAGTCTCATTTAGCTAAGTATAACCTACTGCCATGTATGTTTGTATAGGATAAAACCTTAAAAAATAATTATAATATTTAATAAAGAAACATTAAGCATATATGCCCTATTGAACTCAGTGGAACTAACTTGTGAATAGTCATGCATAGGTTCATGTTCTAAGTGAGCTATAAAGTCATCAGCATAAAGGAGGAAAAACTCAACTGTAATGTTGTGTGTTCAGTATGTGTGAGTGGCCTCAGATATTTAAAATTCCTATGCTGCATAAATACATGTATACCAATTTCATACCTTGGTATGGGTGGAGAGACTACTTTATTATCAGAAAAGGATTTTGGTTAGCTTTATTTATTTATTTATTTATTTATTTAATAGATTTCTAGAACCCCTTCTGTAAACTTCTGCCTTTGCAAACTCTCCCTGGATTAGGGAAATAAAACATGACATGTTGACTTCCTCAGCGCAGATCAAACAAACAAACATTTATTTATTATATTTTTTAACATTCTAAAATTATTTGTTACTATGTTTCTTAATAACTAAGTTAACATTAAACAATACAGATGTAAGTATGTTAGCCCTATGGTTAATCCCTAAACGAAAAATGCCTCTACCATATATGCAAATTTAATGGAGACTTTCCTGTGTAAATGAAGAACTTTTTAAAAATCACTCCTTGCATTTTACACTCTACCTACCAGATGTAGGGTTGTATCCAACTAAATCAATGAATGGATATCCTTTTTTTAAAAAAGATGGTTTTACTTTTTATCACTGATAAAAAATATTTGAAGGATTATGTTGACTTTTGGTGAAACACTTAGGAACTAATATAATGATGTCCATGCTTGATTTGGTTCAGAACAAAAAAAACCTCACCCCTTAATCAATTTTAACTGGATACATCTGCAGATTTGTCACAGCTGAAGTTTTCAGAGGATTGGACTCCCACTGTCTGCAAAAGCAGACCAGCAACCTGAATGCTCCTATGGCTCAATTTTTCTGGGTCTGCTTAAATTGTCATGCAGCTTCTGATACAGGATCTCCAGGTAAGCTATTTTTTTATTAGCAATATATATTAATACGTGATAAATGAAAACATTAGTTTTTTTGGATTTACTTTATATCTGCTAAGGCCTTTCTAGATAGGGTGCCTTCTCTGGGGAGGAAAACATGTTCCTTTAGAACTATATTAGTAAATGCACAGCGTCTGAAGAAAGTAGAAAAGCTTTGGTATGTATGTCAGCGATGTCATGAGTACCATCCAGTAGATGCTCACGTCACTGCTTTCCCTTATAGTTGTATTATTGTATAATAATTGTATAGTAGTTGCTCAGTATTGTATAGCTGTATAGTAGTTGTTTTTATTGTGGTGAAGGTAGAGGTTTCTCAGCAATTGTGCCCCATTACTGGAGAGCAGTGATTCACAGCAGCTGTAGGAGCTCCAGACGATGTGCCAGTGACTACTAGCTAAAGCTGTGTCAGAGCTGTGGAACTCCCTGCCTATTGACATTAGGCAAGCACCTTTCCTGTACTCTTTTTGGTGCCTATTTAAAACATTTCTGTTTAGGCAAGCCTATCCTTACATGTAGAAGTTATGTGTATTTTATCTTTCTTTTTTTTTAGGAAGTGTTGATTTTAATTAAACCGTTGAAAGATTTTATATACTCAGTTGTAATTGTTTTTAATGGATATTTTTTAATGTTTTACTTCATATTTTTGTAAACCACTTAGAGGAGTAGTTTTTACAATCAAGCAGTATATAAATGCCAAATACACTTCATTTATTTATATATTTATTCAGTTCATTTGTTAGTTATTGCATTTTCATTTTACCTTAATCTCCAAGGAGCTCAAGGTAGCATACATGATTCTCTCCTTCCTCTTTTAATCCCCACAACAGCCCTGTGACGTAGGGTAGGCTGAGAGGCAGTGAGTGGCCCAAGATCACCCAGTGAACTTTATGACTGAGTGGTGATTGAACCCTGGTCTTCCAGGTACTAGACCAAAACTACACTCTTAACTGGATAAATAGATCACTTTATCATGCATTCCATAATTATTTTCTAAAAGAAAAATGGGGAGTGACTTTGCTAAAAGAACCCTTGTGGTTTCATTCTGATGGGGCTTTTTTTTTTAGAATTTTAGAATTATTAAAAATAAGAAGACAAATCCTGTGTCAGTTCCCCCCACAGTATGCTTTCCCAGCAGCATTAAAAATTGCTAATTAATTTCCATTCCTTGGGGGGCAGAGTGATGAAATGGGTTTTGAGAAAGTCATTGGGACTCTCTCACAGACTCCTTTGGGAGAGTTTTGAGGTGGTGATTTTGATTATTATTATTTTAGGGGGTGGGGGGTTCATTTCAGCCTCAGTTTGTATGTAAGCAGCTTATGAACATAATACTTTTTGAGATCTAAACAAGGTAAGAACAAAATAGAAACAGTATTAACAATAAGCTGTGATTGTATAGATGTAAAATTGTGCATGTATATATAAACAATATATTTTAAATATATAAATAATATATTTTAAAACTTATTTTCTTTCATAGGTTTGTCTTAATACCTGATTAGCTTCCACTGCAGCAAATTACATAGCCATGGTTTGGGGTGATATGCCTAAATTAAAAGATAACCACACTTCATCGTATTCTTCAACCATGGAAGACCTGGATGTGGATCTTGACTCTGGACTAGAGGAAGATGACATTAAACACAAGAGCCCTTATGAAGATTCCACAATCTTTGTAGCTTTTAAAGGCAATCTTGATGATGATGACTTCAAACAGAAATTGGACATCATTTTGAACAATGTTCCTGGCCTTTTACACCTGGGTATTTCACTCTTTTGTATTTTTTTAGTGAAAGATTGCTTAATTAACTTTTAAATATTAGATTTAGACATGTAAAATTGCAATTCATTTATTTGAAGTTAAATTGCTCTAAAATATTGCAGACTTTTTACTAGTTATTTTTAGCGAAAAAATATATATCCCACTCTACTTCCTGAAGTGTGCAGTGTACATTTGAATTGCTAGTTGAAATGTCTTGTGTGAAGTAGCTCAGAGTTAGTATTACATATTGATATCAGTTATTGTATTTGAGTAACCATGTACATTCTCTGTAGTAGTTCAACAAGTCTGTCTTCTTTTTTATCCTTTTAACAAGAATCTGAAAAGTTAAAACTGAAGAAGGTGGAACCCTGGAACAGTGTACGTGTTACTTTCAATATTCCTCGTGAAGCAGCTGAGCGACTACGATTGCTGGCTCAAAACAACAACCAACAACTTAGAGACTTGGGAATCCTCTCAGTTCAAATTGAAGGTAGCTGAAAATACTTCTGCAGTTGTTCCTGAACTGTATAGTATACTTAAGAAACACAGTGTTTGAAAAATAAATATTTCCATTAGCTTTTTGAGTACTAAATAATAGTATACCTCACTGGCATCCTGATATTCTGCCTCAGGGATAGACTACATGTTACACTTTTGTATGTGCACCCTTCATGTGTGTACCCTTCTCCCAGCTGTTTCCTTTAGCAGCACATGCCTCGTGAATTCTGGCCATCAAATAGCCAGCTTCCGTGCCCCTGCTCCATGTCATCTGTGGTTGCTAGAGAGAGTGGGTAAAGCCTGCTATATAAGAACCAGAATTCATCTGATAAATGGTATTAAATGATGGCAGCCTATGACTTTTTACATACTGCTTCTCATTTTCACATGCGCTTGAAAATGCTAGTCTGCTGGCAGATCCAAATTATTATTGCTTACATTTGGCATATTTTCCCACTGCTTCATTGATAAGAATGATAAGATGAAGCTGTACTTGAATAACAGCTGCTTTGCTTTGGTAATATAAGAATATTTCTGCTTTCTAGCTGTCTCATTCTTGGCTGCAAGGAAAGAAAATCCTTGCACAGAAGAAATACATGCATGGATTGTTTTCTCCATTTAAAATGAATAGGAAAACTCAACATACATATAGCATCTACACCCACAAACAATTGCTGGATTGGAGCAACTAGAATAAGCAACCCTATTTGTTTGTTTTTAATTTATTAATTTTTTATCCAACACTTCTTCCCAAAGGAGCCGAGGGTGGCAGATGAACTCTCAATATTAAATTTTCAAGTGACTTTTTAAGGAAAGCCAAGAAGTGTGCAAGCTCTATTCCCTCTTATTTGTTTGTTTTAAATGCACGTTGTTGATCTGAATCCAATATACCACTTTTCAACGGCCCTTTTAAAATGCTACTTTGTAGTTTCCTGCCCTGCCATATTGAAGCAATATTTATGCTCTGACTTGAATGTTAATGATTGCTTTCAGGTGAAGGTGCCATCAATTTGTCATTGGCTCAAAACCGAGGCCAAGATGTGAGGATTAATGGGCCTATTGGACAAAACAACTCAGTACGAATGGAGACAGGCTTTCCCATACCAGGAAACCAAGGCAAGTTCAGCTTTGTAAAAGTTAGTGATACGTTACTTTGTGAAATATGCAACTGTTCTTTCATACAACTCCAAAGACTTTTCACTTCCTGATTTTTCATGTTTGTGGCATGTTTGGGGATTTTTTTGGAACATTTATAGACTGCTAACAATTTTTTGCCACGTGCAAATTTTCTTACTATAACTAAGTATAGAAAAATGTGGGTTTTTTTTAGCCTGTTTTAATGTTTTATCCTCTAAGACAGGCTTCCTCAACCTTGGCCCTCCAGATGTTTTGAGACTACAATTCCCATCATCCCTGACCACTGGTGCTGCTAGCTAGGGATCATGAGAGTCATAGGCCAAAAACATTTGGAGGGCCAAGGTTGAGGAAGCCTGCTCTAAGATCCTACATGGCAGATTTTCCAAAGTTCCCTTCAAGGATAGATGCTGTTCTTATAACCATTCAGAGATAATACATAATTTAACTTCTAATGAGGAAGTTTTGTAATCAGTGTTTAGAAGCCTGTGTAAGTGTCTTTCTTGAGGGTCCTGATTTTTATTTAAAAACAAGAATATTTTAAAATATTTTTTCCCCATTACTTGAGAAGAAATCTGTTTGCACAATATCAGATTTCACCCATTGGACTCAGTTAAAAAAGTAAATAAATTGGTTTGGTTATGCTGCTGATAATAGTGATAATGACAAACAAAAAGAAAGCTAAATAATATGTAGAATTCAATGGAAAAATTAAAAGTAGAGACAGGAAGACAAAGCAGAGAATATAGACAGGGAAACACTTGCTAGGAGAATTTTTTTATGATACTAACTTAACAAGTCTTGAAGAGAAATGGAAGAAGACAAAGGGTCAATACCCGTGGATTTGTTGCTGTTTTTGGTTTGGTTCTTAAATTGCTTATTGGTTTTCTGGAACAAGGTTGGCCATGCTCCCTTTTTAGAGAACAATGAAGGCCATACATATCTTAACATATGTATTTGATACTCTTATTTGTAAGGTGTTCCTATTTGTATGATCTAGCATTCATATTTTATTTTTTTATCATTGCATTTCTATCGCGCCCTTCCAAGGAGTTCAGTGTGGCATACATTGTTCCCCCGCCCCCATATTATTCTCACAACAACCCTTTGAGATAGTGATTGGCCCAAGGTTACCTATCAAGCTACATGGCAGCATAGGGATTAGAACACTGGTCTCCCGGCTTCTGTTCCAAGCCTCTGGCCCCTACAACACCCTAGATATCTACAATATGGTTTCCTTTGGCAATTCATTCTCCTTTATTGATCCACACTGGAGTGGCTTTTGCCACAGAGACAGCAGTTTTGTTAGACTTGCTGCTTTCTTGTATATATTTTCAAAAATCGAATAAATAAATAAATATACCATGCAAAAACAACTTCGAAATTTCAGTGCAGGATTTGAAGCTTTTCCCATTCTGTGCAATGCTGTACTTTGCAATTTGACAATTTGCATCTTTGCACAATGAAAAATATGGTTATGTTTCTAGGGTTAATAAGAATAAACAATCCTGCAACTGTGATGATGCAGCAAAGTGGGAATGTATCATCATCTATGATGACGAGTGCAGCTAACACAGAGTTGCAACCTAGAACACCTTGTCCAACATCTCAGTCAGGTAATTGGCTTAGATATTACTTGGATAAATATAACTGGAGAAATGTGAATTTGTGTTTTATTTCCCCTGGCTTCTGCTTATTAATCTGGAAACGCATTCTAAAATATTTACCCAAGCTCTTAACTAGTTCTTTGCATGGAATGAGCTGCATTTTTTAAATATTCAAATATTATTGCGGATTTCATGTTGTTGTTGCCTAGTCCCCATCTCTCACAAAACAATTTCCACAAAAATATGTGAAGTGTGGTAAAAAATTATTGAGAAATATCCTGAGCTGTGTGTGCATGTGTGCGCGCTTGCTTGCTTGCTTGTGAGGGACAGAAAGAGAATGTTTGTTTCTCTGAATATTACTAGACTAACTACAGACAATATTTCTTTTTCTTCTCCATTTCTTTTTATAGATTCAGTGGATCCACTTTTGTCAGGGCTAGCTATCCAACAGCAAAATCATCCATCTGGATCTGTAGTGCCTCAGCTCCATTCAGTACAGCCAGTTTCTGTTAATAGGCAAATAAACCCAGCCAACTTTCAACAGATGCAACCACAGCAACAATTGCAGCCACGCCCTCCTCAACAGCACCAGCAACCACAACAGGGTATTCGTCCTTCGTTCACAACCCCAACTCAGGTTCCAGTTTCTCCTGGTTGGAACCAGGTGCCTTCTGGAATAGTTCAGCCTCCTCCGTCACAAGGCACAATGGGCACATTGACAGTTAACCAGGGCTGGAAAAAGGGCCCTTTGCCTGGACAAATGCAGCAGCAACTCCAAGTCAGACCATCTTTGGCAACGGTACAAACACCCTCCCATCCTCCACCCCCATACCCTTTTGGAAGCCAACAAGCTTCTCAGGCACACACAAACTTTCCTCAGATGAACAACTCTGGCCAATTTACTGCTCCTCAGATGAAGAATCTTCAGGGAGGGCCTTCACGGGTCCCTACACCACTACAACAACCCCACCTGACCAACAAATCTCCTGCCTCCTCTCCCTCCTCTTTTCAGCAAGGATCTCCTGCATCTTCCCCAACAGTTAACCAAGCACAGCAGCAGATGGGACCAAGGCCTCCCCAGAATAATACTCTCCCCCAGGGGTTCCAACAGCCTATTAATTCTCCTAGCCGTAATCCTATGGTACAGCAGGGGAATGTACCTCCAAACTTCATGGTAATGCAACAGCAAAACCAGGGTCCACAGGGCTTACATCCCGGGCTAGGAGGTAAGTAATCATTTTATTGCAAAATATTTGTTCCTAGACTTTATAGCAAATTAATAAGTTACCTATGAACACTGAATTAATATGCAACACCACGTGAATTTCCTGTTGATATATTAAAGAATTGAACTGCTGAATAATGTTTGTCATTGTTGGAAGAAATATCAGAGTTGGAAGAAATATCACCTTGCCCAAACCAGTGCTTTGAGACAAAATACTGTAAATCTCTATTGCTTTCCTAACAAGCCATGTTTTGCTTGAAATCTTCCAAGGGAGGAGATACCACAACATTCTTAAGCCAATTGTACAGTTGCTGAAATAATTTTATAAATGGGAACTTTCCCTGACAGTTTGATTTTAAATCTCTTGTAATGTAAATCTTTTGCTCATGTTTCCTCAATTAATAATTAGTAATAAACAATTACTCAGTAGAAGAGTTTGATTATCATTTCTGGGTTAATAAGCTGAGATATGTAGTGTTTGGGCTGTGTATGCAGCCGCTTTACTCCTCCCTTCATACTGAGAGCAAACAAACCAGGAAGTTTTTTGTTAACTAGTTTTCTGTTTCAAATGAACAAGCCAGGATATTACAAAATTAGCCCTGGGCCTAATTTTGACACAATATCCTAGCTTGTTCTAAAGTTGTTAACCATAATTTCCCTATTTGGACAAAATGGAAAAATAGTCTGTTGAAGTCTTCCTGGTTTAATTTCTTGCTCATGCCTAAGGGTGCATGTGTAGTTAAAAAGCTTGTTATTAAGCAGTGATATGATTGTTCAAACATGGTTATTCTTTCTCTGATAGTGAAAAACATTATTATCATTTCTAATCTTTTTTTTTCTAGGTTGGGCAAACAAGCCTCTCATGACTTGACATAGTCATTGAGTCCATAGTCAGTTTATTTATACATCACAATTTTCACAGACGTGTGCTTAGAGTGGTTTGCCGAAAATCAGTCGGAATGGAATAATACAATAATTACAATATATAACTAAAATTACAATATTCCTATTGTGTTTCAGCAGTTAATTTATTAAAATTTATCAAATTAAATTAAATTAGCACAAAGTTTACTAACAGACTAAATAATATTCCATAGAATCTCTAAAGCTAATAGAGTCATACCTCATGTTGCGTCCGCTTCAGGTTATGTCTTTTCAAGTTGCGTCCTGTGGCAACCCAGAAGTACCGGAATGGTTACTTCCAAGTTTCACCGCTCACGCATGCGCAGAAGCGCTAAATCGCACGCTTCTGGATACAAACGCTTCAAGTTGCGGGTGGGCCTCCGGGACGGATTATGTCCGCAAGTCAAGGTTCCACTGTAATAGTAGTAACTATTAACACCCTTATCGAAAAAAAACCTTTGCATACATAGAGTCAAAAGACAAGACCACCCCACTTCATTTCTTCTGGCTGCTTCTCACTTATTAAGGCTGCTGGGGCTGGAGGGTGGAACATAGCCCCCCCCCCCCCAATTTTTCCTGCTTTATTATCCTCTTAACTGTATCATTGTAAGAATATATTAATCAATGTTAATATACAATGCAATTAATAAACAAAGTTATTTTTCTGTCCAGGAATGCCCAAGCGTCTCCCACCTGGCTTTCCTGCAGGACAGGCAAATCAGAACTTCATGCAAAGTCAGGTGCCTTCTACAACACCAGGGACACCTGCAAATAGTGGAACACCCCAATTGCAAACAAGTCAGAGCGTGCAGCACACAGGTCTGGTAGCTGAATTTTAATAGATTATTGGTCTGCTTTTCTCATTTATGGAAGCTCACTCTAAATGACAATACAATGTTGTATCCAGCGGTGGTTTAGGAGTAGCTGAACTGCTTCTCCTAGTACAAGGTGACACACTCAGTTCTTGCCAATCCCCCATACTAATTATAGCACTTTATACCATATCCAATCTTGAGTGACCCCTAACCTTCAAGGGAATTTTTTTGGGCGTGGTAGTGGGGAAGCACAAAGCCATCATTAGATACAATCCACATTACTTGGCAAATGATGTTGTATTTTCAATAGTAGTAATTTTTGTATGTGTAGAAACGTGACTGCTGTGTTAAATGACACAGAACTGTCAACATCAAAAGTTAAGTTTATCTGAAAGGATAGTGCAATGAATTTAGTGCCATTTTGAAAAATTACCTCCTTCTATTTGCTGTTGTGGAGACAGTAAACAGCTGTCTTAGGTAAAGTAGGTGCAATAGAGGCCTTGGGTTTAGAGAGAGAAACACTGGGAAGACCAATTAGAACCTTTCACCCTTTTGTAGAAAAGATTTTTGTTCATAGACAATGCCCTAGAAACATTAAGAAACCCTATTTGCCTTTCAGTAAAAGATTCTAAATATGACTCTGTTGAATAATATATTATGCTGTTAACTTCTATTTGCTTTGCCCCCCTGTCCTAGTCCACCACTGATCTGTTACCTCTTTCTTTTGCATGTTCTGATCATGTATGATTGGCAGAAATGCTGTCAGAGAATAATTCTTAGGATTTCCAACATTCACAAATACTTTCAGACCATGTTTCAAATATTGGAATTTTGATAGTACAGTATTGTAAATGTTAAACACAGAGAAAATTTTCTGGACTAGTTTATTAATTTACATGCTCTTATACCAATTCAGTTTACAATTGTCTAACCTGAACTATTAAAATTTTTAAGGTGGTCAAGGAAATGGTCCTCCTCAGAATCAGATGCAAGTTCAACATGGCCCATCAAATATGATGCAGACCAACTTAATGGGTCTTCATGGAAATATGAGCAACCAGCAGACAGGTACCAGTGGAGTTCCACAAGTTAATATGGGCAACATGCAGGGACAGCCTCCACAAGGACCACAATCTCAGCTAATGGGGATGCACCAACAAATAGTGTCCTCCCAAGGACAGATGGTGAACATTCAGCCTCAGGGATCTCTAAATCCTCAAAACCAGATGATACTTTCTCGAGCTCAGCTCATGCCACAGGGCCAGATGATGGTCGCATCTCAGAACCAAAATCTTGGTCCATCACAACAAAGGATGACACCACCCAAGCAGATGATTCCCCAGCAAGGCCAACAGATGATGGCTGCACATAATCAGATGATGGGACCGCAAGGCCAGGTGTTGCTGCAGCAAAATTCAATGATGGAGCAGATGATGACCAATCAGATGCAAGGAAATAAGCAGCCATTCGGTGCTCAAAGCCAGTCCAATGTTATGACGGGGCCAGCTCAAATAATGAGAGGACCAACCCCCAATATGCAGGGAAACATGGTGCAATTCACAGGACAGATGATGGCCCAGCAAGGCCCTGTGAACAGCAATCCTTCTCAGGTTATGGGGATTCAAGGACAAGTTCTGAGACCCACAGGAACTAACCCTCACATGTCTCAGCAACTGGGTGATACCACCACTACTACAAACAGTGATGTGAACTTGACACAAATGCTACCTGATGTTTCTATGCAACAAGGAAGCATGGTGCCTCCCCACTTGCAAGGGATGCAGGGAAACAACAATACACCAGGGAGCCATTTTGCTGGGCATGGGATGCCTTTTAGTACTCCTTTTAGTGGAGCTCAAAATGGGAATCAGATTTCCTGTGGACAAAACCCAGGTTTTCCTGTCAACAAGGATGTCACAATAACAAGCCCTTTGTTGGTAAACTTGCTGCAAAGTGATATATCTGCAGGACATTTTGGTGTGAACAGCAAACCGAACAATCAAAATGCCAATAAACCCAAGAAGAAGAAACCTCCAAGGAAGAAGAAAAATAATCAGCAAGTAGAACAAATTAAGTAGGTTTAACATTTTTGTTTCCTACACAACCGAACCAAGTTTGTTTCTATTTCAGTTGAACATAAGGTTTGCATTTGCTAGCAGTTCTTTTAAGTAAATATTTTTAATTCACAAAGCAATGCCAGTTTTGCAATTTACACCTCCATCCCATGCAGAAATAAAGAGAAGATAATTAAAGAAGTAACTTTACCAACAATTCATTCTGTGTTTGTGTTAGTTGTTAAGTTAGAACCCCGAGTGTTGTCACTCTTCAGGTGAAAACTCTTTTTTAAAAAAAATAGGGCTGATGTAGAAGTAACTCAGAAAAGCAGCACCAGAAAGAAACCTCAGTGACAGGTTTTTAGTTGAATTATAGCCACAATAAATGATTGAAGAACACTTTCAGACATGCTACTACATAGTGTGCTTGTCACTGCTGAGGCTTTCAGTGCAGTCTACAGAATGATGAGAAATCAGGGCTGGCTATAGGAAGAGGAGTTTTTGTATGGGGCTGTGCCTATGGACATTGCTGCCAAAATGCCCCAGACACAATTGGATCACAGCCAGCTAGTACTCTCTCTTAACTTTGCTCCCACTCCTCTCTCCTTAAGTGCACATACCAGCTCTCCTTTCCCCGTCACTTACCATGGTGTTTCACACCATTTTTGCAGGCCAGAAAATATGCTTGTATTGATAAATAGTATACTATTTCCTTGTCTATTTGACCTGGAAAAAAATTGCCTGACCAGGCCACATGAAAGCCACAGTGCTAATGGGAAGGAGGCCTTGAGCCTTGCCTACCACTTGATGACACTTGCTGGGTCATTGATGGGAGAAATGACCGTTGTCCTGTTACTACAATAGGTAGAACTATATAAAAACAAAGTGTCTAGACTGTAACACAAATAATGAAACCTCATTTTCACAATTGGTTACATAACACTAACATGTTCATGAGTGGATTTGTTCAGTGGAGACAGTATTCCAGTATTAGAGTAATTCCTACAACAAAATGCTCATTCCATACAATGTGTTGAATTGTATGGTAGCTGCCCCGGAAATATTCTACTTACAGTAGGCCATAGGGCATTTAAGTGGGTCTCAGGATTGTGCTACCTGCCTCTGCACAAAGGAGTGAATTTGTGAGTCAGGATTTTCACAAATTTCCTAATTTCAACAGCATTTTTCCTCTGTATCTGTGGATGCCCTAGTCACATGATTTCCTGCGTGCAGTGTTTAGTAGGCCACAGTTCCATAGTTCACTTTTCTACCTTATTACATGTAATGAAAAATGTTGTGATAGAAAGTATCAGTCATTAAAAATTGAGAACATACATTTAGATTTTCAGAATATAATAATAGATTGCAGTGTATGGCTTTTCATTATAACATATTAATAGGAAAAGACACAATTATAAGAAAAGATACTATTTTCTGAATTCTGTTGTTATGACTTGAAAAAACAGCAAGGTTGCCTGTTTTTATAAATGGGTGATGGTCACGTGGCTTTTTCATGGGTGGCAGAGAAATGCACAGCATCGATCTTTAAATGTATCTTTTAAGTCCACAAGGCCACATGGACCTCTGAGATTTTGACCATAGTCAAAACAGTCAAGCCTTCCCAACTTTGTACTCTACAACTGTATTGGATTACAGCTGCCATTAGTCCAAGCCGGCATAGTCTGTAAGCCAAAACAGTTGAAAGGGATTTGGTTGGGGTAGGTTAGCTTAGTCTGTTGCAATATAGGCAATGAATACAGCCATTCATGTGATCATAACACTGTTGTCTGCTGTCTGACTTTTAAGTTGACTGTGGCTTTTACAAACTTCTGTTGCCTTCAGACTCCTTCTAAAACACCCTAACACTTAGCAACTTCCAGTGTTTGAAGTGCTTTGTGTATTGCTAAACCTTGGTGCACTTGTAAGATACACTAGTGTTATTGCTCTTACTATGCAAACTGTGGGGCAAACAATGAGAAATTAGGTACTTGACCAAGATGGGTCCCCAGCTATGTGATGTCAGTACAACTTAAACTTCCAAATAGATTACAAATATTTTTCAAGTTAGCCTCTAGTGTAGATTGTGTTTAGTTGGGGTTCAGGAAAGGGAATAAGCTGAAGAACATGGAGGGGAGAGCTGTCTTTGTTGTGCAAAGAGCTTGATTTTGTAAAGTTTCCTTATGCAACTAATGATGTTCCTGACATTTATTCTCTGTAGCTTTTGAAAAGAGAGTCTAAAGTCAGTGATGTGTTAAACTTAGAGGCTTGTATTGTATAGTATGGTTTGGATGGCTGTAGGCTTTTCTAAACCTTATAGCACAGGAAGGAATCATTCTATTGCTTTCTCAAGAATGACATCACAAGAACAATGTAAGTTGCACTTCTTCTTACATAGCTATGTTAAGATATCACTCAGAGACCTCTGTATGCATTTCCCATATCCCCTATCCGTCCCTTCTGCTTAATCACAGAATGCAAACTTGCAGCTCATGTTCCTTGACTGAATAGGAGCACAGCAGAAGAATAGACTTAAGGCAGGGGTGAGGAACCTTCAGTCCACAGGCCAATCTCAGTATTTTATGGGTATCACTGCACTCAAGAAAAACCCCAATCGCAGATGAGCTGCAAAAGCAGGTGTTTTAGTCACTAAAGATATGAAAGGTATGCACAGGCCTCCTATTTCATGTAGCAGTCTAGCGTAGGTGAGTGCCAATGTGAAAGTACTGGATCAAGCTTATAGTAAACAATACGGAAATTGTGTACTTTTAATATCCTGTTGCTAATTGCTAATACACTGTGCTAATGAAATTAGCGTAGCATATATGTAACAGTCATGTAAGTTCTTTCTCTCTGGGTGGAAATACAAAAGTAGCTTATCAAGCTTTTTCACTTCTTTAGGAAACTTGTTTGAAGCAGAACATAGCAAAACAGTTATCTGGAGGGAATTGATTAGCAGTTTGTAGATTCTGAGACAAAAGGAAAATCTGGTACAAGTAATTGAGATTATTAAAATAACTTGATAAAGAGCAATAATCTGTGGCAGGCATCAGAGATATGATGTTGTTGGAGGTAAAGTACAGTTGATGGAGTAAGAAACTTCCAGAGTGATTTCTCCTTCCAGTTGAGACTTCTGTGCAGTTCATTTATTGATTAATATGCATTAAACCAAGAAACCCATCCCCTTATAACTGATTGTTAACATTCTGGGTCTCCTAATTCTGCTTTCTTATTTCACTGGTACACTGGAATTTTCGATATATCATGAGAGCATTAGAGCATATATTTGTGGGTGTTAACAGCTGTAGTGCTTTGTGCCTCTCTTTGCAAACTGGTAATGGCAACAGTAGATGAGATTGCTTGCTGAAGCTTACTGGATAGGTTTGCTTTTGTAGATGCACAAATGTTTCCCTGAAATAAGCAAGTTTGACAACATTTGAACAATTATCTCAGAGGTTGTATGTTGCCCTTCCAACATAAGCATAATCAGAATGAGAAAACAGTCAGAGGTCTCTTTGAGATTTTAAGATAAGTTTGTTTGTTTATTAAATATATATCCTGTTCTTCCCCTAAAAGGAGCCTTCATGTATTGTGGATTTTGGAGAGGGTAGCACAGTGACTATTAGTGGCAAAAAAATATAGCTGTTTGGGGAACGAAATTTCTCCCACCACCACTGTACCTGCTTCAGATGAAATACTATAAGATAAGTAAATATAACACTCACACTTGAAGCGAAGTAAAACATTACTGAAAAAAATAAGCAAGCAAGTTGCTCCACATTCCTATATAAACCACACGTTTATATAGGCACACACAGCCTCTACTGCCAGCCATGCAACTTACACCTACTCTCCTAATGGGTTTCAGTCCAGAATTGGTTCTACTGCTTCTGGGAACAATGGCTGAGAGGGAGACAACAGAATCGGAGAGTGACCCCAACAAGATCTGAGCAACGAAAGAAGAGGTCATAAACTTGAATAAAGTTAAATTTTCACACTTTGTTCTGAATTTAATTTGATCCCCTCCCCCCCAAAAAACCCCTGGCATTCATTGGCAATGATTTTGGTGGTGGCAGAAAAAGAGATTGTGTGGATACAGGTGAAAGCCAGAGCATTTGTATAAAGCTGCTGACAATTTCCAGTTCCTAGTACTTTCCACACTTAAATATACCTGAACAGAAGATAGCACACTCACTGGAGTTCTTACCATACACAGAATTGAGATTAAATTAGTTTTAAAGTTAAAAAACCTATTTTGAAGCATATGATCCCTTTTTTATTTTATTTGTTTAATGTTTCCTAAGAAGTCAATAGTGTGTTTTAGATTGTGGTGGAAAACTACCAGAACAAAACTTTTCCATTTGGTCAGAAACCTGGCTGCGATTTCTACTACGGGAAACATGGTGCAGATATATACATAGGTAAAGGTAAAAGTGAAAGTGCCCCATCCCCACCCCGCTGGCCAACTTTCTGTTTGGTGAGTATGGCAGAAGTGGGAGAAAAAATCACTAGAGGAAAGTGAAAGAGTAAGAGAGAGAATATCTCAACCAGTATGTTTCAGTGTATGATGACAGTTGATATAGGATGGTGTGCATGTGAAGAAACTAATTTTACTAGCAAATACAGCACACCCACTTCTATCTAATTCTGCACCCTTCTCCCTTTTCACCCTGCTTAGGATTTCTTCAGCAAAAAAAATGTTAGCCAAAGAGTTTTGTGGAGGCACTAACTTTTTACTAACTCTTCCTCCCTCCTGACTTCGGAAAAGAAAATTATGGACATACCCTGTCTTCTAGACCTTTTCTATCCCTGTCCTTTTGCCAATCCATATAATCAAAGGGCTTTCTGCCACTTTTGTTTTTTAAAGCAACCTCAAACCCAGCAAGGTTAAGTTTCAGTAAGATCACATGGCTATGTACTGATTAGGCATGTCTTCTTTCGTTTTTTAAACAAATCCTAAGCCATGACCAAAAATGTCCGATGTATAGCCCACTAATAATGAAAGGAGAATGCATTTATGTATTACTGAGATGGTAAGAGATAGAACAGTAGAGCAGGTTTGATGTCCAGTTTTAACCACAAATAAGTTACTTAAGTGTATTTTTGCAAGTGTGTGATTTTAGGACACTGACAGTATAGAAATCCATGGGCAAAAACCCTAGAGTTCATTAAAGGTATAGGGTTATAGCCATTCATGAAACAGACTTCCATGTGTGCAACAGAACTTCCCCTTGCTTTCCTTCCTTCAGCCCCTTGCACACCCTCAAAATCTGATTCAGTGGGTTAGGGGACCCTGTGGAGCAGATTTAGGATGTGCATGTGGGGAGAGGAAGGAGAAGTCCCATTGTGTGAGCAAAATTTTTTCTTGAGCATTGTTAGACACAACCCATAGGGATTAGGGCAGATTAAATGTGAAAAAGCAAGGAACGTTGTCCAGCACAGTAGCCTTAAAGATATGGGGTAATACTCAAATATTTTTTCATTCAGAGTTGACTCATTGAAACTAAACCATGACTAAATTAGGTGTATTAATTTCAAACTCTGCATAAACGTGAGTGAATGCCAGCCCCAGTGTGATGCAAAGTTGCAAAGAGTACTGAGATTCAGTTTTCAGAGGGCACATGCTTGACAGCCATGTGGAATTTGGACAGGTGAGCATTGCAGTTAATGTTAGGGCAGGGAATTTGGGGAAGACAAAACAAAATATCCATTGGGTCACATCTAACATCACTCACATGACAGCATGTCTGCTTCCCCATGGCTCTGCATTCCCATGTGTTCTGGAAGGTCTCTCAATCCTCAAATAAATATTGGGGGAGTGTGGTGCCAAGTGCGAGAGGCAGGAGAGCAAAAAAGTCCTGTTGCACAAGTGCAAGTCTCTTGTGCTGAGAGATTGGCACCCATTGCTTGCTTTTAAATCTAACAACACCTTAAAACATCTCATGTTTGTATTGTGCTTTGTTTGCTTCTGGAAATGATACATGAATAAGCATTTTAAAAAACTAATAGATTGCAGCAGGAGTTTTCGCAAGCGAGAGTATTACTTCATCAGAGGCATGATGAAGAAACACTTGCTCCCAACAGCTTATAAAATACTGTGGTGGTGCAATATAAGAGCCTCTCTTTTGGTGTAGTAAGGCTGTTTATAATCTCTGCTACAGCAGACTAATATGGTTAGTCTCCTGGAACCTTCCTTTGAGACAAATACTTTATTTTGTTCAGGTTTAAACTTGGAAGATACTATATCCAATAAATTCATGTAGAACTGGCAGTACATTTCTGTTACATTTATTAATGCATGGATAGCCTACATGGTACTCATTTTGGACTGCAACAATTGGCTAAGGCTGATAGGTGTTTTAGCCCACAGCATCTAGTGGTCACTGCATTTGCTAGCCCTGGATTATCCCATGTTTCAGAATTGTCTACTGAGCATTCATTCTGATTTGTTTGCAGGGAGCAGGGTCGACCCACCCATGAGATGAGGTGAAGCAGTTGCCTCAGGCAGCAGTTCTGACCTCCAAGGAGCGTGCCACTGCAGTGTGCCACCACCTATTCCTCTCCAGCCTCCTTTTACTCCCCCACTGCATTCAGCGTAGGGGGTGGCAGAGGAGGAGGAAGAGCCAGGGGGCAAATTCAGTTTTGCCTCAAGGAGCAAAACATCCTGGGCCAGCCCAGGTAGGGAGGTTAGATACTGTTATATCCAGCAAATGTTATCGCGCAATTCCCAGGGCATTTTCCCATCACTTTCCTTATTGCAGAAAGTTCAGTTTTGGGGGTGAGAAAGCAGGTTTGTTGTGCAGAACTCCATATCCACTTTAATTGTGCAACCTAAATTTCCCAGTCAGTATGTGATTGAAAATAGTGGCACTCTGGAAGAATCTGTGGTGAATATGGAAATGGGGCAGATTTCTATGCAATTGTGTTTGGATGTCACAGAGTGCTTGATAACTCTGTTCCTTCCCCCTTTTTTTTATAAGATTTTTATTGGTTTTTACAACATTTATATAAACACAAACCATAGACAATACAAACAAACAAAGACGTAAACACACAAGTATAGTTTCAGACCCTTTTTTTTCTTAACCCTACTTCACCGACTTCCCCATACCTCCCCTTTCTGCATCCCTGTTTCCAAAATTGTTTCAGCAAATCCTCCCTCTTAAAATTATGCAATTTTCTCTTGTTCTTCTCTATTACTTATCTTTTGCAGCTGTAATCCCCTTTTTCCTATAACCTCGACATTTTAGCACTCATTAATTTTATAACATTTCTTAAGATAAATTTTAAATTTCTTCCAATCTTCTTCCACCGCCTCTTTTCCTTGGTCTCGGATTCTGCCGGTCATTTCAGCCAGTCCCATGTAGTCTATCACCTTCGTCTGCCATTCTTCCAGAGTGGGTAGTTCTTGTGTCTTCCAATACTTTGCGATAAGAACTCTTGCTGCTGTAGTGGCGTACATAAAAAAGGTCCTATCTTTCTTTGACACCAATTGGCCGACCATGCCCAAGAGAAAGGCCTCTGGTTTCTTGGGAAAAGTACATTTAAGTACCTTTTTCATTTCATTATATATCATTTCCCAGAAAGCCTTAATCTTCGGGCACGTCCACCAAAGGTGGTAGAAAGTACCTTCAAGTTCATTACATTTCCAACATTTATTATTGGGCAAATGGTAGATTTTTGCAAGCTTGACTGGGGTCATGTACCACCTATAAATCATTTTCATAATATTCTCTCTTAAGGCATTACATGCCGTAAATTTTATACCGGTGGTCCACAACTGTTCCCAGTCAGCAAACATAATATTGTGACCAATATCTTGAGCCCATTTAATCATAGCTGATTTAACAGTTTCATCTTGTGTATTCCATTTCAGCAACAAGTTATACATTCTTGACAAATTCTTAGTATTGGGTTCTAGCAATTCTGTATCTAATTTCGATTTCTCCTCCTGGAAGCCAATTTTCCTGTCTGATAACTCTGTTCATTCTCAATGGGGTTCAGCTGGTTTTCCTTTTGAAATCACTTCCTCTTAGTCCCTCCACATGCCTTGGGGTAGTCATTTATGTGAAATTTTGGGGCTAGTATCAAGCAGGGATTGCAGTGCTAATCTCTACCACTGATTTCCAAGGTTGCAGGAGTATAAAAGACATAGAGTATATGCCACTCTCAATAATTGTGTTTACTCTAGAACTGCTCAGCATTTTTCTTGCTATAACAAATTTCCTGGTTTCCCCCCACTTTTTTTGTATTTTGCATGAAATGAGGAGGGAAGTTGTCCATAGAGATAAGACTTCTCAACTGTAACTTCCCTGGGTAACTTCTTTATCCAATTTCCTAGTTTTAAAGCAGAGATACAAAGGATGTAGAAAGTTGGGGATACACGAGCTACCTCTCTTATTAGACGCGCTAAAAGTGAAATTTACAGAAAGCTTGTAACGTGTAACATTGACATGCGAGTCAACATCCCTGTTGCCACATCAAAGGGCTTGTGATCAGTTTGTGGAGAGGTAGGGCTCAACAGCAGCTATTTTATTTGCAGAGAAATAGGCAGTGATTAGAGTGAACAGGAAATTTGGTGGTGAGAGGTGGGGAATTCTCAGGCCTCACCCTTCCCCTGGATCAAAGGCTATATCAGTGGTTCTGTCTCACTGGCTTTTAAAGTCTAATTGGGAAAAACTAATCATGTCCTATGCAGGCTGTATCACACTGGGTTGGAAACTGTATTGCTGTAGTGAACAAGGCAGGAGATGGCTGCCTTACAGTCATTCTGTTGTGTGTATTGTTACTTCACTCCCAAATCTAAAAATAACAGCTTCATATGTGGTGAGTGGGCCTTCAAAGGGAAGATCCACAGCTCAGTGGATAGAGCTTGTGTTTTTTCAAGGTGCCAGGTCTATTATCTTTATCTGACATCTCTTAAAAGCAGCCTTATCTAAACCTCGAGTCCCCATATGTTTAACTAAATGCCTGTCAAATCCAGTCAGCGTTTCCAAGGGGCAGAGACGATCGGAATGGTAGTCCCAACATCATCTAGGGACCCAAGGATTGCTTAAAGCTATCTTAAATGCTCATGGGTTGCAGAACTGGAAAACACCAAACATTTCTGCCTGAAACTGGACAGCTGCTGGCTTCATAGGCAATATTAGCCGAGATGGACCATTTTCTGATTCAAGACTCACTAAACTTGGTGATTCTAGTCCAGAGTCTGCTTCAGTCATATTTGATAACCAAATATTTTTATCATTGTCATTTGTCTCATGATGGAAGGTTCTTAAAGATAACCAGCTTTCAGTAATTCTAATTTGAAGGGGTATCAGCCTCCCTGCTTCACCTGAGCAACTATGGCTGCAATCCTAAACACATTTACCAGGGCGTAAGCACCATTGAACATGTTGGAAGTTGCTTCTGAATAAACTTAGGCAGGCTTTTGCCATATTCAGCATTACATTTTTTGTGCTTTGGCCTAAAAACGGGAGACATGGTTGAGGCTTGAAGGGAATCCTGAGCAAAGGTTGCTACAAGATAGATAAACAGTCCTTTTTGCTTCTTACCTGATATAAGTATTTTGAGATCTAGGGCTGAAAAACAACTCTGCCTTAAACTAATGAACAAAACAAGCAGTGACCTTGGTTGTTAATACTAATTGTGTCCAGAGGTGGTTGTATGTTACACCAGCAACATATTTAGGGTGCTGCAGGTGACTCCTCTACACAGGGCACTGAGGCGAGGCGGCACTTGAGTTCCCACTATGTGTAGTGCACTTGAGAACATGCACAAAATGGAAGGAAAGAGTGGGGAAGGCACCAAATAAATATTCAGCCAAAGTCCGCCCCTGGTTACACACAGCTGGCTATAATATCAAAAGTATGGTATAAGAGAAATGCCACGAATGTGCTATACTTCCCCTGTTGTGTAATGTAATGAATTTCAGCTTGCTTTCTTTTCTTTTTTTAAAAAAAGAACTCAAACTGCATTAGTCATACGCATTTCTGTCTTTAGTGCTTCAGAACCACGCCCAGCAGGCCTTGAAGAGTCAGATCAGCCACCATTACCAGGAGAGCAAGGTATAAATTTGGATAACACTGGACATAAGCTTTCGGACTTCACAAACAGGCCACCAGGTGATGAACATGTTTTCATTATTTTTAATCTACTTTTTATATACAATAGTATCGTTTACTGTGCTTCATTCATTGCTTATTAAGACTGAACCTAAATTTGGTATTCCTACTACTTGTATGTACACTGACAGAGACTGCATCACATGTTAGTTAATCGGGTCCATGTAGCATACCTTCACCCACTTCAAACTTATTTTATTGTTTCCCCCCACAAAACAAACATTACATTGTTATCCGGTATCACAACTTGCATTCCATATTTGCCATAACTAGACAATACAAAAGAGGCCAGTTTTAGTGACATCTTGCAGATTTTTGATACAAGAATGTTTCTATTTATCTCTATAGGCTACACAGCCCAGCCAATGGAACAAAGAGCTCTTCAGCAAATACCTCCTCAGCTTTTGCAGCATGGACAACAGCAGCAGCAGCAGCAGCCACCCACATCTCAACAGACACAGTCCCAGCAGCAACAGATGATGATGATGCTCATGATGCAGCAAGACCCTAAATCTGTCAGGCTTCCTGTTTCCCAAGGTGTCCATCAACCTAGAGGCCCTCTGAATGTAGACTCACAAAGAATGTCAATGCAGCAGGGGGGCAACATGTCGGTGATGGTTAATCTTCAAGGTCCTGGTTCAGTGCCTCCATCTCCTGACAAGCAAAGGATCCCAATGCCAAACAACCAGCCTCTTGTGAACAGTGCACGAAAGATGGTTTACCCAGATAATGCACAGAATCCAACCAGCTCTCCACTGGGAGAAGTTTCTTCAGTGCCTTCTGTTTCAGAAGGAAATGGGCCTGAAGTCCCTTTAGCATCTGGGCCTCAAAATAATATAGCACCCCACTTAGTAGTTTCACAGAACCAGTTAATGATGGCAGGGCCAAAACCTGGACCTTCTCCAATGTCAGCTCCTCAAGGTACAAGCCCTCAGCAGCAGTCTAATTCTCTTGCTGGCCCTCACCCGCATCATTTTCAGAATGTTCCTACCACATCACAAACATCAAGACCCAAAACTCCAAACAGGGCAAGTCCAAGACCATACTATCCGCAGACTCCCAATAACCGTCCACCAAGCACAGAGCCATCAGAAATAAGTTTATCTCCAGAGAGGCTCAATGCTTCTATTGCAGGCCTCTTTCCTCCTCAGATTAATATTCCTTTGCCTCCCAGGCCCCATCTTAATAGAGGATTTGATCAGCAGGGTCTTAATCCAACCACTTTGAAGGCTATTGGGCAAGCACCCTCAAATCTTGCAATGAATAGCCAATCGAGTTTTGTTTCACCACAAGCACATAAGTTGGACTCCATGGCTATTAATTCAGGAAAGCAAACCAATGCTTGTGGAGCAAAGCGAGCCAGTCCAAGTAACAGCAGAAGGTCCAGCCCTGGATCCAGTAGGAAAACAACACCAAGCCCTGGGAGGCAGAACTCAAAAGCAACCAAGTTAGGTTTGACATCTCAGCAGAATCCAGGGCTCATGCAAAACATAGATTTACAAAGAAGTATGATGGTCGGACCAGCCTCTTTGCAAATGCCTACGCCTGGAAGTTTTCAGAATAATGGTATGATAGCTGCCCAGAATCCTGCAATCCCTGTATCAGTCATGAGTGGTATTCCTGAGGATAATAAAGATGGCTTTAGCGCCCCTCAAGAGAGTGTGTGCCAGAATATGCAGGTTGCCCCAGTGAACAAAGATCAGCGCAACATTGAGCTGAAAGGCGTTCCCAGTCAAGAAATTAAAATACTGGTCCATGAAGAGCAACAGAAGAGGGAGGTCCCTCCCATAGAATCTAACAAGCTTCCCAGTCTGGAAGAAAGCAAGAATCTTATCTCTCCAGCTATGCGGGAGGCACCAACATCCTTAAGTCAACTTCTTGACAATTCTGGGGCTCCTAATGTTACCATTAAACCTCCTGGTCTCCCTAGCCTTGAAGTGCCTCCACCAGTGACTTATACAGAGGAATTCAAAAAGATTGCTGCCATTCCTCCTCCCCAACAGGATCCTCCTTCTAGTAAAGACTCTGTCTGTTCCCTAAGTTTACCTGCAAATACTGAAGCCTGTTCAACTCAAGTGCAACAAGATGTGGGTGACATAAATTCAAGTGTTTCCCAGAATATTTCTCCAGTAATACAGAGGCCTGTTAGCTCTGCTTCTATTTCTACATCACTCCCACCCAATCAGATAACAGTATTTGTAACTTCCAACCCTATTACATCATCATCTAACACGCCTGCATCATTGCCCTCTCATCTACAGTCTACATTAATGCCTGCTGTCGTCACCATGCCTAGTGTTGGCAATAAAGTTATTGCTTCCGAAGGACAAACCACAGTTCAGTCCAATGCTCGGCCTCAGTTCATTACACCAGTTTTTATAAATTCATCCTCAATAATTCAGGTTATGAAAGGATCCCAGCCAAGTACAATTCCTGCAACCCCAATGACTTCTAATTCTAGTTTAATACCACAGTCTGTTGCAGTTGTTGGCCCTTTGCATTTGTCCCAGAATATAAAATTCTCATCAGGGCCTGCTCCTCCTTGCTCGTCTTCTAATACTCCTATCTCAAGTATACCAACAAGTCGGCCAGTGGTTATTAATTCATTGCCATCTCCTATTCAGCTTCCTTCTCCCTCATTAATGGCTCCTTCAAGCACTTCTCCGCATCCTTCCATTCAGCAAGTCAAAGATTTCAACCCAGAGGAGTTAAGTTCTCAGACGTCAACATCTGACTCTAATGCTGAAGCAATCTCACAGCCTGGAGCTGTGGTCTCCCCATCTGGTGATCAGAGCCCTGGATCTTCTGTCAACAGACGAAGTCCAGTTTCATCTACAAAGGGAAAAGGGAAGGTGGACAGAATTGGTCAGTTTTTGCTGACAAAAGCATGCAAGAAAGTCACAGACTCAGTTGACAAAGGGGATGATCAATACGGTGTGGAAAGAGAAGTGGAAGGTCAAGGACAAGACATTTCAATCATCAACAGTCTGGAAATGGAGCAGTTACCAGTAGAACTAGAAGACAATATGGTGGCCTCTCCGGGTCCCACTCTTTTGAAACAAAGCACTTCCGGAACTGGCCATTTAAGTGCTAGTACTACTGCCGCTGTTTCTGCCTCTGTATCTCTAAGCTTACCAGGTAGCACTCCTTCCACTAACGTTCTTTCAGTTGTAACCACTCCAGTGATCTCTGACATCCTAACCACAATTCCAAGCACTAATGGTAACACCTGCAGTTTACCTGCGGAGCAGGTTAGGATTGGACCAGAAGAAGAGAAAACAGAAGACCATCATGAATCGTCACAGAATAAGGGTATGTACTCATAAACATATTGGGCTGTTATTCCATTCACTCTGTCGCCAAAAATCCAATTCTGCAAATATGAATTAAGGATGGGTCATGGTGATGAGGAGGGAGTTGTGTGTGGACATGTGAGTGTGTTGTGTTGAGGCCTAGAACAGTAGAACTGGAACAATTGGAAGAAGGAATCTCTTACAATAAGCTCTGTTTCTCAAGTTAAATGTAACAGTACCTACAATATTTAAACATTGCTTTAAAAAGCATTTTAGTCAAAGTATTGCAAATCCCTCTGATCAAAGATTGAGCGTTAGTAATGATAGCAGTGCAATAGCATTTGAATAGCTTATTGATGATGAATTCTGTTCTAGAGTGTAATCTGAGAGCCTTCCAAATTTATTGCTTCTGCAGCATAGTGGAAAGATCTTTATATAATGCCTCTGACTCCTCTGGTTTCTCACTTGTCTCAGGTTTATTTGTCCTCTGTAACAAGTAAAATAATGTGATGAGTATTTGAAAATACATACCTCTGATGAACAAAGTAACATAAGAAAAAAGCTAATCCAAATGTTCCATATATACTGGGGATATTGGAAATGTCTGCTTTTATACTAAATTTTGTAAATAAACCAAACACTATAATAATGGATCAAAGTGAAATCAGTGCATAGATTCCATAGCATTCCATAGCATCCATGTTTATACAATAGTTTTCCCGCCATTGCTTAAACAAGATACTAAGAAGGCCTTAAATGCTTTGGGGGGGGTTGTTTTATTGTTTTCAGATACTTTTGTCTCTGACTTATTGGGCTATCAATGATATACCTTCAGTTTTCTGCTTAGCATAGGGTTTTCCACTTTGGGGACATTCATATCTTGCAGTGTGATACAGAGCAGTCTGTTTTTCCAGATATTTGTATTCCTTGTTTGTATTTCTTAAGACTGAAAAGTGCATTGGTAGCTTCTTATCTATCTTGTTTCAGCCTCTTTATCCCAGACTCCAATTGCAACACCAGAAAGTAGTGTTCAAAGAACAGGTATGTTTTCCCTTAGACTAAATAGCATATATGTTTATAGGGAAATATATATGTGCATAAAACTCTTCCCTGTATTTTATGTTATCTGCAAGATGGAGTTTTAATTTATATTGGAAGAAATACTGTATGTAGTCACAGTATTACACTGAAGAGTTCAAAAATAATGTATCACATGGACACAGTTTTGACACTGGTCAGAGCAAAGGAAGTGTACTGCAATAGTTTGCAGCTGTATTAGTTTTGGATTGTTTATGCACAAATTATTTTAAAATGAACAATAAATTTAGGAGTTATGGGGATGAGATTAGAAGCAGTTTATCACAAGGTAAAGAAAAACCTGAATTAAGCTGGTTATGTCTGCTGTTTGGGGTGAGGAGCGATAGGCATTCTGTTCTTCAGAGGATGATCTGGGGAACACTATCTGATCTCATCTCAAGTGATCAAGCTCCATAATAAAACTGGCAGCATCTAGCAATATGGACATCACAGTTATACTCAAAATTCAAAGCTAAATGTAACAGTGATAAATCATTACAAGTTGAAAGCATGCTTTCTTTTCTTTAAAAGTAGGTAAATGTATTCTAGTCAGCTTAACACACATTTAACTAGTGCACATTCAGCTTTAAGTGCGGGGCAAAAATAAAAATTAAAAAAATCAGGAAGGGAGTGGGGTTTCAGGAAAAATGACTTTGGCAGTCCCACCTCCCCTTGAACCCAATGGGTTTTGACTATACTATACATGATTTTGGCTTTAGGTATGATCCCTGGAACGTAACCCCTGCATAAGTTGCAGGCTTACTGTACTACACTTTGATTAAAAGTTGACAGGGTTGCACTTCATCTGATCTCTGCTTGGTTTATAGCACTTACTTAGACAGGGAATGGGAGTTGGTAGGGGCAGAAGTGTTGCAAAGATGATCCGGTGAATTGTGCATATCAGGCCCATTGAAGTCTGAAGTGACCTCCATTTCCTTAGATCAAGACTTATGTGATACATGATGAGGCTACTAATGTCTACTTAGATTTGTCATGATGAAATATTGCTAGTATTATACCTATCACTTATTCTCAGAGTAGCAGTTAGATTTCTTAATGATACCCATTTTCTTTTCTTTTCTATATGCTTCAGCAGTAGAGTAACCCCTCCATTTATCTGTTTCAGAACTGGAATCAAATTCTGCAATTATTTCTGGCCTGGTTACGTAAGTAATTCACTATGGAATGATAGTAAAAGAGAAGTAATTTCTGTTCTTGGTTTATGTAGAAATGTGTATT
This sequence comes from Podarcis liolepis, assembly GCF_965112155.1. NCBI lineage: Eukaryota > Metazoa > Chordata > Lepidosauria > Squamata > Lacertidae > Podarcis > Podarcis liolepis. Next base: position 28,587,206 of record NC_139559.1, read on the forward strand.
ACATAACTTTAAAGTGTTATGTAATTTCTCTCTCCTTGGCCTTATAGAAATCTGCCTAACACAGAAGAAAAGTGCAAACTGGTGGCTGATTCCTGCAAAGACTTGCATGTGAACCTAATTTAGCATCCTGCATTTATTTCAGTTAGTGACATAGGTTAGGGCTCCTATGAAAGCAAGAATGCATCTTCCCAGGGTGTGCTAATTGTATCCAACGTTAGTCCTACGCAGAGCAGATCCATTCAAGTTAATAAGCATTCCTTTTTTACGTTCATTAATTTCAGTAGGTCTACGAGTAAAATTTAGCTAGATAGAACCCATTCTGTTAAATAGCCTAACACTCATAATTATACCTTTCAGTCAAATGTACTGAACTATAGAGTCTTCCCCTAGACTGGACCAAAACATCTAGGACTAAGGGCCGAACGTTCCCCCTTTGGTTCCTTTCTCAAAAGACCAAAATGCATCTTGCCTGGCTTTTCTGTGGCAAGAGCATTTTGCTTCCAAATAATGATACTTGACATCCCTTCATTTTAAAGAAGAATGTAGTTTCTGGACACTAGTCCTGGCACTGTGTTCCATATGTTCAAATGACCGGACCTATGTTTTTATTTATAAAAGTAGCTCTGTTCTTGGTTCCTTGTATTGTCACCTACTAATATTTCTCGAAGCATACAAAGCAAGAAACTTTAGTGCTGATGTTGCAAGGCTATCTTCCTGTGTTTCTTGTACCATGAATTGCATGTTAACACACAGCTCTTGTATCACTTTTATCAGAAATGAGCCGAAGGAGAGCTGCGAAAAGGCTAAAACTCCGAGCAGAAGAAATTCAAGGACAGAGGAATCTTCAGCAGTGCAGGAGACTGTAGAGAATGGGCAGCGCAAGAGGTCCTCCAGACCAGCATCAGCATCCAGCACTTCAAAAGGTAAGATGCTCAGTTGTGTTCACCCAGTATGTTCTCTTTGGCTTAGAGTTAATTTAATGAGGTGTCAAAATTATAGAACTAGGAATAGAAAGGAAACAATTTTATTGCATCCAGTTTTATTGTTTTTTTACCTTTCTCTTCTCCATTCTGAAGGTCTTCTAAAATATTATATGCAGTGCCCATTAACACAGCAAATAGCTTGAAAAGTCACTTTGCAAATCTTAAATAGATGGAATATTTAAGGATTAGAAGATATTTTCACTCTAAAATATGAAAGGCAGAAGACAAAACCTTGCCTCTCTCTGCAAAATTGGTTTTGCAGATGAATGAATTTACTTATACTGTTCATGCTTGTCTGTAGACATCAGTATACATGAAAGCAAACTGTGCTGTTGCATCAGGTGTTCCCCAGCCTGGTGCGCTCCAGACAGGGCCGGTCCACCTGTGAGGCAAGTGTAAGACCATTTTCTGAGAACTTAGTAGACTGACTGGACAAACCTTAAAACATAAAATATTAGTATGGTTAATACAGCATGATCCCCTTCTCCCTCTAGTTTATTTTTTATTTGTTTAATTAATAATCTTCCAAACTGCTTTCACCCCCCAACAGAAACAAATGCAAGTGTTATGCAGTCAAAAAGAAGAAAATCCAAATGAAGTACTGAGTGGATATTCAAGGCTTGTAAATGTGTGAATTTTTTTACCGATAGCAGTTCTGAGCTGTGATTTCTCACTATATATAAAAACAAACAAAAAAAACAAAAACTAAACAAAAACTCTAAAATTCTGTACAGTAATTAATTTTACTATGATCCTGTTCCCAGTAAATGCAAAGTTTCTTTTTTCTGAAGACTAAATGATGAGTTGGGGGAATCAGGTTATTTGTTAAATTCTCTGGTTTTATAAAGTCTATACATAGCACACTAGATTTAGCGTGTTGTAAAGAATCTGAGGAGATAATTGTAAATTTTTATCTACGTTTTCACTTTTCATAGGAGAAACTAGAGTACAGGGTTGTCATGTTTTTTTTAGATATAAAAATGATGTATTGTGCTGTTGGTCAAGTACTGTATGTGAATAGCAGTTAAAAGGGTTATATATGGCCCAATCTTGGAAATGTAAATAGTTTTATTATATGGTAGGCTTGATGTATTTGTTGTAGAAAAGGACCAGTGGAAAAAAATGAGAGAGTTTGTGAAATGTGGATTACCTAGTGCTCTAAATAAATGTCATCGATCTATATTTGTATTGTATGTTATTTAACACCAGCATCCTTTTACATTGGGTATGGGTTACTGGGGAGTTCAGGGACAACATCAGTAAGAGAAGTGCTTTCTAGTTCTGGAACCTCAATAACTTGTTAAGCCATGTTTTTAAAAAATATGAAGCAGCCGAACTCCTTGGTATCATAGGGCAGATCTATTCAAATCTCTCGTCCTTCACTGTCTTTGTTACTTCCTTCCTTTACTTGGTTCACTTCCAGCCAGGCTTGTGATGTGTGGAACCAAGGATATAGGTCTAGAGCAATGTTTCCCAAACTTGGGTCTCCAGTTGTTTTTGGACTACAGCTCCCATCATCCCTAGCTAGCAAGACCAGTGGTCTTCAGAGTAATACTGTACACGTGACCATTTTCTGTTGGTTGTTGAGTGCTGGAACACTAGCTGAACTATATCCTGTGTTTTGAGAGTGGAGGCTGCTTCTCAGGAATGCTTTCTTTCTGGGAACATTTAAAGCAGTGGTAACCAATGTGGAACTCTCCACATGTTGTTGGACTACAACACCCATCATTCTCAGCCAGCATTGCCAGTAGTCAGAAATAGTGCAACAAAGTCTAGAGGGCATCGCATTAGCTCACCATGCCTTAAAAGTACACTTCAGGACTATGTGCCTCTGCTCCTCTCACTGATCTTCCTGTCCTCATGCATGTAACAAAATTAAACTCTCACGTAGATGTGTTATGCTTTACTCCTTTACTCTATACAAATAATATCTTCTGCAAGAGTTGGAAACAGAATTGTAGATTATCACGGTCACATTAATTTTGCTTGTCTCTTGTCCCAGTTGGGTCAAACCCCATTCTGCTGGATTTTGTAGTGCTTCAAGCAATTCCTAGGGGAAACTGAAATAAATTCCCTGAAGTAGAACTAGCATTTTTGAAATGTATATGTGTACTACTCAAGTGTGTGGTTGTTGTGAGCATCTGCTGAGCAGTGATCATTGCAAGTTAAAAAGTCTCTCTTCCCCACCCAAAGCATTCTTAAAACTGTGAATAGAAGTGTCTTTAAAAAGGAAAAAGTGAAATCTTAGCATACAGTGGTACCTCGCAAGACGAATGCCTCGCAAGACGGAAAACTCGCAAGACGAAAGGGTTTTTGGTTTTTTGAGTTGCTTCGCAAGACGATTTTCCCTATGGGCTTGCTTTGCAGGATAGAAACGTCTTGCAAGTTTGTTTCCTTTTTCTTAAAACCGTTAATATAGTTGCGACTTGACTTCAAGGAGCAACTCATAGCACGCGGTGTGGTAGCCTTTTTTTGAGGTTTTTGAAGACTTTGGTGATTTTTGAAGCTTTTCCAAAACTTTTCCGACACCGTGCTTCACAAGACGAAAAAATCGCAAGACGAAAAAACTCACGGAACAAATTAATTTTGTCTTGCAAGGCACCACTGTATAACTGCTACTATCAAGGAATGTTCATGAATATTTTCATGCTTGGCACATGGTAAAGTACTCTTTGTTCTGTGGCAAGGTAGCTCACAACACATGGGAAAAGATAGCAAAGCAACAGAGGCCCATATGCAAATGGAAGGAGCATGGAGGCAATGTGGAAGTAGAATGTTGTGCAAGGACTTGGCCATGTAAATATGCAGACAAAGCTTTAGCTCAGGTTCCATTATTTTTAGATCCGTAGCCCACCCATTCAGAAAGGTTCGTTTCATTTTGATCTCTATTTGGTTGGCATGTGAAATCCTGCGCAAATTAACCAGTATGTATCTGCTTTCTCTTCCTGGGTCTCAATTGCCAGATGGCCCAATTGCCAAACCAACAAGAGAAATGTCAGCTGGTTTATTCCAGCTGTAGCCACTAGGACTAAATTGGCTTGTATTGAAGTGTTTCCTCAAGTTTATCCCGTTTATAAAACCACATAACGTCTCATTCATGCAGGGTTTCAGATATCTTGAGAGTTTGCTATAAGCACTGATAGAATGGAGGCTTTATTAAATAAATTTTCTTAAGTGGGGCATTTGACTAATTAGAAGCCTTATATCACTGTGTCATGTATTTTAAGAAATCCAGTAAACACATTGGTTATGGTTTAAATATATTTTTTATTTCTTGTCCCACCCCTACCCCCCAAAAAGAGGACACCATTACAGTCTAACAATCAAAACGTTATTACATACACACAGGCACACCACAGAACACTTTGAGGCAGTTGTGTCCTTTGCTCTGTCAACTCCTTGCAAATGCCTAAACAGTACCCTACAAGCAATGGGCTTCCTCCTTCCATATACTTCTTCAGCAGGTAACAAACACATAAGGACACATTTTGTTTAAACAAGGTATTTGTTCTAGGGTATAAGTGATGCGGAAAAGGTTGGTGGGCAGACTTCCATCTAGTTAAACCCTCTATTGTAAGGCATACAATAAGGATCCTTGCTTAAAAACCATGCCCCCGCTTCCCCGTCAGCAGAATAGAACAGAGAGAATGACCAGAAATGAATTTGCCTCTCTAGCATGTGCATTCGAAATGCAAAGGTTCCCCCTCCCACCTTTGGAAGTGGCATTATAACAGCAGAGAAGGGGATAAGTGTGTTTATGTGTCTAAAATAAAATAAATGCTTTAATACATTTTAATACATTTTTAATGGGTTTTTAAGACTTAAACCAAAACAGCACTTTTTGGTTCGAAAAGCCTTCAGAAAAGAAACAAAAGGTAGCTACCCTAATACGGTTTTGACAAAATGCTGGTGGTAGGGAAAGGGCTGTAGCTCAGTGGTACAGCCTCTGCTTTGCACACAGAAGGCCCTCTGTTAATCCTCAGCAGCTCCAGGTAGGGCTGGGAGAAACCCCCACCTGAAATCCCGGAAAGCCGTCAGTGTAAACTATACTGAGCAAGGTGGACCCAACGGCCTGGCTTGGTGTAAGAATGTGAGAATTTGAGAATGTAGCAAAGATTTTCCATGGGAAAGGTGGCTGGATCCATATTCTGTATGGTTCTATGCTGCAGAAATGTCCCTAGCTCCATTGACAGGTTGCGGAAATCAGTGGTGGCTGCTTTCTACATTTTGTTTTGTTTTAAGCATTCAAATGACTCATTTTTGTGACCAAAATCACAATGTTCTTCTGTGACTGATGCAGGAATCTGCAGAGAGATTCCTGGTTTCACAGTGTGCTTTTGTCTGGAAGCATGATTAAAACATGGGTACAAATGGAGGAGGCCTAACTTTTCAGCATCTGGGTTTATGTATGTTCCATGTTCGTGTAGAAGTGGAATTCCAGCAGGTATAGTTTATTGTCATGTCACAGTGCTGAAGGGGTCTAATAACCTACACTTGTTGAAATTTCCCCACCTATGTACTTGCTAAAGGTATAGATGACCTCATGTTGAAAGGTTGGCCATGTATTGTATTGTTGTGTTGTGTTGTATTTCGTGTTTGTGACTCTCATCCTGAAAATTACTTATACTGAGAACAAAGGAACAAAACTGCAACTTTGCCAAAAGGCCCTTAGCTTGGTAAAATACAGTATTTATCAAATCAAGCCCTTAGTATGCTTTAAAATAGCCTGCAATTTTAAAACCACCATACATATATTTGTAGCATTTAATCTGCAGCCATCTTTGAGTAGTAGGGCATTAACTATGGTGGCCTGAATCAATTTGTGTCTTTTCTTTGATGTATATGTTCCTTAGAGAATAGTGAAGCCAAATCATGTGAAAGTGGGCGAGGGACGTATGAAAGACAGGTGCACAAATCTATAATAAATACAGTGTGAAGATGTATAATGCAGAAGTGAAGCAACATGAGTAGAAAGCAGGGCTGATTATAAGGAAATATCGTACCACTCAAATGCTACTTGACAGTTCAAATTAGGCTATAATAGGAAAAGACTAGGAATGTGGTTGTTAGGAGAATAAACTATATTTTCATCATAAGGAAGAACAACTGAGGAAGGAGTTAAAATGCGGTTGGGAGACCTGGAGCCACAATCCAAATGTGGAAAGTAGTGCCATTTCCCTAGTAAATTCAGGAAAAGGGCCTAGACTAGAATACCCTTTTGAGTCCTCTGGGTACCTTCTCCACCTTTCTTTGGCCTTGCCTCCAGGTCAGGCATCCACCCTACCCCCGTTAACATTAATGAATCTGAAACATCCATTCCAACTGGCATCCAAAATGCAGTATATTGCTAAGGAAGTTTGTTTCCTTGCACTTCAAGATGGAAGTGTGCATCCCCAACACTGTCAAAGACATATGCAGTGTCAGAAGTGCGTACTGTTAGTTCCAGATCAGAGACGAAGTATGAAAATGTGTTTTGATGTGGATGTCCATACAGCAAGGATAGGAAACTTGTGGCTCTGCAGCTGTTGGGTTCTCAACTCCCACCAGCCTCAGAGAACATGGCCATTGAATAGATATAAGGAGAGTTGGAGTCCAACAGCATCTCGGAGGCCATAGGTGTCCTCACCATACAGGACACAAAGCTAACGAGGGAGCTGGGTTAGGGCTGTTGTTTTTAATGGCAATGGTGGTTCTGAATCTCTGAATGCTTTATCCAAAAGCATGTTACATGCAGCTACATGTTTGCACATGGTACAGCAATTGTGATGATAATCGCATATCACAAAAGGTGCTGTAATGTCAACACTATGGACACTCTGGGCACGTTCCTCTAGCATAACCGTTTCAATCAGGTGTGTAAGATTTCCCTGCAAAATTAGTAGCTGGAGATTTGCCATGTGCAATCCACCTTAGACTGTTACAAGGATAAGGAACCAGATATTTTTGAACTCTAATTCCCATCATCCTGCAATCAGCATGACCAGTGGCTAGGGATGATGGGTGTTGTTGTCCAACAATGTCCAATGCGCCCCATTTCCCATCTCTACTCTATTATTTACATTAAGATTTATTTCTTAGTTTCAGTGAGATGTCACTTTAAATAGTAAAAGGGGCGATATGGAAAATTATGTGGATAATATTATATATATATCATGACCATGACCAATTTTGAGGATAACTTCAGTTCAGAATGGAGGCCTGGATAATGTAAAGTGAGAACTAAAATAAAATAAAATAAATCACCTTCTCTTAAAAACAAAGGAAAGAAGAGGACTGAAAAACAAGATGGAAGCATGCATCATGTCACTAGCAAAAACCAGCCAGTTATTCCAGCAAATGGAAAAGGGCTGTGTGTGTGTTTTATTGCTCTGGCTTTACTTTGTATTCTATCAATTTGCTCTTGAGCTATGCATGAGCTGAAATGAGCACAATCCACTTCTCTTGGATCTGTCCTGAAATGAATGGGTATTACGCTTTAAGTAATCAAAAGAATGGTATCCCTAGCCACCTGCTCTAGCTTTTTTGTGTCCTACAAATCAGTGCTGAAATCAGCAATTGGATATTGGCTGGTTGCCCACAGTACGTAAGATTCACCCTTCTGTAAGAATTTAGGAACTGCCAGAAAATAAGAGTGAAAGGGGACACTACATTTTTCCATTTAGTGCATCTGGCTGCAAATTAACCTGATTTTGTTTCTAGGGGGAGGGGATGAAACAAATGACCATACAGAGCAGTTGTCATGGTTTATGTGACATTATGGTCAAATAAAGATTGCTCTTTTCAGAAGGCTTCTTATGAGCTCTGTGACAAGGTTACCAAACTTTCTCTTCAATGTATAACTACAGGTGGGGATTATTGGATATAGTCTAGAATTTACTCTTAGTTTGCATAGGTTGACTGGCCCAACAGGCTTCTCTGGCATCCATTGTGGGCCCTAGAATGTGTTCCAGAATCTTCTGCAACACTCACGGGTTCTGCATCAAACAAATCAATACAGAAAAGGTTTTCTGAGGTAGGAACTTTGAACTCCATTGGATTATTAAAAGGCATCACCAATTGTATATTTTGAAATAAAGATGTATGGATATAACAAAACCACATGTTTAAATTTAGTTATCCTACTGTGTATCCTCACAGTAAAGATGGCCGCTTACTGTGTCAATAGAACCAATGTTTCCATTATATGTAGAACATCAATAGAACTGAGGTTTCCATTATATGTAGTTTGGCCTACCAAACTAAACTTTTCTTCCTATTATTTAAATTGGGGCTTACTCATGTCTCTGAAATCGCACAGCAAAGACATCAATGAAACACTGTGGAGATCTGTTTCCCTCCCTTTAATGTTTGAGATGGCCTTGACCATCCATTCCAAACAGAAACAAGTTTCTCTCAGTTAAATGAGACTTATTTTCTAGTTAGTGTGTTTAGGCATCTGACTTCAGTTTCTTCTTTACTGCCAAGTCAGGAAGGGTCTACAGCTGCTAGCAGTACACAAAAACAAAACTCATTTAAATGTGACTGGGAAAATAAATCTCTGTTATGATGTATGATTGCAATCAAGCGCTTTAGCCTTCCTTGCTTTTCTTTTTGCTTTTAAGTGCAACTGACTAATTACATTATTACTAAACAAATCAAATGAATGTCGAGGTGTCCCTTCCCTATGCCATTTATTGCAAATATCCCAGAGTATTCTCTGCCAGTGAAATTCTACCTCATTCCCATTGACTTCCAGTGGTGGGCAAGAGCTCCCCCATGGTTTGTAGCTCAGTGATAGGCTTGGCTATGGTTTTCTCCAGAGCACAGGCCTTGGCTCACTTTGCCTCCTCGGTGCCCCTCAAAACACTTGGGGACTTTGACAAAAAATATTGCTTAAATATATTTATATTATATAATTGTACGTATGTAACAGTATTTACAAGAGAACACGTTTAAAAGAGGAAGTGAGTTACAAATGGCCACTCTCACTTTTCCAACTTGTCATCCACATGGTGCCGTGCGGGAGTACCGCAATATGGCCGTGCCATTGTTAAAAACGGTCACATCCCAAAGACTGGCTTTAATTCTGTTATATAGCCAAGCCAGTGGCAATCAAGTCCTTTTTCCTTGACCAGCAGTTAGTTGCAGAGTATGTTTCACAAATTATCCTAAGGTATATCTTTCTTTCTTTCTTAAGAAAAACAAAACAGCAGTTCTATCAAGTTCGTAAATTTCTTTAGGACATGCAAATTTGTATCAACAGACTCATACATACAACGACAAAATACCCATCCAAATCAAACAGTTCTAAAACATGTGTTTTTAAGGTAACAACATTGTTTGTTTTGTCCCTGAGTCCATGCTGTAAATTTTCCTTATACAAATAAAAAAGAAGTTAGAACTCAACTGATCCCAGGGGTAGCCAAACCAACACAGTGCTTTCCAGATGTTTTGGCCCACAACTCCCATGAACTGGAGTCACTATGGCCAATGGACAGGAATCATGGGAGCTGCAATCCTGCAACATCTGGAGAGCACTACATTGGCTGCCCCTGGCCTATCCCATAAACAATGCCATTGCAACACTCTCCCAGCCATTCATTCAGGAGCATTACAGCTAGTCACAACTTTTAAATGGTTGAAGTTTTTAAAAAATGCTTGCATCCTCTCATTGTTGTAACATATTTACAAATGTGAATGCACACCCACATACACAAACACACACAGAAGTTATTATTTTAAGCACCTTTCCTTCGGCTTAACACAGGAGAGCACTATGTAGTTGGTATATTTGAACACCATTCTTGGGACTGATCACTGAATTGCCAGGATGAGAATGTTAAGATGGCTTTCCTGAACTGCTAGTGACAGCAAAAACAATGCAGACATTATACAGGTGTTTTAAATTACAGTGTTTATAGGATGTAGACAAAGAGCAGGTTAACGTTTTATCATTAGACTTTGGAATTTGCTCTGCAGTAAGGAGGTTTTTGTGTTTACCATAAGAACTCAAGATCCTGTTTTATTCTCAGAACATGGCTATGAGGCTCCCGTTTCACACATGGGAACTAGATCCAGGTGATCTGAGAGAAAAAAAATAGCTTGAATTTCTGTTTTCTGAATTCAGCTATCGCACACTCAACCATTGAACCTTTTCTCCTTCCCAAAATTTGTACTGTTCTACGAGCTTAAGAAATTGGTTACATTTCTGCACCTTTGAGAGATTACCCCCTTAGCTCCCCCCCCCCTTCTTTTGCATCGTAAGAACTGTCTTGCTGGATCTAACCAAGAGTCCTTCTAATCCACCAATCTGTCTCTGGTGTTAGGCAGGAAAATCCCCCGGGGAAGCTCACTGGCAGGACATGATTCAATAGCCCCGTTTGCCTTTAGCATCACAGGAACATGATGAAACTCTAGTGCTCCACTTGTCAGCATATTAAAAACATTAAAAACCTGTTCTAGCATTTTTAAAAACTAAGCCTGGGGCATAGATGGTGTCACGAATCTGGTCAATATAAACTACACAGGGCATATTTTGAGCTCAGGCTGAGCTCGCAATAGTCTTCAGAGTGGAAGCAATAATATTATGGGATAAGTACTTGTTGTTAGGGCTGACACTGCCATTAGGCAGAGTGAGGCGGCTGCTTCAAGCAGCTGATTTCGGGTATCATTAAAGGGCAACAACTTGTGAGCTGTTAAAGTATTTATCATCATCATCATTTTACACTCATTGTGAAAGGAATGCCACTACCCTGGGAGCCTTTTCGAAGGCCAAGTGCTCAAGTATAATTGAAAAATGGTGGGAAGACCTGCAAAATTGTGCCAATACAATACTTCTTTTTCCTGTTAACCGCTGTCTGCATTTCTTTGTGTGCACTGCTAAGGCACCAAACCAGCAGAAACAATCGAAAGGTGCAAGTGCTCACATAATAAAGTCACCCACTTATACAGTATCACCAGAGGACGGTATCACGCAACTTACTGTAGCATGGCTAAGGTTGCAGTCAAAGATACGATGCTAATTTTAATGGGGCGCGAAGTAGGAAGCCAGGCCCCATTGCTCAGAGTGAAACACTGCCATAATTTTTGACCCCCTAGAAGGAATCTAACACTGGGACTACCCCCCTTCCCCGAGCATACCTGCAAGAATATCCCACTGAAGCCAATATAATTTTTTCTAAGTGTGTTGGTTTTAGGCAGGGATGGGAAAACTGTGGCCCTCCAGATGTTGTAAGACTCAAACTTCCATCAACTCTAGCCAACATAGCCAGTGTTCAGGGATTATGAGAGCTGCAGACCAACAACACTGGTTCCCCATCTCTGTGTTAAGGTGTCAGAACCTCTTGGACATGTTGCAGAGATGGGGACAGAAAGCGGCATTGGAGGAAAAGGTAAGTAAGTGACCTAATCCAGTTTTTACTTAGAAAAATGGACTTTCTAACATTCCTTTGGAGACATGAAACAGTTTGAATTCTTAAGGACATGGGGAAAGAAGGAAGGAGAGGCTCCAAGCTCATCTACTCTTTGAAGCCACTGTTTGGAATACAGGTGTTTTCAGAAGTCTCTCTTTCTTTGCAAAAGTTCAATTACCATGTAAATCATGATTCACTGACAATGAAGCATAGATGGTGGGGATAAATTTCACCTACAGCTTGTAAGACTAAGTGGTAGTAAGAGGTGATGTCCACATTTTAAATGGATTGGGTCTTCCAGCCCTTTCAGAGCTTTGAGGTGTAGTTTCCCCATCACAACCAGACATCATTGTGTGTCATAGGGCTGCAGAGCTGCAGACCTAAAGGGACAGAGGCCCTATTCTGGTGAGATGCCCCCTCCCAAAATTGATTTCTGCAGCAACGAAAATAAAGAGTACCCAGTGAATCAAAACAGAAATTGCTAACATCACTCTCTTTCTCATAAATGACATTTAAAAAGCAGAGATATTCAATATTTGTGATTTTTTTTTTTAGGGTGGGGAGGGGGATGTCAAAAGTCTTATTTCCAAAATTTGAATATTAAGCTATATAGACTCATCAACATAATGAAATCCACCCCAAAATTAACTCCTAATGTTCCAGATTAAATTATCATATTCAAGATGCAGCTTTCAATATCTTTGAATTGTCAGATTCAAAGCGGATCTGGGCATTTGTGTGATAATTCCCACATGCAAAACTCATTGCATTTGCACTCCCTGCCCCCCACCCCCCCAATGTGTTTCAGCTCTTCAAATAAACCACCTTGATTTGTTCAAGAGCTGCTATAGTGGTAAAAGGCATTTAATGTGACATGACAGAGGCAAAAAGATGTAAACACAAGATTAGAGAAAGTGTTAATCTCCCTATTTTAATCAGACACAAATGAAACCGACATAATCTGTGGCCACCACCATACAGGTACATAGGACTCACTCTCAGGCCTGCCAGCTCTATCGCCTTCCTGGTCAGTTAAAGGAGAAGTGGAAGAATCAGTCATAAATTGAATTGCTCTGCTTTCAGTTCCAGGTCAAGGGCATTTGCCCCAGAACTAAAATTAAATCAATTAGCTTTGACATTCTCTATCTGATAGGTCGGCCCCACGGCTTTCTGCGGAAGTGTTAGCACTCACACATAAAACGAAATTTGGGCAACTGTCTAGTGTTATCTTCAGAAATGAAGAACCAGGATTTTGGCATGTCTTTCTCAACTGCTACTCCTGGAGATAACATGCAGCTGGTGACAAGGGATGCCAGCAACCAAGTTTTGAGGTTCTGCCCTTGTTAAGGTGCTTGCCAAGTCCTCTGTACCAATAACTGGCTGAAACTGATGCCTCTTCAGCAGCAGTTAAAAGGCACAAAGGCTGATCCTATACGGGGGTTTTGCCATCAATTTCATAAGGACAAGGTGATGAACACCAGCTCTTCAAGAGTCATGAAGACAGCAAATAGGCAAATGCAGGTGGGAATGGCAGAAGAACAGGAAGAAGTCAACATTTTAGGGTGAGATCTGGTCTTTATTTACCTTCTTCACCAGCAGCTCAAATGTATAGTAAATGTAAGTTTCCAACATCTGTTTGGATGAGTAGTTTAAATTTTGGAAAAACATTTAGGGTGACTTTTTTTTTTTTTTTTTTTTTGCTCATCTGACAGCAGTGGAACAGGCAGACATTCAATGGGGGCAACTTTCCCAACATTGACATGGCTAACAAAGCTGGATTTCTACTATGCTGTTCTGCCAAGGTATAGTACCAGTATCGGGTAGGTGGAAGACAATTTTCGTCTGATTTGAGCTCAGATGGAAATCTTCCGTTCAGTTGTGTCATGTGAATATAAAGCTATTGACTTTAGAAACACAGCCCAGGACCCCCAGGACCACACAGCTAATTCCCTTAGCCAAGAGGCTTTAGGCTTATATTTCTTCAATAGCAGCCCCCTTCTCCAAATTTCACATGGTAAGCCATTTTTGAAACACATGCAGAATGTGATATTATACAGTATAAGGGGTGGGTGGTTCTAAAACCTAGGGTTGCTCAACAACTTTTCACTTTTTGAAGTATGGCAACCCTATAAAACCACAGCACTGAAATGCTACCTTTTTTCCCTTTCAGCTGAGTTTCAGTACATAATTTACTTTCTTATTCTAAACATGTATCAAGCTTATTTTTTAAAATGTATATATAGACAGTACCAAATGATCATTATGAGGTTTTATATAGGAAATTCCTAAGCTCAGTACAGATTAAATATGACAGAAAATTGCAGATCTCAACCTGACTGAGCAAGTGTTTAAGAATCAATGGTCATTGTGACCATAATCAGGATGTGAGCACTGTGATTAACTTGATAGAAGGGGTGGGTGGGGAAATGAATAAGAATACAGTAAAAATGTTTAAAAAATTACAGTTTTGTTGCAGGTATTTCATATGGGATTGTTTTTAACAGGGCAATGCTTGTCTAAAATAATTAGAGTGAAACCCAGTTACTCCTGAAATGGTCTTGATCAGAGGAGACCTCCTCCATGCATCTGGCTACAGAATCAAAGCTATTTGTTCTCATAATCTAATGACTATGTTTATTGGGTGCTCTAGATTCTAAAAGACTTTCTTCAAAGTGTGGGTACTCATGCTGTTCTCTAGAGGGTATTCATTCTACTCTCCAGGGTCCAGACCTCCATGTCTTTGGCTTACACCTGGTCAACAACTTCAGATCCCTTCTTCACTGACACGCAGCCTGAACCTATTTATCCGCTGAATTCAGTGGTGCTTACTCCCGAGAAAGTGTGCATAGGACACTTTATTTTACCTTCTGTCTTTGACCCACTTACTTCATCCCTCCAGCCTCATTCAATCTCTTATCTAACATCCTTCATTACTTCCTCCAACATACTTTATTACCTCTAAAATTATGTGTAAGCCCCTTTCTTTGCTGAGGTCCTTGGCATTAGCATCAACACCAGAATAAGAGAACATGAATGAATATGAAGTGCTCTACTGTTGGCAAGGATCGAAAAATGATGTTTTCCCACTAAACATAATTTTAAGGCATGATCCTGCCATCCCACTGAAATCAATGGAAGAAATGTGACTATTTACATATCTGTTTCCCATTGAAACCAATTGTCACAGACTTATCTGGTTGGTGCCCTTAGAACTCAACCTGATAAAAGTCCCCAGAACAAGAGTCTCTGCCAAACGTCTGTTTTTATTTTATTCAGATTACTTTTAATAATTTCTTTCCTTAGGACAAGGAAATATTTTCATTGGAGGAAGTTTGCCATGATCAGCCTCAGGATAAAATGCATGGGGTAAAGATGCAAATTTAGGATTTTAAAATTTGTTTTTTTTCCTTCCTTTTTAGAAGTTATTTTATTTTACACTTACACACACAAACTGATGTCCTTCTAAAAAGTACCACATCCAACTGTGCTCTGTACACATGGGTTTAAACACTTGCTCATGAAGTTATGGAGCCATGAATGATATGGCAAGAAAAACTAGGATAGCTTTTATGCAAATAATCAGAGGGATTTCAAAAAGGCCATGTGTGATTAAGAGCAACGTTAATACAAGCTTGACCTTTCAATAACTGTGAACCTCTGCAGCACCCATAAACCACTGCTGGCAGTTACAGCTGCTCAAAATGAACTTTCATTTCACATCACATGACACTACTGAACTGAAGATTCAGACACAATCCATCTTCTAATTGAAGTCAATGGCAAAACTCCCAGAGATTTTCATGGGTCTTACAGCCCCAGTAAAATTAAGGATATGCCACAATGCCTCATGACTAGCCACCACATCAGCCCAGTGAAAGGAACAAATATGCAATTAGTGTATTTTTAAAGGAAAGACATCTGTCATAAGATATAGTTTTAAGTAGTTCCATTGGGACTTGTTTGGTTTATTTATTATTTTTGTGTTCCAGTTTGCACATGAACCTGGTATCTCAATTTGTGACACCACACTGTAGAGAGTGTGATGTCATAAAGAAAGGCACTGATGTCATAGGCTCCCTAGTGCAACAAGGGACCAAAGGAAATGACAAGGCCATTTGGCCCTACTATGTACGTAACTCACTGGAAAGAAATTGAAATGTGATATATTCACTGGAAGCACCAATTAGTCTACCACTGGTAATTTCTACAATAACCAGTGTGTGATTTCATGCCGCTTGGTGACCAAGAATATAACCAGAGATAAATGGCCTTTCTTGGTAACTAAGAGGCATGCATATTTCTCCAACACTTCTTTAAAAACAACAACAACCCACATTGGAGTTTCAAAATAGACCTGCAGCCTTATTACTGGGACATTTTACTGGGTCATGTTGGGTTTCTCTCACCTTCAGATCCAAATCAAAATCCACGCTCGTGGATGGAGGGATGGGAATGGGGAAGATTAAACCCAAAAAGAAAAGGAAGCTGTAGATCAGAAAATGTATTTCTTGCTGAAAAGGGAGTGTGGGGGTAGAGATATAAAGCCCATGAAAAGCCCACAAAAGAACAACTATTGAACGTTGCCAGTTCAGGAGAACGTAGGAGGTTTTCTCAAAGGGGTGAGGGGAGTGGGTTTATTTCAGAAAATGGACGAAGATGACCCTCTTGGCTGAAGAAAGCATTGTGAGGAACTGGTGAAGCTGAAAGTTAAAAGGATAATGCCCCACAGTGTAGACTTCCTGAAGTAGCTTAGTAGTTGTATTGGCGCTGGCATGGCTGGTAGACAAAGCTGCCTTGGTGTTTGGCCCGTCGCGGGCGGCACTCTCTGGTGCGGTTCTGCCGCTGCATGACTTTCTGACTGAACTTGTGCTTCTCCGACAGCTGCTTTGCCCTCTGAATCCGACGCACTTGGTTGACCTTCTCCAAGATGGCGGCCTTGGTGGCAAGAGAGGTGGAGTGGTGAGGGGCATGACGCTGCAAACGGCGTTCAGGTACCTCACTGCAGAAACAAAGGTACACAAGACTCAGGGTGGTTCAAGGCTCTTGACAGGATTAGGCGTACTTGAGAGGACATAGAAGAGACTTCCCCTAAAGTTGCAAAAGGCCTTCTTCATCAAAGCTACCGAAAGCAGTCCACTCATAAGTGTAGCGGGGAAGCAGAAATAGTTGTGCCCTCCCAATGCGCCTGCCACAAAACATGGAACCAGTTGTATGCAGAGACAACTCATGCGATCTCCCTCCTCTCTGCAGGGATAGGGATGAAATGAACTGTCTGTGCATTTGAACATGTTACACATTACACTGTATACATGGTGGGAACATATGAGCTTCACTGCCATCCTCCAGGTCTCAGGACTATTTCTACACCCTAGTCGCTTAAATAATAAAAAAAGTGTGTGTAGGAAATCAGCTATATTTGAATGTGTTTGCATTTACAACATCAAAACAGTCAGATGCAAGAATAACACACCCAATGCTTTTAAAATGAAGTTATCATGTTCAATGATGGAGGAAGCAGAAAAGGCACAAGTACAGAACTGATCAACATTCTGCTTCAGTGGATGTTCCTGAGTTATTCTTATTTATTAAATTTGTATACCACCCTTCATACCAGGGCAGTTTGCAGTAGAAAAATGCAGAATAAGAACACAAAATACATAATAAAACAAAACAAAACAAAAAATAACCCCCTCTCTCACATAGCATTATGAGCAGGGGGAACACTATTTTTTTCCACACAGGTAAAAAAAGGTAAAGGTAAAGAACCCCTGGATGGTTAAGTCCAGTCAAAGGTGACTTTGAGGTGCGGCACTCATCTTGCTTTCAGGCCGAGGGAGCCGGTGTTTGTCCACAGACAGCTTTCCGGGTCATGTGGCCAGCATGACTAAACTGCTTCTAGCACAACGGGACACTGTGACAGAAGCCAGTGCACACAGAAACGCCGTTTACCTTCCCGCCACAGCAGTACCTATTTATCTACTTGCACTGGTATGCTTTTGAACTGCTAGGCTGGCAGAAGCTCCAACAGAGCAACAGGAGCTCACCCCATTTGGCAGATTCGAACCACCAACCTTCTGATCAGCAAGCCCAAGAGGCTCAATGGTTTAGACCACAGCGCCACCCGCACAATACTTAATTTCATAGACATCTATATTTCTAAAGATTGTGGCAATTGTCACTTTGGACACTATTTGCATTTGTTCTTCATCAGTTAATGAATTAATTTTAGAATGATCCCAGATCATCAGTTAAGACTCATTTGCCTAAATTAATTCTATTATTATTATTATTATTATTATTATTATTATTGTAATGAAATCTGATAGTGGGTGAGGTTGTTCTTAGTAGCCAATGTCTTGGCTCATTTCCCTGAAAGATCTGAGCTTACCCTTCAGGGATGTGCTCCTCAGGATTCTCCCTTTCCACAATGATGCTGCTGCTGGTGACATAGACGGACATACTGGGATGTTCAATCAAAAGGTCCTCCATGGGGTTGCTCTCCATGCTGACGGGGTCAGGACCTTCTGCAGTAAAACAGGGGGGAGGGGTAACAAACCAACTCTCGTCCATCAAGCAGGGGTCAGGCTGAGAGGGCATGGACCTGCTGACACAGTCACTGAGGGAGTGGGGCGAAGACATGGTAGGTGGAGGGGACCCACGGCGGCAACGAGAAGCACAAACAGAATCCTTCTCACCTACCCGCCGCTCCTTACTAGAGGCTGAAGCGTAACTATCTAATGAGAGACAACAAGAGTCACCACCCACACAAAAACGGGAGGACAGCCAGAACAAGAGCAACGACAGCAAAAATAATAATTAAAAAAATTCAAAACCAAAGCAAAAAAAAAAAAGGTAGTTACCGTTGTTCAAAGCCATGCAAGGGTTGTGCAAGGCAGTACAGGGGTGGGGAGGGGATTAAGAGGGGAGAGGTGGCACACACATTCAATATACAATGGATAGGAAGGAAGGGGTGAGGGAGGGAGAAGAGAAAGGGGGCATTATTAGTACAAATGACACCCCAAAGGCATTTTTGTAATTCATCCCAAAACCTTCCCTGAGGAGTCAGGGCTGGCTCAAGATGTTTTGCCACCCCAGGTAGCTGCGCCTTGCCACCCAAGCGGTGAGCCCCAGCAGCACTTGCAACTGCAGCTGCACCCCATCTGAGATTAGTTTCCCAGCATCCTTTGCAACAACGGCAGGGAACCTGGAGGTGCTCCTCTCAGAGTGTCTGTTGCCCCGTCAATGCCCCTAAAAACATGGCGGCCCCCAAGAGATGCCTGCGGTTGCTTGTACACACAGTCCAGCCTTGCAAAAGTGTGAGCCACCATGCTGGTTGAAGGAGGGGGAATCAACAAGAGTGACGACCCACAAGCAAAGCAAGGAAGTCCTCCCATGGTGGGTTATCAAAGCGCCAGAGGAACGTGGAGCTACAAAGAGCGTTGCCAAATAGTAAGAGTGCCTAGCTCTCCCAAGATGGTGGAAACCAGACATATCATACCCACAGGTGCTAATATATTTAAATGTATGCATATTTAAAAGGAATTACTGGTTCAAAAGAAGAAAGAAAAGAAGTAATAGAAGAATGAAATGGATGGCAAAACAATACAATAAGGTACAAGAAACAGGCAGGCTGGTACAGATGGCATCCCTAATGGAGAAGGAGAGAAGACCTCACCAGTTCATCTCCCTTTCCAATCTATCCCAACAGATTCAAATCCAAACACAGTGACTAGGAAGAGGGAAAACAGAAATGCTCCATTTGACATTAAGACAACAACCCTGCACACAGTGATGTGCCACCAAGTCCCACTGACATACACATATATAGACACACACACACACACACACACACACACACACACAATATTTTAATACCAATATTATCCACTTGAGTGAGCACAATTATCCACCAGGACTTCCTTTTGTCTATCCTACATCTTCCAACTTTGGAAGATTATGGGAAAGCGAGAAAAACTTATCTCTAACCTCCAGGTAAAGGAGGAAAAGCAAAGCAGGTCTGGGTGCCAAAAACGGTAGAGTTGGAACGCAGAGCAACTGCCAGTCACTATGGAGAGAATTCACTAGTTCACGAGGGGCACAACAAATCATTGCTTCCCGCTGTCATAATTAAGGGGACATCAGCATACTCAGAAAACTTGGCAACTAGCTAACCACTAGGGGCTGTAATATGAAGCAGCAGCCTAGTCAAGAAGACAGCAGCAGTGTCACACTCTGGATGTTGTAACTCGGACACTGTTGTAACCTGTTCTGCAAATGCACAACCTTCAGAGAGTGTGGAGAACATGTTCTGCAACTTCCCACTAGCTTACGGGAAACCGGCTTTAAAAAATAGCCACGCAGAAGCTCATAGACCAGTGATGAGCAATAGAATACCATGAAGGTCCATCAAGTTGGGAGAGCAGTAAGCACAAGCTACCAGCATCCGATTCTCCCATGCAGACTGTAACCCCCTACTCCACATCCCAGGTCTTCCCTGGGGGTACCCTGATCTTTAGGGGATGCTTCGCAGGGCATGCAGGGGGAAAAGGTGGGACATTTCCTTCGCACAAGTGCTGCATTCATGCAACCTGTATCAGCACACTGAAACATATTTGCACATATTCATCTCCCGTTGCCCTTGCCTCTTCCTTTCTCTATTGCCTCCTCTGCTTGAAACATAAACCAAACAGGGACCCATGTGTTAACTTACATTATCCAGCAAAGTTTACATTGATGATAATGTGCATCACATACAAAGATTAATGTGTGCTCCTGTGCAAATTAAGGTTGCCATATGTTCTCTTTTTCCAGGACACGTCCTCTTTTTCATGGGTATGTAAAATGAGAGCCACAGCGATCCATAGTTAAAAGTAGAAGCCGGCAAATGTGTCCTCTTTTTTGCTCTTCAAAATATGGCAAAATATGCAAATAACATTCATTTTAGTGGGCCTTAGGTCACAACCATACCATACATTTAAAGCACTCTTATGTCAGTTTAACAGGCATCCTCTTAAAAAATCCTGGGAGCTCCAGTTTGTTAAGGGTGCTGGGAATTGTAGCTCCTTGAGTTATCTCCTAATAAATCTTGAGACCTTTAACAAACTAAGACTCCCATGAATTATTATTTGGGGGGTGGGAGCCATGACTGATAAAGTCTTTTGAATGTATTGGTAGATGTGACTTCTGTATACAAGCTCCTGGTGCACTGTGACCTCTCTCTCTCTCTCTCTCTCTCTCTCTCTCTCTCTCTCTTCTTTCTGCCAGTGTGAGTTACTCTGGCTATCCTAGGTCATCTCACAAAATATGACCAAAATGTCAAAAGGCATGCCTGCAAAGTGTTTGTGACAGACCTGAGTTAGCCTCCCCACACTGGGTATCATGCCCTCTGACACTGGATCTGGCACTATTATTAGATATGTGGGGAGGTATTGCCTGAGGGCTGCAAAATGGGTTAGAGGGCCAAAATGACATCATATGGCAGATCTGTGAGTGGATGTCCAAACTTTTTTTGGGGGGGGGGGTGAGGGTGCTACTTGAACAATGTTGTAGGTCCATCCAGTTTAGATTAGCAGTTGCACTGGAGGAACATGTGTTTAACCCTTTTCCCTGTGCAGTTTCCCTGTTCTAAATCGCCCCCAAGCTGCTATTAGCTCTGCTAGGAGAAAAACACAATGTCCCTCTATCCAGCTTCTATTTGGTCCTCTAGAGAGGTCAATTAACAGAGCAACTCCTCTGATCAAAATCAGAGCTCCCACGCAGCTACTTTAAAGTTAAAGGTTACTTGGGAGATCCATTGTTGAAGGTTAATTGAGGACTGACCATGGGAAAAAATAGTTTTAATAGTTTTTAAAACCCTGGTGCACGCGCACAGTTTTGCAGTGTTGCCAAGTTTGGGGTAGCTTGTTGTGAGAAAATCTTGTATATTTCAGTACGAGAATGCAAAGTGTCTCATTCCTCTTATGGATGCCCCTTATTCATGCATATGTGCAAGAATTCTCAAACATTTGGCAACACGGCTGCATCTCATTGGTCCAGCTAACTGGCCCTGTGTCTCATAGGATGTTACTCAATCTAGACAGTATTAGCTCATCACCAAAGATATAATTCAGTGGAAGGTTCACTGGGGCCTTGGTTAGGGCTTGTGCAATTCCAGTACCAGGAAGAAGGTGGCAATAATTAGCCCTGACTGACAGGAGGAATGCAGGATCTTAAAAAAGAAAAGAAAATGTAAACAACATCGCTTCTTGGCAGGGTGTGTAACTGAATGAACACACAGATCAAAATACCAACAAGCGTGCTAAGTGTTATTAAAGCAGGAGTGGAGAATCTGCAGCCTTTTAGATGTTGCTGGACTATAACTCCCATTATCCCTAACCATTTACTGCACTGCCTGGGACTGACAGGAGCTGGAGCCTAACAGCATCTGCTGGACCACAGGTCCCCCACCCCTTGAACTGAAGTATTTTTAGATTTTCGAAACAAAGGGAAAAAGAAAAGAGTGGGGTTGTTGTGTTAAAAGTTTCAAAATGTGCCTCTAACCTAGATAAATTAAGGGAACTGTTTTCCTTCAAGCATTTTCCTGATGTGCCCATTAGTCTCACTAATCCTGCTCATCATGCCATCTTTTGCTAACAACAGCATTGTCAACAACATGGGCTAATTGGAATAATACAGTGGTACCTCGGGTTAAGAACTTAATTCATTCTGGAGGTTTGTTCTTAACCTGAAACTGTTGTTAATCTGAGGTACCACTTTAGCTAATGGGGCCTCCTGCTGCTGCCGTGCCGCGGCGGCGCAATTTCTGTTCTCATCCTGAAGCAAAGTTCTTAACCCGAGGTACTATTTCTGGGTTAGCAGAGTCTGTAACCTGAAGCGTCTGTAACCTGAAGCATCTGTAACCCAAGGTACCACTGTACAGCATAGCAGTTAAGAAGTTGGAGAAAATGGCACCCATGGTTAAGTGCTTACAGAGATCTTGAATTAAGGCTCTGATTTCGGCATCAAGACTCTGGCAATGGGACATCATCCCTCACCACACCTGAGAGCAACAGACTAGTTAGGGGCGGGCTGCATGGGGTGGCACACAAAGCTCTGCCCTCTAACCCCTGCCCACCACTGCCCACCACCCCAGCATCTACTGCCTGAGGTGTCCCCTTCGCTATGTCTAACGGCAGGCCCGGCCCAATTCCTTTCTTCTATTTTATAGAAGTGCAGAATATCAGTCAAGGCTAGAAGCTGCATCCTCTACCTCAGAAGTTTTTTTCCTCTCTCTCCTAATCCCTGATGTGCACAGACTGACTGTCATTAACTTGTGTTATAAGGCAATGACAACATGTTGCTTCTCCTCCCAGAGGCCAAGTCCTTGGCCAAACCCTGGTTCAAATTAAGCTGTGCTTTAGACAGGGGTATCAACTTGAATAAAATATTGTGGGGGGCCCTAGCAAGCCCTGTCTGACATAATCAATCACATGATGCAGTGCACACACCCCGTTTGAATGTGAATGCCCATCAACTTTGTGGGGGCCTGCCTAGGAGTTGGCTCCTATGGCTCTAGATCAGATAAAGGAAACCTAAGGCACTTCAAATGTAGCTGGGACTCCAACTCCCATCAACCTCAGCCATCATGGCTAGCTTTCTCTGTTTCTCCACCTTCTCCTGTGTGCCACATTTCAGTTTCCTAGCCAGGGCTTCCTTCTTTGTACTAGGCACCTTTGTATTTCAAAGCATGCAACTAATGAATACACCAGATGTATTTCTCACTCAAATACAGCCAGCCTCTTTTGTTCCCTCTCTGTGTGCAACAAGTTGCACTGCATACAGTAAAGGTGAGGACAGGAAGTGAAGCTGAAATCAGTGTTGCGGCATCTGTTGCCCGGCAGTATTGCTAGATGTGGTTTTCCAAGGTAATTGTGTTTTTCTTGGTGTGGAGCAAATGTCTTGGGACAGCCTTGTTTTGTTATTAGTCTGGGCTGTGGAAGCTGAGAGAGGGAGTGGGATGAGCAAAAACAGAAGCTGAGTTTCTGATCACTGTAAAGCTTTGAGAAAGGAGCGAGGCCTTTTCAGATTATCAAGGATAGAATGTTAAACCCACTCAGAGAGTAATCCTAACTGAATACAGTCAGATTTATGCCCACATGTTCATTATTACTGTGCAGTGAACTAGGAGAAGAGAAATGCTCTTCCTGCCCCTTATCTCAACATTCACACATTGGGGGATGACCCAGTGGGAGAGCACCTGCCAGGTTTAATCCCTGGGAATTTTTGTCTCACTTTTGTTACACAAGAGCGCCCTTTCATTTGGCTACAATGCAGGAAAACACTGGGGAAAACATCACAGAACAACTGGTAAATCAAAGCGATGTGTGGATAGTCAAGTCAATCCACCACTAATGTACTATTATTGTGTCAATGACATGTTGAAAGTACACCTGTAAAACAAAGCAAAACACCTCAGTCTGAGGGACCCTCAGGCAATCTCCAAACGCCAGGCAAAAAGCATTTTGAGGACATAACAAACAGGGCTTGCTTTCCAACTGATAGGTAGCTTTATTCTTAGCTCCCTCTTAGGCTATCTAAAAATATCTGTAACACAAGCATGAGCCTGGTGGATGTTTTTTTCCCCCACATGGCAATGGATTGTCAGTAGGAACAGAAAAGGGTGGATCTGTGCGACGCACAGCATAGTTTACTTGGGTTCTCTCTGCTAAATTTGCAAGCAAAAAGGTTCATAGATTGGTTGCCACTGGGTGCTGAGTCATCTGACTTCCGCTCAGCAAAATGGCAAAGGCAAAAATCAGTGACTAAGATGGAGGAGCTTTCACTTGCCTGAGAAACTAGCAGCTAGGCAGCTACGAAGACCTTCAAAGCGAAGGATGCAGCCTTAAACACACTTACTTGGGAGTAGGTTTTGAATAAACTTCTTTGGATTTGGTGAAGGAGACCTTGAATTAGCACTGATTCTTTAAAAGTGGTATGTCATGGGAGTTATCAACAATATCAAGCCAATCTTTTTAAAAATAAAAGAAAGCACAAAGTTCTCCTAGAGAAGTACCGGAAAGAATTGCTTTCAGAAAAAGCTGTTTTCTATGACACCTATGCAAAAACCAGCAGCTAAAGCTAAACATGATCACCTGCTAGATGCTCCAGATCAATCCAGTTTTAAAGGAACAGCAACAGAGATGGATTCAAAAGCTGGCAACACAAAGCTGGAGCCCATGAAGAAGGCTGATAGGGCAGAAAGCAGGGAGATAAATGCCAGGGAGAGCCAGAGCCAATAACAGGCACCGCCAAATAATTCTACTTTTACCCCTATCCTCGTTCCTGCTGAATTCTACAAGGGCAACACTTGAGACTAAGGAGAAGGAGATACAGGCAGTGCTATCCCTTGGACTGGTTGTAAGCAAGAAGTTAGGCAGGTGGGGCTGTCTGAGGGCAGACTGAGGTTGGTGCAGGGGCAGAGGAAGGGGGTGGAAGGGGCGGGTCGCCCCGTGTGCCACTCAGTGTGGGGGGGTGACAAGATGGCCCCTGCCTCCCCTCAGCTGTGCACAATCCGTATTGGTGCTGCTCATGCGGCGTCCGTACAGGATACCACACATGCGCAGTCTGTATGGGATGTTACTCGTGCAGCAGCCCATATGGACACCATGTAAGCGGCAGCCCATATGGAGTGTGCATGTGCAACATTCCATACGGACTGCGCACGCACGGAATGCCGCACATGCGCACTCCATACCGTTCCTCCACCACTGGGTTGGTTGGTGGGGCAGTGCTTCATTTGCCCAAATGGATCAACTTTCACTTAGTATGCTGTAAATCTAGAATCAGGTTTCATGTCTGGAAGTTTTGACACTTCTGTGTATTTTGTTTATATACAGTGGTACCTCCGGTTACAAACTTAATTCTTTCCAGAGGTCCGTTCTTAACCCAAAACTGTTCTTAACATGGGGCGCGCTTTTACTAACGGGGCCTCCCGCTTCTGCTGTGCTGCAGGCACATGACTTTCGCTCGCATCCCGGGGCAAAGTTCGCAACCAGGAGCATCTACTTCCAGGTTAGCGGAGCTCATTACCTGAAGCGTTTGTAAGGAGGACAGTAGGTAACCAGAGTTCCACTGTATTAAGGAATCAATAAAGAACTACAGCCAGGCTGCATTCAGTCAAGGTAGATGATGCTTATAAATAGACCTCATCACTCAAAAAGAAGGAAGGACAGAGAGAGAGAAATACTTTCAGCTGCTAGGAAAAAAATGTCTCCAGCTATTCCATCACCAAATAACAAGTACTTGTGGCTTTTTAAGCATAAAGCGGATGCTCAAAAATAAAAATGCTGACTGTCGTTTGACTTCAAGAAAGACGACATGATGCTTTCAGATTTTATGAAATCAGCCTGGTGCATTCGTTCATTGGTGCCAGCCCATTCATTGGAAGAACAGGGCGTTTGATGTATGAAGCTCTTGCAAGTGCTGCTATTGCCAGGATTGGGAATTAGAGTATGGATTAGGAACAATGGCACAACTGAATCCTGAACACAAGATCAGAGCAAAATTATAGCCAGCCTAAAGCCAAGGCTCCCTAATGGCAAGGATAGCCTCTATCACAATTGTTCTGTGATGAGCAAGGAGGTAGCTCATTCGCCAGCTGAGAGCCACCCTGGAGCCTGGATCTGACTGCAAAAGGCAGAGCTAATCTGCTGGCTGCACTTGGCTGCCAACCCTTAACTCATTCTTTCTCTCTGCTTCCATTTTAGGCATATAGAACGGGCTCAGCACTGAGAGAGAAATACATGCTAAGTTGGGAACAGGATAAGTCAGGAATAGCCAGCTAGGGAGTTTTGTGTTTGCTGCATAAGATGAGCCCAAGGGAAAAGCAACTGCCCAGATGCCTGCTTTCCTTCCCTTGTTTGCTGCTGTATCCTGCAACCAATAAGGCCAGGATAGTTGGAGAAGAAGGACAGGCAGCTGGGCTGCCGCATGACCGGAGCAGGAAAAGACAGGCAACAGGCAAGATAACTGACTCATAGAGCTACAAGAGTTCTAGCTTGGTTGAAAAGTGGCACTATACACCTGAGTGCCTTATTCAGAACCAGGTTTGTGAGACACTCCAGCATCTGCAGGTAGCTGTGACTTCCAGGCAGAACAGAAGCATCTTCCACCCTAGGTAGTGTAGCCAAAATGAGGATACATTCACTTTGCTAGGCCATAGCAAAGGTCCATGCAGTCCATAATTCAGTCTCCAGCTGTAGTTAGCCGCATGACCTTCCCATCGTGTGTGTGTGTGTGTGTGTGTGTGTTTTCAGAAATTTTTCAGTTATCCCCTGATCCGTGGAGGGCACAGTAACACCTTTCATTCCAAAACCTAGAGAACCAAAACTACTTAGGAAGTTCTGCCTTTTGTGGAACCTCTTAAACTGCCTTTTGCAAACTGATCTGAATTTTGGGAAACACTACCAAAGCCAAGAGTAGCTCAGCTTACAGCTGAGTTCTAGTTTTAGTGCTCAGCGTTGAAGGTTTGAAGACTATGTGGGTGTGAGACAATAAGAAACAGGGGAAGGAAGAAGACAGAGTACGAGTTAGGGGTAGCCGTCAGCTAAGCTTTACTCAGAGTAGACCCATTTAAAGTAATGAACATGACTAAGCTTGGCCCATTAATTTCAGTGGGTCTATTCTGAGTAAAACATAGTTGAATACCACCCAGTATTATTTCGTGGGAGAGAATTGGAAAAATGCAAACACAAATGGTAAGCTGCAAAGAGGGAGGCTGGGACAGACTTACAAACTTGTTTGGAGAGGACTCTAACCACTAAGCAACCACACACCTAAATGGTACTGACCCCAGCCACAACCTCTTTCCATGGCTCCCTCATGGCGCCTGCAAATAGAGGCCTGGGGGCTCCCCACACCTCCTGCTCAGGACTGGTGGCCTCTTTCTACCCCTTCCTGGCCAGTGCTGCCCCACAGGCAAATCTTGTCCAGACTGAGCTTCAGATCCTCCACACACTGACACTACTCTTCCCACAGAAACAACTGCTTATCGTTGAAGAAAGCTGAGCTGCTAGCCCTCAGGAAGGAGCTCTATTATCTAGTAGTAACAAACCACAACTCCTCAATTCTCCAGTTTGAGAGTTATGGCTCTTAAGTCAGGGATAGGGAACCATTGGCCCTCTAGATCAGGGTCTCCAGTTGTTTTTGGACTACAACCCCATCTTCCCTAGCTAGCAGGACAAAGTGGCCAGGGATGATGGGAATTGTAGTCCCAAAACAGCTGGAGACCCAAGGCTGGGGAAACCCTGCTCTAGATGTTGATGAACTATAACTCTCATCAGCCCCAGCAAGCATGGCCAAAGGCCAAGGATGATGGTAGTTGAAGTTCAGCAACATCTGGAGGGCCAGAGGTGCCCTGCCCCCGTTCTAGGTTTACCCTGATCATTCCCTCTCATATTTCTCACCTGGAAGATCAATAATGAGCCACCCATCTTCTTCTTCCTCTTTAGAGACAAACGGCTTAGGTCCCTCAAGGTCCTCAGGTGCGCTGCTGTCACTGAAGAAGAGGCTGGTGAGGCGCTGGAACATGGCTGGAGAATTATTTCAGAGGTGGACTTGGGAACGAAAGGCGGGGATGAATTTGTAGGCGCTGGCTTGAGCGTGTGGAAGCTGGTGCGGAGGCAGGAGCACGAGTTGGGGAGTGTTGGATGGACGGATTCCTTGCCAAGGGCGGGAGCTGCTTGTTTTCCTAAGCGGAGTCTTATCTGAGTTGAGTTACGTAGATAGTGCAATCATAAGGTTCTTCACTTGGCTTCAGTGCAAAGGCCTGCCAAAGAAAGGGAAAATTCATTCAGGCCAAACACTGATGGAATCACGAGGAACTCAGATGGCCTGGAGGAAGGGTGAGAAGGGAACCCTTGCATGAACCGTCATCCCAATTCATCACGGCCATTTCTCTTTATTCTGCCTCCTACACATAGTGCCTTCTCAACTGCATTCCCACTGGGCTGCCTGCTGGGCCTTCCTCACTTTTACTATAGAAATAAACACCTTGCAAGACGGCTGAGTTGAGTTCTCTCACCCTACAGGGTGCCCCAGGCAAGGAGTAGCCTGTTCGCTTTGATTACGGTTAACCTACTTCCCCTCACATGCAGGCAAAGAAAACAAGCGTGGCTTCTCTTATGCCAACCCAGAAGTTTTGGATGCCAACTCCCACCAGCCCCAGCTAGCTGGGGGGGGGGGCACCAGGTGGGTGAAGGAGGCCCTAAGCCAGGGGTTGGCAGCCTAAGGCCCATGGGCCACAAGTGGCCCTTGGGGAAAATTTAACCAGCCCATGAACCCCCCCACCTGTTCAGGGACCCTAGCCACCCACTCTGTCGGCTCCCGTGCGCTGCACTAAACCAGTGCAGAGCAGAGTGGGGACCACCTTCTGCAACACTGGCTGGCTTCCCATTGGCTGCAGGAAGCTCCGCACAACTCCTCCATGCCGGAAGGAGCGCCGGAAATGGCGTTTGCGCATGTGTGCGTGCGCACTCCGGCCCACCGCGGCGTCTGCGGAACCATGAACCAGCCCAAGCCACAAAAACTTTGCTGACCCCCGCCCTAAGCCTTGAGTTGCATGTGCTAAGCACCAGTCAGGAATACTGTAAGGAAAAGTAGATCACCATTGTGTGAGTTTCTGTGTGTGCCTGTCACAGCTCAGACAACCGCCCCTTTCCATATTCCCTCTGACCACAGCAGTGGGAGATAGGTGGCATGGTTCATTTATATTCAGATATATCCCTGCCTAAGATCTTTGTTCCTCCAGCTCTTCCATCCCTCACCATCTTAGGAGGTTTCTTGCTCCCTCCAAAGACTTTGCACTTTCTCCCTTGCTGCCCCCATGATATAGCATTCCTGAACACCTCTGTGATGCTCTTTCCCTTTCTTTAAATCCTTCCCCAAAGCCCACCATTCCTCTAAAGCATTTGGCACAACACTGCCATTCCCTTGCTCCACTGTAATTCAGCTTGTAACTAAAGATGCCCTTCAGTCTTCCTTTTCATTGCACAATCATGAGGATTTGTGCTCTTGATGCCATGGGCATAGCTGTATGAGAGCCATACGAGCTAGAGGAGAGCCAGTGTGGTGTAGCTGTTAAGAGTGCTGAATTAGGCCCTGGGAGACTATGGTTCAGATCTGCACTCAGCCATGAAGCTCACTGGGTGGTCTTGGGCCAGTCAGCTCCCCTCAGCCTAGCTTTGGTTTGTTCTGTGATGCTTCTTCAAATCCACCACATTATTGCTGTAGGGGCTATAGCACAACTAAAGGAGGACAACCCATACCTCACCCCAAGAACAAATGCTCTGGTTTTCATGGCTTGCTTTTGCTGCAGTATAGTCCATCTGAACAGCATAACTGGTAGCATTAAGAAGCATCAGAAGGACTGTTAATAAAGCAGAATAAATGCACCACCCAGTACACTATTATTATGCCAAGCACATACTGCGGAATACTATCCAATATTCTTAAACTCTGTGCTATGCTGGCTCTGAACTTGTCAAAACTCAGTGAATGAGGTAAATAGCTTGCTTTCTTGGACTCAGCTATACAGCTGCAAATAAAACGTTTTAAATGTGCTGTAAAGCGCAACATACAAACGTGACACTAGATGGCAACAGTGAGCTTTGCCAAATTCAATGTATTTTTCAAAACTTTTTTTCCCCAAAAAAGCATTTTCACAGCATTTTTTTATGTGTGTAGATTCCACCCTTTTGTCTTTTTAAGTATTTGAAAACTAGCAGCACGTTCATCCAGAACCAGAGGAGAGACATCAAGATCCAGTTTCTCTTTTGGGATCTTAGACTGTGATGGATCGGATCTCCAATAATCCTTTAGAAGAGGGAACATTTGGATTTGTTTGTCAGAGAAATTCCTTCCTATCACTTTGCCTTTATCTGCTCAGCTTCCATCTGTTCCTACAGCAAAGGGCTTCCATTAATCAGCGCAGCCTATTTAATCAGCACAATGCATCACTAATAACTGCACCCACTTATTACAAAGCGCTGTCTGGTCAGACCCGTGGGCAGGGCTATAGCAAATCAATCTGACATGCAACCACCCCATGAGGGATCTGCTGGAAGTCTCAAGACCATAGAAAACAGCATTTTCATGGAGGAACAAAGTGCTCCTATGTTGTTGCCACAACAATCCTGTGACGTAGGTTAGACTAGAAGAGAGCGAGTGGCCGAGCAGTGATTTGAATTCAGAACCCTACTATATCACATTATCTTTCCCCAACTCTGTTGCCCATGGAGGCTAGCCTTAAGGCCTTCTTATGTGCCCAGGAAAGCTTTCAATTAGGGATGAACCCACTCCATTATGCTACACGGTTCCTTTCCCTGCATATCAAAGAACATAAATGCTCTGTTGGATCAGGCCAAAGACCCATGTAGCTCAGTGTCCTGTTCTCACAGCAGCCAACCAGATACATATTGGAAGCCCACAAACAGCACCTGAACACATCAGCACTCTCCACACTCATGTTCCCCAGCAAATGAAGTTCAGAGGCACTAGTTTTACCCTTGCCCTTACCCCACTCTTTTCCCAGGAAACTCCCCCCCCCCCCGCTCTTTAGTGCTAAATCAGAGCAAATGTCAATCCAGGGGAAACACAGCTGGTGGAATGTGATTTCCCAGCCAGAAGTGTCAATACATCCTGACAGCTTTCCAAATAGGTTAATACTTGCCCCACATCTTATTGAATTGATGCCTTTTTCTCCTGGTTTTCCTCCATCCCCTCTGCCTAACTATAGAAGTTATCTCGCCACATCCCACTGATTCTGTCCAATTGGATTTGCAAAGGACTATGATTTGCCTCAAAGGCAGATGGTTGCTCCTTCCTCCTTCATAATGACCCCTTTCCTATCCAGAGCCTTTAGTTCAATGCCTTTTGGGGCCTACACACGACAGTGATGGCTTGCTGCAATTACCTAGGCAGGGAGCTGCAGTGGAAGCCATTATGATGGCAGCAAACACATATACAACTTGGCACCAATGGATGGATCCTGTAGGCATGGCAGGCAGCACAGGAGAAGCCTGGTAGGGTAGTTTATCTCAGAGGTCTGTGAGACAAGTAAGTTGGCATTCATACACAGCATATAGCTGGGACTGTATTTGTTTCCTTAGAAATGTGTCTGACTTATTTCAATGGAATTTGCTTGAGCTCATTGCCTTTTGCAGTGGTGAGCTTCTGTTACATTGGGACCTGCTGGTCAGTCTCTAATCATTTGCAGTAGATGTGCAAGGAATTATGTTTATGAATTGTTTGACAACAACAGCAACAGAATCATCCCTCTCCACCTGAAATTATACTACTTGAAATGAAGAAAGATTGGGGGTAAACTGGAATGGGTGTTTGGGTGGAAGGACTGTGAGCTCTGTTCGGTTCCAGTACTCAAAACAAAGTCCTGGACTCAGAATTATTTAATGTATGTCTTTTGCACCAGGCACTCTCTCAGTGAATCTTGGGGGTCTAATTAGAAAGAAAGTAGATCCCACTGGAAGTGGCTCATGGGGTAGAGCAGAGCTGCTATTCCAGCTTCCCAGCAGGTGGGTCACTTCATCTTTCAGGATGAGGAGGGGAAGGCAGTGAGGAGGTCAGCACAGTGTAAATGCACCGGCGGAGACAATCTAGTGGCACTGCTGGTGTGTTTGCACCATGCTGACATCCTCACCACCTCGTTCTCTCTCCCTTTTCCTTCTGGTAAGCAACAGTGTCTTATCTGTCACTAAGCTAAGATAGCAGCTCTGGTGAGGTGGAGCAGGGACAGGCAGGGATGAAGCACACCACTTATTTCACAGCAGTGCTGCTGCTGTTAATATCTGCCAGTCTCTTGCGTGCTGAATAAATAAGTCGTCGTCGTCGTCGTCGTCCCCCCCCCCCGCGCAAGTGAACCCACCAAATAAACTAAGCAGAGGAAGGGATAGATTACATTTGCACAAATGGCTAAGGATTAAATTGTGGTGTTTAAAATTTTTAAAGCCACTTTATTATGACCAACCAAAATGCTGCAAAATGACAAGCAAGCTTTTGAGTCCACCAGAACTTTCCATCAGGGTGAATGTTAAGCAACATTTAAATAAAGTAGATATCACACCTGAGAGTCTTTGCCAAGTGGTTCTTACTGATATAAGAGCCAGTGTGGTCCAGTGGTTAGAGTGCTGGATTAGGCCCGGGGAAACCAGAGTTAAGATCCCCACTCAGCCATGAATCTCACTGGGTGACCTTGAACTAGTCACTGCCTCTCAGCCTAATCCACCTCACAGGATTGTTGTAAGAATTAAATCAGGAGGGGCAGGGGCATGTATGGCACCTTGAGCTCCTTGGAGAAAAAGATAGGATATAAATGCAATGAATGAATGAATGAAACTGATCTTTTTATAATTCTCATTGTAGTACTGCGTTTTCTATCTGTATTCCACCTTGCAACAGAATTACTGATAGAACTATGTGAAAACCAGAAGGGGACTTAAAAAAAAAATGGTGGTGCTGGCAAGGTGCTGTTAGCACAAATGCTGAGATCTAATGTGAGCCCCGCACTTCGTTCCTGAATGCTCCAGGCTCCATTCAAAGCCCACTCGGCTCCAGCCTTGAGCAGAGTCCTTCACAAACAAGCTCAGCTGTGCTCTTAGGGGGGGCAATGATGGATTTTCTGCCTTTCAACCAATCAGCAAATCCATCCTGAAATTCAGTCACATTAGTGACATTGGAAAGAGGATTGTGTGGGGCCGGGGGAGGGAGTGGGAGGGGAGTGTATGTTCATGTTGCAAAGAACTGAGACAGCTGAGAACAGGAAATGTGAGCAATGCAGATGGAAAATACGCAGGAGGTGGGGGTCGGGGAGACAGCAGTTCATCCAGAGAGCACAGGGAATATTTGAGGGGCTTCCGGCTGGCAGGTCTGCCCATGATAAGACATTGCCTGTATCTTGCCATTGCCTGTATCACAGAAGCAAGAAGGGAAAGGATCTTTAAGGGGGGGTGGGATGTACATCTGGGGGAAATGTAATCTCTGCAAAGTAATGAGAGGCTGCCTGATCATGAGAGATGGAAGAATTGGCTTTCTGTCAGTCTTCCCCTACCTGGTACCCTCCAAGAACTTTTGGACCACAACACCATCACGCCAGACCACTGGCCATGCTTCCTGGGACTGATGGGGGGTGTAATCCAAAGCTTCTGGAGGAAGGATGCCAATTTGTTGGAGGTTTGCTTTATATCATGAAGCCACTTGTTACTTTCTTGGGCTTCACTAGTGTCGCTAGCTATCAGAGATGTTGCTGGATCAAAACTGACCCATCCAGTTTGGTGTGCATGTGGCCTGAAGTTCTCTACCTTTGATATATATAGGATTCCAGTTTTACAAATTATATGGGTTATATCCTAACTTGGGGGGGGGGGGGTATTTCACTCTCTTGCAAAGATCCTGATGCTCAGTACGCATTCTTTTTCCTGCCTATGCATTATTTGTTGCACACCTCAACTTTTCCTTGTCCCTGGATTGGTCTTAATTATCAAATAATGCGGTGTGCACACAAAATGATTTTGCATGATATCACAAACCTCCCTAATCAGGTTTGGAAAAAGAAAAGACCATTGAAATCAAGACATGCCCCCATGCCTTTTGCAATGGATGTGCTGCCTGTGCATTGTGCACTCTGGGTAAAATAGGTAAACAAGATTCCATCCCTGAATAATCCTCTTTTGGAATATTCTGATACTTCCTTTGTTGAAACCAAAGAGCCTAGCATCTACTTATTCAAATACTTTTTCAAGAGCTCCTCAGGGGGCAAAAAGAGTTGCATCGGTTGAAACTGGAGAGGCCACTGCCATCTCTCCTCCCAACCCATCACGAATCTCAGCATCATCTTTCAGCTCTTTCTTCACCTCCCACAGCGCAATCCACAATTCGGAAAGGCTACATGGACCAAACGCATCTCTACATCATGCAGTCTTCCTAGTGGAAAATCAAGTTGTGTGGCCCACACTGCCTTATCCTCTATCTGTTCAAAGTTAGTGTGGGAGAAGCCCAAGTGCCATAAATGTGCTTTACATTTGATTTAAATATACAGTGTGCATCTGACCATACTATCTGTGTTTGGAAACCTTTCATTATATACCTTTTTACACAGCCACAATATTTGAATTATCAGTGAGTTTATATAAATCAATTCCTACTATTGAGCTAAAAAAAAAATGTTCTGCAGAAAATGAAATGAACAAAATTTCTATCTGTTTCTGACCACGCAGGCCATTGTTTTGTTTTATACCAGCCAGAGTGTAAATCTGCAGGACCTCTTGAATTTCATGGGTGAGATCAGATTAGTATGAATGTATGTTATTTGATCTAGTTATCCGATTAACTCATTTATACAGTGGGTGAGACACGAACACTGCAAGGCATAACACTGCAGGGGTAACTTCAGTTATAGAACTAGGCACCTGGCAGGGGGTGTAATGAAGTAAGAAACGATTAGCCTCGTTGAACTGCTCAATAAACAGAATACAGAGGCCCAGATTTCACTGACTCAGAACCACCAGAATAGCCACATGCTGTGGGCATGATTCAGAGAGAGAGAGCCAGCATGTCCTACCTTACAGAGGGGAGTCCTCTATTTGAAGGTGCCCTCCAAAGGGCTGTTTAGTCCAAGTGTGGTTTAAAGAAACAGAACTGTAAGGAGGGAGAGCAGGGGCCCTGAAGCTGCCCATCAACAGCTCTTGAGCTGCTGGTATACAGATCACCTGTTCACAAAGCCTTCTCCATTATGGTTAAGGGTGGAAGAATCCGACCATTGCCATCCTCTCAGTTCCTCAGGGTTCCAATCTTAAACTTGGTTCTCCATGTTTCTGCGGCAATTTAAAAATTTTATTTGTTTTCTTAAAAATCCTCATGAAAATTCTTAGTTATTTTACTGCAAATTTCTCCAGATGAAAACATTTTTGTATACCGTTTTACCTAATGTATACATGTTTTTGCAAGCAATGTCTCCTAACGTAATGCATTTTGTATGTTATTTTCACACATATACATTCATTTTTATGCACACTTTTATCTAATGTAGGCATTTTTTTAAAAACAACTTGTTGAAGAACTGCATCACAAAATTCGGATAAATGCAATTTTCAAAGGATGGCTAAACTAAAAGCCATCAATAATCCAAGCTGACTTTCAGGGTAGTAAATATGATGGCAGATGCCCATAGCAGAAGTTCACAGGATTACATCATGAAATGTCCAGCAACATAGCCCTGAAATTTCACCAGCTCTTTTTTCACAACATCCTCCTAAATGACTGAACTGTGAACAGAATCTGCACCACTCTGACCCATCTTTAAAGCCCTTCTATAAACACACAGAAGGCTAGTAGTTCTATTGATTTTATTAACCAAAGCTTTTAAAGCAAGAATAATGATTGGCAATTATAGGCACTGTTTCTAAGCCACAGTTCTAAGCCACTGTTCCTAGCCATCTTTAGAGCAGCCCTGCTCCCTAATGTATAATAACCTCCCCATGTATTGAAACCACCAAGTAAGGCTTTCCTTTGGGTGCCCTTGCCACCTCCAGAAAGGTGGGTGGTCAATGGAGCAAGGGTCTTCTCAGTGGTGGCACCCGGTTCTATCTTGCAAGCATTGGGGTTGGAGAGGGAGACTGGAATGGAACAGAATATCCCAGTGGGGCAAGGGGTGAGGAGAGGCAGATATCACTGGCTGACTTGAACACGGAACAGAAGCTCCCCACACTACAACATATTCTTGGAGATCTCACTTGAAAATTGTTAAGCGTGCACAGAATTGCTGCTACAACCATTACATTATGCCAGCTCTCCCTTGAATATCTCAGTAATATCTCAGTGGGGAGTTGGCAAGCCTTACTTGCTTTGGGAACTGACAGAAAAGTAGGAAATGTGACCAGGGGAGAAAAAAATTGCAGTGGGACTTGAGGAGGTATTCACTACTGAGCAAAGCAAGCATGCTGGGATGTTGTATCCTGTGTGTCTTGGTGTGACCCAGTTCTGCAGCAGTTTGGCCCAGCATAATGTGGGAAATAGGGAGTAACTGAATGACCTCCCTGCCCCTGCTTCTCCCCCCCCCCCCTTCGTATAAATAAGAAAGTGACATGATGCAGCTCAGACTGTATGCCAGTAAGCCTAGCAGGGGCCATCTGCTCACAGTGAGAGGGGATTACACTTTCAGGCGACAAAGGCCTTTCCAACCCCCTCCTCCAGCACAAAGGAAGAGATGGCTGGTGCCACCAAGCTCTGCTGGGGGAATCAACCTTCTGTGTGCTACTGCCCCTCCCCATTCACCGACAAAGACTCCTGGTAATCTCAGCTTCTTGCCACAGGGTGGTCATTCCCAAACAATGCATGGGAGAAACTGCTAACGCACAGTGAGGTACTCTGTTCTTCTGTTGAACAGCTATCAGATGGCTTTTTCTCTCAGTGTTTAACTGGGAGATTTCCACACAGCCTCTGCTGGGGGAAGAACATTCAGAGACATCTCTTGCAATAAGTGTGATTGGGTTATTCAGAGTTAATCCTCATGGGTCAATAGCCAGGGATGATGGGAACCTAGAACACCTAGAGGCCCAAAACTCCCTCATCCCTAAAGGGTGGGTAATTTTTATTCTTATGTATTCTAAAAGCAGACCTTTTTAGATCCAAGACCGAAGTGTGTCTCCAGTTTTAACTGGGGCTGTGCATGTCATTTGAGAAATGCTGTAATATGCAAAGGGCGGTAAGAATGCAATATCAGCTGGTGTTTCCTATCAAAAAGTTGTTGTTATTGTTGTTGTTAATAA
This sequence comes from Podarcis liolepis, assembly GCF_965112155.1. NCBI lineage: Eukaryota > Metazoa > Chordata > Lepidosauria > Squamata > Lacertidae > Podarcis > Podarcis liolepis. The sequence continues at coordinate 28,624,394 of NC_139559.1, forward strand.
TAATAATACCCCTGGTTTCCCCAGCCACTCTGGGCTGCTCCCAACAGAATATTAAAGCACAATAAAAAGTCAAACATTAAAAACTTCCCTAAACAGGGCTGCCTTCGGATGTCTTCTAAAAGTCAGATAGTTGTTTATTTCCTTGACATCTGATGGGAGGGCGTTCCACAGGGTGGGCACCACTACCGAGAAGGCCCTCTGCCTGGCTCCCTGTAACCTCACTTCTCGCAGTGAGGGAACTGGCAGAAGGCCCTCAGAGCTGGACTTCAGTGTCCAGGCTGAATGGTGGGTGTGGAGACGTTCCTTCAGGTATACTGGGCTGAGGCCGTTGAGGGCTTTAAAGGTCAGCACCAACACTTTGAATTGTGCTCGGAAATGTACTGGGAAGGAAGCTTGAGATGCTATTGGCATAGATGGAATCTAGCTTAGCCCTAGTTAACAATAATTTCCTTACTCTGTCTTACAATGCACATTTTTGCACATCCTTTGGCTGGTAACTGTTCATGTTTTCACAAAGGGAAAATAAGCACACACCATTAACATCACCTTTCTTCTTGTTACCAGGACTGTGTGTACTTTGCAATAATACAGTACTTTTTGGGGGGAGGGAACTGCCTAAGGAACCTAAATTCTGCACCCCGAAAGACTGAACTGCATAAAAATTATACATTTCAGAATTTCTATGTGTGTACAGGTTTAGGTTGCCTGGGCAGATAAAGTTTCAAAAAAAAAGTTATGACAAAGTACACACTGCCCTGTGACTGAGAAGAAAAGAGGGTAATGTTAATTGTTCATCCTGTTCACAAAGAAAAACAAACACATAAATAATGATTCATTAATATACTATATATAATATAGCAATTACCGTATTATAATGTATGAAATTATTATACTGTATATAATATAATATGCAACATAAAGATGTATACTAGGTAAATGATACAAAGCAAGGTAATTTGTATAATTCTTGCCAAAATAAGTTTTATTTTCAAATTTTGCTACATTGCATAATTTAGGAGATGCGTGAAGAGCTATGCTGAACAGAAAGCATGGCCTCCACTCTTTGGAAATCCTGTTCAGCAAAACTTCTGACTTTCAGTAAACACCTCCTACATATGTTCAAACATACATTCAAAGCCACGAGGGCTAGAAACTTGAAGAAGGTGAAGAAGATGAAAACCAAAACAAAAAATCTGGGATTCTCTGGATGCTGAATCCAGCATAGTGCTAAGGCAAGGATTTTTGTTTGCACAACATAATGCTCTCCCCATCTCCTGCCTTTCAGTGCTCCCTAAATCTGTTCTGGGAGTTTCCCTAACCATCTGGAGCAGATTTGGGGAGGGGGAAATGGGTGCACGCAAACTGGGTGGGGAGTACAAGCCAAAATCCTTGTGTTGACAGGACAAGGTATTTGAATTCTGAGTCCAGTCGGGTACTGTGTGCTTTTTCCTGTGTGCTTTTTCCCAGTGGAATCGCAACATAATTACATGCTGTCAGTGCCAATGGGATGCTCTTCAAGGCCTCCTCCATCCCTTGGAAGGTTGTGCCATTGGCTTATGCTTTATCCATTTGCCATATTTATATTGTGTGTGTGTGTAGCATAACTGCAAAAATAGGATAAAACCGCATGCCCAAACGAATATCAGTGCGTTGACCAATATGTTTGAAAGTCAAATGTTAAATTTGAAAGTCAAATGTTAAGCTTTATGAGATATCGGTTCAGTCCCAAAGAAGAGCAGATCACACTCAAGTGTGATTTTGATCCTCCAGGGCCAGGATTAAAATATGGCACCAGTCTATTAAAAAAATTCTGGGGGTTTGGTGAGGAGGTAGTGGATGTGGCAGCAAGGATCCCACAGATATCCGTGTAGCCCCTGTGAGAACAGGATGCTGGACTAGATGGGCCACTGGCCTGATCCAGCAAACTCTTCTTAGCTTCTTATCTATTTGTCCTTCCTGGGAATTGGATATTTTTTTCAGTTATCTTCTGCATATAGTGAGACTGCTTTCATGATGTCAGGTGGCTGCACATTATTTTGATAAATCCAAGTGAACTCCGGAGAGGTTTTTGTTTGGCAAAAGGAAACTAAAACCAGAAAGAAAATGAGCTATTCTTCTTCCTCTCAACCTGGCATATATTGTTATCCTCCTTTTGTGAATCACTGGCTCTCCATAATAACCCTGTTAGGTAAGACCAGGAGGGAGGGAGAGAGAAAGCACAATTGAAACCAAGACCAATGAAGCACAAGAACATTACAAAATAGGCAGGAAGGAGTGGGTTGCTCTTGTTTTTGTAATTAACAGGGACAGGACTTCCAGAACTGTTACGAGCTTTGCAAATACCTATTTAGAATCAAGACGTTGCTCCCCAAAAATAAACCCTTTCCAAATTCTTTGGAGCCAAATGCCAAGACTCGCCAAGGAAAACATTCCAAAATAGATCTAAGAATGCCTCCACTGTCATCACGACACTGTAGAACGGCAATATGTGCTTATGATGCTTGAGAATTGCTATCTTCATCACCTCCTACTCAAGAGGGGATGGCTATGGTGGTTGGAAGGGTGGAAGCTTCATCTGTCACACTGGTGTTTATACTGCAGATTTAATGTGTCACAGTTTAGTATTAGATTGCACAGTCTTCACCAAAAACTTCAGAATGCATAAAGGCACAAAAACTCCCATTTCTTAATGCAGTGGGCTAACCCCATAACCTTCAAGGACAGTGGCTGTGTACTCATACAGATGGAAGCTGGATTAGAGGGAAATTCACCAAACTTCAATGTTTCATAGAATTATAGACTCATAAAACTGTAGAGTTGGAAGGGACCACAATGCAGGAATCTCAACTGGGTCATACATGAGAGATGGCCATCTAACCCCTGCATAAAAGCCCTCAAGGAAGGAGAGTCCACCACCTCTCATGGAAGTCTCTGTCAAATAGCACTTACTGTCAGAAAGTTCTTACTGTTGTTTATTTGGAATCTCCTTTCTTGTAACTTGAATCATTGATTCAGGTCCTACCCTCCAGAGCAGGAGAAAATAAGTTAGCTCCATTCTCCATGTGACAGCCCTTTAGATATCTGAAGATGGCTATCATATCTCCTCTCAGTCTCCTCTTTTCCAGGCTAAACATACCCAGCTCCCTCAACCGTTGCTCACAAGGATGGGTTTCCAGACCCTTGATCATCTTGTTTGCCCTCCTCTTCACACCTTCCATATTGTCAATATCCTTTTTAAATTGTAGTGCACAGAACTGGACACAGTACTCCAGGTATGGTCTGACCAAGACAGAATTAGAGCAGAACTATTACTTCCCTTGATTGGGGTACTTGTTGTTGTTTAGTTGTTTAGTCGTGTCCGACTCTTCGTGACCCCATGGACCAGAGCACCAGAGTACAAGGCTTCTGTTAATGCCACATTGTTGACTTATGTTAAGCTTATAGTCTATAAGACCCCCCAAGATCCTTTTCACATGTACAACTAACAATCCGGATGTTCCCCATCTTATATTTATACAGCTGGTCCTTCATGCCTAAGTGCAGAACCTTACATTTGCCCCTATTGAAATTCATTTTGCTGGTTTATAGCCAGTTCTCCAATACGTCAAGGTCATATTGAATCCCAATTCTGTCTTCAGTGGCATGGGTACACCTCCCAGTTTCATGTCATCTGCAAATTTGATTAGCATCCCCTCAATACTTTCATCCACGTCATTTATAACAATGTTTAACAACCCTGGACCCAGGACAGAACCCTGCAGCAGTATGCTGCACTCCACTTTTCTCCAGGATGACAAAGAACCATTAGCAAGTACTCTGTGGGTTTAGTCAGCCAACCAGCTACAAATCCACCTGACAGTTACCTCATCCAGTCTACATTGTACCAGCTTCTCCAGAAGAGTATCAGGAGGGACTTTGTCAAAAACCTTACTGAAATCAAGATATACTATGTCCACAGCATTCCCCTAATCCATCAAGCCTGTAACTCTATCAAAAAAACAAAGAAAACAATGAGATTTGTCTGACATGACTTGTTTTTGAGGGACCCATGCTGGGTCTTAGTAATCACAGCATCCTTTTCTAAGTGCTCACAGCCCTTTCCTGGTATTGAGGACCCACAAACCAGGTTTACTAAGAAATAACAAGACAGATACAGCTAACATCTGCGACTGTATACCATTTCCCAAACCTGCAGCGGCAGCACACTAGATGCAGAGTAAATGGGAGTGTGTACACAGCTGCATCATAGCTTCCTGTCACACAGCTGTAAAATGAATAGTCATAGATGAATATGGTGTCTGCAACTTTGCAGTTTGCTTATGCATTTAACCTGCAGAGTAGCTGATATTGCAGGAGTCTATCACTTGTAGTCCTATGGATACAAATGAACATCTAAATCTTTTCCCTAGAGCCATGCAACTACAGGGGGTAAAACTCAGAGCGGTGACTACACTTCAGTTTCATTGCAACAGCCATCAACTTTAACACACAAATCAATAAAGGACCAGGCACTTCAGCTCCAACAATGGTGCCTCTGGCCTTTTTGTCACCCACAAATCAGGTTTAATTATCACTTGGGAAAAACAGACACCAGACCAACTGAACATCAAAAGGGAATGTGATAAACTTCCTTATCATATATACTGTCAGTATCAGCATTGCTCCTCTTGCAAGTTATCTAAAGCTGGACTAGTCTAAGGCCCCCAAAAGAACAGATATTTAAAGCAGCAAGCTAACCAAATTATTGGGCATGACTGCATGTGTGCGGCATTAATTACACTGGAGGGGGCTCTAACTGTTTACCAAATCTCCATAGCAAAGCAAGGCCTTTCATGTACTAATATGGAGGAATGAACAACGGTTTCAAATGCTGGCTAGGTGGTGTGATGATTAGAGCGTTGAACTAGGACCTAGAAAACCAGGGTTCAAATCCTGATTTAGCCATGAAGCTCACTTGATGGCCATGGGCCAGTCACTGTCTCTCAGCTTAACCCCACCTCACATGGCTGTCGTGAGGATAAAGTGGAGATGTGAAAAAACACCTTGAGCTCTGTGGAGGAAAGGTGGGACATAAATGTAATAATACAGCAACACATTTTCTGTTGGGCTCACACCTGAATTTTCCACGAGCAGCCCATCATTCTTTTGCACATTCGGCTATTCTGCTTTAATAGTGCGTAAAGAATTTTGCTTTTCTGGGAAGATATGGACACAGGAAGCTGCCTTATACGAAGTCAGACAGCTAGTCCACCTAGTTCAGCATTGTCTACATGGATTGGCAGCTGCTCTTCAGGGTTTCAGGCAAGGGATCTCTTTCAGAGGCTGAGGATGTAGCCACAGCCCTTTCTGCAAGCCAGGCCAACGTTCCACCACTGAGCTACTGCCCCTCCTCTTCCCAGCTACGCCCACAATTAAATTATGTGTGTTAAAATATAACATGCTGAATGAGCCCAAAATCCAAACTACCACTCAAAGCTATAAAAAAAGATGATAAGTAAAGTGGACCAAAGGAGAGGCACACTGAGCCCTAGTCCTCCTTCTCTTGGGTTCTTTATTTGCTGTGACACCGACCCTACGAGCTTCTTGCTCAGCAGTGCAAATACAAAATAACATGACATTGCTCCATGCAGTCCTCTGCCCACCGATGCAATGCACCGATCTTCAGCGCTCTCCAGTTTATGGCAGCCTTCCACACAGCAGGTCAAAAGAGGACAACTTCAATACGCGCGGGTGGGGAGCGGGAGGGAAGGATTAGAAAGGGCCGGCCTTGGTGACGTCTCAATGTCATATGCAAATGACGGCGACGTCACCCCAGGCTTCCAATCCCAGGCAGCCAATGGGGGCGGGGGCTGAGATCAACCTTTAATCTTAATCCGCTGGTGGAGAAACAAGTAACAAAAGAGGCAAAGACAAGGGAATGTTAAGAATCAAGCAGGGCCGTGAAACTGACTGAGCGCAAAACGGCGGCTGGTCCTCCAGGTCGAGGAAACGCGGCGCCTCGTTTGTCGTTTCAACAGCTCTGCCTTTTGTTCCCTTTTACCTACGTCAAGAGGAGAGACCTGGGCCCCGATCCTGCCTCCTGCAAGCCCGACGAAGCGGGGGACTCGCATAGGTCACGAAAGCTTGTTGTTGTTACGCCACAACAGCGCATCTGTTCGCCCTTTGCGCTTGGCGCGGAGATACATTTCCATAGAAGGCCGGACGCTGCGGGTTCTCGCCTTCCCTGCCCTCCACCGCACCCCGATCCACAAGTGCACGCTCGGTTTATAAACTATAAGCCAAGAGGCGATCCAATAAGGCACGTTCGTAGTTGGCTTGCAAAGAGTCACACACAAGTGAGAACTCTTCCCGTTTTTATTTTTGAACAAACACCCGGCGGGAGTGACGCCAAGGACAACAAATCAAGTCCGCATTTTGCATTAGGAGCCCATATGCAGCGGTAGCTGGCAGGATTGCAGTGGGTAACAAGAGCTTGCTCTCAAGGAAACAGCTGAGCGAAAAAGCAGGCAGCCAACCCACCCCGCTGATCTGCAGTTGATTATGATGAACATTTTCCATTCGCCTGTTATGACCTCAATGAGACAAGCTCCACACAAACAAGGGGATGTTTTGCCTTCTTTCCGCTCCTTCGCCTCTCCCTCCCCACCCGCGTCACCTTCCCGGTGTATTATTAATATCTGCAACATTTGGTGGTTGTTAATAGCCGAAGACAGTCAAGACAAAAGGCTCTTTCTGCATTTTGAAGCTAAGAAAGAGAGTCAGTTACAAACCAGTCTGATCCCGAACCCCAGCCTATTATTCCTGGCTGTCTCTTGCGCAGCCTTTTGTTTATTACCGAAGGCTCTTCAAAATCATAAAAGAGCAACCATGATTATTAATGATTCTGCAATTACTTACATTCGGGGATCCTGTTTTAAAGTGTAATATTTTACTCTCAAAAACCTACGATGAGAATACACAGAGAATACACGCACCACATATGTCAATTTTTCATTCGCAAGCCAAAGCAAAGGACGAAGTAAACAGGAGCCTTTCTTCGTCGCCGCCCGCCCCCCTCCAGACCCCCAGTCTCTCTCTCCCTGGTGACTCTAGAGGTCAAGATAGCCTGCTTCTAACCTAACACAAAGATCTGTCCCTCCTGAGGTTTAGATGGTCTCCTACCTCAATATAATGTATTCGCGAGTTCCCTGCCAACCAGAGGATGAAATCGCAACGCGTCCATAACAACATATTGAGAAACATAAAGCGAAGCACCCGGCCGCATAGGGACTGTCAAATACAAAAGGGAATTCAAATGGCACACCAGAAGGGAAATCGATATCAGAGATGAACGTCCCTCTCTCTCATACACACACTACATGCAAAGGGATGGACTCTTAAAACGTCGACAGCAGCAAAACAAAAACAACTCGCAAGCTCCCTTTCGCCACAAAAATACAAGTTTGCAAATAAACCAACCGCCCTGGGCAAAGGGAATTGGGGGAGCGGGGGAGGGGGGGTAAAGCAGCACTTACCTTGCCTTTAATGTCATCAAATGCTTTGTAAACAACACCACACACACAAAAAGAAAACCCACAAGATTATTATTATTATTAAGCACCAGCTTTAGGCAGAGTCTGTGAGGTAGTTTTAATTGAAATCAACTAAGATCAATAATAGAAACGATTAAAAAAAAAAAGACCCTCCCCCCAAAAAAGGATGCAGGAGGAGGAAGAGCAGGAGGTGGTGGTGATGTGAATGGTGTCTCAGGTCTTCTCAGAAGATATGCACCATTTGCAAACTGCAAGCAGCTGCCCTCGCGTCCGGACGCCCTCCCTCCCCTGGCTGTAGTCTTGGTATTATTTTTTTCTGTTATTGCTGAATCCCCGGTTGATCTCGGCTCAGAAATTAGAACGTTCAAACAGCTGATCGTGGCGTCACAAAGGGGCCCGCCCGCCGCCGGAGCGGCAGCCTCTCTCTGCAGCCAATGGGAGGCGGACAACGGCTGGAAGGCGGGGCTTTGGCGCAGCGGTGGGGGGAGCTCTTAGCGCTCCACGTGAGCGCTGGGACCCGTGGAGGGGAAGTGGGGAGGGCTCGCGGTGAGGCTGTGGTAGAGGTAGGATCCAGTGCACTGCTGGGTGCCGTGTGGTCAGCGGGGCCCGGGGTAGGGTGGGGAGCCGAAAAAAAGAGGACGCATCCCTCCCGAAAAGACTTTGGGTAGATTGAAGAAAGTGTGTCCGGCTGCTCCCTGGAAACTTGTAACTCGAGCGGGTGGGGATCGGGACCATTCCAAGATCTCCCTCTGCGCTAAAGTTTCCCCATCGAAATAAAAAAAAAGTTTTTCTACAGGACTGTCACGGTTGAACTGCGGGACTGTCGCGCTTATTGAAGTTAAGAAATAGTCATCTGTTAGGTGTGGCTTGTATGTATGTGATAGAAGATTGGTCTGTAGGGATTTGGCCCTCAGGAGTTGGAGTCCACCGACATCCGACCATTCCTGACCATTGGCCATGTTGGTGGGGGCTGGTGGGGGTTCAACAGTTTCTGGAGTGTAATACTGTATGTTGTTTCCTCATCCCTGGTCAACAGGGGAGATTTGTGCCACCTGACTGACATTGGGATGTACGCTGCCTCAGAAGATGATGGACTCTCGTGTATTCCAGGATTTTGAGGCTGGAAGGCCAAATCAACACAGACTGTAGAAACCTCACACTGGACTTCAAGCATCTGGCATTGTGTGCCTCCCCATTCTTTTTCTAGACTCTGGGTCCTTGGTTTCCAAATGAGATGCAAAAGCTGCTCTCATCAGAAAAGAGATTTGGGGAGCCATGCCATCAGCTGGTGTTGGTCCACTGTGCTTCATTAAGTCCAGGGTCAACGCAGCTGTCTAACAAGAGATTCTGGAGCACTTCATGCTTTCTTCTGCAGACGAGCTTTATGGGGATGCTGACTTCATTTTCCAGCAGGACTTTGGCACCTGCCCACACTGCCAAAAGTACCAAAACCTGGTTCAATGCCAATGGGATTACTGTGCCCAATTGGCCAGCAAACTCACCTGACCTGAACCCCATAGAGAATCTATGGAGCATTGCCAAGAGAAAGATGAGAGACATGAGACTGAGCAATGCAGAAGAGCTGAAGGCTGCTCTTGAAGCTTCCTGGTCTTCCCTAACACCTCAGCAGTGCCACAGGCTGATAGAATCCATGCCACACCACAGTGAGGCAGTAATTGATGCAAAAGGGGCCCAAACCAAGTACTGAGTACATGTGCATGCTTCTACTTCTCAGAGGTCCAATATTGCTCTATTTGCAGTCCTTGTTCTGCTGATTTCATTTAATATTCCAATATTCTGAGTTTATTAATTTGGGGTTTTCATCAGCTGTATGCCATTATCAGCACAATTATAACAAATAAAGGCTTGACATATCTCGCTTTGCATGTCATGAGTCTCTCATTTACTAGTTTCACCTTTTTTTACTGAAATAAATGAACTTTTCCACAATATTCTAATTTTCTGAGTTTCACCTGTAGTTTCAAAGGTGACACTAGACTCTTCATTGGTCTGGTGCCAGTGATTCAAATGAGGGCCACGTCCAGATGCACAAGGTCACAAAAACAAAACTTTTAGTAGGACTAGCCCATGTGCACAAGGCAATATGCAAGATTTTGAGATAGCACAGCTCACCATCTGCCTGCATATTCATGCAATGGGAGAAAACCCCTGGAAGAGTCAAAGATGTATTTCTGAGTGAAAGCATACTGTTAATACATTATTTCAATATTAAGATGGTATTAGAGGGAATTCTTGCTGAATTTGTTAGGTTAACTTTGGATGCTTCCAGGCAGAGGTGATATTTCACAAATAAGATGTTTAATTCTGATTGTATCTGTGCATGCATGGTTTGTCTTATGTTTCCCACAGTTATATTGCTATTTCCTGTCCACATCAGTGGGGAGTTGATGGAATATTTCAGCTTTGTGTGTTCTGGCTCCTCCCCTCAATTACCTCTCTCCCTCTCTCCACAACATATTACTCGGCATGCACACAGGTATTTCTGACTCTGTGTGTGTGCATCTTTAATTTGTTTACAAGTGTGCAAGACAGCAAGAGCAAACAATGCCAGCACTTATTAATGTTGTTTCACAATGAACAGAGTGGAGAGTTGTGCTTTATTTATTTCTTTACGGGCGTGTTTGCAAACATCCATTTCCATTGGACTTCAATTATAATAATAATGCAAGAGATCTTGCACAAGGCCTCTGTATTAAAAAAATTACTTTTTTAAAAGTCAGGGTGTACGTACTACAATTACAGTCTGCAAGGTTGAGATCTTGAGACAACAGCTGCTCCCAACTGGGTTGTTGAGATTCCTATGTGCCAGGATAACAACAAGAAGTTTTTAAGAAGGGACTATTGGACACTCGGGGCAGTAGAAACATGAGATGATTGGACCCCACTGAACCTGAAGCATGGGAACCCCCAACAAAAAAATTTATAATTTGACAAAATATTTGGACTTTATGATATGTATTTGTACAATTTGGAATATTCAATGTGATTTGATTGGATTGTTAAAATGGAAAACTTAATAAAAATATTTTTTTTTAAAAAAAAGAGATTTCTATGTGCCTTCAGCATGTAGCAATTGGCACATTGACTGGGCTGCTGGAAACAAAATGGCTAGGTTGTGCCCAGGTGAGGAGCAAATGGAAGTATGGTATAGTGTCGGAAGCCACTCACTGAAATGACACCACACACCAAAAAAATATGCACTAACGAGTTTCCACACCAATAGAAATTTAGGAGAAATCCTGTATTGGACCCTTAACTGATCTGAATCCACTGTTTCATTGTGTGCACGTTATCCAAAAATTAAAACAACATAAGAGAAGATAGATTTAGGATACATTCAAAGCACTATGATACTATTTTAAACAGCCATGACCTTCCCCCCCCCAAAGAATTCTGAGTGTTGTGATTTGTTATGGGTGCTGAGAGTTGTTAGGAGACCTCTGTTCTCACAGAGCCATTTAACAGTTAATCCCTCTTCACATGGAATTCTGGGAATTGTAGCACATTAAGGGGAATAGGGGCCTCCTAACAACTCTCACTCAGAATTATCCTTTGGGGGACACCATGACGGTTTGCAGTGGTCTCGTAGTGCTTTAAATGTATAGCCTGGATAGGCCCTTATTGCAGCAAAAGAGTGGTATTCAATTAAGTTGTACTCGGAGTAGACATGTTGCAATTAATGGACACTACTAAGTTAGGTCCATTAATTTCAGTTGGTCTAGTCTGAATAAAACTTAATTGAATGCCACGCTAAGTTGATAAAGCGGCCTCTAACCTGCAAAAGTTTATGACACAATACATCTATCTCAGCTTTAAGCTGCTGCAAGAATTTGATATAGTGATGCTGTAGGTAAGAGACTAGTCTGCCTACCCGTTTGCACATTATTATCCAAATGCTGGGTGTTGTTCTCCTCTCTAGGGTAAGTGACTATTGTAGTAGCAGCAAAGATACCGTAGTTTCAGCTAAAAACAGCTGAAGAGCCAGGAAGTGGTGGAAATGATAAAACGAACCCCCACTTGCCTGGTTAAAAAGGCAATGATAGAAACAATATCTGCCTTACCAGAAAAACAAGGCGGGGAGGGGAGGCTGCATCTTGAAGCTCCCCACGTTAGCTGTGGGGCTGAGGGCAGGTCACCCACTTCTTGGTTTTCCTGCCTGTATGTTATTGATGTGAGTTCAGTGGCCCATATAAACAGTCAGTGAATACTCTGGCACCTATAACTTTGGCACATCCTCTGTGAGCTAGGAATTTCAAGCCAACTTTAGCAGTTGACTTGAGAATAGTAGACAACTCTACATCAGGATAGGGGATTGGATCTGGCTGGTATGCTGGAACTTTATCTTCCTCCATGAAGCAGGAAGGCAGGACCCCCCTCACCTGTCAGTCACAGGACATCAATGACATCAGGTTAACTATTTTTGCCCACATGGTTTGAAATTAAACCATGCAAGAGTGCTTTGAAGCACCAGCAGTTAGCTGGTTGTTGTGGGTTCAAAGCACCACGCAAGGCTCTCTGCAAGCATCAGTGGTCAGCTGGGTGAAAATGGGTCAATAGATGTCATTGCAGTGTTGGGTGATTGACAGGTGCATGGGTCCATGGGGTGGGAGGGGTGTGTGCTGAACCAAAACAGCCTCACGGGCCTAATAAGGCTATGAGCCAGAGTTCTCCACTACTGCTCCAGCTCCAGCTCCTACTTGATGCACATGTTGCCAGTGGTTGAAGCTGAGCATGTCCTCCCTCTTACATTAAGACAGAACATACATTAGAGAGAGGTGGTTTATCTGCATAAACATGTGTATTAGCAGACTCATTTAAATAATGACTTAACCAGTTTGTAAATAGAGCTAATTTGGCAGTTCCCTGTGCTCCGTCATTAGAATCCTGTGAGTTCCCGGACATCATGTGGACAAACTAAATTAACTTGCCTTTGTTTATGTAGTTGCCTTACATTAAATAACTCTACTTTGGTCTGGCATAGCACATTGTAATTGTAGAATCATGGGTTAAGAACAAATTAAGCATTGCTTATTACAATGCCTTCTAGATGTGCAAGGGCATTTGTTGTCCTCCACTTTTAATAACAGAGAAGATGCTGAAGTCAAAATGTTCCTTGATTATTATTTTTCAGGCACCACACAATGTAACTGCAAATCTTGCCTCACCAGGATTCCAGGGGCATAAAATTCTGCAAAGCAAGGATGAGCTGGTTCACGAGGGATATTAAAAAAAACACACACCTGTATGTTCGTTCTTCGCAACAGCCTTTGCTGCAACATGAAACATGCACAGCACCGGACAGAGCCTCATTTGAATGTCTGTTTCCTCCTCCCAGCTTGAAACTATGAGCAGATGTAGGCTCCAAAGTTTCACCATCAGCCAACTCCTTTCCACCACACATACAAACACCCCAAAACAGCAAACATCTAATTTTGTTCTAGGGACGCAGGTGGCACTGTAGGTTAAACTACAGAGCCTAGGACTTGCTGATCAGAAGGTCAGCAGTTCAAATCCCCGCAACAAGGTGAGCTCCCGTTCCTCGGTCCCTGCTCCTGCCCACCTAGCAGTTCGAAAGTGCATCAAAGTGCAAGTAAATAGGTACCGCTCCGGCGGGAAGGTAAACGGCATTTCCGTGTGCTGCTCTGGTTTGTCAGAAGCAGCTTAGTCATGCTGGCCACATGACCCGGAAGCTGTACACCGGCTCCCTCGGCCAGTAAGGCGAGATGAGCGCCACAACCCCAGAGTCGGCCACGACTGGACCTAATGGTCAGGGGTCCCTTTACCTTTACCTTTTACTTTTGTTCTACATTGAGCCAGATCTATCAGATGGTACTCTATATAGCTAGGACCAGCAAAATGTTACTATCATACTGTGCCAGTTAGGCACACTTCACACTTTCTGTGTGGTGCATGCTTTGGGTTTCTTCGCATCCTTTTATACTTTGCAATGCTTATTGTGAAAAAGTACCTTACGCTAAATCTATTAACGCTAGATCTTCAGAAATAGCAGCACAACCCTAAGCATGTCTGCTTATATGCAATCCCTATCAAATTCAGTGGGGCTTACTACCAGATAAGTAGGGTTATGATTGCAATTAGGTCCATCAGTTCATCAGTGAGTATATACTGATATGTACTGTACACACACATGCAGTTTGTAACTAAGTCCTCTGAAGCCTTGTATGCACACCCTGATATACCATTTTACAAAATAAGTTGAATCCAGAGGAAGTTAGTTCTCCTCAATTCCCAATGAAATCAGCAAAAGCCCCTTCCATTTCAATGAATCATAACTAACTTAGTCTTGGTTCAGTATCCCTAATATTGTAACATCTTGTACAGTGGTACCTTGGGTTACATACGCTTCAGATTACATACGCTTCAGGTTACAGACTCCGCTAACCCAGAAATAGTACCTCGGGTTAAGAACTTCAGGATGAGAACAGAAATTGTGCTCCAGCAGCGCAGTGGCAGCAGGAGGCCCCATTAGCTAAAGTGGTGCTTCAGGTTAAGAACGGACCTCCGGTACGAAATAAGTACTTAACCCAAGGTACCACTGTATTTTAATGCAGGGACCTTTGAATTGGCAAAAATGCCCAGTAGCAAGTGTCCATTTCAGAAATGCACAAATATTTTCCCCAATCACATTACAAAGCACCCTGAAGGGACAGAAATTCTGTAGAACCTGACAGGTGAAGAGTGCTGGCCTGTCAGTAAATGTCTCACACTATCTTTGGCTGTGTGTACTTTGGCAGGGCTCTGTTTGCTCAGCAGCATGGAAATTTCAGCAAATACATATGCACTGTGCACCGTTTGTTCCCAAGAGCTATTATGATGATAATGATGTAATCAAGTTATAAAAATGGAGCCCAGGTGGGGAAGCCCCACTCCAGGAGCAGCTAAGATCTGTCTGCTCTGGAAGCCATTTCTGGGTCCAGGTTAGTTCTTCTAAACTCCACCATTGTCCAGAGTTTCAGAAGCAAGAGTAGCAGCTGGAACATCTGTGAGAAAGCTTGCGTACACCTTTGCTACTCCCTATTAAAACTGGCAGGGTAAAGTGACTGCCTCAGGTGGCAGAAGCACACGAGGCAACACTCTGCCTGCCCCACCAATGGTACGAGGGAGGCATTCTGGTGTGCGGAGAAGCCAAATAACAAAAAGCTTTGCAAAAAGCCCTAGTTCCTGCCAAGTTCTGCAAGAGCCAGGGTGTTCCTGGGCACCATGTTGGTGCTCAGTTTCCCCACCCCCTGGGCAGAGAAGCCAAATGGCAGTGCTTTGCGGTACATGTTGCTCTTGCCAGGTTTGGTGACAGCCAGGACATTCCATCAGCAGAAGTTGCAGGGTGGGCAGGTCAGGAGGCAGCAATTCCCATGTCGCCTAAGGTGATGAAATGGGACGAGTCGCCCCTGCTCCCTAGTAAATGTTTGCCTAAGTTTGTTTTTTGAGTTTATGGCAAGGTGCCTCAAGAACTTTGGTTTCTAAATAAAAGCTCACAGTTAAGGTATTCCATGGTCCACATGTTAAAAGTAGATAAGGGAGGTAGTAGCTCATAAATGGCTAATGCTATATTTTGTTTTTTTAAAAAAAGATGATATGAATTGTGGTTTGAGCCAGACAGATGCTTTGTTTTGTTTTAAAGTTCAGACCAGGCCCCATTCAGATAGTCTGAGACGTTATCGCATTGAAGAGACACTTTAATATTCGTTGAACCAAATGTGTGTGTACATTCATGTGCACACATACTTTTAAAATTGCACAAAACATCAGGTGAAAATGACGATCATATTCTGGACAACACTCTTCTTGTTGCTCAAAGGTTGCATCATGTCATGAGTCAATGATTTTGCCCTTTAAAATAGCCTTCCTCCTTGCATACAGTGGGCTCTTGAATCACTTGACGGTGAGCCTCCAGGCAGCCTGGGTGTGGTGACTTTGTCACTGTAAAAGCAAACTCCAAATGAGTGTTAAGATGTTAGCTTTATTACATTTAGTTTCCTCCGGGGGCTCCACCCTCTGTTCAAATTTGTCACTATCCAGGAAGGTCACTTTAAGGAGACTTCCAGTTTACTCATGTGTGGTTGCTTTTGCTGTTACCATTTTGCTGCCTGAGGATCCTAGAAGCAGGATTGTGAAGTTGCAGGAATTGCTCTAATAAAGAATTTAATTTAGGAGATTAGACCCTGACCTTGTTGATTTATAGCACAATAGTTGACAGGGAGGGTTGTTCTTTTAAGGTTATTAAAATTTATCTTATTGAAAGTTAATCAATAAGGGGCCCTCATCTCAACCATGGCATGATAGTCTTTGAGCCTATCTCACTTAAGTTTTATTTGATTTTTTTCAACCCCCAAAATGTCAATATTTATTTATTTATTGGTCTTAGATTTTTGTATGTTAGTTAATGGCAGGGATAATAACTTTTAGTATGACAGAGTCCTCACCTACTCAAAGAATGTCTTTGTTTTACTGCAATACAGATAAGAAAAGAAGAAAAGCCTAGATTGGGCCAATGGTCCATGTAGCCCAGCATCGTGTTTGCACAGTGGCCAGTCAGATGTCCATGGGATGCCTGCAAGCTCCCTGTCCACCTGTGATTCCTAGCAACTAGAACTCATGGGCAGTGGAGGTAGAGAATAGCCATTGTGGCTAGTACTAGATATGTGTGTGCATGTGTGTGTACGTGTGTGGGTGTGTGGATGTTACATATATGCTCATTAAAATATTGATACTGAAGTAATTAAAGTACCTTAAGTGTCTTCAAGAATCCAAGAACCCTGTTGTACATTCTCCAATCTTCTTACAGTCTGACAAATGTCTTTAGACATGGTGGTAAATTCCTCCTCTTCCATGTCCTCCATTGCTGTTATTGACTTTGAAGTTCTCTTCCCATATGCCTCCACAACTTCCATCTCCATAGCCACCTCATTGGATTAAACCTGAGAGGGTTCGGAAGCTTCTTGTTAGACTTTGTTAGGTGTAGCCTGGAATTGATACGTCTTGGGGTTCTGTGAACATGACAAAAAGTTGGTTTCATCTGCCTGTCCCTTATCTGGAGTTTCCAGAACCACACCTTTTCAGATGCCTGTAAAGGAGTCGGTACCTTCAGTGTATTTTAGCAGAGATAATTGTGCTCAGCTGAACAGGAACCTTACTCTGCCCAATGCTATGCTTGTAATTAGCTGAATAATGCTTGCAGGGTCAAGTTAAAGAGTCTTGCTGGAAGTAGTTCCTGCCTCTTGTGTGCACATTGGCTATTTTGCAGCTGAAGACATCTGACACTTTGCCTCATCTTTAGAAAGTTCCTGTTCCTTTTGCTGCTTAAAGTCGCAATCCAGTTGGGCATCTGTAGAACCATGCTTCAAGATCTATCAAATAGAAGTTAAAACATGATGGTTGGGTTGTTGTTGTTGTTTAGTTGTTTAGTCGTGTCCAACTCTTCGTGACCCCATGGACCAGAGCACACCAGGCACTCCTGTCTTCCACTGCCTCCTGCAGTTTGGTCAAACTCATGTTGGTAGCTTCGAGAACACGGTCCAACCATCTCGTCCTCTGTCGTCCCCTTCTCCTTGTGCCCTCCATCTTTCCCAACATCAGGGTCTTTTCCAGGGAGTCTTCTCTTCTCATGAGGTGGCCAAAGTATTGGAGCCTCAGCTTCAGGATCTGTCCTTCCAGTGAACACTCAGGGCTGATTTCCTTCAGAATGGATAGGTTTGATCTTCTTGCAGTCCATGGGACTCTCAAGAGTCTCCTCCAGCGCCATAATTCAAAAGCATCAATTCTTTGGCGATCAGCCTTCTTTATGGTCCAGCTCTCATTCCATACATTACTACTGGGAAAACCATAGCTTTAACTATATGGACCTTTGTTGGTTGGGTACTTCTCCATAATGCAAAGCTTCTTGTCATACTCCATGATGATATAATGGCCACTTTTAAGTAAAATTTGAGAATGAATTCATCAATCTAAGCAAGAACAAAGTTGCCTGTGGGCTGAAATCTAGAATGTCTTGTGAAAAAAATAACATAAAATGTTGGAGTGCAATCTGATCTGCCACGTTGCTGTGGGTAAATTCATACCATGAATGCTGTACAGTTCATAAAGATGTTTGGTGGGACCTTTTAAGAATCTTCTGACTCAGTGGGCAGTTACTTAGAGGAGCTTGACAAACAACTTTATTTTGCCCGTGTTGCTTCTTGGCTTACAAACAACAAGGAAGCACAAAGACATAGAGATGTGCCTGCTCCTCTTACCTTTGGCATTCTCGGGTGTGTTCATTCATTCATTCTATATAAATCTCGCAGCTTCTGTGTAATGATCACAAACATCTTCTATCCAAAAGAGAACACTAAACAACAGGTGGGCCATAGATCTTTGAACTTCCACATCACTGAACTTGACTGTGAACTTTCTGTTAGTCTTTTTTCAACAGGAGTCAATGACCTTATGGCCCAATCCTGTGCATGTTTACTTGGAAGAAATTCCTACTGAGGTTAGTGGGGCTTGCCAATGGGAACTCCTAGTTAACGTGCATAGGATTGCAGTGTTAATCTAACTTTTCTGAATACAATGTGAACGCCAGTTTTATGGACAACTTAAAACACAATGTCTCGCCTCACTTTCAGCTGAAGAGAGGAGATCATCAGGTCACGAACATGAGGAAACCCATTTGTTATGGAAACCTAGCCATATCAGGAAATCTGGGAATGCTATGGCAATAACATGATGAAAAGCATCATAGAAATACAATAAATCAAATCAAACATTGCACTCTTCCTCCAAGCTACGCAAGGTGAATAAATGGGGAATCCCCATTTTATCCTCACAACAAACCTGGGAAATAAACAAGACAAAGAGATAGTGACTGGCTCAAGCTCACGCAGTGAGCTTTGTGACTGGCGATTCACATCTTCCTTGAACAACACTGGGTAGAGTTGTTCTAGAGTGTGATCTTTTAGCTTTGTCCAAATCCTGAGAAATTTGTTACGATGTTAAGACTTAAGATAAAAGTCTAAATACATGTATGCAGTGGATTAACAGAACCAGAAATTAACAGATTCAGAAATGAGAGATTATTGGGGCAGGGCCAGCCCACTCATGAGGAAAAGTGAGGAAACCACCTCAGGTGGCAGGATCCACAGGGGCTGTAGTTCTCAATGACAAGCTTTATTCCCTCCTTGTTTCTGATATAGATCTTCACCCATCCCTTCTTCCCTGGCAGAGAAGGGGGGGATCATTCTGGCATTTGCATTAGGTACCAAAATGTATTGGGCCGGCTCTGTATTGGAGTAAGCAACCTTTGGCTCAGGCTCTGAAGCTGTTGCATCCTACATAGTATTTCTAATCATTGCCATGGACCCCTTCTCCTCCTATACCTATGTTGACTCTAACATCCTATGGAACTTACTCCTTCGTTTCAGTCATCCTAGAACATTCTGGAAAAACCCTAGATTGATTTTAGTGTGATACATTCTCAGAGTATTTTGTTCTTGGATCTCTTGTCAGCACAATGGAAAGATGGGAAAGACTATTACATTATGATCTGCGGCTGGAAATGTGTGTGCTTGCATGTATACATATACAAACACACACAAACTATTTCAACTCCCATAATAACTGTATCTCGAGGAATGAGAGGCAGGAGATCCCATCACCTTTGTCTGATGGATTGCAAAGCTTTCTAAACACACCATTTTTCTCTGCGGTTTGTCTTTTAACAGGCTTGACCCGACTGGAAAAGGCATTTCTATTATTGCAATTAGTCCAACATCCTCTAGGAATTCCCTTCATTATAAATCATTCCCATCGTGTGTGTTTTTCCCTTCCTGTTGTTTAAAATTCGTGTCATGGGCTCCTGTGAAGTGTTTTGTTTATCTTTCCTGAGACGAGTGGCCATTTAGATAGGTCTAGTCTCTCCATAGCATCATGGGTGTCTATTTCTATTATTTTGTATTTTATCTGAGGAGGGGAAAGGATGCTAGAGTAGAGCAAAGCCTATGTCCTAGAAAATTTGGGCACTTCCAGCCTGTCACTATTTTGTGGTGAGATTCAGCTGCATACCAGAAAATTCAGGTTGTGTGGTTGAAGTGGATTTGGCGCTATTGTGCAGGGAATATGCCTTCCACATCCTCCTTTATATAATAAGGAAAGTAACAGGAAAATGCATTGGAAAGTGTGGAATAACAGTTGTTTGACCCAACATAATACTAAACTCCCTGCAAAGAAACCTGAATGTTCAATAAACAACTGCTGTCACTTAACCGCACCACAAAATGTCTGCAAACAAATAAGGATGAATGTTCAGTTAGCAGGTCAGCTGGAAGTCTTTAGGGTACCACAAGACTCTACATTGATTTATCTGCAGCAGACTAACACTGGCAGCTAACACTGTGGAAGAAGAATACAGGGAGACTTGAAATAGTGACTAGCTAGGCTCCTTTGGAAAGACTGCAACTGATTTGAATAGGTAGTTTTTGAAATCTGAGTGGTTTAATTTGGAATGTTTTACTTATTGCATCTTTGCAGGCTTGTTCAGGCAGGGGAATTTGGACTAATGTGCCAAGAATGAAATTTATTGTAATTTGCCCTGGGATCCACAGATGAAGGGTGGTATAGAAATATAAAATAATAGATAAGTAATGGAAGGGGCATGATCTCAGTGCTGCTGTCAAAACAAGACTTCAGGGCCCTCACTCAGCGGAATAAGTAGGAGTGACCCCCTACACAAGAGGGCTGGGCTTACCAAATTTTAAAACATATTAAATATTAAATATATGTTAAATATAAATGTAAATATATTTATAAATAAACATATTTATAAATATGTTAATATTATTTATATGTTTTAATATAAAGCAGTATGCAAGTGTTTTAAATGAAGCAAAACAAAGATTTAAAACATTTCTTTTGCATCTTTCCATTCTGCAATGATCCACTGGCCAAGGCCAGTGTGAATGGAGCCATGGGAGATGAATGGTGCACATGACCTCATGGCCCCTACAGAGTTTGAGCCCTCACATATTCAGCTGAACATCTGAGCAGAGCTTGTAAACAGCACAGCTGGTATATGATACTGGGTAGACCACTGATTTCACAACCTTCCCTTCTTCCCCATCTCTTTGTTTATACAGCATATAATTACTAGCTTAGTACATTTACTTCGAAGAGAGGAAGAAGTCCCAGAGGAACACCTTCATGGATAAATATGTTGCAGAATGTATTAATCCAGTGATTTCAGTCTGACAGCATCTCCCTGCAGGATTTTAAGATAAGATTATGAAAGGCAGGTCTCAAAGGTAATTTGGGCTTCAGGTAGTGAAATAATCACACTCCTTCATTGAAGGTTTTTAAGCAGAGGGTGGATGGCCTTTCTGTCATGGATGCTTTAGTCGAGATTCCTGCATTGCTGGACATTGGACTAGACGGCCCTTCTAACTCTACAGTTCTATGATTCTGTTATTGCAAACTGGAGGAAATAGATAGCCAGAGAGAAATGATACTGATGGATTAGTCAAGGGTGGTGCAAAAATGCAGCTCTCTGATTTTCAACTTTGTGTACTGGCACCTGATCCACATTGCTGTAATAAGTTTTATGTGTCTGTATGTAGAAAAGATGCAGCTATATTTGCCTCACTGTGACTTTGTGATAAACATCTGTTACTATCATTATCTAAGAAGGCTTAAGAGAAATAACATGCACGCCCTAGCATGCCTAAATTTATCCACCTGTCTGGCCCAGAGTTGTGGGTTCCTGAAATGAAAAGAAATATTTCCCCCTCCCTCGAAGCTGCATGCTCTCATTTCCTCTACCACCACAGATCCTAAGAGGAACATTAAAATGACTTGCTTTGCCTATTTACACGAACTGCTTTGTAGAGTCATGCTGCAATCTCAATAACTTTGCTGGCAATTTTTTCTATCACCTCCCCCCGCCCCCGCCCACTGCCCCGGAACTCACTTTTGCAGTAGATACAACACTGGTTGCGGAAGAGGGGAGGAGGGCAGAGTCCTGCAACTCTGAGGAGGGGGTGAATTGTCCCCTCCCAGGTCATCAGAGTGAACATTTGATGAGCAGAGAGGAGATGATAGCTGCCGTGCTCAGCTGATTTGTATGGAGAAACTGAGGGGGGGATGTGGGCTCTGTATATGCAAGAGTGTTTGGGGGGGGCACCTGCACCACCCTAAAGAGTGGGTCCAAGATGAATGTGGCCCTTTGGCCAAAAGGAGGCAGCTGTAGGGATAAGCCACAATAAAATAGCAATAAAACAACAACAGCAACAAGCAGATCAAGGAGCAACAGGATCATATACTTTCAATAAAAAGTGCTTTGGAAGAACAAGTAGATGTTTAATGCCTATTTGAATACCTTCCAGACCACCTGTTTCTTAAGCATTCAACTTTACCATATTGGCTGTGAGTCCTGAAAGACTTGCTCCCTGCCTTGCAAGCCTTTCCCAACTGGCCTGGGAGGCTGCGGACGTGACTGACTCTAGATATAAATGCTGATGCCGCCGAACTGAATCTTGGGCTGGGGTATTGTTTAGGGGAGAGGGGTTGTTGCTGTTGTAGATGTTAATTTCTTCTATTTTTATTTTGGATCTTACGTTTTAGGTGGAAATTGTTTGGTTTGGTTGTGTACTTTTTGATGTTTTCTTTACTCTTCATGACTCCTCCTGCTATGCTTGGAAGTGTGTAATTTTTTAAATATGTTGTAAGCCTCCTTACAACCTAACAGTTCAAAAGCATGCAGTGCAAGTAGATAAATAGGTACCGCTCCGGTGGGAAGGTAAACGGCGTTTCCGTGCGCTGCTGTGGTTCGCCAGAAAGTGGCTTAGTCATGGTGGCCACATGACCCGGAAGCTGTGCGCCAGCTCCCTCGGCCAATAAAGCGAGATGAGTGCCGCAACCCCAGAGTCGCCCATGACTGGACTGGTGAGGGGTCCCTTTACCTTTAAGCCTCCTTCAGCATGGTTTTAACTTTGTAAAGGTAGCATACAAATAAAAGCATTGATTGATTGATTTGTTTGTTTGAGAGGTTAGGTGCAGTTTCATCACAGCAAGTGATGAAATTCCTTTTCTCAAAAAAGGTCTGATCTTTTGGGGAAGCGGGTTTGTTGTGCAAGACCTCCCAATCCACAATAATGGCAAGGCCTAGATTTGCTGGTATGTGATTGAATCCCACACAAAAATAGTGACAGTCTGGAAGTGTCCTTCATGATGGGGCCATATGAGACCCATTTGGAAGAGAGCTCACTCCTTGAATATTCCGCTTAAATAAATGCTTTGAACATTCCAAAAGACACATAAGCTCACTATTATTATTAGTCTCTGCACTGCTGCTAATCACCCTGGGTCCTGCTGCTGCTGCTCTTGAAAATCAAACCCAGCACAAAGATCATGCTTGTTGCTAATGTTGTCACATCCGAGCACTGGGGACTTGGGACTCTTTTATTCGCATCTAGTACAAATCCCATGGGTAAGCCTGCTCTGCTGATTGGAACAGCTAGGACAGTGGCGTGCTGCTAACTTTCTCTCTTAAGAGTATACACTGGTGGATTTGTTCAGAATTCATCTTTTAAGCAGAGGCATAAGAGCACAAGATGTGCTTGCAGGATCAGGCCCATGGCCCACCTAGTCCAGTCCAGGGGCATCCCAGATACCTGTGGGAAACATGCAGAACATGAGCAAAAATCACCCTTCTGTGGTTTCCACCAACAAGTATTCAGAAGCATTTTTGCATCTGAGACCTGTGTGTTCATTTTGACGTCAGTGTATATAGCCTGTTGTCCCTCACCACTCACAATTGCACATATTGCCCCACATTCTAATGGTGCTTTTGCCTGACTCCTTTTGCCTATTATGGGTGGAGCCGGAGAGTGCAGCCCAACAGCAACAACAACAATAATTAATAATAAGTTATTATTTATACCCCGCCCATCTGACTGGGCGGCTTCCAACAAATTATAAAGGCAGCCCTATGCACACAAACAGGGCTATAAGCAACGAATTCCATATGCATGGAATTTCATCTGCCATAATAAGCAACAGCGATCGCTATGTATCTAAAGGGCTTTGGGTTACAGCCTGTGATGGTATGAGGTACCTGTCAATCATTTTGTTCTCATCCATAGCAAGAGGCCGGACCACTCTATTAATAGCATATTTGCAAAAACAGCAAATGCTGACATGCAGAACTATTTTCTGGGTGTGGGGGAGAGTCCTGTCTGGGTTACAGTGAATGAGAGGGCTGGCTAGGATAAAATGACTTTCAGTGCCCTAGTACCGTGTTAGTGACTCACCTAATTACCTTCCGGAGAAGAGAGCGATGACAAAAATGGGAGATAGCAGCTTTGGGGTCATTCATGTTGATGAATGTGGAATTTGTGATCGTTAATAATTTTTTTTTAAAAGGGAAGAGGTTCTCATTAAGAAACTGACTCATTCCAAGGAAGACTATTGGTCCATCTAGCTTTGTACTGTCTAGGGTTGTCATATTTCAAAAAGTGAAAATATGGACACAAAAGCTGTTGAGCTTCAAAAAGTTGCTTTTGAACTTCAATTCCAAAATGGGTTGGTTTTCCTGGACATTTTGCCAATTTGTGAAAATTCCCCCCGGATGCCATTTTCAATGGTCGAATCCCAGATATCTCTGGGAAAACCCAGGCGTTTGGCAGCCCTAGCATACACTGACTGGCAGCTGCTCTTCAGGGTTTCAAGCAGACGTCTTTCCCAGCCCAGCCAGAAGAAGCCAGGACTGAACCAGGGACATTCTGCATGCAAAGCATGTGCTCTAATGCTAAGCTATGTTTCACTTGTTACATATAAAATAAGAGCCCAGTCCTCAAGGTTCTGAACAAGTTGGCTGGCATCCATCTGTCTTGGGAGATCATGGAGGAGTATGCCTTTGGGGGTGAAGTCAAACTGCTCAAAGGTTACAGCGCCTGCTGTGGCTGTAGAGACCAATGCAGGAAAGACATGTTTGGTTGCAGTTGGGGCAGATGAAGGCACCTGGTTGTGCTGCTGCCCTTGCACCATGGCATTTCTTCCCTCTGCACTCCTCCCAGTGGTCATTCCTCCTCTGGTCACTGCCATCAATGCACAACCTGACTGTCTCCAAGCACTGTAATTGCCTACAAGGTTTTCCCCTTTTCATATTGCTTCTAATGGTGGCTGCACAGTGATGGCCATGTAAGATGTGTGGTAAAGGAAGACTCACAGGTTGTAGGGGAACCACCGGCCCAGAAATCATATTAAATTACAATGTACGGCCATTTTAGCTTTGTTTTAAAAGTCTCTCTCACAGAAATGTCCCAAGTCTGCCACTATCAAGGAAGCCCAGAGTAGGAGGTTTTCCTGTTCTGCTGACTGTTTATTCTGCTCTCTTTCTGACTCCCATAGTTGTTTATCTTCAAGAGCAGAGTGGTCATGCAAAGGTCCTTCTAATCTCCTACTTATGAATACTAAAATTCAAGACAGACTTTGAGGACTATCTGTTCTTTTGATAAACAAGACCATCCGGTGGGTATTCCAAGAATCATTGATGACTTTGCTCATCTCAAAGGGAATGAGGAAGGTACAAGGACACTCAATCTGAAAAGCTGTGAATTTTGTTAGAGAAGGTTTGAAGTTATTTATCTTTAATAATAATAATAAATTATTCTAATAAAACTTTGTCATGTCAGTTAATACCACAAATAAATATGCATCTGTAATGTATATCCATTCTGAAGATATGTACTTCATCTTTAATTAAATTTCTTCTTCCCTTAATCATGTTTCACCTCCAGTCAGAATGCATGTCATTGGATACTTGGTGTATAATCAAACTAAATGGGGAGGCCCCCTCCACAAAGGACCACTGCAAAGCATGTCCACCGCTGCTGCTACAGCATTTGCACAGCACAGTTGGCATCCTGTACTTACCTGGTCATCCTTCCCTAGTCTATTTGGACTGTGAGCTTAGCACAATGTGTTTGGGTCATATCCTGTGGTCACAATGCTGGAGTACAAAATAGGAGTGAGGAGACGTTTGACACAGCTGTGCATATACTCAGTGCTTTGCTCCCAGCAGCAGACAGCGTGGTGGGGCCGCACTGCTTGCCTGACCTCTGGCTGCCTCTGCCATTGCAGCATACCAGGATGGAAAGATGGAGGGGCACGTGGAATGGACTCCCTCAGAAGGTGGTGGACTTTCCTTCCTTGCAGGTTTTTAAACAGAGGTTAGATGGACACCTGTCATTGCTGCTTTAGTTGAGATTCCTGCAATGGAGGAGTCTGCAATTCTATTATTCCTGCTGATGCATTTGCACTGTGCCAGCCTCTCTGCTGTTGCCGCACCCTCACCTTTTCTATCCAGGTGTGCTGCAGTGACTCAGTTGGTTTGCGGTCAGGTGAGTCCCAGAGCCCCATCATGTTGACCACTGCTGGTTGCTCTCTGTCTTGCATTTCCCCCAGCTCTTCTTCAACTATCTCACCGAGGTTTTCCATTTTGCAATTGCAGAGTGGAATTTGTTGCATCAGTACACTGCCTTGAATGTTTTGCTCTACTAGTGATCTGACTGTTTATTAAAACAAATCCCAGTCTCAGTGTTAGGTAACATACTCCATTAAGCCATTAAGAAGGTGGGGTGAGCTGATGGGTGTGATCAGCCTTTGAAGACAAACAGTCTCCGTCTCCAAGCTGGTAGAAGATGGTCGATGGCTTTTAGCCCATTAAGAGACGTTTGTGCCACATTATCTGTGAGACAACCAGCATGTTCAGAGACTAGTTCTACTAGACTAGGACTGGGAAAACCAGAGTTCGAATGCAGCCATGAAGCTCACTGGGTGACCTTTGACCAGGTACTCTTGTTCATCCTAACATACCTCAGTGGACTTGCAGTGAGATTAAAGTGGCGGTGTGGTTCAGGAGAGGGACCGTGTATGGTTCTGTGAACATCCTGAAGGCAGGTTAAAATATAAATGAAATAAATACAGTGGTACAGGTACCACTGTACATAACTATTAATGCTTTGGATTTGCTAACTAAATCTACTTAGAGTCAATTTAGAAACATGCAAAGGATAAATGTTTTAATAAATATTTCAATGTATTCCTTTCCTTTCAGTACTGGCAGACGTGGAATTGCAGTAGCCACTAACCCTAGCAGGCTCATTCCTCTGTTCCCCACAATATGGAGCAGAAAGTTCCGCAGAGAACTTGAGCGGACAAGACTGTAATTTGATGCAGGGAGCTGACAGAGAACAAGGGTGTTCTGGTTGTGGAAACAGATGGGAGGGGATACTTTTGTTAAGCATCTCCTGTCTGTTTCCCGTGCTTGTGGGATAGACTTTTCTCTCTCGTTATCTGTGTAGTGTCCTCGTTGTGACACTCAGAAGAGCCCAGATGGCTGAGTCTGATTAATCAGAGCTTTAGTTTTAATCTGTAATCAAACTATAAATCGGTCCATCAGTCAGATGAATCGATTTTAAAGCCTTCTGCTGTAGTAAGGGTTTGTTTGTTTTTTGCTGTCTATTCTTTGGTGGTCATCAACGGTATAGCAAAGAGATCTTGTTTTGCATGAAGTGCCCCAGTTTTAAATGGGGAGGGGAATGTGACGATGGGTGTGATTGATGTGATGGTGTCTCAGGTCAGAACAGGTATTACCATACAACAGTGGCATGAGGAGAGCCCATAGGGGTGGCTGACCTGGGTGCAAAATTGTTAGGGGGCAGAAAATTTCAACACCCAGTACTGCCTCAATACAGCTGTGCGCTTCTGTCAGTGGGCTGCACTGAAAACGGCTTCTCCATGTGAGCCAGAAAGTGACCTCTTCAGACAATGAAATGACTCTTCTTTTCTTATCTCTGCAGCTGAGATCTCCTGGGTGACATGGACGCCATTAGGCAGTTGAATGTGCATGCATACTGTGATCTTGCACAGTGGAAGAAGAAGAAGAGTTTGGATTTGATATCACACTTTATCACTACCCTAGGGAGTCTCAAAGCGGCTAACATTCTCCTTTCCCTTCCTCCCCCACAACAAACACTCTGTGAAGTGAGTGGGGCTGAGAGACTTCAAAGAAGTGTGACTGGCCCAAGGTCACCCAGCAGCTGCATGTGGAGGAGCGGAGATGCAAACCCGGTTCCCCAGAGTACGAGTCTATCGCTCTTAACCACTACACCACAGATATGCGTTTTGGGGCGCTGTTCCCCCCTCCCAAAAAAGTGTTTTTGGGGCTGCAACCTTGTATGGGTCATGTGACTCACAAGGGAATGTGGGGTTGGAAGATGGTGTCCCAGATTTGGGCCGGGTCATCTTGGAAGGTATGCTATTACATCCAGACAGATCGGAGCAATGTTTCTGTATGACACACACTTTCCTCCCTGTGCTGGATGAAATGGAAAATGTAAAGGTTGAATTTCCTTCTTGCTGACCCATAGCTAAGAGATATTCTTCATTTCTACTAATACTGCCCTTCTGTAGGAAGAGCCACATGAAACTAGCGCTGGCAGTACTCCATTAATGATGGGTAAATCTACCTGAGGGGGTTGAACTTGTTTTGGAAGCCATGTTGGCACTGAATGATCTGTTACTCATTACTGTAATAGAAAAGATTCTCTGTTTCATATTCCCAAATTAATAAAAAATAAAATATTAAAGATGACCTTTCTAAAGATTGTATTGAGTGGCAGATTTATTTATTGCCATACGTGAGATAAATGGTACATTTATACATCCTCAAAAGGCACAAATACTTATTTATCTATTTATTTATTTAGAAAATGTCTGAATCACTTTACATTCCAAAGAATGGCAAAGCAATGTAAACATGCAAGTGTATTTTCTATAAATCTAATCATTTGTTAGGGCTTGTTCTCAGCTGGGTCATTGCCGAATCTGTTAGCCGCTAGGTGCCAGCGTTGAATTTGACCTGAATTGACATCTGTTTAGTTACCTCCAGTTCTTCTAATCTTCTGCTGCTCTATTATCTGCGCTCTACCTTCAGAAGCCTCGGGGCACCGGGCATGGCACAATCCCCTAAAATGAATCATTTGAGCTTCTGTATATTTCCTGGCTGGAAATTTTCCTAGTTGGAAAAAATTTCCACTGTATCAAGCTGAAATATTTGGCTGCGTTGCGTGCCTTTGAGCTGTGTGTAATTTAATTGCCTTTGCCCATATGCCAGACTGTTTTGTAAACCAGCTACAATAAAATCTCACAATAAAATCTCACAACTCTTTGTTTCACAAAGCCCTCAGCTTAGCTTGGCAAACATCAAGCTTCTAGTTTGACCTATTCCCCACCAATAGCCTGATGTTAAAATTTAGGAAAAAGTCATACACTGACTTCAGGGGGACTTACTGCATTTAAGATCAGTCACACTGCTTTTGCAACTTGCTTTTATCTTTTTTTGGCCATTTGTTGCTCAAATAAAAAGGTGTTTTCTCACTCGCCTCTTGTCTCTGTCATCTTGTGGATCCAATGTAGCTGCTGAAACTTCTGACTTTAAATGGCATGTCCTTTAATTTATATAAAGCCATTCTCAACTTGGAGCTCTTTTCTTGGTGCTGTCAAGCAGCACCAAACAGGAAGAAGGAGTCATCTATTTTAGTTTGTTGATGTCCTTGGGTCAACTGCTGGCTAGACACACATGCTTGTGTAATCCTATGGTGTGGGGGGAGAAGGGAGGAGAGAGACTGTAAATCACAGCCGTAATATTGGACACCAGGATAGCTATAAATGTCTTGGTGTGTATGCTGAAGAGAGCTAGGGGACACTAAAGTCCTCTCCTAATCCCCCAAGATTCCTAGCCTTGGTGTAGATCTTGCCTTGCGTGTTATGTGTCTCACACATACCATCTGTGAATATCTGAAATATGAAGAATATCAGCATTGGTATGGGAATGCTGAGAATCCCAGGTAAGTTTTGAGAATGTCTCAAAAACTCCATTGACGCACCAGTGAATATCGACAGCAATCTACTAAAAACGATAGTCAGCATCCACTCATGTACAGTGGTACCTCAGGTTACAGACGCTTCAGGTTACAGACTCCGCTAACCCAGTAATAGTACCTCGGGTTAAGAACTTTGCTTCAGGATGAGAACAGAAATGGTGCAGAGGTGGCGCAGCGGCAGCAGGAGGCCCCATTAGCTAAAGTGGTGCTTCAGGTTAAGAACAGTTTCAGGTTAAGAACGGACCTCCGGAATGAATTAAGTTCTTAACCCAAGGTACCACTGTACATCTGAAAAAGGGGCAACATCTCCCTCTTTGGATAGTCACAAAATGCACCTGGGATTGTCAGCATTCACATGCAAATGTCAGCACCCACCAAATTTCAAAGATTTGTGTGCATGCATTTTCGCAGGGTACAAGGCACTAACAGAAGGCACCAACAGCGCAATGGGGCTTACTTTAAGGTAAGTTGGTAGAGGATTGCAGCCTAAAGGTTCCCTCCATTTGAACTGAGATGTCTGTGGCAGGAAGGGGTGGGGATGATTAACACGATCTGACTAAAATCAACTTGGGAGGGTTTCCAGTCATACCATAGACATTCCAAGACTCTCATAAAAATACCAAAATCTGTATAATTTAAAAGCAAAACCCTCAGTTTTGTCTTGCTAATTATCCAACCTAAAAGGTAGATAGCATATTCTTTCTCTTCTCTGTGGCCTTCTAGATGTTTTTGGCTTACAGTTTCCATCATCCCTGACCACTGGCTGCAGCTGATGTGAGCTGGACTCTTGTTACACCTGTAATCAGTTTTAAAAGGAAAGAAAAAAGGAAAGGGGGAAAGATACGGAATGGGGAAAAGAAGAGAAAGAGGCTACAAGGCCTTCTATCACAATTACTGCATATCTTCAACACACAGAAGAGTGAACCCTCTCAATTAAAGTTCATATAAAAGTAAGGTTAAAAAAGAAATATAAGGAAATAAGAAGGGCTTCCCATTCTCTGCCAATTATGCATATGGCAATTATTCAAAATATTCAGTGTATGAATTCCAGGATAACATCTAGCTGTATTAATCTTCAGCTGTTTCTCAATTCTGCTGGACTCCTGCTTCTATCCCTGTGGTCAGTGATCTTCAGTCTGATAACATCTGACCAAAAATGATACCTAGGGATGAGGAATCAGCACTTTTGCCCTGCCACAGAAACAATGGGAACCTTAGGTGGGAGAAAAACCCCATGTCTGCCTCTTAGGGGTCCAGGTGCTCTCAGTGTGACAAAATGCTTCAGGGCCAGCCCTATCATTAGGCAAACGGAGGTGACTGCCCTCAGGTAGCAGCAGCCCTCTGTAAGTTTCTCCTAAGTCCATTGGCCATTTTCCTCTGATGAAAGACAGAGCTGTGAACGCTGCACAGCCTGTCCTCCCCCCTGTAGTGTGCTATAATAGATTCAGTCAGCAGTCTTATCCTGCCTGGAGATAGGGTGCCATCTTGCCCTTTGCCTCAGGCAGCAAAATGTCTTGAACTGCTCTATGCTTTGAGGAGTTATAGAGTGAAAGGCAAAAAGATGATATGGTGGGAATTCAGATCTCAGTGAGGGGAAGGGGAGCTGGAAGACGCCAAAGGAGAGCTTTCACATGTCCAAACATTCATCTGAAGGACCCTCTCCCCGCACTGAATAGATTCCAGTGGGAAGTGTGTGCATTGATGTAGGCCTGTGCTTTAAAATTCATAATCTGGCCTTTTGCAATAAAAAGGCCTATTTCTGTTTCTACCTGTCTGAACACTCACCCTAGGCGGTTATTCATCCCAGCTGGCTGTACTTGCGAAGGTCACAGATACGTTTTCTAAAATGTGGCCTATAAATAGTTTACCAGTTAACATGGAGTGAAATGCTGACTAAATTAGGGCAAGCTGTGGGTCAAGCTGTCCTCAGAGGGCACTGGCCAAGCATTCCTCAGCCTTTCTTCTAAGAGGAACATATGATGCTGACCTGAGTTGCATTCACATGTCAGTTTATTGCATTTTCCTGACATTCCCCTAGGTGTTACTTTCCACATTATATTCCACATTCTATCATATTCCACACAACTTAAAAGCTACTTGCAGAAATATAGTAAAATATAACACAAGTTTAGCATGCTATTTGCATCCCCCCCCCCCCCCCCCGGAAGCAAGTAACATGCAAATGAGCACTAAATTTGCATTATATTCCACTGTATTTCCAGAACTGGCTTTTCCGTCATGTGAAAGTTCAAATATATAATGCAGAAATTAACAGTTAAGGAAATGTCTAGAAAATGAAATAAACTGAGAGTGCAACCGTAAAAGCCACTTCCAGAAATATACCAGAATATAGTGCAAAACGGCATTCACATGACATGTTTATTCTACTTTACCGACTTCTGTGTCATGTGAAAGCTCGAATACAATGTGGAGATTATCAGGAAATTGTTGAGAAAGCAGGATAAACGGCTGTGAGAATGCAGTCTTGCACAATGTTCCAGGAAGTCTCGTTTATGTAATGTGAAAGCTCAAATAGAATACAGAAATGAACAGTTAGGGAAATGTGGGGAAGATGGAATAAACTGCTATGAAAAAGCAGCCTTATACCAGGTCAGACTATTTCTCCATCTAGCTTAGTAACGTCTACTCTGACTGGCAGTAGTTCACCAGGGTTTGGACAGACGCCTCTCGCATCACCTGAAACCTTATCCTTTTAAACGGAGATACAATGCGTGTGCTCTACCACTGTGCTACCCCTCTGATCCAGCTGTTCAAAGAATTCATATTCAAGATGTGTGTCTTTGTATGTTGAAAATCATGTCTGAAACACATCCAAACTGCTGCAGTTAAATCTATTAATAAATGGCTACAAACCATCTATGAAGATGTGATTGTTTACTGGGCAGAGATGGCGACTAGAGAATAAA
Source organism: Podarcis liolepis (assembly GCF_965112155.1). NCBI lineage: Eukaryota > Metazoa > Chordata > Lepidosauria > Squamata > Lacertidae > Podarcis > Podarcis liolepis. The sequence continues at coordinate 28,656,806 of NC_139559.1, forward strand.
TAAGTATCTGCTCCCATTAGAGATGCCGCATGCCTGCCTTGTAAAGCTTGCCTTCCAATGTGTACAAAGTTATGATGCACCCGCAAGTTCCTCTCCGGCTCTCATTCAAATACAAGTTGGAGAAGAGCCCTGACTCTCAGCTTAATTGGCCTCATAACAGGAGCCACTGGAGCCCCAAGAAAGGCCTTCATCCCTGGTTCCTTGATCACAGCCACACAGTTGTGTCCCAGGTGCTAGCAACATTGGGAAATGTAGTTTTTGAAGGGCACTCCAGTTCTTTGGATAAATGTCAGACTATTTATTTATTTACTCCCCAACGTAAGCGTAAAAATAAATGAGGGAGACCAGGAGGTCTCTGTGGAGTCTGTGCTTCTATCACCACCAGACCAGGAAAAAGAGAGCAGGACAGGCTATAGGAACTCTCTGGAGCTCATGAGAGGCTTCGGAAGGTGTTTGGATCCTGTTATGTTCCCAATGTCAGTGGGAGCATGAAGAGTCCCAATTCAACCCAGAATGAACAAATCTATTTTTTTTGTTTTATTTCATAAAGTAATAGCTGAGTTTGCAAAACCTAATTTTGAGCCAGGTGTGTGGGATTTTACAGTCTTTTAATTTGCATTTTGAACTCTCTGCTTTTGTTGTTTTGTGCTGTTTTCAGTATTATTATTATTATTATTGGTGCCGTTGTCGTTGAAGTTTATGTATACATATACATAAATTTGCCCATCAACTCAACCGCGTGGTGAATCTCTCATGGATGTTTGGGATGCATCTCTGCTAATAAACATATGATAGAAGTACTAAATACTCAACTACGTTTCACAAAAATGTGGACATTTCACAAGTGGAAGAGGAGTCTATTTGATCCGCTGCTCTCAATTGGTCGCCACAATTTACTGTCAGCATCCTACAAAGTTGTGGCAGCCAAGTGCCTCTTTTTGGGGTCTGTTTTGTGCCTCGCTGAGTTTTAAAGGATTGCTTTCTGCTAACTGAAGGGCTGCTGCTTTGCAAGGCTGTCCTCCACAGATAGGAACTTCACCTGCTGCCTCATGAATGCATTCCCAACTGGGACACCGACATACAGAGGGATTGAGTATCCCCCACAAGCCAGCACTTGCTTGCTGTGTATCATTTATCTCAGCTGTTTGTCTCACTGATCCAGTACACAAATTGGTATGTAGATAGGCCCTGGGTTGGAAAATTAATCTAACGATCCTGGAGAAAAGAGGAGGAGGTGGATAAATTTAGCATCTGTCTGAGTTATTCTGGGTCCTGGGGAAAAAAAGAGAAAAAGAAAAGTCAAGGTGAAAGGGATTTCAAAGAGTTATTGGTACTGCTGACAGAAACTCTACACTCCCACAGTGCTTTCCTTTGTGATTTCAAAGCAGAACAGCAATGTAATTTAGGCCCCTGAATCCCAGAGGTTACAGAAAAGAGGCCATAACTGTATAAAGTCAAAATATTTCCTCTTCCTCACATAGCCAGTCCCATACTTATAGCAGAGCAGGCTGCTCAGAGTTGAGTGAGTATGTGCAAAAACGAGTAAGCCCTAGGACATTGGCAAGGAGGATGCCGCCATCTCAGTGCTTGGTAACCAAATTTCATGAAACTTCACAGAATCACAAAATGGTAGAGTTGGAAGGGACCATGAGGATCATCTAGTCCAACCTTCTACAGTTCAGGAATCTTTCACCCAGCATGAGACTTGAACCCATGACTCTGAGATTAAGAGTCTCGTCCTCTACCAACTGAGCTATCTCTGTGTTCAAAAGGTAATGACAGCAGTGGTGGTGAAGTGTGGAAGCTGGTATGATGTTCGGCACAAGGATCTCCTCATCTTCTCCTGGGGTAGCCAGAATAACCATTGCCAAATACTGGAAGATAATGGGAAAATGGAGGACTAGAATAGACAAACAGGGAGAGTGGCATGGATGGAGAACTTCTTACTAAACGAGTTAGAGCACCAAAGACTTCAATTTACACCAAGTACAGTTTTCGTGAACAGTAGTGTTTCATTGCGTACATCTCAGAGTTGTCCAATGATGCTTCATTAAGTGGGTCAGACTTCTGCTGAAGGGTCTCAGGCTGACAGATGGGGGCCTTTCACCTCACCTGCTACCTGCTCCTTTTTAAAGGATGAGGTGCTATTGTTTGAACCTGGCGTTTCCACTTTGCTGCAGGCCTTTCCCCACTGCAAAACAGTCATTGAAAAACGGCCTCCTTCCCATTTGTAGCAGTGTGTGAGAAAGGTATGGCAAGCATGTTTTGCATCTCATAGCTTCCAGTTACCCCCAGGATTGAAAAAAAGGGAGAGATAAGAAGAGAGGAGGAAGCAGGGTTGTGTGCTTTGCTAGCTGGGAAGCTTGAGAGTCTGCTCCAACTGATCTGGCAAACTCTGCTCCCCAAAATAGAAAAAGGCCAGGCATGGGAATGAAATTATCAGCACACAGAATTTGATAACCACCAGTGCATAAACATGATTTGCACACAGTCACACACTGTGTCCCTGTTAAATACTCAGCATAGGCTATTGCAGTTTAGAATCCATGTTTTGGATTTATGGTACAAGCTTTCTAAATACCTTGGTATTAAAGGGAAAATTGGGTGACGTTCTGAGAGGAAAAGTTGTTTGTGGCTACTTCCTGAACAGCAGTGGCGTAGCGTGGGGGGGCCGGCCACACTGGGCGCAACATCTGGGGGGGGGTGCTCGCACTCGCAGCTCTCTGCCCCTACTGGCTCACTCACTCTCACTGCAGTGCTGGCTGTGCAAATCCGATCCGAGCCGCCAGGTCGCCGCCCACTGTGGGGGGGGGCGCCAGGCGTGCGGTGCGGAGAGAGAGCGAGGGACTATCTGGGGAGGGGGGGCAAATGGGGAGGGGGCGCAAATTACTTGCCTTGCCCCGGGTGCTGACAACCCACGCTACGCCACTGCTGAACAGTATTATCTCCTTGTTTCCAGGCATCGTACAGTAATTTGTCTTCAAGGACCAACTTTAGGATGTAACCCTGTGGAGGTATCATAACAAGCAGATTTGCTTAAGCGTGCCAAAAAACATGTAGATTTGCTTCGGGAGTGCCTTGTCGTGGCAGTGAAGCTCCGTTCATTAGCTAAAGTATGTGCATGTAAGTTTTTTACATTAAATATTTCCCATTACTGATGTTAAATCCAAAAAGCATCTGAACTCCCATGTAGGAACATCTGCTATCTAAATCATTCCTGGGGAAACAGAATTCCCCATGGAGGAAAACATGTGGAAAATGTTCACTGGAAAGACAAACAAATCCACATGGATTAATTATTTTTTTACTTCAATTTAGGGATGGATGAATCTGTCAGGTTTAATTTCTCTCCGTTTCTATTTTTTTCCAGTCTTAAATTCAGTTACCCACACTTCCTCATCAGTTTGCTCTTTTATTTTTTTTGGGGGGGGAACTCCTCATGGAAATTCACCAGCATATTTTTGTATGCAGTTTCTCCAAATATATACATTTTTGCAAACCGATTTGCCTAATATAATTGCTTTGTTATATAATTCTCACCAATGTGTGCATTTTCCAGCACACATACACCTTGTTTTGGTTGAAGAACTGCATTGCAAAATGTGGAGAAGTGCAAAATTCAGAGAAGAGCTGTGATGTTTCAGTTTGCAAATTAGGTAGGTTCGCTTTAAAATGCAAACCAAACTGAATTTCTCCCTTATCCCTGCTGCAGATAGTGTTTCCTTCTTGAATGGGCTGCCAAACACCTAATTAGTAAACATGACTATATATTCGTAAAGCAGTTTGATTGGAATACTAACACCGGAAGAGAGCAGCAGAGATGGCAGCACATAGTGAAAAAATAAAAGTGCTTAAAATCTGCATGAAGTGGATATTTATCCATTCCCAGCAGGAGCGCCCAATCCATTTGGACATGCCGGCCAGCCGGACTAATGACTTCACATCAAAGGATTCAACACTTGACTTCTGCTCTTTCCAGGAAATAGTTATTTTAAAGTAGGGAACAGGACGGAAAACATGAAAACACTTTACTCATTTTATTTATTTATTTAAAGGCACTGCTAAACAGCTTCATAAAAAAATATATCCAAGCAGTGTACACTGCATGCAATATAAAAGCAACGGGTGGAATCCATTGTCGTACTAACCCGCTCTTTCCATTTGCACAAGGAATTTCCACTTGTGCAATGGAACCTCTACTGCCCCTCCTCTCCCTGGGTGGCCCCTAAATGGGTTCTGGGTTTCCTCCCAACCCTCGTGATTAGATTTGGGGAGGGTTTGGTGCACACATGTGAGAAGACAGAGTAGAGTTCCACTGCGCAAGTGGAAATCCTTGTGCTGACAGAATGAGGGAGTTGGAGGCAGCTAGATTCTGTTAAAACAGGACAAAACAATACAACCTCACAGACTTTTGCTTTTCTCTTAAGGGTGGGTGCACAGCACCGTACCCAAGAACAGTCTCAGTCCCTGGCATCTCCTAGTACTGATGGGAAAGAGCCCTCTCTGAAACCTAGGAGAGTTGCTAGCAAGTCTGTGTGGAGCAGTTTCCCCCAGACTTGGGTTCCATAGTGTTGATGGACCACATGTCCCATCATCCCTGACCCGGTGGCCATGCTGGTTGGGGCTGATGGGAGTTGGAGTCCAACAATATCTGGGGACCCAAGGTGGGGGTCTGGTGTAGACTGTACTGAACTATGGACCAATGGACTGGCTTGGTATAAGGCAACTATTTCTTTGTTTATCTGTATCCTTTATATACCACTTAATATAGCAACATCTCTCAGCAGTTCACAGAAATTAGAAACATAAAATCACAAGCAAATACACAACATCAAAATGCAATGAAAATCCAATAAAATGTTAAGCAAAACATGAAAGCATAAATACAGAGTGGCATAGTATGGGAATAAAGTGTCAGGGGAAGCCTGACAAAGCAAGCAAGTTTTCAGTTTAAATTGCACCACAGTGACTGCCTACAGCAGTGGTGTCCAAACTTTTCCCAAAGAGGGCCAGATTTGATGAAGTGAAGGGCCATGAGGGCCAGCCAAAGGGCCAACAAAGTTGTTGACCTTTTTTTAGGATTTAAGTTGTGGAGGTTTTTGTAGGATTTTACCCCAGGAAATAAACTGCCACAGGGGGCAGATTTAACTGACCAGTGGGCCAGTTTAGGCCTCTGAAAAGGGCTTTGGATATGCCTGGCCTACAGTATCTGCCAATGAAGCAGTCCGTGATCCTTACAATGGTATTTCTATAGAAAGTTACTTGTTGAAATCGTGCCAGTTCAAGGACTATTTGCTTAAAAAAAGAAATGGGGATAGGAATTTTTTGGAAGCCAGATAATTCTTCCAAGAATTTTGGTATGCAGTTCTTATGAATTTACAATTCTTCTGCTTGTGGTTATCCTGTTTAGAATGGCATCACCAAGGAAACAATCTTTTGATGTGAAATGTGTGTTGTGTGAATGAGCTCAGTGTCAATAATATACTTCTCATTACTAGCTTTAAATGTGCCCAGCGTAAGAAAAATAAAAGAACTGGCGTTATTCCCTGGTATGCTTAATGACGTAGAAGGGAACCAGAAATAGCTGAGCTAAGAACATGCAAGCAGGATTCTTTTGTCAATCATTTCCTCTATTTTGAAGCTTATAGGTGACTGTTGATTCTTAAGCAGCCAAAATAGAATCAACCACACATAAAAAAGAAGGCGGCGTCAGCCAGTTGGAGGGAACCCCAAGGTTTGCGGAAGTACCATTGTTCTGTAGGGGGAGCTAAGTGGACAGACTTCCCAAAAAAGAACATTGAGGGCTGAGAGCAACCAAGGGCCACAGAATGCTGCCTGGCCATTGTAGGTAAATGGAGGGGTTAATGGAAAACTGAGTAGGAGGGGCAAGGGAATGGAGTATTCAGCAAGGGGTCATGGCTGACTCACTAGGGCAGAGAACAGGAGCAATCCACCCTGTAACATCTGTTTCAGGTCCCACTATGTCATTGTTCCAAAGGACTCAAAAGAATGTGAAAGACAGCTTTTCACTAAACACACACACCAATTTGTGCATAATTTATTATGTTCCTGCTAGTCATGGGAATGGGAAAAGAAACCATATCCAGTCACTGACCACTAAGGATATTCAGCAGTGAGCAATTCTGGCAAGGCAGATTACACCATGTTCATGAAAACAACTTTGCAACCATAAGGACTGGAAACATGCCAAAAGAAATAAAAGAAAAGAGAGGAGAGAGGAGAGGAGAGGAGAGGAGAGGAGAGGAGAGGAGAGGAGAAGAGAAGAGAAGAGAAGAGAAGAGAAGAGAAGAGAAGAGAAGAGAAGAGAAGAGAAGATCCACAAACACCTCAGATTCCCTGGGAGTAATTTTTGCACCTCACACTAGGCATCATGTTTATGTGGAATCATAGCTCTGTCTGTGACTGAGTGTGCAGAAACAACACATGAGCATGGAGGAATTTTGGAATAATTTTGACAGATAATACACTACTTCAGACTTCAGTTTCTAACACACACACACACACACACAAACGGCTGGCATCAGGTGTTGAAGTTCCCAGGAGAGGTCCTGCTGCCAGATCCTAGAAATTCCTCGCTCTGCTTCTCATTTGCTGCCTGATCACTTCTGAAAGAAAGAGGTAGTGACTGAGAGCACAGCAGTGTCCATTTACACCTCTGCCTTTCCATTTGGATGGTGGAGCAGACTGGGCCCAGAGGAAGGACGCAAATGACTAGGAGTGGAGATAGCAGCATGAAGAAGGAGGTCCAAAGAGGGCATCTTATCCAATAACTACCCAAACCCTATTGTCAGTGCTAACAAGACCCTCTCAGATAAGTGTTATTGCCTGCTTTAATATGCTGTTGTACTTTATTATTGCGAAATATTGTAGTGGTTGACGTTCATTATTTTTGTGTGATGCATTTCTGTCCTGGGACCATATGGTAAAGCCGTGGCTTTCAGCCATTGTGCTGTGGCACTCTGGGGTGCCTTGAACGATGGTGAGGGGTGCTGTGGGCAACACTGGCCTCTGTCCATCTTCCCTTCCCTTCCTCCTTTGATGCCCTCACACATCTCTGCCTCCCAAAGGCTTGTGTGGCTGTTTGTTGCAGCAGCCCTGGCTACGTACAAGCTCCCCAGGTGAATGGTGCCTCTGGGGCTGGCCAGGGAGTGCTTCCCAGGCCCCTGTGGGGCAGTGTGAAGAGGCACCTCCCTTTGGGGCAGGGGGGGCAGCTCTGAGACCAGGGGTGGCAGTAGTGGCTTCCCAGAGGACTCCCAGTGTGGTGGGAGTGGTGGTGTAGAAGAGCCAGTGTGGTGTAGTGGTTAAGAGCGGTAGTCTTGCAATCTGGGGAACCAGGTTTGCGTCTCCGTTCCTCCACATGCAGCTGCTGGGTGACCTTGGGCCAGTCACACTTCTTTGAAGTCTCTCAGCCCCACTCACCTCACAGAGTGTTTGTTGTGGGGAAGGAAGGGAAAGGAGAATGTTAGCCGCTTTGAGACTCCTTCGGGTAGTGATAAAGTGGGATATCAAATCCAAAGCCTTCTTCTTCTTCTTCCCAAGGAGAGGGGAGGGGAGAGGAGGCTAAGGGAACATTCCACAAGAGAGGGTGTTTGAAAAGGGGTGAAGGGCTGCCAGTTCTGTGGGCAAGGGGTTCCTGAGCCCCACAGGGGTGCCACCGAAAGAAAGTAGTTGGCCAAGGGAGCCATGAACTCAAAAAGATTGAAAACCTCTGTGGTAAAGGGTGGATTATAAATGAGTTAGATAGATAAGAAGCATTAAATTAAACAACAACCAGCACCATTGCTTATTTGTGCATTTTAAAGAGCTGCTATCACTCCCCACAATCTTATATATCCACAACAAGATGCTTGTTTATGTCTAAGCACAAGAGGCCTTCTTAAGCCAGTGTAACTATAGAGCTGTAGAAGATCATGGCTTTCTGAAAAATGCACTAAATATAGACAACAGAATTGGACTTTGTGCTGCGGCAACACTTATGAGCTCTCCTTTCTTTCCTCACTCAAGTTGCTAAATGTCACTTGCAAGCAGACCTCAACCCTCCTGCATTCTTTATGCACACAGAGAGTTATAAAAGGGTTGGCTCAGCAGTTCAGCAAAAGGCTAGCGTATATTTTTATCATCAAAGGGCCCCAGGACACTGTAAATGATAAGCTGTGAATGCAAATGAGATAGAAGCTGGTGCCATATCACAAAGGCCTCCTGCTCAGACAATAACCTTAATTGGCAAGAGATGGAGCAATTCCATTGTCGAGCTTCGTTAGTGTGCACCGGAGGTCATATGTGGAGCCAATAGAATTTCCCGTTAAACTCAACCATGCTAAATGGGTCCCACTCTACACCATAACAGCTATGTCCCATGATTTACGATTTCCTCAAGGTTTTTGCTGTGAGTAGTATGTCCTTGGGTCACATAATACATGCCACTCTCTGTACAACACTGTGTAAGTATCTTGATACATTCTCAATAATTAAAGTCACCATTAGGGAGGTTTCCAGGTTACTTCTTGCTGCTATTTTGTTTCCAGCTCTCCTTTTAGTTTCTGTATATGGTTCCTTCTCTGGAATTGTCAACTTTTGTCCCAGCAGAGCTCTTTAGGATTCCCCCAAAGTGCTATTTTGGAGTTCCATTTTTAAACGAGGTTTTAGGGGTGAGCTGTTGTCCTAATCCTTCAGAAGGAGTTTCAAGTCTGTGTGGCTGCTAAACCTTATTTTAGCTGAAGTGCCTTGAAGGCTTAAACATTGTTTGAGAGGTGATCTGCAATCCATCTCATCCCTCACCAATAGTAAGGAATGGATTTTGAGTCTCCCTGACCTTCTGTGTGGTTCCTAAACCCAGATGTTGAAGTGAGGAATGTAAGTTTGTTTTGGCACATTGTGGCAACCATCTACGTGACTGGCTCAGCGCCCTCAGTCCTATGGAATTCAGTACTGGGATGGTTTTTATGTATGAAATGGTTTTGTCTTATTTACATGATGTTGGCCGCTCTGAGCCCGACTTTGGCAGGGGAGGGCAGGATACAAATAAATTAGTAGTAGTAGTAGTAGTAGTATTGGAATTGTTTTTACCATGACATTTTATAAATGAAATAAAAATAAATGGAACGACATAAAAACAATAAATAGGCTCTGGAAAATCAGTACGTCTCAAATGTGTCATCTCTACCAGCTTGCCCTTACCCATGTGCTTGTTGACATCTCAAAGAGATTTCCTCAGCAAGCCTTGCTTATTTATATGTTTAATCATTCTGGTTTTAATAATGTGCTCAACCAATTTACTCAGGAGAGACATTAAGTTAAACAGTGTGTTAATTTCTTGTCTCCCCATCCCCCCCCCATCCCCTTCAGTGTTTCTTTGGCTATCTTCCAGTCCTCCAGCAAAGAGGCTGATCTTAATGACAAGATGCATATTTCTGCCAGGAGGTCAGCAGTTTTGCATTTGAAGGCCTTCAGAACTCTAGGGTTTATAATCAACTTGCTAATTTCTAAATTCCAATTAGCCACAGAGCAAAAGTGGGGAGCAAGTGGCCTTCCAGGCATTGCTGGACTACAGCTCCCATCATCACTGACCATTGGCCATGCTGGCCAGGGCTGGTGAGAGTTGGAGTCCAACATCTGGGGGGCCACATGTTTCCCATCCATGCCCTAGAGCTTCATCGCTTGCCATCTCAATTTAATTTATTTCTTAAGACAGCTCTTTCCCAATAATCCAGGTGTCTGTCCAACATCTCCCACAGTTAAAACCAATGCAAATAATTAATTCAATGTCTGTACAATTTCCCTTTCTTTCTACAGCAGCCCTTTCATACCACCACTACCACCCCTTGTTGATTTCATACTCTGAATGTACTTAAAGATTTTTTAATTTGCTGCTTTATCAATGGTTTTTACACACACACACATGCACACACATACACACAAATCTTACTGTCAGTTTCCAGGTTTTTTGGTGTTTTTTCTTGTTTTCTTCACTTGGGCAAGACTTCCATTTTTCAGAGGAACCACTCTTGCCTTTTTTTAGCTTCCTTGACTCTCTTTGTTAGCTGTAATTGCATCCTCTTGGAATTATTTGTACTTGTACCTTCCCTAATCTGTAGTATACATTCTGTCTAAGCTTCTATTATCTTATCATGGTTTTAAATGACCTCCAGACATCCTGAAGGGATTTGACCTTCTTGAATCTCCCTTTCAACCTCCTTTTAATTAACCACCTCAGTTTGAAGGAGTTTCCCCTTTTGAAATTAAAAACGACTTCCTGGGCAACTTGTCACTTAAGTATATGTTACATTCAATGTCACTTTGATCACTCTTCCTGATCAGTTAAACAAGAATTATATTTTGTACCAGATCATGGGCACCGTATAGGATTAATTCCAAGATCGCCGTACTTGGAGTTAATCCCATGACCGAGTTCCAAGGCATGGCCATAATATGCAGAAAGTTAGTCTCTCTGTTGCAACCTGAAAAATCATTTTCCAAGTGAATAGGGCTATAGCTAGTATCCCCTGGCATACAAGAAAGAAAGAAAGGAAGGAAGGAAGGAAGGAAGGAAGGAAGGAAGGAAGGAAGGAAGGAAAGGAGCAGCTTACACCACAGAACCATTGGAAAAGTAGTCATTTGGGGCCCAAATGATCATTTAGTACATCTATGTTATGAAAGCAAAGATCTATGGGCCGTGCTGTTGTTGTTGTTTAGTCGTTTAGTCATGTCTGACTCTTCATGACCCCATGGACATGCAAATAGTAAAAGCATCACTGTAAGGTTTGAAAAAAATATTTCAGACACCTAGCCCGGATGTCACAGGGACTAAATCTACAGACGGGCTCTCCATACATGCACATACAGCCCCGAGCATTTAGGATCAGCACCCACACTTTATGTAGAGGAGGGAGTCTCGAAACCCTGCTTCATCAGATCAGCAGCAATGGGACAATCGCATACATAGGTCACACAGTACCCTAAAAGAAACTTTTAAAAAATAAGATCAAATACATATCATATATATATTAAATGGTATATATTTATTTTATTTTTACTTTTGGTAAAAACGGGGAGGGGTCACCTGTCACCTTTTTTATTACCAAAAGTAGTCACAATTGTCTTAGGACCCAAGGCAGCTCACAACATGAATTAAAAAGCGATGCAACTGAAAAACACACCAATCAATCCATCCTCTAGGCTTTTCACAAGGAAAAGTAAATAATCCCAGGTGTGAAAACAGCATTTTCGGTTAGGATTGTTCAATAAATAACTTTTGATCTGCCTGTTTCAGTAAATGCCCTTTGGTTTATGGTTGTGGGGTGTACAATATTGCAAAGTGTTTGACCTTGGATCTTTCCCCTGGCTGATTCAGGGGGAGGCAGTTTTGAATTTCTCTGGGTGTGTCTCAGGTCTACAGGCAAAATGGTTAACAGCCTCACTGCAACTCACTGCCTAGTCCTCTGTTTGTACAATGCTGGCCAGATTTGCTACTCTAGTTGTAAAAAAAAAATGAATACTATCAGTCTAAACCATTGAGCCTCTTGGGCTTGCCAATCAGAAGGTCAGTGGTTTGAATCCCTGCCACGGGGTGAGCTCCTGTTGCTCTGTCCCAGCTCCTGCCAACCTAGCAGTTTGAAAGCACGCCAGTGCGAGTAGATAAATAGGTACCGCTGCGGCGGGAGGGCAAACGGCGTTTCCAACCCTACATCCCCTGTGGAAGGGAGATACTTAAAGTCATGGTGTGGCCATGTCTCCTACTCCACAGAGGGCAGCCCTCCATATGAAAGGTTGTTTGTCTGAGATGAAAAAGCAGATTGCAGCACTGACAAAGCCAGTCCTGTCTTTCAGGAGTCCAGACAGAAACTGGAATAAAATGAGGAAATAGATGGGTTGAGAATTTGGCCATCTGGGTGTAGCACACCCCTTTCTGTTACATGCTTGTGAGTCAGGGATCAGACAGATCTAGAAGTTCTGGAAGGTGCCAGGAGTACTGGGCCAAGTCTAGTTAACCCATGTTGATGCTACCAGGATCAGCAGGACACATTTTGAACCTGATATCACTCCTAGGAGTACTTTACATTGTATGCACTTTGGGACCAGGTCCTGCCCTTTTTTTGTTATAATTTCTAACAGGGTCAGTCCTACAGGTAGGCAGAGTGAGGCATCTATCTCAGGCAGCAGTTTCTGGGGATAGGCAGCAGTGATGGCAGGCATTGGAAGATGTACCACACAGCTTCCTTGCACCCCCAAAGCTTGCCTGCTGCACTCATATATATTGTAGAATGCTGTCCTGTCACCATTGTTGAAGAAAGATTCAACTGGAAACCTTGGTCAGCTTCTATACATGGCATTGTGATAACACCATCTTATCTTTTGCCTGAAATAGCAAAATGCCTCAGTCGAGCCCTGAGTTTTTGCTTATGCTGTAAGTGTCATGTGCAGTGAGGATACACACTATCTACATAAAAACAACAACAATGACACCTTCATGGCTCAGACCTGAAGGAAAAGAAATGTTGAAAAGATTTCTTAGGTCTGTATTTTCCAAACTTTCAGCGTGCGTCGGATGGCAGCCCTCCATTTTTAATACCTTGTCTCTTGCTGCAATAGTTGCCCTGCAATTCTTACTGAATAAAATGGTCACAAATGGCCAGGGGGGAAAGGGATCAGAATTGCTAAACGTGCAGGGAATATTTCTTCTGGATTTCTGTTGAGAATGTGTGAGTGTGATGGCAATTAGATTAAAAAGAAGAAGAGTAAAGTCCATTTAAAACACAATTCTGGGAATGTTTATTCATAGTAAGCTGTCTTATTAAGTTCAGTGAAACTCACACCCAGTTAAGCTTGCACAAAATTGAAGTGTCGTTGACTAAGCATTAGATGGAACTTGCCAAGCATTCTTTTTAGAATTCCTATCTTTGTTCACGCTACTAAGCGGCACATGAATCCATCATTTCTGGAAGGCACAGTTATAGCATCATATTAGCCCTGGTGAAATGCAAGTGCAAATCCACCAACTGGATTCATTCTACTGAAATGAATTGAAGTTGCCTAGCAACAGGGGATGGGCCCACATACAACAACCTCTCAAGCCCCTAACTTCTCTTAAAAACGTCTTCCGCAATTTTGATTTGTTTGCTTCTGTCAGTAACAACCATGACACAACTCTTCGCTTACACGATTGCGTCACAGGCATGACTTATTTTCCCCTTGTCAAAATCAGAGCACTTGGCAATTATAAGAGCTACAGCCAAGGAACATGACGGGGCTGTCAGGTGGTGTGAGTTGCTGAACAGGTTCCCATTGTTACTGTAGGAGCTCACAGAGCCGCATTGTGTGTGGCTGAATTGTTGTCCCAAGTGAGCAAGGGTGAGACAGGGAGTTGGCAAATGGATAAAAAAGGCACATGTGGTTAAGGGGAGGAACAGGCTGGGTAAGTGGGGTGGGGGAATAATCTCTTAATCACTTGAAAAATGAAGGGAAAACAGGATCTGTGCAGTAACCTACAAATACTTTTTGGACACGTTAACATTTGCCTTCTGGTGTCTGACATATGACTTCCCCCAAAGAATCTCAGGAACTGTAGTTTGTTCAAGGTGTTAGGAATTGTAGCTCTGCGGGGGAGGAAACTACAATTTCCAGGATTCTTTGGGGAAGTCACATGCTTTAAATGTGATTTACATATAGGGTGTGTACACAGCCTTTGACTTGAGTTCATTTTCTGCTATCCGGGTGCCGTGGGAAGTGGTGCAGGGAACTTCTGTTTCTCACGCTGTCTAGATAACTTGGAAAGCCCTAGCCCCTGTCGAATGAGCCCACACGTCACAGGGAACAGGAATTAGAAAACACCATTGTGAGACAGTTTGAAAACATGCCCACCTGTTTGTACAGACAGCACAGGTGGTAGCTGCTGCTTTAGATGACGTTATTGCATCAAAGTGTGTGCAATTACAAACAGCAGAAAAGTGCTCTGCAAAAAAAAAAAAAAAAGACCTCTACATGTTTCAAAGGCCACAGATGTACAGAGCCTTTGATCACCTGTAGGTCAGGTTGGCTGGCATCTCACTGAAGACCACAAGAGCCTACTAATGTCACAGGAGTATTTGGAGGAGTAGCAAACGTTTGCACCAGAGATGGAAAACCGCTGTGACCCTTCAGAAGATGTTGGACTCAAAGTCCCATCAGTGGTCAGGGTCGATGGGAGTTCTGGTCAAGGAATATTTTGAGGGCCACAGCTTCCCTCACCCCTGCTTTACACACTTTGAAAAGTTCTGCATTTTTCTAGTGGTATTATTATCCTCATTTATCAGTTGTTACACAGAGATAAACAAGACACTTGATTGCAATCGTTCACCAGTCTCTTTTCTTAATGAGCATTTAGCATAACCAGCAATTTGCCGATTATCATAATTAATGGTGAGTCATAACAATTGGGAGTAAGCCCACTAAGCTTAGTGAGGCTTACTTCCAAGTAAAGTTGTTGTTAACAGAATACACTGCTACTATGGTTATTGAAGTTGCAATATACTGCAGCACATTAGCAAAGTATGCGAGCCATCCACACAACAGCTGTTTCAGAGTTATCTATCAGCAATCCCATAAACTTCAATAGGGCTTTGCTGACACAGGTGGTGGCGATTTGCTTTTTGCAACCATGTATTTGAAGAGACAGGTGGATGAATTTGTTGTTGGGAAACCTACTCTAGGATTTAATTTTGATAATTGCAAACCTGTTCTGTGTATCAGCTGGCATGTACAAAGCTGTCCATTCATTTACAAAGTCTGTACCTTTGCAAGCCTAGACTGCATAAAAATGCATGAGTGAGGGTTAAACTGCCACTTTTACTTTAAAGATTTTCCAAAATCTCATTGATTATGACCAACAGTGTTTGAGCCTGCCAGAACTCTTCATAAGGCTGAATGTTAACCAGAGTAACCTTTGGGAGTGTGAATAATGCTGACTTGGCATCGAAGCTATAATGTCTGCATTGGTCAAATGCTGGCTTTTGTTGCATAGTCTGGCACAAAACATGGCGACGAGGATCAGGTTATCAGGCTTGTCATGAAGATCACTTGCACTTAAGAATTTGCCACCACATCCCTGTTGGAGTTTCTTCACCCTGGATGCAGAAAAGGTGCTGAGCTCTGCCCCAGCATCACCAAGGAGCTCTCCTCTCCCAAACCTAGCCAGAATTAATTATATCAAGAATCAGTGATGCTAAGTAAGTCCCACTGAACTCAGCTGGATTTTAACATGCTTAGGATCAAGCAGTTGGAAATGCACATACTGTACAAGTTACAGAAGATTCCAACTAACATCAGGAAGAACTTTCTGACAGTAAAATCTATTCAACAGTGGAACGGTCTTCCTTGGAAGGGGGTGGACTCTCCTTCCTTGGAAGTTTTTAAGCAGAGTTTGGATGGCTGTCTGTCATGGATGCTGTAGTTGAGATTCCTGCATTGTAGGTTGGTGCACTAGATGATCCTTGGGGTCCCATCCAACTCCACAGTTCTATTATTCTATGCAAGATATAGGCTTAAGGATAACCAATGAAGTGCAGCCCATCTGGGAATGACTATCCATGAATTTCAAATTGTGTGGCTTATGCAACAAGATGGTGCCATGGTGAACCATATCGGCAGACAGTCACCAAGCTGGACCTTTAACATCTGCCTGAAGCAATGTAAGTTTTTGTTTGTTTTTAATTGCTATTAGCTTTGGGTGAGTCAAGCATGGGAGAACTAGAGCAGGGTAATCTGTAGTCCTCCAGTAGTTGTTAGAATCTATCACTTTCAGACGGTATAGCTAATGACCAGGGATGAGGGTTGAATACTTGCTATGTTGTTATTGATTCCTGTTATTGGCTTAGATGACCCTCAAGGTCCCTTCCAGACCTACAGTTCCATGATTCGACTATCTAAACCTTTGGAATGGGGAGGGCTACAAATGAAATTAACAAAGCACATTGAATTCCTTTTGTTGGCAGTATGTTGCAAGATGGGTTAGTTAATTGGTTGGCTCAGGTTGTTGGAACAGGGCACCACTCCCTGCGGACTACACTTATTTAAAAGAGGGCTCCATACACCTACACTCTGCAGTCTTCTAGCCACTCACTGGGAAGTAACCCTTTACCTACTGCAGTTGCAGTCATGGGGAAATCAAACAGGTAATATGTATCAAGTGAAGAAATCCTCATCCCCTCTTTGGTGTGTACTGCAATGTGCAATGAGAACTTCATGAATAAGAGTTTGAGGGGGTTGCATGAGTAGGAAAACCAAACAGGTAATGCAAATCAGGTGAAGACAGCCCTGCTTCTTCCCTGGTGTGCAGTGCAACACAGCAGTGGGGAACGACCTTGCTGCATTTTAAGAAGCTAATGTAAACATACCCTTTGTCTTAGCCTTTATGTAGCTTTCCTACCTCTGGAATAAGCAAAGCCCTTCTAGTCTCCCCAGCTGACCTTTCTCTGCCTCTTTTTATCAGTCCCCCCACCTCACCCCCGCTGCCTTCCTCTTTGAAAATGACCCACTTCCTTCCTAACCATCCTGGCTGGTCACTTAACAAATCCACTTCTCAGTACCTCCAACAAGCAGCTCTCACCATCTTCCTCCACCAGCCACCAATGTGTTTGTTTACATAACATCCTCCAACTCAACTTCTCAAACTGGCAGGCTGTCAAAGGGCAAGAACTAGTTTCCAAACCGGTTGTGTAAGATAATGGCATTTTGCACAAGCTTAGAATGTGGTAAGGGATCCTCGCTATGACCAGATGCCAGCATATATATTATTTACTGTGGTTAATTGCAGAAACTCTAGGTGGTAAAGGGACTTGCCTAGTGTAACAGAGTGACTAAGAAATTGAAACCCAGGACTTATTTCCATAATATATGACTGCATTTGAACATTTCAACTTGGTTAGTCATGGGCAGAATATAAAATAATGTTTGAAGTTCATAGAAGCCTTCTGGCTTTTTAGGGCCTCTCCAGCAACGTGGTACCCTCTAGATGTTGCGGACTCCAACATCCATCAGCCTCAGCCGGCATACTAAATGGTCAGGGTTGATGAGTGATGTAGAAACCGGGAGGTTGACAGATTCATCCACCCACATCTTAAGTAAGACTCCCATTTGCCCTGTGACAAAATATTGTGGTTGGAGTGCTGGGAAACGGCAATATATGTGCAACTGATATGTTACCTTGAGAGAAGATCTCTGGGTGTTATGCAACAGACAAGCAACAACTGCACATTTATTGCACTACCTTTTGATGGCCTAGAAAGGTCCCCCCCCCCTTAAGCAGTCACCAATTTTACATACAAAGAATTTGGCATAGAGCTGGATCTGTGTTATGTTGGTGGGTTACAAACATTCCTCTTCTTCCTCCCCCCGCCCCGGTATTGTTGTTGTTGTTGTTGTTATTTCCTGTTCTTCTTCTTCCTGCTGATTTCTGGAAGCCTGCATGCATGCAGTTGATCCTGCTAAAGCCGACCACAGGAACAGCTTATAACAGGGTGAGAGAAAGGGAAGGAAAGGAAAGGGGGATGGTCAACATTCCCATTGTTATGTACTGAAGTTCTCACCCTGGGCCAGCAGGGGGATACTGTAGATAGTTATGCAAATAAGGGATCGAAAGTGACGTTCAGTGATTGGACAGTTTTAGAAAGTTGCTACAGTTACACTGTACTGGAGCTCTATATAAGCAGGCTGGCTGAACCCTTCAGTTCAGTTCAGTTCAGTTCTGTCCTGGCCTGTGAATAAACAAGAGCTGTTTGAAGAATCGCTGTGTTGTCTGATATGTTCACCCACAACTTAATACCCATATATGTTGTTGTTGTTAATTAAATTTCTATACTGCCCTTCATCTGAAGATCACATGGCGGTTTACAATATAAAAGCTCAAGTATACATACTTACCATAATAACAAATAAACATAATAACTCCACCACCACACACACATACAAGATCCCATACATATCTACTTGGAATTAATTCTCATTGCATTTCATATTTATTTATTTACTTACTGCATTTTTTATCCTGCCTTTCCTCCAAGGAACTTGAGTTATACATAGTTCTCTTCCTCCCCATTTTATCCTCACAACAACCCTGTGGGGTAGGCTAGGCTGAGAGACTGGTCCAAGGTCTCCCAGTGAGTTTCATGGCTGAGCGGGGATTTGAACCCTGTTCTCCCAAGTCCTAGTCCAATACTCTAACCACTGAACCACCCTGGCTCTCATTCAATGATGCTTACCCCCAAGAAAATGGGTAAAGGTTTGAGCCTTTATTTCCATTTACTCTGTTTTTGAAGGAGCACCCAAGTGATGTAAAAAATGAATTTCTATTGTCCAAGTTGGTGGTCATTAGCTGTGAATTCTATAGCTTAACTTTGTGCTGTATGAATTTCTTTTGTCTGTCCCAAATCTGTCAAGAATTGCTCACCACTGAGTTTCTCTACATAATTCTATACATTTATATCATGTCCCTCTTCCTTTTTTTTCTGTAATAAAAGGGCTCAGTCATTGTCACCTTTCTTCACTTAAAGTTTTACTTATCATTAAGTGGTGATTGTTTTAATAAGATACCATGAAGGAGTCTACAGATGTACAGAGGTTAAAGACAGATTAGTAGAGCTGAAAGCTCAAAGTACCTGCGTCCTGCATATGAAACTTAATAAGAATCTATCACTGGGCAAGTTGCTGTGTTTATATGTTGTTCTTGTATTTACATGAAAACCAATAAAAATTATCTGGATTAGAAAGCTTAAAGTGAATCACTGGTGCCATTAAGCAGATTCATTAGCATCTTATTAACAAAAAAAAATACCTAATTGGAGAAGAAGAAGAAGAGAAGAGTTTGGATTTGATATCCCGCTTTATCACTACCCGAAGGAGTCTCAAAGTGGCTAACATTCTCCTTTCCCTTCCTCCCCCACAACAAACACTCTGTAAGGTGAGTGGGGCTGAGAGACTGCAGAGAAGTGTGACTAGCCCAAGGTCACCCAGCAGCTGCTTGTGGAGGAGCGGGGACGCGAACCCGATTCCCCAGATTACGAGTCTACCGCTCTTAACCACTACACCACACTGGCTCTCACTGCCTGAATTCAAGATGTGTCAGTCAGGTCTGGCCTTACTAGGAATCAACATGAAGTTATTGCTTCAGGCAGAAAAGGGTGCCATTTTTATGCCTTTAGTCTCTACTTCTATGTCTCATTGAAAATAGTATTTAAATACAGCTGCACTCAGGAGCAGTAACACGCAGCTATTATTTAACCCTTTTGTGACCAAAGCAAAAGTAATCTGATCGCCATAGATTTAATTACTGATTGTACTTTAAGTATCTGATATGCATAAATTTTAGTACTGAGTGTACTTTAAATACATTTTCAAAATGCACACACACACACACAATTGTTTTCTGTAGTGGTCAGCTGCTGGACCCTTATATTTATAAATAAGAACGTAATAACTCAAGAAGACCCATCTAGTCCAATATTCTGCTCTCATGATGGTCAACCACCCAGGGTGCCACTCTTGGGAGGTGTGACAAGATGGCCCTGCCTTCCCGCAGCTGTAGAGTGGCCGAGGGCACGCACAGTCAGCATGGGTGCCGCTCTCTCGCGCTGTCCATACAGGCTGCCGCGCGCGTGTGTACTCTCTACAGGATGCTGCACATGCACACTCCATACGGATGTCGCACGTGCATCACCAGGCAGTTTGTCCCGCCCTGGGTGCCAGAGAGGGTTCCTCTGCCACTGCCCAAGTGCAGCAGCACAAATATTCTTCAAACATTGCCTTTATTGAAATAGTGTGCAGTGGTACCTTGGTTCTCAAACGCCTTGGTTCTCAAACGCTGAAAACCCAGAAGCAAGTGCTCCAGTTTTCGAATGCTTTTCGGAAGCCGAATGTCTGATACTGTTTCTGGGGCATCTTGGTTTTCGAACATTTCGGAAGTCAAATGGACTTCTGGAATGGATTAAGTTTTGAGTTTTTGTTTTTGAGGGTTTTTCAGTTAATTTGTTTTTGTGACTGTGTGGAACCCAGTTCAGCTACTAGAATCATAGAATCATAGAGTTGGAAGAGACCACAAGGGCCATCGAGTCCAACCCCCTGCCAATCAAGAAACACCATCAGAGCACTCCTGACATATGGTTGTCAAGCCTCTGCTTAAAGACCTCCAAAGAAGGAGACTCCTGATTGATTGATTGATTGATTGATTGATTGAGTGATTGCAGAAATGGGTAAAAGCCCCCCATCCAAACAATGACTATCATCAGTGCACATAAGAAAAAAAATAATTTTAATTTTTATCATCTACAATACTGTCATATTTATTTTATAGTACAGTACATTGATTATTGCTTTCATTTTATGGATAATGCTCTCGTTACATAGTAAAATTCATGTTAAATTGCTTTTTTTAGGGGTTGTTTTGAAACGGATTAATCCATTTTGGAACGGATTAATCCGTTTTGCATTACTTTCTATGGGAAAGCACGCCTTAGTTTTGGAACACTTTGGTTTTGGAACGGACTTCCAGAACCAAGGTACCAATGTATATAACTAGCTAAATTAATCCATCCATTGTACAACATAACAGCAAGATAGTTAATTTACAGTACTAAGAAACACTCAGCCATAGATAGGGCTTGAGGGACACAGGAACATGCCAGAGGAGACATGAAAAGTGGAAGGCCTTAGGAATGCTGAAGCTTTAGCCAAAGAAATAATACCACTGATGCAAGGAGAAAAGTAACAGGACTTGTTTCTGGCCTCTGCGGTAGGAAAATGGAAAGTTATATTTCTTGTGGATGCAAAATTATTTGTTGTACTGCTTTGTGGAACAATAAATGCAACTTGGTGCTGACATTTTTCAACACACTGTATTATTTTGCCGGGGGCTAAGAGGATTGGTTCAGTTTTGTCATTGCTGCTTCCTTCATATCAACAATACAGAGCATTTTAATGAATATTTTACTTCTGTGTGTTGCTGCAAATAATTGCAACGATTGCCTGTACAGTGGATATTTAAGGAATTTGGGGATTTGCTCTTAATTGTTCATTATTTTCTCAACAATGGCTTCCAAACTATCCAGTATGTCACTGAACAGGATTGTGCATTTCTAATTTAGTACATTTATTTTAAAAATTGGGTGGTGTATTAGACTTTAAGAATTCAGCCATTGTTCATTTTACCAAGCAACTCTGGGAATGGAGATGAGCAAGGTACAAACATAGCACAGCTCTGACCTTTGAAAATAAAGAGGGCTGACCACAAGTGACTATTTGAATAGCATTGCAACAGAGACACAAACCACTCCCATAAAGTCATGTGCAGTGAGCTGATGTGAAACTACCCTGAAGATTACCAAAAGAAACAACCCAGCCACAAAGTTAACTTGGCAGTCATAAGCACATGTCTGCATCACTTCTACTGAAACCAACAGAACTTTAAATGCTTTATTTTGGTTGAATAACACCCAGTGCCTTGGAATTTAATGTAGCCTGATGGCCTGTGTCCTTTTGATGTAATAAGCGTGGATCTGCACATTGTTTAGTCTATGCAAGGGAGAAATTTGACATGGAACTAAGCACTCTCTGAATTCATTTTGCCACTTGCTGGAAACTGCAGGAGAAGAGAATGCTCTTATGCGTGGGTCCTGCATGCGGGTTTCCGACAGGCATCTGTGAGAACAGGATACTAAACTAGATTGGCCTGATCCAGTAACCACTTCTTGTGCTCTTGCATGTTTAAAACTTTCAATCTCACAGGTAAACTGTTTCCAGCTTCTTCTGGCTTTATATACTAATAGTAACACGTTGAACTTGTCCCAGGTTCTGGAGATACAGTTTTTGTTACAAAGTTTGTGCTTAACATTGTCTGGATGATCATATATTATGAAAGAGATCCAACAGAAGCCCATGCACCTCCAGGAAGTTTAAGACTATTTAAGAGTCTTAAACCAATTGAACCAATTACCTCTGATTGCATGGTCAGCATATTTCCAGATGTTCCTGCCACACACATTCATTCTCCTGGCTCACATGATGGTTTCCTCATACATACAACATGATATTTTTCATGCGTGGGGATAGTATTCATGTAGCAAGAGAGGAAGCATATGTCATCATATGTGCGGTGAGAAGCATGTGGCTGTTTTGCTGTGAGAATGTGGATCAGGAAGCCAGACTCAACTTCCTTACCAGTATGCCAGGGATGGAGAATCTGTGCCCGGCTCCCATGCTTGGACTACAACCTCTGGCAGCCCTACAGCTGGAGATCCAAGTTTGGGAAACCTTGGTGTAGACAATACACAGCTAGATGGACCAATGGTCTGATTCAGCATAAGGAAACTTCCTGTGTTCCTAATTCCTTCTTAAGTGCAAAAACAAAACCTACAGTTATTCAGATTCACCACAAGGGATCTCAGCAGCAAGCGCAAATACCAATGTAGATACCAGCTGTCAGACTTGAGCAGATATATTGCCCAATGTACAACCACCTGTCAACACAAGAAGGTCAGAGTTGAGGTTATGTGCAAAAGTGTGTCATCATCTTAAAGGTAAAGGGACCCCTGACCATTAGGTCCAGTCGTGACCGACTCTGGGGTTGCAGTGCTCATCTCACTTTAATGGCTGAGGGAGCTGGCGTACAGCTTCCGGGTCATGTGGCCACCATGACTAAGCCGCTTCTGGCGAACCAAAGCAGCGCACGGAAACGCTGTTTACCTTCCCACCAGAGCGGTACCTATTTATCTACTTGCACTTTGACGTGCTTTCGAACTGCTAGGTTGGCAGGAGCAGGGACCGAGCAATGGGAGCTCACCCCCGTCGCGGGGATTTGAACCGCCGACCTTCTGATCAGCAAGTCCTAGGCTCTGTGGTTTAGACCACAGCAGCAAATAACGGGCATCCTGAGAGTTTTAACTTCCGGAAACAGAACGTTTAAATCAGCAACATTACATAAACAGCCAGCTTCATGGGCGTCCTTGATCATGGGCAGTGGGTGACTTCATCATCGTATAGCAGCAATAAGTCCTGTTCCACAACTGGCTCTGCACTAAGAGACAGCCAAGGTGGTCTCTGGCTTCTTCAGCAGCCTCAGCTTTTGCAGCTGGTGTCAATCAGGGCTCTGCCCTCCCAGGCCGTGTGGAAAAAGATCTGTAAGGCAGGGAGCAGGTCTTCCAGGACTCATGGCCAAGATGTCCACACCATGGCTTGTCTCTTCAAACCTTGGTTTGCGTTCCAGCTGGTCTTGGCTTGTGCCTCTGCAACGTGGGAAGTGTCTGGGGTGGCCAAACAAACCAGGTGCTATGAAGGCTGCATCCCTATACAGAGAGAGCAGACCTTGGCTTAGTTATCAATGCACTAGTGGCATCCAGACTAGACTATTGTAATGTACTCTATGTGGACCTGTCTTTAAAATGGCCGCCGCCTGACTATTGGTTGGAGCCAGGCAGTCCGAGCATATTACACCTTTATTGTACCAGCTGTAATGACTGCCAGTGCATATCTGGGCCCTATTGAAAATGCTGGTTAGGACTTTTAAAACCCTAAAAGGCTTGGATCTGGGTTACATAAAAGATCATAGTCATTAGTTCCATCTTGCCCATACCTTAATATCTGCCTTGAAGCCCTGCTATGGTGGCTTCGTAGAATGAAAGTTAGCATTTGGATGAGGGCATTTTCGACGGTGGCCTCACAACTGTAGAATGCATTTCCACGGGACATCAGATAAGCCCCATCCCTTGCAGGTTTGGAAAGAGCCTCGAAGAGCCTCTTTACTGCAATGTGTAGCAAGTAATCTGATCGGAGCTGTAGAATTTGCATTCCCCCTTGATTTTGGTAGCGAGTTCAGAGCTGAATGGACACATCAGTGGGAGCACTAGGTTGGCTCTGGCGTTGCATCTGAGCAGCTGTGATCTTGCCACTGCCGTACTCTGCCCCCATCATGGTAGGTAAAGGTAAAGGGACCCCTGACCGTTAGGTCCCGTCGCGGACAACTCTGGGGTTGCGGCGCTCATCTCGCTTTACTGGCTGAGGGAGCCAATGTTCAGCTTCTGGGTCATGTGGCCAGCATGACTAAGCTGCTTCTGGCGAACCAGAGCAGCGCACAGAAATGCCGTTTACCTTCCCACCTATTTATCTACTTGCACTGCATGCTTTTGAACTGCTAGGTTGGCAGGAGCTGGGACAGAACAACAGGAGCTCACCCCCGGGGATTCGAACCGCTGACCTTCTGATCAGTAAGCCCTAGGCTCAGTGGTTTAGACCACAGTGCCACCTGCGTCCCTGCCCCCACTTTGGTAAACAAAAGCAATGCCTCTATCAGGAGAGTGGGCATGTGTCACTACCCCACTGCACCAGCCACTTCTGCAGGTACATATTCAAATTTTTGTGTACTTCAAGGAGGAGGAGGAGGAGAAGGAGGAGGAGGAGGAGGAGGAGGAGGAGGAGGAGGAGGAGGAGAAGAAGAAGAAGAAGAAGAAGAAAAAGAAGAAGAAGAAGAAGGCTGCCCTAATATAATTAGAACTGTGGCATAAGAGTTGGAGTCTAACTGAAGAAGTAATGCTTCTTATGGACACTAGATGGTACCATTGCACAAAACTAATTTAAGACTTCCTTGTTGGGGCTCATATTTCACAAACCCCTGAATAATGTTGTGAATTTTGCTCCATTCTGAGGCTGCTTACGCACTGTGTCTTCAAAACACATTCAAAGTACATTCTTTACTTCTTCTTTTTCCCCAATACTCAGTGCTTTACATTAAAGCAGTCCTGCTAATAATGATTGGTAATATCAGTCAATTATAGCTTATAATATCCCTTTAAGTTTCAACAGTGTTTTAAAAGAAAGGTTGGAAGAGCATACTTAACCTGCAAAACACAGTACGAATTCATTATGGAAAAAGAGCATGTTTTTGTTATTTTAATGGCCACGCCTACCAGTCCCCTCTGCAAGCAAACCCAAATATTTACATGTCCTGGATTAAGGTCCACATTTGGGTGTGCTGCTTTTCATATTTCAGAAGCTCTTCAAAAGTTTCTGAAATAGGAAAAACAGAACATGCAAATTTGGTACTCTTTCAATGCATCTATGCTTAAGCAATAAAGTACCCCATTGTGCCACGCAGGAAAGAGCTGCTCTGTTTCCGGGGGGGGGGGGCGGTATTTCAGGAACTCGGTGCAATGCCCGACCTTCAGCCAAATCTTTATTTCTTTACTGTACTTGGATATGGATCCATGCTTCCAAAGGTTCCTCTAGAAAAATTCAGTTATCCTATAAGCCCTATATTTGGAAATAGGTAAAGCCTTATTTAAAATCTTTTGTTTTGTTTTTGTTTTGTTTGTGTGTGTGGTTTTTTTTTTAAAAAAAAACCCTGCTGTTTTAAGGCCAAAATTAAGGCTTTCTCTTTTTTTTTTTTTCAAAAATTTTTTATTGGTTTTACAAATTTTTTAAGACAATACAAACATATAAAAAGACATACAAACACGTATAATTTCATAACCTTTTTTTCATAAACCGTGTTTCTCGGACTTCCCCGTACCTCCCCTTTCTGCATCCCAATATCCAAAAGTTTTTAGCAACTCTAAATATGTCTGTCAGTCCTTTGTCCTCTTAATCTTTCCTTCAATCTAGTCTTATATCGCTGTAACCCTTTCTTACTCAAACCTCGACATTCTAACATTCAGCAAGTTTATAATAATCCTTAAGGTAGATTTTAAATTTCTTCCATTCTTCTTCCGCCGTCTCCTTTCCCTGATCGCGGATTCTGCCAGTCATCTCAGCTAATGTCATATAGTCCATCACTTTCATCTGCCATTCTTCCAGAGTGGGTAAATCTTGTGTCTTCCAATACTTTGCGATGAGTATTCTTGCTGCTGTTGTAGCATACATAAAGAAAGTTCTGTCCTTCTTTGACACCAATTGGCCGACAATGCCCAAGAGAAAGGCCTCTGGTTTTTTAGGAAAGGTACATTTAAGTATCTTTTTCATTTCATTATATATCATTTCCCAGAAAGCCTTAATCTTCGGGCATGTCCACCAAAGGTGATAAAAAGTACCTTCAATTTCTTTACATTTCCAACACTTATTGTCAGGCAAATGGTAGATTTTTGCTAGCTTGACTGGAGTCATGTACCACCTGTAAATCATTTTCATAATGTTTTCCTTTAAGGCATTACATGCGGTAAATTTAATACCTGTGTTCCACAACCATTCCCAGTCAGCAAACATAATGTTCAAAATTAAGGCTTTCTCATACTGGCTCAAGCCCCACAAAGGCAGAAAACTGGAAACTAAGGCTGATGGCTTAACAGGTATGGCCAGTAACGATTTGCAATTATTTTGTACAATGACACAAATTGTACTTCCTTACAACTTACCCTCCACACACCCACATTTCTCCTTGGTGTTTCAGGCCCAAATCTAGATGGAGAGCATTTGGGTAGCGGTGGCAAAAAATGATGTGCCACCTGTTTTATCTATCTGTACCTGTTTTTATCTATCAAATTGTGTTTATATATGAGTTAAACCACATACAAACATCTTGACGTTTTACCTTTTCTTTCACTTTTGTGAGTAAAAGAAAATATGAAACACTTTTTCATCAAGCATCAAATTAATGTTATTCTGCAGTACTAGTGTACAGTACTTGCGGAAAAGTTGAGACCACCATGAATTTTCTGGACAGAAAGGTATTTATCTGCCTGCCGAGGAGGACAGCAGGGAGGGGACCCTTGTGATAGAGAGGGGGTATATGTACGCATGTGTGTCTGAATGTACTAGTGAGGGAATGGGAGTGAGGGAGTGTACTAGAGAGGGAAAACAGAGTGTACTAATGTTGCAACACTAAGGGTGGTGGAAGGCACTCTGTACATGTTCAGAGGAGCATATTTTGGATGCAGGAAGCCTTGCAAGATGTCCTGGGCAGGGGGGGTTGCCTCATGGTAGCAAAATTAGTTGGATGTGGTGGCAAAAATATCCAAACTGCTCCTCCATGTTGGAATAAGTGCATACCCCTGAATCAGTAAGGCAGACCTGCTAACAGAAGTCCATAACAAATGAGGGGGTTGGTTGAGTTGTGTGCAATTAGAACTGTTCCCCTCTTTGCAAAGCATTTTTAAAGGCTGACATTATGTCATGGCCTATTTTGGAACAGCCAGTATACCTCCTCCCTCTCCATTTCTTCCTCTTCCCACACAATTGAGAACATACAGTACTTCTGTGGGTTAATTTCATATTATATTCACTGAAACCGTGTTCTTTGTGAGCCACTGCTTTTGGTGGAAGAGTGAAAATAATGAAGCAGAAAAGAGAGTGGAGAGTTCCTCTATTGGACTGCTGACTGAATTACTGGTTTTGGTTCTTTACTATTGTTTCTTTGCCACCCAACTCCCAAGGCCACTTTTTCGCGCAGTACTTTGAACTTCTATTTACCGTATTTCAGTGTGGTCTGTTGTTTCCTTTTGTGTTCATTCTCAAGTTTGTGCAGGCCCTGCCTCCTCTTGCTCTCTCCATATGCCACTGGAATACAATAGTAACTATACACTCCATTAATACAATGGTACCTCGAGTTAACTCTTGCCAACCTAGCAGTTTGAAAGCACAAAGTGCAAGTAGATAAATAGGTACCGCTCCAGCGGGAAGGTAAACAGCGTTTCCGTGCGCTGCTCTGGTTCACCAGAAGCGGCTTAGTCATGCTGGCCACATGACCCGGAAGCTGTCTGTGGACAAACGCCGGCTCCCTCGGCCAATAAAGCGAGATGAGTGCCGCAACCCCAGAGTCGGTCACGACTGGACCTAATGGTCAGGGGTCCCTTTACCTTTAGCTTTACCTCGAGTTACATACGCTTCAGGTTACAGACTCCACTAACCCAGAAATAGTACCTCGGGTTAAGAACTTTGCTTCAGGATGAGAACAGAAGTCGTGCTCCGGCGGCGCGGCGGCAGCAGGAGGCCCCATTAGCTAAAGCTTCAGGTTAAGAACAGTTTCAGGTTAAGAATGGACCTCCGGAACGAATTAAGTACTTAACCTGAGGTACCACTGTGAATTTCATTTATAAGTCAAATTCTAACTGAATGCCTGTCAGGGCCGGCCCAATACTACTACACTATAGATGTGGGTGGGTGTTAAATAATCCCCCCTTGGTCCCAAAAGGCAAATGGAAAAACTTTGCAAAGAAGCTTAGGCATGTATTCTGCAGTACATGCGCTAAAAGACATTCAATAAGAATTCACTGTCTCCTTACAGTACAGTGGTATACATGCCTCCTTCAGGTGTAAATCTCTTTGTGTTTAATGGATCTCACTCTCATGTTGTGTTACTATGCCCCTATGGCAGCCATTTTGTGACTGGCACCCACAGAACTCTCTCAGAATTGGTCCAAAATGGTTGGTGAACCGTGTTGCAAGTATTGAGATTGTTGACAAACAAAGCAGGCATTTTCTCCAAGAGTACATCCCTCCGGCAACTGAAAAATGCCAGCATTGCAGAACATTTCCAATTGCCTTCCGTATAAGTACATAGCACATAAAAAATGCTTTTGCACTATGAATATTGATTCAATGTCCTCTTTTTGACATGTCACCAAATGAAAATATAGCTCCTTCCAAAAAAAAAACTCCAGCATCACAACAACCAAAAAACACCTCAGGCAGTGTTTGCATATTATATCAATCTAAACACAATGCATTTCACTGACGTATTCCAGCTCATCAGCTCATTAGATTCCTCATGTTCTAGCAGTGTTTTAAATAAAAGTATATTAAAAAATAGATTACTAGCCTGTAAAATAGAAAGCAAATTAATTCTCATAATGTTTGTGGCTGTTATGACCTTTGCACAATAGCTTTTCAAAGTCATACCTATCAGACTTTTCCATGGACAAAATCAAATATTTGCATGTCCTGAATAAAGGCCCAAATATGCACACACTCTCATATTTCAGACTCTGGTGTTCCTTTTCTGCTGAAAGGTGAGGGAGAATTCAGGTGTTGGATTTCCTTTGAAACTCTTCCAACAGGTAACGTTCCGTTCCACCAGTTAGAGCTTGACCACCTAGAGATCTCTTAGAAACTCAGACAAGCCAGACGTAAACTTAAAGAAATAAAACACAGTGGGTGAAAATCAGAGGTGCCCATCTGCCAGTAGAACAGACATAATGAGCAGAATGGATTTTCACTTCTGCTTATGCTACAGAGGTTTTGGGGACCCTCCAGGAGGTGCTTTGAGAGCCCCAGGGGAAAAGAAGAAGGGGAAATCCATTTATTGGATATCACCCTTTTATTCTAATTTTACACAAGTTTGGCATATGCTTAGTTTGCTTTCGGCCATGCTTCAAATACACAGAGTGGAAAGAAACTTGCAGTAGGTTTATCTACATCACCCAGACTTGTAACCCCAAGCAGAGACAGACAGAAGGCACAAACAGGAATTACACCAGTAGCCAAAATCCAGTTGGCCTCATGGACTATCTTCTATCTTGAGATTGGCGTCATTGCATGGAATTAACAACCCCATAGTTAGGAATTGTGTCACGTGCAACTTTGTGTTTAGAAAAGCCCAAATAAGGGAATGCAGCATCTTTCAGTTAGACCAGCGGAGCATCATTTTTGTGGAGTTTGGTTTTTGGATTGCAGTTTGGCAATGTTCCATGTTGTTTTCAATGGCTCCTCTAGAAAATTGTTTATCCCAGAGTCTGCAGCACCTAGGAAAGACTTAGTCAGCATACAAGTCTGAGACTTACAAGCCGACCTCATGGCTACAGCTGCCCATTTTTTGTATCCCGCCCCCCATTTTTCTGTGTCCCACTCACCCTCTGCTTTGTGTAGCAACTTGCCCAGCTGAGAATTATGGAGAACCCAGAAGCTTGCCACATTTTTGTTTTTGGTATTAATATTAGTATTAGTCTAAAGGGTATTATTGAGATTTTAGTAAATACTGTCTGTTCTGTACAAATTACTACACCTTAGTTTTATCAGTTCGATATATAAGGAACTCTAGATGTCCTGGCAAAGCGCAACCCCTCCTTTGAGGCACCCTTCCCACAGATGTGGATTCCTACAGCTATTGAGCCAGCTGTCTGCAGAAATAACTGTAGGCAGGAGTGATCATGTCCTCCTGGCCCAGGTATTGCCACATGCTCTGCTCCCTGAATCTGGACTGGAGAGGTGAGACCTTGCTCTCTTAGACATTGCTCTCTATTTCTCCATTGGTACCAAGGCTGTTTCCAGACTGCCAGTATTTTGTGGGAAGGATTTCAGTGCATACTGGAACTTTAGCTTTGCGTGATTAAAGTGGATAAAGTGCAGTGTCACCTTAGCACAACAAATCCTTTATTTTTTTTTTTTGTGGTTTGTAAAGCAACAAGGAAATGCATTGGAAAGTATGGAATGAACAAATGATTAATGGGAAGACGTGTAAATATCCTACAAGCAAATTGAGAAGAATGCTGATTATAGTATAAACTACCCTTTAAACAAATCAGACCAATTGCTCAATAAAGGAAGGACATAGTCTAACCACCGTATAAGCTTTGTACAAGCAAATCAAGAAGAATACTTCAACTATTTATTGCTAAGCAAGAACCTCCCTCTCCTATAACTAATCTATTTATTGTGTTAAGATGAAAGCTTGTATTTCACCCACTGCAATCTGTCACTCATGGCTTGTATGCTCTCTCCTCAATTGTTTTCTGTTCGTAGATTTTTTTGGCAGATACTGAAACAAAATGCAGTAAGGCAATCCAATTGCTGGAACAAGTCTTGGGGTGGGGCAACTGGCTAAAATGTTTTACAATGTTTTAAACAGTTCTAACTTTGGTTCGTCTTGTTTTTGTCAGGTTGGGGTCGGTTAAATGTTTAGTTGGGGTTGGCAGTTATTTTAAATTGGGTATAACTGTAAACTGTTATTATTGTTATTATTGGTTTCTATTGATTTATTGGTTGGTTTGTTGCCTGTATAGGATATTCTGGTTTTTTAATGTTTGATGTTTTGTTGTATTTTTATATATGCTATAAGCCGCCCATAGTGGGAAACCCAGCCAGATGTGTGGGATATGATGATGATGATGATGATGATGATGATGTTTCCAACAAATGAATAAAAACCTCTTTCTAGATCTGTGTAGATTCCCCTCCCTTTTTCCATGGATTCGTAGAATTAGAAGGGAATGGAGGTAATCTCGTCTGGCTACTTGCCAAACCACAATACACTGCAGGGTATTATACAGAATATGCCAATGAATCCAAAATGGAACAACATAGAAAGATGCATAAATAAAAATGGCATCATGTCGCTATTTCATCCACATTACATTAGATGAAGACCATCCAAAATAATGTCACTTCTAAGCAGAGATTTGCAAGGCTCATTTAACAAACTCAAAAGACTCCCAACATACATCAGGCTCAAAATTAGGCTGGCCTCCTGCTTTACAAGAGGACAGGCCTCTATTTGAAGGACTAACAGTCTTCTAGTTGAAAGAGTTTCCTATTTGGGAGGCTTCCAGGCCAGTTTAAATAGAGCAGTTGGGGTCTCTGGAAGCTGCTTACCAGTAGTTGCACCTGGATAGCAGACTGAATATATCGATCTGACCACTTGACACAGGGCAATTTATTGTGGGCTCAGCGCTGCTCATTTACGCAAGCTTTTTGCAACATTGACATGGTGCTGCAAAGTTAATGAGAAGGTAATGAACTAGCAGCAGCAGCAGCAACAACAACAACAATGGCATCCTATTTTCCCACCCCACCCCATTCAATACTGGTTTACTATTTCCAGGTTTGCTTGTTTTTTAAAAACAAAAACTTACCATTTTCTGCAGAAATGGTAGCTCTGTTTTAAATGAGAAAATTATATGGGACAGCAACCAGTTCTGCAAGTTTGCAACAGCCCTGATTGGCTAGAACCAGTGATATCACAAAGCCACTACTCCTCCCCATAAAAGCTGTGCTGAAAAAAAATCTTGAAGTATGTAGGAGGGAAAAGACAAGTGAGTGAACCAGTATTCTAACTGCTGTTAGTTGCTTTCCAAATACAGTGGAACCTCGGGTTATGTACCGTCCTCCTTACAAATGCTTCAGGTAACGAGCTCCGCTAACCTGGAAGTAGATACCTCTAGTTGCGAACTTTGTCCCAGGATGCGAGTGGAAGTTATGCGGCGGTGCCACGGCAGCAGCGGAAGGCCCCATTAGCGAAAGTGCGCCTCATGTTAAGAATGGTTTCGGCTTAAGAACAGACCTCCGGAATGAATTAAGTTTGTAACTGGAGGTACCACTGTACAAGAGGAAACTGAACTGAACCTTGCAGAGAAACATGCAGTGACACTTGTTTTTGGCACATCTGTATGCATTGAATTCTCTTTCTGGACCGCTGCAACCAAGTTTAAGGAAAGTTTAAGGCAATAGTTGCAGGATCCATTTCTGTTGCTTGTCAGATCACTGGAAATCTATGATTTTGGAATTATTATTATTAATATTATTATTATTTTACTAATATACATATTGAGAAAGAATGGCACCTAAGTCAATAACCAGCACAAACCAATGCCACTTCAAAACTTACAGAATCCAGGTAGCTCAGATAACAAGATATTGCTTTTGCCAGTGTGTTTCCAACTTAGCTGGAACAAAGCTGCTTTTCCTGAAGCTATCCCTTTCAGGGCTGATGACTATTCAAGTGCTGTTGAAAATCAGAGACTGGACTGGGAACCTGTGGCCCTCCTTGACCACTGGACATGCTGGCTGGGGCTAATAGGAGTTGAGCCCAACAACATCTGGGTGACTACAGGTTCTCCATCCCTGCCGTAAATGAACTGTGTGCATCTTTTCATTGAGGCAATGCTTTTAAAATGATTGTGCAAACAATATTTATTCTTTTTGTCGCATTCTATTTAACCAAGGGAAATTCATCATTAATGAGTACATTCAGAATGGTGTATGTTATCAAGATAGCCTCATACAACAAATACTGCAGTTCTTTTAAAGCAGCCAAATAGGAAAAGAAGTCATAACAGAGGATTACACAGAGTGAGAGCCTTTGTAAACATCCACCAAGCCTTGTGAATGCCGGATGAAAGGTCTATCAACAAAACAGTTATTCAGTCTATCACTTAATCGTCTCCTTAATATTACATCACTGTCACGTATTACAACTTCCCATCTTTTCAACATCAACATATTATTTTTTTTGTAACAGCAACCATGTAAAACAGATAAGCTGCCCCCTAATCCAATTTAATAAATACTTCAACATATGATCAGGGTAATTGAAACCTTATTCTTCTATACTGCTGAACACAACTGGCACATTGCTTGCAAAACCTTCCAAGTTGGTGGTCTGGTAACCTTGCTTTATCAAGAAGTACCAGCTTCCCACTCTTTCAATGCCTGTTTAAATATGACCATGTTAATTTCCAATAGTGATTCTGAGTTCAAAACCATAAAGAAGATAGTTGTTTTGATTAAATTAACCCAGAATAAAGGATGATATCTTAACTCTGTGCCAGCAGTGCTCCATTTTTAAGAGTACAGTGTCTCTGGTTTTTGTAGAATGTGCACATTTAGAGTCTGAGTAAATTTTATATGTTGCATGCTGAAATACCATAACCATATTTGTGATAATACAGCAAGCAATAACTGCACCCAAGGGCCATTTTTGGTAATTGTATTGTTGTTTTCCTTGGACTTGGATCTACAAAGGGCCATTTTCCAAGTTTGTACAGAGAAGAAATATTCTGCTCTCTAGATTTCTGGGTTCTGTGGGGGTTAAAGGCTCTGTTCCATCCCTTTTCCTCTGCTTATTTATGTAAACAGGAACCTGGTTAGAACAATTTTTGAGAGAGCAGCATGCTTCTGCACTCTGCATTATAATTCATGCCCATAAATCCATGCTGCATTTATTCTATGAAATCCAGGAGGTCTGGCACTTCAAGAGAAGAGCACATTTCTAAAAGATAACAGGACCAGCTCCATCATTAGGAAGAGTGAGGTGGCCACTTCAGGCAGCAGGTTCTGTGGGACAGGGGGTGACAGTGACACGTTGGAGGCAGAGATGTGTAGGCTGTGTGATCTGTCCTACACTCCTTAAACGAGCCAATGTTCAATTGTCAATTCCATACATGGAAATAAGGGGGCCATCTCTGCTGGGGGCCTTTACCTCAGGCAGCAAAATATCTCTGGCCAGCCCTGTCCAAAGGAGCTTGCAGTGGACTAGGATAGGGACTGCACATCCCAACACAACAGCCACCCTAATCAAAATGGCAGACACCAACTGTGCTATCGGTTGCTCTCTGGGCGGAACATCTTCTTGAGGACTGCCACACAGGCAGGGGCAGAGCTGTGCTCCTCCTGTGAGCAGGCGGCATCCTGAGAGGTCGATATCAGAACCGGCTTGTTGAACAGCTCCCGAACCCCCTGACGGAACTTGGGATCCCAAACACTGTAGATGGCCACGTTCCAACAGCTGTTGGAAGTGAGGATCCAGAAGGCGTAAAAGGAGAACTTGCACCACTGGTATCCCACTACTGACCCCACAACAAATACCGCAATGGGGAGGAAGGAAATGGAGAAAGCAAAAGTCAGAATGCCAATGGTCTTGGCAGCGGTAATGTCTGAGAAGGAGACCTGGTTGCTACCACCCTGTGCCTCTTCTCCCAGTTGCTTCCGTTTCTTGCAGTATTGGTGGACGGCTGCAAAGGTGACGGCATTGATTGCAAAGGTCCCACTCAAAACTGAGAAGTCAAAGACCGGGTACAGTAGCATGATATTCCAATGGGATTCAGGCGGCTTGTCTGTTGGAAAGGCATAGTTGCACATCTTGCTGCAGGCATTGTACTGGAAGGTGATATCAGGGCTGGAGAGCAAGGGCACCACGGCCAAGCAGCAGCTCATGGCCCAAGAGGCCACAATGAGCCAAATAGTCCTGCGCTTGGTGATCACTGCTTTCCTGTGCAGAGGCTTCAGCACAGCTACACTCCTCTCGACCGAGAGCAGAAAGATAGTGCTGATCGAGACAAAGGTGCAGCCTGCAAAGATGGGCCCAGTGATGAAGCAGGCAGGCTTCTCATATTTATCCATCTCTGGTTCCATCCCCCAGGTCAACCTGTTCACCTCCCTGTAAACAGAGTAAGGCACGACGATGAGCCCCACCGCCAAGTCAGCTAGGGCCAAGGAGGCCTTCAGGTAGCCTTGGGAGGTTCTGAATTGCCTGACACGGAAGAAAACCAGGAGGCTCACCAGATTGCCGAGGCTGATGACCACCACCAGGAGGACCATGAGGAACAGCTTGAAGATGTCCCCAGCAGAGGCCTGGCTCCAGTCTGTGCAATTGGGGCTCCTGCCACTGCTGTTTCCCAACATTGACCAGGTTGTATTTTCTTCCTAAGACAATCAGGGAGCTACAAATGTTACAGGCTAAGGTTTCTTCACCTCTGAAATTCCATGGGAGGTGCTTCGCAGAGTGCTTTCTCCATATGGAATTTCCAGAAGCGGAGTTTGCAAGAAATAGCAGCACAAACAATTTGAGTGGAAGTCCGGTTCAAACTGCAGCCTATTCACAAATGTAGAATCGACTGCTGTGCCCGCAAAGATGTGAAGTGCAGATCCACACAGCAACAAGCTTGAGGTGCCAGTCAGGCTCCCACACAATCTACTGTAATGAGTTCCTTCTCTCCTTCCCTCCCTCCCACCCTCTCTCTCTCTGTGTCACACACACACAGGAGTCTAACTATAGTAGTGGATAGTTCACACAAGCAAAGGATTATTCAAAGATCATCTGCAAATACTGTGATCTTGCATCACTTTGTTCAAAACGCACGCGTTGATACTGCAATGTCACACAAACCCTCAGATTTTTGCAGAAGCATCTCTCAGGCACACCTTGCACACGCGCGCACACAAATATAACAACAGACCCGTCCCCAATCTTATATGAGAGCCCTTGAAGTATTCAAGTGGTATTTGCCCTGGGATAATACTATGAGAGGTAGGTTGCAGCTATCCGACAGACTATCGCTCCCTTCTCCCTCTCTTGAAGAGAACTTTCCGTGCCTAGACCTACTAGGGTTACAGCAGCCTCCAGCGTATTAAAAGCAAGAAAAGGGCGAGTCTTAACGTTCCGCCATAGATTCACATGCTGGCAATTTCTCGCATCGGTGAGAAGTCTTTACGCGGATTATCTGCACAGTCGTCTCCTCAAAACAAAGCAAAGGAACAAAGCAATCCTTGGGCCCTTTCCTGGAGTTGCCATTCAGATGCGCTCCGAAGCGGCTCCGCTCTTCTGGAAGGAACGTGCGCTCAAGCGCACGCAAGCGAAAAAACCAGCACAAACTGGGAGACCCATCAGCCTGTAAGGCTCTCTGTTCGCTCTCTCAAGCTTTGCGGCGCTGCGCGCAGCTCCGAGCTGTTTTCATCCTCCGTCTCTCCCAGCATCGCTAGCCCAACGGCCGCCTCAAAGTTCAAAGCACCCTTGGCGAGAGTCCCTGCGCCAACTCCGCTGCGCTCCCGTCCTGCGGCGAAGAAGCGGCGCTCCGGAGGTTGCTCTAGAGACCGGCGACACCCTTCCCGCGACAAATAGCCTCTCTTCTGCAACCCGAAAATGTGGTTACCCGAAAATCCATGCAACAGGTTCCTGGAGTTTCCAAAAAGAGGATGCTGCTGGAAACATTCGCCACGCGCCTCCAGATTGAATATGTCCAGCCCTCTCTGCTCTCCAGTCCTTCGGCTGCTCAACCAAAGCTAACCCACGCGCCTGAGTTTCCAGGTCTTCTTGCGTAGCTGCTTTTGGCGACGCCTCCCGCCTCCGGGGACTGGGTTACGGACGGCTCTTGCCCCATCGGGCGCTCCCTGCTTTTCTCACCTAAGAGAGCAAAAGGCGAGGGGGACTGCAGACTGGAGACGCGCGAAACAAGGCTGCCGAGATTCTGGGCGAGATTATTTGCAGTGCTGGGGGCGTTGCTCAGATTTCCCCCGTACTCGCCGGCTCCAGTTTGGGCAGAGGGGGTGTGCGAGGGGAATGGGTGTTGCTCCACACATCAGAGTCAGATTCTTCGGGGAGCGCGTGCGTGCGGGTGCTCCTAAGGGCGTGCTCCACATTGGCTGGCGGAACGCAATGTTGCCACAGGGGCGTTATCGAGGGTTGTCGCTCTCATCCTACGATCGATCAGCTGTTTCCCATTATTATTATTATTATTATTATTATTATTATTATTATTATTATTATTATTATTATTATTATTATTTCCTCATAACAATTCGTTGGACAAAAGAAACCTCTCGAAGACCAGTCGAATGGGCGTTTTCCCTGCACCGCTTTTTAATACCGGACCAGTTCCATACATTCGCGAAATTTATTGCTAATGCTAAACCCCTTTTGTCATAAAC
Organism: Podarcis liolepis; assembly: GCF_965112155.1. NCBI lineage: Eukaryota > Metazoa > Chordata > Lepidosauria > Squamata > Lacertidae > Podarcis > Podarcis liolepis. The sequence goes on from NC_139559.1 coordinate 28,694,186, forward strand.
ATTGCTACGTCTCTCCCTCCCTTCCCAAATTGCCCTTCAGAGAGAACTTAAGAGACACAGTGGTCACGTGGGGGGGGGCGGAATAGAGGGGCAGAATCCTAGAATCGGAAGAGACCCCAAGGGTCATCTAGTCCAACCCCCTGCGATGCAGGAATCTCAGCTGAAACATCCATGGCAGATGGGCCAAGGTGCACAGGTGAGTGCCTGTTTGTCCCATCCTCAGATTTCTAAGGAAAATGGATGATGTGGTGGCACCCCGGTGTCCAGCCTTCTCTTGGGTGGAGTCCTTTCTTTGAAGGGGTGTCCTGCATGTGTTGTCTTGGTCTGTTCTCATGTAGAAATTCACTGCAAGGTGAGTTGGTTGTTAACTGGACTTTATCTCCAATGTGGCCTGGGTGCCTGCATTGAGTAGAATCCAACCTCTCCTGCCAGGCCACATCTTTAAGCAAAGGATCATAACTCAGTGGTAGAGCAGCTGCTTGACAGACAGAATGTCCCAGGTTGAATTGCCAGCATCTCCTGGTAGGGATGGGAGAACCCTCTGCCTGAAACACTGGGGAGCTGCTGGATAATCACGGCAGATAATCTTGAGCTAGTGAGCCAATGTAAGTCGGTTTCCAGTGTTCTCTGAGTCAGCTCTCCAGGAGCCAGCCTCCTGAGTCATAGCTGCTTCTCTCAAATGCCAGATATTTAGCTGATAACACACATATTACACCCCCACCCCACCCCACCCGTCTACCAGTAAAACATGAAATGAAAATATCCCTAGATGTTTACAGCAAGGAAGCAGATACAGGGCTAAATCATTGCTTTCTACTGTGCAACACAGTCCTCCCATCCTTTGGGTTTGAATTTCCTTCCATACATTGAATAGGTGTTTTGGGTGGGTGGGTGGTGGGCATTTTCAGGGCAAGAACGATGGGTGGGAGAGGTATATTTAACTTTTCCCCCAGTTGCTAGTTTTGCTCCTAGTGAGGTAGCAAGAAAACTGCTTGCGTATTTGCAATTTGCAAAGTTAGGCAGGGTCTGGTATGGTGTCAAATAGTTTAAACAAGCCAGAAATTCCCAGAATGATAACAGACACTTCATATTAAAACTAAAAGTTCTCACTGTTTTTCACATTTCTCAACCAACAGAAGCTGTTTCAGTAAAAGATTAGTCCTTGTCCTCATTATGTCTCTCAAAGAAGTCTATTCATCTCCTGATGGTTAAAATGTGTTAATGATCTGCAGATCCTTCACAAACCCTTCTCTTATAATATTGGCCGTCCAGACGTAAATAATCTCTCACAGTAAAAGATAAGTTGCTCACTTTAGATTTTCAACAGAAGTTGGTTAAGTGATCATCTATCAAGTGTTTGTGAGTCCTCTCCAAATCCTTCAGAAACAGGAAGTGCAAGCCATCCATCTGGACAGAGAACAGCATGAACTTCAGAGTAACTGACAAGCATGAAATAATAATGTCACAGTACTTGGCACCATTTCATCCTGCCTAATTTTTTCACTCTATCCTTGGGGGCGCCCTAAGGATGAAAAAGCCTGAGAAGATTTGTCTACTCTGCATTCCCAGCACTGTTATCAACCCTCACTGGAGCCTGAGGGAAGTGTAGTTGGTCTTGAATCAGGGATCTAGCTGCCTGGCTTTGGCCAGACATCCTATTCACTGTGTGTTCATGATGGCTTTTGCTCATGCTGCACCTGTACGTTTCTGTTTTTTAAAAACTGTTTTATTAAATTTGCTTAGTAACGTAACATTATTACATATATTCTGTAAACAAAGAATACAAAACACAATTCATTCATACTACAATGCATATCTACATAGCATTAATATACAGTGGTGCCTCGCAAGACGAAATTAATTCGTTCCGCAAGTCTCTTCGTCTTGCGGTTTTTTCGTCTTGCGATGCACGGTTTCCCATAGGAATGCATTGAAAATCAATTAATGCGTTCCTAGGGAAACCGCCTTCAGACCAGGTCCGGGGACAGTCTGTCCCCGGACCTCTTCTGAAGGCTGGGGGGGGGACAAGGGCTTTTCTTCCCACCCCCAGCATTTTAAAAAAACCCCGGGACAGCGGAGGACTTCTCCGCTGTCCGGGCGATCTTAAAATGCTGGCGGGCGGCATTTTAAAATCGCCCCGACAGCGGAGGACTTCTCCGCTGTCCGGGGCGATTTAAAAGCCCCTGGGAAGGCAGGCAGGGGGGACAAAGACTTTTGCCCCCCGCCCGCCTTCAGAAGAGGTCCTGGACCTCTTCTGAAGGCGGGTGGGGGGCGAAAGTCTTTGCTCCCCCCCCCCCGCCTGCCTTCAAAAGGTGTCCCCGCGGCGGCGGGAGGTGTCCCCTGCCCCCCGCCCGGCTTCGGAGCACCGGGAGAAGCGATCTCCCCGCAGCCCCTTGCTGCAAAAGACGTCCGGGGGCAGCAGGAAGCGAAGCGCTTCTTCCCCGCTTCCCCCGGACGTCTTTTGCAGCAAGGGGCTGCGGGGAGATCGCTATCTCCCCGCAGCCCCTTGCTTCAAAAGAGAAGACCCGCTGTCCCCGGGGCAAGCTTCATTTTGCGAAGCAAGCCCATAGGGAAATTCGTCTTGCGAGGCAACTCGAAAACGAAAAAACCTTTCGTTTTGCGAGTTTTTCGTCTCGCGAGGCGTTCGTCTTGCGGGGTACCACTATATATGGCTTCTGAAAAAGGGTTTACATAACAAAATCCATTCAAAATACCATCCGGTTTACCATTTTTCCTTTTTTTCTCCCCCCCCTCCCTCCCCACTCCAACCCTCCCCTCCCCGCCCGGTCAGGCCTTCCTTCTTCATATCTTTATGCATGTACACAGTCTGTTCATTCGAGCTTGTATGTTAGGGTTGGCTTCCCCTCTTTCTATCCAGTTCTTATAAAAAGCCCATTTATTTGTGATTCTTTAGCATTTGTTTTCCCATCTATCCTCTGCCACTATCTGTGCAAATATTTCTGATTGTACGTATTCAAAAACATAATCATTCCATTTTTCCATTTGGCCTTTTCTTTCCATCCCAGAGCAATAACTGCCATTCCAGCTAAAATCATAATCTTGTACAACTCTTGCTTATTACTTTTTACTTTGTTATTTCCCAGTATTCCCGAAAATAACAAATCCCTATTAACTTCCATGTTTATTTGAAATAATCCAGAAATTACCTTTATAATCTTTTTCCAATATTCCTTAACCAGATTACATTCCCACCACATGTGTGAATGTAGTCCTTTTTCCTGACCACAATGCCAGCATTTCGGACTAAACCCTTTCACTATATATGCCATTTGTGCTGGAGTTCTATACCATTGTAATAAAAAAATTCTACTTAATTCTTTATACTTTTCTATTTTAATATGCTGCACTTGTACATGACCCAGTTTTCCATGCTGTTAACACCTGCAAAAGTGTTAGGGAAGTCACACTCTTTCATTTCCAATCAGTGCATATCCTGCTTAAATCCTACAACTATTTATGCCTCAAATGTTCTGGTTTGTTTTTGAACCAGTTTCATTGCACTGTAGCCTCTCTAGATAGCAGTATTGTGATAGCAATGGAGAAGCCTTGGACACCAGACTAAAGCAGAATAAATCCTCCACCACTATTACTGTGGGAATGCCATGTTGCAGAGTACACTCGCAATAAAATAGCAACCTGTGGGGGGCACAGGGGTGCAAATAGGCACAGCTCGTGGGAAGAGCCATTTCTTACCTGCACTGTTGAAGGGGCAAAGTCTGAAAGCTTCCCTTCCCATGCCATGGTTTTGGGGAACCCTATACCAGCCATTTAAAAAAACTAATTGTTATGTGAGTGACACATCAAGTCCAATTTGACCCTTAGACTGTCCTTTGCCTTTATGTAACCATAGCTTCCCACTTCCACAATACCATACAAACTGAGAAAAAGTCACCTGAAGGACAAGTATTTCACTCCTGTTTTACTGGAAGTCAAATATATGGGCTGTTTACATGGGCATGTCTTAAAATAGTTCAGCTGCTGTCTTAAAAGATGTACAGACATAATTTTGGGAGGTGGTTTCTCCTGGTAGCAGACCATTATCAAGGCTGGTATATATATAAAAAATAAATTCTCCCAAGATTGTTGATCCAGCCCTGCCAGGCCTAAAGTAACATCGGAATCTTTAAATCCTAGAGCAGCCATGATGGAATGAAATGGATATAGTAGTGAAGGGCATGGGGGGAGGAAACTCCAACCTCCGAGAAAACAAGGAAAGCACTTGTGAGTCAAAAGTGACTCCTTTGAGGTACTTCTTGGGAGGTGGAAATGCTAATCTCTGGGCACAGCTTCTTATGTCACAAAGGCTGCTAGTCCTACTCAGAGTAGACCCAAGGAAATTAATGAATATGACTAATTTAGGTCCCTTAATTTCAGTGGGTATATAATCTGAGCAAAATGTAGCTGGTTACAACCCCTAGGCCTATTTCTGATCAAGATAAGATGTAAATGTCCAGACGTCCATGTACTTCCTATATATCTTTCCTTTTTGCTTTCTCCACCTTCCTTCCTTCCTCTTCTTAAAAAAAAAAAAAACACTGACAAATGAAGGCAAATAAAGATTTTGGACTGTTCCTCCACCTGCTGTCATGTGTTGCTTTATAATGATGTTTTCAGCCTTACTTAGGTTTCAAAATCTATCACACAAAGTTGTTGTTGTTTAGTCGTGTCCGACTCTTCGTGACCCCATGGACCAGAGCACGCCAGGCACTCACACAAAGACTATTCAACTAATTCTAGCTATGTTCTCCTTTAGTTCTATATTTGAAACAGGAAATGTTTGGCTATTGTTTTTGAAACAAGTGTTTGCCCAGGAGAGCTTCTGTACGAGACATCCAATAGGTGGAATGGGTAGACTAGAAAAGGCAAGTTCGTCTGGCTACCTAGACATAAATTAATGGTTAGCCATGTCCTTGCCATGGCCCCAATGGAAAAATATCAGCCAGTGGGCATGGGATAGCTTCCCAGAATTCAGTGTGTTTTGAGAAAAAATGGAAGGGGAATCTTAATGTAAACTATCCTGAAAGGTATTGTGTGCATTAGGAAAGAAGCTGGTTAGCACAGAAGTTAGTACAGGCTTATGCTTTCAGCAGTCCTACATTAAACCATCTTCCTAAACATACATGGTAATGAAAGTGAGATTTAGTCAGTAGTCAAAGGGCTCATATCCATAGTACTTTTTAAAAGTGCCTAGTTTATTATCACAATTACCTTCCTCTGCTTATTTTAAACACAGTGGCTTTTAACTGTGGGAGCTAAGCACCAGCTTGCACAACCTGCTGTTCAAACCCACACCCACCCACTCACACTCCAGAGTCCTAATGAATCCAAATACACAGCCGCAAAAAAAGCTTTTAATGGTGTTTGATGTTTTAAGGAGAAACGGATAGCACTGCAGCACAAATGGGAGGAAGAAAAGATTGGAAGACATGTGGAATGGAAAACCACACCTACAACGCTGAGGACTTCTCCCAGAATTCATGCCATGCTGTTGGAAATACAGTACAGTGGTACCTCAGGTTACGAACTTAATTCATTCTGGAGGTCTGTTCTTAACCCAAAACCGTTCTTAACCTGAGGTGCGCTTTCGCTAATGGGGCCTCCCACTGCCGCCAGCGCACAATTTCCATTCTCATCCTGGAGCAAAGTTCTCAACCCGAGGTACTACTTCCAGGTTAGCAGAGCTTGTAACCTGAAGTGTTTGTAACCCAAAGCGTTTGTAACCCAGGGTACCACTGTGCCTGGAATCCAACAAAATGGTGCAATGGAGAGACCTGGTGGGGGTTTGTTCCAAAGAGTCATAGCCTTTCCAGGATTAATGAAGCATTACCACATGCCCTAAGATGCCCTAAATTATTACACAGAATTTATATGCTATAAGAGATGCACATGATATGGATAGTTTAGGGAATTTTGAGAAGGCGGTGGTTTGTCCTGGATCTTCAGCAAGTAAACTGAGGGAAAAAGCTCAACAATTTAGGGGTCTCCCAGCCAAAAAAAAAAAAAAGATCAACAACTTTTTTGAACTTCGGCAACCCTAAGATAGATGGGTCTTTTGTTATTAACTGAAACAAGGGCTGCTCTGTAGATGGTTCTCTCTTGCATTTATACCTTGTTCTGGAAATTTGATTTAAAGAAAGCATATGCACCTGTCCATAATTAAATAATTAATGGTGCAATCCTATACTGAAGATCCATCAGTTGAGGGCCTATAGAAATCAGTGGAATGTCAACTGTGCCCCCCCCCCATGACAGAGAAAGTGGCCAAACACCTCAGATTTGCTGACAAACCCATTCTGCTTCTGAAGATACACTGATGGATCTAGCAATTATTTCCCACCTGTTTGTTTTTCCTCTCCAGGCCAAGTACACCTTGATTACAGTAGCTTAGCTTCCATGTCATGTGAAGCCATGGTTTGTTTTAAAGCATGGCTTAATTGTGATGTGCCTCCCCTCCCCTACCCCCAAACTGTGTTCTACTTGTTTAAAATAAACCACATGTGGTAAGCCAGTAATAAGACAAAGGACTTGTGCAGCAGAGCAGAAGGCATGTTCGTGATTAAGTCCAAGTTTGGCTTAGCAAGACATGCAAACAAGACATTCCATTGGCCTAGCAGCTGTGTGTCTCTGGTACTGGCATAATGTGAGAATAGGATTGCTCACTCAGTTCATTAGGTCATATACAGTTTGGTTTATACAATCTTAGGTTGCCTCCAGATTACTCGATTATTCAGAATTCATTCTGATTCATTCATAGAATTATTTGCAGAGAAGTTAAACTATGGTGGTTATTTACTGAGAATTCATTCTGATTGTTAGGTGGGACTCTGCCAGAGAGGTTGCATCAGGCATTGTTCTTCCATGCTTTCCAGTGTATATTCCTGTCATTTTCCTTATTGCAAAAGGTCTGGTTTGGAAGAGGGGCCTTGTGCTAGTGCACCAAATCAACTTTAATTGTGCAACCTCAGTTTGACAGTACAGTATGTAACTGAATCCACTTGAAAATAACAACAATCGGGAAGTGCCGTTATTGTGTGAGATTGCACAGCGGTAGAGTAGCAATACTCGTTCTGAGCCACACATAGTCCCCTTATTAATAAAACACATCTCACCTAGGAAAAAGTTGCGAAGTTTGGAATGGGTTGCAAGTGCCTTTAAAAAATATTCTTGCTGAATTCCTTGTAAATTGTTTTCTGTTTTAAAACCTATTTAAAACCCACATGAGTCACACTTATTCAACATTGTTCCACTCACAACCCCAACTCCCAGATGGAGCTGAACCCCCATATGTGAAATTATACATCTGGTCTATGGCTTCCTATAATAACTTTATGAATCACTGCTATTCATGGCCTTGGAACCAAAGCACAACACTAACTCAGAAGCCAACCAATTACAACACAATTTTTTAATATAAAAAAGCTGTGGCATTACAAAGAAAGCTAACTTCACTTCTGCCACAGCTTTTGTTATATGTTGTTCAATAAAAATTACCCCGGTTGATGGATGGCATGGTAAACCTTTACCGACTCCACCTGCAGGTAAGGGCTGATTCATACCTATGTAATGCCCCCATGAATAGACCTAGTCCCCATGGAGCTCATCTATATATATATATGTTTAAAACAATGAATGGTGTTTAAGATTATGTGAGATGCTATTAATGCTCAGCCTGTTGCTGTTTCATAGGTCGTTGTTTCACCTATGAAAGTCATCCCATTGGACAATTAATTCATGGTGTGATGAGTTTGCCAGCTACATCACAGAGAATCTTATTATTACTCAGAAAGAAAAGAAGACAAACAACTGCATTGTTGATTTGGAGTGAAAATGGAGAAGATTGCATGGGGCATGGTAAGCAGTGACTTGCTACATCATTGAACTAGGACTGTGTGAGCACATCAGAGGTGTGTTGGCTGATCTAGAGCAAATGTGACACTGGAGGCAAAACATAGCCTCCATCATGGCAAGTAGCAAACTTATCCTACATGGTCAAAACAAATAAATAAATAAATTTATTTATTCATTTTGACTGCATCAGACCAACATGGCTACCTACCTGAATCTCTTATCCTACATGGATTTGTCTAATCTTCTTTTGAAGCCATCCAAGTTGGTGGCCGTCACTGCCTCCTATGAGATCAAATTCCATCGTATTTTCTTTTTATCTGTCCTGAAACTTCCATCCTGCTTGTGTCATTTTAGTCCATTCGATTTAATATTTGCTCCCTTTGGCTTTTGGTTCTGTCTCTACAATGACCACACATGTGCAGAAATATACTGGGACCTCCTGGATGTAAAGCATTGCCACCACTGAGCTACAGCTTGCACTACTAAGGTCTTGTTGCCCTTGACAGAAACTCGTATAAAGAGACCTTCCAGCTTTCCTTGCTTTTAAGAGCTTGCTATTCTCTGTTTCATTATTCAGACCCATAGCTTTGATTTCTCTATTATTATATCCCCAGTTATTCAATTAGCAGGAAGACTTTTCCTTTGTGCTTCCAGTAGCAAAGAGAAAATAAATGGTATGCTCTGTATGAGGCATACACCACTTCTCTATAACATTAAAAGGAACAAAAAGCTGAAGGTCTGTTAGTGCAAGAGGACATCTCTTGCTAATGAAAAGCAGAAAGATGCAGTCCACTGTGTAGAATAAATCTGAGTCATCAACACTACTGGCTCTGGGCTTCCAGCAAGGGAGCGTTTAACGAACCAGTGCTTTTCTGTTTATGAGGTCATTTCCAAGACCTTGTGTTTGTATTGCATGCTTACTGCAACACCTTTATAGTCTTATCTGTGATATACAGAATTTCAGTACTAAATGCAATGGTCAATCAACCACACTATGTATGATAAGCTACTGTTTTATACTGTTTTATATACTGGGTTTGCTATTGCAGAGGGCCTTCTTGGTAGTGGCGCCAGCCCTGTGGAAAGCCCTCCCATCAGATGTCAAGGAAATAAACAACTATCTGACTTTTAGAAGACATCTGAAGGCAGTCCTGTTTAGGGGACTTTTTAATGTTTGTTGTTTTTTTGCTTCTTATTATTATTAATAATATTCTGTTGGGCGCCGCCAAGAGTGACTGGGGAAACCCAGCCTGATAGGCGGGCAGGGTATAAGTAATAGTTTATTATTATTATTATTATTATTATTATTATTATTATTATTATTACCCATGCCTGATGCAAGGAATTTGGTCAAGTGGATGTCACCCAAGAAGGACTCCAAAAAACCATCAAATAGCAAAGGAATGGAAGGGTCTGTCTGCTGTGCTTGGAATTAAGACTATGGAGGGCAAGTCCATCAATAGCAATCCTATACACCATGGAACCTCATGTAGCCAGAATTGCATAATCTGTGCACAAAATGGAGATATCAGAAAATATGGAGGAACCTTGAGGTTTGCAGAAGTCCCCCCCCCAAAAAAAAATCCTAATTGTGGCAGGGTAGAAACCCCAGAAGAGGCAGTGGAGGACTGAGCATGCTCAGTGGCCATGGAATGCTGGCTGATGATGTGGAGGGACAGAGAAGCAGGCGAGAGGGGAATGGAATGAAGTATGCTTGGAAAGGGTGTGGCCATCTTGAACAGGAGCATGGGTAAACCATGCTCGGATCCAGCAAGGCAGGTTTGCAGTGATGCTGCTGGACTACAGCTACCATCATCCCTGATTATAGGCCATGTTGGGTGGACTGATGGGAGTTGGAGTTCAACAGTATTTGGGGGGTCCACAAGTTCCCCACACCTATCTTAAGAGTTGATCAACCATTATAATGAAAAGATTCTCAGTCTTTAAACTTCCAATGATAGATTTTAACCTTGTATTGTCTTCAGCATTCCAGAGAAGGTGATTCTACAAGAGGACGACTTGTTGCATTGCCCAACCATTTTTACAAGTGCTCCTCCATATCTAGCAAGCCTGTTTTGCTGTGAATATGAATCCATTGTCCGAAACTCATCTCTTAATGTTTCTGGATTTCTTTTCTGCAGTTTTTCAGATTTTTTTTTGGAGAAAAACAGTTATCATCATGCTATCCCCCTCACCCATCTCAGTTAAATACCAACTGTAGATTCCACATTCCGCACATTTTATCATGGCGATATAAATTAAACAATCACATGGTTACTTTCTTTCCCCCTAACAGTCCCATGTCTGGTTTAAATCATCAGTGCACACTGTGCTGTTCTTGGCCACCAACCACTAGCTATCTCTCATGAACTCGACCCTGAGCATTAGCCAGAATGCTTACATAGAGGATAAGGTAGAGGTGCCAAAACAAAACAAAACAAAAATTCCTTCCAGTAGCACATTAGAGACCAACTAAGTTTGTTACTTAGTTGGTCTCTAAGGTGCTATTGGAAGGAGTTTGTTTGTTTGTTTGTTTGTTTCGACTATGGCAGACCAACACGGCTACCTACCTGTAAGTAGAGGTGCCAGTTGGGTTGGGGGACCAGTAATGTAAGCTATGGAGGTGCTGAACTCAGAACCAGGCCATGACACGGAGCTTGATCCACAGTCTGTCAACCAGAAGCCCTCTGAATCACAAGCCCCAAAACTGGGAACACCTCCTGAGCCATAGTCTCCCAGAGGGGAGATTCTCCCCTCTATACCAGGGTCCTCGTGCTCCCCAGTGCCTTCTTGCCAGTGACAGCAATGCACAAGGGAGGAGTTGGTGGTTATGGATCACAAGACTCCAGGCCAGAGGACTGCCCCTTTAAAACGTTCCAATCTTCAAGGTGGAGGCGGAGCCTGGGAATGATAGTTGGCCCCAAAGGCCTCCAATGGTGTTCCTAGTCTTGTTGAAAGTAGGTGGTCTGCTTGGAACTATCCAAGGTCCTGTACACCCGCATAACCTTACAGTACTTGCTACAACAGACTAAATCTCTTTTAGGTATCCATTGTGGTTTGTGTTTTCCTGTTATGATCAAGACATTCATTCATTCAAAGAATTATGCTCTCATAAGGCAGTTTACAGAATGACTTTTTGAAAAACACTTTAATTTACGATATGATACAATATCTTTATTGTCATTGTCCCATACAGAACAATGAAATTGAACTCAACAATTCAAATGCAGCAAATCACAGTTACTAACATTAATTTAAAGCTAGCAGCTACTACAAAGTCACCATGTCAGAATCTTAGTTACCATTTATTAACCAAGCATAGATTAAGATAAAAATGTCTTCAGAGTTCCAAAAGGCCACCACTGAAAAGGCCTGTCCCCTGGTAACAGCCAATGTAACAGCTCTTACTGTCAGGCCAGTCAGATGCTGACCATAACAGGCAGGATCATATAGCTATAAGTATCCTTCAGATAACCCTGGTTCCACACAATTTACATCTTTAAAGGCCAAAGCCAGCACTTAATCTGGTTCTAAAAATTGTACAGCATCTTGTGTCAATCAAGACTGGATGTAGCCAAAGAATGTGTCACTGTTACTAGGCCCGCTTTCTCTGGAAAGGCTGTTGAACTATCCTGAGTTGGTATAAAGCACTCCAAGTCATCAGTGCCACATGAGCCTAGGACAAAATGTAGCATATCCCTGTATACATAGTGAGCACTGCCATGTCTGTTATCTGCATGGTGCATTTTGGTTTGCCAGTTCTGGGGAACTAAAAATCAATACTCTCTACTCCATGGCACAAACCCAGTGCCTAACTATTGCAGAAGTTGTGGACTATAACTCCCATCACTCCTAACCATTGGTCATGCTGGTTGGGTCTGATGAGAGTTGTAGTCCACAGAGTCATCCTGAGGACTATCCTTGGCATAACCACTCCAACAGGCTTTAATCAGCTGATTTGGCTAACTTCCCAATGACTGAAGGGCTGATTAAGAAGAAGGCTATAAAGAGATAGAAAAAACCCTTCTTCACAAACATGGACTTTCTCATGCTTCTCTTGAGCTTATTAATAACACCAGCTGGTTGGTGGTTTTCTGCTGGGAAGAGAGTGGGGAGAGATGAAATCATCAAAGTAAGTATTTGTGAGGTTTAACTTTCATAGCATGTTTTGGACACAGTTTGAGTAAGTTGCATTCCACATGCAAAAGGATTATGATAAGCAGAAAGGTTGACTATAAACACTGCAAGGAAGGAATAAGGATATTAGGCAGGATTTTGGAGTAGTTTTTATCTCCCACCTTTCCTGCAAAGAGTTCCAGGGGAAGCACACAGTTTTCCCTGTCCTTTTTTATCCTTACAACAACCCTGTGCTGTAGGGATGGCTAAGAGATAATGGCTGGCCCAAAGTTAATGAGTGAGATTCATGGCTAACTGGGGATTTGAGCCTGAGTCCCCAAACCCTAACCTGATACCATAACCACCCTAACCTCCATCACACTGGACCTATGGAGAAACATGTATATGTTTTTAAAGCAGGTTAATATTAGTGACTCCCTCAGTGTTGGTCTTCAGGAAAACCCTAAATACCTCTCTCCACATTGCACTTGGTTGATTTTATGGTGCTGTGCTTCCATAATGGTTTTATCTGCCACTGTTATCTTAACATTGCTTATTTTGTTGTTAACTGTTTCAATAATTTTATATAGTATTGCACTGATCTTTTGATTAAAATCTATTTGACTACAGTGTGGCTGCATACATGCCACAAATTTAAGGTTCATCATTAAAGCATCACCCCAAAGAATCCTGGGAATCCTGGTAGTTTGTTAAAGGTGCTGGGAATTGCAGCTCTGTAAGGGGTAAACGGAAGTTCCAGAATTCTTTGGGAGAAGCCATGTGCTTTGAATGTATGGTGCACGTGCAGCCTGTATCAAACCGTTACATGAACCCACCACAACCATCAATTCATATGTTTTAAAATGTTATATATAAAATACCAGAGGTGATTAACCTGTAGCCATCCAAGATGTTGTTGGACTATAACTCCCATCACCCCTGACCACTGGCTATGTTGGCTGGGGATGATGGGAGCTGAAGTCTAACAACATCTGGAGAGTCATGCTTTGTACCATTTTCTGGTATCATTGACACTGGTTTGTGGAGACTCTTCAGGGGTTCTGGTTGGAGGTCTTCCCTAGCCCTGTTACACGGCATTATGTAGCTTAGGTGCTAGGGACTGAATCTCAAACAAGGCATGTGCTCTGCTGCTGAATTAAGAACCTTCTCCTCTGAGTGTGGCCTTGTGTGGGAATTGTTGTCCAGTGCTTATCTTTGACTACTATGAAGCTACCTAGATGCAATGAAGTAACCCAACGGATGAAATTAACAGCAAGTGTATAGCTCCACTGATGCAAACTAAGTTCTGTTGATTTACACACACATGTACATTCTCGTGCAATTAGTAGCAAGCCAATGCTCTTTTATAGTTGATGTTTGTGCCTTGGTTTTATATATATATATCCATGAGAGAGTGGGGGAGAAGGAGAACCTTGAATAATACATCTGTAAATAGTTCAGATATGTTTGCTCAACTAGAAATATTCATAACTGCTATTCATTAATCAGATTTATGAAATGGTTTGAGAGGTTTGAACAATCAGGGGAAATGAGAAGGAGGAAAAAAATATTTCATATTTTTTATTGTTGTTAAAGGAAAGTGTTTCTGCTGTTGCGGGGGCAATCACCGGGCTGCCACGGAAACACTTTTGCAATGACGACTGTATGTTTCAAAGCAACCCAAAAGCATATAAATAGTGTATTCTAAGGTTCATGGTATCACACCCTTTCCTGATTTTCCCCCCTGACCTGGTTATTCAGCAAGCAGGGAGCCCACAAAATACACAGGCCCAAGTGAAAAAAAATCCATGCTATTTGAAGTGATTCTTTGTGCAACCAACCTCCCTAGGTTTACATGTCCATAGGGCAAACTCATATGTAGGGGAAATTGTAAATACCAATATTTTTTTTCTTGTTTTCCTCCTCCAAAAACTAAGTGCGTCTTATGGTTTGGTGCGTCTTATAGGGCGAAAAATACGGTAAATAATGAAGACACTTGTAATATTATTAAATTCTTGAACACGAGCAATGTCACATTTTGTGCCTGAGGGTATTGGCAGAGAGGGAAAAGAAGCAGTGAGGTACCCTTCCATTGTGCTTAGATCCAGCACCATGACCCATTGGATTACTGCTTTTCACACAGAGGCATGAAGGGATTTGGAGAGCAGAAAGCTGAGATGGTTAAACCAGGGACCACCAATCTTTTGAGGCCTTTGGGCACATTTCGAATTTTGAGCTTCTGCTATGGGCACAACACCCTCTGGTCGCTTCTCTCTTCCTCCTCCCAGATCAAACTCTCCACCCTGTTCCCAAGAGACAGAAAATAAAAAAGTGTACTGCACAAACACTTTGCTTTTGCAAAGGATCTGGGTAAAAGTCAGATGAAGCAGAATTAATATTAGCCTTATTCAGCATAAGGAGCTGAAAGAGGACACGAGAAGGAGCACCACTCTATCTACCGTATTTTTCACTCTATAAGACGCACCAGACCACAAGACGCACCTAGTTTTTGGAGGAGGGAAACAAGAAAAAAAATATATTCTGAATCTCAGAAACCAGAACAGCAAGAGGGATCGCTGCGCAGTGAAAGCAGCGATCCCTCTTCCTGTTCCGGCTTCTGGGATAGCTGCGCAGCCTGCATTCGCTCCATAAGACGCACACACATTTCCCCTTACTTTTTAGGAGGGAAAAAGTGAGTCTTATAGAGCAAAAAATACGATATTTCACCCACCAACTCTTATCTACTTTTCAACAGAGAAAAAGCTAAGCATCCTCACCACCTCATGTCCAAGAGGGCATTACGTTTTGAGGGCTCCTGAAAAGGAGGAGAAGGAAATCTTTCATCCTAAATGTCCAAGAAATCTTGCTGCCCTGCACTGTTTCTCTCTGCCATGAAAGACAATAAAACCTGCTGAGTGCATCAGTGCAAGGCTTTCATGAGCAATCTCCTTATAAATGAGTACAAATAAGGTACATTGGTTATAAAAACATTTATCATAGGAATCAGCAGGCCACTGCTGGCTCTGTAGCAATGGTAATGGTGATAGCTTGAATAAACAAGCAGTAAATTTGTAGCTGAAAGGTTGCTAAGAGTTCAGGGAAAGTAAGAAGTGCAGTAGAAACAGGCATTCTCTTGAAAGTTACAGAATCATAATACAGATTCATGTCTGTTGACCAGTTTTCCCCACTGTATTTTTTTTTACCAGTGTTTTAGAAAACAGATACCATTTTTGTAACCTTTTCAGTATCGGTTTTTTTTTTTTTTGTATATGCTGCAAATACATGTGAGAGAAGCAGTTTGAATGAGACCAACAAAGGGTAGTCTAAGAAATGCTATGCTTAGATGGTATGTTCATCATGTACAAATGTGGGACCAGAGATTATAAATGCCATGGAGCCGGGTGGTGATTAATTCTTACAGTTATCCCATAAATATCTAAAAATAGCTGTTTCTTTCTTTTCATCTCCTAAAATCAAAGGAATAACATGGAATGAGGCTGTGTTTGCTCTTCTGAGGTCAAGGCTGGAAACGGAGCGGGGATCAGATTGTGTACATAATTGCTGCCCAAAGCCCCAAAGCCTGATTTATCTTTTTATTTTTGAGGGAATAAAATGTAGGCCTGGAAACTTTGCCACCTTCATTTCATGTGAAAAGTGGTGGGGGGGGGGATGGAAGAAGAAGAAGAAGAAGAAGAAGAAGAAGAAGAAGAAGAAGAAGAAGAAGAAGATCTATTGCGGTGACAATTTTGTCTTATGGCACTACTCTTTCTACAGACACACTTTCTTGACCAAGTGAGCAGCATTGGACACAACAAAATTTACTTCTGAATAAACATGCTTAGTGTATATGTGAGATTAAGATTTTTATGCCCCAGTGTATGTCATGTGACACTTGTTTACACTGAATTGCATTTGTGATTTTACTGCTCATTCACTCAGTTTGGAGAAATCCTTTTGAAGCTCTTCGCAATCTCTTTCCTGTTAACCACCCTGAACAAAAGTGTTTCATTAAAACATTGTATTTTTAATTCTACAGTTATAATTATAAAGCTATACAAGTCCTGCTGAAAACCTGTCATGGTAAAAGGCTCAGAAAAGGGGGGCGGGGATAGGAAATGTACAGGCTCCATTTTCAATGTGAGAAAGCCAGTGTGGTGTAGTGGTTAAGAGCGGTAGACTCATAATCTGGTGAACCAGGTTCACTTCCCCGCTCCTCCACATGCAGCTGCTGGGTGACTTTGAGCTAGTCATACCTCTTTGAAGTCTCTCAGCCCCACTCACCTCACAAAGTGTTTGTTGTGGGGGAGGAAGGGAAAAGGAGATTGTTAGCTGCTTTGAGACTCCTTAGGGTATGGATAAAGCGGGATATCAAATCCAAACTCTTCTTCTTCTTCACTGGCATAGTTATACAGAGCTAACCTTAGCATGGGACAGGCAAACTGCAAATGAGGCTTTGCCTTATCCAGCAACATTTTGGTTGTATATTTCTGTCTGCCAGGATGAACAAAAGGAAAAGGATGGGAAATTTAATGCATCCTTTAAGGTTAATGGAATACCCTCCTCAGGGAGACCTGCCCTAGCACCTACTTTTTTTGGGGAGGGTGCCAAGCAAAGATGGCAAGAGTGCCAACATCTTGTCCGATTCAGCTGGCAGCAAGAGGGTTCTTTGAATTAACATCTCCAGCCTAAATGAATCACATATAGAGTTGAATATTATTCTGTCTGCTAAATGTTATCAGCCATGTGAATATGGATACCTATTTGACAGTGACGAAATCAATATGGGCTTCATGTTCAAGGGCCTAGACAGATAAATCCACCTATGGGTAAGATAATTTTTAAAAGTCAAATAAACTTATTCAAACAGATGCATTACATGGCAGCAGATGTACAAACATATAAGAATATTATTAATCACACTAGCATTTTAATAGCTGAAGAGAGATGTAGGATGGCACATATGTTGTATCCTATCACTGGCATAGTAACGTGGCTCTCTTCCTTGTGGAAAGCAGAAGAGGATTGATAGCAATATGGTTCCTTGCTTTTTCATTAGCTGATATGCTCAATACATCCAGGTGTTTGAATTGTCTGCCTGTAGAACATTCATAATTGGAAAAATCTAGGACTGAACATGTTCAAAATGTTGCTGCAGAGTAACAGTTGTATTTAACATTTCATCAAGTTAATTACTAGCACTTTGGAGCTCTTTAGAAGGTCACATAAATCATAACTAGATAGGTCACTGGTGGCAAAATAACATTCCCAAGAATAATGGAAAAGGAGATTTATAGAAAATAAAGCACAACAGTTCTTGGGTTAGAACAAACTAACTTGAAACCACCACCATCCAGTATATATGAACAGCAGAATAGGGGATCCTGAAGTTGCCAAAATCTGTGGCACCATCCATGCAAAAGAGAGGGGTAAACACAGGCATAGGGGTACCCTAAGATTTGCAGAGCCCCCAAAATATTTTGTGGAAACCTAAAGGAAGTACCATCTTGGCTGTCTCTTGGTGCAAATCAAGTTATTGAGCCTAACTGCTTGGGGAGGAGGAATAAAAACTCACAGGGAGATGGAATAGAATGGAGTATCCTGCTCAGGGCATGGCTGGATGGCTGGTACCCTGAACAAGAATACTCCACACTGCAACATTTTGTTGCAGGACTCCTCTTTAGAATCAAGGAAATTGCATCATTGCTATTCTCCAACTATTCTATTGCCTTCAATGTTTGCCTACAGGCATTCTCTCCTTCCTCCTCCACAAGCCTCAAGTTTTCCTTGCTTAGAAAAAAAAATTCCTTAGGGATGCATTCTTAAGCTAGAGGTCAAATTCATTTGATTTGCTTCGAAGATTTTTTTTTTTAAAAAAACCCAGTTAGTAAGATGCTTAAGGGATATGCAAAAGCTTACTTGTGCATATATTATATATAGATACCTCACTAAAGTTGGATAAATAGGAATGCAAAGAAATTTCAAGGGTCCCATATATCGCAGCCTCTGTTGATGTGACTTGCCACAAATACGTTTGCCTGTGATAATAAAGGACATTCATGTGAAACTCAGAAGCAGTTATACTTTTTAGTCTTCTAATCTGCTGCTGCTTTGATTTTGTTGTCTTTGGCAGATTGCATTATTTTAAATTGTTTCTGCTTTTGATGTTTTATTGTTAGAGAGCCTTAGGACATTCGGTTTACACTGAAAAGTGATGTACCAATTTAAGAGATCAGGGTGTGTACTGTAAGTGTGTGAAGGAGAGTGATTGCAGCCTTAGTCCAGCTTTTTGCTTGTGTGTAAATCCTCCACGTGAGTATGGTGTGTGTGGGTGTGTGTGTGTGTGTGTGTGTGTGTGTGTGTGTAATTTGCTCAACTCAGCTCCCTGAAACCCCATCCCACTCCAGCTTGTGGGAGGTGACAGTCTGAAGTAGGGAGCCTAATCTACTCATGGCATCTCCCTGCATAACAGTTCTTAACTGTAGAGTGGACAAGGCTCCCTGCTTCACACAATGCCCTCCATGAACAGGAGGGTGCCAGGGGTGGCAAGACAAGGGGTGAAGCTTAGTGTGCACCCACCACCCCACTTTCCAAGTTCATGTGGACGACCTACATCTGAGCAGACTATGTAAACAGGGCCTGTGCTTCTTCATCAGTGATGCAGAAAAGTGTTGACTAAAAGAAGCCAGTATGTTCTGAACCAAAAAGTCTGTTGATCAGAAAAAATGCAAAATGGCTAATTTTTTTTTAAATCTCCCTACTGTACATTGTCCAATTTTGATCCCCTCACCCCCAGTTGTAACTCCTTTAAACATTCTGTTGCTCTACATTGCAGCAGAGTGGGCTTGGCTTGGTTGTTGGCTTGTTGTGACAATGAGTGTTGTGGCCCCACCTGCACTTTCCAGCTTTCAGAGTGTAAACCAGGAAAGAGAAGATTTTAAAGAACCTAATACAAGCTGTACAGGGATATAAGATACACAAAACACCCAAGCTTGGAGATTAATTGACTCTAAACATCTGATCTGCATGCGTAAGTGGAAGAGATGTCATTAGCAGGAGTCAATTATGGCTTAAATGGTTTCAACAAATGCTGACTCATGGTATTTACAGAAGCTCAGCAGCAAAGCCACATTCCCCCCATTTTCGTTAACTCTGTAATTTAGCATTTGGTGGAAAGAAGAGTCATATCCTCTGGCTTCTCAAAGCATTATGAAATATATTTCAAAGCTCCACTAAGAGGCATCTTAATAAATAAATACAGACAATTTACACATATCTATTAGCAATCACATCCCCAGTTTGCTATTCAAAATAATATAATAGCAGTCCTTTCGACTGAGACAAAACATCCATCTGCTCCAGCATACTGTTACCCCAAAGTGAGGTACTGGCTATGCACATGCCAAATATTCAAAGCACATTTAAAGCGCTACTAATCACCGAGCTGTAGTTTGCTAAAGGTGTCAGGGACTGTAGGTGTCAGGGACAGGGGGTAAACTATAGTGTGCAGGATTCTTTTTTGGTGGAGAAATGTGCTTTAAATTTGCTTTTAATGCATGGTGGGTATGCAGCCACTTGGTGGAAGTACACAAAACAGACACTAAGGGAATAGATCTCCTGCACCGTTGCTACCCTAATACATGGCAGGAATGACCCTACTATGTGGCAGGGCGAAGCAGCTGCCTCAGGTAACAGATTATCTGGGGCAAGGAGCAGCAGTGAGGTGTTGGGAGGACAGAGCGATGCTTGATGTGGATGCCACGTATGTAAAGAAACCACACATACATACACACTGGGCTCTGTTTTCAGAATATGTATTTACTGTACTGTATTCAAATAAATTTGGGATGTGGGTGGCGCTGTGGTCTAAACCACTGAGCCTAGGACTTGCCGATCAGAAGGTCGGCGGTTCGAATCCCCACAACAGGGTGAGCTCCCGTTGCTCGGTCCCTGCTCCTGCCAACCTAGCAGTTCGAAAGCTATCAAAGTGCAAGTAGATAAATAGGTACCGCTCCAGCGGGAAGGTAAACGGCGTTTCCATGTGCTGCTCTGGTTCACCAGAAGCGGCTTAGTCATGCTGGCCACATGACCCGGAAGCTGTACGCCGGCTCCCTTGGCCAATAAAGCGAGATGAGCACTGCAACCCCAGAGTCGGCCACGACTGAACCTAATGGTCAGGGGTCCCTTTACCTTTATTCAAATAAATGGGGATAGAACTTGCTCCTTAATTGTTTTTGTGGAAAGATTACAACTGCTTCCTTCTGAAGCAAAGGCATTATATACAGGATCAGAAATTCTAAATAAAACACATTGTGGTTGAGGGGTCATGACCTCAGATGTAAGGGGTGGTGCTAAATTGGTGTAGTTAAAGGAGGGGATGACTACAAAACCAATATAGTTTTTCTCCTTACCCCACTGAGTAAGGGAAGGGAAGGTTGTTAGCTTTGGAGATGTACCTCTCAAGTTGCTAAACATGTCAAACAATTTGGACAATATATTTCAGTGTCCTCCAAACACATTACACTCTGTGAACCTTTTTATTTACTATTACATTTTCCTTTTAATATAAAACAGCAGCCACGATACAGCACTTTAAGCAGAAGATAATGAGTCATTAAGAGAAGATATTCAGTAAATACCTGCATCTGTGTTTAGGCCATTAAAATGCCCTGGAATTGTTTAGTAGTTGCTGCTGCAGAAGAAAGTATGGCACATCCTTGATCTTAAAGTGGTTTGGGGCTAATGTGTTAACATTCTGGATGAACAGATTGGGTCCATGTTTATCCTGCTGCACTCTCTGCCAGTAATAAACCTATCAAGTGATTAGACTTGTGTCAACATAGAGGACTACATGGTGGTCAAAATACACTGAGGATGTTGCGTGTAAGTCCCCATGAAAACAGTGGATACTGCTTCTGAGTAAACATTTAAAATTATGCAACATGTTAGCAAGACTAATGTAACACAGTGACTAAGGGTGAAACTGGATGTGACTTTTATCATGTAGTTTGGTGCTGCATAGCTGTTTCTTGTTTAATAAATGGGGTGGAGTGGGGAGCAGGACTTGGAAATTGGCACCGTGAAGGAAGCTTTAACCCCCGGTGTTATGTACTGAAGTTCTCACCCTGGGCCAGCAGGGGGATACTGTAGATAGTTTTCACTCAGGTCCACATATGCAAATAAGGGATTGAAAGTGACGTTCAGTGATTGGATAGTTACAGAAAGTTGTTACAGTTGCGTTGTAGTGGAGCTCTATGTAAGCAGGCAGGCTGAACCCTTCAGTTCAGTTCAGTTCAGTTCAGTTCTGTTCTGTTCTGTGAATAAACAAGAGCAGTTTGAAGAATCGCTGTGTCATCTGATATGTTCACCTACAACTCAACACCCTGCTTGCCTGAGTCCCAGTTGGAATCAGGCCTACCCCTTATGCCTGCTATTCACTACGCAAGAAAAAAGACAGGTATACGGACATGGAAATAGGTGAGCCTGTATTTTATTTTGACAGCCAGCACAGTAACCCCTAAGATAGACCCCTACCCCTAAGTTAGCCTTGCAAATTGCCCTATAACTCTGCTTATGTCTTAAAGGAGGCTTACCTCTGAATACTGTAGTTCTGCAATTGATTTCTCTAGCTCTGTAAAGAGACTTGCTTTTACAATCTAGTATTTTCCCCTTTTGTCCCATTAAAACCTTTGAAGGACTGTCTTTCGTGGGGAATTATATTCCGTTCTTCTCCAAGGAGGCTCACCTGGCTCCTTTGTTACATATCTTTAGATGCCAGGCATTCTTCTTCTCTCAGGCCTTTGGCTAATTGAACAGTCTATGGCCTTTTGAAATGTGTTTGCGGGATGTGTGGATTGGTTTTGTTTGTTATTAGGCCATGTGTTTTTGTGTTTTTATATAGTAAACTGCCCTGTGGTCTTCAGATGAAGCGTGGTATAGAAATTTAATGAAACAAATAAATGAATAATTTCTTACCACAGTGTAAACTTTAGCTCTTCCTAGATCTGTTAGTGTTGCTGCTGCAAGGCACAAGCACCATGGCCAGCCCCACCGTTAGGCAAAGTGAGGTGACTGCCTCAAGTGGCATAGAGTGTAGTAGCAGTAGCCCCTGGCTCTTCCTCCTTAGCTCCCCAGACATTTGTGGCATCTCCTTATCCCCTCATTAAATACTCTTATTCCCAGACAAGTCCTACTCATCAGCTTAGTGTACGTAATCTTACATAATAATCCTTGGATGCATTCTCAGAAGTGCCAATGAAAATTTATACTTGTGTCTGTTGGTATCATTTCTGCTGCTATTGCCCAGATTTGCTCATGTTTTCAGCACAACAATCAGGATGTAACGGTATCATGACAACAAATGTCAGTACTGTATTATGACTACTCTGGGGGGGGGGGGGAGGCTGTTCAGAAGCTGCTCCAAAATGTTCAGAAGCTTCCAAACTCTGGTTAGATGCAATGCACTACATAAATATTTGCTTTAGAATGACACTCCAGAGAGATGTGCAGGGAATCTTAGCCCCTCTACATTGCTGGTGGTGATTCAGAGGCTCCTAAAGTAGAATTTAGCTTGTAAACTGTACTTTGTTGTTAAGCCTGGTGCATCACAGTCACAAGAAAAGAATTTGAGTAAATGTCATATCAGGTGATTCACTCTTACACGTCCCAAATATTACTCATTTGGAATATTTATTTCTGTCTGTGTTGTGTGTGTGTGTGTGTGTGTGTGCCTGCATGCATGTAGGCTGTTAAGATCCAACTAAACAAGGTCTTAATGGCAAAATGGAAGTGACATATGGTTGGTGTTTGCCTTGTTAGGGTATTAGGATTTCCTAGGTGCTCTTGCCTCAAGATAATTGTCCTTTTGTGATCACATGCATGGCGCAGCAG
Source organism: Podarcis liolepis (assembly GCF_965112155.1). NCBI lineage: Eukaryota > Metazoa > Chordata > Lepidosauria > Squamata > Lacertidae > Podarcis > Podarcis liolepis. Next base: position 28,717,058 of record NC_139559.1, read on the forward strand.
ACTGATAAATTTGACATGCACAATCCTATGGATTAGGCATGAGAAAACATAAGACATTGCTAGGGGAAATCTTATCAAGTCTATCCTTGACTTCCCCTCCCCCACTGTAGGTTGTGCACATAACAAATGGGTATATACTGCTTTGGTTTGGAATACAAACCTCCTCCTCCTCCTCCAGCTTAGCAGAACATGAGATCAAGTGTGTTATAATTAATGGACTTGGGAGATCTGGGTTTAAATGTTTGCTCAGCCATGAAACTCATTGAGTCGATCATTATGTCACACCTCCAGTAGCTGTTGTGAAAATAAAAATGGCCAGTGTGCTCTGCTGAGCACTTTGGAGAAAAGATATACTACAAACATGAATAAGCATTTGTATTGGGTGGGTTATGCTGGTGGGTGTGATTAATGGAGATAATACCTATTTTTATATGCTTTCTTTTTTCCCTAGAACTTTAATACATGTTGTATAATATCTTTTCTGCCACCCTGCTCTTCTTTACGCAAGGCTCGTGTTAGGTTGAACATTATCTAAACATGCCTATGTCTTTGTTTTGACTTAGTTATACTTGAGGAAATCCACCTTTTTTGTCATGTTGTAGGGAAGTTCGCACACTTTGGGAAGCCTTGTTTCATAGTACTCCACCTACCGGTAGATGCTCAGATTGTTAAATTTAGTCTGTTAATAAAATTCAGAGGCAGTTTTAGACTATTGAATTGCACAGGAAGCATTTCTTTGGATCAGTAGCACTTTGTAGAAAATTTTGTTTACTAACATTCAAGTTAAAGAGCTTGTATAGCTTTTATATATAAAAAGGAGATGTTCCTAAATTAAATTATGTATTCCAGATATTAGCACTTTACACTCATGGCAAAATGAACAGAATGAATGAAACAACTGGAAGATTCACCAAAGGAAATTTATAAGTAATGAATTAGTGAAATTCTAAATAAGTAACTTTTCCAGTAAGATTAGAGAAAGCATAATCTTCTCAGAGGTATTCAGCTTCTGACTCCCTGCAGAATGAGTATATACCATGATGCCACCTGCAGTAAAAGCAGAAGCACTACATTAGTCTTATTATTTCTGTAGCAGTTGAAGAAGCCTATAATTTCATAGAATCATAGAATCATAGAGTGGAAGAGACCACAAGGGCCATCGAGTCCAACCCCCTGCCAAGCAGGAAACACCATCAGAGCACTCCTGACATATGGTTGTCAAGCCTCTGCTTAAAGACCTCCAAAGTAGGAGACTCCACCACACTCCTTGGCAGCAAATTCCACTGTCGAACAGCTCTTATTGTCAGGAAGTTCTTCCTAATGTTTAGGTGGAATCTTGTTTCTTGTCGTTTGGATCCATTGCTCCGTGTCCGCTTCTCTGGAGCAGCAGAAAACAACCTTTCTCCCTCCTCTATGTGACATCCTTTTATATATTTGAACATGGCTATCATATCACCCCTTAACCTCCTCTTCTCCAGGCTAAACATGCCCAGCTCCCTCAGCCGTTCCTCATAAGGCATCGTTTCCAGGCCTTTGACCATTTTGGTTGCCCTCCTCTGGACACGTTCCAGTTTGTCAGTGTCCTTCTTGAGTCCCCTTTCTTACAGAGTGCACACAGAGAGTCTCCAAACAAGTTATTGTGCATTTAAACATTCCCTTGAGACTCGTGTAGTTTATCCCAAAATAAGGAACATTAGCAGAAAATAAACTGATTGTTGTATGATTGTATACAGTGCTTTTTTCGGGGGGACGGGGATGCAGGGGTACACATACCCCTAAACATTTCGTGAATCTAAGTTTGGCCTCATTGAGGGGCAGTATTTCAATATGAGTAGGAAAATGAGAGTACCCCTAAACAATTTTTTAAAGAAAAAAAAAGCACTGGTAGTATATACTTATTTCCAGAGGGGTAGCAAAATCAACAAAGTCTTGTGCCGCCTTAAAGGCTCACACATTTTGTTTATAGCATCAGTTTTCATGGACTCCAGTGCACTTCACTTCATGCATCTAATGAAGTGGACTCACTAGGTTCGTCTTAATTTTAATTTTAATTTAAAATTAATTTTAATTTAAAATTAATTTTAATTTAATTAAATGTCACAAAGCTTTACACTGCAACCCTGTGCAAGCCTCATTTAGTTATGGGACTTACTTCCATTTAGGCAGGTAAAAGGACTGCAGCCTAACAGGAAAAAATCCTATAAATGTCCCATGGAGTTCAAGGGAGCTTACTCCCAGGTAAACGCATATGCCCCTGACTGTAGGAGTTTTTGAATGAATTGGAAATTGCAAGGGGACATCTGCTTCAGGGAAGCGACATTGAAATGCACTGAGTTGCTGAAATAACGTCTGCTGCTGAAATAAGGAAGCATCCTGATTCTGTAACTAAAGAAGGTCAAGTTTAAACAACGCACACAGAGCCCTCCCCTAAGAGCAACTCTCCGCTCGTTGTTAGCCCGGCTTTATTTTGTCCTGCTTCTCTTGCCGTCGGTCCTCGGGAAGTAAAGGCTTCCTCAGCCGATGGGATTCTGGGAGTTGTAGTCTCTTCACCCCAGCCCGCTCTGTAGACGCCCAGCTGTAGGGGCGAGCCTGGGAACTACCGCTGGCATAGGCCGGTGTGTCCTGCCGCTAAGATGGCGGCTCCCTTGGTGCTGGTTCTCTTGGTGGCCGTGACAGTTCGGGCCGTGCTGTTTCGCTCCAGCCTGGCCGGGCTCATCTCGGAGAGGGTGGAGGTCGCGTCCCCTTTAAATGCCTGGAAGCGAGGTGAGAGGCCTGAGGTTAGGAGGGGGCGGCGGGGGGTTGTAGGCGGCGGAAGGTGGGCATCTTCGCCCGCTCCTGGGGTGGCTCCCTCGAAGGAGGGGACCCCAAGCCCTCCTCGCGGGCTGCCTTCTGACGGCCGGACCCAGGACCTCTCGTGGGCGATCTGCCGCCGCCCTTCGACCTGTGCCCTGGTACTAAGCGCTCCTTGGGCGCGGAGAGGGTCTCAAAAAGTGCACCCGCGGGAGAGGTTGCCAAAGGGGCTCCACTTCCCATTGAATGGCAGAAGCCTTTATTCGCATGGAGAAACAGTACTGTAACTAATGGGGGGGGGGAACTTCACCTGTTGAATTTTTGTTCCCAATTTTTTTATTGATTTTCCAAAAAAATAAATAAATAAGCAAACAAACAAACAAACATAAATCTCAACCGTATTTAAACCAAACTTAGTAACATTGTTAAGTGACTTCCTCGTATCCCCCGGTTGAATTTCAGTGTACAGTGGTACCTCGGGTTACATACGCTTCAGGTTACAGACTCCGCTAACCCAGAAATAGTGCTTCAGGTTAAGAACTTTGCTTCAGTATGAGAACAGAAATCGTGCAGCAGCGGCAGCAGGAGGCCCCATTAGCTGAAGTGGTGCTTCAGGTTAAGAACAGTTTCAAGTTAAGAACGGACCTCCGGAACGAATTAAATACTTAACCCGAGGTACCACTGTATATCATTTTAACGGTTTTCCAAAACCAATATTCTTATAAAATTAACTTAATCAACTTTTTTCCAGTTCAGCATTAAACATATTAATTCATCACATTACATATTTAAATCCTAAACCTATCTGGTATTTGCAAGCTTTTCCAATTAATTTGTTGAATTTCTTTTTACCTGTTCTTCAAGTCCCAAGGGCACAAGAGCTTGCAAAGTAAACGAAACAAAAAGAAGTAACTCTGTTTTCTCTCTGTACAATTAATGTCTGCAGAAAAGGGCCACGTGGTAAAAAGATGTAAATAGGAAGAGGTCTCTTCTGAGCAACAGAAAACAACCTGCTGAGCTCTAGTCAAATGTTTGCTGTTGTTAAAGAGTTACAGTTAAAGCCATTCGAATTTCTTTTTACTTTATTTCTGTCCTCCTGTTTCCCCGTGATCAAATACCACATAAGGCGCATATAACATTCAGGGGGTGTTTACCCAGCTGCTACCATTAAAAAAATTGGTAGCTAAAACTATGGCCTCCTTTGTAAAACTTTTGTTATAAAAGAAATAATAATTTGCTTTCTCTGTGTTAGTTAATAATAGAAAACTCTGGCAACTGGAAGTATGTCATCTGACATCCAGTACAGTATTATGTACCAGTTATATCAGGCATAGGCAAACTCCGGCCCTCCAGATGTTTGGGACTACAATTCCCATCATCCCTAGCTAACAGGGCCAGTGGTCAGGGATGATGGGAATTGTAGTCCCAAACATCTGGAGGGCCGGAGTTTGCCTATGCCTGAGTTATATGAAATGCACATGTATGTATGCATGTACACACACACACATATAAAACGGTCAGCAAAATTTTCAAAACAAAAAACAATTCAATTCAAAATGCTGTTTTTGACCTTTAAAGCGCATGCGACAGCAATACCTGAAGGATCACCTCTCCCCATGAGGACCAGCCCATGCCCTGCAATCATCATCAGGGTGTGTTCTCTGTGTGGCCCACCTGAGAGAAGAGTGGAGGGTGGCAAAACAAGAAGGGGCCTTTTCAGTGTTGCCCCGCCATCTGTAGAATGCTATTTTCAGGAAGGTGCTCCTGGTGCCATTTCTGTCAGTTTTTAGGTGCCATGCTAAGACTGCTTAATTAAAGTTGTCTCTTGTGGTGATGCTCATCAATTAGTGGGATGGGTAAGACTTTGCCCATATGAATTTACTCTTGGATGAGAATTTCTGTGTCTTGTGTAGTTAGTCTTTCAAATTTACTCTGATTTTAAATTGTTTTTATATGCTGTGATTTATTGTTGTCAATGTCACGTTAAGACTTTTTAATGTGAAACAGAATAACTAATAAAATAATAATACATAGGATATGTTTAAGTGGTGAATTTGTGTTTGGATCTATATGAGTGAACCCTCACTATTTTCAATCTTGGGCATTTAAACCAATAACAGCGATTTTGCATGTTTTTTTCAGTGGTTGAGGGGCTAGCCTTACTTGATTTGGGCGTGTCTCCATATTCTGGTGATGTATTTCATGAAGTAAGTATGCAGTGATTCATTTTTATAAAATATATTGAAATGCTATTTATCTTGGAAATTCTGAAGTCAAGAGGGCATGGTAACTGATGTGGAGGGTCTTGCATTGTTTTTGTCCTTGGTATATTTTAATTGCTGCAAAATTTTTTTTTTAGAAAAAGGTATCTAATAAATTTACTGAAGTTATATGTGCACATACAGTTAGTGTAACAGGGCAATCTGGGGAATGGAAGGGTTGTCTGCACCTTTCATATCCTCATCCAGCTTTTCCTCAATGTACTGTGGAAGTTACTGAATCTCTGAATCTCAAGTAACTGATACTTTTGCTCTGGTTCTCAAGTAATTTGTTCTTTTATTCTGTTGTTACTCACTCTGGAAGTTTATTTTCAAATGAAAAGACTGCTATAAAATATTAATTAAAATAAATGAGCCAATGCAATTCCACATTGTGAGTGAGAATTGCATACAGGGAGCTCACAAAGATCTGCTCAGGACTGGTCCAAGACTTCCTGAGGCAAAGGTCAAGATGGCAACGTTTCCATGTACAGTACATGAGTTGACCAGTCTGTACAGCTGGATTTTATTTCAACACTGGTGATGGTACAATGCCAGCAGTTGCAATTTAGGGAGGTAGGCTGGCTTGGGAGTGCAGGCCAGGCCATGTGACACACACAGCTCTGTCTTCCCACATCTTGCTGCTTCTGTCTGCTCCTCAGAACTTGCTGCCCAAAGTGGCTGCCTTACTCTGCCTTACATTTAGAAGACATCTGAAGGCAGCCCTGTTTAGGGAAGTTTTTTATGTGTGGCATTTTAATGTATTTTTAATCTTTGTTGGAAGCCACCCAGAGTGGCTGGGGAAACCCAGCCAGATGGGTGAGGTACAAATAATAAATTATTATTATTATTATTATTACTCTACCTAATACTAGGGTTGGCCCTACTCCCGTTCCTCTGATCACCTTGATACAAGGAAGGAAATACCGGGGGGGGGGGTTTCCCCAGAAACAGCTTTTCATAATTATAATGGCTATATAAACTTCTTTTGGATGGGAAATCCTATTTGTCCAGCCTAAACTCAAAGGATTTGTTGTTATTTGTTAGCCTGAAGAAGGCAGTAGCTGACTTAACTATGCATTATCATTGGAGCATGACTGGAAATGTAAAAGCAATTGGTGTTTGCTCCGTAAAATAAAAGGGACGCGGGTGGCGCTGTGGGTTAAACCACAGAGCCTAGGACTTGCCGATCAGAAGGTCGGCAGTTCGAATCCCCGCAAATGGGTGAGCTCCCGTTGCTTGGTCCCAGCTCCTGCCAACCTAGCAGTTCAAAAGCACGTCAAAGTGCAAGTAGATAAATAGGTACCGCTCCGGCGGGAAGGTAAATGGTGTTTCTGTGCACTGCTCTGGTTCGCCAGAAGCGGCTTAGTCATGCTGGCCACATGACCCGGAAGCTGCACGCCAGCTCCCTCGGCCAATAAAGCGAGATGAGTGCCGCAACCCCAGAGTCGGCCACGACTGGACCTAATGGTCAGGGGTCCCTTTACGTTTACCCGTAAGATAAAATTGAAATTAGGGTGGTAGCTAAAGTGCAATCTTATGCTTGATGGGGGACGGGGGAAGAGCTTTCTAGTTTGGCCCTATATGCCACCAAATTACTCCTTATGCAGATAGGTTCTATAACTTGGGAGGGGAGGCAGGAGATGTTCTCCACCTGTTCCCATCCCCAACACTTTCAGAGTGTGAGGAATGCTTGCTTGCTTGCATGATATTGAAGGGCAATTGGTTATTTGTTTTGGATGGGGGGCAAGAAGAGGGGCACAAAAGAGTTATCCTCCCCTTTCCTCAATGCTTATGAGTCCCTACTTGTAATATTAAAGGCAAAGGCACAGCTTCTCCAAAGAGGAGGCTGTGGGGCTGTTCAAGTTGCCTTTGGGAATAACAGTTCTCTTCCTTGCCCTTCTTTGCCTATGTCAATATAGTGTTTATACCAGGGGTCAGCAGACTTTTTCAGCGGGGGGCTGGTCCACTGTCCCTCGGACCTTGTGGGGGGCCACACTATATTTGGGGGGGGGGAATGAACGAATTCCTATGCCCCACAAATAACCCAGAAATGCATTTTCAATAAAAGCACACATTCTACTCATGTAAAAACACCAGGCAGGCCCCACAAATAACCCAGAGATACATTTTAAATAAAAGGACACATTCTACTCATGTAAAAACACACTGATTCCTGGACCGTCCATGGGCCGGATTTAGAAGGCGGTTTGGTCTGGATCCGGCCCCCGGGCCTTAGTTTACCTACCCATGGTATATACCCTTGTGGGGCACTTAACAAAGTACACAGGAAGTCAGGAGCAATCATAAATGCCACAGCTACAGCATCAACCATGGCTGCAGCACTGGTCTAGTTACAATAGGTTCCTAGCACAGATATGAATGATAGCTGGATTAGTGGCTCTGCATTACATGTCATGCCATACTCTGAAGATACCACGGGTTGCATTCAACTAAGCTTTACTCTGAGTAGACCCATTGAAATTCATACTCATCACTCATGTAGGTCTATTAATTTCAATAGGTCTGCTCTGAGTAAATGTTAACTTAATGCATCCCAGTAACACGATTATATGAACCTAAAGTGTAGACTTTGTGTCATTTCCAGGAAATAGGTGTGTTTGTTTGTTTGTTTGTGTGTGGGTGTGGGTGTGTGTTGCTTTGATTTGAAAGCAGTTTGCTCAGGTTAATTGTATTTCTCTCTTTGTTTCCCCCCTTAGACTCCACTAATAATATACCTCTTTCATTTCCTGATTGATTATGCTGAGCTAGTATTTATGGTAAGTATTTCTTTCATTTTCATCCACAGCTCAATAACCTCTCTTTCAGAGCTTATTCCTTGTTTTATTGAGCGTGTAGAGTACACTTTCCTATATATATTGTACTCTTATAAATTCTCTCTCTCTCTCTCTCTCTCTCTCTCTCTCTCTCTCACACACACACACACACACACACACACACGAATTTCTAAGAGTACAAAATACAGAACTGAAGAATTAAAAATAAAAAAGTGAAAGAAAAAGAAGGGGGAAAGGAAAAAAATTAGATATATTACATCAATCCATATTTTTTGTGAACCGCCCTGAGATCTCCGGGTATCGGGCAGTATATAAATTCAATAAATAAATAATTCTGTTCCATCAACTTCCCATCCATCCTTCCATGGCTCCTGAAAGTTTCCCATTCCTGCTGCATATGCTATTTTTTCCCTAACTATTGAAACATTCAAATTCTACAGTACACTTTCCTAAACAAGGTGGCAGTTGTAATTTTTCCTCCAGAAAGCCTTTAATTATATGATACTCTGTTGACATGTGGCATATCTTAGAATGGATTAAATCTATACATATTTTTTCCTTAAAAAAAAGTTATCATGGGATGTTTGCTTGCCAAGAAAGATAGAAGTGGAGAGTTTATAAATCCCAGCTTTATTGCTTTTTTATACTGCCTTAGAGATGGTGAAGAATCCAAAAAGTAATTTCCCATTACTTTTCCTGTTATTAATAATTTCCTACAAAAGCAAATGCAAAGGTCTGGTGACTTCAGTAGGACTTCTCCCATGTTATATAATTGGAGTTACAATAGTGTTTGTGCGCCAAAGACGGGTAAAACAAATGATCAGAGGTGTGGCTAATTTTGCTTGACTTCATGGCACTCCTGTCACAGCCAAATTTGGATTATACTTACCCTTACCTGTTTCCTATGCATAGTGGCCAAGTAAGATCACACCTTACTTTCCTACATCTGATACCTCTGGGGTGTCCATTTGTGGGTGTCATGTCTGAATGTGGTGTATATGTATAACATTCATTGCATACAGACCAAAATGGCATAGACTCTGCACATTGGGCCTATATACATTGCATTTTACGGGTGTGCACCATACTTGTTTTCTCAGTTGTGAAATTGCTGTAAAATGCTAATCTTAATTTACCGCGTGGTAGGGGTTTGCTTCTTCACAAACAAATACTTCTGCTATCTGGTTCCAGTCTTACCTGAATTTAAAAAGACCCACCTGTGATAATTTTTTCTTTTTTGTTCAAAGTATCAGGTCACAGCTGCAATTATCACACATTTAACATGATGGCATGGATGAGCTCTGAAACAGAGTTTGTCAAGCTGTTTGAACTCGCGTGGGACTTGATGAATGAGCTCCAATGTCGACTAGGTTCTCAAAATGCTCAGTTTCCTAGATTCTTCCAGGGAGATTGATGAGCCGATGATATTGTGTTAAACCTGGGACTGCCTTTAAACGTGATCTAGAAACTTTGGTTGGTTCAATATAGGGCTACAAGATTGTTAACTCTGGGACTGGCTGATATGATCATATTACACCAGTATTTTACCATCCACGCTGACTTCCAGTCTGTTTCTACCCCAATTCAGAATGCTGATAGTGACCTTTAAAATCTTAAATTTGAAGGATTGCCTGCTCCCTGGAGGCCTTCCTCTGGCCTTTCTGCAGGTACTCCCACCAATTGAGGTTTGCTGGGTGGCTTCCAGAGAGAGGAACAGCTATGGAACCTCAGTTCTGGACTATCCGCCGTACTGCCACCTGGTGTCTGAATTGTGGCCTCTTTGGTGCCAGGCAGATACCTTTGTTTTTTCTCATTTTTTTCCAATCTTAAAATTCTCAGGACTTTTAAGAGCTTTTGAACTGCTGTTGCTTCTCATTGCCAGTTTTAAATTGGTATTTATTCTTCTGCTGGCTTTATTCTGTTTTGGATTTTATGCTTATGCAGTATTGTGGTTTGTTTTATTTTGTCTTTTTACTGTAACCCACCTGAGGTATACTGGGAATTTTACACTTGAGATGTATATTTTTAGAACCCACCTTATTTCTGTATTTTATGTTGCTTTAAACTGTTCTTAATAATGCGTCTTAATTGTTATAACCCGCCCTGGAGCCTTGGAGTGAAGGGTGGGTAGTAAATTGTAGGTGTAGTTATAATAATAATAATAATAATAATAATAATTAATAATAATAATAATATATTTTTTTAAAAAAATAAAAAATAGGGTGCTGTAGAAATGAATTAAAAATATATAAATCAACTCATTATAATTTAAACTTGCTTATAGAAAAATACAATTTTAATGTTTTTGGCCCATGATGTTTGCATTCCTGAACATTGCAAATTGCCTCAGAAGCTGATGTTACTTTTTAAAAAACATTTTGTAAAGTAACATGTTTCATTGTGATCCTTTACAATCTCAAGTGTTTTTCATTAATATTGGTGATATTTTTTTCAGATTACAGATATGTTGACTGCTGTCGCTCTCTATTTGGCTGTTCAGGATTACAACAAAGTTACGGTAAGTAAACATGTGCCATTTGTTTATTTAGTTACTGTACACATTGATAGGGCATTTGCTGTGTGTTGTCTTCTCTTTCCTCATTTTTCTTTCTAATAAGCATTTTCTTTACTTGTTGGGTTACCCACCTGCTATGTGATGTAATTTGCGCATCTGTTGGTGTATGAATATCTGCTCCCACATATTGAAATTTACTGTCACAGATTTTCACAATAGTTACATTATTTCGCAGTCATTGGGTACTGAAACCACACACACACACACACAGAGAGAGAGAGAATAAGAGGGAAGCAGGACAATAATTGGGCAAGAGAGGGCAAAAGGCTGCATTTGACTCTGCCCATGAGCTCCACTTTTGTTACGTTGCTGCTGGATTTGCATCCAAATGCATTTTTGCAGCATGATGTTGGAGTGGGAAATTAGCCTTTCTTAGGCACATGGCAATACCTGCACCCACTCTTCTAGTTTTTTCAATGCTGACTGCAGTGCATGCCTCATGTGCAGTAAGTAGGCAGTGCAGACAAGGTCATACAGCACTCGCTGCTTTTCTTGCTGTTCCCCTTTGCCTTCCCATTGCATGAGCTGTGCTTAAACCAAGAAATGTTTACAGTGGTGCCCCGCAAGACGGAAAACTCGCTAGACGAAAGAGTTTTCCGTTTTGGAGGTGCTTTGCTAGACGAATTTCCTATGGGCTTGCTTCGCAAGATGAAAATGTCTTGCGAGTTGCTGCGGGTCCCCCCCCTTTTCTAAGCCGCTAAGCCGCTTATCAGCTGATCCGATCAGCCGATAAGCCGCTAAAAGCCGCTAATAGCGCTAATCCGCTAATCCGCCAATGGGCTTGCTTCGCAAGACGAAAAAACCGCTAGACGAAGAGAATCACAGAACGGATTCTTTTCGTCTTGCGAGGCACCACTGTACTTGACTATAGCTTCCCATTTCATCCAAACTGGGAGACTATAGTTGCCAGTACCATAACAATCCAGGACATTAAGTCCTGGTTTGAAGTTAGGTTAATATTCGAGCTTGCTTGGAAGCTGGTGAAGAAGAAGAGTTTGGATTTGATATCCCGCCTTTCACTCCCTTTAAGGAGTCACAAAGCGGCTAACATTCTCCTTTCCCTTCCTCCCCCACAACAAACACTCTGTGAGGTGAGTGAGGCTGAGAGACTTCAAAGAAGTGTGACTGGCCCAAGGTCACCCAGCAGCTGCATGTGGAGGAGCGGGGAAGCGAACCCGGTTCCCCAGATTACGAGACTACCGCTCTTAACCACTACACCACACTGGCTCTCGACCATAGTTTCCCAGTTTGAATGAAAAATGGGAAACTGGTTAATTAGAGATGTCATGGTTTGTTTGCTCACAACAGAAAGCACAAAGGGACTGTGGATGCAGGGGGGAAATATTGTAAATATTTTGGCTTCAAGGTATGATTGTCCCAACTCAGCCAGTCTGTCTAGTATTCCAGCAGGACTGATTAATCCATACCAATCCCTTTGAAATACCATTGGAACGGAATATGAAACTAAAAACCCTCTATGGAAAGGAGAGGATAATACTTTCCTTATGGTCAGTAGAAGAGATCCTTAATATAGATTGATATGCCCATTATCTTGGTGAATCATTTCCCAGTACAAACAGGAGGCAGAGACACACAATCAGTATCCACCCAATAAATCTCAATCTAGATTGTGACTTGACCTTTTCCTTATTAACTCATGAAAACTGAAAGGAAACTACTGAAGTTATAATGCTTGCAATTCAAGCAGTTTTGAATTCTCTCTTCTGAAAGGTCAATGTTGATTTATCTAGCGAGTGACATTTTAAATATATAATTACATCAATATATTTCTGAAATTGTCCTCAAATGAATCTGATGCAATGTTGAGGGGGGAAACTGCTGTGGTTTGTAGATGTTCATGCCATGCAATATACGGTAGTTCTGCCTGTGAAAAGGTAGTAACAAAAAAATCTAAGTACTACGTTTATAAGCTTTGGGCAATAGTAAAAAGAAATTTTCTTCAGGCAGCACAATAATGAGGCTCGGTAACTTATACAAATACAGTGATTTGTGACATCTCATTTTTCTTTCCTATCCAGTTTAAGAAGCAAAAGCTACTAATAGAACTGGATAAATATGCACCTGATGCGGCTGAGCTTATTCGGACCCCCATGGAAATGTACTATATCCCTCTCAAGGTTGCACTGTTGTAAGTATTGCCTTCAGTGGGTAAAAATCTTCTAATACACAGAACGTTTGTTATTACTAATTACAGTGGTACCTCGGGTTACATACGCTTCAGGTTACAGACCCCGCTAACCCTGAAATATTACCTCGGGTTAAGAACTTTGCTTCAGGATGAGAACAGAAATTGTGCTCTGGCGGTGTGGCGGCAGCAGGAGGCCCCATTAGCTAAAGTGGTGCTTCAGGTTAAGAACAGTCTCAGATTAAGAACGGACCTCCGGAACGAATTAAGTACTTAACCCGAGGTACCACTGTATATTGGCTTGGATCCAGAGAGGTACTAGTGGAATCCTGTTCACACAGCTGGGCTTTCCTGTCTCCTCATTCTGCCAAGCATACCATCTCCTAACCAGCAAACTATGGTTTGATTAAGACAGGAAATAATGAATTATGCCCTGTCCACGAGGGGAGGAGAGGCCTAGGAAGGAAATGGCACACAAGCCCACTGCTCATTCACAGTTCTCAAAACTATGTTTTGGAGCATTGTCTGCAACACAACCATCCTGTCCATTCCAAAGGTGCACAAGACTGTTATGGTTTGTGGTTTTCTCTTCTCTTTCCCCCCAGTAAACATTTCTGCCCTTTCCTTCTTGTCCCTCCAACAAGAGGGAAAGAGGATGAGCTTCATGGAACGAGTGAATGGTGTACTACCTTCTGCTAAAATTGCAGACTCCTTTCCCAAAACTATCTTCACAAGCTTGACTTTCAGAAACAGAGAATCTCCCCTTCCTCCTGCCCTGATCCAATTTCTTGAAGGAGCTGCCTGGGGCCTATCCCAAGATAGCACCCAAGGAAAGGGCTGTTAACTCACACACCTTATCTTGCTGTGTCTTTATTCCTAATAGTTTTATTATAATGGTAATGATTCACCCAGAATCTCACCTACTGAGCAATAATCTATCTGTGTTTCCCTTTTGAGCCTAGTGAAAAGAAACAACTGAATTGCTTATTTTTTTAAAATTAAGGAACTGTATCGTAAAATAATTAAAAAGAACCATCCTCTGGAAGATATACAGTGATGTCTGTGTGCTTTTTAATCTTGTAATCTCTCAGCCACTCTAACTCAGCTGTGTTCAAGGCTTGCAACACCTCCCACAAAGCCTGCCACCCACACAGTTGCAATCCACCCCATTGTAAGTGTTCTCCTGTTAGCACATAATTGTCCTTGAATCATCTTCTGTGTGTTCCCTTAATTTCTTTAATAAAACCTATTCAGTGGCAGACCGTATTTTTTCTTAAAGATGTTGCATGCTATTTCCCCCCCTGTTTTTACCGTTTATCTGTTACCAAATGTGGAAGGACAAGTATCAGTAATTGTACATTAAGAAGTGGGGCCTCCATCAAGGTGTTGCAGCGTATACTCATCTCTCAGTAAGACTGCTTCTGTTCAGTGTGCCAGCCAGCCAGCCAGCCATGCCCTCTTCCCCCAGGCCATTCCACTCAGTCTTTCCCCATTTCTATTTTTCTTTTCTTGCAGACAATAATTATTCTCTGGTTACTGAACATGCTCAGTCCTTATTGAGCTTTTCTGGGAGGGAGCTGCCCCTTTGGGGGTCTTCCTGTACTCTGGCAAAACTCAGGGTTTCCCTGCACATTTTGATATCCCCTTTTGTTTCTCAGTGACCATTGTGGGCTACAACAATGTTTTAATGTTCTGTTGGAAGCTGCCCAGAATGGCTGAGGAAACCCAGCCAGATGGGTGGGGTATAAATAAATTTATTATTATTATAATTATTATTATTATTATTATTATTATTATTATTATTATTATTATTATTATTTTATTACATTCACCACCTAAATTTACAATTAGAGGGAATGATAGGTAGGTGAAGTCTCAAGGTCTGAAAGGCTCGCAGCCTGACAGTGCAATCACATACACGTCTGCTCAGAAGTATATCCCACTGGCTTCATTCCCAGATAAGCGTGTACAAAATTGTAGTCTTAATCAAAAAGAATATGCATAAAAGAAAGAAGAAATGCATAGGGAGAAAGGGAAAGCATAATCTTTCTAATACTTCATCAACCTGGTTCCCATGTAACATTAAGCCAAACCATGATGTAGCTTATATAAGCAAACCTTGGTTCCCAAAGAGAACATGGTGGTTACTCTGGTCCTATCACTACCATAATGTGAGCTAAGCCATCCTTTGGGTTAGGGTTACATTTGACAGTGGGCTGATGGTTTATCTCCCCCAGACAAACCATGATTGCTAAATCATAGGAAAGAAACTTGGCTACAGCTCATGGTTTGTCTTGAGTCACAAACTCTGGTTCAAATGTAATGCTAGGCCAAACCATGGCGTAGCTCACAGTAGCGCAGCTTCAGCAGCGAGACTGGTGGAGGAGCAAAGCAGCCATGATCTTCTCTCCAGGAACCCACACGTTTGCTTGTTTGCACTACTAAATCATGGTTTGACTTAGTGTTGTGTGCAAAATGAACCAGTATAAAATATATCAATCCAGCCCTTTCAAACTCATATTTCTTAGTTCCGCTACATATAAAGTTTCCATTCCTCTACCCATCCTAAACTCACCCTCTGCCAAACTCACTTTGCATACAAAAGGGCAGTTTCCCCTATTACATCATCATTCTTCCGAATGAGATTGCATTTTAAATGTACTCTTTCTCCTCTAACATTCTCCTTTCCTCCTTAGATTCTTGTAATTGTCTTGTACTGTGCTGGAAAATAGGTTTGTCTGCAAGGGCAGTACTTAACTTGGCAGGGTCCCAAAGGTACCATTTCAGTTCAGGGTCTTGGATGACAAAGCATGCACAACCCAGAAATAAAAAAGAGATGGCAGAATCCTGATTGTTTGGCATTTGTTTTAACTCCTTATCTGCAGCTGCTTGTTTTATACGGTGCCCTTAATGTACAGAGTAGCATAAGCAAAAAGAAAAAGTACAAGTCTCTACCCTAAGCAGCTTATAACCTCCTTTTGATGAAGGAGAAGGAAAGGAGAAGCTAGATAAGCAAAGGGTGAATGTGCAAATACAATTATGCATAATTAAGGTTTGTATCGGCTGGGGATGCAAATACAGAGTTAGGCCAAAGGTTTCACAGAAGAACTAGGTCAGAGGATGAAGTGGGAGATAGAGTAGGCATTCTGGGACCTTGACTTTGCATTTTTGCTCTTTTCCAGTTATCTCTTGAATCCATATACTGTGATGTCTTGCGTTGCAAAGTCCACTTGTGCCATCAACAATACTGTAATTGCATTCTTCATTTTGGCAACGATTAAAGGTAATTGATCTGGGGGAAACGGGCGTACCTCTCAGCTTTTCTTTTTATAACAGTTGAAAAATGTCCACTTTAAATGCAGAAAATAACTGTGTGGTTGTGTCTGAGCTGTCAGGCAAACCAGATCGCAGATAGGTTTGTGGTTCTGCAGTCTTTGATGTCACAACTGAAAACCTTTTCGGTTTGAAGGCCACATTCATGTCTGGGCAGCTTTCTGAGAGCCACATTGCCAGTTGTGGGCGGGGCCAGAGGCAGAAATGGACTTCCGCTTGTGCAATGGGTCTTCAACCCCCCACCCTACATGCCCCTTGAAATTGGCTTGGGGTGTGTGTAGTATTGTCAGGTTAAAAGCACACAGAGGGAGGAGAGGGAAGACGAGTCCATCTGGCGATCTGCAATGTTTACATGGAAGGAATGTTTGTCTTAGCACCCTTCAATCTCCTTTTTTGACCAAATGCTTTAGAAGTCCGTTTGAGTATGGAAAGTCTAGTGATTATTAGCTGTCGCAATTATTTTGTTTTCCTGTTTTGCAGGTAGTGCCTTGCTCAGTGCTGTATTTCTGGCCTTAGCAACATACCAGTCCCTGTACCCTCTCACCTTGTTTGCACCAGCCGTTCTGTATTTATTGCAGGTAAACATTCTACAGGAGCAAAAGCTATGTTTTTAATACAGCTTCTCCTATCAACCATCAGCAAACAGAAAGAGCAGCAAACACAAACCAATAGATACCACAATGGCACCGGTTGCCAACAGTTTGCAAGACTTCCTTGGGGGCAGACGCTCAAACTGGAAAGCAACCTGCAAGTTGTTTTCAGCTCGCCTTGGCTGAGACAGAGCACTCTTCCATTCTCTCATGGCCAATGTTACTGAGCAAATTGTGAAACACCAGGCATTTGCCTGTGCTGATCTGGCTAAAGTGGGGAGAGTTTTGATGACTGTCTTTTCTTCTAAGTCTAAGTCTAGCCTAAGACTAAGTCTAGGAAGGCCCTGCAGTTGGCAACAAGTCTCTTTCTTGCCCTTCTGTAGAAGATGTCAAGCATCTGGCTTCTCTTTTTCTTGAGGGAAAGTCAATGGCCCCTCCCTTGAGGGAGTCAGATGCGGTTGGAATCTTTAATTGTTCATGTATATACACAGCCCTGTAAAACAGATTAAATGAGGTTCTCAGTCAGAGGGCACAGGATATTTTCCCAAGATTTGGGGATTGATAATAAAATTTTGCAAACCATTTTTTAGTGGTTTTTAGCCCATTGTTACCCTACCATTCCCAGATATTTAGGATTTTGCACTATTATTAAAATACAAGTGCCTTCTGTATTACAGGCGCTCTTCCATAAATATGAAAACCCTGATCTGGAAAAGGTGGGGTTTTTTTCATATTACATGTTTCCATTTCAAAACACTTACTTTGTGATGTTGTTTCTCCCCCAATAGCGTCAGTTCATACCAGTGAAAATGAAAAGCAAAGGCTTCTGGCTTTACACCACGCAGTATGCAGCTCTGTATTTGGGAAGCCTGGTGGTGATTATTTGTCTCTCATTCTTCCTCCTCAACTCTTGGGATTTTATTCCGTCTGTGTATGGTTTCATGTAAGTAGAACTTGTACTGGATCTGTCCATCTATAAAACCACCATCCCCCTTAAGAGCTTCTTATTCTACTTGTGAGTTCAGAACACAAAACAGTAGAACAATTAAAATATTGAATTAAGCCTCCTGTTGTTAAAAGAGACGTATGTTTGTTCAATGTCATGTTAATTAGGGGTGATTCATTGCTGGGTGAATAGCGCAACTTTCGGAAGATAAACAGTTTGGAAGATGGTTTGGAAGATGCTTGATAAACAGGAGCTCAAGTAAATTAGTGTACAGTACTAATTATGTAGCGCTGTACTGGCATTTTAACTGAGGAGCATGCAATGATGTTTGGATAACAAGCATTCATAAGGCTGATATTTGTTATAATGAGGATCCTGTAAATTAAGAGAAGCTGTGTTCAAAGCCTCTTTAAGAGCAGTTGTGTGCTTCCCATAGACATCTGATTGGCCATGGAGAGAACAGAATAGTGGACTAGATCCAGAAGGATCATCTTATATTCTTAATTCAAGTAGTCACAATTCCTGGAGAAAGCCAATGTCTAAGAGGAGTTTAGATTATGTGTGGGCTCAATGTATTAAATGCTAACATGAAAGGAAAAGCAATAAACAATACCTGATGTTGCTCTGCTTGTTACATCCTTTAGGTAAGCATAGCTTCTGATACATAGCGCAGTCAGTAGGGCATGAGACACACAATTTCAGGGTCGTGGGTTTGAACCCCACATGAGCAAAAGGTTCCTGCATTGCAGGGGATTGGACTACATGACCCACGTGATCCCTTCCAACTCTGCAATTCTATGATTCTATAAGGAGCACTGCCTCAAAAGGCACCAGTTCTTTGGACAGGTTATACAGAATGTGCTTGCACACAGTGGGAAGATGAGAAGCCCCACAGCCTCCAGATATTCCAACCTGAAACATTAGAAATGGAAAGATGTGGAACTAAATGTTTGTCCCCAGTGCATTGTGGTGTTGTTGTTTCTCAGAGTCATTATTGTTTACCTAACACAGGACAATGGTGTTCCTTGAATAAGCTATTATGACCAATAGGTGTCGCTGTTTTCCCACAGAAATAAATTTGCGGTTGAAATGGAACTGCAAATGCCATAGTGAAGATAATGGGGGAAAGCCTAGCTTTGGGTGGGTGGGGGAGGCAATGCTTTGTTTATTTTTTAAAAAAAAAATAAATAGATTGCTTTTCAAACCAAATTGTTCCCAAAACAGTTTGCAAATATATATACAAAAAGCTAAACCACAGTGCAGTGTTATAACTAGATGAAAAACCAGACCTTTTAAATAGTCCAAAGTACTGCTAAACCCAGCAGAAACTGACATGAGTGTGGCAAAAGAGAGAGAGAGAGCGATACCGACTAGCTGCTAAAAGCAGCAGTAAAAAGATTGATCTTTAAGGCCTGTTTAGAAAGGATGGAGCAAAAGGATGGAGGCTTCCTAACTTCATATAGAATTGAGTTCTAAATTGTGGGGCCACAGCCAAGAAGTCCCTGTTCCATGTGCACAACAGCCTATCTTTATAGGTGAGCACCTATGCGGGGCATCTGAAGCAGATTTTAAGGCGGGGAACGAGGTCCTTTAAATATAAGCTGGGTCTCAAACTATTTAGGGCCTTAAATGTCATCACGAGCACTTTCAATCAGGCTCAGACACTGGTATAATACGGGTGTAATACGCTCCAGCTTCCCAGCCACAACCTGTGGGTGGACAGTTATATTTTCCACCAATTGAACTTTCTGAACCATTTTTAAAAGCAGTCCCAGGTCTTTGTAATGTCTTTGTCTTTAACATGCTGTTTTTACTCTTAATTGTTTGTTGATCTCTTGTTCTACTAAGCTGTATTTATACTCCCTGATTGTGACATTGTGCCATCCATTCCAGCCTTTCCGTTCCAGACCTGACACCCAACGTCGGCCTCTTCTGGTACTTCTTTGCTGAAATGTTTGAGCACTTCAGCCTCTTTTTTGTGTGCGTCTTTCAGATCAACGTCTTCTTTTATACTATTCCCTTGTCGGTGAAACTAAAGTAAGTAGACTTTCTTACTCTTGCCTCTCTCTTTGTTGTTGTTGCTGCTGCTGCTGCTTCCTCAGTTTCTGCTGGCCAGGAGTGTTAATTTTTAATGCTGCTGACAAAAGCTTTTGCTGTGCAAGGTAGTGTAAAACCATCACCAGGAGTGATCAATGTTCTCTTCTGGAGGGACTCTTATTGCTCATTTTAGTTTGGCTAATCCTTGTTGAACATCACTATTATTCTTTTAGCTGAAGCTTGGTTTAACAAAATGCTGTGCGTGTAAGAGAAAAATGTGCTGCATTCCGCATAGCTGGCTTCATGTTTCAGCCAGAATCTTCAACTGCTATCCATGGAGCTCACCTGGACCATGAAGCCATAGCATGCTTACACAGCACATGCAAGCCAATTCAAATGAGATGGAGCAAAGACACGTAAGTTTTTCTTACATGTCTGATGCCATTCTTACAATTGAGCCTTATCCGTTGTATAAAAGGGACTCTGCATATAACAGCAGAATTATTCAGTGTTGAGTTTGAGGTTTTAATTTAACTCCTTTATACCTCCTGAGGAATAATGGTGCAGTTAGGGTTGACAGTGCTGTGTAGCTCAAAATATGATCCCCTTCCCCTGGCAAATGCAAATTAAATAAAGTGACATAAACATTGCTTTGTATGCATTATTTATTTATATATTAGAAATGTTGTGTCTTTCAAATAATTTGGAGCTACAGAGGACGAAAAAGATACGAAAGTATGGATGAGGTTTCATGTGTCACAACCTGTTGTTACAAAACTATACACAGGCTGTTTCATCATTTAACTTCATTTATTGTTATTATTTAGGTATCTGTATGCCTCTCAAGTGGGTGGTTTGCAATAAAATTAAGATATTAAAATAAGACTTTCATAATAACAGTTCAATCTAAAAATCAGAGTAGTTATATTATGCTTAAGAGCCTAGACTGTTCAGAGTTGTTCAGCTCATAAATGTGCAACTTTGTCAATCTGTTTCATGCATCTTATGAAAGCATCTTGCTCGCAAAATAAGTAAGCTGTCTCTGAGGCGCTATCAAAGCATTGCCATGTTGAGTATTGATTTGTTGACCGTGGGTCAACAGAGGCAATTTGGTGGGACAGAGGGTGCATGTGGGGGCAGAAGGCAGAAACCCCACTGTGCAGGTGGAGGTCCTTATGCAGGGCTTCCGCTGATGGGACTCAGGTGAATGCTTCCCTCTGCAGCTATCTTTTATCTGTATAAGTGCTGAAAATGAAAGCTATGAGATCAAACTTGAGAAATCACTATACATAGTTGTGCAAATCAGAACTTAAAGTCACTGTGGTGTTTTTTTACTTGTCCTTGGAAGACCTGGGTTAAAATACCCTGGCCTCAGCCGTGAAATTTGCTTGGTAGCCTTGTTATCTCACAGGGTGGTTGTGAAGATATAATGCAACGATGCCTAGGAAATGCATAGAAGCCTCCATTATTAAGTAGCAGTCTTGGGAGATCCATTTTGTCCTTCTTGGTTGGAGTCATGCCACACTCTGCCTGTCCCATGTGCTTGCAAAGCTAAGAATAGCATGGAAGGGATTCATGTGACCCCATGTTGTGACTGCAGTGTGATGGCACAGTAGTCTCTCTCAGTTTGAAGGCACCGTCGTCAGCCCCTTTCACACCATGCTTTCACTTCCCAGCAACTGTGGTCAGTCTGACTTTGCCAAGATATTTCAATCTAGTTTAATATCTCCTTTCCTCATCAACTGTAGCCACAACACATACTATAGGCCCAGTCTCACATGAAGTTATTCTGAAAAGGGATGCGATTGCCATTCAGTTTTCTAGGCATCATCTTTGCCCTGTCAAAGTCAGAAGGCAGCCATGCTTCTGCCTGCTTCTTGCACAAGACTCCCAGCGTGATATATGGGAGGTAGAGCAATGGAGCCAGGCCATGAATCTTAGCGGGTGGCCTTGGGCAAGTCTCTCGGCCTAAGTTAGCTCACAGGTCACCCAGCTTGCAATTTATTGTGAGGATAAATCGGGACAGCTACATTCACGCCACTCCTGAGTTCCTTGGTGGAAGGGTGGGAGATTTATTTTATTTTTCCATTTCCTCCAGAGAGCTCAAGGTGACATACGTGGCTCTCGTCCTCCCCATTTTATTCTCCTGACAACCCTGTAAAGTAGATAAGACTGTGAGAGTGGCTTTCAGTCAAAGTAGGGATAAGAAAATGTTCTGTCAGGGCAAGGATTGCTCATTGTTCTATAGAATGTTCTCCTTCCTCTCTGTTCCCCTTAAATACGTTCCAGGGGTTCCTTCAACCCTCTGGAGAAGATTTGGGGATGGCACACGACGCTCATTGGTGGAGGAAAGGGAGGGGATCTGCCTTTGCACCAGCAGAAATCCTTGTGCAAATATGTGGGATACTGTTCAATGTCTAACCCAAGGTCACCCAGTGAGCTTCATGGCTGAGCAGGGATTTGAACCCTCATCTCCCAGGTCCTACTCGAAGACTTTAGCTGCTAAACCACATTGGTGTGGCTGTCAGAGCTTCGTGCATTGGAAGGGTACAGCATAAGAGTTTGCCCCTCTCTCAGACTGTATTGCTAGACTCTCAAGTTGTGGTCTTTCTGCACACATGCATTCTGCTGCCTCTGTCATTGTCTACACCCAGTTATGTCCACCATGTTTCCTTACGCTACCAAACCTGTACTCATGTTGAGTGCATATGATGTCATCTAATGAAATAATGGTGGCAATACGACAAAAACTCATAGCTAGAGTGTATATATCACAGGTGAGGCTAAACTATGTCTGAATGCTGGAAGAAGGAGGGGGGCAGATTTTGTATTTTAAATACTCCTGGTGGCATAAGGCTAGGCTCCATCCTGACATGGCAGATTTCCCCAGGCAAAGAGCTTTGATGCAGGGAGTGTTCAAACATTTGATTTCTGCCCCAGTGTGAAATGGTGCTATCCTTGCCTAAAGGTTTTAATTTTGCTGTTAGAAGGCCAGCTGTTTACACTGATAGAACAGGAGCCTCTACCGTTCCTGCAGCATCTACACCATCCAGTTATTTACAGCCTTTTCTGTTTCTCCCCTCTAGGGAGCACCCCATCTTCTTCATGTTTGTTCAACTTGCCATAATTTCCATCTTCAAGTCCTACCCAACTGTGGGAGACATTGCCCTTTACATGGCCTTCCTTCCACTCTGGAGCCACCTGTATCAGTGTAAGTTATTTTGCATTTTATTCTTTCCCCTCCTCCATCCCTAATCCGGTCTTTTTTGCCCACCTTGGAAAAGCCATTAGTGACTGCCGTTCCTTGTTGGAAAGCGAGCGTAAAGTAGCATTTAAAACGACAGAGGAATGATTCAGCCAAAGTTCTAAGACCTTTTGATTTCAGTAGGAGAGAACCAGGCACATGCTTATCTTTCCCAGTGAGATCAGTGGAATTCAAAAGTGATTCGTTTGTGCTGATCTAAAATTGGACCGGAGTGTGTATGTGTGTGTTGCAGCTCAGAGCTCTGGCATTTCATCACTCTGGCTGTTCAGCTGCAGCTTGCAATTGACACTTGCTCTTCTTCTTTCTCCCTCCCTGTATGTGTGCAGACTGAGAATAAATCATTCTTCAAGATGGCTTTAATTGCCTGCTGTGATGACGTTGACAAATTCTAGTGATCCAGCCTCCTTTCACAACAGGAAGCATTTGTTTTTCTTCCTGCAGTGACTTGCTTGGGGGCAGGTTTTGTAATCTCAATCGTTCAGCTGTGGCCGACTGTATTTTGGATTAAGAATTTAACCTGATTCTTTTTTAGTTCACTTCTGAGTTCAGCCTCGATATACAAGCAATTTTGGTAGGATCAAGTATCATGAAATCTAATTAGTTTTATCAGAATGTATAAAAAGAATTTCCAAAACCTCCCCCCCCCCCAGTTTTACTTTAAAAATGTTTAAACTGGTTTTGTCAGTGAATCACCTTGGGAATATTTTTTTTTTGTTAAAAGGCGCTATGTCAGAAGCAAGTAAGTAAATTGAAATGCTTCACCAACAACCAATATTAGTTATGAGAATTGTCTTGTGCTGGCATGACTAGTGTGTCTGAAAAGTAAAAAAGAAAATGCTCCACAAAAGCTATACAAAATGTTTCATTGTATTTTAAGACAGGAAAAGTTTGGTCCAAATTTAGCTTTCCATTCAGTCCCCATCTTTATTTATCTTCCAGTGTTATTGCTTAGACTTTTTGTATGTTGCACCTGCTCAAATAAAAAATGTGGAAACGTTGGGGTGGTGGCATTGGGAAATGAGTGCAGAATAAGCCTGTCAAAGCTTTCATGTGACACAGGAATTGTAGTTAATTATTTATTCTAACTAGAGGGATTTCTATAGCAGCTGTCTCTGGAACAACCCTCTAAATTAGTATCTGCCACCCCATTGTAGTTGGTATGGTAGAATGCCAAGGACTCATTAGGATACCAGTTAACCACTTTTAATGACGCCTCTGCTTTTTGTTGCAGTCCTCCGGAATGTCTTCATCCTTTCCTGTGTGCTCATTGTTTGCTCCCTACTCTTCCCGGTTTTATGGCATCTCTGGATTTACGCAGGAAGTGCCAACTCAAATTTTTATTACGCCATCACTTTGACGTTCAACGTAGGACAGGTTAGTAAAACAAGGTGGTGGGTGATGTTTAAGTAGCCCTCTTTTAAGTCCCTTGTAACAGATTTTGTAATGGACACAGAAATCAAATAACATAGGAATCTTGGCATTACAGCAATAGGCTAGAAAATGTGTGCACGCGCATGTGTAATATCTAGTGAAATCTCCAGAGTCGGAGGGGGATGTGTAAGATTTCATTGTTAAGTTGCCTCACACAGTTCCATGCCTGTCCCATGGGCCGGAGCTTAGTTGGAGAATATCTCCTTTGTATACAGAAGGTCCCAAATTCAAACCTCGGCATCTCCAGGTAAAGTCTGGAGGGACACCTGTCTTAAATCCTCAAGAGTTGCTGCCTGTGCCAGTTTTGACAATACTGAGCTAAGTGGACCGATGGTCTGTCTCAGCATGAAGCTACTTCCTAAATTCCTATATAATGAATGCCTGGAATAAATTTAATAATAATATAGTCAGATATGCTCAGTTTTCATAATTTATTCATGTTTTCTTGGTGCATATTTTATGTTTAGTAAAGACAGGGCTGCCTAGCTAGCATCTTATCTTTGAAAAGCGATTTGTCAAAATGTGTTCATGTTGTGTGTTTTGTCCTGCATTTCCTGTCTCTTTTGGTCCCAGATCTATACAGCATAAGAACAAAAACAGGGAAGTGTAACTGCAGGATTTTGTTATCTGAATGCTATTCTTGTACATTCTGACTTGGGGCATGGCAGCTTAGAAAAGCAGTTGCTTTCCCTTGTTATAGGTGGATTTTTCAATTTGGCTTGCTAGCTCCCTGGACCCAGCTGCTCTTATCTGGCTCACCACATTTCACTGTGCATCCAGGAGTGTTCTACTATTACTAAATGTTGGGTCACCAGGAATGGGAAGGGGCACCGCAGCAATCTTGCAATTGCTCTAGATCTCCTTCTTAGCTGTATTGCTCACTGTGCTGGAGTGTTCTGTATCAGAGGTTCCGAATTTCCTTTGCATTAAGCAGATTTTGCTGTGAACTAGTAGGGAGCGGGGAATTACAGATGTGACTGTGGGCCTCCCATGATTTGTGCATCCTCATGCCAAAAGGGTGTCACATAGTCGTCTTTTGTTCTCCTTGTGCTGAGTACATCAAGGTAATAATCCACTTCAGTGGAGACTTTGGCTTCTAGACTAGGTCTCCTGTTACTCCATCTGTCTACTTTAATTGTATATTTCATCATTTGAAGCAACGCTCCTCTCCAGATTTCATCGTTGCATCTATTTCTGTTCCAACAAAAACAATTAAATTTCTCCCTGTTGCTGATCTCCTGTTAGCTTCAAGATAATTTCTTGCAGAACAGTTTGGTTTGATTTTTCTCCTGAAAGGTATTAAATGCTCATTTTAATATTAAAAGGGACATATAGTTGCTTTGCCAGTCTCTGGGGTTGGCAAATTGGTCATTTGCACTGAGCATTCTTCTAACTTAGGCTTGCTTAGAAAGAAAAAAGCTGATATATTAAAGAAATTAGAATAAAAACTGTTGTGAGTGTTTGGTACAAAGGCAGAGGAGATCGTTAGAAATACATCACTTTCAGGAACCTCACTGGAGAGCAATAGGCCCTGAGATATTTATCCAAACTACAGCTTTAAAGATATGGGTTAATTAGTGAAACAACAGTTTTTCTGCAATCCCTAACTGATACGTTATATACATATCACAGATTGTTATATACATACTCTGATCAACCTAGTTATCTGATTAATTAAATTTATGGTAATTGAACTGCATATTGTGTGCATGAATCTTGTCAATACCAGTATTTAGTGAATGTGTGGGACTTACTGTCTGATAACTTTTACACTAGAATTTCTAACTTGAAAAGACAAAAATGGCTGTGTTCCTCCATCCCTAAACTGCCTATGACATAGGCTTAGAAATAGCAAGAATGCAACGCAGAGTGAATTCAGTGTATACTTGTCCATTTTTACTAGCTTTGTGATGTCTTTTTTAAAGCATTTATTGTCTTTGTAACCCACTTGGTCTCCAGAGGTTCTGGGTTTGAATGCCACATGGGACCTTGAATTGGAAAAAAGAGGGTCTGAACTTTTAGAATTTGGGGAGGGGCCATAGAGCACATACATTGCACACTAAAGGATCCCCGGAATCTTCATTTGTGTTGGGAAAAGGCTCCTACTTTAAACCCTGGAGAACTGTTGCCAGTCAGTGCCTATGCTACTAAGCTATAAGACAGCTTCCTATGGTCATTGCAAATATAGCTAGCGGGTTTCTTAACAAATTAAAACAGAAGTGCTCTGAGGACCAGTATGAGCCTGCAGGCTGGACAGAAGTATTGGGAAGCTGTGCATTCCCAAATCCAATTGCAAGAGTCATAGTTTGTTTCTGCCACTATTCTGCATCTCCTCTAGCAGCCTGAGCCTAGATATGCTTCCGCAGTTCAGTGGGGTTATTTTCCAAGGAAAGTGTACCTTGGATTTCAGCCTAAGCTGCAGTCCTTCACTTTGTCCAGTATGTCTAAGGCAGGGTTTCCCAAACTTGGGTCTCCAGCTGTTTTTGGACTACAATTCCCATCATCCCTGACCACTTGTACTGCTAACTATCAACCTCCCATCAACCTCTGGGGATCAGTATTGACCACTTTGGGAAACCTTGATGTACACCGAAGGCTCCAGGTTTCCATGCAGAAGGTCCAGGTTCTCTAGGTAGCGCTGGGAGAGTTCCCAGCACAAAACCCTGAAATGCCGCCATCAGTCTGTGGAAACAGCACTAAAGTAGATGCTCTGATTCGGGATAAGGTAGTTTCCTATGAAGATTTTTGTGAGCCTTCAGCTGCAGTCTGGAGTTGTGCAGTCCACTCTGGTTTATCATCTCATCTGCTGTTTGTGTAAACTAGTTCAGAGTGTTAGGTTTCGAAGTTCAAATCCCCATTCAGAGTCACTCCATACTGTATGTGACACTGTTTGACCGATGACTACTTTAGCCCTTCACTGCTTGCCCCTAAGTTTCTGGGAATCCACATCTCCTCTTCATCTTTTGAGTTTAACCATGGAAGACCTGCAGTATATAAATATGGAGTGACTTACAGCTGGATATAGTTACGTCAGGGATGGGAACCTATGGCCATCAGCCCCAGCAGCATGACCTCTGTTTAGCGTATTTTTCGCTCTATAGGACGCACTTTTTCCCCTCCAAAAATTAAGGGGAAATGTGTGTGCATCCTATGGAGCGAATGCAGGCTCCTTAGCTTCAGCGATAGCCACACGAAGCCTCCGAAGCGCAGCAGGAGTGCTCCCTCCGCGCTCCGGAGGCTTCGCGTTGCTTTCGCTGAAGCCTGGAGAGCTGTCTGAAGCCTGCGGAGCGCAGCGGGAACTCGCACTGCGCTCCAAAGGCTTTTGGTTCCTTTTGCTGAAGCCGGAAGAGCAAGACTCTCCTGGCTTCAGCAGAGAGGGAGAGCTGCGCAGCGCCCCTTCAGCGAAGTGGGAGGAGAAAGGGGAGGGGCTCCGTTTCTTCTGCCGCTTTGCTGAAGGGGCGCTGAGCAGAGAGGGGGAGAATTTTTTTCCCTTGTTCTCCCCCTCCTATGGTCCGGTGCATCCTATAAAGCGAAAAATACGGTATGTTTAAAAGTGTGCCTTGGAAATTGCAAGCTTTTTAGGTTCCCTTGGTTTCTTTTGCTTGAGTAGATGGTTTTCCGCACAGATGGTTACTTTCAGTCTCCTTCATGCAGAGTGACAGGTGTGCTGTCTTTTTGAATATTAATTGCAAGAGGAAGAATTGGGTCAAAATGAAATGCTCCAGGGGTCAGGTGCACAGCACACTGGAAGCCATGAAAACATTTGCTGCTGTGTTGGAGAAAGATAAGGTGCCTATGTTCTGAACGCAAATAAGTGTGGGGGACACAGTTCTGTTCTGTCCACTCCCCAAGCTCTCAGCCTTCATGCTTCTTTTGCTGGGGGTGGACAGTAGCAGCCAAGTATAGCAGAAAGGGTTAGTGAAAAGGGTGCTGATAAATTTTTATATTTTAAAAAAATTGCTGGGATATGTTGGCTGAATGCATACGTGGTTTCTATTAGACCTTGCACTCTCACAAACTAGGATGCTCCTGGTAAGGCTTAGTTTCCAGACCCTTGATCATCTTGGTTGCCCTCTTCCACACATGTTCCAGCTTGTCAACATCCTCCTTAAACTGTGGTGCCTAGAATTGGATACAGTATTCTAGGTGTAGTCTGACCAAGGCAGAATAGAGTGGTACTATTACTTCCCTTGATCTGGACGCTATACTTCTGTTGATGCAGCCTAGAATAGCATTAGCTTTTTTTGCTGCTGCATCACACTGTTGACTCTTCTTAAGCTTGTGGTCCACCAAGACCCCTAAATCCTTTTCACATGTACTGCCAGTAAGCCAGGTATCCCCCATCCTATATTTGTGCATCTGGTTCTTCCTGCCTAAGTGCAGAACCTTACATTTCTCCCTGTTGAAATTCATTTTGTTAGCTTGCGCCCAGTTCTCCAGTCTGTTAAGGTCATTTTGAATTCCTCCAGCTACACTTTGATATGTCACTGAGTTCTAAAAAGAAAAGGCATTTAAGGAGGATTGTTTATAGTGCTTCTTCTGAAGAAATTAATCTTCCTAGGAAATCAGGACATTGTGTAGCCTACAGGTCAGGAGTTGCTGGTCTCTTTCAGCCTGAGGGTTGCATTGGTTGTTAGCCACAGCATCTATGGCAGCTCTTCTCAGAACTGATTGAGCATTCCAGAATAAAATTGTTAAGATAATGCAGCATTGTTGGGTTTTTCCTTACTGCTTCAACACACAATCTGGCTATTCTTGAGTAGCTTTAGCACCCTTTTGTTACTGGTAATGTTTTTATGGTTTAAAAGCCTTACTGCTATGCAGGTTGGCTTGTGTCTATAATAGTTCAGTAAATATAAACCAAATAAACATTGATAGAGCAAAGTACAGCATGTCTTGGTCTGGAAGTGCAGCCATTTTGTTCCGAATGAATCAGGTGTCACTCCTGCATGTGTTTTCTTCTCTTCCCCTGCAGATCTTGCTCATCTCAGACTATTTCTACGCCTTCCTGCAGAGGGAGTACTACCTCACTCACGGAATCTACTTAATCCGAAAAGACAGGACAGACCCCATGCTGGTTCTCAAATAAAGTTGGCATCTGATGCGACTGCGGGAACAGACAACGGATGATACTTGGGGAGGGGTGGGGAGATACCTTTTTTTGCGTATGGTGAACGGGCTCCTGTTTGGGGAATAACCAATTCAGTGCTGGTACAAAGCGTGATGCAGAGAGCATGAGAACAGGTTGAACAGCCCACCTGGGTGGCCCACAGCCGCATCAGAATCTTCTTGTCACCGCTGCGGATGCCACTCATCAGTTCTGGATAATTCCTCGGGACTTGATGAAATGAATTTGAACTGACACCAAGGAGGGTCTTGCATCCAGGCAAGTGTCAAGGCCATGGGTGGTTTTTATTATTATTATTATTATTTCTTGGGGAAACTCCTGGGAATTTTATCCTTGAGGAAAGGAATAACTTCAGCAAGTGTTTATTTGGTTCCTCTTGCTGCTCTGCTTCCATTGCTTGAATTGGCAGCTCATCTGCCTGATGTACAGGGATCCTTGCGCTCTCGGGAGAGAATGGGCAGCTACTCTTGGACACTTATTCTCCTTGCACTGATACTGGAAACTGGGAGGCCCCAAGTATTCTGTGAGCAGTTTTGTGCTCTGGACAAATGGTCAGTTTGATGTGCGTCAGAGTAGAGCTGCCCAGTGGAACCAGCCTGGGAGACTTGGAGATTTGCATTCTGCTGCATGTAACCCAAGAATTCAGAGGACGTTTGGCGGAATCACCAGGTGGATCAAACTTGTTCACTTTTCTTTAACGGGGAAACACTATGTACATGCAAACGAATTATTCACGTGCAGTCTTAGGAAAATGAAAATTAAGAGTTACAGGAAACCCAAAGTGAATGCATGTTGACCAGAGAGGTCATGGTTGGGCTACATAATCCATTCAGCTTTTAAGATTCATAGGAAAATGATTCTTCCAAGCTCTTCCCAACCTAAGATTTGAGGCCAGAAAGCACAAAGTGGGAGCACTGTTAATGGAATGTTTGGGCCCAACAGTAGTTATAACCATTACATATTCTACCCAAAGTGTTACTGTTTTAGTAGGAGAAGCAGTAAATTGTGACTGTATTAGAAAAGCAGCTATGCAAAAATGGCTACCCCATCCCACCCCCTTTTAATGCTTGTGTGTTCAGTTGGTTCACTTCCCTTCAGTAACCAAGAGACAGGTATTTTTGTTTGGAGATGGCTGCTATTTTTAACTCTTCTAACCCAGCACAGCTACGGCTAGTTTCTTTCTCTGACATTTTAATTTTACCAATGGTGTGGTTCCCTCACCGGGTAGCCAAACAAGACCCAGCCAAACTCCTAAAGCCCAGAAGAGGCCCAGTGACAAAACCACTCCACCTTTATAACTATAAGCAGAAGAGATTAATTTCAGACCCACTGAATCTGCAATTTAATGTTCCCTCTGTCATTTTTATTTTATTTTTATTTTTTTTGCAAAGTTGCTCTACAGGCTATAGCTTCCTTTCTCTTACAGTGTATTAAAGCAATCTTTCAGAAGGGATTTTTTAAAAAATAAAAATAAAAAAGCTTGCCTTATTAAATTGCACTTTTAGTGATTTTCTAGAACAGGGCTGGGGAAGTTCAGACCCAGGGGCCTTCTTGGAATGCGCCTTTGAACTCTGATGAGCAAGAGGTATTGTCTGGATGGAAGAGAGAGGTGTGCGAAACTAGCCTACCTTACAAAGGCAAAATTTATATTCATTGCTCTGTCCACTTTTTGCCTATGGCCCCACCCACCATAAGATGTGGCCCCCGAAGGTTGCCAAGAAAGGAATGTGACCTTTGGCTGAAAAGGGTCCTCCACCCTTAATCTAGAAGACCTCCATAACAGAGTGACTTTTACCTTGTCTCAAAGAAGTGCATGGAGACTATGGTACTTGAGTTGTGAGTTTTGAAGGGCTTTCCGAGGAAGACTCTCTTTCAGCTCAACTGTACAGGTGGGTTGGGGGCACAGTGTAACTCAAGCAATATTCCGACGACATTTCCACTCCTGACTTCTGTGTGCTCCCTGTACCACCTGTTGGATCTGGTCTTGTTCTCTCTTTCAGGGTTCATCTGAATTTAGGGCAGATAATATTTTGGGTTTGTCCATCAGATGGCAGGGGGTGATTCCTGATGCTTTCGAGGAGAGCCTTACAGTAGCAGCAGGGAAAGCTTGTTACCTTTATTTCCCCCTTTTTGTCTCCCCCTACACACCTTAAAATAAAATAAAAAAGCCACCAACTCTCAGCAGCTTGGACAGGGTGACAAGGAGCTCTTACCTTCCTTCTTGAAAAGATGTAAGCAAAGGTGGATTTAGGGGACCATGACTGGTGCGGTCGCACTGGGTGCAGGTTGCCACCAGGGGCACGGCAACTATGATTGACAATGGAGTGTGAGAGGTGAAGGGGCGCCGAATTTTGGCATCGCACAGGCTGCCACTGAAATTTGAGACCCCAAGATCCGCCATTGATGCAAGCGTGTATGATGAGCACTTCTAAAAGCTGAAAGAGGTCAGATGCTCCCTCACCCCACCACTGCCCTTGTGCCTCCTAAATGACCACCTCCCAATATGCCACCAGTAAACAAGGTGATGAATTGAAGGTTGGCTGTTTCAGGGCCCCACCACCCTTATGTTCGTGCTAACTGCATGTGTATAGACTCAGTGCATGCACCCAGGTTGGGGTGCAGGATCCTGTACCGGGATCCAGCTCATCCCCCACTTTCTTGCATGCACTTCCACTCCAAGCAACCTGACCAAGGTTCAGAAAATTCTGACGAAAAATGGCAGTCATAGCGGTTTAAACACCGTGCATTGTGAGGCAGGCATCTTATATTTGCAACCGTTTTTGTGTCTTACCAAGGCATTTTATAAATGTATGCTATTGGCCGCTCGTGTGAAAAAATTCAAGGGTATTGCAAGGATGTAGCTTTTTCTGGTTTGGATAAAATTGGGGGATTTTAGATTCCTATTTTAATCAGCCATTTACCGAGGGCATGTTTTGCAGCACAACACTCTTGGGTAGATTGATGCCTCCCTGGTTGAGCCTGTTTCCCAAAAGAAATATATCAGTTTTCAGCACTCAACAGCAGCAGAAGACAATAGACGGGGGGGGGGAGGGAGCCTCTGTGAGTGTTGCATGTGTTTATGAAGTACTGCTGCATCTGTTTGATGTGCTAGTGTGTGTGTGTGTGTGTAAGTGTGTAAGTGTAACAGAGAGGCTGAGAGGACACATTCAAACCATGCATTTATCATAGTCTCTGGTTTTGTAGTCTCTGGCTTGGCTCACCGTAGTGCTCTTCTCAAGGCATGATCACCTGTCTGCGAGAACAGTGGACTACAATATAGGGTTGTCGTAAGCCAGGCATTACTAAACTTGGCCCTCCAGCTGTTTTGGGACTACTATTCCCATCATCCCTAACCACTGGTCCTGCTAGCTAGGGATGATGGGAGTTGTAGTCCCCAAACAGCTGGAGGGCTAAGTTTGGCCATGCCTGTGTAAGCCATTCTGCCTCAGCGTTACCATCATCCTTTGGGAGCAGTATGGGAATCGCAAGAACGAATGACACTGTATGCCTAGTCTACTTTTTGAAACAAGGTCAAAAATAATAAAATAAAGATGGCCCACCTTACAGGGTTTGGCATAAAGGTTGCTAGGATATGTGACATGCTTTAACCAACGTAAAAGTGAAGCATAAATACTATTATAGAGCTGTGGTTAAATGCTGTCGTTTGTTTAAAACAGCTGGTTCAGCCCAGCTGTTGAACATCCCCGATTGTGACTGATGCTTCAGAATGTCACAGTCCACCGAACAAAATGGATGTCCTTCATTTGAGACAACGCAGTCCAAATGTATCACTTATTTAGGGGGAAAAGCATAAGCTGGCAGAGCCATGTGTCAGCATTACCTGATAGCTTTTGGCTTTCAAAATGGCTGCCTTGTCAGAAGACTTGAGCCCTTGGTTGCAAACGGGAAAACTGATCAATTGACAGAAAGATTACCTTGGTCAGCAATACAGTTACTTTCCCTCTCAGCTGCTCTGCCCCTTTCACTTATGGGCGTTTTGAGGATCCATGCTGTCTTTGTAAACTGGAGAATGACTGGTGCATTATTCTATTTAGGACTGAGAGTGGAATGATGGTCTAATGGTATTTATATTATTTGCAGTACATGAGAGATAATTGGAAGCTGGCATTGGAAGTGTGCACGTGTAATGGTTAGTTGAGAGTGTCTCTAGTCCGTCCTTACCCAAGGGCTATTAAAACCTTTTAGCGAAATGTAATTAATGTAACATAATATTTCCCCCTGCTTTAGCTCGGCGGTGTCCTGATTCTAGAGTTTCTCTCCCCATCCCCCTCGTTTTCATCCTCTTAAATCCTAATCTGGGCTGGCATGCAGAAGCCCTGGAGCTGCAGCATCTTGGCACTGAGCGGTTGCCATGGCATCAGCCATTTTGTTTCCCATGTGAACCACGTAGAATAATTTGAGGCTTGCACTTGTCCTTCTCCAATGCAGGTGGCCATTTTTGCAGAGGGTCAATAACTTGCTAGCCTGTAACAGGGAAATAAAAAAGCAAAGGCTGCACACATACCCCCCAAGAAGTGAAAAAGGAGGTTGTTTAGGGGGAGAGGAAAAGAGAAAGAGAAACAGGTGTGTTAGAACGAGAGGAAAAGGCAAGTCAAGAAGCAGGAGAATGTTTGGTGTGGATTTGGTACAGAATTATAGGGCAAGTTTTAGACCCAACCTATGTCATCGGACCTGTTGCTTACCAACGCGGATCATAGCCAACACATGCAATGAAAGATGGATGGCAAGCAGCTGGCAATCTTCCTTTTAGAGCATCTTACTATTGCTGATCTCATGGAGGAATCTTTGATGAGCTTCCAAAAAACCCTAGGGTTTCTCACACCGCAGTTTGTGAATGGCAGGAGTTGAATTTGGACCTGGATTCCTAATGACTGTACTAGCACGCCATCCCAAATTAGTTTGGGTCCATAAGCTCTGGACAGGTCAAACTCAGGCTTCCCAAGCAGGGCAAGGGCTATGAGGAGTAGCAATGTACTGAATTGGGATGACTTTTAACAGGGAAGGGTTTGTTCTAATAACGAGATTGCTTTCCTACACATGGAAGGATCTGTACAGCAGGCTGTCAAGCTGGCAGGCTATAAAAGCTATACGGCATGAATAAATTGGTGCCAGCAGCCATGGGGAAGTGGCTTCTGCCTGCACCGAGGAGGATGAAAGTGTTGATGAGCTATTTTCTCACAGAACGGAAGGCATGGTTGCACAAAGCGGGGGGGGGGGGGGGGAGAGACTGGTGTGTTCAGAGGCTCCCATCCAGATAGGAACTACATTGCTTCCCTGTACGACTGGTACTATCCAATTCGGTTCCAAGATTTTAATTGTAAACCTATTGCTGGTCGACATGCTGCTCTCAGCAGTTTTTCTTGTGGGCGTGATGTATTTTGTGAATCTGCTCAAGGAAAGAAGTTGGCATTTGGCAGCAAATTCAGTCTTAACTTTCGTAAGCATATTTCTAACTTTTATGGCTGCAACCGTAGGCTTTAAAGGGCATTTGCAATTGCGGGTGAATTCTAAAAAGCCAGGAGGAATTCGGGGGGGGGGGCTCTCTGCCTTACTCACTGGTCCTATGAGAAGCAAAAGTAGAATAAATGGTGCAAATTGACAATTTGCATCACTTATACTAATAATTTATTATTTATACCCCGCTCATCTGGCTGGGTTTCCCCAGCCACTCTGGGCAGCTTCCAACAAAATATTTAAAATACAATAAAACATCAAACATTAAAAACTTCCCTAAACAGGGCTGCCTTCAGATGTTTTCTAAAAGTCAGGTAGTTGTTTATTTCCTTGACATCTAATGGGAGGGTGTTCCACAAGGTGGGCGCCACTACTGAGAAGGCCCTCATGGTGTTGAGACCTTTGAGCCTATGCAGAATGTACAGTTACGCTGTCAACATCAGTTAGAGCATGTAGCCTGGCTTCTCATAGATCTCCCAATAGCAGCAACTGTGAACTTGAAGGCAAGTTTCAAAGATACAGGAAGCATATGTGACACAAGACCTCATAGGTCTCATGTATCACACTGCTCTCATGAGAAGATCTCCTTTGGGAGCTTTCTATATTTACAGGAGCAATGCCTAACTTAGCACGACCAAATCTGTTGCTGTATTTCTCTTCCTTTAAGAGACCTAAAGTTCAGCTTTTCCCCTTTGCCTCTTCTGTGTGGTCTTACTGGTACCTGTGCAGAATGGCACGGTTCTTCCCACTTTCTGCTTTGCTCATGTGGCAAAAGGAATGAAATTACTAGTGGCACCAAACGGCTCGATTTCATTTTTTGTGTGTGCAGCCCTTTCTGAGCACCTGAAAGGGCTAATAGTCGAAGAGGTTTACAGTAGCCAGTGAGCCTCATGCCTCCCCATCACTGCAGTGGAGCTCAAGAACAAGAACAAGAACTACATTACAGCTTGGTTCCTTGGGGTAGTGAGGAAGTCCTCCAGGCACCTATGAGTCTCAACCAGCAAGGCTAAGGGCAAGGGACGTTGGGAGTTATAGTCATAGAGGTTCCCAATCCCTAGACAGTAACAAGGGAACAGGTCTAATAGGCCCAGAAGCCACCTTCTGGTTTACTAAAAAAAACCCAGTGGTTCCATTAGCTAAATACATTCTCTAGGGCTGCAGTGTGTAGATGTGCAATTCTCTTCCCGGGGCTAGAAAGGGGTTAGTTTAATCTCCCACTTGCTAGTAAAACTGAATTACTGTGTCACGATATGATGCACATCTAAACACTGTGTCACTGACATGAAAATTTTGGAAAGCTCTGCTCCAGGGCTACACCATTGCACAGAGGTTTGTGCACATGTTCCATTTACAACTCCATTTACACTGCACAACTAGGTTCAGCATTTCCGTGGAAGTTTGTGGCACAAGGACACAAGCAGAGAACAGGCATGCTGTCACGACTCCTCGTCACCAGCTTTCAGTCTGACTGTATAGGACGTCTCAGATTGGGGGTAGGTGAAATCTACTGCTCTGACAACAAGACACAATTTTAACTTATCTTTATTTATATAGTTATTTGTATAGATTCAACTGGGTGGGGAGTTTTTCCTGTCATACACACACGTTTTTGGTATCATAAATTTAAAAAAGAGAGGAAAAAAGCAATATAAATCAGTACATTCCTTGAGTGAATGGTCTGCTTGCCACAATAGGACAAAGAAAATTAGAAAAAAGGAAAAGAAACTCGTGCATGCAAGAAAGGAGAGGGGCTGGCTTTAAAAAACGAAACAAAAACAATCCTAAAAAGGCAAGTATAAATATTGACAGAGACACACAGCACAGGGTACGGCAGATCTGTGAAAATTAAGCTAATTCCACGCTCACCTCTACTACGTTTTAAAGTGCAAAGAAGCTTGGGCTTGGTTTGTTTGTTTTTCAAAATCTACATAATACAAGCAAATTATATTCCCCCGTCGTGCTTACAAAATAAAATAAATCTAAGAGATATACATTATACACAGTCCTGTAGAAGACGCCTACATCTACTCTGTAGCACCAAGAATTGATATGCAAGTAATTAAAAACGCAAGAGCAGTGGTAGTTATTTGTTTTTGTTTGTTTGCCATCAGATTTCTGGCCCTTTAATAAAAGTTCAGTGGATAAGCCCCTCCCCTTGCTGTAGCGGTGGCGTTTTCCTTCCTCCGCCTGCCATAAGCTCCATCAATTTGGCATTGGACTAAGAAAAAAGGACATGATGACAACAGAGACAGAAAAGGAGACAGAGAAAGCGCACGCAGCAGGGAAGGAAGGGGGGTCCACACGGGGGGGTCAAGGGCAAGGAAGTAGAGACTTGTGGGTCACGCAATCATACACACACAGAACTAGCTTGGTCTGTTGCACTGCAAAGGTGGAGGCACACCAGTTGCTTTTTGTGCTGCTCCCGAGCCACAGGCCTCTGTCTGCACTGGTGTGCCAAGGGGGGGCAGGGGGAGTGTTGGGGAGGCAGGGATGTCAACGCAACAGTTTGTGGAGTCAGTCCTCTGGTGCAGACAGGCGCTCAGTAGCCAAAGGTCTCCTGCGAGGCGTAGACCATGTAGAGGAAACCGTCTTCGTCCTTCTCTTGCTCATAGATCTCAGAGATAGGGGTGGAAACGCTCACCATGCTGTGCTGGTTCACCAACAGGAAGAAGGCCTGGGTGGGATTCAGCTGCAGCCGGCGACTGGTGGAGAGGGGCAGAAAGAAGTACAGGATTAATCAATTTATTCCATTTCTGTGCCGCCCTTCGCCTGAGGGTCACAGGGCAGTTTACAGTAGATCAACACAAAAACACACAAACCAAAATAACAACATACCCGAGCACACAGTTAAAGGGCCATAGGTTGTTTACCGTATTTTTCGCCCTATAGGACGCACCGGCCCATAGGACGCACCTAATTTCCCCCCCAGGCGCGGGGCTGGGATGGGGGAAGCCCAAGCTTTCCCTGACCCCAGCCCCCAGAACATGCAGCTCTCCGCAAGCCGTGGGAGCCCAGCGCCGGGCTAGCAGACAGACCTGCACAGTGGAATCCAATTCACTTATTTGTTCAGACCCAAAGATGCCACAAATAGCTCAAAAGAGAGAGATGGCATCTTTTGGTGGCAAACCTGGTCGGCATCTGGAGTGCCTACAGATCTGATGATGGTCTAGATTCAGGGAAATATCCTTTCTGCTTCCCCCAAGCAGCAGCACTACCTGCTGTGCCTTCAGCTCATTAAGTCAGTGAATGATGAGAAGCCATGCTGCACCCTTTGCAGCTGCCTCATCACCCTTCTAATTCATAGAAGAGGACTGCCCTATCCCCATGTCCTACTTTAGGAAGCTAGTTAGAAGGACAAGCTGTTCCCATGCCAAAAAAATAACCCTTGATTTGCACTGTCAGGAGCAGATCACAGCTGGCTGCTTTGAGGCCTTTCACTTACCGGATTATTTTTACCAATTCACTCATGTTGACATGGTCAGGGACTAGGAATTTGGTCTTATCCAGCACAGGCAGCTGCTTCTCCCCCTTGTATCTTTCAATAATGACCTGATGAGAGAGAAATGGGCGCAGTCAGGTTTCTTCTTATCCAGATCTATCACGGCAGCCCTTAAGGAGACAGCCTTTCAAACAGCAAACAAACCCAGGGATGTGAAGATAATTAAAAATCAAGAACCAAACCACATCAAAGCTTTTCCCAATTGGCACCTTGAAGTCAGGAGTGGCTTCTGTCTGGTTTTACAAGAACCCCTTTTGAAAGCTGTACTGTAATCAACAAATTGAATGCTGACTCCACATTCGGTCTTGCTCCTCTCTCCTTCAGGTTGCTTGCGCCCACCTTCTTAAAACTTATTTTAAATGATAGCCTGAACATTCAGTC
Organism: Podarcis liolepis; assembly: GCF_965112155.1. Taxonomy (NCBI): domain Eukaryota; kingdom Metazoa; phylum Chordata; class Lepidosauria; order Squamata; family Lacertidae; genus Podarcis; species Podarcis liolepis. Next base: position 28,755,710 of record NC_139559.1, read on the forward strand.
ATTAGTATGTTTGTTCCGTATCTTATTTGTAAAAGCAGACAAATGAAAAGTTAAAAAGAAAATGATTTCCATGATCTAGAACGAAAGCCAGCAATTTTTTTAAAAAAGTGTTTTATTGGCTCATTCACTGCTCAAATTATATGTGCCTGTCCATAGCCTTAGCATCAGTGAGAATTCAGTAGGCCCACATCCCCTTTGGTGTTGTGTACAACACAAAATGTATGCCAGTGCTCACAAACAGGAGAATCTTCTGAATCAATAAAGGCAACAAGATGGTGCAACAGCCACTCAGCAGTGAAACACAGAGATGGCACAGCTCTGTGGCATGATGATGGTGGTGGTGGTGACAAATAATTTATGTATTTATACATACATACATACATACATACATACCCCTGCCCATCTGGCTGGGTTTCCCCAGCCACTCTGGGCGGCTTCCAACAAAATATTAAAATACAATAGTCCTTCAGATATTAAAAGCTTCCCTAAAGCTTTCGATGATGACATGGAAGGACCACCAAGTTGATATTTAAAAGGCAAATGTGAAGGCGCTGGCTTTAAGCAGCCAGCTCAGATTTGCTGAGTCTCCATCTTTTCCCCTCCCAAATCTCAGATTTTGAAATGCGCCCACTGGTTCAACCCCTGGACAGAAGCAATCCTTTTAAGCATCAATATTTGCTAGTGTCACAAACTCAAAGCCACACAACTGCCATTTTTTAAAAATACAGTGGTACCTTGGGTTACAGATGCTTCAGGTTACAGACTCCGCTAACCCAGAAATAGTACCTCGGGTTATGAACTTTGCTTCAGGATGAAAACAGAAATCACACAGCAGTGGCGTGGCATTAGCAGGAGGCCCCATTAGCTAAAGTGGTACTTCAGGTTGAGAACAGCTGCAGGTTAAGAACGGACCTCCGGAACGAATTAAGTTCTTAACCTGGAGTACCACTGTACTATGAAATAAAAGGTATCCCTGATGGGGCTTTACAGAGGGGCAGGGCTGCTTCATTCACAGACCTGCCATGCATGGAAGCCAAAGCAAAAGATCGAGGGTCAAGCAGACCACAATGCCGGCCTGGAGCTGGCACAGCAATTTGTTGTTTTTTGTTGTTGTTGTTTTTATAAGTTTTTATTGTTAAAATAGTTCATCATTAATACACATATACAAGCATACAAACATACATTTCATACAATCCTTAAAAGTGTTCAAACATACTTATATTCAATCCCACAAATAATTGCTTTCCCCATCACCATCCACCACCCCTCACCCCACCTTTGTGTTTGACTTCCAATCTACTCAATTACAATTTCTTTCCACTTCTGTTACTTTCTTTCACACACCTTTAGCCTAATTTCATACTTCTTTTTCTATTACACATTGTTATCCATCTTATTTGATATTTCAGTATTTGAAACAGAACTTGTTTATTCTAATAGGAGTTCTGATTTTTCGATATGATTTTGCAAGTATCTTTTAAACACCTTCCAGTCCCTATCTATCTTTTCTTTTGAAATCCTTCCATGTGGGAAAATGATTGCTTGTACATGAGAGCATGATCATTTTCCACACTTCCAATTTCTTCCATTGTTTTGGATATATTGTAATACTCCAATAATTTGGCAAGCCACTCTGTTTTTGTCGGTATTATACCACTTTTCCAGTTTTTCGCAATCAATAGTGAACAGCAATTTGGCACAGATTGGGCTCAATACCATTTAACAGCAGCAGCGGGGCTGGCTTCAGAACTAACAGATCCTGCCCTTTCTCTGGAAAGCCCTGATTTGGAGGGTTTCGTTGGCTGCCACTGGCATGGATCCCACCAGCTGCCCTTCTGCTCACTCTGCAGGTGAGGGATGGATGCCGCTCACTCCATCACCACCCCAGTGCAACGGGGCTTGGATTGTCCTTGGAGGGAAAAACCAGATAGCTGGGCAAGATGAAGTTAACAGTGGACACTTAGGTGCCCTTGGCATGCTCATAATAAAGGCAGGCCTGAGTGCCCATCTTTCAAGGGCCATTTCTAGCTACTGGCAATAGTGGTAGACTGCCTTTGTAGGCCTGTTAGTTAATAGCCACTGAAAGACTTTTCTCTGTGAATTGATCTAATTTGCTCCTTTGCAGGGTAAAGCCATCTGTAAGAACAGCCACCACAACATCCTGGAGCTGCGCAACCCTGTTAATTGCATGCAATTTTGAAAAGAAAAGTTTTCTTTTATCTGCCCGGAACCTGCTGCCAATCACTTTTGCTGGATAATTCTACGCCACGAGACCGGTTTTAGTGTACGGAGTGACATTTTCGTCTAGTCAGCTCTAGACAAAAGCAATTGTGGGCCAGAGAAAGGGAACAACTGCCAGGCAATGTGGGAATCACATCTGCTCTGCGTATCTTGGGATATGAATTATTCAACCACTGTGCCCGTACATGAAGTGTGTCTCTTATTAGATAGGAAGCAGCCAGAGAATAGGCCAAAGAGTAAATGCAAGCAGGCAGTGTGCACTGTACCCAGCACAGAGTGGTAGTCACAAACAGAGGCTTTAGCAGACATGCAGTAGTGGTTGTAATATTGGCTTCCTACTGAATCAGTTGTAGAGCACATGCAATGCATGCAGAATGTGCCAGGTTCCATGACAATTTCCAGGCAAGACAGGGAAAGACGAAACCCACTGGCAGTCAGAGTGGGCAACAGTGACAATGCTAAATGGGCCAGTGGTCTGACTCTATATGAAGCAGCTTCTGACCCAGAGGCATCTACTCACTGAAGGTACCAGTCTCAGTCTGCTTATCTAGGAAGGCACATGGCTGCAGACTTGCCCCAGAAGTAGAAAAGTGTGGCATCTGCACTCAACTCATGGACATCAGGGCAAGAGTGGTGTCTGGGCAGGCCCTGTGGCGTTGCCCTGCTCCTGCTCCCGTGTATGTGTGAGAGTCCTCTATGTGAATAACACATGAAGAGGAGTAGAATGTGAAACAAAGGATGATAACCATGTCAGAATGATGGTGGGGTTGTGGAGTCAACATGTTCTATTTATCTTATGTTAAGAAAAAGCTCGGGCCTCCAGTTGACAGCTAGAGTATCAGAGAAAAGGGGTTAAGCCTAACTGTTCCCTGGATATACTAGCTTTTCCCATGCAGAAGAGTACTCAATCATTATATACCCTATATATACACACACACACCTAAAAAGCTTTTATACAAACTGAAAGCATAGTTCAACTCTAAGCAGTAAGTGGATTTTGTTTTTCACCTACATGTACGGTATACGCCAGTGTACTGGAAGAAGCAAGGATCACAAGTGTCAAAGCAATGATTCTTCAGCATCAACTTCAATTGACTGGTCATGTTGTACAGATCCCTGATTATCGTCTTCCAAAGCATCTACTCTATTCCGAACTTAAAAATGGAAAGCGTAATGCTAATGGTCAACAAAAGAGGTTTAGAGACTCTCTTAAGGCAAATCTTTAAAAATGTAGTATAAACACCGACTGGCCTGCGAGCACTCCAATCGCAGAACAGCCTTTACCAAAGGGGTCATGGACTTTGAAGACACTCGGACTCAGGATGAAAGGGAGAAGAGGAAGGCATGTTTGGCAAACCCTCACCGTGATCAACTCCTGCCTGGAAACCTACGTCCCCACTGTGGAAGGACATGTGGATCCAGAATTGGCCTCCACAGTCACTTACGGACTCAAATGTTAAGACCGTGTTCATGGAAGATAATCTTACTCAGCTACGAGTGATCACCAAAGAAGAAGATTATGCATCCATCATACATATACAGTCATACCTTGGGTTGAAGTAGCTTCAGGATGAATATTTTTGGGTTGTGCTCTGCGGCGACCCGGAAGTAATGGAGCGTGTTACTTCTGGGTTTCGCCACTAGCGCATGCGCAGACACTCAAAATGACGTCACACACATGCGTGGAAGCAGTGAATTGCGACCCGCGCACGCACAGACGCGAGTTGCGTTTGCTTCAGGATGCGAACGGGGCTCTGGAACAGATCCCGTTCGCATCCAGAGATACCACTGTACATATATGTGCATTTGTATGTATGTGAGATACATATGTGTATACCCTCCTGCCTCTCATAACCAAATAAACTGCTCGCTAATCTTGTTATTCTCACAGTCCTTACTTGCATATTCTTGTGATCACTGAAATCTAATGTGCCAACCCTGCCTGCATTTATCTATTTACAAACTGAGCTGAGCAGAACCTGCTGCCATGAGTATGCCCCCCGCCCCACCACAAAAGAAATGTCTTCTGAGGTTTCTGACAATCCTCTGGAGCAGATGTGGAAGGGGTTCATGTGGAAAGTACCACTGTGCAGGCAGCAGTCCTTGTGCTAAATACAACCCAGTATGCATCTGAATGAATACCAGTTACTGGGGGACATTAATGGCACAGGGTGGGTGTTGCTGCATTCATGTGGGCTTCCCAGAGGCATCTGGTTTTTGTTTCATCAACCCCTTTTGGGGAATTAATTTGATTCAGTGTTGGCCATATGTTCCGTATTTTATGATGTTTTGATGCTTGTGTAGTACACTTCCATGGTATTTTTCTCAGGCGTTGGCAGCTTACAAATACTCGTATAAATAAATAAAAATCTGGCTGGTTAATATTAGAGAAGAATGCAAGATTGGATGGGCCTCTGGTCTGCTCCAGCTTCTTAACATCATTTCATTTACAGACCCGAGAAGCTATATAGGTACCTAATGGGGAAGGCCCTGATCCCCAATTACTGATGTGTGGGAATGGTTTGGTTTGCTCGCTAGTTAGGAAAAGGAACTCTGCACATCCTCAGTAGTTCCGCTGCTTCACTAGATGACCCTCACGGTCCCTTCCAACTCTACGATTCTATAGATGCTCAAGGGCTGGGCCCCAAAACTGAAAACAGGTTCTGGGGCTGAGTTCCAGCTGAATGCTGATCCACCCTCATTCACTCCCCACTTTCAGTCCAGATTTTATTTTTATCTCTCCTTCTAGGAACAGAAGTGCTACTTCAACAGAAAAATGTCTGAAGCCTTTTTTACAGATAATAAATGAAGTTATTGTGCAAATGCATGATTGTTTGCAAAAAAAAGGGGGGAGGGTGTCCTAGTGTAAGAATTGGCCTTAAAAGATCAGGCTAAGGTCCATCTGGCCCAGACGTCCATCTGAACCACTGCCAACCAGCTGCCTTTGGGAAGAGCCAAGAAGCAAGGCAATCAAATACATGTTCAGGGCACTGAATCACGTCTGTTCAATGTCTCCTTGCCATGCAGTTATTAAAAAGCATAGTGAATAATCGCCTTCAATCAGAGCCTTTTAGGAGACAATGGATGTTGCCCCTCTGCCCCTTGCCAAGGGGCCTTCCAGATGGAAGCTTATTGTAGATTTGGTGTGGCTCATGCCTGCAAAAAAATTTTTTCCCCAGCATCCACACAATGATACCACTGTCAAAATGCCAACCCATACTTTTAAAGTATTTAATCCAGATTTTCCTTCCCTGAAGAAAATCTATTAAGTAAAAGCTACCCATTATATATCTGTGGTATGGAAGCTCATTGTTTCCTTCTGTCTCTCTCTCTCCCCCCCATATATATATATATTGGTAGCTCATTTGGGGGGGGTGTATGTGTTGCCAGTCTGATAGGTGGCCTCTACTGCCACAGCCCTACTTACATTTGCTCCCTGAGTGAGTACAACCCAGCCATTTTATTTCCAGCAGCCCAAAAGACTCTAGAATGCCTAATTCCATCAACTGTTGCATAATGAGGGCATGTTTGAATTTCAATGACCTATTCTCTCAAGATCTCAACATGTGGGGGATAATTTTGGGGACTTTAATTATGGTATATAAACCAGGCTTTTATAACAACAACAACAACAACAACAACAACAACAACAACAACAACAACAACAACATCATAGTGCCTTTGCACAAGGCCTCTTCATCACTCTTGCACAAACCTTAACCGGGAAACTATCAGTTCTCAAACTTAATCCATTCTGGGAGTCCGTTCAACTCCCGAAACGGTTCGAAAACCAAGGCACAGCTTCCAATTGGCTGCAAGAGCTTTCTGCACTCAAGCGGACCCCATGTTGAACATTCGGCTTCCGAAAAACGTTTACAAACTGGAACGCTTACTTCCGGGTTTGCGGCATTTGGGAACCGATTTGTTCGGCAACTAAGCCGTTCGGGAACCAAGATGCCACTGTTTTGTGAAATGTAATAACTGAGGCTAGTAACATTTGCTTTTGCACTTGGGTGCACTATTTAGGATTTTCATTTTAAAGGTGTGCATGTACACAGAGAGATACAGAAACACCTCCGTGCGTGTCCCCAGACTGAAAAAGGGTAGTGAAGGATAGAGTGAGAGTGACGAAAGGGGTGGCACACATCTGCCTGCACAGATGGTGCTAAAGTGCCTAGCTACTGTCAACCTTCTGAGTTTAGGAAATCCTTATGTTCTACTATTAGACAAATGGAAGATGACAAGAGCACAGCATAAGCACTGCTGGCTTCAATAGCTTCCTCTCTGGATCCTCACCATTCATCTTTCTCTCTGCTAAAGTCTAATAGCAACAGTAGGAGATAAGAGGCATCCTTTTAATTACCAATCCCACCCACCACCCTCACAGGAGGAAATCATTCCTACTGCAATGAGAGTAGGCAGAGTAGGAGCCCTTGCTGTTTCTTCTGCTGCTGCCAACAGCTTGGAGATTACAGTGACAGCTGATGACATTCAGAGATGTATGGCAAGACTCTGTTTCTGCACCCGTGGGCTGAGAGGCACCCAGGAGAAGTGAATGGGAGACTGCTTACTACAGCAAATGTGCTACTCACTTAGCTCTAACAGCATCCTGGGTGCCCTAAGGGATACAGAGGTGACACAACTCCAGGCTTATTTATCTACAATCTAAGCAGTGCAGGCAGGACAAAAAATGAAGGATGGAGAGGACTTTGGTGGGGGAACAGAGAATAAGGAGATGTTGCTTTCTCTCTCAAAATTCTGGAGCCCAGGGTCATCCAATGAAACTGAGTAGAGGGAAAATCAAGACAGTCTATTAGGCTGAGGGCGGCATGATATTAAGGTAGGAAAGGGAGTTTTTTTATATACAGTGGTACCTCGGGTTACAGATGCTTCAGGTTACAGACTCCGCTAACCCAGAAATAGTACCTTGCGTTAAGAACTTTGCTTCAGTATGAGAACAGAAATTGCGTGGCGGCATCACAGCGGCAGCGGGAGGCCCCATTAGCTAAAGTGGTACCTCAGGTTAAGAACAGTTTCAGGTTCAGAACGAACCTCCAGAACAAATTACCGTATTTTTCGCCCTATAGGACGCACCTAGTTTTTTTGGGGGGGGAATAAAGGGGGGGAAATTATTTTTCCCCCCCAGCCCGAGCTTCCCCCGACCCCAGCCCCCAGAACGGGACCCAGAGCGGTGCCGAAGCTGCGTGCAGCTTTGGCATCGCTCTGGGAGCTTGTGGGGCTGGGGGAGGGGGAAGCCCTCCCACCAGCCTCCAAACCAGGTCGGGAGACAGCGGGATGGTGCGCTGCGCCTCCCCGCTGTCCCCCGAGTTTGCGGAGCTGGCGACAGGGAGGAGAAGGCTTCTCCCCCCCCGCCAGCCTTCTAACCAAGTCGGGGGACAGCGGGATGGCGGCGTTCCGCCTCCCCGCTGTCCCCCGAGCTTGTGGGGCTGGCGGTGGGGCTCTCCTGAAGCCTGCATTCACCCCATAGGACGCACACACATTTCCCCTTCATTTTTGGAGGGGGAAAAGTGTGTCCTATAGGGCGAAAAATACGGTAAGTTTTTAACCCGAGGTACCACTGTATATAGAGAATGCGGTTGTCTGCATTCTTAAGGAAGTGCATGGATTAAGACGGGAGTGGGGGAAAGGGAGACAATAAATGAGGTATAGAGTCGGACAAGAAAGAATGTGAACCTTATGCAAAAGCTCCAGAAAAAAATAGTTTAGGGTCTCTGAGTCTTCATGCATGAAAACTTGAAACGTGCTAACATCACAGTGCAGCAACAGAGCAGCACTGATGACATGCACACACAGACTGAGTGTGCACCTATGGAAAGTTGTCAGTTGAAAGCAACCTTAGGAATAAGTGCAGAAGAAAGAAGAAGCTGAAGGTGCTAGAGAGAGAGAGAGAGAGAGAGAGAGAAGCAGAACTGAACAATGACACAGAAGTGTGGAGTGGCAAGCGATGGGCAATAGATAAGGATTATGCGTTCTGCTTTCAAACACATTCAGGTTAAGAGTATGGCATGACTGAGATGGCTAGGATGAAATTTCAGAGCCAGCTAGAGATACTGTATTGAGCAGAGGAGGTGGGAGAAATGTCAGGAGCAGAAAGGTAAGTCTGGGAGTCATCTGCATAAAAATTTGTGGTCAAAGGAAATTATCTAATTTTTTCTCTCAAGCGGCACTTAAATCTCTTTCTTTGTGTGCTTCCCCATGTTTGCAAAGTAGATGAAGATCTTGACCGTGACCAGAACAGTGTTGTTGTTTTTTCTTCAAACTATGTTGCTTGGATCCCTGGGGTTCCCTGGAAAGTAACAGGGGGTTCCTCAAGGAAAATATCAGTAATGGCAGATACATCTTCTTGAAAGGCAGCTTGCCCACTACTGATTTTCCCTCTGCAATGTGCAGCTACAGAAAAATGCTGTACATGGTTCTCGGCTGCATTTGTAGTTCTGGCAAGGGCGATGGCAAGACCCAACATGCCTTGCTAGCACCATGCATCAGATGAGTGTGTGCCCTAGAACACATACCCAAATCCTTTGCAGTGTGCATGAGATCCTTGGAAGACTCTAGAAACAGATCCCTCAAGATTGAAAGACTGCAAAACCGCTCAGCTAAAACACTGATTTGCAAAGGGTGCTCTTTTCCTTCTTCTTTTTTTTTAAAATCCATATTAACAAACAACACATTCTGCAGTAATAGGCATTCTTCACACCTTGCAACATTATTTTTCTAAATTATTTCCCCTTGCCCATATTCCATCTAATTTGAAGGTGAGAGGGACTGAAGGCTGTACACCTACAAAGCTCCAAAAATACTGTCCACAATGACTTTGAGCCACAGTTATTTGTTGGTTGGTGCTGCTGTGATCATTGCAATCTGTTGTCAAAGGCTGCCTTGTGTTGTAACTTCCCATAGGGCATTTGGAGAGAATGTGGCAGATAGCAGCCATGACATTGAAGGCATCCAGGGCTGTGGGGAGGAATGCAGAGACGATAGCACTGCTGGCACTGGAGAGAGAACCATCACCCTATCCACAGCTAGTAACATCATGAGCTGCTCTTGTGTGATGCTGCTGGGAAAGAGCCATAGCTCAGTGGCAGAGCATCCTCATGAAGTGCATAGTTAAACTATGGAACTTGCTTCCTCAGGAGGTTGTAATGGCCACCAACTTGGAGGATTAGACCAAAGAGGATTAGACAATTTTATGGAGGATGAGCCTATCAAAGGCTACTAGCCCTGATGGCTATGCTCTCCCTGCACGCTTGGAGGCAGCAATGCTTCTGAATACCAATTGTTGGAAGAGTGTACTTGTGCTCAAGTCCTGCTTGTGAGTTTCGCACAAGCTCCTGGTTGGCCACTATGAGAACAGGGTGCTGAACTGGATGAGCCCCTGGCCTGATTCAGCAGGCTCTTCTTATGTGGAAGGATCCAGTTTCAATTCCCAGCATCTCCAGGCAGGCCTGGCAAGCATCCGGTTCTGAATCTCTTAGAGAGCCACTGCCAGTCAGGCACTGACAATACTCAGCTAGATGTACCAACGGACTGAGCTAAACAGCTTCCCGTGTAGCTATGTAAACCAAACCAAACAGTTATTCAAGTATCAGCAGCAGAGAACAGATGGGTGTACATACAAGCACACCAGATATCATGCTTGTGGCATTTTAGAGTCCAATAGCTAAAGAGCTGTTGGCTAGGGAGCTGTGTACTTTGCAATACTGCATGAACACTATGCAAGTTACAGGATTTGGTACCAACCACAAAGTTCAGAATCTTAGCGTTTTAGCAGTATCTTTCTCTCTATTAGCAAGCAGAAATTCGGTCTCTGATTGAACTGATCCACTGTCCCTTTCTATTAAGGTGTTTAAGATTGTTAACAATCTTAGCATTGTTTCCATTTTGCAGATGTGTGGTCAATGCCTAGTGAAATCCAAGGAGCTATAGGGGATAATGAATAAGATGCCTACTTGTCAGCACTGCTGATTGGATTTCAAAATCCTGCATAGCCTCCCTTCAGTTTCCTCACCGACCAGCAGCGGTGGAATTATGCAAAATATCACGAACCAACTCATTTTCCAAGTGGCGATCCTTATGTAGCCTAAACAGCACCACACATGCACAAGGAAGAATTACCAGGATGCCTGGATAATCAAGATTTATAGAGCTACAAATATAAAATGTTAAGGGGAGCAAATCTAAAGGAGTCCAAAATACTCCAATGAGGACTGAGCATGCTGATAGTTGAGAAGATGAAGAACATATATTTTTTACAAAACTAGAGAGGAAGGGAATGGAGTATCCTGAGAGAGCGCATGGTTGGCTGCCTTGAACCCCAAAAGAAGCAATCCACATGCTGCAATGTTTTGCTGCTGGTCTCACTTGTAAGAAAATACAATGCAGACTGTGGGTTAATTTGCATAGATAGAAGAATGCAGCTCAGTAGTGGCAAATAATTAAGCTATGAAACTCATTCCTACAGGACGCAGTGATGGCCACCAAGTTGGTTGGCTTTAAAGGAGATTTAGACAAGTTCATGAAGGACAAGTCTATTAGCAGCTACTCGCCATGATGCCTATATTCTACCTCCACTGTCAGTAGCAGTTGGCCTCTGAACACCAGTTGCCAGAAACTGCAGGAGGGAAGAGAGCTGTTTTTGCTCATGTACTGCTTGCAGACTTTCCACAGGCATCTGGTTGGCCACAGAGAGAACACGATGCTGGACTTGATTTGCCTTTGACTTGATCCAGCAGGGTTCTTCTAACTTTAAAAAGAGCTTGGCTCCCTCTAGCCGGGAGAACCTGTCCCCGTTCCTTCTCAAATCAAGCAGCTGACAGCAGAGATTATAAACAGGCAACCACTGTGTGGTCACAAGATTAGCGCTGACCCAGCATGGACTCTCAAGGAGGAGAGGCTAGTGAGGGACAGGTGGAGAAGAAAGAAAGACGGACAAGGAGACAGCTGGGGAGAGCAGAACGATTCTGCCCAGTCATTGCAGGAGCAAAACAAGACAGGATTGATTTCCTCAAGCATGGCACCTGGCACTTAAGAGAATGTAACTTAGACATACAAAATTGTGCTGGGGCAGCTGCTAAAAATGGCAAAATTGTGATTGGTTGCCTCCTTTCTCCCCATAATGCATAGATTAAATTTGCCTGCTCTTGTGACATTTTCATAGACAGCTAGCAATGGTTCCATTGACCTTTGTGCAATTGCTACCCAGCGACAATGGCTAAGTATTTATGAAGGAAGTTAAGTTTCGCAGTATTTGGAGACTGGATGAGAGAACAGCGCAAGTCTAGAGCCAGCCGTGTTATTTTTCAAGAACTCATATTTCAATGGAACAATATGCTCATAACAAAAGAGCTAGTATACATTTCTCTGAGCCACGGCAGAAGGAATCTGACATTGCTGGAGCTGTCAACAGAACAAAGCAGCAAAGTGGAGGCCCTGAATGCTCATAAAAAGGAAATATAGTTCTTTTGAGAGCAATGACTCTCATGCCAATATATACCGTAACTCACAATCCAGTAATTCACCAACCAGCCATTCTGGCAGACTCCCTCTGTTCTTTCCCTACCTGCTAGCCATGCCTATTGCCCATGTGAACTGTTGCCCTGTTTCAACCCAAGGTTTGGCAAGTTTCAGTAGACAATTTGGGTATCCCTGCTGACTAAATTTTAGATCTTCTATCAGAATTTATTCCGTTGCTCTTGACACATTCTTCCTCAAGTTGTTGCCTCAAACAAACCCATGCCCAACATGATGGAAATCTATAAGTAGTGGCAGAGGACGTTAGTGGCCCACAATTATTAAAAGCATTCATGGAAATCTGATTTAACAATGAGAATAGCTCCACACGGCAAGATTCTTCTGTGTTAAATTCTTCTGCCACTTCAGGCAAAAAATACGATTTGGGCACTCTCCCACTCTCCTCATGTTCATCCAAGAGCAAGAGAACTGCTGCATTCAACCTTCAAGGGGGTGCTCAGCTGCAGCCCCCTCCTCTTCCTCTGCTCCATGCAAGTGAATGGAACAAGGAAGAAAGGGCTGCAATCCAGAGAATAGGGAGCTTCTAAGGAGGTCAAATACCCCTTCCCAGAGACCCTGCTCTTCCACGGGCCAACACTGCAAATGAGTTAATTGCAACAGGTTTCTTTGATTTCTCAGATTAAAAGATTAACTTCAGATTAATGTGGGGTGGGGAGGTAGAGGAAACAGAGGCTAACATCTTGATGGCAATATCTTTGTGCAGATGCAAAAAAAGAAAAGGAAGCTTGCGCACCCATCCAGAAGCACTCATAGGTATCCAGATGACAGTTTAGCCCGGACACTGAAGTCCAGTGCTAAGGGCCTTCTGGAGGTTCCTCACTGCAAGAAGTGAGGTTATAGGGAACCAGGCAGAGGGCCTTCTCAGTAGTGGCACCTGCCCTGTGGAACGCCCTCCCATCAGATATCAAGGAGATAAACAATTATCTGACTTTTAGAAGACATCTGAAGGCAGTCCTATTTAGGGAAGTTTTAAATGTCTGTTGTTTTATTGTATTTTAAAGATTTTGTTGGAAGCCGCCCAGAGTGGTTGGGGAAACTCAGCCAGATGGGTGGGGTATAAATAATAAATTATTAATATTATTTAATTTACATTATTCTTTCAGTTGGGGACAAAAAAAGAGGAGGAGGAATAAGTATATGATCACAACCAAAAAACAGTTCAGAGGCTAATTTCCTGGAAAGTCTCTCCCATGCAAAAATTACTGCTTTCTAGTTTAGACTCTCCAATTCGTCCTTTGATAAGGCTGGAGTACCAGGTACGCTTTTGCTTTGGCACAAGTGAAAGAGATTGCAGTAATGTTTGTGCCTTGAGGCAACTACCTCCCCAGAGAAACTTGAATTTCTCTTTGGCATTCACTTGATTATTTCAAGGTTAATGCCAGGAGGATAGAATCATGGATAGAATCAATCGGGGAGATAAATGTTTGATAATGTTGTAATTAGAATCCCGAGCCCAAAGAAGTGTTTGGGAAGGAAAGTTCGAAATAGGATGGGTTGGTGAGCAAGAGAGAGCCACAAACCATGTAGGAAGGAAACGGAGAATGCTCGGCCCTTGTAATTAAAAGGACTGCTGTTTCTTTTTGCTGCTCCCTTTGGTTAGGAAATAATAAATGTTGCGAGCAGCTGGCAGAGCTGGTCACTTACAAGGGCCTAGTTATATTTCCCAGAGATCCCTGGGAAGAGGGACTGAAGAGGAGTGCTCTGATGGGGTTTCCTGCTTGGCAGGGGGTTGGACTCGATGGCCCTTGTGGTCTCTTCCAACTCTATGATTCTATGATTCTATTAAACCACTCTGGCAATTGTAGCTCTGTGAGGAGAAGAAGAGTTTTCTAAGAACTCTCAGCACCCTTAAACTGCAGTTTGCATGATTCTTTGGAGGAAAGCAATGACAGATTGATGTGGTATAATACTGCTTTAAATGTATAGTGCAGATAAGGCCTAAACCAGGCAGCTGAGGCTCCCTGGAGTAAATAAGTCCTGTACCAGCAGTTTCAAATTTATTGTCAAATTTCTTTTTGCTTTGTACTTACGTATTTCAGTTAAGATTGCTTCTTTTGCAACACTGAATTTATTGCATGTTTGCTAAATTGTTGGTTTTTGTCTTCTTTGAACTTATTGGCATGCCTTGCAAATGGCTTTCTCCCTCAACCTCCATCTCCGCCTTCAACTTGCAGAGTGCATATCCTTGCCCTCAAATATTGGCTATAATTTTTATAAGGGGACAGCCCCATTTTATTATTTTCTGCTTTCAAGATGTTGAGTCTTAACAATACAGCGATTCCATCTCGGCCCATGTAAGAGGAAAATGAGCAACTTTAGCAGGCTGGCACTGAGAGCCAGAACCGAAGCATGGAACACAGAAGTTCAAACAAAAGCACACACACCACACAACCATCCGTTCTATACTCACCGGAATTTTGTTTGGATGCTGTTCTCGGATCTGCTGTACTTCTTTACAACGATCCGCTGTAAAAGGGGAAAAATAGAAGATTTAGGAATTTGGAAGACTTTTCCTGGCTATTTTTTTCAATAAAAAATTGTGGAGGGGGAGAAACCTTGCAAATGTTTGCAAGCAGGATTATACAATTCATACCAAACTGGGACAGTGGTCAGAATGTAGCAGTTACAGCAATAAATAAGAATATTTGCTCCTTATATAGCAATCCCCCCCATCTATGGGAAGTCTTGTATATCACCTGACATCCACCCACACCCAAAGTCGGGTACCATGCAGATTAGCTAGCTAGATAACACAAAGGATGCTTCCAGACAAGTACTTATTATGGAATTGGTGCTGCTCATGCACACGTTGTTGTTTATTTGCCACATCCACATGAGGCCATTGGCATCAAAATGCCACCCTGAATCTTCCATCCCTGCCCCATTTAATCCCAATTTCCCCCTTTCCATGGAAAATCAGAAAACCTGCTGCCAATGACTGGCTTGCAACATTAAGTCCTTGTCTGGAAACACCAAAGTACAGAGCTGCTACAGCAATGAGATGGTAATTTACACTGACCTACATGTAACTAAGCTGGACATTATCCACATTGTGAAAGGCTTATGCCAGCTCATCAGGAAAGCATTCAGGAAGGAAGCCAAACTTCTGATGTAAAAGGATGCCTTAGCCTACGCAGATTACAGTGGTACCTCGGGTTAAGAACTTAATTCATTCTGGAGGTCCGTTCTTAAGCTGAAACTGTTCTTAACCTGAGGTACCACTTTAGCTAATGGTGCCTCCTGCCACCGCCGCCGCCCAATTTCTGTTCTCATCCTGAAGCAAAGTTCTTAACCCAAGGTACTATTTCTGGGTTAGCGGAGTCTGTAACCTTGAAGCGTCTGTAACCTGAGGTACCACTGTATTATTTACAGGATGTCTATGCTACTTCTCTGTCACTCAGCGCCCTCAAAGCAGCTTACAAAACACACGCTCCATCTCCTTATAACTAGGACAATCAGGAAGACTACTTTATACATTTGCTTTTTAAGGCATATCCATGAAGTCTCAGTAATACATCTACAAACATGTGGATGGGCCATGCATTTGAAAACAAGCAGATCATACACCTGCCCTCATCACGAATAGCTGTAGCTCTCTGCTGAGTACACACTGCGGCAAATCCAGGTTTGTCCCTATAGAACACGTGAAACAGCCCACATAAATTAGTAGACACAAAAAATGCAGAACGAAACACTCTATGTCAGGCATCCCCAAACTCGGCCCTCCAGCTGTTTTGGGACTACAATTCCCATCATCCCTGGCCACTGGTCCTGTTAGCTAGGGATGATGGGAGTTGTAGTCCCAAAACAGCTGGAGGGCCGAGTTTTGGGATGCTTGCTCTACGCACATTCATTAGGAGGGAAAGAAAAGTCTTCTTAGTTCCGTTCAGGCATGGTTTCCACATTGTTACAGAGATTTCACTGCTCATGTCTCCTGATGCCAGATATATTTCCGATACAGTGGTACCTCTGGTTACATACGCTTCAGGTTACAGACTCCGCTAACCCAGAAATATTACCTCGAGTTAAGAACTTTGCTTCAGGATAAGAACAGAAATCGTGCTCCGGCGACGCGGCGGCAGCAGGAAGCCTCATAAGCTAAAGTGGTGCTTCAGGTTAAGAACAGTTTCAGGTTAAGAACGGACCTCCAGAACGAATTAAGTACCGTATTTTTTGCTCTATAAGACTCACTTTTTCCCTCCTAAAAAGTAACGGGAAATGCGTGTGCGTCTTATGGAGCAAATGCAGGCTGCGCAGCTATCCCAGAAGCCAGAACAGTTGCTTTCACTGCGCAGCGATCCCTCTTGCTGTTCTGGCTTCTGAGAGTCAGATTTTTTTTTTCTTGTTTTCCTCCTCCAAAAACTAGGTGCGTCTTGTGGTCTGGTGCGTCTTATAGAGCGAAAAATACGGTAGTTAACCCGAGGTACCACTGTAAACTGAAGTGGTAGTGATTGGAGACAGAGGGGGAGACACAAGAGGAAATAAATTCCACTCCCACCCTGCCTCAAGCCCAACTGCTGCTTCATCCCAATAGAATAGGGGTGGAAAACCTGTGGCCCTACAGTTGCTGTTGGATGACAATGACCATCAGTCACAGTCATAATGTCCAAGAGATGATGGGAGGTGTAGTCCAGCGTAACTTTTGGGGGGACCACAGGTTCCCCATCCTTGCCACAGAATCTCAGTGGACTGCAGATTAGAGAAAGTTTGAGTACAAAAAAAAAGAAAGGAGTACACTAGCCTGAAAGGGTACACATGAAATGTGTATTTCAGAGGGTTGAAAAAAATATTATTTTTCACAATGAGCAATAGATATAGGACACAATATAAATTTTAACCTCTGGGGAAAACTCTGGAAAAAGTGACTTGAAGTTTACAACATGTTATTCTATGAAGAACTACTTGAAAATGGTTCACAAATGGTATTTAACTCCAAGTTGGCTTGCTAAGATGTATAAGACTGAATCATATAAGTGCTGGAGATGCAAGGAGGTGGTGAAAATGTTCTTTCATATGTGGTGGACTTGTAAAAGGGTAAAAGAGTATTGGGAAATGATCCATAATGAATTGGGGGAAAATGTTTAAAAGTACCGTATTTTTCGCACTTTTCCCCCTCCAAAAATGAAGGGGAAATGTGGGTGCGTCTTATGGGGCAAATGCAGAATCCTTGGCTTCAGCGATAGCAACACGAAGCCTCCGAAGCCTGCGCTCTGGAGGCTTCATGTTGCTTCCACTGAAGCCAGGAGAGTCTGCTGTTTGAGGCTGGCGGTGGGGGAACACAGCGCTTCCCCCATCGCCAGCCCCAGAGGATGGGGGGCAGCGGGAAGGTGCGCGATGCCTTGCCGCTACACTCCAACCCGGCTTTGAGGCTGGCGGTGGGGAAAGCAGCGCTTCCCTTATCGCCAGCCCCAGAGGATGGGGGGCAGCAGGAAGGCGCGCGACGCCTTGCCGCTACTCTCCAACCCGGCTTCGAGGCTGGCGGTGGGGAAAGCAGCGCTTCCCCTATCGCCAGCCCCAGAGGATGGGGGGCAGCAGGAAGGCGCGCGACGCCTTGCCGCTACTCTCCAACCCGGCTTCGAGGCTGGCGGTGGGGAAAGCAGCGCTTCCCCCAGCGCCAGCCCCAGAGGATGGGGGGCAGCAGGAAGGCGCGCGACGCCTTGCCGCTACTCTCCAACCCGGCTTCGAGGCTGGCGGTGGGGAAAGCAGCGCTTCCCCCACCGCCAGCCCCAGAGGATGGGGGGCAGCAGGAAGGCGCGCGACGCCTTGCCGCTACTCTCCAACCCGGCTTCGAGGCTGGCGGTGGGGAAAGCAGCGCTTCCCCCAGCGCCAGCCCCAGAGGATGGGGGGCAGCAGGAAGGCGCGCGGCGCCTTGCCGCTACTCTCCAACCCGGCTTCGAGGCTGGCGGTGGGGAAAGCAGCGCTTCCCCCACCGCCAGCCCCAGAGGATGGGGGGCAGCAGGAAGGCGCGCGACGCCTTGCCGCTACTCTCCAACTCGGCTTCGAGGCTGGCGGTGGGGAAAGCAGCGCTTCCCCCAGCGCCAGCCCCAGAGGATGGGGAGCAGCGGGAAGGCGCGCGACGCCTTGCCGCTACTCTCCAACACGGGTTTGAGGCTGGCGGTGGGGAAAGCAGCGCTTCCCCCATCACCAGCCCCAGAGGATGGGGGGCAGCGGGAAGGCGCGCGACGCCTTGCCGCTACTCTCCAACCCGGCTTCGAGGCTGGCGGTGGGGAAAGCAGCGCTTCCCCCAGCGCCAGCCCCAGAGGATGGGGAGCAGCGGGAAGGCGTGCGACGCCTTGCCGCTACTCTCCAACACGGGTTTGAGGCTGGCGGTGGGGAAAGCAGCGCTTCCCCCATTGCCAGCCCCAGAGGATGGGGGGCAGCAGGAAGGCGTGCGACGCCTTCCCGCTACTCTCCAACCCTCCTTTGGGCTTTTGCGGGAGATGGGGGAATTCCCCCACCTCCCGCAAAAGCAGGCAAAAGCCGCGCGCTCTTTAAAGGGGCTCCGCGGCTTCTGCTGGCTTTTCTACGAGGGGGGGGAATTCCCCCACCTCCTAGAAAAGCCTGCAGGAGCCGCGCACCCTTTAAAGAGCGTGCCGCTCTTGGGGGCTTTTCCCCAAGGAGGGAGAAGGGACTGACTGGCCCTTTCAGTCCCTTCTCCCTCCTGGTCGAAAAGCCCGCAGGAGCCAAGTGGGGCTCCTGTGGGCTTTTGCGGGAGGTGGGGGAATTCCACCACCTCCCGCAAAAGCAGGGAGAAGGTCTTGGAGTAGAGCACAGGCTGCGTGCAGCCTGCCCGCTGCTCCCAGAGCTGCGGGGGGGAAATCATATTTTTTCCTTGATTTCCCCCCCTGAAAACTAGGTGCGTCCCATGGGCCGGTGCGTCTTATAGGGCGAAAAATATGGTACTTTCCCAAAAAACCCAGAGTCCTTTCTGTTGGGGATAATTCAGACTGAAATTCCCAGGTGTCAAAAAAGGTTATTTATGTATGCTCCTACTGCGGCCCATATTTTGTTAGCCCCCAAATGGAAAATGAGTGAGGTCCCAACCAAAGAAGAATGGCGACTTAAGTAGATAGAATATGCACAACTTGCAAACTTAACATATAGAATAAGAGAACAAGAAGAATGAATGTTTAAAGAAGATTGAAGTTAACTGTGTACAGCTGAAAACGCTGACAACATTAAGATAAATTCAACAGTGTAAATAAGTTTTTATGAATGCAATAATGAAATACTGATTGGTATAGTTTTTGTAAAATATGCAGGGATTTATGATATGTAAAATGAACCATGGAAAAAGAAGGGAAGTCGCTGATACCTTAAGGATGTAAAATGAGTATTTTAAATTGTAAAACAGAAGATTCAATAAAAAATATATTTAAAAAAGGAAATAATAATTATTTTAACAAGTGTTTGAAGTGCTTCCAATGGTCCATAAAACAAGTATATAAAATTAAGGCCAATATTATTATTATTATTATTATTATTATTATTATTATTATTATTATTATCATGATCATCCCTGTATAACTGATGGGAGGCTGAGAACAGAGACAAGTCCAAGACCATCAGGTGATTTTATGATGACCCAAAATAACCCAAACTAGGGAGTTCCAGCACCCAACTGGTACCCTTAACTACCACAGTAGCTCACATACACCTATAGTTCTGCGCATTAGCTGCAACCCTCTTGCTCATGGTGCATTTCCAATATCTAGGAGAAGTTGTCTCCTTCAGGCTTGGGACTTAGAATATAGTTCAGCCAGCCTTTTTCATGCAAACTCAGCACGACATGTTATTCTGTGGTGACACAAGAATTTAAATGAGATAGAACTGGAAGGGTCCGTCCAATGTATCTGTGAGAAATGAGCCAGCCCAAGTGTACAGCTCAGCACTACTGCACCATCAAAGATCATTCAAATTTAGTATAATCTATATGTCACCCATTTGTGCACTACAAATGCATATGCTGTCAGCTGCTCACAGTATGTCACGGGTGAACCAGACACATGAATATTTATATGCATGAATATTTTTCATATAAAAGCATTGAAGTGAGGATAGAAATAATAGAGCCAGTAAAGCCCAAAAGCACTTTTGAATCCACTGAGATTACAGGGATTGAAGAAATGTGCAAATATTTCTAGTTTCAACATACCAACCCCCCCCCCCCCATAAGCAGACCATTTCTCTGCATTCACCCTCATGGTTCTATCACAGCTAATGGCTACCCAACATCTGATACAAGTGAAGATGAGAGTTGACTGTTCTATGTCAGATCCACTGTGGAAAAGTCAGTCAAGCTAAAATTGCCAACAAGCACCCAGATCACTGGGAGGAGGGGGAGGGAAGCAATCTGCAAGCCATTATCCTACAGATCAAGCAAGTTTAAACTGGAACGAGGAATAAAAGGGAGGAATTTAGTACAGAGAGGCATTAAATCTATTGCCATCTTCAGAACACATTTTTTTTATGTAGGAAGAAACTGAAAGGCAAAGGACTATGAAAAACTGATAAGAAGAAGAAGAGGAGTTTGGATTTGATATCCCGCTTTATCACTACCCGAAGGAGCCTCAAAGCGGCTGACATTCTCCTTTCCCTTCCTCCCCCACAACAAACACTCTGTGAGGTGAGTGGGGCTGAGAGACTTCAAAGAATTGTGACTAGCCCAAGGTCACCCAGCAGCTGCATGTGGAGGAGCGGAAACATGAACCCGGTTCCCCAGATTACGAGACTACCGCTCTTAACCACTATACCACTAAGAGAAAGCACAATACATGAATAGCCACCCAAGGGAGCTGCATCCAGGGCTGGCTCCAGATTTGAGGGGATCCTTGGTAGATTGATCCATTTCCTATATTGGTGGGTTTTCCTGGCTGTGGGAGCTGCAGGTGGCCATCTATGTTTCCCACAATCCCCTGGCGCCATCAAGGGCACTATCGGAAGTTGAGTATGGCTTGTATCCAATGGAGCACTACGTAAGCATCCCATCAGTGCAAGTATTCATGCTTGCACAGCAATATGGATACTCCCTCTTTACCAAAGTGTTAGAAGCCATAGTCTTCAAACATCCAGAGCATCTCCATTAAATAAGAAAGGAAGTGATAGCCAGGACAGAAGGACTGGGAGAAAAGGAGTAGGAGTCCTTTCTTGAACATTTGAGACCAACATTCTACATCTCTGCTTGGAATGGACCAGGAGTCAACATGGATAACTAATACTGTATAACCTCTCTCTTAAGGAACATTCCAAAGCTAAAATACTCCTCTCAGCTCCTAGGAGGAAGACGGGGATACAAGTGGTACCAATAGATGCTCTATCAAAAGACAGCTACTCTATTTATTGGTAGCAGCAGAAGGGAGTTTAGGTCAAATAGAAGATGTGTGTGAGGCATGTATGGTCCTAGTTTCAGTTATGTTGAACGCTTGCAATTAATTTCAGTGGAAAGAACAATCAGGTGAATGTGGGTGGCAATCCTGGCTCCAGTACATGATCAGTAGCGCTGATATGGCTGGATAAGCAGGGTCTCCTCCTCCCTCTTTGCTCCATGCACATCCCTACAGAAGCTGTGCACTTGGTGGAAGAAGGTGACCTCCCCAGAATGAAAAATGCTACACCAGCAACATTATGTTTATAAGCTGCACTGCCTTACAGTAACTTCTGCCTCAACTGGGAAGTGAGGGATGTTACACATGACAAAACAAAACAGTAAAAATAAAATTAAAATTCTTCCACTTAGTTACAAAAGTAGCTGGAGGTGATTTTGTATTGGTAAACAGGAATCCGCCAGGAGTAAACGAAGCCTGCCACTAGTATAATATCCCATCAGTCACTGTTGAAAATGGGATGCTGGACTTGATGGTTGCACAAAGATAAATCCAAAAGAAAGAACAAGACTAAAATCAAATTATCACACGCAAACTATCTCAGGTAACCTCCAGCCCCAGCAAAGCTGACAGTAAGCAGAGAGGTCGGAGCATTGTTTGCAAGGGGATTTCATTATTAGCAGCAAGGTAGATAAGAACACTAACTCTGTGCAATATCTGTTATCATTCCACTTGCTGTCAAGCAGGAACAGCAAGTTCTTGAGGAAACAGGGCACAAGGTTGCCTCACTGCAATCAACAAACCAAGGCAATGTTATTGAGGGGGTCTTGCAAGTGTTTTCTAAACTCGCAAAGAATCTAATTAATCAACCATGTCCTCAAATGGGTAACCTTAATAAGGGGGCACACAAAGCAGTTCCTAGCCTTTTAGTTGGCTAGGTTTATTTATGTTTCTGCAGGCTCGTCACTTCTGTGGGTTTACAAGAGTAGGACCATCCAGATATTGTGGAACTTCAATTTCCTATACACCGTATTTTTCGCTCTATAGGACGCACTTTTTCCCCTTCAAAAATGAAGGGGAAATGTGTGTGCGTCCTATGGAGCGAAGACGCCATAGCCCCACAACCCTCTCCCGGCTGTAGAGGTGATGCGCGGCTATGGCAGGAGCCTCTACAGCCCCATGTCACCTCTCTAGCCGGGAGAGCGCGCGTGTGGCTAAAGAAGCCATAGCCCCGCGACCCTCTCCCGGCTGGAGAGGTGACGTGTGGCTATGGCAGGAGCCTCTCCGCTGCTCCCTGACCTGCTCTTTGGGGCTGGTGGTGGGCTTCCCCCCGCCAGCCCCAAAGAGCAAGTCGAAAGGAACCTGAAGCCTGGAGAACGAGAGGGGTCAGTGCACACCGACCCCTCTCACTTTCCAGGCTTCCGAGGTAGGCTGTTTTAGAGCGGCACCTTGTTTTAGAGCAGGAAAACAAGAGGGGGAAAGTTCTTCCCCTCTCTGTGCAGCGCCTCCTGCCGCTTCACTGAAGGGGCGCTGGGCAGAGAGGGGGAGAATTTTTTTTCTTGTTCTCCCCCTCTAAAACAAAGTGCATCCTATTGTCCGGTGCGTCCTATGGTGCAAAAAATACGGTAACCAATGGTTATATAATCCAGCAACATATGGAGGGCCACAAACACTTGTTTGCCAGGTTACTGTAAGGATTACTCTCTAGCCACCAACCTCCCAGAAACCTATATAAGGAGGATTCTCCCCTAACTATCACAAACAATTTTTCCTTTCCCACTTGGCTCCCTTCCACAACATACCAGAAACAGGAAGTATTCTTTGTTGGTGTCCCTTGCTGTATTCTTGTCAGTGCAATCCAGTGGTATGCCTGAGCCTCTCCTTTTCCAACCCCATTTTGGATAGCAGGGAAGCAGGGAGCAGCTGCTGGTCTTTCCCCACCCAACTCTCACTTTTAGCAATGGCTCACTGCTAAATTATCACAGCAAGGCAGTGTCACAGAAATGAGAGGGTTGGTAAGCTGCATAGGGTCATTAGTTCTATGCTGCTGCTGCTACAGAGTAAAATTCTACATCCCATCTCCTTATGTGAATGAATAGAGGTCCAGCATGCCGCAATCAGAGAGCAATGA
Source organism: Podarcis liolepis (assembly GCF_965112155.1). NCBI lineage: Eukaryota > Metazoa > Chordata > Lepidosauria > Squamata > Lacertidae > Podarcis > Podarcis liolepis. The sequence goes on from NC_139559.1 coordinate 28,778,957, forward strand.
TGAACCTAGAGAGCTACAAGAAAACCAAGTCACGCAAGATCAAAACACCCTCCTGGAGTGGTTGATGCATCCTGGAGGAAAAATGCTATCTGAACACCAAAAGAAAATGGTAAGCAAGACTTTGAGTGTGAAGCAAAACAGACCCTTCCACTAAGTGAAACCCAAGGAGCACTGCTTTGCTGCAGACAAAAGCACCAAGCACTGCTTGGCTAACCATCAGAATTTGTCCCTGTGCATCCAGTTTTGGTTTTCATATGCAGGCACATATGCACAAAAAAGCGGGACAGAAAAGTACTTCTAAACTGAAGCATCTTGTCGGCCCAAGAGGCAGAACTGGGACAAAATATTTGGAGACATAACACAAATGGAAAACACCAGGCCCAGCAACATCTATCCACCCTCCCACCCGCCAGCACCCAATCTAAAAGTCTTTTGTGGCTTGAAAACTGTCACCCAAACTTTCAACTGTAAGTTGGTCCACATAAATTCATTATTGCAACTTGCTAAGTTTGTAGAGCTCGGAAAGGGATTTGCGAATCATTAACTGCAAACACTGGCAAGAAATCTGCTCCTTGGGGCTATCATTTCATTTGCCCTGTGCTTTATCATTGGATAATTTCCAGAGGGGTATTCATGTAAGTCTGCTGCAACAAAAGACAAAGATGACTCTTGTGGCACAGTCAGGGTTAACACGTTTATTGTGGTAGCAGATGGCATACACACCTGATTAAGTAGACAGGGCTTAGCCCATGAAAGCTTATGCCATAATAAATTTGTTAGTCTTGATAGAGGTGCCGCAAGTCTGAGTTGTTATTGTTGGATAGTTACACCCACTACATGTTAATCTTTTAAATGGGTGCCAATGCACCAAGCCAAATTACCTCTGAGTTCGAGTACACCAAACCTGCCAGTTCCATCACCAGCCAGAACCTCCCCACTTCTGTTAATACATTACACGTCACATTGCAATCAAGCAAGTCAGGACATTTCATAAGTGGCTGGCGTTTTCTCAAAACAGGTCAGCCATAAGTTAGGCAGCTTCAGCTTCATTGTAGCCCCAGTAATGGTAGAGAGAGGTTTGGTCCCAATAAGGGGAAACGGATAAATATTAAAACACAAGCCTGACAGATGGATATTTTTGCACAGAGGCTGTTAATTACACACGCTACAAAGAGATTTATGTCACAATCCTGGAGAGTCGTGTACTGTATTATAATTGTACCAGAAGCACAAACAAAAGCCAATCAGGCCTAGCTGATTAAGTACTTGCAGTTCTGTCCTATGTGCTTTCTGGGAATGAGCCCTGATCAAGGACAGTTTAAAGACCTTGATTTCATGGTCACTGATGGAGGGACAACCAACCCCTGGTCACATGTTCAGGGGAGAAGAGAAGCTGGAGTGTCAACAGCACAGTCAAACTCAGAGTCTCTCTTTCTTTCCAAGATAAATAATAATGGAAATAGCAGGAGGCTGTTTATATCTGATGTTAACAGTTCCAGTGAGAACACAGTGACCTGTGAATAAACCCAAGATAACAAGGGGATGCGTCTAGGACATCTTAAAGCACAAGTTCCCATCGATAATCACCGAAACCTGATTGCTTAAGTCCTAAAGCCAAAAGATGAAGAAGAGAGAGAGAGTGGCAATGTACAAGAAAACAAAATCCACAAGGAGTCCTGTGCAGATATTCGATAGTGTAAACAACTGAACTTGTGAAGAGTGCCTTGGGAGACACCTGCTCATTAACGGTTCCTCATCATCCTGGGAAAATGATAAACAAAACTGGGGGAGTGGGGGTTGATTTTGAGGAAGGATAACTGTAATGAGTGTTTTTCTCACACTCTGTGACATCTGGTGGGGAGAAACCTCTTGGCTTTCCCACCATCCAACAGGCTGGTGGCCACTCCATAATGTTCTTTCAGGGGTGGCTGGCTAGAACCAGTTACCAAATTCAGTCACAGATCTGGGAAAACTGGTCCTTTTACATGAGCCGCCAAGACCACTCTCTTTAGGCAAAGCTCTTAAAAGGAAGATGTTGCTTTAATGCCATCCCTCTGATTTAATTTGTATTAACAATGTTTTGTTGTGATGGCTGCTAATTTTTATGAAGGCATTTTTTGGGATGGGGTTTGGGGCTAAATGACATCTCAGGGGTCCCAGTGAGAAGATTTTGGAAAAGATTCAGGATTAAAAGGTGCAGAGAGTATATAGGAAACCAGTTGGGCCATGTTTGGGCCTTTGCCTGGTCACGATGCAGGTTTAACAAAACTATTATTGGTCTGGAGGGATCTGGAAAGATGACACATCGGGATTCCCCTTCCTTCCTCAAAACTATGGAATGTGTTCATGCAGTTCTCTACGAATGGAAAGGACAAGGCACACAGCTTGTACTTTGGAACAGAGAATCAGAAAGCAAAACCAGAGGTCTGAGATTTTTTGGGGGGGAGGGGATCTGTGGGGAGTGCTAAGCTGTGATCCACCTGTACTCAGCTTGTTAAATAAACACAAATATTACAAAACACCTAAGACCTCATTCCTAGTGCTGTACCCCTGAAACCTCATAGCTTGGAGGACTGGGCTAAGCACACAACTATATTCTTCTTTGCTTGTTAACACATTTTGAGAACAATAAGTAGGGTATAATTTTTTTGCCAAGAAACAAATAAAGTAGCCGTTTTCTTGGATGTTAATGAAAGGCACTTGCGCTTTGAGTTCCTTACTGCTATAGGAAAGAGAAGACCAAGTAATTCTGGAAAAGCCACCAATGACATACAGTGGTACCTCTGGTTACGGACTTAATTCGTTCCGGAGGTCCATTCTTAACCTGAAACCTTTCTTAACCTGAGGTAACACTTTAGCTAATGGGGCCTCCTGCTGCCCCGCCGCATGATTTCTGTCTCATCCTGAGGCAAAGTTCTTAACCTGAGGTACTACTTCTGGGTTTGTAACCCAATTTGTTTGTAACCCAAGGTACCACTGTACTTCTCTTGCAGCTTGTGACTTGGGGTCACTTCCATACCATGTTTAGAGCATATGACTTCCCCCAAATAATAATAGGAACAATAATTTACCCCTTGCAGAACTACAATTCCCAGCATTCTTAACATACTACGTTTCCCAGGATTCTATGGAAGAAGCTATGTGCCTTAAATATATGGCATGGATGCAACTCAAGAAATGGGGAGAGGGGTATCAACAGCTTATAGCCATGGCAATATGAAGCTTGGCGAGAGAATAAGCAAGCAATGTTCCAGTGACACCACTGAATGACCGTAACTCTAAAACTATCCAGTAACCAGCTGAATCCTCTCTTACCACTACATGTTTATTTCCCTCCTTCTTTTCAGAGTGGAAATATTACAGGTAGATAGTTTAAGAGGGTGTATTACCTGCCCACGCCCAAAAGTCTTCAAACAAAACCTCTCTGCAGCATAAAATTATTATCAGTTGTTACTGCTGTTTTTAAAAAGTTCTCTTCTTGAAGATCAAGTGTCCCAATGTTAAAGAAGAATGAAGAGGATACTTATGCCTGATCAGAGCCTTTAGGTTGTCATTTTTCAAAATTAACCTCTCTTGCCCCAGTCGTAAGGTTTAACAGACACTTTTGAACGCGGCATTAAGAGGGAGGAGGTGTCTCAATCCACTTTCATACATGCATGCAATCTGTTTATGGGAGAACAACAGTTTTGTTGAATGAGGACCTTCTGATTGGGGCCGTAGCATTGTTAAAGCTCTTAAATGTATGGAAGAATAGGTCCTGCAAAGGAAGAATAAGCTTGGCTTTTGCAAAGGGAAGTTTGGCATGACTCACCCTATTAGAGTTATTCGAAGCATTATTAAGTATGGAGTTGGAACAGGGCCGATGAGCACATTCAGAAACCCAAGAAACAATTGTGGGCCCTCACCCACCGCACACACCCCTCAATGCAAGGAAGTGTTTTAGCTTTCCCCAAACCTAAAGAGGGGAGGGAGCGATATTCCTGGACAGCACAGCCTACAGGGAACCCACCCTTGCTTACTGAAGTCTCCAAAAGAGCAACAGGTTTAGAAAAAAAGCCTTCTCTTGGAGCCAAAAGACTTCTTTTCAGCCTAACTGCAATTGCGGGGGGGGGGGGGGGAGGGGGCTCTTTTTTGTGGGATGGGTGGGATTGCTGCTAGAAAGAAAGAATTAACCCTTCCCCAGTGGTGACTCCAAAATTTCCAACACACAGCAACTAGCCTTCTATTGGCTACAACAGATGGCTTTTTTCAACCCTAATTTCAGCAAAGGAAGGGTCCTCACAGTGGGTGGGGGCAGCCAGGAATGCTTTGGTAGGTTAATTCCATGCACTGGGCTGTTGAACCCTGTCAAGAAAATGGTGCCATCACTTGCGTCTTGGGGTAAAAACTGGTCTCTGGAAGAGATGCTACTTCCTAACAATTGGAATGATCTCAGCAAGTTGAGACACCTGTGTTATCTGGACATATTATGCTTTAAGGCCAGAGAGCATGCTATCTGGGAACTAGTTTCAGCTATGAGAAAACACATACACCGAAGTGCTAGAAGATTCTAGCTTTTAAGACTTCTGGTTGGCTCACGGGGTTCCCCTGAGTTTTTATACATTTGCATTTTCCTCTGGCTCCTGTTTTCTGTCACCTGTTACAGCCTTTAAGATCAATACTCAATGGGATGGAAAGAGTTAGGATCAGTTAACTTTTGTCATTATATTCTGGTTCGTAATTCCCAACCACTCTTTCCAATCAGATTCTGGAACTATAACTTTTATGGGCCTTTTGATTATCTCAAATGCTGCTCGTTAATGCTGCTCTCTTTTCTTTTAGTTTTTAAAACGAAATCTGCATCATTTAAATCTGGCATTCTGTCTCTCTGGGGAACTGAATCCAGTTCCTAACTTCTTGTTTACTTGCTTTTATCATCATTTTAACCAGTCCTTCACCTTTAGGTTCCAGGGACAGTCACATTAAAACTCAATGTTAAAAACAGTTTAAAACAACATACTGTGTAAGTTGGCTGCCTAAGGCTCAGGAAGCAGAAAGCCCTGTTCATACTTGCTTCTTTGGCATCTTAGGGATAGCTGGTAAAGTATGGGCCCAGGCAGGTTGGACAAAAAGAGTGTTCTGGTGTATTATATAATACTTGGACTTAATTATTGGAATCTCATCCCTATTTTCAACTCAAAGCATCTCACAGTATTAACAAAGTACACTAAATACATTTAGAATAGCTATAACTCTGAATAGCAAAGAGTAGAAGATAAACAACTCAGAAGGGATATTGCTGCCACACCCTGCTTTTGTTTTCCCCAAAGTCATCTGGTTGGCCATTGTGTGAAATAAGGTGCTGGACTAGATGGACCCTGGGTCTGATCCAGTCAAGCTCCTCTTCAGGTAAGACAGGTGAGCTAACAGTGGCCTTCAGACCCCTTTCAGGTGGCCCTTAAAGCTAATATCAAGTGGAGAGCAAGGAAGGTGAAATTGAGAAAATGGGGTGGAAGAGTGAGGAAAAAGAAAGTAATGGAACAGGAATGAGATCCCATGCACCTTTGGTTTCACAGCTACCACTGTAGATCTGCAATTCCTGATAGATCAATCACCTCTAAGGAAATGCAGACTTAGACAGAAAAAAAGGTTGTCCACCCTGGCCAAGAACTTTTACTGTATATTAGGATCAAATGAGTTGAAGAAGAAATTGTTGTTAAGAAGAGAGAGAGACAGAGAGACCTAGATTTCTGGCCAAATATTTTGTAGACAAGTGCCACTTTGATATAAAGCAACAACTGCCCTCCATTATCCAGCAACTCTGCTAGAACTTAAGTTTTGAAAGTGTTTCAGAGCGCCACAGATTTCACTGAATGTTTTCTTTTAGAAAAATATTTACTTAACCTACAATGCTCGGCACAGCTGTGTGTGCAGAAGTCCTATTGCAACCAGATTGCATGCCAGTGGTTATGTGCCAGATCACAATCTTATACTGGAAGAAAGAAACTCAAGAGAAAGAAATATATACAGTCAAGCTTCTACAAGGATTATGAGGATAATTTATTTTGGTCGTTAAAAATTATTGTTAAACCTACTGAAACTCTTATTCAACAACTGGCTACAAACATTACTATTTAGAGGTCCCAGTTCAGAACTTTAACCTAGCTATGAATTCACTGGATGGTCTTAAGCAAGTCATGATCTAGCCACCTCGGCTTGTAATTCTATACCCATTTATCAGGGAGTAAGCCCCATTTGACTCAATGGAACTTAATTATGAGGAGAAACGTGTAAGACTGCACTGCCCAGTGTCCCATTTATTTATCTGCAAATTTATAATTTGCCCTTTCTTAAAATATAAAAAGGTAGCTTACAATGTATAAAATAAAGTATTTTGTTTGGGAAATGCACTACATAAATAATAAACCTTGTTTAGTATTACTTTGATAAGTTCTGCACATACAGCATCATGGAATTGTGTATCCTGGGGAGGAATTGTTGTCAGAAATATACCGTATATGAAAGGCGTCATTGTGCCATGGCCACATCTAAGCAATAAAGTTAGAATGCAGCAAGGCAGGAGTGGACAATTAAAAGAGGCAAGGCTAGGACTGGCATGATCAACATTCCAACTCAGGCCTCATATTCCTGTAACAATAGCCCAATTTCAACTTGCAACATGTGGGTTGTATTTTAAGAGTTGGCTCATGCCTTGAACTAGAATTGTTATTTATACATTATATGACAACATGCTTCTACTATATATTTGGGAAAGTTCTTTGTTTGTCCACTATGCATTTGGGCCTCTTAAAAACGGCTGAACTGCAGGAATGCTCCTGGGATCAAAGAACAGGTTTGCAGTGAACAAACAGGGGACAGTTGAAAAGAGTAGCATGGCCTGAATGTGAGTAAACCCATTTATACACACTTACAGAACAATCTTGTATGTGTCTACTCATAAGTACCGGTAAGTCCCCATCAAATTCAATGACACGGTGTATACAGGTTTGCAGTCTTTCATTATAGTGCAATGAGAGATGGATATTTTAATTGGGGGAGGGGGGCTAAGCAATGGCTTCCTACTTCCAGCTACAAAAGTGTTTGAACTGAAAACAGATGCCTTTCTTAAAATAGTTGTACGGCGAACACAGCAATTTGTTTTCATTTTGGACGTGATGCACCCAGAGTTTTAGTATTGTTTTTGCATTTTTAACTGTTTTTAATTAAATTTTGCCTTGAGACAGTATTTTACAAGGAGATGAATAAATTAACTGATGATGATGATGATGATGACATGTTTTACTGCTTGCTTCTGCCTCATCTACATGTAACTGCTCATCCTTTTAAGTTTCCATCAAGTTTGGTTCAGCTTTTCCCCATCAGGTTGTCACTACAAGGGAACAACTCGGTCAACAACCTTGGAGACTCTTATCCCAGAAGGCAAAGACAAATAAACACGATCAAGGCTTTTCAAAGCATGAAAACAAAGAAAACCTAGAACTACATCCAAAAATCAGCCATAAAAGAAAAGAAAAGAAAGTGGAAAAATACATCTAAACAGAAGCACCTGAAGTTTTTCAAAAGGGAAAGACTCTGGCCCCTTACAGAGCTACAACTTCCATAATTCCCAGGAAAAAGAGTCATTGTTAAACTACTCTGGAAGTTTTAGTTCAGTGAGGGGACTGGGTGTCCCCTAACAACTCTCAGCACCCTTAAACTACATTTCCCAGGATTCTTAGAGGGAAGCCATGGCTGCTTTAAATAGTACAGGTGGGGCCTATGAAAACAGTATACAGGATACAAGGAGGTCTTGTAAAATTTCAGGAGATTCTCCCTAAGAACTCCTCCGAAAAGGGCAGCAGCTTCAAACACTTTGTAAACAGATGTTCTTGTGACGACTGTTTGCCTTGCAGGCCCAGCCCACGACTGTAAACTTTGCAAGGCCTGAAAGGGCAGAGAAGCCAGAAGAGCACTTGACCCTGAGGCATTTTCCTTAACACACTCTCTGCTGTGCTTCTTAATCCCATCCTGGAGGAGGTAGAGAAGGAAAACATGGCTACTTTTTTTTTTCTTTTCTCCATAGAAGCAACAACATCTTTGGCTCAATGCAGATGGCTGGCTGGCTGATAACATCCCCCCTCTACCCTTTCTTCCCAGAAAGTATTTAGCAAACCAGTCAGCTGAGAGAGCCAAAAGGGCATGTGGAAAATAAGCTGAAAGGAACACGTAACAGTCAGTCGCAGCTGCCTTGCCTGACCTCGCCATTCCAGCCCCCTGTGCCTCCTAGGCTATTTTAATCCTGTTTGCTTTCAAATGGGATGGCTGGGATTGGGAGAGGGGGGTGGGAAGGAAGGAGAGAAGAGGGCATCTGGAAAGAAGCCAAGCTCTCTGCTTTCCTCCTACTTGGCCCACCCCCCTGTGTCCCCCCCCCCCCAAGCTTACAGCAGGCGGTTGGGAGGTAGAAAGCAAACTTCATCCATTGCCCTTCGCCAGCCAGGACGTCAGCAGCTCTAGATAGGTGATGGCATATACATTGCAGCAGTCAAATACCTGGTAGTCAGAAAAGCCTCGTGATATTTTTGTTTTTGTTACACCCTTCTCGACTGGGGCGGGCGGTTGGGCAAAGGGCGGGTGAGTAAGCGGTTTGTGAGGACAACAAGCAGCTCAAGAGGTATTCAAGTCTCCGGCATGTGGGAGAGTCAGCTACAGTGTTATGAAAAACACAGCAGTGCAACATGTGATGGTGTCGTTTCCACAGTGGCTTTTAAGGCGTCAAGCACTCTATGTAATTTCTCTCATTTCTCTTCATTATAATTATGTGCCTTTGCAACTTTGGTCCAGGGTTAAACCCTCCACCTTTTCCTGACAGGTCTCCTGTACCTTTAAGAGCTGCAGCAAACAGAAATTCAACAGGAACAGTGTGGTGCCTGCCTATTATAATCTGTTAAAAACACAAGAACTTGTTCAGGGGAAAAGGTTGCATCCCAGGAAAAGAAGTGTCCCCACAGTCCCTACTTGCTTAAGGGCTCTTCAATTTGTTGCTAAGTTAATATTTTAGCCCAGGCCAAGCTGCTGTACAGGTTCAAAGCAGGAGTGTGACCTCAAATGTGCTTGCACAACACTTAAGAGCTGCTCACTGACAAGGCAGCGTTGTCACAGCATGACAACACTTGAAAACCATTCTGTGAGCTTTCTTAGAAATTACTGGACAAGGGTTCCAAGAATAATTCAAACTTTCCACAGCTCTCACCAACATACCACATAATAACCCCAGAATGCGGTTGATTTCAAGCATCAAGCAAGAGACATTCTCTATGGCTTCCTTTGCTAACCTGTTTCGCCTTCCAAATGTTTCAGACTACAACTCCCATCAGCCCAACAAACATGTAATGGCTAGGGCAGATGGGAGTTGCACTCCAATACATCTGGAGATAAACAGGATATCAAAGGCTAATCTGTGGTGCGGACTGTTGGGTGGAATCTGAATTGGGTGCAAAATAATACACACACAACAAAAGAGAACATTTTGGAGAAAACATTTGCTTCCAGAAGGGCATACAAAACCTTCAGGAATGACAGTTCAGCAAGGCTTCAATGACAGAAGATGGGAGCCTACACAAGACACATCTATCGGACCAAAACAGATGTGGCACAGAAGATCACATAACCATAAGAGTTAGAAGGCACCTCTAGAGGTCATCCAGTCCAACCCCTTGCTCAGGACAGGATCTGCAATGCAGAGTGCCATGTAGAAGAATCTGTGATCAGATTTCCCAATTAATTTAAAAAGAAATAGTAGAAGAAGCCACATCTTTACAATGACATGCCCAGTGTAATATTCATTCCAGCACCTCATTCTCCACTGCAAATATTTCGTCTGCGGGCTTGCCTTTAGCTATACAAAATTCCTGTTAGTCTCACTAGGGAAAACTACAGATACCCATGCTGTGGCTTCCCCCCACCTTCCAAAAAAGCCCAAAGTTAAATAGCAGCTTTGGGGAGGGACAGTATGGCCAAGGACAGGTTTGTTATTTCTACAGCCTCCACCAGAGTTGCTGCTCTCCACAAAACTGAAACACCACCCCAGCTGTTTTAAACAAAAAACAAAAACCCAAAACAAAATATTCAGGGGATCTGATCACAGATCTGCAATATCACATCTGTTTCAGTCTTTGGATAAACAGTACTCAGATAACAGAATACTAAGGTACTTGCATTCCTGGTGCTTTTTCTTTACTCAGTTTCTGGTTACATTGCATGAGGTGATTAGGAAACCTATCCAACCCCAGTCATCAGCTCCCTGGATGCCCTTAGTCAAGTCATTCCTCTCACTCTCAAATTCTCCACCAATAAAATAGGGGTGACAGAGAACTCACACACATAATGGATGTGGAGCTGGAAAAAAATGGTAAAGTAGGCTTGTACAAGGTCAATTGCCTGGCTCTTTCTGATCAGAACTACCCCCAAGGGAATCAGACAGGGAAGTTTTCTAAATTGAGGGAAATGGTTAACATAGCGAAGTACTGAGGTGGGAAAATAAAAAATGAGGTCACAACAGAGCTTTATTATTGATCATCATCATCATATTGTCATCAACTATTTTTAAATAGGATTCTCCAATAATATTGTTCTCTAAGTGGCTCAAACATGAATGAAAGTTAAAGACAAGTATGGTAAAGGTAAAGGTAAAGGTACCCCTGACCATCAGGTCCAGTCGTGACCGACTCTGGGGTTGCGGCACTCATCTCGCTCTATGGGCCGAGGGAGCCGGCGTTTGTCCGCAGACAGCTTCCGGTTCATGTGGCCAGCATGACTAGCCGCTTCTGGTGAACCAGAGCAGCGCATGGAAACACCGTTTACCTTCCCGTCGGAGCAGTTCCTATTTATCTACTTGCACTTTGATGTGCTTTCGAACTGCTAGGTTGGCAGGAGCAGGGACCAAGCAAAGGGAGCCCACCCCGTCGTGGGGATTCGAACCGCCGACCTTCTGATCAGCAAGTCCTAGGCTCTGTGGTTTAACCCGCAGCGCCACCCACGTCCCTACAAGTATGATACAAGGGTCATTAAACACACAGCCTAAACATTACCAGCACAAAATAAAAAAAATTCCTTCCAGTAGCACCTTAAAGACCAACTAAGTTAGTTCTTGGTATGAGCTTTCGTGTGCATGCACACTTCTTCAGATACACTCACGTGGACTAGATATAACTCACGTGTATCTGAAGAAGTGTGCATGCACACGAAAGCTCATACCAAGAACTAACTTAGTTGGTCTTTAAGGTGCTACTGGAAGGAATTTTTTTATTTTGACTATGGCAGACCAACACGGCTACCTATCTGTAACTATTACCAGCACAGATAGGAATAAAACCAGAGGACACCACCCATCCCCTGAAAAGTCTGGGAAACATGGTCTAGTTTTGGGGAATCACAAGTGGGTAGAGAGATGTTGCACCCTGGTTCTATGTTTGGGCTACCCACATTCCTCTGGTTGGCCACTGTGAGAAGAGGACACTGGACTAGATGGACTATTGGCCTGATCCAGCGGGCTCTTTTTATGTTCTTCTGAAGATAAGAGGTCTTCACCTAGTGCCTGCACAACCTTAAAGAAGGCGCCAGGCAAGTCTCTCTGAGAAGGGCATTGGGGTGCCACCAATGACCAGGCCATCTTGCTTGTAGTCGCTTTCCTCACTGCACTGGGCACAGGGACTCAGGGCAGGGCTTACAAATAGGATCAAAGTTCAGGTATATATGCGTGTGATATTTCAGATATCCTGGTTGCAAGCCATTAACGGGCTTGAAATATAAAACCAGCACCTCATGCTGTGTCCAGAGATGGACCAAAGGTCAGAGCAGTAGTTTATAAGATTGTGCACAATGTGAAACAAATAGATAGCTGCCCAGAGTGGCCACGACAACCTAGTCCATTGGGTGTTGTACAATTATTGTTATTGTTATTACAGATATCCCCCTTAACGTCATTAGAATTCACCCAACAACACTGAAAAGGGGTAGAGATTCAGGACAGATAAAAGGGAGTACTTCTTCACACAATGCAAATTTAACTTACGGAATTCCCTGCCGTTTTGAATGTCTTTTAAAGATTAGATACAGTAAATTCATGGAGTATCCTCAGTGGCTGCTAATTATGACAGCTAATTGAAACCTCCAAGTACAAAAAAGGTTGTCTCTCTCTCTGGATGCTTGAGACAAAGGGGAAGACTGTTTTCTTCAAGCTAGCCACTGCAGAAAATAAGATTCTGGACTAGATATAACTTTGCTCTGATCCAGCTGGACTCTTCCCATGTTATTTTGTGGGTGTGCACTAAAAAGGCATTCTGGATCACCAAGAGAATAATGATTAACCACTGTTGCCTTCAATAGTCTTTCCCAGCGCGCGCTCTCTCTCTCTCTATATATATATATTTTACAAAACAGTTTAAGGGAACGCACTATTTTAGGAGTTGAATAGATACATAACAATATAACAATGCTTCTTCTAAAAAGAATAAATCTACATTTGAAAACAGTCATTCTTTCTAGCTAACAACACTCTCCAAGCTGGCATCTGAAATAAGAGATCTTGTTTATATGACAAAAGTGTTTTTAACTAAGGTGTAATCCTTTAAAATAAAATAAAATAATGCAATAGTATTTCAGCAAACTTAACACAGCAATCCTAGATACATATAAGTCTAACTGAATGCCAAAATAGGGAGGGGGTGGATGACTAGAAAATACTTGATAATCTGATAAGCATCTATTCACTTGCAGACATAGCCATTAAGGGGACACAAGGGCCTTGACAGCTGCTTTGAGTCAAAAATGAATAATGGAAAATGAACAGGGTCAATATTTATGATATGAGAAAACTATTGATGAGTCACTGGCATTTTCTTGGAGGAAACACAAACCTGTCTGGTAAACATTCTTAAAGAGGATCATTCTGAAGCAGCAGGACCTGCTTATGGTGAAAAACTCCAAAAGCATTCAACTGATCTTCACTCAGCAAGCTGTCATTTTAATGCCCAGGCTGCCATAGATGACGAGCAGTGCTCTTGCAAAACTGCAATTCATCACAATAGGGATGTGCTGGAGAACTTCCCTGTGGACTCACTTCAGTGCTCTGAACTAGTTTTGTAATTTATGCATGTGTTCTTGTTTTACATAAAATATTTTGTTTTCCTACCACCCAGTGGCCAAATTGGAATGTACTGGAAGAGGCAGAGAAACAGAATGAAAATAGATGAATCACAGAGATTAGGGATGGGAATTTTGGAGAGAAATGAGATCTGTACATCACACTCATCCCCGATGACTACAGATCCTTCTCATCCTCCCAGGCTTCTGAATTGCTTTATCTTACACAACAGATAAGGACTAGAAACTTTCCTCATTTTATTCCAAGAGAGGAATAAGTGTCCAGCGCTGTACTTATTTATCCTCTCTGAAAGACAATGGCAGAATACAACAACTAACAACAAAGTCCAACTGTTGGAGAAGTATAAGCATCAACAACATACAGATCTAAATTTAATCCTTAATTAAGGATTAATGACTGTCAGTCTGAAGACAATGTAACAAGTGAGAAGGTAGTTATTTGAACACAGATTCTGGAATGTATTTTACATTTTCTGAAAGTACTTTTAGGGCAGCGGCCATGTGAAAAACAGGAGAGCTTAATATTTCTCAGGAGCCCTTTAGCTGCCTTTGATCAGAACAGGATGCTGGTTTCACATGGAAGACCAACGAAATATACATTGCGCCTATTCCAAACGATCGCTCACCAAAGGCAGATACCCAGTTCTAACCATAGGGGGGAAGTCATAGACTTTTGTCCCTCCTTTCAGCTTCTACAGTAGGTTTTTTATGTTTGTGTGTGTATTCTTAGATACGTATTTTCAGCAAAAGGGGGAAATAATCTGGAGACCCTAGAAATCTACAGACACAGCAGATTACCCAAAGCCACACTCTCTGCTCCATTAATCAAAACAGAAGAATGACAAGTGGGAATATACTGTGGGCATAACAAGCGCTTCGAATCTCGGGGGCGGGACCCCACTGAATGCCTTGGATCCCATTGGAGGCAGCAAATATTTCCACCCGAGTGGGAGTGAAATGGCTCTCTTCCAGCAGAGCTCCTCTTTCAACCGCACATTTGGCTCTTTAGAGGGCTGGGGGTTTCTCTGGCACAGGGACGTGGCTTTCCAGCTCCGCGTTCCAAGCCCCCATCATTGCAGAGGCTGGACCACATCAACGCCCCCCCCCCACTTTTCTTATTTGTAGGCATTACATCACCGCTAGGGTTCGGCTGGGCTGCTGCAGCTGCTAATTACCTCGGGCTTCCTTCCTGCCTCCTTGCCCTGCCTGGCTCAGCAGCAGGAAACTTGAACGATCAAGCAAAACAAAGAGAGTCACCTGGCTGCCTACAGCTCCCAGAGTCGCCCAAAGCGCATTTATCTCCAGGTCTGGGTTGAACATACACCAAGACAAGGAGGGATTTTTTTTTCCAAGGGGCGGAACCTGCAGCAATTTGGGCACTGAGTTTCAAGTTGCTTTTAGAAGTGGGGGGGGGGGGGCAAGACAGGTTTTAGAGGGGGCAAGAGGAGCTGCCCCTGCCATTAGGAGAACTGCTCAGTTCTTTCACTCACCCACCCCAAACCATGAAAAAGAGCCCCACAGAACGGGTGGGGAAAGTGGAAAGATGCCAGAAGCAAAGCAGTCTGTCCCAGTAAAGGGTGTTGAGTTACCCAGCACACCCCACCGAAGTTTCCTTAATGGGGGAGAGGCGGAATCTTTATGAAAATGCCTCGGGTTTGGATGACCGAAGGGCACATTTTGGAGAGGAGGTGATCACCTGCCCTTGGGTTTTTAGGCACTTCTCATTCGCACAGCCCCAAACAGGTACGAGTTAAAAGTCTTGCCCTAGATTGAGAGACGCAGGTGAGCTGGAGGGAGCCGAAATCTAAATAATCTTGGGGAGGAAGCACCCCAAGGGGGTGTGAGCACGGCTCCCTCCAGCTCTTAGCCCACTGCGCCCTCTCCAACAGCATAAGGAACCCTGGAGGCGGAGAAAAGGGAAGCAC
Source organism: Podarcis liolepis (assembly GCF_965112155.1). Lineage (NCBI taxonomy): Eukaryota > Metazoa > Chordata > Lepidosauria > Squamata > Lacertidae > Podarcis > Podarcis liolepis. Next base: position 28,794,022 of record NC_139559.1, read on the forward strand.
CCTGGGTGGAAAAAACAAGAGCGAAGAAAACAAGGGCATTAAGCTCCTCCGCTTAATTCCGCGGCAGCGTTAATGCAGAGCAGCAAAAAGGGCTCCTTTGGCGGCCTGAGGCCCCCCCAACATTTGCGCCCTCCAAACCTCCGCGCCCCCCTCGCTTGCTCCCCAAAACGTCAGGGTAGGAGGGACGGCGGCGATAAGCTCCCTCTCTCCCCCCCAACCCCCCCCCCCCGTTGTCCCAACCTGCTGGGCCCGGGAGCCGAGCGTTTTACCGACGTAGGAACTTACAGAAGCTCCGCCGCTGCTTGAAAGGCCGGTCCGAAGGCATCTCGGCCGGGGATGGAAGGGGTGTGAGCCAAGAGCGCCGCGACTCAGCAGGGACAGCGGGATCTTGCCCGGGCTCCAAAGACCCCGCGGCTGGAGAGGGACGCGGCCGAGCTCCCCACAGCCGCCTCTGGCTGCCGGAGGACGCCGCCTATTTAAGTCCTCGAAGGGCAGCAGGTGCCTCGCGGGCGGCAAGAGCCAGCCGACTGTCGCTGCTGCTTCTGCTGCTTCGTCGTCGCTGCCGCCGGCTGGGCGATCCTCGGCGCTTCCCGGAGCTGGCAAAGCAGCGGTGACTTCACCAGCAGCCTCCTTAAAGGGGAGGTGCGCGGCCCCGCCCCTTCTGCAGTGCGGCCTCCTTGCCAGGGACGCACCGCGGCCGGAGCCGGCAGCCCTCGGCGCTCTTTCCGCTCCAGACGCCCTGGCGAGGAGGCTGGGCTTCGCGGGGAAGGGAACAATGCAGGCGCGGAGAAGGGCGAGGAGCATGCACAGAGTGCTGCTTCCTCGGGCTCGTGTTTTTAGCTGGCACAGGCCTCGCTACGGAGGGAGCCTCGGGTCTCTCTTTTAAACTAAGGAGAGGCCCGTTCATCGAAGAATTAACCTCGGATTCCCCTTCCCCGCCAATCCTTCCTTTCAGGCTCTGATAAACCAGAGGAATAAATCAAAGCAGAAAGCCTCAAATCGCCTTCAGAGCAATCCATAAGGCTTTTCCCCTTCTCTTGATGATATAGCCATAGTGATGCCATGAACCCAGTAAAATGCCACTGAACATGTACAGAGTGCCCTCTTCCTACTGAATAGTGCATGCAGAATAACCTAATTGTGTGAACAGGAATTCTGGGTCAGAAGGAGCTTTGAGGTTGAGCAGGGTCTCATATGCTTATTTATATTTTTATGAGCAGGTACCCAAAGGTGGTGTTCTACCCTCACCCCACCATTTTATCCTCCCTACAACTCTCTGATGTACCGGTAGGTTAGATGGTCTAGAGGGCCAAGGTCACTCAATGAGCTTCATGGCTAAGAAATCCAGCATAGCTCATTGTGGAATTTCCAGCACCAGCTCCCATTGCAGGAACTCAAAAACGTATAGGCCTCTCCACCTCTCTAAACGCAACTAGTCTCCTGCTTCTCTCTTTTAATTTTAAGGGCCAGTTCTACTGCAGCAGGGGTTGGGACCTTAAGTCCCTAGCACCAAATCTATTTGGACCTCAGGAGTCTCCCCAGGCCACAACCTGCTTCACACCCTCTTTGAGTGGTTTTACCTGGTTGAAATGCATCCTTGACCCTGATAATGCCTGGATATAGAAAAGAGCTGAGTGCATGAAGAAACCAGCCTACTGTGCAATTGTAAAATTTACATGCATTGCACCCAGTGGCCACCACTGCCTCCTGTGGAAGTGAGTTCCGTGGTTTATGGGCTGTGTGAAGAAGTACTTTCTTTTATCTGTCCTGAATCATCCAACATTAAGCTTCATAAGTTCTAGTATTATGTATTTAGTATTATGAGAAAGGAAGGAAACATTTCTTTCTATCTGCTTTCTCCAGGTCAGGCGTAATTTTACAAACTTCTATCATGTCTTCCTTGCCTTTTCTCTAAACTAAAAAGCCCCAAATGCTGCAACCTTTCTGAGAGTCACTCCATCCACTTACCATTTTGGTTGCCCTTTTCTGAACCTTCTCCAACTCTCCCGATATCCTTTCTGAGGTGAGGCAACCAGAACCGTACAGAATTTTCCAAATTCAGTCACTCAAAATGCTCAGGAATACCGTGACAGCGTGGGTGATTTCAAGATACGCAAGACTTCCAATTTCTGTATTAAAAACTCAAGGCTACTGAAATCTTTAAAAAATCAAAGGTCACAGTCCAGAATTCTTCTATTCTTTTAATCAGTTTCAGAAGAAACAGCATCTTCCAAATTTAAATAAGTGTCAAAAGAAAAAGGATGCAAAAGAAAAACTAATTTATGATTAGAAAGGTTTCAGACAACAGTCCTGTACAATTACATTTTCTGGGGAAAAATCTTTGACACTTAAGTTAGCCTGATTTCCTTGCTTTTCTTCTTCATCTAGTTACATTTTAGTTATATGAAGATACTCCTTGAATTTACATTTAACAGTTAAAAACAGAATCTCAGGCATTATTAATGTGGCACAAACAATTATTTACTAACAGCTTTTTGGACGTTAAATAAAAATACATTTAAGTATAAGGAACTGAAGGTCATTTTGAGAGGATTTCACTCCGTTGGATTCTGAACGACAATCAGGAAATAGTCCTTATCTGCAATGAAATAAAAGAGGGATTTTTTAAAAAAGTATTTTATTGTTAGTGCTAATTTAATCACATGCATTCTAGGCTCAGTTACAGATAGAACACTCTAGGAGTGGAAGTCTCACTTCAAGACTTCACAACTGGCCAGTAGCAACCTAGACCATCTTATATACAAAGCACAAGAAGAGGAAGTAGAAGAAGTTCAAGAGTTGTTCAGAAGACTTTGGAGTAAAATATAAATAAGACCAAGTTGCAAGATTGTGAAGGATATGTAAAACCCCCATCAATGATGAAGTTCTTCAATGTTATTTGAATCTGGATAGGAAACCCATCTAAAACTCTTTCACCACTATTTAGAACCCACACTTTTCTGTATTTCCTATATAGTACAAAATAAAGAGTGTATCCCATATAAAAGTTTAGATTTAGAGATAATGAAAATCCACTTTGGCATCCAAATGTTCCAAGAAGAGCTTTCCCTGTTTATTTTACCTGGCGCAACCATGATTTCGTTTTTCTTGGAGCGAATCCGCAAGAACGTGAGGTCATTCTGGGGATCAATATCTCGCACGGTCCCCCTTGCCTTCATTATTAAGTTGTGCATTAAGCCTGCATACTGCACTGTGGTGGGGTTATCCATGGTGCTTTTGATGGGAATGCCTGCAGGGTGCAAAATGATTCTGTGGTTACGTTAGGCTAAGACACAGTTTGATTTGAGAAAGTTAAGGGCCTAACTAGCCCTGTCTGCAGAAGGCCTGTACAAGGACTTCTGCTTGTGCCTACCAAGTGAAGAAAGCTTACTTCTTTGCCACCACTGCACCCGCAAGTAGCCGTATGGCAAAGCTTTTCTGAGTGGCAAATGGGCTTTTGTCATCTGGCCAAGACAGTATTGCTCTGACACCCTCCTTTGCAATTCACTGGGGGGGGGTTGGAAATCACTTGAATTCAAACAAAATTGGATGCCACAGTTACCCCCAAGTCCAATGGAAGTGCCTAGAACACTGCATCTTCCATCTAAACTGAATCAGTTTAGATTATTGCAGCCTGAGGATGTGGTCAAGCTGCTTGAAGAAGTGCAGCTGATCACCTGCCCGCTTGATGCTTGCCCATACTGGTTTCTAGCCACAGGGAGTTGACTTGGATACAGGAAGCGATTGATGCTTCACTGGAGAAAGGGCAAGTACCATCTGCCTTGAAGAAGGTGGTGGTGTGGTGTGTCACCTCCTTAAGAAGTCCTCCCCTTGGCCAATAAGTGTTAAACAACTATCACCCAGTGGCAGATATCCCCTTTTGGGACAAAGCGCTCAAGAAGGTGGCAGTGGTCCAGCTTCAGGCATGCTTGGAGGAAGCTGATTACTTGGAACCATTCCAGTCAGGCTTCAGGCCTGGTCATGGCACTGAAACTGCCTTGGTCGCCCCAGTTGCTGATGTTTGGTGGGAGAAAGAAGAGGGCAGTCTCCTCCATCTCTTGGCCACTTTCAACACTGTTGATCACAGTATCCTTCTAGAGTTTCTCATGGAAGTAAGGGTTGGGTGAACCGTGCTTCAGAAATCTGATGACACACCTTTTGACACCTGAGATGTATATTTTCAGGACCCACCTTATTTTTTGTGATTATAAGTTGTTTTTAATGTTGTGTTTTCATTGTTGTAACCTGCTCTGGGATCTTACAGTAAAGGGCAGGTAATTATGGCGAAGTTCTCCACCACTGTTAATAGGGCCTTGCGGATCACAAGTAACATTTTAGGAGCAGGCACACAGACAGACATTCAACAGCATTACACCATCCCAATTTGTAGAGGAAGACGCAAAATTAATTGGCCACAAGCAGTGCTAAATTCATTATCAAAGGTACAGCACATCTTTAAAGATATGTACTATGCCTTTTGATTTCGCTGGGACTTACTCCCATATAAACATGCATAGGATTGTAGCCTTAGCATCACAGCAGACATTTCTAACGTGCAAGTGGGTTTCTCTAACCCAAGTGTGTTATGTAGCCCATGGAAAACTCTGTCTGGCTCCTGGAATTCTCCCTAGACTGTACAACCCTTTTCCAAGCCACACCCCTCACTGGCTCCATTCTACAGCTTGAATATTTCTGCCTGGTGAGAATGTATCCCTGAGTTCTGATGCATCAACTTTGCCTGGATGAAGACTAAAGAAACCAGTAGACTGTGCAAAGGTAAAATCTACATTCATTGCTCCACCCACTTTTCCCTCTGGCCCCCATTCATCACAGCATGTGACGGTTCACACATACCTAATAAAACAAAAACAAACTAATAACCCCCTCCCACACAAGAATATTTATTATTAAATTTATTGCACAATCAGGATAAATTTAGTATGTCAATAGAGCATCAGGGCCTAAAAGAGTGGCTTTCGCCAACAACAACCATAATTACACAATACCTTCTGAATTAACAATGATTATTCCTTGGACCCCCTTTTGACTCTGAATTCGCTTAAGGGTTTCTTCTACCTCAGCCTGGAAGAAAAAGAAAATATGCAAGTGTATCTTGAAAGAAGCAATTTGTTTTCCAATAATGCTGTGTAATAAGACATCTGGAAAGACTGGAGGGGTAAGAGGATTCGGAGAGGTACGTCTTGTGCTCCAAGCACAGAAGCACAGCTCTCTCCAGCACCACCATATCATCAAAGTCTGCTTAAGCTTTTCTTAAGGCCACAATTTTCCTCCCATCATCTGGCAATAAGTCCTGGGAAGCCAGAAACTGGTTCTGCTTATCCGTTTCAGTGGCTTTGCTTATCAGGCTCAGACGTTACACAAGGCAGTGCGATGATAGGGGTGAAATCCTGGCGCATCTTGCACAGAAGTCTCCCCCTCTCACAACAAAGGCCTCTTCACACATCACTTCCTATATGGAAATCATCTTTATGCTGGAAAATATCTTGCAGAATACAACCTGGGAAGCACAGTGCAAATATTTAAATGCTGCTATGGCAAGCCAAGACGTGTCATTTAAAAGATTTCATGGTTCAGCAGCAATGGCATATAGATGATCCTAAGAGGTAGGTTAGGGTTAGAAACGGACTGGCTCAAGGTCACCCATTGAACTTCGTAACTAAGTGGGGAATTGAACTTTGGTTTCCCAGCATAGGTGTCAACTTTTCCCTTTTCTTGCGAGGAATCCTATTCAGAATAAGGGAAATTCCCTTTAAAAAAGGGAAACGTTGACAGCTATGTTTCCCAGGCCCTGGTCGTACAAACAAACATCCCCACATATATATTTAAATGCTCTTTTTTGTTTTGTTTAGGCATGTCGACCTAGATAAGGATTTTTATTACACATAAAAGTGCTGAATTTGCCCAAATTTTAATAAGTCTTCTGTCTTCTTGATTTTAAAGTTTGATTTTGCTTTTTTAAAATATGCATGCTTTATTGTTTTGTCTAAATAACTTAGAGAGTTATATTAATCATGTTAAACACACACATATATATGTATAAATATCTATTATATATATATACATACACACACACACACCTGCAACTCAGGATAATGCAATGCATCTGATAATGTGGACTTATACTATAATAAATTAGTTAGGTCTTTCAGGTGCCATGATATACTTTTGTTATTCTGACAAAATTGTATCAAAGGTACCCACCAGAGGTTTCTGCCTGCAGATCATTTTGCCTAGACAAGGCCAGACCTGTTATTAGGGAGACTACTTCATCTCTGCAGCCGGGAGGGCCATGACCACAACCACATGGAGAGGCACCAGTGATTAAGGAAACAAGTAAAGTGGCCTGGAGCAATCAAAATCCACAGCAGAAAATCCAAACTAGACAAGTCCTGACCATGATCAAGTAAAAAATGTTTAGTTCTACAGTATATGCAATCTGAATATGTGGTAACAGGCCCATTGCCCCATGCTCAACCATAAAATGAGGTTATATATTTTTCAAACTTCTGCAAACCTGGCAGGGAAAGGGGAGAGGGTTCCCTGCAGAGGCTGATGCTTCCCCTCTTCATTGTCAGTTTTGGCTACAATGCTAGCAGCATTCAGCTCATGAGTTTGCTATTATAGTGGAAGTGATAGGGGAACACAAGGTTCAATAGCATACTTCAAATGTATGATGTGCCCACACTTGAAATACCGCATTTACTCGAATCTAATGGTCACCTTTTTTGGCCAAATTATGTTGCAGAAATTAAGGTGTGCATTAGATTTGATGGCATATTTACATTTGCCAGCATTTTGTTTTTGTTTCAAAGTTCTGAACATTGAGGTGTGCATTAGATTTGATGGCACATTACACTCGAGTAAATATGGTACATGAGGCCACCACCATGCTGGAACTGTAAAGGTTTTGACCAGTGGCTGCTTGGGAAGGACATGCTGACAGTCTTGGGTTCCATGATGGAGAAAAGGTGGACTATAAATGCAAATATGCATGCACCATGGAACCACCCATGCATTGCCTTCTATATACATGGCCAACAGGCAATAGTAATGCAATACTGTGTATTTCTGTATTTGGTGTGCTTATTCTATATGATTTATGCTGTATTTATGATGCTCTATTATGTTCTGTCACATTATTGTCATTTGTAAGCCGCTTTGGGATTCATCTGAATGAAAAGCGGCACAGAAATATAATCAATCAATCAATTCAAGAACATATGACAAGCTCTACTGGATCACGAACCAATGGCTTATCTAGTTCAGCATCCTATTCTCACAGTGGTCAATGAGATGTCTCAACAAGAAGCCTGCAAATAAACCTGAGAACTCAGCACTCTCCATACTTGTGATTCCCAGGAACACTGCCTCTGACAGTACAGGAAGAACATACTTGCTGCTGCTAGTAGGCCATTGATGGGGTCTTTTAAGTTTAGTTGTACTGTACATAGGACTTGGGAAGCAACCCACATGCATCATCTTACAAATAGTTTTGGGTGCCAACAACATGCCTTGGAGACACCTTTTGCCGGAATGATTTTAATAAAATAATATATACATGCAAGCAGTCCCGAATCTAGACATTTTGCAGAATTCTATACAAAGTACACTGAAGGGCCAAATGTTGTGCAGGGGCAAAAGTCGTGGGTTTGGACACTACGACGAGCCACAAACGCAGACCCCACTCTGCCAACAAATACAATGCAACAGAAAGCCACTCTGTCAGCAGACCCTGCCCCATTGTTATGTTGGGGGGAAATGAGCTCCTGGGAGTACAAAATGTATCAAGCAGGAATGCATGCAGGTGAGAGCGTTGCGCATCATGAGCAGTGCTCCTTATATGGGACCAGAAAGATGGTCACATCACGGAGATGGGGATGATGCTGTAAACAATGCAAGAGGCCCCGGAACCCGCGTGCCAAGAGGACGGCCGTGGAAATGCACGCGATCAGAGAGAAGCTGAACAGCAAAAGAAAAGAGCTGGTGAATGCAATGGGCCCCTCAGCCACATCCTTTGATCTCGGACCCCGGGGCGCGCAGGAGCTGGCCGGGTGTGGCACATCACAAGGCGGCAGCGGAGTCTGCTCTGGACTTTTCCAAAGAGCTGCCCAGGAAGTCTCCACTGGTCACCCGAAACCCACCCAGGAAGTCTCCTCTTTTCTGCGACGGGGAGAATTCGGCAGCAGCAGACCGCCCACCCCCCTTCACTCACCATCTTGCAGAGAGGGAGGGAGATCAATGCCTTCCCTGGGAGGTACCCACAAGCTGGCACCCGAGCCCCGTCACAGTGAGCGCGCGCGCCTGCGCCCCAGTCTCACCCCGCAGGGCGAGCCGCGTCCTTAGCCAATGGTTGGAGAGGGAAGGCGGGTTCCGAAGTTTAGGGACCGGGTGTCATTTCCTACACCGCCCTCTTGTAGGAAAACATTCCGTGGGGGTGGGGGGAAAGTGGGGGTGGCGGCTATGAATCGTTGCTTTGGAAGGCTCTCCATAAACACAGAATGGGTGTTTGCAACTTCGCGTATGAAGGAGGAAAATGCGTAATGCTGGACGGCTCAGCAGCTCAAACAGAGGCATCGGTGGCATAAGCTGTTCTCTCAAGGGGGAGAAAACTGAGCGTGATTTCAGAGCTGAGACTCAGGTTCAAATCCCTACTCGTTTGAAGCCCACGGGATGGTGCTTGGGGACATTGGCTCTCCTCGTGGTGGCTAAAATAGGAATTGGATGGGCAAAGAGTTTGCTACCTGGGTCCTTCTGGGGGGATGTAGAAGTATGTAGAAAGAAAGCAGTAAGTAATTTAGTGTTTGAACATAAGATTGACTTAAAAGAGAACAAGCATTATGGGATATTTTCAAAGAACGCTTAAAAGGAGGTGGGGTGGAGAGGGCGCTTGACAAATTTCGCCTGGGAGAGAGGCTTGATGCCACTGCCAAGGGGGGGGGGCAGCTTCCGGTATTCAAAACCATCCAAGTTTAACGCACGCAGTCCTTGGGAAAACCAGGCCCCAAATCGTTTGTGACTTTTCAGCTGTCATTGGGCTGGTGGGATTGAAGGGACACACGACTTTAGGGAGGGGTGCAGGTTACCCAACCCTGGATTAGGGCTTGAGAAAGATCAATACCAAGCCCTTAAATTGATCCTGGAAACACACTGGTGCCAGTGATTTTCTTAATTGAGAGGCTGATAAAAGTTCTGCAAACCACCCACCCTCATTCTCTCACTCAAATTCCTGCTTAGCTACAGACCAGTTAAGGGCAAGGTTGGGTGGCTAGGACTGGTAACACCCCCACGTACATGTTCTGTACGTAGAAATCCCCACGAAGCTTACTGGTATCACCAGCAGCAGCAGGGGAGCCGCAGCATAGCAGGTAAACTTTTGCCATCTCTCCCTGATTTGTGTTTGCTGCTGCTCTCTCTGCAAGGAAGTGGGCAGCCACTGGATCATGGACGACAGGCTCCCACCCCACTGATTTGCAATAGCTGGCCTGGACACCAGGCTTCTAGCTGGGGTGGGGAGATCAAATATAAAACCAAACAAATCACAGGGTTGACATAGCTGACTTCTGGGTTAGGGTGTGTTGGTATTTGAGGTTTTGTTTTGTTTCATCTGCTGGTTAGGGGGGGAAGTATGATTTTTGTTTCACTTTTAGTGCATTGCCAAAGTTTTCTATCACAATTATAGGGGGTTGTGTGGTTTTTAACATGCCGTATGAGATGTCTGTTTTGTATCAATTCTCCCCTATGACATAATGTATTTATGTGTATATCTTCCCATGTAGGTCATTTGAAAGCCTTTTAAAAAGCAAGTGACTATAACGTTTAATAAATAACCATGCTTAGCCTCATTCTGTAAATGTGTTGTTTCGCATGAGGCCTTGCTTCCTCATTAACTCCTCTGTATTAAAAGCACAACATGCTATTTTAGTGCATGGATGGCTAACACTTCTAGAAATGGCTTTGCTCCAGCTCCCAATATCCCTGGCCGTGCTGAATGGGGCTGCTGGGAGTTTGAGCCCAACAAAATCTAATAGTCACCCCTGATTCAGCAGAGGGCACACAATTGCTGGCTTTTTGGCACTACTGTATTCAAGTGCTATTCTGCCATCTAGTGACATGGCCAAGAAATACATGTCTATACCAGTAACAGAAAAATTCCAAACAAATGTCACTAAAATGCAGTTACCGACGAACTAGGACTTGCAGTAATGTAGACGTTTTGGATATGGGAAGTCCAGTAATGTAAATGGGTTTCTTCAGTTATAATTGGATGCAACACTTTGACCCATTTGTGATCAACGACAGTGAGAGCATAGCATATGCAAAAGCTTTAGTCATCAAAACAGGAAGCCGATGTGCGACAATATTTCCTGGTACTGGTTTGTTACTGACCGTGACATTACAATATCTCCACCTCACAATAGCAACCTAGGCTAAGACAAGTTCACTAAGGAGTCAACAGGATAGGAGAGAATTACAATTGTGCAGACAGCTTCAAGGTGTGTGTTCAAAGTCCATGAAGCACATACATGTCAGTGTGAAATAAAAGGGAAACTTTAACCTAGAGGAAGCATATGTGATGTGGAATTCACCCCTTTAGTAAAAACATAAATAAAAACAAACCCAACATTTCGTATAACATACACAATTCCATTTAAGTGACGATTAGAGTGAATGTATGTTGCTCAGTGACTGTTGTTGCATTGTTTAAGGCTTTTAAGAGAAACATTTCACACCATACAAGGAATGACAACCACCACCAGCTTTTCAGTACTTTTATAAAAGTATGACTTGGTGAGAGACTTTTACAGTTACCTGAGTATTTGAAATTACAGTTCAAGGAAAATTTAACAATGGGATTCCAGTACAGTATTTTACAATCCAGTGCCTCTGATCCCAGTTCATAAACTAGTTAGCTAGGGCACATATACATTACAATGATTCCAGGGGGGCAAAGGTGGGACGACGTGACAGACCATCACAAAAGGAGCTGGAGATACCAATGCACTGAATGGAGCTTCAATTCAAACCCCACTGTAGTGTGTATTTATGATGAATATGAATCAAGAGCTCTACACAATGAAAATGGCTGATCATGAAACCTTGCACACTAAAAATTGGAAATGTAAATTCCATACAACCTATCCTGAGCTTTCCAGAAAGATAAGGCTTAGAAAAAATTAAGATCTGTAGGTTGAAGTACGTACTTTCATAAGGCAAAAATTCAAATAACTGATTAATGTTTCCAGTCAGATTGTGATGTTATCACATGCATGCAGCAGAATGTGGTTGTTATTGCTGTCCACATGCTGTTGAAGCTGTTTGAAGCAGACAAGTCTTAATATTTGCAGAAAGGACTTGTTGCAATCCAATTCATTTCAGTCTGTCGCCCATCAAACCAAACTGTGCTTCCACAAGTCTCCCAGGTTCCCACAATGAGAAGAGTGCGCCGACTGCTCAAATTACTTTTTATTATTGCAACATTACATGGCATAAAAATAACAGAATTTAGAATTTACAATGCAAAGGGACTTTAAAAGCAAGTTTTCATTCTGATCTTAGAAATATTGCAAGCATAATGCTTAACAACAAATCTCTTTTAACAATACTTCATGGTCAAGATTCCATTTCTTAAATATCCTCAGTTTTGAGTGTTCAAAATACTTTCTTGTGCTTGGGATATCCAGCCCCCATTACCCATGTAATACAGCAGTAAAGACAAATAAACATGCCATTTAAATTAAAATAAATTGAAGAAGCTAGACCCCCAGACTGCAAAAATATATACAAGCTTTTACTTTTTCCTGAACTAAACATCTGAGCCATAAAAATATTAAACAGCCTCGCGCCCTATAGAACTAGGGCTTCAGCTATTTCAATTAGAACTACTCTTTATTTTAAAAATATAGGGCAGAAAGCCTTTTGAATGATATTTATACATTAACAATATTCCTAGGTCCCTAAACAAATCATGAGCCATTATGGAGAACAGACTATTTTCCATAGCTTACTCTTGGTTACTTCATTTCATTTCTGTATTGTAAATGTTAGTTAACTAAGATGTATTAAAATCAATAAACAAAATATTTCTAAGGCTTTTTCTCCTCCGTAAGCTATATTTCTAATACACCCATCAGGTGTTCTGATAGGTGGCATAGGTAGACATATCTCCAGCATTCACACATGCGTCCTCTACCCACAGAAGCAGTAGGCCATTTGTGTAAGGGGAAAACTTCTACATATATATATTAGAAGACACACTGAAAGGGAGGAAAAGGAGAGCATGTTCTATTACCCTCTTCTTGTAAGCTCCAGCCGAGGGGAAATGGGCTGTTTATATTACTTCACAGAAGAGTCCTAAAGTCGGACAGTTGTAAAAATGGTTGAGCCCACTAGCTTTCAATAGCCCTGAATTAAGTCTCCCCCCTCCTTGCCCCCACCCCTCCAAGTCTGGATGGGGAAGATGATATTTGTTACCAAGACAAAAATGTTTGATCTTCAACTGTCACGGCAAGCTTTCAAACTTTGCTGCCTGCGCACAGCAGAACAATGCAAGTATATAGTTATCAACATGCACTACTGCCGGTTCAAATATCATCACTTCTCCCATTTCACAGCTGCATGCACACCATGGAATTATAACAACCTGGAGGAAAGGATACAAGGCAGCCAAGCTGGGGTAAAGAACAAAGTGCTTTCGTTCCAAAACTGGGAGTGTAGTTTAAGTACTGTTGTAAGCTACGATGGAAGTTTTGAAATTGTGATAATATAAATAACTGAAGCGCAAATCAGATTTAAAATCAAGGGCAGCACAAGCTGCCTGTAAGAAGCTGCTCAGAGTGCTAGCCTAGAAGATGCACAGTCTCCATCCTCTAAAGGGTTACTGGGTGGGTTTTCCTATGTAAAATTTGGATTCTTTCAAGAATTCCACTATTGCACATCCATTTCCTACAATACAATTCAATGCATGTTGACTCAGAAGTAAGTTTCACTGTGCTCAGTGAGGTTCACTTCCAAGCAAATGTGCACAGGATTGCAGCCCCAGAGAAATTAAAGTGGCGGTTTCATGGCAATGATTCAGCCACTACTTGGAAGTGATATTCCCTCGTTCAGAGGAAAACAAGAGTTGTTCATTTCAGGCATTCGCCTACAAACAGGACTGGAAATGAATTCCAGCTGCTGCCTTTTAAAGAGACCTTGTATTCTCTTTTAAATTCGCTCCTAAAGTTGAGAATTAGTCAAGAATAAGTTAAAATTCCTATGAATTTGAAGAAGCACATTCAAATGTAGGGATAAACCTGAGGAATGTGATCATCATGGTTAAATAAATAAAAGTGCTATGCTCTATAAGTGTGCATTAGCTTTTCGGGTCCTACTCTGCAGCTTGAACTGAGGTGATGCGGGAATAAAGTTTGGAAGGCAAACACAGTTAGATCTCACTTGGGTAAGAAACAGTTAACATAAGCAATGGATCTGTTTACAGCACCTCCGGAGTCTGATTGCAAGGAAGCACTGTTAGCAATAGGATGGGTGGTGCAGCAGCAAAAAGATGCTACTATAACAGAGTAACTTTTTTAAAAAAGTCAAGAACACATTCCAGTTAATGAACATGACCCAGGACAGAATCCCAGAAGTACAGGAAGCCTCTGGTTAGGGAAGATTTCATTTATAGTTGTATCATTCTTGGATTTCGCAAAGGGACTCAGGAGAAATCAATAATTAGTGGGAATAAAATGGCAGGATAACATCCATTTACTTACACACTAGCAATTGTTTAAATAAATCAAGGTCAAGTCCTGTTTACAGTAAGAAGTGCAACTAGCAGAGGCAGTGAAGAACTCACACCATATATGACTTAATGTTCTTCAGATGCAAATCTCCCCAATTGTTATTCTTGCCCGAATCCTTCTGTTTCTTCTATTGCAAACAACAGCTTTTCCTTCAGTTGTTCATAACTCTTGTATGGTGGCAAGTCCAAGCGGTTGAAACTGGAAAAAAGCAGCAAACCTCATTTTCATTTGAATAATTAACCCACAAACACAGGAACAAAAGTTCCCCACTATTTACACCATTGACAGTTTAAAACGTGAGAGGCATATTTATCTGACATTATTCCTCAACTTTGGTTCACAGCAGCAACCTAGGTACAATACTGTGAACTTTCAGGTTTCTATCTTGTGTGCTAATCTGCTTCATTCTATTAGGAACATACTGTCCACAGGGTTGAATCCAGACTCTGCCCTCAATGAACAGAAGGGCTCCTGCACATACAAGACTTTTAATCAAGGAATCCTACTGGCAGAAGATGGGTGCCTCTTCCAATTTCTCCTTCCCCCTGCAGATGGCAGTGTCATTTCCCACTGCAAAGTGAGCAATGTCTCCTCCCCCACTTATATCAGCTGAAGTGAAGGATTCAACTTCAGAGTAAGTCTATGTTTATTTCCCAAGACCTTAGGGAATACTGATTTTAACAGGACTGTGAATGAATCTGTTTTCAATACTGGTGGTTGTCGTTTTTTTAAAAAATGTTTTCACAACTTTTCATTCCTGGGCAGTCAAGAATATATCTAAAATAGAGTGAAGGAGAGCCTCATCAAGGACTGTCATGTAGAATGGTACAGCAACGCTCTCAACATGCTTGAAATGTTTATTTTGGCATCTGACAATATGGTAAATTAAGAAGTAGCGAAGAACATCTTAAATACCAAATTATGTTTTGTATGAAGGCACACCATTTGCTAAAGGCAACACATGATTTTGTGTGTCTAATGTTGAGACTACACGACCCTAACGATTCCTTGTCAAAACGGATTTAAGCAACCAATTACACAAACCAAATTACTCACATTCCTTGTGAATTTGATCTAAAAAAATACAGTACACCTGTCATTCTAGATGAAACCAACATAGGTAAAGCAAAAGTAAAGATACAGCAGACTTATTTTAAGTGCTTATTTTTAAACCAGAAACTTTGGCTCTCTGGGCTACCACACACATTTTGTTTGGAGTCAAACATGAGTTTGCTATCAAGTGTACACTTAATAAAGAAGCTCCAGTTGATTATATCTTTATGATGCATATTGACAATTTTGTATGTCACATTCATATGTGTGCCATGTATTGAGATGTAATTTTATACATCTTACGTGTATAACTAAAAAACGTGATGTGGTGCTAAATCTGTTATTTAAATGCCAAATAGGATCATCAACTGTAGAAAGAAGTATCAGAATCACAATTCTCATCTAATATATTTCACTCACCAGGTATGGCTTCTAGGTAACCAGTTTTCTTTGCCAACTTTCTCAATACAAAACTTCTGGGGTCCATTACTCCCTAAAATAAAATAATAATAATACAGGATATGGGAAAATAAAAAAAAAATTTCCATAACTAAATACACATTGAAAATAAAATCGTTTTGGCCCAGACATTTGAATTTGATAAGAAGTAACCCTAAGAAGAGTTCTCAAAGTTTTAAGAACTCAGATGTACCGTACTTTTTGCTCTATAAGACGCACCAGACCACAAGACGCACCTGGTTTTTGGAGGAGGAAAACAAGAAAAAAAATATTCTGAATCTCAGAAGCCAGAACAGCAAGAGGGATCGCTGCGCAGTGAAAGCAGCAATCCCTCTTGCTGTTCTGGCTTCTGGGATAGCTGTGCAGCCTGCATTCGCCCCATAAGACGCACACACATTTCCCCTTACTTTTTAGGAGGGAAAAAGTGAGTCTTATAGAGCAAAAAAATACCGTATTTTATGGCAATAGAAGACACTGGTCATACTATCGAATTCCTGTCAGCAAAATCTTCCCAGTAAGTGGCATTGCCACTACAGCTTGGTAAAATATTGTCATGCAAAGCTCTTACATGGGTCAGATATGACCAGGGAGTCATAAAGTGCTTTATGCCCCACGGAGGACTTTAAGGTCCATAAATAGCAACACCCTAGAGGTCCCGGGCCCTAAGGAAGTTAGATTAGCTTCAACCAGAGCCAGGGCCTTCTCAACACTGGCCTGGTGAAACGCTCTGTCACATGAGACCAGGGCCCTGCGGGATCTGATTTCTTTCCGCAGGGCCTGTAAGACAGAGTTGTTCCGCCTGGCCTTTGGCTTAGAATGTTTGATTCCCTCCCCCTCTTTCTTTTTCCTTTCTCCTCCTGTGAAGAGGCTGCATCCTAATGTTTTAACGTATTTTATTCTTGTTTTTATTATTGGTTGTTAGCTGCCCTGAGCCAGGTCTTGGCTGGGGAGGGCGGGGTATAAATTATTATTATTATTATTATTATTATTATTATTATTATTAAGCCTCTAGATGAAATTATTGCAGCTTTATACATTGGGCTGCTTTTGAAGACAATTTGGAAACCATAAGTAGGGCAGAATTTGACAGCCAGATATATGCTTTGACCACTCAGGCCACCAATTCTGGCCTGAGTAGAAAGTCAATTTGCTCCCAAGCCTAATTGGAAGTGCTGGTTTTGACCCTATATGCCTCAGGACCACCATACTTCAAGGAACACCTTTCCCCAAAATTCTGAACTGGCAACTCAAGCCAACATTCTGACACACAGGGTCATCCTGGCTCTTGCACACTTAGGAATAATTTTGCATACCCATGAGGTCAGAAAATCCTCCAACTGGTAATCGGCATGTTCCAGTAACAAACTGTAGTAGTCTCATCCTCTTCTCATTATCTATGTCCTTCACAAACTGAAAAAGAACACATTTAAAATAGCTGTACAGACCCCATCCCTATTCTAGTCTTAAAAACAAATAAAATTTATATAATCCATTCTCATATCCTTGTGTTTTGAGGTTCTATTTTTTGGTAAAAGGGTAGTGGAAGGAACAAGGATAGAGGCAACAAAGACAGCTTCCATGGGGAATAGTAGTGGAAAAGCCTTTTGAGGAAGCTTATTTAACTAGAGTGCCTGGATAAGCTTCTGAAGTATTAGTGTGAGATATCACTGGTGTTAGCTGTATCCCACTGAAGATTTTGTATGGTTTAAAGACTGTAAAATGTCCTAAGAGGTAACTAAAAAAGAAAAGAAAGCCTTTCCTCCTCATCCATGATTTCTTTTTCCAAGCCTGGAGATGCCCACGTTCTTCAGTGTTTGTTACCTCATTCCCAGGTGAAGAAAGGATTCGAAATAAGAAACATTTTTGCACAGTTCTGAACATATAGATCCATAGAATAGTTTGTAAGTGACCACAAAGCCACATAAGATCACTTTAAAAAGACTGCCAAAGGACACTGTACCTTAGTTTTTGTCAGCCATTATATATACTGTCATTTTTAACTTTGTCACCTAAGTCTGGCTTAACTATTACCATATTTTTCATACATAGAACTTGTAGCATACGTGCAAAATGTTCCCGCTTCAATCCCTGGTATCTCCAGATAGGACTGGAAAAAGACTGCTGTCTAAAACCTTGAAAAGCCACTACCCATCAATGTACTCTACAATTAAGGTAATACTGACCTAGATGGACCCTGTTCTGACTAAGTGTAAGGCAACTTCCTATGCTTTAAGTATTTTTACTATCCCTCACATAATTCCAGTAGGAAACCTGCTACTTTCCCCATTTTTTGGATGAGCAAGAAAGGCTGAACAATTGTGACATGCACAGGGTCAAGCAGCATCTATAGCAGGGTATAAACCAGAAACAGTTTTAATGTGCCACAAGACTACTGTTATTTATGCAGCAACAGTCTTAGCATGGCTCCCCCTCTGAAATCTGTTGGCTTCCTGTAATCTTAAGTTTATAAGGCTAATACTTAGGTAACTATTGGAACAAGAACAGAAGAGATCCTAGATTCCCAGAAGTTCCATTAGTGGTACATTTGGCACAATTTTTGCTGCAATACAAACCTGCCAAAACCACATTATTTGCTTGCTTGTTCTGGTATAATGTCGGTAGATGGTATGCCTTTGCCAGTCAGTCAAGTCAATCTCTTGCATTCCACACAAAAGCACCTTTTTGAAGAGAAATAGTTGAACACCAGCTAGGTTAGTGAAACTCTGATGCCATGATACGTTGGTGTAAGAGATGATGGAGGAATCTCTTAGATACTCAAAGGGTTAATGAAGAGTTACTATCTTTCTAGACATGGTGCATTTAGGAATTCATTTTCTAGCTCAGTTGTCCAAGTATTTAAACACACTTGTAGCATCCTTGTTTAGAAGAGCTTCATATTTACAGGGCGATCTGCCTCTGTGTTAAAACATGTTAAAATATACTTTGCCATGTTAAGGTGATTGTCTACCCTTGTATTAGGCTGTGTGATGCCCTCCAGGTGCTATGAAACTACTCTGAACAGAGTCAATGTTGGCTGGAGCCAATGAAGGTTGTAGTCCACAACATCTGGCTACTCCAGGTTAACTAAACTGCAACGTCTTTATTATAACTCTGCTATGACTCATGTCATAAAAGTGCACCACATTTATAAGCCCCTGCAAATATGCTAACCATTTCTCAACTAAGCCTTATGCCCAAAGGATTAGACATACCTCAAGCTCTTTTGCATCAAAGTACTGCAAGTACTGCTGTGGTAAGATCTCATTGAAACCTTCAAAGAAAGCTTGTGTCTGCTCTTCAACACCCCGGGAAAGTCTCCACTCTGCCACTAGCCTGGAGAATGAAAACACACAGTTACTCCAAACAGGCCCAACCAAGTCTGAAAATGTTGATTTTTGATAAGCAACAATATTAATTAAATTGTAGTAGGTATTATAGTAGACAGACATTGAATTTGCAGTGGAAGGTCCACCTCCATGGCAGAATTACAACACTGTGCCATGTGACACAGGCAGAGGTTACTGCTTAAGATTATAGCACACCAATCATAATAGTTTCCTATGCATGAATATGCTCACGCTGTATTTGAGGCAAGACTAGCTTTGATGTAGCATTTTGACTATTTTACTGATAAGCCCACATCTATTTTACATGTGGGCCTTCATGAAGAGGTTCGATAATACTTCCAAAACATTAAAAAGGGAAAGTTTATAGAATTAAAAAACAAATGGTTAAAAGATAAAATAAACTTGCAAACCAACTTTGAACTTACTTAATGTATTCCTCTTTATTTTCCTCAGTAACCAGGATGTTGCTGCCATTGGGTTTCAAATCATGGCTCTTTATTTCACCTAGAATTTCCTTATCAACTGAGAAATACATCTCCAGGCCACATTCCTCAATATTGTTTTCCCTACAAAACAAATACCATATATATTAGCTACTATTTTCATGAAGTGCAATCAGCAGTATCATTAAACAAGTTGATGTCACAAGCCGAAAATTCCTTTTGTTCATCAACAAATGTAATTTGTAAGGAGAAAAGGTTTTCTGAATTTTGATGTTTAATGTTCATATATATTTTCTGTATATCAAAAAGTTCGGTATCTATACTAGCTATCCAGTAATAATTTACAGTACCTCAGAATTGGCACGCAATAATATTTAACAGGTACATACTTTACATTTCATATCAAGTATTTTATAATTACTACTTCCCATTTTTAAAAAAAACAAATGGTCAAAGCAGTTTACAATCCAAACAAAATATTACAAAAAGATTTAATGCATGGCAAAATAAGGAATGTCAATATTCACTTCAGTTTTGAGGCAAATGTTCTTATTTTTAAAAATCACACTTGAACAGTAAAACTGACTTTTAAAACAAACTGCAAATATGATTTTTAACACTAATCCATACATATCAAATCACAGCACTCACTGATTTTCAAATGTGCATACATAGACACACACAAAGTCACACATTTTAACATCTACAACATTTCAAGAATTGAGAAGCTGACTTCAGAAACTCACTTTACCCAGATGAGTGAGTTGTAAAACTCAGGATCTACAGATTCTAAATCCTTTAGTCCTACTGGCTTGTTGAGGATACGTTTGTAGAATGGTAGAGAAAAACCCGTGTCTATAAATTTCACATGGAATAAAGCCTGCAAAAGATGGAAACTATTAATTATTTGTTTTATAGGAATCCTTGTCTAGTCAATCTCATAACCAGCAAACAGGTGCCTGCAGCCTAGATTTTGGAAGAAACAATGAATTAAAGGCCATCTTCAAGTCACTCAAAAACCAGTAACTATTTCCTTAGGTGGATGTGCTGCGTTGATGGTTACTGGTGACAAGAGAAAGGGGAAGCACAGAAAACATGTGAGGTATAATCCCTCCCTGTGTGAAATAGGCTATAATTCCCCATGATACAGATTATGGGTGGATTCACCTAATGAATCCCATCTGTGGAACCCTTGTGCAAGGATTTCCCCTTGCACAAGAGGGCTTTCCCCCCTCCACTCAGGCAGAATTTTCAGGTGGTGCTTTTACCGGAAAATTGCTATAAGATACTGTATATTTTGGAGCTGTAGGTTAATATGGATGATATCCGGCAAAGCCACGCTCAACAGTATAGCCACTGAAATCAAGGGATTCAAGTCATTATTTATTATACTCAGGTGGCCTATAACCCGTACTTCATTAAAACCAGCCCTAGAGTAGGGTGCAACTTTAAAATACACAATTCATAATAAAACAATTTGAAAAAATCAAATAATAATAAACCAAATTTACAGCACAGCACAAGCATGACCAAGCATGTATTTATTGTCACAAGCATTAAGGAAAAGAAACAGAATTAAGCACCTGGTATGTTTTAAAATACACTAGAGTGTAAGAGTGCAATGCACTGCACTGCAAACAACATTGTCATCCCTCTTGTCAAGAGTGGGTTTTTTCAGTCTAGGTTCCCCTGGCCCCACATGCGGACTTAAGAGTTTCTGCTACACTTTAAGAGAAAAAAAATTCCTCATTCTACCAGGAAAATTTCAGCTTGTCCTTACTACGTTCCCACAAACTCCCCTATTTATTATTTTGTGCTCTGAACTCACCATGGCAATAAATCTGCCAATAAAGTGGAAGTATTTCAGGTGGTCTGGATTGATGTAAGAAGCTGGATTTATCTGTAGGCAGTAGTTATCCTTTCCTGCATATTCAAACAGGCAATACATTGGGTTCAGCACTTCATGCGACAACAGAAAGAACCATTCCCTGAAACCACATAAAGAACTCACAGTCAACACCACAAGAACCAAGTATTAGATTTAGACATTGTGTACAGATTCCATAGTGCTAATTTAACCTCCAAAGCTAACATATAACTATTGGGGCAATCTATTATGTTCAGCCTGCCCACAGCTAGTTGGAATGAGCATGTCAAGTGCTTCGATAGGACACCAAAAGTAGTTCTCAGTTATAGAAATTCCGGTGCTTCTAAAAAGACTAGGATTACTCAAGGTTCAGATGCAGATAATTAGCAATTTACTTCTGCTGGCTTCAGCTCCTACATGCGCTCCTGTTTGAGGCTTATCGTTTTTCTTTTGCATATGGAAACTCAGGGTTCTCTTTATAAACAGGCCAACGCTATTCTTGCAATGCCCATGTACATCTCTTAAACAATGTCACAATATTGAGTGAAATTAATTATGTCCAAGATGCAGCCCTGTGACTTCTGATGTGGAATCAGATGTTCGGTTTATAAATACTGATGCTGACTTTACATTTTTTTTTTAAGCTGAGGAGTGTATTGACTGATATGCTGGGATATTTGGCATTAGAATAGACACTTACAATCAGTATAGCCAGAGTAGATAAAATCATTTTAAAGATAGTTATATGTATAATGAAGGACTGACCCAGCACTAAAGGTATGGTTATTTTGAGTGCCGCAAAAAACACAAAACTAGGAATCAATTTTAGTGGTTATCAAACTTTTTTGCTGCATCAGCTAAAGAAACAAGTATTGTGAGTCTAGCCCAACTCAGCTGATACAAATCTTACCAGGACACGTG
Source organism: Podarcis liolepis (assembly GCF_965112155.1). NCBI lineage: Eukaryota > Metazoa > Chordata > Lepidosauria > Squamata > Lacertidae > Podarcis > Podarcis liolepis. The sequence goes on from NC_139559.1 coordinate 28,815,917, forward strand.
AATATGTAAGTCAGGGGTAGGGAACTGGATTCAGCCCAAAGGCCAGAACCTTGCTTTGTCCATCTGTAGGCACTGATTGGACTCAAACTGTGCCTGTAAAGGAGACAATTTCCCTCTGCAAACCAGCGAAGTCTGCTGAAGGAAAATGCCCATTTGCAGGCATGTTTTGCCAAGGCACAATTGAGAGCACATTTCAAGCTCCTTATTGTTCCCTTGCAGCCATGTGATGTCATGCGTGGGGTGAATAGGAATGGTTTGCAGTCAAATTAGGAATGCTAATTAGGTCCACAGGGTGATGCTTTCTCACCAATGATATTAATGTTAAACATGATACTAGAGCCCAAATTTGTTTATTGAAAAGTTGTGTATATAACACACACACAGCTTTAAATCTGCAAGTTTCCCTTTTCCGGATACTGACAAGTTAAACCCCAAATTAGATAGAACTTTCCAAAGAAAAGGGTCACAGTTTTTTAAAAATGTAACCCCTCAGAGTTGTCTAAAAAGCTTTCCTACCAAACAATTTCAAGTGCCTATGGTTCTATTTGTTTTACATAGTAAGACATCCCTACCGTGCAACACCTCCATAATCTAATCCTTCTTCTCCAGGGAAAATGACCCACAAACGTCTTCGTAGGTCCGCAGGGCTGAGGCTCATTATCTTAGTGGAAGAAGTATTAGAAGATTAACATTCTAATAATTGTTCACACAGTCATGTACATTAAAATGGACACTGGTATATGGTGGTTTTGCTGTTTTACTCATTTATTCTGGATCAGCAGATCCATGAAACATTTAACAGGCCATTTAGAGAGGAAGGTTGACACTGAACAGATTAGAGAGGGCTGAAATATAGTTCAGATCAAATACACATACCCCACACATTTTACAATGCTTTAAGTACTGAAGCACAGCTCAATTACCTGCTGAAATGAATCTTCAAACAATGTTTTTCTGCTCACTGTGATTTTAATGTGCTGGGGCAGGGCCAATTGCTAAAATGTAAGAAACAGATTTGAAAAACAAGCCAACTACATAATAGGACAATAGATGATAAAGTATATGAAAATACTGAATTCAAGAAACCCTGGTTGCACATATGGGAACTGGTTTGCATATACAGTATAGTATTTACACATATGGAAGTGTGCCAGATGCAGCTGTGTATGGTTAAAAAAAAGAATCCTAAAATATCCCTTCCACATGTGCACATCAGCTATGAATCTGAATGCAGGCAGGTCATTATCTAACACATAGGGCAAATCCACCATGAATGAATGCAATAGATTGATGTGTTTCCATCTGTACCAGGTGTGGGGAACCTGTGGCCCTCTAGATGCTGCTTGACTACAATCCCCATCATCCTTGACCATTGGCCATGCTGGCTGGGGCTGATGGGAGTGGTAGACCTACAATATCCAGAGGACCAAAGGTTCCCCACCCGTTTTACAGAGATAGGTGAAACTGTGAATTATTTCCCCATGTGTGGTACTAGCTGCTTACAATGTATTACTGCATACACATATCCTTGAAAAGGGGCCATTGACACCATTGCTAGATATTGCCAGTAAAATAAAGTTGTTGTATGTGGATGGTATTCCCATTGATGTTCATGAATAATTCCAAATATACACGGTGAAAATAGAAACTCTGTAAACTTTATTTTGTAAAACAACTCCAATTCAAACCTATGCTGAGAGAAGCTTACTCCTTTGTGCATTCATCTAGTTTACTAATGCTTTGACCTGACAAAGTTTAATTATTTAATGACTGCCCTGTGGCCAAAAACTTCCAAGGATGTTTTTGAGTTTGCATGTAAGACAAACTCTAAGATAATGCTTTTATCTGATGGTAAATTATCACAGTTATTCTCATTAATAGTCATTTGTTAATGTAGAGGACAGTGCAGTGGAAGATTCTGAGTATCCTCTCTCTCCACTCTTCTTTGGGGTGTCCAACAGAGTTACTACCACCACAATTTCACCAAGCCTCATGAAATCCCAAAGGGCATGGGGGTTTGTGGAACTGGCACTCTTTTAGAAACATACATACTATGTAACACAGATTATGACAATGGACTCACTAGAGATTTGCAGTAAAACTCTTCCCCCAAAATAAAACATAACTTACCTGACACCAAAACCGGAAGTATTGGACCTTTGCTTTGAAATCACGAACATAGGCTATCTGGGGTCCATTATCTCTGAAAACAGAAGTAAAAAAATCACTTGAATACAGGTGTGCAATTGTTATCCATTTCAGTTCCTTGCCTAGTTAATTGATTCACAAAAGGAAGGTTTGTTTTGTGGAAGCACATATAGCTACAATATAGCTAGGTAAATTATTCCTTAGGAATAAAATCATCTCCCTTCTTCCCTTTACTCAGTGGCATGCTACTAGTACACCAAGGAGTTGTAATTTTCCATGGGCCTCTGTAGCCTTTCCTCCTAGCATGGTAGCAGCCCATTAGGGAAGGATGCAAGAGATTGATCCTATTTTCCCCTCTTCTCTTACCTCAACCTGACTGCTACTGCCTCTCCCACTTTCACCATTCCACTAAGTAAAGGTAAAGGTACCCCTGCCCGTACGGGCCAGTCGTGTCCGACTCTAGGGTTGTGCACCCATCTCACTTAAGAGGCCGGGGGCCAGCACTGTCCGGAGACACTTCCGGGTCACGTGGCCAGCATGACGAAGCTGCTCTGGCGAGCCAGCACCAGCGCAGCACACGGAAACACCGTTTACCTTCCCGCTATAAAGCGGTACCTATTTATCTACTTGCACTTGGGGGTGCTTTCGAACTGCTAGGTGGGCAGGAGCTGGGACCGAAAGACGGGAGCTCACCCCGCCGCGGGGATTCGAACCGCCGACCATGCGATCGGCAAGTCCTAGGCACTGAGGTTTTACCCACAGCGCCACCCGCGTCCCGCATTCCACTAAGTAGGTGTGATTAAAAGGGAAGGGTGGAGGGGGATAGAGGGAGCTAGATGAGTGAAGAGTAAACTGGGAATTCTCTGATTTGGAATTTAATCTTTGGGGTCTTTGAAGCAAAACTGATAAAACGCTGAAGCTCAGGTTAAATAAGTACTAAAGGAAAAATTTATGTATATTATTTTATAAATAATGTAAGTATTTAAAATTTAATAGCACATAAAAAAACCTTAGGCGAGTTGTTGAACATACTCTGCTAACATTTTAAGAACAGGGTCATTTGTTTTCACCACCAAAGGTAACCAAGTTTAATCGTACGGCAATCCAGCAGTGTGTATAACAGATGCCAATAGTAGAAAGGAAGTAGCAGTAATACAAAATTGTAGTAAGAAAGCTTACAGAGCCGATTTCCCAGTACGAGGATCGATATAGGTAGTTGTTCTTCTATTGTGATCCACAAAATATGGAATTCCATCTACAGTGAATCTCATCTCCCAGCCCTCTGGCAAAGGTTTCTCATTTAATTGACTGCAGAAACAAGATACACACAACACATAAATCTCATTATACATATTTTTCACACATAGTAAATAAAAGCTACTGTTCCATTTTTATTCCAGGTATTTCATTTAGCTTTATTAGACCCAAGATAGTAAATCGAACTCTTAATTATACTGAGCTCTAAGGATTGCACAGCTAACACCACAAATCCAAAATGGAAAACAGTTTGTCAAGAAGTTAAATGCCTATCCCCATCTCAAAAGGGAGCATGTGTTATTACAATTAATCACATGGAATCAGAATAGGGAAGAAAAACTAAACATTACACCAGACAGCCTAGTAAGAGAAGACTCAGAAATTCTTTATATCCTGCTCACAGAATGTAGGTTGATGTGTGGGTTACACCGTTTGCTTGTTACCTAGGACTCAGCTATACTCGTCAATTATATCGTTATAACTGCTTTATAAACACCAGATGGCGCAGTAGAGTTTGATCTTGTGATTTTCCATTATGAGCTTTATAACACGTTTTCCTGTAACTTTTTTTTATGTGTCTAGATCCTGCCTTAGTTATCTGTTGGTCACAAAAAAAACTCAGGGAGCTTCATGGGGGTGTATCCTTCATTTCCCCTCTCTGCTAATGTTATCTAAATGTCTTCTTCTTCTTTGGCCATCACTCGTAGCCAAGTAAGATTGTCTTCCATAAACACGGTTTTAACAATGAGTCCGTAAGTGACTGTGGAGGCCAATTCTGGATCCACATGTCCTTTCACAGTGGGGACATTGGTTTCCGGGCAGGAGTTGATCACGGTGTGGATTTGCCAAGCGTGCCTTCCTCTTAGCACGTTTCTCCCTTGTGTCCTGAGTTTGAGTGTCTTCAAAGCCCATGACACCTTTTGTAAAGGCTGTTCTCCAACTGGAGCGCTCGCAGGCCAGTGTTTCCCAGTTGTTAGTGTTTATACTACTATTTTTTAGATTTGCCTTGAGACAGTCTTTAAATGTCTTTGGTTGACCACCAGCATTACGCTTTACATTTTTAAGTTTGGAATAGAGTAGTTGCTTTGGAAGACGATCATCAGGCATCCACACAACATGACCAGTCCAACGAAGTTGGTGTTGACATTATTACATGTAAGAGGTGTATAAACAGGTCATTTTCCAGTGTATTCAGAGTGTTTAAGTGTTTGGGGAGAAATCCTCACAGGATTACAGAAGTGCAGGGCTGGGATACACCTGAAGATTATTTAGCAGAATGCCTGTTTTTAAGGCCTCAAATATGTATTACTTTCTAATCCTTCTCGGGGATATTCTAGAGGGTATCTACTATGCCTTTAAAATATTAAGCTATTTTTCCATTCCTCCTTTTTTGAAGAATTCTAGCAAGATATGAAATAAGGAACAGGAGTAGAATGCTTATTGAAAACAAGTCTCCGCAAGACTCTGGCTGACATCCAAGGAGGCAAAGTTCTTCCATGTGTGCAAGGCGGATTTCTGACTTGCAGCAATGAGCACCTGTGCCTTTGGGAATGCAGCTTCAGAGGGTTCTTTGTGCAGCAGAAAGGGGGTGCTAAGAACACCTGCATCCAGGCAGATGACGACTCATGACCTTTGAGATCTCCGCCTTTGATCATGTTATTAGGTTAGCCAATAAAAGAATGGCAAAATGAGTCAAAAGTTGTATAATAGGCTGAGTCGCCAGCAAGTAATTTGTAACACTGCACTAGAGGCAATACGTTCTTTTTCCCACCAACTCACTAAGACTGGTTATGAAATAAATAACAGGATATGATATCAAATAAAATAAATAACATTGAGTACAAGAAATGTTTTTATTGTGTGTTGGATGCAAATATGAGGATTTCCTTTTTTGTTCTTCTAGTAATAATTTTCTTATGTTTTGTTTCAACAAGAAATATTCCTCTTAAGAAGCCACTTCTTCATATCTGCTACTTTCCCCTTATGTTCTCAATACACTTTTAAAAAAAATCAATCAATCTCCTTTATTGGCATAGAAAAAGTGCATCGTATACATGGATCAGAACACAACACAACACAGTTAATGGAACATAGTAGGAAATACTTTAGGATAAAACTGTCCAGACATTTCAAGTTATGAAAATGGCTTTTAGGACCTACGGTGACATAATTTCATGGAATACACTTTTGATAAGCAACATGCTTTAGTAGTCTAAAATCTAGCCTTATTTCAGTTTAGATCCATTTTAACCTAGCTTCGAGACTGGTTTGGGCACTGAAACAGCCCCGGCAACTCTGACTGATAACCTGTATGGAGAAAGAAACATGGGGAGTGCATGGTGGTGCTCCTGGAGTGGTTCTGTGAGTTGGAGGCACTGCTCCTATCTGCGGGACCACCACCAGAGTAGCAGCAAGGGCAGACTGCTGCTTTTGGCATTTGTGCTGTGGGGTCCTGTGGGGTTCCATTCTGTACCCCACACTTTTAACATCTATGTAAAGCTGCTAGGAAGTGTCATCTGGAGATTTGGAGAGCAGCATACCTAGTATGCAGATAATATCCAGCTCTCGCTCTCTCCATACCACTTTACTAGTGTCTGGAGGTGATTATGGGCTGATTCAATCCCAACTTAGATTGAATCTGGACATGATGCAGGTGTTGATAGTTCTTATATTCAGGAATTGAGGCAACCTGTGTTAGTTGGGACCACACTCCTCCTGAAGGACAAGGTGTGTAGCCTGGGGGTGCTCCTGGAACCAACACTTTCAACTGGAAGCTCAGGTGGCTCCAGGAGCAAGAAGTGCCTATTTCCAGCTAGGGCTGGTTCACCAGCTATAGTCCTTCCTGAACCAAGATACCACAGCATGGACCACCATGGCTAGGTTGACCTCCCATTTAGCACTACTGCAATGAGTTCTAAATGAGAAGCTGGAGCTAGTGACAATGCAGCCATCAGCTGAGTGGCACTGTAAGGTGAGACCATATCTCAACAAATCTTAAGAACTGCACTGGCTGCCTATTCGCTGATGGGCCCAACTTAAGATTTTGATTCTGGTATATCAAACCCTATATAACCTGGGCCCCAAGTACTTGATGAAGAACTTTTGCCAATATAACTCACTCTTAGACTTAAAATCTGCAGAGCAGGTCCTATTCATGATCCCACCTATGCCTGTGGTACATTATGCAGGGACATGGGATATGGCCTTCTCTGCTATGGCACCTTCATTTTGGAACACCCTCCAATTAGTAATTCAGTTGTCCCCCTCAATTAACAGCTTGTTGTAGCCAGGTAAAAACAGTTTTGGTTTTAATATATCTTGAGCTACGTATTTATTATTTGCTGGGGAATCTCTCTGGGATGAAGGAAAGTTTAGAACTAATAGTAAACCAAAATGTTGCCTATGTTTGTTTGATTTTGGATTATGTTCTGAAGACTATTAAGAGAAGAGAAAAATCTTACCCTTGGCTTCTGGGATCTTCCCACTGTGTGATGCGTGTATTGTGATTGACAAAATATACTCTGCCATTGGCGTCTGTTCTTTTTTCTGAGGGAATATAAATTAGGACCATTTTAGTTATCATGGACATATAGTTTTAATTTTAAGATAATGGCAGTGAATTATATATGTCAGGACCTATTGGGAATATCTCACTTCTTTCTCCCCTCTGCAGAACTCTCTGTCAACAAAGCCTCTTAAGGGTTGGGGGCCCTCATGAAAGACTTGGGATGTAGAACAGTGGGAACAGGAATCTGGCAGAGGCAGCTTGCCTAAGCGTGATCTTTTCTGTAGGGACACAAGGGGAAGCAGAGGGCAGGAGGGCAAGGAGAACTTCACCTTGTGCAAGCACTTATTTAGATAGAACCCCATGTGTTTGGCAGTTCTGCTCCCCCCTTTGACTTGAATTGTGCCCAAATGCCCAGTCTGGAAACTTAGCATTTCATACCAGCTGTTTGAACATATCATCCAACTAATGAATACATTGTGTTCCATCATCTTAACTTCCTAGTTCATGAAACCTCAGTGGAACAGCACTTTATATCCAAGTCAAGGACATCTCCTTCAGGGAGAACCTTGCACAGGTCAATAGTATAAATAGCAGTACAGATGATTGGTTGTGAGAGTAGGGCTCAGATTCCTGTCCTAGATGAAACACTGTTACTTATGATTCTGCTACTAGACTAATAGAGGTCCCTAGAATTGTATACAAACTCAATGACAAGAGACTATAATATGTATAAAATATAGGTCTTCACTCCTGAAGGCACACTCTTCCATTGCCTCCTGAAGCAGATGGATGCCAACCAATGGGTCTTTATGCTTCTCAGATGAGCTGTGCTACATATTACACTATTCCTCTTGGGATATGAACACAATTTATCTACAGACTGCCCAACACCTACTGAGATTTGCAGTCTGGATAGCCGGAGAGCTCTGAATTTGAAGTGACATTATTGTGATCCCCAAGTAAACTCTACTACTTTTATCAGGTTTCTGGAGTCATCAGAGTGCAATAAATGCACTCATGATGGCAGAGTAATAGCTAGACTCAGTGTTGGCCTGGACCACTATATAAGTGATGTTGAGAAGCAGAACTTTTAAAGACCTTACCCCATCCATGTGGCAGGGGACCAAGAGGATCAAATTCTTTGTTCTGTGTGAAGTCTTGATTCTGCAATCACAAGAAAGCATACTGTAAACTACTAACTGAAAAATCTAAGCTTGGATAAATCATATACATTATACTTTTTATTTTTTATAAGACCTTTCTACCTTTTTGTAATGAAGGTAAAATCACCTAACAAGATAGTCCCTGGACCTATTTGTTTTAACTTTGGCAAGTTTCTTACCCATCGGTACCTCTCTCACTTTTCCAAACAAATGCCCACAAAAACTAGGAAAGGAATAGGATTTTACCATCCCAAAATGGTAATATGTCTGTCCTTGTAGGACAACCACTGCATCCACCTTTCTGGAATCTGACAGACTTCCGCTCCTCAGTAGAGGCAACCTACTTTCATCCAATTTTGCAGAAAATAAAAATACCAAGCCAGAGACCTGATAATATGGTTTCCAAGGATGGCATCCTGTGAAGTTCAATCAAAATATGCTCTCACTATGCCTTGAACAAAACTTGCCAGTAACTCTGTGCTTGCCTGCAGCTGCTTGAATTAACATGACAGTGTTTGCTTGCAAATGGTGAAGTAAGAAGCCATAGGCAAAATATATCTGATTTGTAACCCTCTAGGATCAATTTAAACTACAACTAAATCTGACAAACAGCTTATACTTTGTATACTAAAGAAATTTCCATTGAAATGTTTGGAGGGAAATGAGTAACTTCCATGTGTAGCAATCAATCACCCAAAAGGGACCCCTGACCATTAGGTCCAGTCGTGACCGACTCTGGGGTTGCGGCACTCATCTCGCTTTATTGGCCGAGGGAGCCGGCGTACAGCTTCCGGGCCATGTGGCCAGCATGACTAAGCCGCTTCTGGCGAACCAGAGCAGCGCATGGAAACACCGTTTACCTTCCCACCAGAGTGGTACCTATTTATCTACTTGCACTTTGACGTGCTTTCGAACTGCTAGGTTGGCAGGAGCAGGGACCGAGCAATGGGAGCTCACCCCATCGCGGGGATTCGAACCGCCGACCTTCTGATCGGCAAGTCCTAGGCTCTGTGGTTTAACCCACAGCACCTCCCGTGTCCCTCTGTGAAGTATCAGTGATTACTTATTAGGAATTTTAGGCTGAGGATACAGCAAGTGCTGTTGAGTTAATCTGCATTAGCTGATGTTATGCCAATATGAATTCCAGCCCAATCCTCAGCGTTCTCACCCCATATATAAACCTCTGGTTAAATTGTTGCATAGCTCCTTGAAGCTGGCTGCGCTGAAGTTGCCACTGTTCATAATTCCGGACAGATTCCAAAGTTGGCCGCTGCCAGGTTGTTGTTCTGGTGAAATGGTCAACATAGTAAATCCGGCCCATGTTGTCAACTCGACGTTCCCAGCTAAAGAACACAGATGATATAATCAAATGACTTCACAGTAGGCTACAGTCTGACAGAATGGAATACAGGAGTACTTGTTCAACATAATATGACAAAGCGGGTCAGCACAATAATTCCTCAGTTTTGCTTTATGTCACCTTATTACTCAATTCCAAGGGGTTTATCATTTGATTAAAGGTTCTGCACTTTGCTCTGAACTTCCTAATTTGAGGTAGCAATATCTATTTATCGGCCCGCCATTTTTTTTGAAACCTCTAGAAGTGTGCTACAAGTCCAAAGGATGAGAAAATACCACTTTCATATGCAACAACATTATGATGCAGACCCCAAACACATCCAATTTCTTTGGTTGGTTTTGATTCTCCTCTACTGAAACAGTGAGCAGCATAGCAGGCTTAAATGTACCATATCCATGCCTAGCGGCACTTCAGTTCCTGTCAAGGAATGCCACAGATTTTGGAGGTTTGTGCCACCGTTGGCCTCCCATGGCCTAATATAACTGACATTTCTACAGCCAGTCTTAAGATTCAACATACACAGAATAAAATGCAAATTAGACCCATTTTCTTTTCACAGAACCTTGATTTAGCTATCCAGCAGTGCAATATTTTAACTGGACCAAAGCTGGACATAAAGATGGCAAGCTTGGAATGACATCTTCAAGCATGTTATCAAGTACAGTTTGACAGATCACCAAATGACTCACCCTGGGGGAAGAGGTTCTGGCCTATCCCATGTAGTTCTTTTTTCAACATGATCTACATAATATACTCGGCCATGTTGATCCACTCGTTGTTCCCAGCTGGAAATAACACAAATAATTCATATGTACTATTGTGCCAACCTATTCACCTTGTTGCTTTCTCATAGTTCTTATTTCCAAATGGTCCCCTGGTCTGTTTTGTATACAGTAAGCCTGCCACTTATGCGGGGGTTACGTTCCAGAGACTGCGTCTAAAATCACATATAGTCAAAATGCCAAAGTCATTTTTCCTTGAACCCCACCCCCTTCCCATTCCTTTTAATTTTTACTTTGCCATGCATGTAAGTTGCAGGCTTACTGTATAGGACTAAATCTTCTTGTGACAATTAATAAAATTTTCAAACACATTTGTTTCTATACAAGACCAAGACCCAGGTTTAATTTTACATTTGTATTTATGACACTAGTACCATATAACTCTTGAGGGACATTCTGTGATTCCTTCCCTTGGACACATTTTATAGGAATAGGATTTATTGGTCATCTTTATAGTGTTCTCCTCCTTTCTCAAAGTTGCAGAGAGTAGCATACATGGGAATTATCTGTTGTGATCTTATATGAATCTTGTAAACTATGTTAGGCTGACAGAAGTCTGCTTCAAAGTCAACAAGTTAGGATCTGAACCCCCGTCCCTATGGTTGAGGTCTGACAATTCCCATCTCATAAGGTATGGATGAAGGGTAGGCCACAATCCACCAGTGGATCAGTAGTTCTTTTCTTGTGCCTGTTTACTTACAGACTTCCTATGGATATCTAGCTAGCCATTGTGGAAGAAAGCACACTGAACTAAATGAATCTTGACCTAATCCAGAAAGGCAAAACTTCTATTTTTCAGGAAGAGTGCCTACTTTTAAACTGCTATGGCATGACTAACATTACTGGAGATTCTGAATATGTACTCTTGCTTTAGAAATTTAGTGAACCACAGAGCTTCTTTAAAACATACTCCATGAAAACATAATCAACTCCACCCTGTACCATATCACACTGACTTAAGATCAAAAAATGTAAGACATTTAGATTCCAAACCCACTAAGCAACAGCAGCTACATTGGCCCACTGTGACTACATGCTATCACATATATTGCACACATAGGATTGTACCCATTTCTCACTATACATATTCAAACTGCAGCCATTCAACTGTATTTATAAACATACTGGCTTTCTTGTATTGGTACTCAACTATGGAAGTTTTGAAATTCTGATCATCATCGTATTTGGGCACATACAATAGTTTTTTTAAGTGTTTTGCAGAGAATAAACATGGTGGAAAAAAAGGCTTCTAAAACTTATTATTGGGGTGTGTCATTTATCAGATCTTATGGAATTATGTGCTCGTGCCAGATTACCTTTTACCACTGTACTGTGGGGTAGTCCGCCACAATATAAACAAATGTATCTTTTTCCATAAGCCAAGTGCTGAACTTAGTAGTTCTTAGATAGGGAGACAGACAAAAGGATCTTATGCTCTAATATTCATTTTTGCCTTTGCTCACTTCTTCAAGCAACAAAAATTGCTGAGAAGACTGAAAAGTATGATCATTATCTTTGATACTTGCCTTTCTCATCTCATATTACTGCTCTAGATAAAGTCTGTTGATTGTCTCTCTGTGTTAGCTTGGATTTCAAGAACTGTGAAGAGTTCTACTTGCAGGAATAGGGCTTCCCTGCCTCTTCCTTCCTGAAAAGATATTCCTGGTGGTCTGCAGACTCTACAGAATGCAAAGGTGTATGGCACAAGGAGCTGCAGTGAGTGAATTCATGAAAATTAGAACAAAAAGTTCCACTCATTGTGCTGTTTCTCATCTCTGTGATTTCTCTCAACTCAGTTAATTCATGGTATCTTTCCCTTTAATATTTAGCTGACCTCTCAGCTTTAAATAATTAAAAACTCACATCTTGTCTCAAGCATTTCCGTGTTGGTGTTCTATTTTTTCTAATTATTACATAGGTTTTACTTTAACTCTTTTGTCTTTTTTTAGTTCCACCCTGCAAATGCAATGTACTGTATAAAGCATAGTATATTTTGGTGCTTTTAGAAATCAAATGGATGAGACGGAGGAAACTTTTATCTTGCAGGAAAATTAGTGTTAGAGATGTATGTATAACATAAAACCTAAGAGCATCAAACTCTTACCCAGGTGGAAGAGGACCTTGACTAACTGTGTGATGTGGCTGTGAAGCTGGAGTTACTGGCTGAACTTGTCTGGATATTGGTGGTGTGGCCAAAGCAGCTGCTGCAGGAGCACCTGTTCCTGCTGTTGCTCCCTCTGAGTTTTGTTCCGATGCTGAACTTGTAGTTGGCACTAATCCTGCACTAGCCCCTTCTGATTCTGTGGAGGAAGTACCATTGACACATGCTGCAAAGAACACAGGCAAGAAAAAGACAAATAATTATGTTTATTTTAATTCCAGTATTGTATATTTATTTATACCCCACCTGTCCCCCTGAAATGGACTCAAGACAGCAGTACAGCAAAGCAAAAACAGATAAGCCCTCAAGTAACTACTTGGTACACAGCAGTTAATAAGTTCCCAGACTTCTAAGTAAAAGTAGTCAATGGCAGAAACCCTTTCAACAACATTTCCACAAACCTATCAGAACTCAGTTCAACCCTAAATGGAAAAGCCTTCTTGAATTTTAGTTTGGCTCATTGTTCTATTTCATTTACAGGAAATCTGTACTCTGATTAAGAGAACACTATGAAAGAGATTCTTTTTGCAGCAGTTGCCTCTTTCTCTTGACCACAGAAAGCCTGAAGTCCTTGAAAAGAAAATTCCAGGCTGCAACTTCAGTAGGCGTCACATAAAGCTACTTCAGTATTTTGTATGAAGAAAACTTCCATAATTTAACTATGGGACAATGTGTGTTCTCAGAATTACCATACGATGCACTTCTGAGCTGTATAGCTTTTCCTTCAGCAGTTTAAGAATGCTTTGCTGAAGGTCAGACAGAAATATATCTGGCTTCACAAATGCTAAAGCATGCTTATTATGAATTAAGCCACAATTTTTTGGAGGGGGGACGCATGTGGCATTATCTTTTATTATATTAGACACAGCTTTAATACACTAGTGCAGTGGGCAGAATACACTGAACAAACATAATTCAAACAAACACTGCATTCAAGAGCTTTTAAAGTGATACTTTTCTCTTGCAGACATACCAGGTGGAGCAGAGGGTCTACGTGGAGTAGGTGGAGGTGGCCGAGATGGTCTAGGTGGTCTAGCAGGCTTACAACCGCCATTTGCAATTAATGGAGAATCATTGCCATTAGATGTTCTGCTGTCACTAGACCCAGGAGACTCACAGCTTTCAGGACCATTTGTATTGTTCCTTTATGAGAAAGCACAATACAAATTATCATGGAGACATGGAGATCTCACTGAATGTTAAATTATGAAAAAGAAGTTTCCTAATTGAAGTCTTGTCACAATTCATATAAACAAATTAGAACCCTGTTCTTATAAAAGTTCAGAAACATATATATGATCATATATAGTGATGCCATCAAAACATATGCTCCTGGACCAGAAATATGAGTCACAGAGGCTCATAATGCTCACCTTAAAGATAAAACAAACACTGTAGCTTAATTAATTTTTCTCCAGCTTAGATTTTAGGCTACAAATTTTACAACAGCTTCCTAACTACATTGGTATTTGTAACTGATACTCAAAACTTGATAGCAACTGGAAGGAGTTGATAGCTCTCAAATAAATAAAATAGGTAGATAGGTTTCAAACAAACAAAAAAGCATCTGTAGGGTTATGGCTGAATTGTCATATACTCAAGCCAACTACTGACAATCATTTTATTTTCAATTATAAAAACTTCAAGTGGGCAAAATAACATAAACCACAAGAAATGTGCCCCTTAGATATCAAACCTTCTATAAGAGTCAGAGAAATACAGGACATCTTATTCAAATATTTGTAAATCTGCAATTATTTGAAACGCCACCCTGATAAAAACTTCTGACTAGATGAAATAGCTTACCATTTTAAAAATAAATTATTTTTATTATTGTGGAAGGTTGACATTGTGAAAGGAGACCTATGAATTTCTGGCATAATGAGCAAGAAAATGTTTAAAATGAACTGAGGCTGTCTCAGGCAACTGAGCCAAGTGTTAATGCTCTGAGTAGCTTGGACTCGGAACAAAAAACAAACCATCATTAAACTTTAGTCATGATCATTACATCGTGATCAATTATAACCACAAAGAACTTTTGTAATAGCTAACAAAAACATCCATATTTAACTTTTCAACTGAAATGTACATTGTTTTGTGTATGTTATGAGTTTGTTTCTTGATATATCCTGACCAAACGAAATGTATATTTTAATTAAAATGTGTTAAGAAAACACAGTTGGAAGATTCTGATAATTTAAGGCAGTAAAAACTACACATAAAATTAACTACACCATTTATTTACAGGCTTATAGTCAGAATCTTCACAGTGTCAAGAGCCTAACGTTAGCAACAGCAGCAGCAGCTTTTTAGTTTAGCATAAACATGCCCATGATCCTGTTTGACATATATTTCAAGTGGTACTAATAAACACTACTTTAAGTGGAATATATTCAGAATTCATCTTGCTGCTTCATGCTTTGAGGGAATTTTAAAATTGTCAACTCAGGTATTATAAAATATTTTGTTACTTGCAGTTTACAAGAACTAAAAACTTTATACCACAAACAATGTGCTTTTCAGGGTGGAATAAAGGAATTGAGAGGATAAGACACAGAGGTATTTATCCTATTGCATACAATTAAGTTGGACTAATCGTGCAATGGGTCAGTGTGTCTGGCTGCTAACCAGAAGGTTGGTAGTTCGAGCCCACCCAGGGTTGGCTGTGGGAAGGATTCCTGCATTGCAGGCTTCACCGTCTGACCACAACAGGGTCAGTATGGTGGGTAAGAGAGCTCCTTTTCCCTTGGAGAAGACATGAAAAGCTCTGAAGACCCTGTGAAGACCTTGCCTGCCTCCAGAAGGGGAAGTCATCCCAAACAAGAATGTCATCCATCCCATCTTAAAAATATGCGTGCACCAACTATTTTGCCTGAGTAAATTGGTGAAGATCTGAAGAGAAACTGGATTTTGCTTTCATTTTCATCTTTTCTTTTGAAATGTGTGTCTATTATAACCAAGATTTTTACAAGCTAGACACTCTTACAATTACAGTGGTACCTTGATTCATATAGGTAGCTGTGTTGGTCTGAGGCAGTCAAAATAAATAAATAAATTGTCCAGTAGTACCTTAAGGTAAAGGTACCCCTGCCTGTACGGGCCAGTCTTGACAGACTCTAGGGTTGTGCACTCATCTCACTCTAGAGGCCAGGAGCCGGCGCCGTCCGAAGACACTTCCGGGTCACGTGGCCAGCGTGACGAAGCTGCCCTGGTGAGCCAGCACCAGCGCAGCACACAGTATCTGAAGAAGTGTGCATGCGCAAGAGAACTTATACCCAGAACATACTTAGTTGGTCTCTAAGGAGAATTTGGTTGCAGTAGTTGGTCGCTACTGGAGAATTTTTTTATTTAGTGGTACCTTGGTTAATGAACGTAATCCATTCCGGAAGTCAGTTCTTAAACCAAAGCGTTCTTAAACCAAGGTGTGCTTTCCCATGGAACACACTCAACAGGAAGTGGAACATGTTCTGCTTCCAAGGCAAAGTTCACAAACTTCTTAATCCGAGTTGTTCATAAACTAAGCTGTTCTTAAACTAAGGTCACTGTACTAAAACTAATAAGGACGCTTGTATCCCCATGACCACTTCCAACCAGTTTCCAATACTCTGAAATATCTACAAAACTGCTAAATCTCAGCACTTTAAACATCACAACTATTAGCATTCCACAACTCCACTGCAGATGTGGAAAACCACCTTACCTTGTTTCATTTTTTGCCCTGGAGCCATCATTCTGCACAGGACCTTTAATATTAAAAATAAGGAAATGGAAACTTATTTTAATATTTGTGTTGCTTTATAAAGAGACATAATAAATATGCATGATTTTCACTATTGGTCAAAATATATGCCATTCGCCTTTTAATTATTGCAAGACATCAGAGTTCCCACAACAGCCCCAATATGGATAAAGTTTTTTGTACTTTAGAGCTGGAGTGAGCAGAAGGTAGATTGGGAATTACTGGCTCTCTCCGTAATTTGCCTCCCACAGACAGACCACAAGCAGTTAACCAAGAATAAACCTTGTCTGTATTGAGACAAACCATGATCCCTACTTCAGACATAACACGAAGGTAAACTGTGGCTTAGCTCCAGGTAGTGTGGTAGGAGAAGCACCAGGGGAGCAGCAAAGCAGATGCAATTTTTACTGTGGCTACCAGTATGCGTGCTCATTCATGCTTAGCCATGATTTGGCTTAGTGTTATGTGCAAGCCAAGTCACTGTCTTCAGTACTCTCAAACATGCATGTAAAGGTTTGTAACCTAAAGCACTTTGGCTTACAGTCCTTATCAGGGTTCAATGCATTCTTCAAGAAAAGCCAAAAGCTACCAACAATAACAAATGTTATTTAATATAAACAACTAGTTATATGATGCAACAGCAGTGTGCACACATAGAAGGTAAATATTACTCACTTCTGCTTGAAGCATCACCATTACTCAGCAGCTCAGGATCTACCTGCATGCCATCTAAGCAGACAGACAACTCTCCAATCCCATCAGTTGATTCTTTGTCACCAATAAGCATCATATTCACCACCACTTGTTCAACTATTGAAAATATACAAAAAAATAAAAAAATGTTCTTAACTGCCTTGTATTTTTATTTCAGTGAACTGATTAAGGTTTATACAATTTCATGAAAAAGCTGAGGAAAGCTTTTAAGAAATGACCACAGTTCCATTTCATCTTACACATTCAGTGATCACTGCACATGGTGAGCCTCAGAAAACTTTACTAAATGGGGGTAATTCCCTTACTGAAAAATAGGATTCTAAAGCTTTCCTTGTTTTAAATTTGACATCCATGCTCAGCCCATGCAATCAAAGATTATAGTCCATATTCAACAGCTGCACTGAGCAGAATTCATCTAGAGCATTTGCTCTTGTCGGTAAAGCCCACAACAATTACCACAGAACAGGTATCATCATATTCTTAGCAATGAATTAATGTTATATGGTATATTGTTCTGATTTCCCTAAATGTCCCTAGCAGAATAATGTATAATTCTCATTTATTTTTATGTCATCCTCAGGTTGTGCCACCCTTCTCTCAATAATCAGCAGAAACAAAACTCATCCATGAATATCTTTAACATCAAATAAAAGAGCCCTCATAACCGTACAATTAATAATAAGAGTTTAAGCATAGTTGCATATTCTCTGTGCCAGGCCTATTATTGTAGAACCCCATTCACAAAGGGGACCATATAAGTCAGAACCTAAACATGTTCCAAATGAACCAAATTTTAGTGGAGACTTTGTGGAATGATTTCTGGTTCTTAGGACCCTCTGGAAGACTGCAGGGGTGGGCATCACATTTCTTAAGATCTTTCATATTAACATTTGCCTACACACACACACACACCAAAGTTTACATCATTTCAAGTTATGTGCTTTTGTATACTTACGTTTCATATTGTTTGCTTTGAGAGTCTCTTTAATTTCTAGAGTGGCGCTTCCCAATAAGACATCAGATTTCAACGTTTGGTGACTCCATACACGGAAGCACAGGTTGCTGACAGGTGAGACAATTCTAAAAAGAAGAAGCAAGAAATACTGTAATGCATACTCGCAAGTTCCATTTAAAAATACTTCTGAGTAACTTAGAATCATAGACTTATAGAACTGTAGAATTGCAAGGGACACCAAGGGTCATCTAATCTAACACCCTGCAATGATTTGAGCCCCATGTTGGGCAAAGATTCCTACACTGTAGGGCATGGGTAGGCAAACTATGGCCCGGAGGCTGGATCCGGCCCAATTACCTTCTAAAGCCGGCCCGCGGACAGCGTGTTTTAACATGAGTAGAATGTGCCCTTTTATTTAAAATGCATCTCTGGGTTATTTGTGGGGCACAGGAATT
The DNA here is from genome assembly GCF_965112155.1 of Podarcis liolepis. Taxonomy (NCBI): domain Eukaryota; kingdom Metazoa; phylum Chordata; class Lepidosauria; order Squamata; family Lacertidae; genus Podarcis; species Podarcis liolepis. The sequence goes on from NC_139559.1 coordinate 28,834,159, forward strand.
CATTCATCCCCCCCCCAATACAGTCTGGCCCCCCACAAGGTCTGAGGGACAGTGGACTGGCCCCCTGCTGAAAAAGTTTGCTGATCCCTGCTGTAGGGGGTGGGACTAGATGACCCTTCATGGTCCCTTCCAACAGAATCTCAACTAGATTATACATGACAGGTGGCTACCTAACCTCTGCTTAAAATCTCCAAGGCGGAAGAGTCCACCACCTTTCATGGGAGTCTGTTCCACTGTCAAACAGCTCTTACCTGTCACTTACAGTTACAAAATTGACACCCCCCCCAAAAAAAATGCACAAATCAATTGATCTTCCAAGAGCTATCATATTCCAAACAGTAGTAACATTTATAGAAAAATGTCGCTTTTATGACAGAAATTAATCCTGCAAATATATGTTTATTTCAGTAGCACATAAATGGGGAACCTTGTGCACAATAATAAAAAAAATACTGTAAGTGTATTTATTTCACAGTAAATCTTACAGGCAGATTTTTACATGCAAGTTTTGAAGTCTTAGAAGCAAGAACAGTATATACACCTTTCACTAAGTTTTAGGGGAAATATCCTTTCTTCTAGCAACTGTATGCTTCTTTAGTTCCCTCCTCATTCCTTGGATACCTTGGTTCAGATACAAAGATGTTTAAAGTTGCTCACCTATGTACATTGGGACTTTCTGGACTTCCCTTTTATGGAACAATTCCCTGTACTCCCCCCTATAGCCATTCATGAGGCTCAGGGAGCCCACCTAGTGCCACACCTTACACAGTGTAAGGGGCTGAAACCCATATAACCTAGTTTTCAGAGCTACTGGTCTGCCTCTGTGCCTAATTAAAAACAAAAAAAAAAATCTAAAACATTTAAACCAGTTAAATCAAACCAACAACCTTTATTGGCATCACAGTACAAAACATTTAAGGCACTGGGATAATTAAAAGGACAAGGATGAAGCTATCGAGGGTTATAAGGTCACACTGTGATCGTGTGCACTTAGATATTATACAAATCAGGTGAATGAATTAAAAGTGATGGGGGGGGGGAGATTTGGAGTTCTCCAATTACAGATCTTGGGAATGGCTCAGAACAAAATACTATTTCCCATGATCACACTCTGATAAGAACTGCATTTTTCTCTTGTCAATATCCATCCCACAGTATAAGGCGGCTGCATTTCTGTTTCTTATAACAAAATAAGAAAATAAGGAACATTTCCAAACCTACACTGTAAGATGTTGTTTCCATTTTGGACTATTAGTATTGTTGCACTTTTCTGTTTTCTTTGACTGTCCATCAACTGAGACTTCCACGTAAGGGCTGGGTCCAAACCATTTGTTTTTGTTTTCTTTCAACTTCGCAGAAATAACTATTGAAAGAGAATGAATGAGTGCTTTATTTGCTTCAGCAACTTCTAAAGTTTCTACTATTACCTAGCAAAGTAGATTATGGAACCACAGCCAAATTACAACTCTTTTACATTGACAGAAAAGACACCATGACAAAAAGTCCTTTCATTTGGATGTAATATTTACATTGGACCAAAGATTTTCCCTTCCATTCAATCAATTTAAAACCTAAGATGAAACATTTGTCAAGTCATCACTATATCAAGCCATTTAATTTTCTTAAACCTTTCCAAAACTATATTCACCATCCCAATTCTGATCCATTTAGCTCTTGTTGCTGGAATGCCCGCCTTTTGCTAAGTAATTACATGACACTTTTTAAAGCAGGGGTAGGCAACCTAAGGCCCATGGGCCGAATGTGGCCCAATCGCCTTCTCAATCCGGCCTGCGGACGGTCCAGGAATCAGCGTGTTTTTACATGAGTAGAATGTGTCCTTTTATTTAAAATGCATCTCTGGGTTATTTGTGGGGCATAGGAATTCGTTCATTTTTTCCCAAAATATAGTCCGGCCTACCACATGGTCTGAGGGATGTTGGACCAGCCCATGGCTGAAAAAGGTTGCTGACCCCTGTTTTAAAGTAAACATAAAGATACACACATTTTAAGTTAGGTGTAAAGATGCATGCAACAATCTTAGTTCTGTGTGCTGCATTTGCACTCACACATATTCTTACGCTGTACCATACCAACCACAACCAATCTTTATGTTACCACTATTGGCTGCAGCATGTAGCATTTCAAAAAGTGGACCAATTAATTTTGCATGTCTTCTTGTTGTCTTGGTGGTATTTATATAGCTGCACTAGTCAAATTTAGCACCAGAAGTGTTGAGTCTCTCGCTGCAGTTACGAAAGTGACATAAGTAGTAAGTTTTAAACAAATGTGCTTTATTTAGAAAGCTGAAATGTGTTCTTCAGTGTGTGATTTAAGTAATGAGAAAGTGAGCCTGACTCGACAAAATTAACATCAAGCAAATAAAAATCTTTCTCTTTAGAAATTGTACCACTTAGCTGGGGCAATTTTACCACTCAGCCAAGATATATTTTCTTTCTGCTCGCACCATTGCAAGTGGCTTATTTCTCTCTGGTCTTGCCTCACCATCAACTGTTCACATCTACCAAGCACTTTTACTGCCAAAATTACTCACATATCTTGTCAGACAGACCACTTCAAGCCCTTCTTTAAATCCCAGAATTGGTTTTTTGCCTGCACCAGAACGTTACATAAACTTCTTGCCCTTATCTTCAAAACCCTCCATGTTTCTCCCCCCACCCCCAATTTTTTTCTGTTGTTCTATCCCAACACACCGCTTCCTGTGATTTTCACTTACCCAGGTCCACTCTACTCAATTATTTGAAGAGATCTTCTGCTACTTGAAACAAACCCACTCTTTCTCCCTTGCTTTCCTTTATGATTGGAATGGCCTTCCAGAACATCTCTCCATGTGACTACCTGTGGTCACTTGCTTCAAGCCCTTCCACACATTTTTCATGAAGCCTTTGAAACAACCCTCTGTTCTCAATATCCTGCAACTAAAGCGCATGTAACTAAAATAATTGCACATTCTTCCCTTGTTCAACCCTGCCATCCCTTCCCTTCTTCTGTTTCCCTATAAACCTCTTGAGGTAGGGGCAAGGCAAACCTGTTCTTTGTTAAGTGCCATGTAAACAGATAATTCCATGTAAACAAACAAACAAGTACACACTGCATATGTAGAAGTGGCTAAGAAGTGGCAACTACTTGGCTATATGGCTTATCACTTGTGTGAGTGGTCAATCATAGAACATGTCATCTGTTGCTTGGAGATAAGTGGAATTCTCTACATATTGCTTATGATCATGAAGGCAAGCTTATCTGTTGCCTCCTGGGCCAGTCTGCCTACCTCTTGATAGATAGCCGAGGTTGCTTAAACTCCTTTCCCCCAACCTCCCCATTTCCTGGCTGAGATCTCTCCATATCCAGTCTCCCCAATGTTGGCAGTCTCTTATGATGTCATTATCTTGACTGACAATGCTGCAGACCTACACAATCCTCTTCCTGTTTTTACAGTAGATGCACTAGTGTCTGGGACATTGCAAGTATTGACTAGCTAAGCCAATCTTTCCTTGGTAACACTCAATTTTTCTTGACTCAGGTGAGGCCCCACTGGGACATTTTTTCTAAAGTAACTCTCATGGGTGTTATACACAAGGTGAAGACACTAAATTCTAACATAATAAATAATTTGTAGGAAGTAGATTCTGTGTTAACTACTTACAACACAGTTATGATAGATGAAACAGATTTTTCAAAACAAAACGGACTTTAAAAGTAAGTTGCGACACCGCCCCCTATCATCTGGTTCTTCAAGCTAGGAGTCTATACTGATCACTCATTCATATACCATATTTTTGGCCTTAACTGTCATAGTGAAGATGAGCCAAAATAAAGTTTCCTTCAAAGACCACTGTTGATATCCATTAATATGTTCAAAGAAATATTAATGAATCAACAAAAAAGGAGGCAATGTGCATTCTTTCCCTAAAGGATTATTCCCTAGGCCAGTGGTTTTCAACCCTGGGCTGCCTTGGATGATTGTCAGGGGCACCGCGGGCAACACTGGCCTCTATCCTTCCTTCTTTCCTTCCCTCCCTCCTCTGATGCATCTCTGCCTCAGGAAGGCTTGTGGGGCTGTTTGTTGCAGCAGCCCTGGCTACGAGCTCCCCACTATGCACTAGTTGTAATGGGTTAAAACCAGTTTATAAAAGGTCTGTAGAAACTTGCTTAAAAGACACTGAAATAACAAAGCAGAGTGATTAAACCAACAACACTAGCTGGAACAGAAAAATTATTTAAAGGCTTCTGGCACAAAATTCCATTAAAACACCTCTGAATCAACAAAGAGAAGGAGCAATGTGAACATAGTACTGGAAAAATTCTGTTCCAGTGGTCACAGAGAAATAGTGACAAAGAACATGTTCAATCCTCAGCACCTCCAGGCAAAAGAAATCTTGGATAAGGCTGGGAAAGATGTTCTGATAATGTTAAAAACTTTAGGGCAGTTACAGTTAGATGGACAAATGGCTTGACTTGACATGAGGGATCTTTATATGCCTTCCAATAGGATTTGTTTTAGATTTCCCCACAAAGATGTGGGGAAAGGCCACAAAGATGAGAGTCTGCAATTCCTTCAGTTGCCCTTAAAAGCAAAGGCTCTACAGTCAGCAAGCAGGCCTGTTTGAGACACTTACCAGTGATCTGAAGCTGTGATTTCATAGTTAGTCCACTGATAGGCTCTGAATTTGACCCATTGCCAGCCATACCACAGGAAGGTACATGAACCTGAATGAAGAAACAATAAATAATAACTTTACTCTTGAGATAAAGAGACTAAAATTGAGTTCAACTGAAAAAATATAAATGTAAAATTAAGCTCAGTTGCCATATACATTAATATAGTAGACAACTACACTATAGGATATCTAGATAGACTCCCACAAGAGGTTGTGGACTCTCCTTCTTTGGAAAATTTTAAACAGAGGTTGGATGGCCATCATATATGATCTAGTTGAGATTCCTGCATTGCAGGGGGTTGAGCTAGCTATTCCTCAGGGTCCCTTCGAACTGTCCATATACGTGATGGACAGACCAATGTTTCTTAAGGCCAGAACAAAACAAATACTGGTGAAATGCCTGTTGTGATCATTTGTAATGAAGGAGCCAAAATATGTGGTTCTCTTCTCCTCCACCCCAACTCATTAGCAGATGCAAGCAACCAGTGGCTTGGGAATAAGGTTGTGTCTTCATCTTGATCACATCCATTTACTTTCAATGACAGAGCTGAATCAAACATTCATTTATATGGTTACAAAGAGAAATAAATGTTCAACAAAAACAATCACCACTGATACATCCCTCACCCCTTTCAAATGGACTTTGCTAATTGATTCTCCACACAGACAGGAAAAGTATTGACAGGGTCTCAGCTGATTCTAGTACCAATTTCCAGTGTGAGCTACCCAACTTGCCCTGCCTCACCTGCTCCCACATCCCTTTCTCGTGTTTATGTTCTTTTTCATTAAAACAAAATGATTTGCCCTCAATTTTTTTGGATTAGATCTAACTATAAAATATTTAGTATAACATCTGTATATACAGGAAAACTGTGCGATTAGACACAATAAAAACACAACTACAGTGGTGCCTCGCAAGACGAAATTAATTCATTCCACGAGTTTTTTCGTCTAGCGAATTTTTTGTCTTGCGAAGCACGGTGTCGGAAGTTTTGGAAAAGCTTCAAAAATCACCAAAAACGTCAAAAAAGGCTACCACACCGCGTTCTATGAGTTGCTCCTCGAAGTCAAGTCACAACTGTATTAACGGTGTTAAGAAAAAGGAAACAAACTTGCAAAAACCGCAAGATGCTTTCGTCTTGCAAAGCAAGCCCATAGGGAAATTTGTCTTGCGAAGCAGCTCAAAAACCGCAAAACCCTTTCGTCTAGCGAGTTTTTCGTCTTGCGAGGCATTCGTCTTGCGGGGCACCACTGTAATTAACTAGTGCAAACTGAAGTTGGAAAACAGCTACATATACATACATAAATGAAACTGAAACAAATTACTCACACTAGATTAAACCCCACATAACTGAAATATTTCTTCATGTACAAACTGCTATCTAATAACCCCACAAAGAGTTTCCAAAATGGCACAGAGTTATAAACAGCTTCTGCAAACCCCATGTGTCAATATATTTCAGCATATAGTAACTTCCACTAAGATTTGGAGAGTACCTGCCAGACTTGACTGAAGTTGTTTAATAATAATAATAATAATAATAATAATAATAATAATAATAATAATAATACCCCATCCATCTGGTAGGGCTGAATATCAGAATCTTAGATGTGGGACTAGAAGGTCTCATGTAAAACAGAGTTTTTTTAGTTTCAAAGTTCAAGAAATCAATTATTCCTATTTTCAAGTTTACTTTAATATGCCTCACAATTTGATAAGCAGACCTTAGTGTTTTAAAGTTATCACCTTTGAATCAATAAGGAACCAACCCTTTCAGGCTGGTAATAAAATTAATATTTCAAACATTTGCCTAGCTGATGTCAGCAGTGGTTTCTTCTTCCTGGAAATCCTTAGCTATAGGAAGCAGGCTTTATGATCAAGAACCTTTCAGAATTTGCTGTACAGTGGTGCCTCGCAAGACGAAAAGAATCCGTTCCGCGATTCTCGTCGTCTAGCGGTTTTTTCGTCTTGCGAAGCAAGCCCATTGATTAGCGCTACAGCGGTCTAGCGGCTTTCCGTGATCAGCTGTTAAGCGGGTTTTTCAGCGGAACAGCTGATAGGCGGCTTAGGAAAAGGGGGGGAGCGGAAAAAACCCGCGGGGACGCGCAAGATTTTTTCGTCTTGCGAAGCAACCCCATAGGGAAATTTGTTTTGCGAAGCGCCTCCAAAACGGAAAACCCTTTCGTCTAGCGGGTTTTCTGTCTTGCGAGGCGTTCATCTTGCGGGGCACCACTGTATTAATGATGTGCTGCTCTCACCTCATGAACAAAAACATTTCCCTACTAGAAATGGCAGCTAACTTAATTATGTAATTTATAAGAAGAATAGAGGGGAAAAGGGAAAAACAACAACAGCTCAGCAGTTTCCTGTAATCCAGTAATTTTCAGCTTTGCATCTATGTGGAAACTCTGGACTCCTACAGAATCCTACAGAGTTGCCACGTTCCCCCCAGACAGAAGCTTTGTACTTCAACTGCTGCAGAACCATCAACAGCAGCAGCAGAATGCATGGGGGTCAGCGAGGATCCTGCCACTGTTACTCTTCAACACCCACCTCTTCGTGTTTGCATTGAATGTGTACTTTTTGTGTGAAAAGCCGGTTAGTATCTTGATTATTTTTCCCTCACTTAGTGAATTAGGGGGTCTCTCTCACCAATAGGACTTTTCATTTTTTAGGCTGAGCACTCTAGCATAATGCCCCATTGACATGTACGGCTTTTTACACAAATAGGAATCTATGAATAATTCACATGGCGTGAGCTGAATTGCAGGGAAGGGAAAGGAGACAAAGAGCTTATGATTCCTTTGTGTGTGTCCCCTCCTTTCTCTCTTCAGTCAATTCCAAATCCCTACTTCCCTTTGCTATCCTTTTCGTGGCAAAGAGGAAAGACTTTGCTGCTGAAATCATCATGCTTTAGGACCCAGGCTCCTTTCCCAGACTATGCATGCAGTTCCCCAGTTATAGCCCAGGGAGGTACAATTATATACATGATTAAGAGGAACCAGGACTCCATGTGGCGCTGCTGAATATGACTATCAGATTCAGCTTACATATTCAGCAAGTTCCTGGTCTTACCTCTACCAGGAACATACTAGGTGGACTTAGGCAATTTCACCTTTAGTTCCCCATGTGTAACATGGGTGACCTTGGGCCAGTCACCATCTTTCAGTCTAACATACCTTACAGGATAGTATGGAGATGAGGTGAGCTATGTGGGCCACCTTGAGTTCCTTGTATAAAAGGTGAGATACAAAGCAAAAATAAATGATGAGATAAAAATAATACTGTGCATCCTTATAGGATTGCTATGTGAATTACAACAATAAAACATAGGCCAATTGCTGTAAGCACTATATAAATGCTAAGCATGATTAATATTAATTTCTTCCTACTATAATTACTATTGCAAATAGTTAGCTTGCTGTATGCACATATGAGAAAGGTGGGGGATTTGTTTTATGGAGCATGGGACTCCATGGGTGGAGATGAATCAAACTTCTGGGGGCCAGGAATATACAGTAGTGCCCCGCAAGACGAATGCCTCGCAAGACAAAAAACTCGCTAGACGAAAGGTTTTTTCGTCCGCGATTTGCCTTGCAAGACGAATTCCCCTATGGGCTTGCTTCGCAAGACGAAAGCCCATAGGGAAATCTCCGGGCAAGTCTCCGCCAGCAGCGGCAGAGCTGCCGCTGCTGGCAGAGAGATCCGCGAAGCCTGGGCGCGCTGCGCGCAGGCTTCGGCATGCCGGCAAGTCTCCGCCAGCAGCGGCAGAGCTGCCGCTGCTGGCAGAGAGATCCGCGAAGCCTGGGCGCGCTGCGCACAGGCTTCGGGATGCCGGCAAGTCTCCGCCAGCAGCGGCAGAGCTGCCGCTGCTGGCAGAGAGATCCGCGAAGCCTGGGCGCGCTGCGCGCAGGCTTCGGGATGCCGGCAAGTCTCCGCCAGCAGCGGCAGAGCTGCCGCTGCTGGCAGAGAGATCCGCGAAGCCTGGGCGCGCTGCGCACAGGCTTCGGGATGCCGGCAAGTCTCCGCCAGCAGCGGCAGAGCTGCCGCTGCTGGCAGAGATCCGCGAAGCCTGGGCGCGCTGCGCGCAGGCTTCGGCATGCCGGCAAGTCTCCGCCAGCAGCGGCAGAGCTGCCGCTGCTGGCAGAGAGATCCGCGAAGCCTGGGCGCGCTGCGCTCAGGCTTCGGGATGCCGGCAAGTCTCCGCCAGCAGCGGCAGAGCTGCCGCTGCTGGCAGAGAGATCCGCGAAGCCTGGGCGCGCTGCGCACAGGCTTCGGGATGCCGGCAAGTCTCCGCCAGCAGCGGCAGAGCTGCCGCTGCTGGCAGAGAGATCCGCGAAGCCTGGGCGCGCTGCGCACAGGCTTCGGGATGCCGGCAAGTCTCCGCCAGCAGCGGCAGAGCTGCCGCTGCTGGCAGAGAGATCCGCGAAGCCTGGGCGCGCTGCGCACAGGCTTCGGGATGCCGGCAAGTCTCCGCCAGCAGCGGCAGAGCTGCCGCTGCTGGCAGAGAGATCCGCGAAGCCTGGGCGCGCTGCGCACAGGCTTCGGGATGCCGGCAAGTCTCCGCCAGCAGCGGCAGAGCTGCCGCTGCTGGCAGAGAGATCCGCGAAGCCTGGGCGCGCTGCGCACAGGCTTCGGGATGCCGGCAAGTCTCCGCCAGCAGCGGCAGAGCTGCCGCTGCTGGCAGAGAGATCCGCGAAGCCTGGGCGCGCTGCGCACAGGCTTCGGGATGCCGGCAAGTCTCCGCCAGCAGCGGCAGAGCTGCCGCTGCTGGCAGAGAGATCCGCGAAGCCTGGGCGCGCTGCGCACAGGCTTCGGGATGCCGGCAAGTCTCCGCCAGCAGCGGCAGAGCTGCCGCTGCTGGCAGAGAGATCCGCGAAGCCTGGGCGCGCTGCGCACAGGCTTCGGGATGCCGGCAAGTCTCCGCCAGCAGCGGCAGAGCTGCCGCTGCTGGCAGAGAGATCCGCGAAGCCTGGGCGCGCTGCGCACAGGCTTCGGGATGCCGGCAAGTCTCCGCCAGCAGCGGCAGAGCAGCCGCTGCTGGCAGAGAGATCCGCTGGGAAGGAATCCCTTGGACCCCCGCCGGACTTCAAAAGAGCTTCGGGAAGTCCAGCGGGGGGCCAAGGGATTCCCTCCCAGCCGCCCGCATTTAAAAGCGCTCGGGGGAACACCTGCCCCCGCCGCCCCACTTCGGAAAGCTGTTCCGAAGTGGGGCGGGGGGCGGGGACACTCGCCCCCGCCGCCCCACTTCGGAAAGCTGTTCCGAAGTGGGGCGGGGGGCGGGGACACCTGGCCCCGCCGCCCCACTTCGGAAAGCTGTTCCGAAGTGGGGCGGGCGGGCGGGGACACCTGGCCCCGCCGCCCCACTTCGGAAAGCTGTTCCGAAGTGGGGCGGGCGGGCGGGGACACCCGCCCCCGCCGCCCCACTTCGGAAAGCTGTTCCGAAGTGGGGCGGGCGGAAGGGGACACCCGCCCCCGCCGCCCCACTTCGGAAAGCTGTTCCGAAGTGGGGCGGGCAGGCGGGGACACCCGGCCCCGCCGCCCCACTTCGGAAAGCTGTTCCGAAGTGGGGCGGGCAGGCGGGGACACCCGGCCCCGCCGCCCCACTTCGGAAAGCTGTTCCGAAGTGGGGCGGGCGGGCGGGGACACCTGGCCCCGCCGCCCCACTTCGGAAAGCTGTTCCGAAGTGGGGCGGGCAGGCGGGGACACCCGGCCCCGCCGCCCCACTTCGGAAAGCTGTTCCGAAGTGGGGCGGGCAGGCGGGGACACCCGGCCCCGCCGCCCCACTTCGGAAAGCTGTTCCGAAGTGGGGCGGGCAGGCGGGGACACCCGGCCCCGCCGCCCCACTTCGGAAAGCTGTTCCGAAGTGGGGCGGGCGGAAGGGGACACCCGCCCCCGCCGCCCCACTTCGGAAAGCTGTTCCGAAGTGGGGCGGGGGGCGGGGACACCTGGCCCCGCCGCCCCACTTCGGAAAGCTGTTCCGAAGTGGGGCGGGCGGGCGGGGACACCCGCCCCCGCCGCCCCACTTCGGAAAGCTGTTCCGAAGTGGGGCGGGCGGGCGGGGACACCCGGCCCCGCCGCCCCACTTCGGAAAGCTGTTCCGAAGTGGGGCGGGCAGGCGGGGACACCCGGCCCCGCCGCCCCACTTCGGAAAGCTGTTCCGAAGTGGGGCGGGCAGGCGGGGACACCCGCCCCCGCCGCCCCACTTCGGAAAGCTGTTCCGAAGTGGGGCGGGCGGGCGGGGACACCCGGCCCCGCCGCCCCACTTCGGAAAGCTGTTCCGAAGTGGGGCGGGCGGGCGGGGACACCCGGCCCCGCCGCCCCACTTCGGAAAGCTGTTCCGAAGTGGGGCGGGCAGGCGGGGACACCCGGCCCCGCCGCCCCACTTCGGAAAGCTGTTCCGAAGTGGGGCGGGGGGCGGGACACCTGCCCCATCCGCCCCACTTCGGAAAGCTGTTCCGAAGTGGGGCGGGGGGCGGGAACACCTTCTGAAGGCGGGCAGGGGGCGAAAGTCTTTGTCCCCCCTGCCTGCCTTCCCAGGGGCTTTTAAATCGCCCCGGACAGCGGAGAAGTCCTCCGCTGTCCGGAGCGATTTTAAAATGCCGCTCGCCTGTCCCCCCCCCCCCCAGCCTTCAGAAGAGGTCCGGGGACAGACTGTCCCCGGACCTGGTCTGAAGGTGGTTTCCCTAGGAACGCATTAATTGATTTTCAATGCATTCCTATGGGAAACCGTGCATCGCAAGACGAAAAAACCGCAAGACGAAGAGAATTGCGGAACGAATTAATTTCGTCTTGCGAGGCACCACTGTAACCAGCCTATCTTGGGATGCACAGCTCTAATTTGCCTACTGTTAAGAAAACTCTGTGATGGTTAAAAAAGCATTTTCACAACCTAGCTTTTTTTGTCCCTATGGTTAAGAGGAAAGCCTCTGGGCTTATTTCAGTCATATGAAGTAATTCCTATTTAGCAGAGACACGCAACCTGTTTGATTATCTCTGAAAAGACAGAGACAATTAGAAGTTACTTTCAACTTGTCAAAATTAACCATAGGTTAATGTTCTAGCTATAGTGTCTGACAGCACCACGGTGGAGACCTGTGTGAATGTTTAACAGAAAGGAATACAACAGACAGAGAAAGTTACTATTTGTTATTATTAACCTAATGGTGAATTCAGATGCTGAGTTTTATGCCGTGCAGTGATCTCTATTTAACATAACCCATTGGTGGCAAAATTGTCTGAACCAGTTCAAGGGCATCACATTTCAATTGGTTAAAAAAAACGTTCCTCTGAAGTGCATGGGCCTCAGTAATTCAACTAATCGGGACCTCCTTTGCCCATGACTTATACCACATGATCATCATGGTAGGAGATTAGTCATCTGAAACAGTTATAAAAGGAAATGCTTCATATAAGAATCCAATAACCCTAAAACATTAGGCAAGGAGAAGTTTCTGATGCTCACTATTATGCAAGTCTGCAGATTTTCAATCTTTAAGAGCTTTCACAACTGCAATTGATAGGTTTAGCAATCAAGACAGTAGTGAGCCCTGAAACATCACCATCCACCTATACAAGTGATGGAAAACTCATTCTCTAAGTGCCAATATTTAAGTAGCCAAAACAGCACTAACCACACAGACAAGGGAGGTATCACTAGCATTACTGGGGACCCAAAATAGGCCAATGAAGGGTGAGTGGCCATACAGTGCTGGCTTACTGTTTGGGGGATGGAGACTAGGGAAAGGGAGAAATAAAATGGGCTGAGGTACCCAAACTGGCTGCCATACTGAAGGGGGGCAATTAAGGTTAATAAATAATCCCAAATAGTGTTGCAAATAACTCATTTTGAGTTCATTGTTGAATTTATTAACTTCATCTATAATATGGCCATTCTGAAAGCTTTAGCCGCATCTATTCACCAAATTTCAGCATCCTCACTTTACATGAGGAATTGTAAAGCATAAAAAAAGATGTCAAAGACTGAAGGAACTGATTATTCTTAGTTGAAAGGTATTTATTTTTTTAAAAAGTTGCAAATAGGCAAAATACTGTTAATAAGCAGGCTTATGAGTTTATCTCCCCTACATGCAATCGTCATGGAAAACTAATTAACAAGCTTAAACTGGGAGATTAGGTTTAAATTGAACAAACGTTTTCTAGCCAAAGAAATAGGTGAGTAGCAAACAGATTAAAGGCTGTCACACTTGTCTATTTTTAAATGCACTATATAAAACAGAAGATGCAGCAAGTGCCTTCTTTAAAGGCAGAAGTAAAGACTACTTGGCACTTAAGTGTCTTCTACTCTTAATATCCTGTTTCATTTTATATTGAATGTCAGAAGGTGGAGAATGAACTGCAGACGTGTGTCAATTTTACTCAGTATAAAATATATTTAGCACATATATTTGAAGTAGGAAATACCTTGAATGGATGCTGTTTCAAGGTACCTATGATGGTAATAACAATAGGTGTCACATTAAAGCATGAACTTTACATGTTGTAATGTCTGATCCCAGACAAACTGTAGTTAATCTTAACTATGGTCTGAACAATCCAACTCCAGGAGGAGGAAGAAATGAAAGCCTATGGCTTACAGTGTCTTGTTCTCAAAGCACAACTGATTGGCTAGAAGATACCTACTAATTTCTTTATCTTTATCTTTTACTAATTTAATTTACAAGCCCTCACTACTGACCAAGGATTTGGTATCATAACTTTGTACAGCCGATGTGTGAAGAGCCGTAAGAAGACAAATTTCGGAAATACCCTTTGCTTCCTAAGTGATATTTGAGGATGTGATTGCTAGATTAGGGCGGGGGTGGTGGAGCAAAATGCTTTTCCTGACAGTGACTCTAGCATACACGTTTGTTACTGGCAGGAATCAGAACAACTCTAAAAATTAGGATCATTCCACCAGAATAATTATAATTTTATTTATTATTAAATAATTAGTTTCCTGGTCCAATTCAAAGTGATGGTTTCGATCTATAAAGCCTTAAATGGCTCAGTACTGCAAAAGCTCAAGGACTGCCTCTCCCAATATGAAACAACCTGGACCCTGCAATCATCATCAGAGGCCCTTCTTCATGTGCCTCCCCTGTCAGAGCTTTGGAAGGTGGCAACACAAGAACAGGCCTTTTCTGCAGTAGCTCCATGCATGAGGAATGCTATCCTCAGGGAGGTTTGCCTGGAACCTTCGTTACATATCTTTAGGCAAAAACATTCATTTCCTCCCAGGACTTTGGCTAATGAAACAATCTGTAGCCTTTTAACCTGGTGGGCATTGTTTTTGTTTGTTACTATTGTATGTATTTTTGTATTTTTATATTGTAAACCACCCTCTATTCCTCAGATGAAGGGCAATATAGAAATTTAATAAATATTAATGAAACAATAAATATGAACAATTGCTATCCTAGATTCCTAAACTTCGCCATTGACATCCAGTTACATAACTGGAACAGGAAGTATTAGCATGCTTGAGAGAAACCCAATGTTTGCAGAAGTAGAAAAAAGCAAGCAAAAAAATCTCCCCATCCCAAAACCTAGTCCACTGAGGACCCTTTGTCACAGGCCAGATAACACTGAGTGCAACTGGGGGGGGGGGGGGTAAAATGGAAATTGGGCAGAACAGAGCTAATGGAATATACCAGAAGCATGACTGCCTGGCTGGAAGGAAGCCTTCTTGCCTCTAACAGCTTCTCTGACTCCACTTGTTAACCACATTGGCATCCTCTTCACACTCATGGTATCTTTCCTGCTCTGTGGTATATAGTCCCCTTGAGCTTCTAAGACTGTATTTTTATACAGCTCCCAAGCATTCTGGAGTGATCTGATCTGACCTTCTTGACTTTGCCTTTCAACTTCCATTTTATCAAGCCACTCATTTTGGGGAAGTCTCATTTTTTGAAATCAAATGTTACGGTGTCAGATTTTCTTGGTGATTGACTGTTTATATGTAGTATATTTAATTTAAGAACACTATGATCTCTGCTCCCAGTTGGCTTAACAACACTTATATGTTGCAGCAGAGGTAACGGTGTCTCACTGGATTTCTGCATTCCACCTCAGTTAACCCACACTGGCTTGGACTCTTCTAACATTAGCATACGTATAAACACAGAGAATATACAAGACTCACTCTTCAAGTGTCTTTGGCACTTCCATTTTGATCTACGATGCTTTCTCCTCTCTCAACTGCAATCATGTGCTCCTGCATTCACAGTGCTGAGTTGTATACCTCCCACATTTAAATTTTCATTAATTTTATCATTGTCATTCGAGTGAGATTTGCTCCAAACCCTACTCAGCTCCTGTGGGCTTTTCCTCCCCCCCCCCCCCAGTTTAAAAGCTGCTCTGCCAGAGCATCACGGCCGCAGAGCCACCCCCCAGCCAAGCACCAGCTTACTGTCGCCACTGCCGCCACCACCAAGGGAGAGAGGTAGGAGGGTACCGGGAGGGTCAAGGAAGCCGCAAGGAATTGCATGGCCTAGCCCAGGTCTGACCCCGAGTTTACCTCCCTGGCAGCTAGTGCAAAAAGAGCACCCCAGGAAAAAATAAACGCAACGTGGCCACTCCCTTGCTGAAAAATTATTATAATATTTTTTTCTTTGAAGAACTGTAATAGCGTCCATGCAGGAGGCCTGAACCATTGAAGGTCACTCCCTGGGACTGCTGCCTTAGCCCTAACCTAAGGACCCAACATCCAGGTCCTGTGGGCCCCGCAGTGAAATTAAAACTGCCTGTGAGTCAAGGCTTTGGCATTGCCACGTTTTGCCATGCGTCTTTGTTGCTAGGGAGTGGTAAGAGAATTCCTCTTCTAGAGCATAGTACGAGGGGGCTTCAGTGGGCCTTAGGATGGGATCATAAGGAATGGTCTCAGGGTCGGTAGGCCCAACTCTCTGCTCACAAGGTTCCCAGAAATATGAGAGAGCCCTGCTCTGCCAGACTGTCACAAGGCCATCTGTTTTGGGTTTTGATTTTTTACATGGCTGGAGGACTGGGAAGGGCATTTATGTCTACTGGGATGCTACCTAGCAAGGCTAGGAGTATACAAAGCTGCCTAATACTGGGTCAAGGAGCCATTGGTTTACCTAATTCAGTGTTGTCTACTCTGACAGGCAGTGTTCCTAGGGGTTCAGAAAAGAAGGTATTTCTTATCCTACCTGGAGATACCAGAGATTGAACCTGGGATCTTCAACGTGCAAAACAGATGTACACCAACCTATGATCCTTCCCCATCAGGCAAAATGTGAGGAAGAGAAGGTATCACATAGGTCACCAAGGAGAAGGATGGGCAAAAGGGGCTAAATGGTCCGTATAGGAGGCAGGCTATTGCTTCACGCAGCACATCTCCTAACTGGCTAGTTTGCCTGGGATAGCAGTCCAACCCTTTTTGAGTGTGCAGTTGTCCCCTGGATTCAAACAAGGGGCCTCGAGGATGTAAAAAGGGAGTAGGGAACTGGATCCACCCAGAGGACGGGCTCCAGAACTGGCCCACTCTCCAGTTAATTTTGACATATGGTTGACATGTGGGATGCCATATGAGACAGTTCAAGGTGTGGGAGTGGCCAAAGGCTCATCTCCAGCCTTAGAGCTGTGATGTTTAGAAGCAAGATGTCTTACTGCTTAGATAAAAAAATATCCACACCTGACCTCATGTGACTGACATATAGGCCTGATTTGTACAAAATGACCACATGGGCCAAATTCAGAGGACTGACATGCTAATCAGACTTGTGCATGAAAGGTACTCCACAGCTAATGTAGAAAACAAGCTGCTTGGGTTTAGGGTTTATCTTGCAGTCCCAGTGATTGTAACATCTGATCCATGGGCTGCAGTGGGATGATGTCAATGACCCATGGTTTGTCTGATGCCTGTCTTGCTGCTGAAGTTGAGTGTGAACACGTTGTGGAACTCGAACTGTGGGTTGGGAATCCCAGGAGCTCCCTCTTTTGCCATGATTATGATTTTATGTTATTTTGCCAGGCATGCAAAAGGCGAGTAGGAACATATTTGCCCCTTCCTCCTGATGGGGCTCAAACTCCCATTTTGTGCTTCCTAACCTTATGTAGGGAGCTGCTGAAGAATGATTGCAGCAGTTAGTGTATGCCTGTCTTATTGCATGTTTTGGCCACTCCGCTTTAATTCTTGGCAACAGTGACTTCCCCTCATTTGGTCTTGAAACTTTGTCCTAGGGAGGGCTGTGTCCTGTTCTCTGGAGGCCCGGGAAACTACATCAATGTTGTTTTGCATGGACTGTCCTCCCTCCCTTTGTATGTGCTGTTCTTCCAAAAAAAGTGGTTGTGAGTGACATACAAGGATTCAGACTCCAGCCTATAAGGATGCATGGGGCCAGAAGCAGCAGATATATTGGTGGCTGTGCAACCAGGGCAGATGAAGTGGAAATACTCTAGCATTATCTTACATGTAGTGTGCGCTGGAGGCATATCCTCACCATCCTGTGTTCATCCCTCTGAGTGGGATGGTATATGTGTGTTGCTGTCAGCACAGTTCTCTGTGTATGTATGTAGTTTTGACACCGTGTTGTTTTCTCCTTGTTGTACCTTCCCTGTCCCTCTGAAGCTGACCACACATAGAACATAGTGGCCATCTGCCAACCTAGTATTGGCATATCTCCATTCATGGTGTATTAAGAGTATAAAATTGCCATATAAATGCAGTGAAGCTATAACATACAGCTGGAATAGCTAACATAGTCCCCTTTAGACATTGTTGGACTCCCAGCTGCCGTACATCCTCCACAGTATGGCCAATGATAAGAGTTTAGACCAAAACATCTGCCGGGCACCACATTGGCTACCCCCACCACTGTCATTGCCATCAGAACATAGGAAGAGCCTGCTGGATCAGGCCAATGGCCTATCTAATTCAGCATCACAGTGGCCTACCAGATGCCTGTGGGAAACCCATAAGCAGAGTTAGAGCACAGGATCCTACGGCTTCCAGTAACTGGCATTCAGAACCATTACTACTTCCAACTGTGGAGACAGAGTATAGTCATCATGGTTAGTAGCTATCAATAGTGCTCTTCTCTACGTCAAGTAGATGAGTTCCAAGTATTGCCTCCATGACAAATAGCCTTGGGAATATATATGCTGTTCTGAGCTCTTTGTAACAAATAGTATATTACATGGGTTGGTTGCTGCTATCTTGTTTTTAAAAACTGAGATATTTTTTAAAAGATAACATTTCTTTTGTACACTGAACACTACTGGAAAATCCAACTGCACAGGTATAACTGCATTTTTCCTCATGATCGTAATAAGCATTATGTAACCTTGGTTTAAAAATTCAATTGCAGCCAAAATATAGGAAAACAAGTTTTTACTGTACTCCAGAGTAACTTGAGGTTATTATAATTCAAAGTGAAGAGGACAGAATAACTTATTCTGGTTAGTTTTACTTGCATGCATATCCCACAAGAAATATGCAGTTTGTGAATAACAGCAGACCAAATTCTTTACCAAGACTCCATTCTATGAACTAATGCTTATAAGTGGAACCCTGTGCAGTACCTGGGATTTCAACAGGATTCAACATGGACACAAGCACTAAAGATAAAAGTGGTATAACTGTAATTAAATAAAATAATAAAACGAACTCCATTCTATTCCTCCTCCCATTATTTACCCACAGTAGTCAGAATTACATGTCCAAAGTACGGTCAGTATTCATTGGACAGTTGGGGAAGGGGTTGGCCCATTTATTTCATCTATTTTTCCCCTGCAAACCTCCAGTCAAGCCATACTCATAGAGCCATGAAAATAAATGGACTTAAGTTGTGACTAATTGAAATCCATCAGTTTCAACAGGTCTACTCCACATATGGCTTGGTGGAGGCTACTCATAATAAAAAAAAGGTGTATGAGCTTAAAGTTTATAATATTTTTCTCAGCCTTGTCGAAACACCCAGAATGCCTAATAACTGAATTCATCAGAAATCTATCCTGTTAATGTTTTCTCTTGCAAGAGTACTTTTCTCTGATGTTCTCAAGTTTTGCCTCCAACTGTGATGCTGTCATCCCTATTCAAACATCTGAAAGGAAAAACCTTGCCATACAGCTGAAAATATATGAATCTGCTACTTTATCATGGGATATAAATTAAGCAGCTGAAGACCGAGAATCTGAAGTGCCCACCCATAAAGGCAACCAACCTGTGCATCTTTGCATGCTTTGGCCTTGCCTCCTTCAAAACAGCTTCCACTGGGGTCAGGTAATTCTGCCACTTCTCTGTAATCTACAGCTGGATTATCCAATCACTCCCAACACAGTGGGAATTAAAATCCCTCAGAGAATGTCCATGCTGCAACTCTGCATTAGTTGTTGCTCTGGCACTAGCCTCTTTTAATCAATATGTACATCTAGAATATAGTGGTTCACACAGATTGCTTGAGGATAGAGTCCTTTGAGGCAGATACTATTTACACATGCTAAAAACAAAGTTTTCAAGGATAAAGTTACAATTCTAATGTTATTTTCTTAAACAGCACCTCAGAAGACAAGGGAATCAGACAAGTTTAGAAAACAATGTACTATAGGACAGAATTAACAAGTTAGACAGAAATACTTTTCTGGAAGTCAATTTCATAAACCTCTTTCATCTGGCCTTTGATTTTGTATATACTTTTTCCTTTATAGGAAAAAGACCCTGAATCACAATACCTGAATGCAGAAGGTCTTCAAGTTTAAACCTGTGCTCACAATGAGCCTGTAGCCTGGAAGAGTTTATCTATTTATTAACATTTATATTTAAAGAAACATTGACATTGCAATAAAGATCAGTGGGAACATTCAAACAACTGCTCCTGTTCCTTTATATAAATGCTTTTCATATTTGAGGTAAGAACAAACAGGTACTGTACAGCAAATTTCTCATAATTACAAACCAATTTCACAATCTGTAGGTCCATAATGAGCATAAGGACAACAAGCTTGGGAATTATCTGGTTGCATTGGACAGGTTCCTAGTGACAAAGCCTATCATTATACGTGTCATCGCCTGGCAGTTTCAGAATCAGTGCCACTGAATACCACTGAACAAAGTAATCTACTATCTATGAAGTGGGGGAGACATTATGCCTTTTAAAGATAAGCCACCTTCTCTTACCTGTTTCTGAATGTATCATTTTTCAAAACAAAAAGTTTTCAAGCATCCTAACAAATGTATTTGAGGACACCTTCTTGTGTATCAGCATAGTTTTCACAAACAGCATTCCATAGATTTGCCCTTTGCTGAATTCCAAAGAATTATGTTTTGCTCCTATACCAATAGATATTGATCCAACAAAGACCATCACCTTATCTATGCTATATAGCCTATTTCCACAAAGTGAAAACCACGTAGTAAAGCAATGGTCATTGGTTCCAATGGCTTTAAAACCATTCATTACAGCAGAATTAGATCATCGTGGAGGATAAGTCTCCAAAATCCATGGATAATTATGTCTATCAAAAGCTATTAGCCATGACAGCTATCAGAACCTCCAGTTTCAGAGGCAGTATGCCTCAATACTAATTGTTATTAGTTATTGATATCATGCCCTGTCTGTCAGGCACAGGAACTTTTGAGCAGTGTGCACTGTAATCAAAACACTTTAAACAGTGGTCTAATGCAATGTGTGAACAAGACATTTGTGTACACCCAATATGCAATACAAGATTATTTAGTTCACAATTTCAATGGCCTCTTTTACAAAACAACTTTGTTTTGGCAACAGCATCATTGTGTGTTATTGGCATTCATCCATTATAAATATTTGCCTGTTAGCTGCCAAATGAATCAGAACACAAGTAATTTTTGGTGAGACCTACAAAACCATGTCTGTTTTCAGTTTCCAAATTCAGGCTTTATGGTGCTATTTTTACATGAATATCAATTTATTATTCATATGCTTTGTAATAACAAAAAGTGCTAAACTTAAGACAGCAGAATGAAATACCTTTACTTGGAGCTAAGATTTATGAGTAGAACATTCTTTTTAAATGACTTGTCCACAATTTAAATTCATTTTTAAATGTATTTTCAATAATAATTCACAAGCTTTTTTCAGACTTCCTATGTATTTAAAATATTTTGCAGGGCTGCAAGATAAACTTTGCAATTTACTAAGGAGTAAAAGCCACCTAACTCAGTACAACTTACAGTGCAAGTGCACCTGAAAGTAAGGCCCAAACATAAGCATACAAAAAAAGAAACAAGTCACCCTTAATGGGACCGACTTCTTAGTAAGCATGTACAGGATCAGGATTCAAGTGCAGTTGGTTTTAGACTTATACCAGTGATACAGTAAGTCCTACTGACTACAGCAATTTCTGTTTTAAGACATATTCCCCTCTTTTGGTACTGTTTCTCAAACATTTGTAACTTTATCCCAAGTGGTTACAAGCAAAGACGTCTCAAGATTCTGTTGTACTCATCTTTTAACATTTCTTGTCCAACTTGTAGCACAAGGTCCCTAGAGAGCGAGGCAATCTTTCAAGCACAACTACAAAATTACTGAGTAAAGAATAATAGGAAAAGAACAAAAACAGGTTGTAAATAGATCTGTTGTGGTCAATAGGGCCAATTCCCAAGTAAGTATGTACAGGATTGCAACCTTCCCGTTCAATTAGTCATCGTAGAGCCTAACAAGTCACCTGATTTCAAGAGACTTAGGTCAAACGAATTCTGAACAGAATCTTGCTGAATGGCTGAAAACTTATGAACAGTTACATGAACTATTGGAATCATAGGGGCTAACATTAGAGTAACCATTAGAAAGGCTTTATGTCCATATAGCAATTCCCCTCCTTACAGTGTAATATGCATCCAAGGAACTCTTCCCACACATTTGCTGCAATGAGACTGTTATTACTGGTAGTATAAAGCTTTGAAAACCTTCCCATTAACATTTGAAATAATTTAAAATATTTAGCACCATCTAAATGCGCGGGTGGTGCTGTGGGTTAAACCACAGAGCCTAGGACTTGCCGATCAGAAGGTCGGCGGTTCGAATCCCCGCAACGGGGTGAGCTCCCATTGCTCGGTCCCAGCTCCTGCCAACCTAGCAGTTCGAAAGCACATCAAAGTGAAAGTAGATAAATAGGCACCGCTCCGGCGGGAAGGTAAACGGCGTTTCCGTGCGCTGCTCGGGTTCGCCAGAAGCGGCTTAGTCATGCTGGCCACATGACCCGGAAGCTGTATGCCGGCTCCCTCGGCCAATAAAGCAAGATGAGCACCGCAAACCCAGAGTTGGTCACGACTGGACCTAATGGTCAGGGGTCCCTTTACCTTTACCTTACCACCCATTCCAAATCCTGTAAGATTAAGGCTCTGCTGTTCAGTGTTTAATATTCAAAAACTATCTGAATTTAAAAGCAGTTCAGCCTTTTTAACTGGAACAACAGACACAACAGTTGCTAACAATCCTCAACTTTAGATTGATAACTTTCATATCAATTATGTACTGCATTTCATTATATTTATCTCTTGCCTGTTCTAAACTTAAGAGTAGCACCCCATAAGGTGACTTAAAGCCATCTAGCAAAAGCCAATCCACCCTTTATGCCATAGGTATAGATGCAACATGTATATTTGCAAAGGCAAACATCATTAAAGCGTCAAGGGGATACTGTGTTTGTAACCACACAGGGACACAAGCCAAGAGAGTCTCAGGGCTGCACTACACCTTTTGAAATGTACAAGATTTTCACAGCTAAGAGTTCCAAAACATCATTCCCCCCCCCCCTCAAGCCATCCAAACCCAATAACCTAAGCAGCAGGATCTGCTTGGCTTCCTTAAAAAGTAGCAGGTGGAAGAGAAGAGAGTGCATTCCCTGTATTTAACAACTGGTGCTGTCCCGATATGGCCGCTAGATGACAGAGACATACAGAAGCCAACGAGAATAAGAACAATCCAGGAAACAATATTCCGATAAATGCTAACGAAACTGGAATGGGTGAAAAGAGCCAAGAGCTGTGGACAGCAGCAAAGGATACACATAACTACAGCATGTACTTACACAAACAGCATTGGAGTGTCTCCCTGAGGCTGGGAACCTTCGGGTCACACATACACACCCCCCCAGCTTTGCGTCCCAGACCAAAGGGCCACCCACCTCGGGACACCTCCATCCATCCCACCCACCCACCGGGCCTCGTCATCCTGACAACACAAGGTCGCGAAAAGGGGGACCGAGAAGAAAATTAAGCCATCTTGAGTGCACAATCCCTGCGAACAACTTCAGTGAAGGGGGAAAGAAAACGCTTACCAACGGCATAGCAGGAGAGGAAGGAAGAAGAGGCCGTAATGGGAGGGGATGTCTCCTTCCCACCCGCGCATCATCCCCAAACCCCTCAGTCTGAAGCTGTGACTGCCTCTCAGTCCACAGGTAAAGCGGGGAGGCACTGACTGAGCTCACAGGCTGGAGGTGGGGGAGAGGGAGGGAAGAACGGGATCCCTTTCCCCTTCGAAGGATATAGGGCAGGACCCCACCCACCGCACCCCCTCCCCCCCCCCTAAGCGAGGCTGCTGCACCTGCTGCCAGCCTTCCCCTCCTCGCCGCCCACCCTTCGCAAGCCAGGCCTACCTTGAGCTCCCCGCCCTGCCTTAGACGCCCCCTCCCTCGGCCTCGGCCTCGCCGCAGGCCCAGAAAGAAAAGCCTTCTTTCCCCCACCCCGCCCCCGCGGGCCCAGCTCCTCTACCGAGGCAGCCCAAAGAACACACAGCAAGCTCCTCACCAGCTAGAAAGGCGACGGCTCCTCGCCTAAGATGGCAGCCAGTCCAAGTCCAACCTGAGGCGGCTTCTGTCCAAAGTCAGGCGCGAGAAAGACGCACGCGCACAACAAAGGCGGAAGGAGAAGGAGAAGCGAGCGGGCGCGAGGCAGAAGGCGGGAGCTGGGAGCGACGACGACGAGGAGGAGGAGGAGGCGTACGCAGACGCAGGAAAAAAACCCGGCGGTACTACAATTCCCAGCATACCGTGAGAGAAGCCCGGCGCGCTCCGACTGGCTCCTCAGAGAGAGAAAGGGCTGGTTCAGTTCCACTCGCCAATGCCTGGCTTTCTCATTGGCTCTCGCTTTTGTTTCTGTTTACTCGAAAAAAGGAGTGGGTTGGATCCAGGGTGAAAGGGCTTCTACAGGTTTCGTCCTGTTCTTAAGGTGGCGCCTGAAGGCTGTCAACTCTGCAGTTGAATTTAGCCAATTTCTGTTTCGAACTGTGGGGGAAACCGCTGTGGTTGACACGTGCCCCTGACTCATTTGCAAAAAACAGCAAGAGTCCTGGGGACTTAACACATTTATTATGGCACGAGCTTCTGTGAACCACGGTCCGTGCATCATGTTCTGATTTATAGGGGACCCTGTCCTCAATGTTATGTTCTTTAAGTATTCTATAAAGGTAAAGGACCCCTGACCATTAGGTCCAGTCGTGACCGACTCTGGGGTTGTGGCGCTCATCTCGCTTTATTGGCCGAGGGAGCCAGCGTGCAGCTTCCGGGTCGTGTAGCCAGCATGACTAAGCCATTTCTGGCAAACCAGAGCAGCACACGGAAACGCTGTTTACCTTCCCGCCAGAGCAGTACCTATTTATCTACTTGCACTTTGACGTGCTTTCAAACTGCTAGGTTGGCAGGAGTTAAGTATTCTAGAAACACAATTACAAGTGTATAGAAAACTCTGCAAGCATTAGGCTGGCCTTCGCCCAGTTATTTGTTGCTGAGGTGGAAGGTAACACTGTAAGGAATTTATTTTATAGAATTTCCAATTGGTTTGCTAAGGTCAGCTCTGAAATCTTCGTGTCAGGAGTGATTTGTGAGACCACCCCGGGGCTCAGAAAAACCTGCCCTTTTCTGGTATAATGAAACCCAGCTTGCCTTAGCACAGAAGAAGAAGCCAAGTGGCAGTTTGAGGTAATCTGTATGAACTAATATAAAAATACAGTTTGATTTTTCTCCTTGTTTAGTTACTTGTCCATTTCTAACTATTTGGATCTGTCATGATGATATCCAAACATAACTACTTTATCTGTGAAGAGGTAATGCAAATGTATAAAATTTACATTAAATGTGTTTTTTACAACATACTGGCCCATAGTCTTTCAGTAGCTATTTCATATCAATTTGTATGCACGAAAGCAGGATTGTGTTGTTCCCCATACAATGGAATGGATATTTGATGGGACCAAACAGGAAAATAGCCTGTTTTATGATTTAAGTTTACATCACTGACAGAAAGAGTGAAAGGCAGAGGACTCCTGAACATCCTTCAAAAGCACAATCTAGTTATAACACAACAGGAAAAAAGCAGTACAAAGAAGAAAAAATGACTAACTGAAGTAACTGGAAATCTTAAGGACATGGGAGAGAGGGTGTGATATCTCTGGCTTATGTTGTGCAGCTACACCAGTAAAGTTGGCTCTACAAGACAGCGCTACCTTTCCAGGAAGTATCCACCCTGAGAAGTACTGGTGTGCACAGAAAAACAGTTCTGACACATTGATGAATGTCAGTATTTGTAGTGCTAACAAACACCACATCACAAAGTAGCAACAATACTCCTCCTTTGATCAAGCCCTGCACCTGCCATTCTCCAGATCTCTTATATGTACTGCCTCAGTAGTAACTTTAACACTGTCTATGTGTTGTCTTTTATATGAAGACAAATTCAATGTAGTAATGTAGTGATTAGAACAGATATATTTTATTAGTAAGCAGGCACCACATATATGTACAACATCAATCAACTGACCTTAACATTCTCTGACAATCCTAAGTGACAGACTTGCTCTTAAGATTCTATTCAACTTAAAGATAACAGCAACATCTACAGTATATCCCTACTGTCTGTGTGACAGTTTCTCCCGCAAGTTCCAAAGATCTCTGAAGCCTTGGTAAAACTGAGCAGGGCCTTTAGTGTGACTGTCCTGTTCTGTGGAACAGCATTCCTGTCAATATATGACAGGTACTCATTATCTTCACTTTCCGGATATAAATTAAGACTTTTTTTCCCCAACAGGCTTTGCCAGCTGGGTAAATAATTCTTTACCAGAAGTGTCTACTTTGCTGGGGTTTTAGTTTTGTTTTAAATTTAGTTGCTGTGTATTTATGTTTTCAACAATTTTTAATAATATTATGTGTAAATCACCTTGAAATAGTTGTTTACAAGGTGATTAATAAATGAATAGTGGTGGTGGTGGTGGTGATAAGCAGTAACATTGCTGGTTTGGATTTTTTTGTGATTTAGTAACAGGACTTAAATGCCTTATTATATGCTGCTTGCTATTCTTGCATACTAAACCTCTTCTGCATACACCCAAATTTCTAGGGAATTTTATATGCTGCTTTACTGCCTGTACATTGATTTAAAATGAAACATTCTCTAATAAAAAGATTTGTGTAAGCAGAGCAGACTTTGGACTTTTTCTCTGAAGACGTGTTATTTCTGCATGACAGAGTTTTGCTTTTGTTCTTTACCATGGTGTTCCTGTTGTACCTTCCTGTTTTTCCTTCCTGCTTTTTTTCCAGCAGACATCATAAGGAAGAGCAGAGACCTTGAAATTATCCATCAGCAGTTGGCACCTGGACAGTAGATTGAGTTTCTATTTACATAACAGTAATTCTGAGTTTCCATTTATGCTTATAAATTAGCGTATGCAAACTTAAGCAAATAATTGTCCTCTTTTTCTTACGATGCTTTCCCTCTTTTTTGGCAACGTGTAGTTTACTCAGTGCTTCCCCCCCCCGGGGGGGTACTCAAGGGCACGCAGTACCGGCCCTACTTTTGTTGTTGTTAAGAAGTATGACACTTACTGTAACACCTTCATGGTGAGTACTAGCACTTAGTTTTCTAGGAAAAAACCACTGGTTGTACTTACACCACACAGTGAGACAAGCACTTCTCACATGCATAAATATTCTCTTTTTTACTTTGCTATTATGATGTGATGCTAACATTTTTAACATAACTTGAGTATAAAAACCACAGTAACTCTACATCATAATATATAGTCAAATAAAATAAAATCGCACCTCTGTCAGATTGGTACTTTTGATTGGTGCTGCACCAACAATGCATGAAGACTGCTGCAATCATCTTCTTTACCAATTGTGAGATGGGTGAAGTGTGAAACCTTCCCACACAATATGAAACTTAATTATACTTCATCCTTGATCTGAAGGAGTAACCTCTGTAGCTGTGATTGAATTTGCACTGCCACATTTTCCCAAAGTTGCCAGATGTTCTTGTGCAATTTCTTGATGATTAGACTTGAATAGCAAGATTTCAGTCTGGCAGATTTAATATTATGCTTACTAAGCGCTTCCTGAAGAACCAGGAACAGAAGCAAATGGATAAAAAATTGGCTTTGAATGCAGGAATGTCAGATTCATATTTTCACTCGGTCAATTATTTATGCAGGTGGTTTTGGGTAAGTTTGTTTTGTAGAACTTATCATAATTCAATAACTGATGTAGAGTTGCTATAAAATTAAAAGAGGTAATGACTGCAAAGCACTTTCTATATCAAAATGTTGAAATCTTGATTAATAGAGTGTGAAGTTCTTGTTTACGCTCCCTCTTCTTTGTCTTAGTCCAAACATGTTTGACTTGTAGCAGGGATGTCCAACAGGTCGATCGCGATCTACTGGTAGATCCCCTGGAGGTTTTGGTAGATCACGGTTGATCACTGGCTCCCTTTCCTCAGCCAAGTTTGAGAACATGCTGCCACCCAAAAGAGTGGGCAGATGCTTATTAACTCTCACATTTTAAATTCCATTTTAGCTACTCCTGCTCACTATCAGATGATTCAAAAGAGAAAATAATAGGCCTTGCGATACATAGTAAAGCTGTGTATTCAGGACAGAGGTGATTATCATTTCCTGAAGAACAAGTAAGGTTATTTGAAAACATAGGTAATTAGATTGATCTGGTTATTATAAATATGTCAGCAATGATCAGGTCTCCTTCCACAATTAGGAAGATGAACAAAAAAAATCTAGGAGGGGAAATGACACCATCTAGAATCTATGTTGCTTTCAGAGGCCTCAACCAATTAGTAGCGTGCGGTGAATTTTTTCGTAGGGGAACAATTAGGGCCAGACATCAGTTTATGAGGACCATGGGGGGTGGGGAACACTACACGTGTGATTTCATGACGGCCTGACATCGTGCATATGAGCATTGTGCCTCCCTCCCTAAGCTGGGCAGAAGCTTCCTGGGCTTTGGGAAGGAAGCACCAGGCTTTAATACTCTAATTTACCAGGAACATTTAAAGGACTAGCCTGGTCCCCCTAGTCTACTGACTGCACGCCACTGTTACCAATTCATTTGGCAAAGGGCCTAATCCAAGTCCACATGAGAGAACCTCCTTCCTCTCTCAAGGAACGGAGAAGAGGGATTTCTCATATTGCCCTTCTGAGCTTTGGAGATCTCAGCAATGAGAAACTGCTCATTTCCAATTCCTAGTTGGGAGAAGAGAGAAGGTGGGTCCCCTATGGCATGCTGCTGAGCTGCAGGAGATTCAGAATCACTCTATCCTGAAGCAATATAAATAATACACACACATGTATACACATTTCCAAAGTGAGATTGAGACCTGATCTTTCCTAGGATAAACCCATCCATCTAATTATTTATTTCAGAATATTTTTATTCTTCCATTTGATGAAATGATCATCAAGGCAGCTTGCAATAGATTGTAATAACACACACACACACACACACACGTATATATACATATATACATATATATATATATATAAACCCACACAACCCAGAAGCCCATTTTTATTAATTGTCTACATTTATATTCCCTCTTTCTTCCAAGGAGCTCAAGACAGCATAGATTATTCTTCCTTCTTCATTTTATTCTCACAACAACCTTGTGAGATCGGCTCAGAGATTGTGATGAACCCATGGTCATGCACTGAGCTTCAGTTGAAGCCTGGTCTCCCAGGTCCTCATCTGACAGTCTTGCTACACTGGCTTAGCTTCCTGGCTGATGGCAGAGATCAAAATGTGCTTTCCTTTAAGCTTTCCAGCCCTAGGTCAACTGGAAGTTGGAAGAGAGTATCCTTTCTGACAGGTAGGCAAGCAAGGTCCCTGCAATTGTTCCTTCTCTGGTTGATGGATGGGGCCAGATTGCTCTCCCCTTTGCCATGACGTACTTCTTGGAAAGGTGTGTAGCCTCCCAGTGGTCCTTGGTCCCCTGGTCAATGTCAGATGCTTGAACATGCTTCCCTGTCATCCTCCATGTTCTGTGGCATGTTCAGAGGACTCCCAAAAAAGAATGGTGACCACAAATTATGGGAAGCCAGAAATGTGCAGACCTCTGATTTTATGGATGTCTGTGGATCACACTGTCAATTTCATCATGATCATCCCCCCAGCCTAGGATGTTTTGGGCTTACTTAGACCAGAGACGATCTATGCCATGGTCAATGTACCATCTGGTCTTAACAGTATTCTGGCTTCTGTCTAGCCTGCACATCCTCCTGCTTTTTATTTAGTAACCACTTGAAATTCCAATGCAGAGCTTTCTTTCCTCCAGTGTTGTGTCTTTTTTATTGTGAACCTGAGAGCAGGGACTGTCTTACTACTGATATAAGATACCCATTTCTTTCATCTCAACCCTGCACCTTCAGCAGTGCTAAGAAGAATAAGTCCCCTTTGAGCATTATTACAGGGTGGGAAAGACGATGCGAATTTAGAAGTGCAGGCATGGGGGTGGTAGAATAGGAATAGTTTTTTCCTCTCTCTGTCTCATCTTTTTGAAAGCCCATATCACCACACACTCGTGATTAGATAACAGAAGGTACAGAGCCATGTCTCACACTATTTGCTTAATTATCCATGCTTCTAGAATAATTAACAACTATGTTTATACACATCATTCCAGCAACTCCAGTTCTTACGGGACTTTGGCCATAAGGCTATTATTCAATATGGTTTTTTTGCCAATTATTTTTATAGATTTTCCAAAGTTTAACCCAATTATATAAATTATACCCAAAATAAAAGCAGTATATTGCTAGTTCAGTGGCTGCTGCTGCTGATTTATAAATGGTACATTAGTCTAACTGAACTGGCAATATTTTGCCTTTTTATTCTGTGATAGGCCAGTTTATTGATTCCACATATTTGCAAACTACAAACTCTAAAAGTGAAATGTGCTTAACATATTAAGAATTATTCACTATCAAAACTGTGCTTGTAACAGAAACTATCTTTTGATTATAAGTTCTGGGGGTGGTGATACTATTACCATAATGCATTAGATGTGGTTTTATCACATTATTTTTCTCCAGAAATTAATCAAAATAAAGTTCTTATCCAACTGAAAGGCAACTTTTCTTTCCCATGGTTATAGAATATATCATATCTGCCCTCTGCTGGGGAGTTCCATTTATATGCAAACAGATAACACACTCGGGAGCAAACAACGTACAGTGGTACCTTGGGTTACATACGCTTCAGGTTACATACGCTTCAGGTTACAGACTCTGCTAACCCAGAAATAGTGCTTCAGGTTAAGAACTTTGCTTCAGGATGAGAACAGAAATGAGAACAGTGCTCCGGCGGCTCGGCAGCAGCAGGAGGCCCCATTAGCTAAAGTGGAGCTTCAGGTTAAGAACAGTTTCAGGTTAAGAATGGACCTCCAGAACGAATTAAGTACTTAACCTGAGGTACCACTGTATAATGCTGAAAACATATTTATGAACCGCATGGGCAGATCCATGCTACACATTTAAAGCAGACTCAATGCATAGTTAAAGCACATGACTTCATGCAAGGAAACTCTAGTTTGTTATGGGTGCTGGGAAAGGTAGCTCTGAAGGCTGCAGCATGCAGGGTGGGAAGTTTAATTCTTTTCCTCACCCACTAATCCTGATGCCAATTGCCTCCCTGCCAAACCTCCATGGGAACTTTCCTTCTGAAGCTAATAGCAGCAAATGTGGGAGGTGGGATTTCATTGGGATCGCAGCAGAGAAGAAAATGGCAAATGCTCCCTCCCCATTAGCTGTGGCCCTCATGTCAATCAGGCCCTATCCACCTGCTATTAATGTATAGATTATCTATGAGCAGATTAACACAAGGCTTGCATTTGCCCACCTGTTTAGGAAATTATGCTTGTAAGAAGCAACCATTAAATTGAGCAGATAAGTGTGGATATTGCTGTAAACTGGGATGGAAGGGAATACTCTAGATGTCATCTGAGGGGTCTCTCAGGGCCCTGCAATTCTTGGTGTGCCAGTGTGGGAGCCAGTGTGGTGTAGTGGTTAAGAGCGGTAGTCACGTAATCTGGGAAACCGGGTTCGCGTCTCCGCTCCTCCACATGCAGCTGCTGGGTGACCTTGGGCCAGTCACACTTCTGTGAAGTCTCTCAGCCCCACTCACCTCACAGAGTGTTTGTTGTGGGGGAGGAAGGGAAAGGAGAATGTTAGCCGCTTTGAGACTCCTGAAGGGGAGTGAAAGGCGGGATATCAAATCCAAACTCTTCTTCTTCTTCTTGGTTGTAAGACTGAGCTTTGTTCAGAAGAGGGTTAATAGGAACATGCACAACAAACAGAGTTTGGTTTACGGTCACAGTGCAGTGATCAATGAGTCATGGCTTCCCCAAAGAATCCTGGAAATGTAGTTTGTTAAGGGTGCTGAGAGTTGTTAGGAGAATCCTGTTCCCCAAAGAGAGCTATAATTCCCAAAATGGTTTAGCAATTAATCTCTTTTCCCAAGGTCCTCTTAGAATTGAAGCAGGGACAGAGATAATGTATCCAAACAATTCCCAGCTTCCATAACAAAGTATGCTTCCCAAGATTCTTGGCTGTTAAAAATGGTTTAATACTGCTTTCAGTGTATAGTGCAGACAGGGCCCCTATATGTCAGAAATAAAGTTTCTTTCCTAGCCACACCTTCTCAGTGGCATGATATGTTTATGGGGATGGAATGATTGGTGTGTTTTCACAGAATCTTCAAGGGAACCACCCTCCCTTGCCATCCGAAGTGGTTTCGTCCAGAAAAAGGTTTGCAGCAAAGTGAGAAATCGGCCTAAAAAATAGAAACTAAGGGAACCACAGTAATCACCCAACTAGAAGAGAGATTCAAAAGCCTTTCTAATAATTTTATTGGGACGGGGGGAAGCTGTTATCCTCACGTTTCTACTCCTCTCGTGGTTATCTCCAGATAAGCATGGCTCGCGTAAAAAGAGAAAATGTGATGGCAAAACAAAATTAAATAAATATAAATCCAGCCAATATAAACACATGGTGCATTACTTAACTGCCTTGGCTTGATGTGCCTGCATGGGATTGGTTGTTCCAGGGGGCAGTAAATGGACTCATTATCTGAGCTGGCAACCTGCACATTGCCAGCAAGTAGGAGACATAGACGATTACGCTGAAAGAGCCTCTAGTGTTTAAGGTACAATGCAGTATAGCAGACATATAAAACCTAGTGTCGTGGTAAATATCTATAATACAGGACTCAGCATGATCCCACCAGGGATTGCTCTTGCATTTGTGGCTTAGTGCAGGACAAAAGGGCTGAGCAAACAAAGCACATTGTTATTGCACATGTGAACATAAATGTAAGTGACTCGTATATAAAATGTAGGAGGGCAAAGCTGAGCCTGGTATATTAAGAACAGTTGTGGAGGGACAAATGTGCTCAAAACCATGATCTTATACATATTTCCTGGATTGCATCCTTCTTTGTTCTCTTTAGTTTAGTCCCAGGAACTGTTCTGGGCTTGACAATCACTGCATCTCACTGTTTTCATAAAGCTGTAAAATGTTTTCATAATGCTGGAGATCTTGATGTTGTCCCTAGACGTGAGAAGAGTAAGGCTGTTGTAATCCAGGGCACATTTACTTCCAAATAAATATACTCATCACTGAGATGCACAGAAAAGAAACCATAAAGCACAACTTCTGTCAATCACTCTACTACCAAGGCAGAGGAAGCTGTGCCTTGTGAAATATTCCCACTTCCCTTAAAAAAAACAACACCATAGTTCTTTTGGGGACTGAATCTGGGAATCTTAGACCATGATAATTCATGGGAAACATATGGGCACAGGCCATGAAAACTTCAAAAGGTAAAAAAGGGCATCTTTCACTGTGTTAGCAAAATTTTATTTTTAACTGGATTCCTTTGATCATTCAAAGGCAAGTCTCTGGGCTGGGTTCACTAAATCAAACAAACAGCACTTTAAAGCTATCACTGATGTGATGGTCTGTCTCTCTTCTCAAAGCTGCACGCCTTGATCATTCAAGGATCACAGCAAAAGTTGGGCAGGATGGGCTGCAGTTCAGCAGACCACCTGCTTTGCCAGGACTAGTTCAAGACTGGTTCCTGAGGCAAACCACAAAATGGCACTCCTCCTCCCCACCAGGGAAGACGTGGTGAGTGAAAATCTAAATCAGGAGCAGAGAGGATGGGATAAAGATCTGTGCTGGGATGTGTTGTCCCTGTGGATCCTGCCATCCAAGGCAGTCGCCTCACCTTGTCTCATGACTGGGCCGGCCCTGAGCTCTGCATATCTGCTCCAATTCCTGGCATCTCCAGGTGAGACTGAGCAAAAGATTCCTGCATTGCAGGGGGTTCAGTTGTTTCCCAAACAGCTGCTTTTGGACTACAATTCCACTCATCCCTGACCACTGGTCCTGCTAGCTAGGGATGATAGGAGTTGGGTCTGCAGCTGTTTTCGGAGTGCAAATTTGGGAAACACTGAGTGACCCTTGTGGTCCCTTCCAACTCTACAGTTCCATGGTCTGAAACCCCGGAAAGCTCCTGCCAGTAGAAAATGCTGAGTTCATAGATGGACCAATGGTCCATTTCGTCTCCTCTGTCGCTGGATCTACTCTCCTGCTTCTCACCGCGGCTACCTCGGGAAATCCCTTTCTCGACCTCTGAAAACTGGAGGCTGCCTATGCATAGCTGTCAACGTTTCCCTTTTAAGGGAAATTCCCTTATTCCGAATAGGATTCCTCGCAAGAAAAGGGAAAAGTTGACAGCTGTGTGCCTATGCCCTGGAAGGAGAAGCACCCCGAAATAAAAGCACAGCTGAAACCCAATGAGGCGGAGGCGCAAGAGCCGTTCCCCTCTCCCTCTGCCCACCGGCGCGGAATCCCCGATCCAAGGCCCGGCGAGCCGCCGCCGCCGCCGCCGCGCGCTTCCTGTTCCTCTGCGCATGGCGAGGCCGCGCCCCCTCCGTGCCCTACAAGGGGATTGGTGGAGGCGGCCTCGTACATTTGTCAACCTGGGCGAGTCTATTTAAAGCCTGCATTTTGCCGCCAGTGGCTTCTCGCCGCCTCTCGCCTCTCGCTCCCGCGCCCCACAGCCGCAGAAGCGCCAGCATGTCCGACAAGTTGCCCTACAAAGTTGGTAAGGGAGCCTCGTTGCATGTTTTTGTGGGTTTTGATTGCTCTCTGTGCTTAAGGCCTGCAGAGAGCGAGCGAGCAAACTAGCGTGCTCCCGGTTTTCATCGGGGGTGGCTGGGCCTGGAATGGTGCGTTTTCTGCCATGCTTCCCCCTCTCTCTTTTATTTCGTCGTGATGTTTTATAAGCAAATGAATTTTTTTGCACCGTTTTCATTGTTCTCGCTCCACTCCCGAAATCATTTTTTTTTAAAAAAAGTAAAATTTGCAAATATTAATGATGATGCTAAATGTTATCCCCCCTAGCCCAGTTCTGGTGTGCAGGGAGGGCTTATTTTTTCTCTCCTTCCCGTAGTCCAAAATGGACTTTGGCTTAGCTAGGCTAGCGTGTAATTTCTGAGCAAACTCCATGTGGGCTCCGGAGAAAGGTCTGCTTCTGGGAAATGTAGTCCCTCTGATCATTCGGCAGAAGGTTTGTTTCGTGGTCGTGGAGCCGCGAGGACTGCATTTCCCAGAGTGCTCTCGGGGACCATGCTGTCAAGCCGTCGCTGCTGCTTCCCTGCGTTAAGCACGCTGCAGGTTTCTATGAATCGCCCCTGCTTAGGGAGAAGCCTGGCTATTTTGAAATACGTGGGTAGATCCGTCAGAGATAGAAGGGATTTTTGGAAATGGGGAAAAAAACCCACCCCGTTTCTCCAGTCGCGTACAATAAAATGTTTCGTAACGTCATAATCTGCTACCTTTGCAGAAGGAGCTTAAAACTAGGGCAGAGGCTTAAAGGGAAAGTTGTGCAATAGTGTGACTACGTCAGAATATCAGGCTCTGATATACGTTAAGAAGACACCCCCCCCCAAATATTTCTTTATATTTTTAGTTTGGGCTTTTCCCATCTTGGCCTCTTCTAGAGATGCTTAGTGTATGATCTGAAGACATCTGAAACAATGATTGACAGGCAGAAGGCCTGTCACGTGCTTAAATGAGAACTGAAAAAGGAAGCTATTGATGTACTGAGAAAATGTGGAAAAAAATCTCTAGGTTTCACCATGCAAATCACTGGGATTCACTGTAGCGGGTCACCAAAAGATCTTGCTACTCAGTTACAAGAACCTGACGTGTGCTAAAGTTAGCTAACTTATACCAAAGTGTGAAGTTCTTAAAACTGCCCTTTCTCTATTTTCCATTCAAGTATTGAAGTATCTGAAGTTTGGGTAGGGCAGGGGGGAAAACAAGATATCTCAGTTCTATTCAAGGTTAATGCTGGCATCCCAGTTACCCATTAAGTGGTTTGCATCAGCACTTTTGTTTCTCTGCCACTTCAAAGGCTTCATGTAACTTACCTGATGCAACATTTGTCAGTCTTTTCTGAGTTCATTCCCACAAGAGTCTCTCATAAGATTATGACACACAATGTAGTCAGGTAAGGTAAAAGGTAAAGGGCCCCTGGACGGTTAAGTCCACTCAAAGGCGACTAAGGGGTATGGCGCTCGTCTTGCTTCAGGCCTAGAGAGCCAGCATTTGTCCACAGACAGTTTTCTGGGACATGTGGCCAGCATGACTAACCCCTTCTGTTGAAACAGAACACTGTGACGGAAGCCAGTGCACACGGAAATGACATTTACCTTCCCGCCGCAGTGGTACCTATTTATCTACTTGCACTGGTATGCTTTTGAACTGCTAGGTTGGCAAAAGCTGGGGCAGAGCAACGGGAGCTCACTCTGTTGTGGGGATTCGAACTGCCAACCTTCCAATCAGTCAGGACCCCACTCTTTTTGGCCTTTGGTTTTGTGGCTTGGTTTAGCAGAAACGGGCACAGACAGAAGCCTCTGAACTACAAAGGGCAGCAAATGCTGCTGAGAAGACAAAAGTTATTTAGGTTAATGAAATACCTATTTAGGTTAATGAAATACTAGTAAGTGCTTTCAGAAGACAACAAAGGTATTAACAGTGCCAAATCCTGCCTAAGGTTCTTTCATATGTTGTGATGAAATAGTGCCCAGTGGGATGGGTCAAAGTCACAGATCATAGTGGGGCTGAAATGTGTCCGCTGCCACCACCTACTCAAACCTTTGTTTCCTTAACATTTGAGTGCCCATTTATTCAACCACCTTGGTGAAGTCTTGGCTTATGGTTGCCAATTCTACTTACTGAATTATAGTTACTAGAAATCACTGCAAAGTGTGCTTGCCCTACTATACCATGGGTTTGTGTTTTTGTTATGTCCCTCCCATCTTTTAGCTCTAGCATCTGATGCAGCAACTTGCTAATGTTGTCAAATTTATAGGGTGCTGTGAAGCCCTTGAGTAGCACTTCTGCAGGAGGAAAAGTTGACATTGCCATGCACATTCTTTTAAGGGTTTGCGGGTGGCGCTGTGGGTTAAACCACTGAGCCTAGGGCTTGCCGATCAGAAGGTCGTGGTTTGAATCCCCGCGACAGAGTGAGCTCCCGTTGCTCGGTCCCTGCTCCTGCCAACTTAGCAGTTCGAAAGCACATCAAAGTACAAGGACATAAATAGATACTGCTCCAGCAGGATGGTAAACAGCGTTTCCATGCGCTGCTCTGGTTCTCCAGAAGCGGCTTAGTCATGCTGGCCACATGACCCGGAAGCTGTATGCCAGCTCCCTCAGCCAATAAAGTGAGATGAGTGCCGCAACCCCAGAGTCGTCCGCGACTGGACCTAATGGTCAGCGGTCCCTTTACCTTTTATGTCTCCTTAGAACTAAGTCCCACTGATTCCAGTGGGGCTTTTTCCGAGGTCTGCAGCTTTACTAGATCCAGATCAGAGGTCCTTCTAGCTAGTATTCTGTTTTCAACAATAGCCAGGCGGGTGCCTCTACAAAGACAACAGGCAGGATACCTTGAACTTGGACAGTAGACAGAACCAAAGGAAGTAGATGTGCACTCAAGATCTCTGCAGAAAACAAATATGTGGGGTAACTTTATGAGATCTTACTTGCAGTGCACATATTCTTCTGTTCACTCTTTTGGATCATGTAGACACCAAGGTGTTTTAGTGCTGCAGATCTATATGGTCTTGGCCACACAGAATGACAGTAAAATGTATGCCCACCAGTGTCAATTATGGATGTATCATACTAACTTTAGCTTTTTTAGGAGCCAGCTCTTATTGTGGATGTTTGCACCTGAAAGGCTTTAAAATGGGATCTTCATATATTTTTTGAGATTTCTCTGAATATTTGTTTCCTGAGCTCTGTTGGCTGGCTGTCCCCTTCTTTTTAAAAAAAGGATTTTAAAGATCTAAGTGCTTGGCAAATGAGTTTTCCTGTATTTTCTGCAAGATTAGCATGTGGTGTAATACAAGCTAAGTGCTGCTGTGTCATAAAGGTTTAATGTACCAATGTTTGGAAAATGAAAGCTATATTTAGTTGCAAAGAACTTATGGTTGGGGTTTATCTTGCTCTTAGTTCTTTTAGAGCTGACAAATGCCCGCAGGCTTAAATGTATTCCTTGCAGAATGTTGCAGTTCCATGGAATGGTTCTCCCTCGGCCCTTATTCCAGAAGCACCTTGCTTCAAAGACTTTACAGAAGAAATTGCCTGGAAATGATGGTTTCTTGTAACTTAAAGAACATTACACCTAAATCGGATTACCTGTATATTATTTTTTATTTTATTTTTTGTAAAACAGAGGTAGAATTTAATAAATCTCTTAGCATAGTATAACACAGTGTATGCATAAGCTCTTAACCAAAAAGTTTCAAGAGAAAATGAAGAGGGACTGCTACTCCTCTTTCCCAGCTGCTGCCAAATGTCTCTCTTGATAGCTTCATAGCAGTTGTGCTGCTGCTGCTGTTAGTGGAGAACCTGAATGGACTACAGTTTCATGAATGCCTGTTCCAACCACCTGTTACTCCTTATGTTTATAGCTGACATCAGCCTTGCAGAATGGGGTCGCAAGGCCCTTGAAATTGCTGAGAATGAGATGCCAGGGTTGATGAAGATGCGGGAGATGTACTCTGCAGCAAAGCCACTGAAAGGTGCTCGGATTGCTGGTTGCCTACACATGACTGTTCAGACTGCAATTCTGATTGAAACTCTGGTGGCGCTGGGTGCGGAGGTAAGCATGTTTTGGATTCCTTCTTTAAGGAAGAGAGAGAAAGAAGGAACCTCATTGTTGTTGGCTAAAGTAGAACAAAATGGCCCAGACAGTGTTTGTTCAATATTTTTAAGAGAAATGGCAGAATAAAAAACGAAACACTAAAATGTGAACTTGTTCTGAAAAAGGAAAAAATTAACTTGTGTTTCCCTTAGTAAAGAGGACTACTGACCCATACCAAATGGAGCATTTTCATGCATCACGTTTAAGTAAAGCCACAGACTCTGAACACTGGTCTTTTGTAGGTATGGTTAGCCATTAAGAGTCAAAGTATAGTTGGAGTTGTGTAGCTGTTGAATAAATAGCCAGTGCAAGAGCCAGATCAGTACTGTGGCGTGTGGGTGTTTTTTAAAAAAAACTTTGCCCCTCCTGCAGCTCCAATTCCTCTTGGTCTTCTTCTGCCTGGCTATTTGTCAAACAAAAAAACAGGTGGACCAATCTGGCAGCCTCTAGATGTTGATTGGCTGCAGTTCCCATCATTCTTGACGATAGGCCATGCTGGCTGGGGTGAGTGAAAGTTGGAGTATGACAACTGGAGGGCACCAGGTTAGGCAAGGCTGAGCTAGGCAATATTTAACACTTGGAGTTTGTTCCTGATCATGCTTCAGAGCAGTCATAGTTGGCACTGAGGAAGCACATTGGGGAGTACCTCATTAGAGCAGCAGCACTGGCTATAGGGATTTAGACTTGCCATTGTTTTTCTGGCGTAATGGAAGTTCCATCTCCCATAAGGATTCTAGCAGTGGTAAGAATAGATTTTCTCCCCACCTGAAGTGTAGGCTGAGAGCCAGCATTAGTCATTAGACACATTGAAATTGAAGACGTTGTGGTCATTGATTCCAATAGGTCTGCTATGAGTTTGTCTTTGAATGCCAGTTTGCAGGGGGATTGCATGTGACCGAGAATTCCGTTCACCTGCAACCCAGTTTGCGCAGAGGTATATTTAGATGCCAACTTCCCAGCATTGCTATCATGTTGTTGACTGCCCACTCAACCCAAGAAGAAGCAAAGCCAAAAAAGGACATAGAATTCAATTTCATATCGGGTTAATAAACTCTTGATTGGACCTTGAAAGGGGGGGGGGGGACATCCACATTGTAACATTGTAAGTTAGCTCTATTCAAAACTTCAGTTACATCCTGATATTTAGCAGATGCATTTTAGAAAGGTTTTCTTTCGATACGGGTAATGGTTCCCAAATCTGATTAAGCCTCAATTTGTAAATAATTGTTTCCTGTTTCTTTAAACTGTTTTGCCTTTTAAACGAAACATGCAACAGGGAAGTAAAAAGGGTTTGGACTTGCTTTGTTATCTCTGTAGAGGAAGGTAGGGAAAAACCCCTGATGGTTTCTGGATATATTTTGATTTCTTTTGCAGGTGCAGTGGTCCAGCTGCAATATTTTCTCCACCCAGGATCATGCTGCTGCAGCTATTGCCAAAACCGGGGTTCCTGGTAATATGTTGCTTTGATAACACTTTAACTCTTGTCTGTTTCTTTTGCTCGGTCCAGCCCAATGACCAATAAAGAATGTAGCGTAGAGGGGTGAATTTGCCAGGCTAGCACCAGAGCAGAAGAAATGCGCCTGAGAGTGATTTCTCATTCTGAATGCAGTGCTGACAGGGCAAAATTCTTTTGGTGTATCATCCTAGCAAAGAAAAACTGTTGGTGAGAAATGGCTAAGCAGGCTGTGCTGCTGCTTATAGTTCATCAAAAAGAATGAAAACGTAGATCGGGGTAGGGAATCTGCAGCCCAGGAACCAAATGCAGCCCTTGGGGCCTCTCCAACTGGCCCTAAGAACTCTCCCCACTGCTACACCCCTCACTGACCCAATTCAACCCCCAAGTGTTTTGCCTGGCTGGAGTGCTTCTTGGACTGATAATGACTTATTTGCCAGGATGGAGGATAGAGGTGGGGGGCCGCGTGTGTGTCTGTCTGTCTGTAGAAACTAGCCTACTGTACAAAGGTAAAATTTACACTCATTGCTTCCCCACTGTTGCCCTGCCTAGCACTGGCAAGTGGTCCTTGGAAGGTTGCTCAGAAGGAAATGCATCCCTAGCGGTGAAAAATGTTCCTCACTCTTGATGTTTTGTGACTTGGGCCAGTTCACGGTGCTGCAGACGCTGCGGTGGGCCAGAGTGTGCGCAAGCGCTATTTCCTGTGCTCCTTCCAGCGTGGAGGAGGCGTGCGCAGCTTCCCATTAGCTGCAGGAGCTTCCTGCAGCCAATGGGAAGCCGGCCAGCGTCTTGGAAGGCGGTTCCCGCTCTGCTCCAGGCCGGTTTGGGGCGGCGCACGGGAGCCGACTGAGCGGGTGGCGGGGGTCCATGGGCCAGTTAAACATGGGCTTGTGGCCCATGGGCCTTTGGTTGCTGACCCCTGATGTAGGTTATAAGCTGCAGGAT
Organism: Podarcis liolepis; assembly: GCF_965112155.1. Lineage (NCBI taxonomy): Eukaryota > Metazoa > Chordata > Lepidosauria > Squamata > Lacertidae > Podarcis > Podarcis liolepis. The sequence goes on from NC_139559.1 coordinate 28,874,729, forward strand.
AAAGGTAGCTCTCTAAGTAGAGAAAGCTTACCCTAAGGAGTATGCTACTCTTGACGATGCAGTATTGTGGCTTTGAAGATTGAACATTCTGTTTAGGAGTCCAGCATCCTGACTATTTGCTTGAATATATAGTGAGAACCCTTCTCCCTCTTTGAATGATCTCATTGTATGAAGTCTACTTAACTGTTGATATCTGTTACTGGATAGGGGCTTGGGTAAAGTGGTCTGCTAGTGCTGCATGTTGGACAATAAGAACACATTAACGTATTTAAGGATATCTTGGGAATTTCAGCAGGTATATCTTTGCTTACTCTTGCAAGAGAGTGTCAAACTTCACTTGTCCAAATTGCCTCTTCTATACAACCAAGAAAGGTACAATCCTCTATCCTAGATGGAGACTTATGAGAAATGGAGAAATTCCAGATATCTAGTTGCTCCCTATTCAGTAGTAGGTGCAGCAGCTTTTATTTTTATTTTTTTTTAAATTATGATCCTCCCCAATTCTAATTTGGTTGCTTAAGGTTACAGTCCTTAACACACTTTCTAGGAAATAAACCCTACTGATCTCAATGAAACCTTCAAGTAAACATGGTTAGGATTGTATTGTAAGTTAGTAATGACTTAAGTCTCACAGGTTTAAATTGGGATAAAACATGTCTTAGTCTGGGATCTAACCTGCTGATTATGCATCCTATGGGCTTCATTATAGGCCTCAAAATGTGGAAACATGCATCTAGGCATCACACCAAAACTAGCAAATTCATTGCAGCATAAGTTGGTGAACCAGACTCTAGTCCATAAGAAGTTGTAAGGCCACAATACAATTGTTTAGTTTTCAAGTTGCTGCAAGACTTTTGCTGTGTTTGCTGCAACAGGCTTAGGCATGGCTGCTAGTCTGGAAGATGTCAAGGCATGTATTTTGGAGGATGAACACTCTGCCTGCAGAAGTGTGAGTCTTAAGAGTTGACGTGTGGAGTGAGGAAAGCCAAAGGGATGTCAACAATGCTCAATAACTCTGTACATCATTTTCATGGAAAAGCTGAGATCTTCTTTAGTTGAAGATAACACAGCCAATCCGCCCCCACCTCCTTCAAACCCTTCCTCCAAACCACACCTTTTCCCATGAAGCCTTAATCTTCATACTTGCTGATGCTACACCTAAGTAAGTGTTTATGAAATTTAAGTATACGTACTGCCCCCCTCTCTGTTGCCTCCACAATGTCAATTTAGATTGCAAGCTACTCAGGGCATGGACCTGTCTTTCTGTTGCTCTGTGACAGTATGGCATGAAGAGCACCAGCGTGTGAATGTATAAGAAACTGATGGATTCTGATTAAGGTCTTTAATGTGCATGATTAAGCGGTAAACTCTGCTTCCCTGTTCAGATGTAATTATTTTTATTTCCAGCTGTTTATGCAGAGATGAGTTTCTTGTTGCTTCAAGGGAAGATTGCTGATATCATGATAGCACATCTTTTCATTTAGCTCTTGAAACTGCATTCATTTGAGTGTAGCTGACTTCTTAAGTCTTTTAATTACCTTTCTGTTTAATTACCTCTGTGTTTTAATTGCCTCTCTGTTTTGACTTGTACCTAGTGTTTGCTTGGAAGGGGGAAACAGATGAGGAATACATCTGGTGCATTGAGCAGACCCTCTATTTTAAGGATGGGCAGCCCTTGAACATGATTCTTGACGATGGGGGAGACCTCACCAACTTGGTCCACACAAAATATCCACAGCTCTTGAAAGGTAATTATATGTGGTTTTGCATAAACATTTAAAATATGTAAAGTGCAATGTAAGAATGAAGGAAGCTGCCTAATACAGATCCAAACATTGTCCCACCAAGCTCAGTATTGTCTAAACTGACTGGCAGTGACTCCCCAGGGTTTCAGATGGGGAACATTGTCAACCCTATCTGGAGATGAGACCTTCAGCATGCAAAGCACTTACACTACCACTGAGCTGTTGCCATTCCTCCTTGAAAGTCCCTAGATAGTTCCCTTCCACTATATCATGCACATAATGCAATGTGATTGAGGAATGCTATCCAGAGGCACTGTGTGCACTGACCTAATTAGCAATTCTTTCCACTTGAAATTGGTAGAAAAGGCTATACAAATCAGGCCATCATGCATACGGGCCTCCAGGGAGGGAGTCCACATGATACTGCTTCAGGTGTATGGTGGGGTGGATGTTTTCATGCTACAACACCACTGAGTCACTATCTATCTGAACTACCTTGGCAAGTAAAGAGGAGCCCTTCCTACACTTGCCTGCTTCTTGTAAGATTTTGCAGACTAGTAACTTCTGGATGCTTTGTTGCATGGCTGGGTTAATCTTAACTATGGCTTGCTGAAGCAAGCCAACGCCATGAACTGTGCTTTGGAGCAGACTTGTTTCAACAATTCATAGTTAAGCCTAGTTAAGCCTAGTTAAGTTTGTCTAGGTTTGGATGCTTCAGCAAGCTGCAGTTAATCTAAAACAGAAGTGAAAAGTTCCAAACCTTCCGTTCTTCAGTGCTCCTGAGGCAATAACTCCAGTAGCAATAAACAATGTTTTTGCATGGTGTCTATTAAGCCATTACTTTAATAGATGAATTACTTAAGAAATGAAACTCGGACAAAAAACATGCTGGCTAAATTGAGCAAGATTGGATGCTGTACTCATCATCTGCTAAGCAGAGAGTTCAGTGTTTCTGGGTACCCCCACTCACCCTCCTGCCAGTATAACTTGCACATGCTTTCTGCCTTCATGCCTTAACCTACAGAAACCTGTAAGAATAAATGCTGAGATTCTCAAAATACAAGGCAGCATACCTACCCAGTTTCTGTGATTGTACAGTGGTATAGCAGAAGGATTCACCCTTTGGGATTTTAGTCTGGAGGAAACTGCCTTGTTAGATCAAAATCAATGGATCTTCTTATCTGTATATTTTAGTTACAGTACTTTAAGTGCTGCTGCCGTGGACTTTTTGTGCTTGTGCCTAAGGGGCAGAAGCTTTTGGAAACACCAGTCAGACAACATACAGCCAGGAAGTTGCTTGCGTCAAATGGTTGTGCGCTGCGTTTTAGTACCTTTATGAAATCCACCCTTCTGTGTTATTTTCCTTGAAAGAAGAGGCATGTGCTAACTTCGCATATATAAAGTTATGCAAGGAACAAGGCATGGTTAAGGTTAAACCAGCATTGTTACCAAGCCCCAAGAAGTTACTAGCCTGCAAAATCTTATGAGGAAGATGAACAAGCATGATAGTGGAAAAAAAGAAAAGGAGGTTGCAGGCTAGAATTGCAACTATGCCTTTTGCACTTTCCTCTTCTCCTGCTTGCCTTCCCTCTTCTTCCCACTCAACTCCAAGCCATAGAGCAGAAGTGGGCACCCCTCCCCCCACTTTTAAACGTTTTCCTGCACACAGTGCCACCTGAGCAAGCCCCACCCTCTGCCCAGAGTGTTTTGGGGCCTGTGCAGAGTTTGCATGCAATGGAGAAGTGAGCAGAATTGTCCCTCGTTAGCCTCTTATGGATTTTTAAGCCCTGTTGGAAGGATGTAAGTTTCACCAATAAAGAAATTCACATATAGCTAGGCGGATTTTTTAAAAAGGTGAAAAACGAGTAGCCGTGAGCACTACTGAAAAGTGATTTTTGCAAAAGGCCCACTAGAGGGGGGCATTGCACTTTACACTGCGTTTGGGAGCTGAATTCCCCCACCCACTTTGATGGTAACAAAGTAAAAACATGCTGGAAAATATTTTAAAGTAATATCTGTTTCAAGCAGAGCAGGGACCATATGACTGTTGGCTAAAGGGCAAAATTCTCCCCATCACATGTCATGGAATGATTAGGGTCCATCCATAGATTTGTCTCTTCATGTAATCTGCTACTGATTGGCTGCATGTGACCATACTGTGCTCCTCTCTCCATCTCATGATCTGCTGCCAATTCCTATTATTTAATAAGACACCAATGTTTTCTACATTTATATTATTAGATTCATATGCTCCCACCCTTCAACGTTAAAAGTTCTGAAAGCAGCCTCTCAAACATCTTGGAGGACGCTGATTCATTCCAATCCGGTTTCAGTCCAGGTCTTGTCATGGAAAGAGCCTGGCGGATGGCTTAAGCCATGGAATGGATTTGGTGTGTGACCCTATTAGTTTGCCTGGATCTCAAAGTGACTTCCCGTGTCAGTGAATATACTGTTTCTCTAGGCTTCCTGGTAGGATTGGCTAAGAAGCAGCGTTTCCAAAGAAAGAGGAGAGGGAATTTTAGACACAAAGGAAACACATTTAAATTTCCCTTGGTTAATTACAGTATTATTAATTTAAGACTGTTTTATACCACTTAATACTTGCACTCGTGTATGTGTGTACACTGAGAGAAAGATAACATATACCATATACTCTATCTTTTGTATTTGCGGGTGTTGATGATGAGACCAGGAAGCGTTAGGATGCTTCTGGCATGTCCCCATAACTCCTCCTCTCTGGCCCTTCTGACATTTGTTGGGTCATTGGAGAGAAGTGAATGACATTGAGGAAGTCCCTGGTATTGCACACAAGGGGAGGAATTCAACATTGTGCTCTTCCAATGTTCCATCAGCAGAAGCATTTCATCTTGTCAGAAGGAATCATCCTTCTCTTCACTCTGTGTACTGTTCTAGGGTTTCTCTTGACCTCCCCAAGCCAATTTTGGGGAGCCTGATTTGGGTGTGTGTGTGATCCCTGTTGCTAAAGCAGAAGTCATTGCACAGGGCTTCTGTTGATGGGACTCATTAGGTGAATCCCACCCTAAGTCTTTTTCTTCATTTCTTTCAATCTCACTCCTCACTCCGCCCCTAGCAGACTCAGACAATTGGGCTGCTCATGATGCTAATGGAAGGTGCTTTGTTAGTTTAGTCTCTTAAAAACCTTAAGCTCATTTTCCCTCCCTCTCTGTCTATTGAAGATTATATCTGTTCTTTTAAGGGCCTTTTCAGATGCCAATCTTCATCCAGCCTCTAGGTGGTATTTATGGTCTCTCCCATTTTGAAGGATCCAAGGGTTTGTGTCTTACATTAATCCTGCCAATATAGGTGAAGATACTCTCTGACCTCTGAAGGACTACCTGGTTTTTCTCAAACATCAAGATCCTTGAAGGCGAGCATTACTTGCAGATGGACATAATCTATTAAATGCACCTCATCCACTAAAATGCCAACAGGACTGCACTTCCGTGGGCGTTTTCTTTGCCTGGACCAACCAGCCTCTTCCTTTCCACTTCTTTGAGGCCCTCTCCTCTGTTTGGTTTAATCCATGGGCTGCTAGTGTAGTGCCTGTGGGCTTATCCATTCAGTAGAAAACATTCTTTTTAAATGAGTTTCATAAATTTCTGTCACTGACCCCCCCAAATCGCTTGGAGACACCTGTGGAATTGGCAGTAATTCCTGTCTTTTCATCTGCACATGAAGCTGCGCATTAACCTTTGTAGCAGTCATTTTGTTATTTTAAGTAAGCGCCATGTTGTAAATCTTTGTTTTTGTTAATGAGCTGCACAAATTTTAAGGTTACAGGCGATTTCAGACTTGGCATCTCCCCTGCAAGAAACAGGTGGGAAAGTCTTTATGGGAGGCCTGGGCCGTCTCAGTTATGCATGCGTGCATCCCGGCCCTTCACCTCCTTCTGCAACTGTAATTGGATAACTACCAGCTGCCTTTTCCAGAAACAAATACTTAAGCACCACTGTGTTGTAAACAAGTTAAAGAGCCATTAGGGGAGGGTAGCATTTTTATGCAATACTATCCATTGGCCACTTTCTGTTCTGCTAGGCTGTATTCATGTGACTTTTCCCTAACTGTTAAGTCCCCGTATTATATTTGAGCTTTCATGCCATGTAAAAGTCACTTCTGGAACTCTAGTACAGGTTTAGTGCTTATTTCCGTTTTACTTGCTTCCAGAAGACATCCATTTGCAAATAATATGGAAATGGGTGCTCAACTTGTACTATATTCCACTATAGTTCCAGAAGTGGCTGTTACATTGCAAGAAAGCTCAAATATAATACAGGAACATAGCAGTCAGGAAAACGTCGTGGAAGTAGAATAAACAGCCATATGGATGCAGCCTTATTAATCTGCTGTATTGCATCATAGGATTCTTTTCAGAAAAGCAGTTCACTGAACATCGCCTCTCCTGTTCTGCTGGCCTTGTGTCACAAGTCCTAGTTTCATCCTGATTTGTTCCTTTCCCCCCTGTTTTGGTCCATTCACCATGTGAAGTAGGGAGGGATGTCAAGCTACATAATGAGATTCATACTGCAAGCATGGAAAACCTAGTGGTCCTTCAGATGTTGTTGGATGACTGCTTCCTTCAGCCCTGGTCAGCATGACCAGTTGTAGTCCAGCCACATGGAGGTCCATAGGTCCCCCCAACGAAAGTCCAGGACTACCATGTCAACTGACAGTGGGTCTCTAAGGTCTCATGCAGAGGTCTTTCCTAGCCATGCCACCTAAGGTCCTATTGAACTGGAAATGCTAGAGGAATGAATTGCCCCAGTGAGGCTGCCCCTTCAGCTGTGTTGCGAAAGCCTGTTGTAAAAATATTATTGGATATGAGTGAGGATACCATGGTTCATGTTCTTAGCATTCAGATACAAACCTATATTACTTTAGACTCGACCTTGTATGAAGAGGGTTCCTACTACTAGAGAAGTCCTCCTAAGAGGACTACTAAAGATGGCTGCTTAGCATTGGTTGAGATCTGCAGCATATTGTAAACACAGTTGGATTCTTCCTTGCAGGAATCAAAGGAATATCTGAGGAAACCACCACTGGAGTCCATAATCTCTATAAAATGCATGCCAAAGGGGCCCTGAAGGTGCCAGCTATCAATGTTAATGACTCTGTCACCAAGGTAAGGTCACTAAACTCTTCTGTATTGTCTCTCCTTCCATAGCTGATGACTATGGATTTGTTCTTCCTTGTGTCTCATTTTTCCTCTGGAACCTTCACCTGCCATCTGAAATGATAAGGGTTCAGTAATGATTTTACTCTGATGAGCTGCTTGTCCACAGAACAACTCATCATAATTACTGATTTGTGATGGTGCTGGTCTTTTGCTTTGGGAAGCAGTAGTGGCAAAGCCTTCTGAGGTGTGTGCTTCAGAGAGTGCATCTGAGCAGTAAGCTAGTAAGTCATTCCCCACAGCAAGTCTTTTTGGGGAAAGATGCATAGATTCCTTTGAAACTATAAGCTTTTGCATTCAAGCTAAATTGCAACGGGGGGCACCCTTCTTAACATCCGTCAACACTTGCAACAACTTTCCTCTCTAGGTTCCTGCAGCATTTGTGTCTAAAATATAGTTTGGATGCAAAATATCAAAGGCCTCTGTAAAGAAACTGCCTTTCTTTCGCCACCCCTGAAAGTTGACACTTTGCCAAGGAAGACTTCAGTGGCAGAATTATGGATAGTAGAAGTTGGGTTTAAACATGCTGATTTATGGAAACTGATGAAACCTGGATGCATTTAGCCTACCTCTAGCATTCTGATGTGCTTGCTTCATGCTGCGATCATCTTTGGAAATTGCATCAGTTTCTCAAATTCTGCTTTCCTCCCTAGAGTAAATTTGACAACCTCTATGGCTGCCGGGAATCCCTCATCGATGGCATTAAGCGTGCCACAGATGTCATGATTGCAGGGAAAGTGGCTGTTGTGGCAGGCTATGGTGATGTTGGCAAAGGTTGTGCACAAGCCCTGAGAAACTTTGGTGCCAGGGTCATCATCACAGAAATTGATCCAATCAATGCACTGCAGGCAGCCATGGAAGGTGAGAATTGAAGGACCGTTTGCTCAAGTGAGTCATTGCTCTTGGTGAATCCAGCTAAGACATATGTGGCATAGGCCCATTAGAATGAATGGGAGTCCCAAATCTGGGGTCCATGCTTTAGGGTATGTTGTTTTAACCCTACGTATGCCACCCTAAGCGCTACGGGAAAAGGGTCAGGATGATACAGCTGTGATAGATACTTAAGAGCTGGCAAAACAGGAGGCATATACCTTGTTTATGGACGCGGGTGGCGCTGTGGTCTAAATCACTGAGCCTCTTGGGCTTGCCGATCAGAAGGTCGGCGGTTTGAATCCCCACAACGGGGTGAGCTCCCGTTGCTCAGTCCCAGCTCCTGCCCACCTTGCAGTTCAAAAGCACGTCAAAGTGCAAGTAGATAAATAGGTACTGCTCCGGCGGGAAGGTAAACGGCATTTGCGTGTGCTGCTCTGGTTTCACCAGAAGCGGCTTAGTCATGCTGGCCACATGACCCAGAAAAACTGTCTGCAGACAAACGCCGGCTCCCTCGGCCTGTAAACTGAGATGAGCACCGCAACCCCAGAGTCATCTGCGACTAGACTTAACTGTCAGGGGTCCTTTACCTTTTTACACCTTGTTTAAGGCAACCATCCCCCATGGTCTAATAGTGAAAGAGAACAGATACATTCTGGATCAGAAAAGGCAAGATGAAAGGTGGGTCACCTGTTGATCTACAGGGCCTTTTTGTACATTACACAGGGGAAGCCAGAATCTCTTTCCCTCTTTCAGTCTTAGAATGCGCATGTTTGCTGCATTCATTTTTTCACGTTTGTAGGTGTATGTGTACACCTCTAATGCGTAATGTGTGAAGAGGCCCAAAGTTACAGTTCAATGCATCCTTTCCCTTCTCCTTATTTCCAGGTTATGAAGTTACAACAATGGAAGAAGCTTGCAAAGAGGGCAACATATTTGTTACCACCACCGGATGCTCAGAAATTGTGCACGGGAGGTACTGTATATGTTTTAGCTAGTGACTGCTATCCCTGTGTGTATTGGGAAACAGGAATTGTGGAAGATGGTCTTGCAGATATTACTATTGCACAGCTTGGAAAAATAGGATGAATAAAAACTGACTCCTCAGAATAAAAATTGTCCAAACCATAAATATTGTTCCAAACTTTTACTAACAGAACTTTCTTCAAGCAGACACAAAACAATTAAGTGATACATTCAAATGGTTGCATAAAATCATGTGCTTGTCCAAGCACAGGTTCAGCTTCTTATAAATATAAAATACTATTTATAATCAGAGCTGACAAACAGAGCTCTGTCTCTCCTACAGACTCCATTAGCTTGCATTCTAGCCCGAGGCTGTTTTCTCTCCAGGAGAGACATCAGCATGTCTTTCCCTCAAAGGACTCCCTCAAAATGGCGATTTGCAACTCAATACCTTACTCATGTGATCTAAGGTTAAGCACCACGTGAGAGAGCAGAAGAGCAGACATACATCAACAGTTAATCATCAACTCATTAGGTCCTCAAGCAGCTCTCTCGTTATCTCAATGGAAATCCCCCAATGTTCCCTTTAGCAATACACATACAGAGTCATTTTCTATTCAATGTACAATTAAGCAACACATGGTTCATTGAAGCAGCTTTCATGATGGTCTTGCTATTATCTTGCTCCCAATGTCATCTTCTGCCCGTGGAACACAATTAAAATGGCGTACCCCTCTAGAATTTGTGTTCTGCAGATATAGGACTATTAACTTCTATCAGCCCTATCAGCATGGCAAAGGATGATGGGAGTTGTAGTCTAAGAGCTCCTGTGGGGCAGAATACTGACTGTTCCTGCAATGCACCAGAGCCCGTTCAGCTGTTAAAACAATTTAATCTGCCCAGGCCCCAGTTATTCTAGATATCTCTGGAGTACAGTGGTGCCTCGCAAGACGAAATTAATTCGTTCCGCAAGTTTTTTCTTCTTGCGAGTTTTTCGTCTTGCGAAGCACGGTTTCCCATAGGAATGCATTGAAAATCAATTAATGCGTTCCTAGGGAAACCGCCTTCAGACCAGGTCCGGGGACAGTCTGTCCCCAGACCTTTTCTGAAGGCTGGCGGGGGAAGAAGGAGTTCCCCGCAGGGCTCTCCAAGCTGCGGATAGCAGCCTGCTGCCCCGCACGAGGGGCGCTGTTAAGCAGAGCGCCTCTCGCGCGGGGCAGACATTCACAGCTTGGGGAGCCCTGCAGGACTTCCCCGCAGGGCTCTCCAAGCTGCGGATAGCAGCCTGCTGCCCCGCACGAGGGGCGCTCTTTAGCAGAGCGCCTCTCGCGCGGGGCAGACATTCGCAGCTTGGGGAGCCCTGCAGGACTTCCCCGCAGGGCTCTCCAAGCTGCGGATAGCAGCCTGCTGCCCCGCACGAGGGGCGCTGTTAAGCAGAGCGCCTCTCGCGCGGGGCAGACATTCGCAGCTTGGGGAGCCCTGCAGGACTTCCCCGCAGGGCTCTCCAAGCTGCGGATAGCAGCCTGCTGCCCCGCACGAGGGGCGCTCTTTAGCAGAGCGCCTCTCGCGCGGGGCAGACATTCGCAGCTTGGGGAGCCCTGCAGGACTTCCCCGCAGGGCTCTCCAAGCTGCGGATAGCAGCCTGCTGCCCCGCACGAGGGGCGCTCTTTAGCAGAGCGCCTCTCGCGCGGGGCAGACATTCGCAGCTTGGGGAGCCCTGCAGGACTTCCCCGCAGGGCTCTCCAAGCTGCGGATAGCAGCCTGCTGCCCCGCACGAGGGGCGCTCTTTAGCAGAGCGCCTCTCGCGCGGGGCAGACATTCGCAGCTTGGGGAGCCCTGCAGGACTTCCCCGCAGGGCTCTCCAAGCTGCGGATAGCAGCCTGCTGCCCCGCACGAGGGGCGCTCTTTAGCAGAGCGCCTCTCGCGCGGGGCAGACATTCGCAGCTTGGGGAGCCCTGCAGGACTTCCCCGCAGGGCTCTCCAAGCTGCGGATAGCAGCCTGCTGCCCCGCACGAGGGGCGCTCTTTAGCAGAGCGCCCCTCGCGCGGGGCAGACATTCGCAGCTTGGGGAGCCCTGCAGGACTTCCCCGCAGGGCTCTCCAAGCTGCGGATAGCAGCCTGCTCTCCCGCACGAGGGGCGCTGTTAAGCAGAGCGCCTCTCGCGCGGGGCAGACATTCACAGCTTGGGGAGCCCTGCAGGACTTCCCCGCAGGGCTCTCCAAGCTGCGGATAGCAGCCTGCTGCCCCGCACGAGGGGCGCTGTTAAGTAGAGCGCCTCTCGCGCGGGGCAGACATTCACAGCTTGGGGAACCCTGCAGGACTTCCCCGCAGGGCTCTCCAAGCTGCGGATAGCAGCCTGCTGCCCCACACGAGGGGCGCTGTTAAGCAGAGCGCCTCTCGCGCGGGGCAGACATTCACAGCTTGGGGAACCCTGCAGGACTTCCCCGCAGGGCTCTCCAAGCTGCGGATAGCAGCCTGCTGCCCCACACGAGGGGCGCTGTTAAGCAGAGCGCCTCTCGCGCGGGGCAGACATTCACAGCTTGGGGAACCCTGCAGGACTTCCCCGCAGGGCTCTCCAAGCTGCAGATAGCAGTCCTGCAGGGCTCCCCAAGCTGCGAATGTCTGCCCCGCGCGAGAGGCGCTCTGCTAAAGAGCGCCCCTCGTGCGGGGCAGCAGGCTGCTATTCGCAGCTTGGAGAGCCCTGCGGGGAAGTCCTGCAGGGCTCCCCAAGCTGTGAATGTCTGCGCGCGAGAGGCGCTCTGCTAAAGAGCGCCCCTCGTGCGGGGCAGCAGGCTGCTATCCGCAGCTTGGAGAGCCCTGCGGGGAAGTCCTGCAGGGCTCCCCAAGCTGTGAATGTCTGCCCCGCGCGAGAGGCGCTCTGCTTAAGAGCGCCCCTCGTGCGGGGCAGCAGGCTGCTATCCGCAGCTTGGAGAGCCGCTGCGCGCCTTCTCCTCTGTTCCCGAACCTCCCACCACAAGCCTTCAGGACAGGTCTGGGAACAGAGGAGAAGGTGCGCTGCGTTTCCCCGCTGTCCCAGGAGATTTCCCTATGGGCTTTCGTCTTGCGAAGCAAGCCCATAGGGAAATTCGTCTCGCGAAGCCTCTAAAAATCGGAAAACCCTTTCGTCTTGCGGGTTTTTCGTTTAGCGAGGCATTCGTCTTGCGGGGTACCACTGTATTTTGGTTCATAGAAGATATAACAGCATGTGGAGTTTAAATCTGCATTCCATCCTTTCTATTCTTGATTCTGCGACAGGAACAGAGAATCTGTGATACTCCAGAGGTTGTTGAGATTCAAATTCCCATCATCCCCAGCCAGCGTGGCCAATAGCAAGGGGTAATGGAAGTCGGATTCAAACAACATCTTGAGGGCTGCAGTTTCCCCATCCCTGTTCTATAATAAGCCTGTAACCAAATCTGCTGAACCCTACTAACTGATTGGTAGCTGATTATGAACCAGAACAGAGCTGAGAATTTTACTGCTTTCACAGGCTGCAAGGAGGTAATTGGGTCAGGCCGTGACAACCAAGGTAGATGGGCTTTACAGTAGATTGTAGCAAGATTAGCAAAGGTGCATTAGAATGTGATGGTGGAGTTAGACCATCTTCCCAGTTCCATTTTTAATATGCTGGATTTTGGATGCTTTCTGTTGGGAGTGACAGGAAAGCACAAAAGTGCCTCCTAGTGTGACGTGGGCAGCTGAAAAAATAAGTGAAATTATTGGGACTTGTATTGGTCTGTATACTGCATGGACCAGTCCTTGGGCCGAGGGAATGCATAAGACATCCACTTTTGCCAGCCTGGTGCCTTCTAGACCACAACTCCATCAAGCAAAGTCAGGTTGCTGAAGGCTACCTTACATCCTTGTCGTTTTCAGCAGATCTTTTTAGCTATGTAGCATCTGGTGGTCAAAGGACTTAGTTACTGGGATGAGACCCTTCCCAACTGTGATCTGTGGCCATCTTCAAGCAGTGTTGAGTTCCTTGGGTGCAGGACACAATGAATTACCTTCTCCACAAAGAGCTGTTTTCTCCCCCTTCCAGGCATTTTGAGCACATGAAAGATGATGCCATCATATGCAACATTGGACACTTCGATGTGGAAATTGATGTGAAGTGGCTAAATGAGAACAGCGTGAAAACTGTGAACATTAAACCCCAGGTGAGTGAGAGCTAACTTAGAACACAAAAGATCCCATCTTCATGGAACTCATTCTTGGGAGGATAAAGTGCCATGGGGAGAGTGTGGCGGCTACTCCAGAATTGGAGAAGGGGACCGCATCTTTTGACAGCTTGTTTCTGGTGAACACTGCCGAGGTGTGCCCTGTGCATCCCTCCCCTTTGGGACATGTGGTGAGCAAGGGATGAGGGGTGTGCAGACCAAAGACAAGAAAGTACCTTATTTTCACAAGGGCTGGGCCTGTACAGAGACTTTTAGCAGAATGTGCAGTTGGGTTGCAGTGCCAAGGCACATATTGTGGGTTTGTGCAGATCACCGGAGAGCTTTACACAGGTATGGTTCTTAAACAAGCTGAACTCTCTGTTGGCTATTTGCAGATCAGTTGCGCTGCAGAAGGCATGCTGGGGAGACCACACATTACAAGGAACGCAAAAATAACTTTTGCTAGGTTTTAATAACAAAAACAAAAACTCCTTTTACACTAAATATATCAATAAGCATAACCCATCCCCCAGGGTACTGAGAGAGCTAGGTGCTGCTCTTTATATACTGTACCCAACAGCTTAAGTAACATAACTTAACAGCACCTGCTATACTACTTCACAGCTGTAAAACTAGGTCACGTTATTTGCTCTGGCCCTTAAAGAAATACACATCTTGTGGAACAATAATGAACCTTCAAATTTAGAGAGACCATTCAACACTCTCTTCTACCCCCTTATCACCACAGGGGAGATAGGCAGCATTACACAGTTGCTGATCTAAATCGTTAAAAGTTACAGGCTGGGTTGAGGACCTCCGGCTCCAGGTGTTGAATGCAGCCCACGAGGCTTCTCTGTCTTGCCCTCTGGTTTCTCCCCAGATCACACCCCCCTTAGTCTGCTTTGTACCCTCCTTGGGTGTTTTCGCTGGGCTGGAATATGTCTTTGAACTCTGATCATGCCTGTTGCTTGCCTGAATAGAGTTAGGTTTGTGTATAGAAGCTACCTTACTCTACAAAGGTAAAATTTAAAATTCACGGCTGGGCCTATTTTGTCTCTAGACCTGCCTACCACAGACATGTGGCCCATAAATGGATGATCAGAAGGGAATGTGACTCTGTCCCTGTTTTGGACCAATTCTGGTAGCCAGAAGGCATTAGTTATAGGAGTGAATGTAAAAAGCAGCAATTATAGCTTTGGAACTATGAAAATTTATTTCTTTTCACTGACGAAAAACTGTGAATAACATTTTAGAACCTTGCGAGTTCATGCAGACACTTTTTGAGACAGAAGGGAGAGATGTCTAACATATTTTGTTACACACATAAAGTATAATGAGGTTATCCCTGTTTCTGGTCAAACACTAGAAACTCATGGTGTACTTTTAAATTAATTTATATACTGCTTAATGTCAAAGTAGACTTCTGAACAGCTTAGAAGTATAAAACCAATTGCACGAAGTTCCATAATTAAAATCTACAATTAGATTGGAAGATTAAAATATAAACATTGAAAAATAAAATCATGTTATAGAAGAAACCCATTAAATGCGCACACATGCACACACACACACACATTAAAACAGGAGACTCGGGTCCCTGGCAGGTACCTTTCTCAGACACTTCTCTGAAACCAGACCTGGAGGCTGGAATGGCTCAATTGCCCATCCTGAATGCATAACAGGATGAAAGGTGAAGTTTTGTTCCTCTTGCACTCTTCAGGCTGATGTTGTTAATCTGCACACCTTCAGTAAAATGACCTCGGCCTTTTAGGATTAGACATGGTCCCATTTTAACTGCTTTGGCAGGCCTGGCTTGTATTAAATGTATATTAGAAACCAGCCTGGCAAAACTCTCACTTTGTGCCGCAACTGCTCTGGGTTGTGTCATGATTTTCTACCACAGATCTGCAGTCATGGTTAGTGTATCCTGTCAATGGCAAGTCCACATTTCCCTCTTGCCCCTTTCCTCGTGTGTTCAGCTACTGGTTTCCATTTACTCAAAGGTGGCTGGAGGCCTGGAGCTTTTCAGAAACACATTGTCATCCTCTCTTTTTCTTTTCTGAAGGGAATATATGGAACATTTTTCCAAGGCAACGTGCTAACTAGTTCTGAAATATTCCAGGTGCTGAGAATATGATACATCTTTTAGTGTGGCAACCTCAGAAAACACTCCTTCCACATCGTGCCATCTAACATAAAAAACAACCCCCCCTTTCTTAAAAGCCACAGTATGCAACCTAAGCAAGAATACTTGTTGTCAGAAGAGTAATTGGATCTGAGTGTGAGGCATATGGGATTGGAACCATCATAATGGAATTCCTAAGGAAAGACCTTATTCTGTTAGAACCAGGCTTTTGAGTGATCTCCTTCAAAGATAACCTCTGCAAACTGTTTTCAACTCCCTTTTCATGCGTGCACATGCACATTTTACTGAAGCATAGGCTGCTAGTCATCAAGAACATTTACACTGAGATTTTTTTGACATTGAATCCAACACATCCATACGTGTGTTGCTGACGGGACATTCCAGATGGAGTCTAGACAGGTGGTGCTCTTTATTGTATCAGCTAACCCTTAAGAGCCAGGTAAGCACGCTCTCCTAGGATGTGTGCATACCTGTGTGTGTGTACGCATATATTTATCTATTTATTATATTAGCACCCTCAAACCTCATGTTGCTTGGGAATTCTAAGGGCAGCATCCAGTGAGGTACTTCTGCTAGTGCTATGGTTTCTGCTTCTGCAACTGAACTCCTGTCCCCTTCCCCATTTCTGCCCTGGAAGGTTGGGGTAACTTGCAGAACACATTTAGCAGGGCGTGCTAGGAGAGGAGAGAGGAAGGGGAAGTTAGCCCATTACATCAATACTCCACTGGCTGCCAATTAGTTTCTAGGCTCATTTCAAACTGCTGGTTTTGACCTATAATACCTCAAGGACCACATCTCCCTATATGAGCCTACCTAGACCCTGCAATCATCCTCTGAGGCCCTAAACGAGAGGTCTGGAGGGTGGCAACACAAGAATGGCCTTTTTCCGTGCTGACTCCCTGTTTGTGGAATGCTGTCCCCAGGGAGGCACAACCCAGCGTAAATTACATACAAATACATAAAACAAAGGTACAATGAGCAATTTTCTTTTACAATGAAATAAGCATAGTTTTGTACCATTTATGATAGATCTTTATTTAATAGGGTAAATTGTAAATCAAGAAACACAATATAACCTGTCATCTGTTCAGTTTTGATCAAAAAACATTCTCCCCAGAACTCTTGTATATATTTATATGACCACATCATGTGAAAATAATTTCCTTGTTCTTCACATTTACTATTTCTCATTTTTTTTGGTATATTTTTAATTAGTTCCAGCATGGTATACCATCTGCTCATAATTTTAAAAGAAATGTCTCTAGTAGACACACTTACATAGATGCACTGTGGTTCCAAATATCTCCTTAGTCCTCTGCTATCACCTCTTTATCCAGTCTTCCTCCCAATTCTGCATATTCTCCATTTTAGCATTCAGCAAACATGGAACCTTGATGTATCAGTTTTTGCCCCATTTCTAATGAATCATCAGCTGATAATTCTTCCCTTTTCTCATGCTTACAAACTTCACCTGAACCCAATATGAGTAAAATACCAAACTGTTCTCCCTCCCCACTCAGCCTTTGGACCAGCCTTCTCTAGTCTTGCACAATTAAAGTGAGTTAAAGGGCTCTGTCACCCAAGGAAATAGACTTTAAAAAAAGAATTGGGTGCTTTGTGGTTTGGAACATGATGGGGAAATGTCCTGAAAGTGTGGACTGGGTGAATGAGTAATGGGAAGACATATAAACACCCCTCAAGCAAATCCGGATGAATGCTTATTGTCAAATAATGACCCTGCAAACAAATAGGAATGAATAAAGAGGCTCAATAGAGACCTGATATAAATCTAACCTCTGTGTTAGCAAATTGAGATGAATGTTCAATTAAGCAGGTCATCTGGAGGATCCCCAAACCTGTATTTTCTAGTACACTCGATGCATAAATGGGAACCCTCACTTGCCTTCTCTAGTGCTGCCGTACTGCTTCTTAAGTCCAATATCCTGTCCAGAGTGTCTGGTGCAAGCTCTTAAAAAGATGAATACCTCATGATCGTCATAAGATGAGTGCTGTGTGTTCCTTTCCAATGAGATAATCATCTTTCTTTCGCTTTCTAGGGCAGGAGCTTAAGTATTGTTTCTCTCTGTTGTGCCTATGCCTCTGGAGGTTTGAATAGGGCTCTGTGGGTTTCCTCAATCACCCATTCATCATAGCCTAGTTCTAGTCAGGATTGAATTAATCTGTTAATTTGCAAAAGGCAAACTGGTTCCATTGAGGATAGTCTGCAGACTGGATATTCAGCGCCCAGATAGCTGTGGCTCTTTTGCTTCCTTCGGGTGTGTCAGCTCCTAGACCTTTTTCCTCACTCCATCTCTTTCCTGCAATTTTGGTTTTCTTGTTTCACTGGAAAATGGCAGCTGCTGACACTGAGGCGGTTGCCTCATAACACCGTGAATTGAGATGTCTGTTGTCCACAGGATCAACAGACATCCACAGGATGAATACCTTCTAAAGCACTCAATTGCGGCACAAAATACTGTTGTACTTCATTGGCCACAGATTATTATTTTTTCACTGGATCTGTGAAAAGACCCATGTAGCCCCACACATGGGTGTGGGGAGTAGTGCCTTGGGGAGTAGTGCCTTCCTTTTTAGTACACAACCTGCTGTGAAAAAGCTTATGCTTTGTCATGCAGGGCAATCCCTATGCATCCACGGTGTTCAGTAGTGCACAAATCAAGAAAGCACATATACAGTGGTACCTCGGGTTACATACGCTTCAGGTTACATACGCTTCAGGTTATAGACTCCGCTAACCCAGAAACAGTACCTTGGGTTAAGAAGTTTGCTTCAGGATGAGAACAGAAATCGTGCTCTGGCGGCACAGCGGCAGCAGGAGGCCCCATTAGCTTCAGGTTAAGTGGTGCTTCAGGTTAAGAACAGTTTCAGGTTAAGAATGGACCTCCGGAACGAATTAAGTACTTAACCTGAGGTAAAGATTATAGCCTTGATTCCTTTAATCCAGAGTTTGTTGTTCTCAACCAAGAAAGGTTTGGCAGACTGGTGCATTCTGAAAAGCCATTTGTCTAGGAACTGTACTGCCACTTAATAACCTCCTCAAGGGACATGGTTCTTCTCATTTGTTGCGTTATATTTTAATATACTGACTGTGTAGATAATACAGTGAAGAAGACTGGAGAAGGGCTGTAGCTTGGGGTCGACCATCGGCTCTGCATTCAGGAGGTTCTGGGTTCAATCACTGACATTTTCAGATAGGGTTGGGGGTGCCTGCTGTCTGAAAGCCCAGAGAACCACTTTCAGTCTGTAGAGCCTACACTGTCTGGCAGTGGCTCTTCAGGGTTTCAGGCAATGCTGAACTAGATGGTGGCTTCCAGTGTTCTTTCATATCAGGATCAGTTAATCATTTTCTGCCTGTTCTGCAATGGTTGCTGAACTAAGGATTAAAGCTTTTGATCCCAAGGTTTTTACCGCCCCCCCCCCATGCTATCCTCTTCCTCCTCATGTGCATCAGTGAGAGCCAGTGTGGTGTAGTGGTTAAGAGCGGTGGACTCGTAATCTGGTGAACCGGGTTCGCGTCTCCGCTCCTCCACATGCAGCTGCTGGGTGACCTTGGGCTAGTCACACTTCTCTGAAGTCTCTCAGCCCCACTCACCTCACAGAGTGTTTGTTGTGGGGGAGGAAGGGAACGGAGAATGTTAGTCGCTTTGAGACTCCTTCGGGTAGTGATAAAGCGGGATATCAAATCCAAACTCTTCTTCTTCATCATTCCCCATACCTGGCAGCCTAGCAGAGCTTGTAATAATGCCTCTGTGTCTTTCCCTGACTCACTCCTTAGCTCTCACTGGGTCTTTTTTTCCTATTCAGGTGGACCGCTACACGCTAAAAAATGGCCGCCACATCATACTTCTAGCAGAAGGCCGGCTGGTGAACTTGGGGTGTGCCATGGGCCACCCCAGCTTCGTTATGAGCAACTCCTTCACCAACCAGGTTCTGGCACAGATAGAGCTCTGGACACATCCTGACAAGTACGCAGTAGGAGTCCATATTCTCCCAAAGAAGGTGAGTGTTCAGACTTAGGTCCTGTGTTTCTTTGGATGAAAGTGGTATAAAAGTAGCTTTTGTTGGGGGTAGAGGAGGAGATAAATTGACTTGAGACTCTGGAAAGCTGCTACCAGTCAGAGTAGACTGATGAAAGGTCTGCGCCGACTGAAGGCAGCTTCCTATGCCCCTTGATTTGAATGCCGGTGAGTTTATGGCTGTGATATGGTTTGAACTAGGGGCTCCCCAGCCCTCAGGTCCTTGCAACAACTGCTCTTAATTGTGCAATGTAATGATTGCCAACAATGCTTTCTTCAGCTGTTGCTGGACCTTGGCTCCCATCATCCTGGACCATTGACCATAATAGCATGGAATGATGGGAGCGCCATATTGGCTACCCCTAGTCTAGAAAAGCCTCATACTTTGTACAGTATCAATGAGCTAACCTGTGCGCTAGATCATATTTGAATATGTTTTCAACTTCTGCAAAGGATGCTTCTTTAGACAGATTAATCTTGTGTGTCACGGGTCAAGAACCATTGCTCAGGGGTCTTGTGAGTTTTATTTTCTGCTTTGGTGTTGCCTTGCATTCCTGGAAAACATCAATTTGTCCCCAAACCCTTGCTTTCCAAAGTTCACAGAAGTGTTTCATATGTAATCAAAGGAGAAATGGGAGTTTGTCCTCATTCTTTGTTGTTCCTTCTGGAGCCCAGTTGTAGCTTGTTCTTTTGTATAGGCGTGATGGATAAAGGGGAATCTACAACTGCTTGAACATCTGAGCAAAGGCAGTCA
Source organism: Podarcis liolepis (assembly GCF_965112155.1). Lineage (NCBI taxonomy): Eukaryota > Metazoa > Chordata > Lepidosauria > Squamata > Lacertidae > Podarcis > Podarcis liolepis. The sequence goes on from NC_139559.1 coordinate 28,894,598, forward strand.
CAATCTGTTCCTAATTGTCCAAGTGTCCATCCTGTCTTTGTCCTTTTTGCCATTTTATTTCCCTGGGTTTATCCTTCATTATGAGTGAATTATTAATTATCAGTGAATTTCTTTGTTCTGAAAGAGGATGCGGGTTTGAGAGATGTAATAAATTACTAAAAACAAAAAGAGTCGTCTGGCCTCAATTTTCTAAAACAAGCCTGTGATTTTGACAAGATGGTAGTTGTTTGGTGCTTGGCCTAGGCTTAGTCGTCTTTGAAATTCAGCCAGAAGTGATTAGAAAAGATTTTCCCTTTGGTAAATAACATAAACCTGTGCACAACCAGCTGACGCACATACTTGCTGGAAGAGCTTTTCCGTTTAGACTTGTCCCCTGGGAAATATGAGTCCCAAATAAATTTTGCTGTTGAGGACACTTCCCCGACAAACCTGGAGTCCCTATGTGCCAGCATTACAACAATCTTGGGATGCTGAGGAAAATTTTGGCAATTGCATAGTGTGCACAGCCTTGGCTCATTGCCTGTCCTTACCAGGGGATGGGGCCATATACCTCATTGGGGGGGTGTGTATGCTGATGCCAGTCAATGTAAGCAATATGGAGCTAAATGGACCTATAGTCTGATGCAAAATAAGGCAGCCTCCTCAGCTCCATAATAGTACAGCTTAGTCTTTTACATCCTTTAAACTATTTCCTCCCCTTTCTTTCTTTCAGCTGGATGAAGCTGTGGCTGCTGCTCACCTGGATAAACTTGGCGTGAAGCTAACAAAGCTGACCGATAAGCAGGCGAAGTACCTGGGAATACCCAAAGACGGCCCCTTCAAACCAGATCATTACAGATACTGAGCAGCTAGCAGAGCCCCAAAGATCAAGACACAGGGACGTAAATCTTTCAAAGTACTTGCTTTCCCTGCTGGGATTCAGCAGACGGCTCCACCCCAGTCACTTTTTATATAAGCATTTAATAGCGGTTCTACATTGTCACATTTTGCTCTCCCCACTCACATCTCAGCCCATATTTCTTTTTTAGTGTGAAGTCCCCATGACTTTCCCCAAGCACTTTTTTCTCAAACTGTGCAGCCGGCTCCTCAGCAGAGCAGTTGCCATGCTGGAAGGTCTACGAGGAGTCTGCAAATTCACTTATCTTCAGGTCTGTGTTTCCAGGGGCGGCTCCTTTGCATCTTCAGGTACCTGGAGTGATCCTTCTCTTGCTGTTGTAAAGTACAGGTCACACTGCACAGCAGCCTTTTTACCTAGCTGCTACATCATGCCTAGATAACTGGAACTTGGCTGGGGTTGACCTGAAACAAAAATGCAGGATTTGCTTGCATCTGCTCACTGGATCTCTCGGATCACAGATGCTGGTCCAGATCTAGCTTTTGGGCAATGTAACATGATCCCACTTTGCATATATAGTCTACATAGTAAGAATGGGCCTGAATGTGTCCAGAGAGGCAACATCTAGAAGCAATTTATTTTGTGTGTAACAAAATTATAAGCCTGGAGCCAGGGGTTGGAGCAGCCAGTTCTCCAAAGATGCCAGTGGTGAATGTCTACTTGGGCCTAATTTTTGAATCTTGTGCCTGTCATAGTGTCTTAAAACAAGTTTTCTTAATAAAATCTGCAATGGTTGCCTTGCTTTTCTTTATGATATTGCTATCATTTCACATTGTCATCTTAAACATTCACCTATTTAAGGCCACTTTTAAGCAGTCGACCTTGTCAATATTCTGTGAATATATAGGGTTGCATCCAGAGTATAACCATTGGAATCAGTTGATTTTTTGTTAGTCATGTAATGTCCACTAATTTCAGTGAGTCTGCTCTGGTTATGACATAGGCTTAATGACATATGACTATAGGCTTCAGCCTATAGTCCTTTTCTGAAGGCAGTTCTTGTAGCACCCAGCATCATATCCTGTGACAGTAAATTCCAAAGAATGACAGTATGGGAGGAAGTCTACAATATTATAGCGATGGCTCAGGGCAGGCACTGATTTTCATGCACAGGTGTATGGGGTATTTGAAATGGGAAATTTGAGTGCTCACCCCCAAAATGTGGAGTCTAAGGGTGGAATTCACTGTTGTGCAATGATGAACATTTCATCTCCAAGCATTTAAGCTTGCCAAATGAAATGGCCCCTCCTCCTCCTGTGTGCTGTTCTGGGGGTTCTCCCAACCACCCTGAGCCAATTTCAGGGGTGGGTAGGGCTGCCATACGTCCAGGTTTTCCTAGACACATCCTGGAATTGCTCAGCAATTGCGTCTGGGCGGATTTTTGCTGAATCAGCAAAATGCCTGGGGGGAGATGTTCCCGAAAAGAGCTCAACAACTTTGACCCCACCCCCAAAAAGCAAGCTCAACAACTTTGTCATTAATCCTAACAGGAAAGTCTCCATAAACCAATAGGGCTGGAGAATACTAATGCCCAGAATCTGTTTTTAAGCTCCCTGCAGTACTTGGATCAATTCACACATCCAGTGATGTTGAAGCTCAATTCTTCATAGGCGACTTTCTTTTTGCTCTCGCCATGTGCACAGTTGGGTCAAGATGGCCTTATGTGATCCAGCTCTGTGTGTGCACTTATATGGGATTGCATCGTGATTTTCGGTATCTGTGCCACAAATTCTGCCAAGATAATCACTGCAGACTTGCAAAAATTGTGCAAATCTGGTTCACAGAGGATTGCCTCCACATGGTCATGGGGAGCACATAAATCCTCCAATTGGTTGAAGAGAAGTTGGCAGCTTCCCAGGTGTGAACTGGTTGTCTTCTGTAGTCTATGCAGGCGCAGAAATTGGTTCTATGTCTGCACAGAGCAGACAGCAGGAATTTCCTGGGGAGGGAGCCTAGGAGTGAGTGCCCCTACACCCCCCTGCTTGAAGGTGAGGGTGCCCCCCCAGATAACTATTGTACAAATCATCTCTCAGCTACCCACTGGTTACATGTCTCTCTGAAATGAATGAATCAGTTTCCCTGGTCCTGACCTCTTAAGCTGTGAAGGATGCTGTCATGGCAAGACAATAAATTCTCTGGTCATCTGTGCAATCACTTGACCTGCTCTATCGCCCCCACTGCTTTCCTTATATGGAATACGCTTGCAGCAATAATGAAGAAATGGAGAGGGGTGTCAGTTGCACAATCACAAAAGAAAGAAAAATCACTTACGAGACATGGGGGAAGAGTTAGCGTTTCTTTCTAGAAAGTTCTCAGGCATTGCCCTGCACAGGTACAGAATCCATGTGTCTGTTGGCACAGACAAATGTGGCACCAGTTACAGGTAAATTGCATTTAAAAAAATAAATAAATTGGGACTTCAACTGGATACATGTTTATGCACATACATCACAACTTCTTTACAACCTTCAGTCAATATGCAGGATTCTTCTATTGTAATTGCTTGCTTTTCTTTGATATATGCCACAGCTGTTTAAAACCTGGGCATGTTGGTTGGATGAAAAAAAAATTACACCTTTTCCTCAGGCAGGTGTGATCTTTTTATATATAAAAAAGTGTTCTGCATTAAGGCCTTCAAACAAGCTGTGGAGGGAAGCACATGTCCCAAGATGGCAAGTTGCCTGCTTCCTTTTGATGAAAACTGGATGTGGGTTTTCCTTTTAACACCTATGCTCCCTTTTTCCTACCTATGGTTTAAGTTGCCTTTTACACTAATTCAGTTTATGGTGTTTGTTGGTAGCCTTGTGCTTCTTTCTGGAGATGGGAAAATGGACTAACGGAGCAATCCTGCACTCTTAAGTAATGCCAGGTGTGGGGCTGTAGGAAACGCCTGAAGCCCAGCTATGCTGGTAGAATGCAAGACATGCCACCACCATAGGAATCTGCCTTATATTGAGTCCTTTGGTCCATCTAGCTTAGTATTGTTCACACTGACTGACAAGATGCTGCTGTTACCAGGTTATATGAGGCAGTTAGTTGCCAAGTAAGAGAGGAAAGGGAATTGAGTCGTGGTTCCTGCTAAAGGTAAAGGGTAAAGGAACCCCTGACCGTTAAGTCCAGTTGCGGACGACTTTGGGGTTACGGCGCTCATCTCGCTTTACTGGCCGAGGGAGCCGGCGTTTGTCCGCAGACAGCTTCCGGGTCATGTGGCCAGCATGACTAAGTTGCTTCCGGCAAACCAGAGCAGCGCACGGAAACACCGTTTAGCTTTCCGCCAGGGTGGTACCTATTTATCTACTTGCACTTTCTGGCGTGCTTTCAAACTGCTAGGTTGGCAGGAGCTGGGACCGAGCAACGGGAGCTCACCCTGTCGCGGGGATTCGAACCGCCGACCTGATCGGCAAGCCCTAGGCTCTGTGGTTTAGACCACAGCACCACCCGCATCCCCAGTACCTGGTAGGGCAAAACTATTGGGCAAAATAGCAGGAGTGCAGATGGAATGGTCACATGCATTGCCAGGAAATTGGTCGTGGTGGGTGTAATTCAGCAATGAATCAATGAGACAGAATTGAAAGCAAATACATATTTCAGCAGTACCCAGTTAGCAGACAGTTAAGATCAAAAATTAATGGTGACAGCAACTGACTAAATGATATCAGAACAGATATCATATTCCGACAATCCTTTTACAATTAATTTTTTTAAAAAACCCAGTATTGGAAAAAATCCTCAGAGAGTTACTACAAGAAAGACCGCTTCACAAAGGAAGTGGACAAGCAGACTATGGGCCAGTTCAATGCTTGGCCCACATGTAATGAATCCCACCACCATCCCTAGGGAGCACATAGGGACTAGCAGTAGCAGGGGAGTTGTTGTCTGTGACACTGCGGCTGTCTGTGTTGGAGGTACTGTGGTGCCATCTTGCATGTTTGTGTGGTGATGGCAGAGCATGTAACTGGGAGCATGCCATTATTACCTTGAATTCATTGACTTCTTCTGTGCAACCCATGAACTTTACTGCTGCCACAGTCCTTGACTGGTGAGCTGTAGCGATACTCCCAGAGACACTGGGGGAATATCTGTTGTTTGCATTTTTTCCTTATTTTCTTCCCTCCTGGGGAACACCCACCCACCCATAACTGGGGTATACAGGTAGGTAGCCGTGTTGGTCTGGCGCAGTCGAAATAAAAATAATAAAAAATAAAAAATTGTCTAGTAGCACCTTATAGACCAACTAAGTTTGTTCTGGTATAAGCTTTCGTTTGCATGCACACTTCTTCAGATACAGGGTATACGGTTGCTCTGCCCAGCAGAACGCTCCATACCAGATTATTGGCATTTGATGACAATGTGAATAGACCTTTCTTTATGCCTTTCTTTAGAACAGAGGTGGGAGGCTTGTATTCCTCCATTCATTGTTGGACTTCAACTCCCATTAATACCAGAAAATATTATCTGGTGCCTGAGGCACTCCTTCAGTCACTCCTGTTTGGGGGATGGTAAAATGTGTGTGCCTGGCACGTGCTGGGACGTCCTTGGATTGTCCAAAGTACGCAGTCAGTTTCCAAGGGAAGAATATTTCAGAGACAACTTCTAGAGTTCTTTCATCTTTAAGAAGCAAAACCCTGTAAGCATTGCCCAGAAAATTCCCACCACTCGAGCACGTCAGCAGTGTGTAAGAAAACAATAAAATATAAGATGAGCTTAGAGTGCATATGAATCTGTCATATCTCCGTGAGGGCTTGCTGAGATTTTTAAAAGGAAGGTGTGTGTTTCTTACAGCCTTTCTAAAACAAAAGAATATGGAACCAGCAGGCATCTTTATAGTACCCGCACTGACAGAACATAACAATCCTGCGGAGCCATTTAGTCCAGCATCCTGTTTGCCTGCAGGAAGCCCACTAGCATGACATGAGTTCAAAGAAGCCTGCTGCTTGTGATCCTCAGCAACTGGTATTTTGAGGCATGCTGCCATCAGTCTTGGAAATATAAGTATAGAGCTGCTATGACAAGCAGCCATAGGTAGCCTTATCCTCCATGAGTTTGTCTAACCGTCTTTTAATGCCATCTAAATTAATGGCCACCGCTATATATTGACACAGGAATCCTTTTAATTATTATATTTAATGGGGCTGCCAAGTTTTAACCTATACCTTTCAGATTTCCCAGGACAGTGGATGATAAGCTAGTTGCAGCTTCTCCCACGAATTAGTCTCTCATTTCTCTTCTCCCATGAATTAGTCCCTCATTTGTCTTAATTGACATCACATCTACTTGCAGTAGCAAGCAGAACTCTAGGGCTGTGTACATCTACATCTAGTGCATTCCCACTCACACTGCATTAGCCACAGGTAGAGGCTGAAGGTAGGGGTAGAAAAACCAAGTCCTCTTGATTTTGCATTTTCCCAAGTCCTCATGATTTGCAATAATACATTCATTTTAATGCACACTTTTACCTAATAATTGCATTTTGTAAACATCGGTTGGGTGGACCAGCGGCATTGTGAAATTTGAATAAGTGCAAATTTTGAAGGGGGGTTTAAGTTTCAGTTCTCAAATCGTTTCAGAAAGTGCCTATTTGATACATCTGCCTTTAAATGTGAACTGAATTAAGTTTCTCCCTCATCCCTAGCCACAGTCCACACCTATGCTGTCATTTCTTTTTAAATGCTGCATTTCCTCATAAACCAGCCACAATCCAATTACAGTAGTATACATAATAAAATGTATGAGGACATCCATGCCCCAACTCTGCCCACTGGTGTGGACAGACAGAAGGTGACTTGGAAACAGATCCAGCCGTACTGATGTGAACAATAATATGCTAATACAGTCGAAAAAGCAACAGAAGTGGGGGAAGAACCCTGCTGCATTTTAAGGTGCTGGCGCTGCACACAGCTTGGGTGTGATGCCCAGTCAAAGGAAGATGGCAATGTCCGAAAAAGAAACACATGTAGGACAGGGACAGAGATGGAATGTATGCAAGCAGCTGTGACTCTCTTCTCTCCTGCTGCACTGTGGGAGTTAAAGATACGTTGCAGGCATAAAATGCCATTGAATACTTCTTTTCTAGTAATCAGCCACCCTTCTCTCTCTTTCTGGCTACAGTTATGGATGTCTGTTTTTGTTACTGTGATGGTTCTTCTACTCTAATATTCTCCCCCACTATGTAACGTTCTACACCTCTTTTATTTCTTTTGTACAATTCAGCTAACATCTGTTTGGGGGGGATACCTCCCAGCATCATCTGCTTGAAATCATGCCTAATATGTGGTTTATGTGACACTCAAAAAGTGAAAGATGAGATCTTGGTACAATTACACCTTCTTGAAGAATTTAAGTTCTGAGACGTACAACTTCTTTTCCCTTCCTCTTTTTGCCTTTAGTCTTTTTATCCTACCTAATTCTTTTCCCACAAGGAGGAACTGCCTTCTCCCACTTTCCATGCCATAAAATTGGATAGCCCTTGCTGTCTTTGTCTAAAGGCGGGGGATAACAGTTATCGCAGTTGATTGGACAGATGTGGTTGTATTGCACACAAACCATACACTTAAAGCAAATCCCCTCAAACAAAGCCTGGGAACTGTAGTTTACCTCTTACAGAGCTATGATTGCATCACCCTGAACAAACTACAACTCCCAAGATTCTTTGAGGGAGCGGGGAGATGTTTTAAATGTGCTTTAATGCAACCACCACAAAGCCAAGATAAAGCTAGAAAAGGCAACTGAATAGTGTTAACGGAGGAATCCGAGGGCTCCCTTGGACAAAAAAAACGAGGACAAAAGCCAGGAATACCAGAGCAAAACAGCAGCCAGTACGCTTGGTCTTTATTGAAGACTGTCGCGACAGGACTCCCACCTGCCACCAGGTGAAACAAAATGGAAGCCCAGAACAAAAGAAGATCCCAACTTTTATTAGTTACTAATCCTCCAAACTACACCCCTAGAACTACATCACAACTACATCATGACTACATCATTGACACATCACAAAAAGGAGGGGCTGAGGGAGGAGTTGTGGAGGTAACCTGAGTATCTTGTCACATGGCTAGTTCCTCCTTTCCCCCTCGCCATGAGTCATTTCCAGAGGACAAAGGGGAGCTGGCAGTTTCCTGCCCCCAGAGGGAAGATCTGATCATTGTCCTTTGTTCCAGTCGATGTTGAATCCACTCTCATATGCAAGTCCTTTGTGACCTTGATGGTCTTCTGTCTGGGAACATCAAGGTTGTCATGCCAACTGGGTAGGGCTCCTGTGTATGTGCTGGTATGGTTAAGGGATTATGGCCGTCCTGTTTCAAACCATCTCCCTTTACTCCTTCATGGAGTAAAATAAAAGTGGACCGGTGTAAATCCAATGTATGGTTGATTTGCTATGAATTTATAACAAAAACGTTGCGTATGTCGTGTGTGAGTGTGTCATGTTTGTACAAACTGAATGATTGAGGGGGGGGGTTTCCTGCAACAGTAGACACTTGCACTGAACATGACTGAATGTTGCCCATTCTTAAATATCTGTATCACCACTGCAACTTGTGATCTTGCTATGTAAGGAGAAGGGGAATAAACTAGAGGAACACCTCGGGTAAGCAGAAAAACAAAACGTCTGTGTATTCCCCCCCCTTTGGCAATCTAGAGGTGCTTGGGGCAGGGGGAAATGCACTGTGTTTATGGGCCTGATTTTGTGAGAAATGAAACAGGGAAGGAATCAGCAGGAAGGAAGAATGATAAGGCAAAGTACTGATGAGAAGCAGGTGTGTTGGCCAGGGACCTTCAGAAGGAGCTGGCAGCCTCCTGGTGCTTTTAAAATAATGGCGTAATCTTGGCTAAAAGGATGAGAGTGCATTTCATCTTTGGATCAATTTGTGGTGTTTTCTGCTGCACAAATGATGAGCTGGGAGGTTTGGCCCACAGAAGTAGCAACAAAATCTTTGTGCCATCTTCTCTAGCTGGGCTAACTGCAGTTGCCAAAGGAAAAAGGTAACTTTATGTTCATTACTCTTCTGTTTGGGCAAGATAAACATTTTTATTAGGCACCTAAGGATTCTACATAAAACAGTATTCAGCCATAAACAGTATTCAGTAATAAATGAAGCTGTTGCCTTTATCTGTAATACATAATCTGAGATTTTCCTTTCTCAAGATTTGACCCGTTACATTTTTTGGTGTCTTCTTGTCTGATTTTCATTCCTGTTCCTTTCTTTGTGTTTTTTTTTTTTTGGGGGGGGGGTAATTGATGTTAATCTAGCACCAATAGTGCCCACTTATTGAAAATGTGGGCAATCTTTTAAAAGATCAAATTTCACAAAATGTAATCAAAAGCTCCACAACATTGTTACAAAGAGCGAAGTTGTATTCCTAAAGTTTCAGAAATTGTATCTCTGCATCTTCCACAGCAAATGAGTAACAACTGTACATCTAGGAAGACCTTCTGAGTCTCATAAGATTCAATGTTGTTCTGTTTACTCAATTGCGATATGTACCTCTGACAGAGGAATGCATGAGCTCCAGTTACTCAGTGGTGTTTTTAATGGGTTATGTTATGGGTAGGCAAACTAAGGCCCGGGGGCCAGATCCAGACCAATCATCTTCTAAATCCGTCCAGCAAACTGTCTGGGAATCAGCGTGTTTTTACATGAGTAGAACGTGTCCTTTTATTTTAAATGCATCTCTGGGTTATTTGTGGGGCCTGCCTGGTGTTTTTAAATGAGTGGAATGTGTGCTTTTATTTAAGAGGCATCTCTGGGTTATTTGTGGGGCATAGGAATTCGTTCATCTCCCCCCCCCCAAAAAAAAATATAGTCCAGCCCCCCACAAGGTCTGAGGGACAGTAGACCGGCCCCCTGCTGAAAATGTTTACTGACCCCTGGGTTATGTCATGTAGTTAAGTGCAATCTCCCCCCCCCCCATGTCATGTAGTTAAGTGCAATCTCTCCGCAGTGATACTGCGGCCACCCAAAACTCACTTTTACATGAATTATTTTGCCCTCAGTACATTGGCAAATGGCCATCACATCAGTCAGTAGAGAAACCTAAATTTCCAGAAACTAATCAGTGCTCCCCAGGGGAAACAGAACGCTTTAGCAAAAGAAACAGCCATTTATTTAAAGAATTGCTTCTTATTGTGGCACCTGGCTATTGAGGTGATGAGTTTTAGCTAAAATGACAAATACTATTCAGGCTGGCCTTACCTCCCCAAGGGCCCTCCAGATTTTATAAACCGTTTTCATCTGCAAGATGATTGGGGATTTGGCCAGTTTTCTTTCAAGATCAAAAGGAATTCCAAGATCAAAAGAAGATTCTTGTTGTATGTGAATGTTTCTCTGGTTTGGGTTGAATTGGAGAGATTTGTGGCCTAGTTGGGAGGATGAAGTGTGGGGAGGGTAGGAGAAAATGAATTTCATCAAATAAACATAGCATTACAAAATGGGCCCGAGTCTGTGCTGTGTAGGTAAACCTTACCTGAAGAAATAAAAAGTGAGAGGAGGGGCTGGTGAAGCACGTTGCCGGGTGGAAGGGGGTTGTATCTCTTTGAAGCTTGACAAAGTTTATTCAGCTGTCATTTTGGCTAGTCATCTGTTCAGGGCTGGCTACAGCACCTGGATTCCCTTGGTAGTTACCAGGGAATCAGCACCATGACAAGGCCCATCATTGATGCTCATTGTCCTCACTATATTTCTGAAGCAACACTGCCTTTGGAGAAAATGGAGAATTAAAATGCTAGTCCTCAGCAACCAAGTTGCTGCTACATGTGAACATATTAAACTGTGTGTGCTATAATGAGTCACACTGTACATACTTAAAGTATGGAACTCATTCTCACAAGAGGCAGTGATGGCCACCAATTTGACAAATACACTGGGCATAAGGCGATCAGTAGCTGCTTGGCATAATGGCTTTCATTGTCAGAGGCAGCACATATCTGAATATTAGTTGCTGGGAATTGCTTCTGTGTAGTGGAAGTGCTGGCTTTGGTTGGACTAAAGTGTTGAACTAGGACTGTGAAGACCCAAAATCAAATTCCTACTCAGTCATGAAGCCCACTGGGTGACCTTGAGCCAGCCATGCTCTCTCAGCCCACCTCACAGGGGTGTTGTGTGAATAAAATGGGGGTAGGGTGGAGAACTGGGTATGCTACCTTGAACTCCTTGGAGCAAAGTTGGCATTTAAATATAATAATAAATATAATGTAATAATCAATAGACTAATGGAATTAGCTTTTTGACAGAAGAGAGAAAATTATTTGGTTGAAAGACAGACATAAACTTGGAGCCCACCATTCAGAAGTTTGAAGCAGAATATAATAGTTTCATTCATATACTGAGAGAAGACCTTGAGAGGCTCAGAGCTTTTGAGCAAAAGGATGTATAATATTCATTGTGGAATCATCTCCACAGTTTCCTTTATAATCACATTTCTACTGATAGTGACCAGGAAATTTTCCTTCCCAACCTAATTATTTTTAAAAGACAAGAAGCATTATTTTTGATAAATACTTTATTCGTTTCCAAACCCTGTAAACGATCACGCAATGTGAGCCACGGCCAAGAAATTCAGTAAGGCATATGATTATTTCACAGTGCTTATTGTGGAACACATTGTCCTTTTTGCCATTAATTATCATGGTAATGAGTCACAGGAAATATTAGAAACAACATCTTGCGCACACCTTTGTATCTAAATAGTGGTGAAAAAGCAGTAGTAACAGAAGATCATGTGAGTGTATGGAAAAAAGACATAATTAATTCCTGGTTAATTCTAAATGCATAACAAAATAGTTAACTGCGGGCCAAAGGAGATATGACATCTGGGTGAAAGCAAGTAATGTGCACAGTTTAAAAAAATGTCAAAAAGCCATTATGGGGGGGAGGAGAGGATATCGGGACTGTTTTCAATCCCCCTGACTGCTCCTGATAAAATTACCTCTGAAGCAGCTAATGGGAGCTCTCCCCTTCAGAACTAATAGGAGTTTTGGGGAGGGAAAATTTTCATAATTTTGAATTTGGGGATATGGTCAAATCTTTCCCTGTGCACCATGCTATCAACATCACATCGAATTTGGTCCTGAATTACTGTGTTAAAAATCTCATAACGGTCTAAGTAAAAAATATTTAACTGCATTTAGCTGCCCATGTGCTTGTTCACATCTCCACACACGTATACGTGCCCACATGTAGACCAAATGTTGATTTGCTTTTCTTACCAAACTTTATGCTGCTTCAAAGTAAATAAACGCTAAATGAATACATCTTAATACTGGTCTTCCAATATCGGAAGGGCTGTTATTGCAGAGTATGAAATAGGCTTCCTCTCTGTTGCTCTGGAGATCAGGACTAGAACCAACAGGTAAAAATGGCAGGAAAGCAGATTTTAGATCTCTGTTTATGCAAAACTCCCTAACGATAAATGTGGTTTGACAGTGAAGCTGTGCACATGCTGTAAATGTAAAGATGACCGCCCCCTGGAAAGAATTCTGATAGCTGTAGTTAGTTAAGTGCTGAGAATTGTAGCTTTGTGAGAAGTAAGCTACAGTTCCACAGGAGGTGGGGGTCTTTCCTTTGCTGGAGATATTTAAACTCAAAAAATCTTCATTTTCTGCAAAAGAGGTGTTTGTTGTTGTTGAAACAGGGAGAGTGGGAACTTCAGAAGAAGAAAAATGTGGGACTGGTGTGGAGCCTAAGTTGATAACAATATCTTTCCCCCCCAAAATTATATCTATGTTATAAAAGCCTTGCTTCTCCCTAGTAATGGTGGGGCTCTTTCACAAAGCGGAATTTGTCAAATTCGTACTTTCTGAAACAATATGAGAAGTGCACTTAACCAAATTTTGTGATGCAATTGTTTCACCAATCAGAGTTGACAAAAATGCACATATTAGGTAAAAATATGTATAAAAATGAATATATTCTTGAACATAACATATAAAATGCATTATATGGCTAGAAATTGCTTGCAAAAAAGCGTATATTAGTCAAAAACTGCATATGTGTATATTAGACTAAATTTCCACTGAAATGCTGAAGAACTTTCATGAGGATCTTAAAACATAAAATTGTCAAATTTCTCTAGAAATATGCAAAACCAAATTTATGATTGGAAAAGAGAGAAATACAGAGAACCAAAAATTGACAGAAGTATCAGTGAGCAAAATGGGATTTACTTTCATTTTTGTTTTTGCATAGGATTGCAGGATTAAGAACTGATTGTTATTGGAATGGAATATTAATGGAATTGAGAAGAAAACCACATATTTGGTTCCTAAACCTGTATTTATTGAGCTAATACAAATGTGGGGCAAAGAGGATATTTGCCAGTGCAGATTTGGTGGGTGATAAGGAAGAGTGCTTAAACTTTCTTAATACTAACCACTTCTCTCCTGCAAATTGTTCTCCCGCCTATCTTCCCCTCAGCTGAACTTACTGCTTCGGAGCCCAGGTGGGTGAAGAAACAATTCAAATCACTGGAAAGGGCATTTGTAGGGGAGAATCAGCAGCTGGAGAACTCCTTCCACTGCTGTTTCCTTTTAAGTTCCACCAGCCCTCATATTTCCCTTGTAAGGAAAACACGGAGTTGGGGACACCATATTTTCATCATGTGGTTCCACCTAAATAAGGAATTCATGATCTAGGCTGAAGTATTTCTATTTTGTTTTGCTGTGGTATTAGGCAGTCTCCTGACATAATATGTTATCCAACCCAAGTTAAACACATTTAAAGTCTAATTGATTTCAATAAAAGCGAAAACCACATTCTTAATTATCTTCTACAAGTTATTATCTTTCATTTGCTTCTGCTAATAATTGTATTTTTTACTCTAGCACAGCCCCTCCCAACCTTGTGCCCTCCAGTTGTTCTGGATTACAACTCTCATCAGCCCTCAGTCCAAAACATCTGGAGGACACTCAATTGGGGAAGGCTGCATGAATCATTATTATTTGTCTGGTTCTCTTTCATTCCCATCTTCATGTATTGGTCTTTAATAACCAGTGTGATATTTTTATTACTCCTTTTTGAAGAGGAGCCCTCACAGCTGGGATTTTGTTAAGTTTGCTTGACAACCATACTACAAGGCTCCCTGATATTTTGTGCTGCCATTAATTTAAAAAAGCAGGTTATGATGCTGTGCAAGATTTCTGCTGTTTGGTGGAATCCAACAAAAGGCAGAAATGGGTTTACTGGATTGAGGCCAAGGTGGCTGGTTTATCCTCTGTCAGCACTTTCATATTAGACAACAAGATCAACATGCCATGCTAAAAATCTGAACTCTAATTTTGGAGAACATTATTGTGAATTTGGAAGCGATTGAAACCTCATATCTGAACATCACTGGATGGATGGCTGCTTTTATGGTGTGAACTATCCCTTCTTTTCACTTTGGGGTTTTTCTTCATAAGCAAATTAAGTGCAGATCTCCAATGCTGTAGGGCTGATTAGAAGTACCGTAATTGTTACGAGCATTTTAATAGAATCCAACCTTCTAAGATTTATGGCAGTCAATAGACAATGTTGAGGGAGACAAATGTTCTTTGAGGTTTTGTCTGTCACTGCTTTCTGTCTTTCTGTCCCAACTTCATAGAAGGATGGACTAGCAAACCTGCCCTCCACTCTCTCTTAACATCTGGCCTTTATATTGAGCACTGGTCTTTGAAGAGGGTGAAAAAGAATTAAATAGCAAAGGCATAAAAACAAACGTTTCTGAGCCCACTTCACAGAATACATCTATATTTTTTGTGTCTTTTTGTTTACTTTGTTCTCACACAGTTCTCTGTAAGGAAATCCAAGTCTGCAAGTTATCCTCATGTTCCAGAAAGCCCAATGACAGATGATTCACTGTGCTTTAATACAGATGTGAGAGCACATCTTAAGAAAATAGCTCCTGTATGCTTGGGGAATGTGTGAAGGGCACTCAAGTAAATTCTGCTTGGATATAGCCACGTTATGCACTACACTGAGTGAGGTGGCAGAATTACAGATTGTACCACCATACCAGTGTTCAACAGCCTGGTCCTTCTAGATGGTTTGGGTTTTATAATTCTCATCAACCTCAGCCAGCACATTGCATGACTGTTGTTTGGAGGGCACAAGATTGGTGAGGGGTGAACCACGCAATGCTAAACCTTTTTCACATTGTGCTAATTAAAGCCTGTTGACTATTAAAGCTCTATGATGGATTTAGGGGTTGTTATTATTTCTGTATAGACCATAGCTTTGTTATATTAAAAAAATCATCATGGTGTGTTTAGAACATAATCAACCACTTCAACCATAATATACCACTTTTTTCGGGGGGGGGGATTTGTAGAACGCTTTTTTTTGGCAAAATCTCAAAAAACATTCTGACAGCTGAATCCTGGCATATGGCAGCTCTAACCAAAAGCAATGCAGTTCAGAATTCAGGCATGGTTAGGATTGTACTGTTGTTAGTCCGCCACCTCATCAGAGCATAAGACAAGACCTGCTGAATTGGTTCAAAAGTTCCTCTAATTTAGTACCCTGTTCCCAACAGTGATCAGTCAGATTCTTCTGGAAAGGGCCTTCACATCCCCCTTAGTTTTTTTGTATTCAGCAGTACAAATGGGGATGTACAAAAAACCAAAGTTCACTGTTTTAATTTGTATGCATTCTCCTCCTAAATTAAATAGTTTTTTTTTAAAAAAATTTAAACATTAATTAGTATGCCAAAAACTCATCTTCCTAAATATACCTATATAATGCTTTGCTATGTTGCATGTTCATGTTTAGGGGAATTATTTTAAATTGACGTCCGCAGATAAAAACAAGACTACTGTTACACTGGTAAATATCCTGGAGGAAATAATATGCAGGAGGATTTTGGAAAGATCTTGGACATTCGGCTACCAGCACCCTGACCATGGACTATGCTGTCTGGGACTGATGGGAATATGACAACATTTGGAGGGCCACAGCACAGCTGACAACATCTGGAGGGCCACAACACTGATCAAAAGTTCCTTTAATTTGGTATCCTGTTCCCAACAGTGATCAGTCCCTGTCTTAAAGGGACCGCTTTTCTCACTTGTGAAATGTTTCTCTGAGCGACAGAGCAATATTGGCACACACTTATCAAATTATGTATATTATTCAGGTGCCTGAATAATTTGACCATGGGTACTATGTGCAATTTTCTGTTCTTCCTCAGGCAATAAGGTGTCTTGAGCCAGCCCTGAACCGTCTGTATTCTCTTTAAGTCATGCACATAAAGGCGATTTCTTTTACAATGCTTCCTCTATGCATATAGATGCCTTTTGATATCCTCTCTTCTTCAGTTTTTCAATACAGGGGTACTATTTGGGTATAAGCCAGGGGTAGGCAAGCTAAGGCCCGGGGGCCGAATCTGGCCCAATCGCCTTCTAAATCTGGCCTGTGAACGGTCTGGGAATCACCGTGTTTTTGCATGAGTAGAATGTGTCCTTTTATTTTAAATGCATCTCTGGGTTATTTGTGGGGCATAGGAATTCGTTCATTCCCCCCCCCCCATATAGTCCGGCCCACCGGCCCATGGTCTGAGGGACGGTGGACCGGCCCACGGCTGAAAAAGGTTGCTGACCCCTGGATAGGCAGTCTTATTTCCTTTGGTTATCTTCAGCTTGCTGTACAAACATTCTATATCTATAGTTATTTTTCTTTATTGACAGTATGCCAACATTGGTTCATTTTTTAAAAAGAAGTGTTCCCTTTCCTTCCTTCCTCAGTTTTATTTTCCTCACATAACTTCATTCAATTTTGCTTTCAGGACCATTAAGCAGAGTGAGGCTGAGGCAGCTCCCTCAGGCAACTGATTTTGCATGTTATGCAAGGGCAGAAAAATTTATATACAGTGGTGCCTCGCAAGACGAAATTAATTCGTTCCACGAGTTTTGTCGTCTTGCGATTTTTTTCGTCTTGCGAAGCACGGTGTCAGGAAAGTTTTGGAAAAGCTTCAAAAATCACCAAAAACCTCAAAAAAGGCTACCACACCGCGTTCTATGAGTTGCTCCTCGAAGTCAAGTCGCAACTGTATTAACGGTGTTAAGAAAAAGGAAACAAACTTGCAAGACGTTTCCGTCTTGCAAAGCAAGCCCATAGGGAAAATCGTCTTGCAAAGCAGCTCAAAAAACAAAAAACCCTTTCATCTAGCGAGTTTTTTTGTCTTGCGAGGCATTCGTCTTGCGAGGTACCACTGTACTTGTTGTATTTATACTCCCAGAGGGGAGGGGTGGAGAGGCACCTATGGGATTATCTGATTTAGGAGCCAAAATAACTAGACCAGCCAAAGTTACAATGCACCTTGACTGGGAATGCTGAAGCGACGTTTGCTGTTCTGCCTTAGGCAGAAAAGTGATTTGGGCCTGCCCTCTCAGAAGGGAAACCATTTCATGTTTACTTGAAGCTAATAAGTAGTCCAAAGAATATTAGTCAATTTTAAGTAAACTTGAAATAAAGGGGGTGGGGTGGGAGAGAGGAAATCAGGTTTACTTGAAGCTAATAAATAATTCAAAGACTATTTATAGGACTATTTATTTATCAACTTCAAGTAAATATTGAAGTGTTTTTCCTTATCCCTGAGAGGGCAGGCCCAAGTCACAGATCAAAGCCTATTTATTTATCAGCTTTGTTCAAGTAAGCTTGAAATATTTTTCCTTATCACCTCTTTTATTCAATTTGCTCCACTCTTTTTTGGTCATAAAACAATAATGTCTATGTTTCCTTAGGCAGCCTATAGATTTCTTACATTATTTTTTAAAGTACTGTGTATTTATTTGTATATGCTCCTCCTCCTCTATACTGTATGAATCTTCTGTGTTGTTGCTATTTTTCTCTGACAGTGCATGTGGAAATTTATTTATTTTTTAATCCCAAAAAGAAACATAAATAGCATAAGAAATGCTATTTTTATTGATCTGTTATTAATGCCTGTTATTTATGCAATACAAATTGAACATATACCGTTAATTCCCCCCCTTATTCTTTCACTGTTTTTTCCACATATTTTAAAGTTGCTAAATGTTCCTTTTCTTCATAGTTGATGGTTGGTTGAGATTCCTGCATTGCAGTGAGGTGGTCTAGATGATTGTTGGGGTCCCTTCTAGAAATGGGAAGTCCTGGGGAAAAACCCAGAAAAATTGGGGGGGGGGGACCCAGTCCCCCCCAAGCCATTTTTTTTCTGTTTAGAAAAAAGCTGGAAAAACCCTGGTGTCTCTCTCCACCCCCCATTTTTCCAATTCCCCCCAGGCCTTAGATATTCAGTGTTTTCATCTCAATTTAAGTTTCCTCTCTTTTTCTATTTCGCTATGGATTTCTGCCTGACGTATTGCTTTGCTGCCCTATCCTATTCCTCATCACGACAGACACTTTATATTTAAAGAACATTCAAGCAGACATTTAAAGCACACGACATATTCCAAAGAATCCTGGGAACTGTAGTTTATGAAAAATACCTGGAATTGTAGGTCTGTGAGGGGGAAACTGCACTGCAGAGTTATTGGAAAGTACCCATTGCTAGCAGATGTGTTGATTAACCTGTATAGAGTAAGCAAGAAAACTTGCTTAATCAACACAGCCTGCAGAGCCCAGGTATTTTTGGGACAGAGTTTGAATTAACTTGGTAAAGAAATCATATCTATTTTAGCACAGGCTACCTAAAAGTGGAGATATTAAGATGAGATTTGCTGCAGTGACAGAATGTATTTAATTTTTAAAAAATAAAAGAATGAAAGAGGAGTGCATTTTTTCACAATGGGAAGTAAATGTAGTTTGTGATGTAGTGACGGGCACCAATTATGATGGTTTAAAAAGGGCTGGATTCATGAAGGATAGCTCAGTTGGTTAGAGTGTGGTGCTGATAACACCAAGGCTGCAAGACTGATCTCTGTAAGGGACAGCTGCATATTCCTCCACTGCAGGGGACAGGATCAGGGATGTCCAACCAGTAGATTGTGATCTACTGGTAGATCCCCAGCTGATCCTGGTAGATCATGGGATCCTTAAAAAGGTAAAGATACCTCTGACCGTTAAGTCCAGTTGCGGACGACTCTGGGGTTGTGGCGCTCATCTCACTTTACTGGCCTTGGGAGCCGGCGTTTGTCCGCAGATAGCTTCCGGGTCATGTGGCCAGCATGACTAAGCCGCTTCTGGCGAACCAGAGCAGAGCAAAGAAACACTGTTTACCTTCCTGCCGGAGTGGTACCTATTTATATACTTGCACCTTGACATACTTTCGAACTGCTAGGTGGGCAAGAGCTAGGACTGAGCAACGGGAGCTCACCCCGTCGCGGGGATTCGAACTGCCGACCTTCTGACTGGCATGTCCTAGGCTCTGTGGTTTAACCCACAGCGCCACCTGCGTCCCCACATCATAGTAGCAAAGTAAAAAAAGAATATTTGTGCATGTGAGAAGTGCTTGTGGAAAAAACTAAAAAACTGTGCAATCCTCCCCCAAAAAAGCTTCCCTCCTAAAAAAAGCTCAAAAATTCTGGGCAGTCCACCCCACGCATGCTCCTCTTCCCTCCAATGACAATGGCTAGATCACTGCCAGTTGTTGTTTTTTATACTGGGAGTAGATCACATTCTCTTGGGAGTTGGATATGCCTGGACTAGATGATCCTCAGGGTTCCTTCCAACTCTATGATTTCTTTATGGGTAAAGTCATTAATGGCTACTAGGCGCAATAGCCTTTTGTTACCTTTTGTTACAGAAGCAGTGCACCTCTGACAACCAGTTGCTGCGGACAACAGCAGGAGAGGTCTATTACCTTTGTATCTTGCTTGTAGGATTCCCATAGGCATATGGTTAGCCACTGTGGTAAATAGGATGGGCTGGATTTGTGGCATGTTGTGTTGATATCATACTATTCAGTAGGTGTCTGTGGAACTAAGTGCGGCCATGCTCCCCGCTTCAAAGGAGATGCAGTGGTTATAATAATTTGGGTAAGGGCCACTCTTTTCTAGGACCTTGGGTTGGCAGTTTCAACAGGCTTTTATCTTCCACCCTTGACAGAGAGCTAACTATAAAAGACTGAGCAGTAGCTTGTCTCCATCTGCCCTATACTATTTAAAAATCTTCTTTATTGCTACATGACTGACTTTCTGGAATGTGCCTTTTGTAGCTAGTCAGTGGCCCATGTTTCTCGTTCAAACTTGTAATGTGCAATATAATACCACTTCTGAAGAGAGATATAATTCCTTCTTGACATGAAATCTGCTTCTTTTCACCTCTCTTGTAAATACCCTTTCAGGCCGTCAGGCTGCATCTTCTTTCTTTCCATTCCTTGCCATACTTGCTAGGGCAGTGGCTGTCTTGTTTATGACAGCATTTACCTCATGAAATATATCCCATAATTCATGCAGTTTAGGAGGGAGTAAAAGCCAGCCAGCCAGCCAGCTTCAAAAGTTCTTGGCTTCCTTTGCAATGCACATAAGACAAAGAGGCCTAGAAGACACACTTATGGGTCTAATAAGACACAGAGTCCCCGTGGCATCCCTGGTTTTTGATTTAGCAGTTTGGGTTTCCCATACGGCAGTAGCAGACTGTCTGAAATAGTCGGCAGTGACAGAAGGCACAAAAATCGCAGCAGGGACGAGATGGTGGCTTGCAGCTTGACCAAGTAGGCACACAGTTGGGTGGTGGTGGTGGTCTTGGTTGGGGAGGCTTTTTTTGCTGTGCCTTTTTCTGAGGAGGGGAAAAAAGGATGAAAAGCTTAATAAATCTTGGCTACAATAAAGTATAATAAGAGTTCCAACAGTGTAAGGTTGCCATAGTTCAGGACACCCCAAAAGTTGTTGAGTTTTTTAAAGGAAAGCCTGCACAGTTTTTCTATTGGCTTGCCTAAGATCCAAGACAAAGCACCACATTCCCCCTGGACATCAGTTCCACCTCTGAAATCCTGTTAATGTCTGGGAAGATCCAGATGTATGGCAGCCCTGCAACAGTGAGGATTTGTTGCTCTTAAAAAATCTACTTAAAATAAAACCCCAGAGAAGGGCCATAGATCACTAGTAGAGTGTATGCTTTCCTTGCAGAAGGTATTGGGTTCAATCCCAGGCATCTCCAGTAAGGGTGAACTGAAACCCTCAAGAGTTATGGCTTGTCAGGGTTGACAATACTAGGTTGGATGAACCAATGGTCTAACTCAGTATAAGGCAGATTTCACTGTTTCTACTGGTCTGTGAAGCTGGTAAATGTAGAATATCAGCATTGTTGAATAATAAAGAAGCTTTAAAAAAACATTATTGAAGGTCAGGAAGAAAGTCTGTGATCCATTTTTAAATCCAATTTTTTGCATACCTGTCAATTATCATAGTTTTACTATGGATATGTGTAGTTCTCTGGAAATAAGCTTAATTTCCTATCTAGTTGATCTGCTGAACGCAACCCTATAATTTTTCTTTTAGCATGTCTGGCATTCACAGATAATCTCATGGTTCAATTGATCCGTCTGTATAGATTCTGATTTAGTTCTCTACTAGCAGTCAAACCTAATAGCAAACTTGTAATTAGTGCCAACCCTGCCCCCCCCCAACTGTGGGATATAAAGCTGTCAGTCAAGTCCAACATTCCGAGAAGACTAACTGCCTCTATGTGGCAGGCAGTTTTGTCAGTTGGTTGGTTGCTGCTAGGAGTTTTAACTGGTAACTGCTCGGATGCAGTGTTCTCATGATTCACTACTATCTAGTATATAGTTTATCTGTCATGTAACCTAAGCCTGCCTTCAGGAACAACTGTGTAAACCTGAATGAATCTGAAAGTAAAGTAGTTTATGTTAATATGATTCAGATTCATGTGCGTTTTCTTTAAGAGGAACAGAAAGGGATTATCAACCAGGAAGGTATAATTATTGATAGGACTCAAACGAGTTAGCAACCCTCTTGTTGCTGCATAAACTCAAACAGAGGATCGTTTAAACTCTGCTAAATTATATAAACGTCCCCACACGAAGCATATCCAGTATACAGGCAACCCCTGATTTACACTAGGGTTATGTTCCAGATTATCACGCACTTGCATGAAATCATGTGCAATTGAAACACTTCACATATGGCACATGTGGCCACCATCTTATTGAAGCTAAGTAGTTCTGGCCAGAGTGGCAACTGCTTGGGAATTACAGTTATGCTGCCTTGGCTTCCACGAAGGATATTGTGTGTCTGTGTATGTATGAACTTTGGACTAAACTAGATGTGAGATACCTTGCTTTTTTCTTAACTGATTTTAGAGTGTGAAGACACAGAAAGGTGAGTTATATATATAAGTACAGAGATACTGTACTTGTTAATATAAGCTGGTAACATAGATATCCCCGTCAGCAACAGAAATGTAAAAGTGAGAAGTCCTATAACCTGTTACTGACAACTTGAACTATTTTGACCTTGCTGACTTTTCAAGATGGATCACTCACCTTCATAGATTTCCTTTTCTCAGCCTCATTCCTGCTGAGCTTCAGGGACGTTTTGGTTAAATCTTTAGAGGGGAAAAAACATTTTATTAAAGGTGCTACAATGCATGAATGTGTAACATGAAAGTAGATACTTTGAGAGACATGGATTTTCTCACATTGCTTGTGTCTGTCCCCTTATTCCAAGTAATGTGGCAAATTACAATATGTAACATGATGACATCACCCTCTGTGTCACCTCACATTTTGCTTACTTCAGGGGTAGGTGATGTAGTACCTTCCAGATGCTACTACAACACCATGTTTCATCCCCGTGAGTCCAAATACAGACCGGGACGGAGTATTGACTGATGCCCCAAATAACTCAGTTGCAAGGATTCCAAAGAAATATGCATAAAATGGCAAAGTGATCAGTTCAAGTGCTTTATATCAAGAAGGTTACATACAGCAATGCAATGCAGGATTCCTTGCTGCTATACCTCAGGACGGACACTGAAACAGCAAGCACCATGGCTTTGTTTGTGACAGGCCAATTGTATATGGGCTACTTATATAAAAAGGCAGCTACGTAAGCTGGCCCCAATTAACAACCCCTGGCTTAGAGGTCCGTTCCCCAGTCCCATCCATCTCTCAGATAAGGGAGTGGCTGAAAGGCAGCCAGCTTGAGACTTTAAAGCTTCAAAGCAAGCAGATAAACATGTATGAGTTTATTTTTGCAGTAAATACCAATTAGTCCTGGGGTTATCTTGACTACCAAGATAGTGTTTACAGGCCTTCCGGGACATTTGCACAATTTGGTTCTATACCCTGCCACCTCACCATCCCTGATCATTGGTCACATTGACAGGGCCTGCTGAGTACATTTGGAGGGGGGGGTACTGTATTGCCTTTTATATGCCATACATCATGAGATGTCAATTGTAGGGTCAGAAGAACTATACATACAAAAATATACTTATGAAGAATGGGGCGGGGGGGGGGTAAAGGGATGGGGAGTGATGGCAACTCTATGCTTCTCATATATCTGAGCACTAAAAAACGTTCTGTGTAACCCTTACCGAATTATATATAATCTAGTGCAACCACCTTGTTCCATATGTTCATTTGATTTTGAGCATGCCAGGTTTGCTTGAGCTTTTGAGCATTCAGCTTATCACCATTGCCTATAACTTTCAGCACTTGGGGACATAGCTTCTGCAACTCTCCTCCTATTTCTCCAACAGTTCTCTAACCCACCTCCTTTCTTCACCTCTTGCAGGTGAAAATAATCTCCTTAATAGGCTGGGTGGAAGTATGACATTGAAGAATTGGGTAGGTTTGGTTGTAATGAGAAGCCATGGTTTCCTGCTGTGTCAGGTGTGGGGAATCATGGGTCCTCCAGATGTTGCTTAACTACAGCTTCCATAATCCCTGGCTATTGGCCATGCTTGCTGCACAGATGCTCTTACAAAAATATAGTACTGCTAAAAATCATTGTAATTCAAATCAAACCTTTATACACCACCTGGATATAAAGCCATAACTGACCCTCTGCAGACAGACAGATGTGATCCATGTGACGCTGTCAAAATCCTATGTGGGCTGGGAGTAGAAAGTGCATTGGGGCAGACAGGAAGGAATGTCTCTGCCTATGTTGTACCACTGAAATCACTGTTGCCCTACCACTTTCCAGATCAAAAATAACTCCACCCAGGAGAAAAAATGGCTGTGGGGAAGTACCCTTCTCACTCAGCTGTACATTAAATTACTTCCCTCCTTCTGCTTTATAGCAATTTAGCACAACCTATGTCAGATCATGTTTCATCTAGTTCCTCTCTTGGAAATCTCACATAACATAATAGATAATATGCCTTTTGTGTTTTAAATACACACTGAAAAGCCTTATGGTACTTGTTCATCACTTCGCTACTGAAGGATGTAATTGAAAAGGCCTACAAAAAGAGAGGTCACACCTTCTATCAGCGCTGACTTCCAGCACCTCTGCTGACATTTACTTTTGTCTTGCAGCCTTTCATCTTCCTGAATGCATCCATCGCTGCTGCTTCTAGGTCCTCAATTCCATCCTGATTTGCTTCATGTGCTCTTTGTAACTGATGATTACTCAAGAGTATAATGATCTCCATGTAATCCTGATGACAGTAAATCTATACTGATAGAAAGTGTGAAGCATCTTTTTACAGGCCTTTTCAATTACAGCCATTTCTCATTTGTCTATATTTGTTTCTAATATAAGCAACCTCGCTTACATGCTCCCTTGCCCTTGCAGGGATTTATTTACACATACATCAATGTACATAGCAGACACATGCAAGGGTACTAGACATGTACCTTGTCTCTTTTCCTCTCTCAGTACCTTACAGTCTAGAGTTTGGAAGTAGGTCTGAGTCACACAGTTATATTGTTCCTTTTTTGATTTGTTAGAAAATCCAAGGTTGCAAAACAAAGAATTTCTCTCTGCCACTCCTAAGAAGAGCCTGCTGGATCAGGTCCATCTAGTTCTGCATCCTGTTGTCACAATGAACAGCTAGATGCCTCTGGGAAGCCCAAACATAGGAACTGAGTGCAAGAGCACTCTCCACTACTGTGGTTTCAAGAAACTCCTATTCAAAAACACCCTGCTTCTGGCTTATCCATTGTGGCCAGTAGCTAGGAGCCATTCTTCATGAATTTGTCTAGCCCCCTTTTAGAACCACTGAAGTTAGTAGTCATCCCTGCCTCCTGTGGGAGTGAATTCTATTGTTTAACTATGTATAAAGTAGTACTTTCTTTTGTCTGTCCTGAATCTTCAAACCTGACTCTGCATTGGATGTTCCTGAGTTCTAGTGTTATGAGAGGAGAAATTTTTCCCTCGATCTACTTTCTTCAAGTCATGCATAGTTTTTCTCTCCCTCCTTTCTCCCCTTCATCCTCTCTCTCTCTCTCTCTCTCACTCTCATATACACACAAGCACATGTCCTATTCTGCCATCATCCATTCATTCTCGCATGTGCAGGTCCACTGGGTAGAGAAGCTGAAAGTATCATTGGAGGTTTGGGCAGTTGTTGCTATCCTTCCCATCATTGCAGCTGAAAAGCTAGCTAGAATGGATCTTGGAAAGCAGTTGTTTCCTCAGTACTGAGCAAGGAAGAAAAGTGAGCTGCTTGTTTGTTCTGATAATACTGTGGTGTTCCTCCACAGATGGCTTGCTTTTCTTCTGTGCCGGATACATAGAAATGATCTATTGCTCCTTGGCAGCTCACTTTGGGAAGGAAAGAACCAAAGAGGAGGCTAAGCAGGGCATGTTCTATGGCCTGGTGGTTCTGGACCCATTCCGAGACATCTAATTTTAGCAACTGCCTGTATATCTTCATTTTTCCAAAGTGGACTTTGTTGCCATTACAGATGGATTGTGATAACACGTCTTCTACCAAACCTCATGCAAGAGATAACTGAGATCCAGTTGACTTTGTCAGAGGAAGTAGAACACAACTCTGCTCCATTCTGGTAGTAGTGAACCTGACTTCAGCAGTCAAGGTAATTATTGAGATTTATTTTACATTACTTTTATACTGCACCCTTCAGTTATATTCTATGATCTATGATGATGGTTTACAAAACTACTTTGGGTGGGATTCACCTAAGGAGCCACATCTGCAGAAACCCTTGCAAGGGCTTCCACTTGCACAATGGAGCTTTCCCTCATCTTCTCCCCTTGTGTCCCTGAAATTACCTTGTGTGTGAGAGAGAAAGCCTCCAGAACAGCACATGGGAAGGAGGGGGAATCATTCCATCTGGCGAACTGAAATGCTTCTGCAGACAGAATGTTCAGAATAGTGCTACATGGAATTCCAACCGATATAGCTGGTGTTCTCATTCAAGAGCATTATAAAGGAAAGCGAATTCCACTATTGTCTTTTGCAATGTTCTGTGATTTATTCCCAAGCATTTAGAAGTCATGACAATCCTTAACTTGGGTAGGCTGTATTCTGAAATGATAGCAGATTCAGGTCAATTATGAAAGCCATATTTTGCTTAGATGTTGAGCTTTCCCAATATCAAATTTACTTTACTCTCAATTTAGTTCAATTAGCTATTTGTGAACAGATGGCTAATGTAAATGTGTTTCTATTAATCCCAGAATGCCTATGAAGAGCCTTTATAAAATTAGCCTTGAAGTTTTGATTGACTCATCTGGTAACTCTGTGATGTGGTGGAGTTCATATGGGTTCAGTTTGAGTAGTCCTGGAAAGCTACCCCATAGCTTTATGCTTTTTTTAAAGGATGACAGAGGCATTGATAGGATTGCGATGATTTGAGCTAAAGTGCAAAGATAGCTAAGGGATTTACATGGATTCAGTCACTCAGTATCTAATAGGAGTATAGGCTTTTGTTTTTGAAAACGTAAAATTAATCAGCTGAATTTGAGAGGTGTTCCTTTCCACTCCTACTTGCCTGAAATGACGGTATTAGTTTATTTTAAAAATAAATAAATAATGGGAGGGCTCAGTTCCAGATTAGGTCCAGGTTGATCAAGGCTGGGCTACAGAGTACCAGAAGAGAGGCAGAGGTAAAAGAGACGCAATGAGTTCTTCTTTCAGAAGTTGCATGCCTCCCAGTTCTGTTTTTAAGATTCCAAACAGAAGACTTTACTGACCTACTATTGAGATAGGTGGGAGATCCGGAAACTTGATTTTGTTATTATTTACCGTACTGTTGACGGCATTCTGCTTTTCCTCAAATACCATGTAAGAGTAGCTGGTTATGAGCAAAGTGCAGCAGAGAAGGAAGCCAAGGAGGAAGTTCCTATATTCCATTCTGGTGAGAGAGAGAAAGAAAATAACACCGTATTAATTTTTTGTATCAGTCACATATACCTGAGGGAAAAGAGGGTAGTGCATATAATGTCAAAGTATACAAATATTTTTGCAGCGTTTCGTTCTGTCCTTCCAACTAGTCACCTTTGCTAGAATGGAGAGAATGTAAGACCTTAAGCACATAAACCCTCTAGAAAGCCCTGGATTCACTTCTGGATGAGTTTTTTAGAAGATAAAAAGGCATCAAAAAGGATGCCAACTTTTTGTTGTTGCTGCTTTGCTCTGTTTGCAATAACCTCAGTTACTCACATCAGTATGGGGTCAAAGGAAGCAAAGGCTGTTGGGTTAAAGAGGCAAAATTATTACACTCGGGCAAAAATAGCAATCTCACTTTCATTTACTGATTAACCTTGCATCATCATCATCATCATCATCATCATCATCATCATATTTTTTTATTTATATCCTGCCCTCCCCAGCCGAAGCCAGGCTCAGAGCGGCTAACAACAGTAAAATAATACAGCATTCTAAAAGCAATTCATTATAAAATCAGTTCAAATCAAATTAATGGGCTAGAGTTCTGCAAAGTAGCCAGAATATTATCACCACTGCCACAAGATAGGAAACACCTTTAAAATTTTGTTTCTATAACAAGATCTGTTTAACTATATTTTTGACTGGCTCCAGGAAGAAAATACATGCAATGTAATTGAAATAACTATGATTTGGCTTCTACAATTTGAAAAAAATCTGGCATACCAGAACAGGGAATGTAAACTGTAAACTGTTGTCAATGTGCAAATAATTAAAATAGAATTAAAAAGGGCTCCTTTTATATCCCTATGCCCTGTTCCTGCTATGTTGCATTCTTGCAATTTCTCTTTGTTACTGTAAAGTAAATATTTGTCACTGCCTTTTGCTGAAACAATTGAAGTTATTGTTGAAGCATTGTGAAGACATACATAAGAGAAAATACGAAGCACCTGATTGCTTGCATAAGGCAAGAGGAAAGTAAAGTATCAGCTTTCTTTAATCCATGAACAAACAATTAAACCCAAGTGAACACTATCAAATCAACTGAAAAAATCCAGTGGTGATCAAATTTAAGCAGCCATTTCCAAGTCAAACAGTTCCAAGTTTATCCATTCTTAAATATCAACTTAGTCCCATAAAAACTGCTGAACACATTTAAACTCAGTCATATTAACAATGACAACAACAATTTATTATTTGTACCCCACCCATCTAACTGGGTTGCACTGGCCACTCTGGGTGGCTTCCAGCATATATAAAAACATTAAACCTTAAAAAGCTTCCCTATACAGGGCCACACTAAGAAGCTGTTTTTAAATATCCCCAGAGTTAGGGGTGAGAGCTATGTATATAAATAAATAAATGGAGAGATCCAATATTTTATTGTAGCTGAGATTTGACACATCTCCTTAAAACCATAATGGAGCTCCCCACCCTGAAAAAACCCAGAGCCAAATGAAGATAGGTTGTGGGTGCTCAGTGCACACTGGATGCTTTTGGACTGTTGCAGGAGGGTGGGGAGATAAATATTTGGGGAGAAATGATGGAACGGAGGGGCCGAATCACTCTACATAGTTACATTTTATTTCAGTGCCCCACTTCTTGTTTTCTGTTTTTAAATTGAACTTGTACACTGTCTTGAAATCCAGTATAGTAAAAAGGTGAGTGAGACTATTTAGAAACAATGAACACGTTCAAACCAAACACAAACCAACACTTGTTGCTTTGTGGAATATCTCCATAATATTTTGCACAAAACATGTTAACCACAATCCCACACATAGTCACGTATGCTTAGGTTCAATGAAATCAGTTTCATGCTGGTTTGTATCACCCATCACAACAAGTTATGGCCTGCTTTAATTATGCAAATTGTTTTATTACCCAATTGATTAGGGGGGGAAATGACTCTCAGGGTCCTTTCCCACTCTACAGTTCTATGGTTTTGACTGCTATCAATAAACAATAACACAGAAATATTTGTTTTCAGACTTTTAAATAATTTTTATATGCCCGTCTACCTTTGGGAATGTTACATATTGAGAACACATTCAAACCAATTCTCACCACATAATCCCAGAGAAGACAAGGTGCAAAGACTTATTAATGAATGTTAAAACCATCCCACATTGAATATGTACTATAAGATTCATGTTATTTAAGAAATAGGCCTTAAAACCCCCCAACTTAAGCTC
Organism: Podarcis liolepis; assembly: GCF_965112155.1. Classification (NCBI taxonomy): domain Eukaryota; kingdom Metazoa; phylum Chordata; class Lepidosauria; order Squamata; family Lacertidae; genus Podarcis; species Podarcis liolepis. The sequence goes on from NC_139559.1 coordinate 28,923,901, forward strand.
GAAACACCACTCATATACATATATTTTTGCTTCATTCTTTTTCCATCTAGCCCTTTATGCAGTTCCTAAACTCAGAACTAATCCTATCTGTTACAGTTAGTCTGCATTGATTGATCACAGTCCATCACAGTTATGAGTGCAGAAGCTCACTGGAGTCAAAGGGCTTCGGTTCTGTGATGCACTATGGCTATCAGTGTGCTCTAGATATGACGCGCATAATTCGTTAAGTATAATAAATTCCCTTCTGTTTTGCAAGTGCATCAGAATCCATTCGTTTCAGGAAAACCAGACGTATATCAATTATTCATATTATTCAGTGCCTCCAGATGGCCTTGATCTCTCAATACAAATTATTTCATAGTTACCTTCTCTGGAGCAGCTCTCTAGGACTTCTCTGTCCTCTCCTTTCAGTTCATTTGTAAAGAGCAATGAGTCTGTTCATTGGCATTAAATATTAGTTTTTAAACTTGTTGACAGGGGGAAAAAGACGACCACAGAGCAAAGCTCTATCAGTAGGGAAATGCACAGTGAAAGTCTGTGATCACGCCTTCTTACCAATAATATATTTCAACTCTAGGGCATTTTTCCATTCTGGAAAATTCACTGGCACAATGCCACATCTTAATATGGAACATAGCCTGGGCCAGCTGATTGCTCCTGTTAAGACATTGTCCGGGTTAATAAAACTACACTAGCTGAACTAATTTAACAGAACATATTTAAATTTTTGCAAATATTGAATTTAGGCTCACATAAACCAGCTGAGCTCTTGTTGAAATCAATTTAGCTCAAACCATCTGTAGCAAAACCAATGGATTTACAGTATTTTTCATGTATAACACTCCCCCCCCCCCAATGTATAAGACACCCCCTATTTTGGGGAACTCCAGATTAAGAAAATGGGGGGAGATTGTGTCCATGTATAAAATGACCCACAATTTTGAACATAATTTTTTTTAATTATAAAACCTCATCTTATACACTGAAAAGTACAGTAAGTGCTATGTAAACTGGTTTAAAGCAGAATGACCAGATACTAAGTTTGCACTTCCGCTGCTGCTAAAATGTAGAGATTTATGGGTTAGGAGTGAAACTGAATCTGAGTAAGTAGTGCTAAGTTACACATCACACTGAAACATTAGTACCCGATGCTTGTCCTGGAAAGGGTATTTGGTAGACAATTCCAGATACTTCGTTTGCTCTTCTCAGCCATGGCAAGGATGCTCACACATGTCCTAAGTTGTTGTGGTGGGCATTTTGCCAGGCTGGCACAAAGAGGGGAAATACACTAATTGAAGAGGGCATCTCAATGCACACTCCTTAATCATCTCTAGGATGACCTGTAGAATGCTTTACGGCTCAGCCACACTTCTGCTTATCCCATGCCTAGGGTCTGGGTAGTTTAGCGCTTGTCACATGCTTTCTAGACACAAGTCTGAGTGGTTTTCTGTTTGCTCTACCGCTTTCTCCAGGAAAAACCCACTCTTTAGCACCGAATTGGAGCAAACGTCAATCCACAGAGAAACTGATGTTTGCTCCAATTCCATGGTAAAGATCAGAGTTTCCCAAGGGAAACTGTCAGGATAAGCAGAAGTCTGTCAAAAAAAGAAAGAATGAGCTGAGATGCAGAAGTTTCCATGTGCAGTCTCTGTGTGAAAAACTCATGACAGAATGTAATCTTTGTGGCATGTGGCTTGTCTTGGCCTTTTTAGGACTATTGTGAAGGTTTTCAAAAGGAGTTATTTATTAAAAGGAGCTATAGTTATGAAAAATATTAGTCCGCATAGCATTTATGAAAGGAGTAACCTCAGGTAGTCTTAAAGGAATTCTACTTTGTTCTATCGTGAAAAGATAGCCAACCTAATCGGTACTGATGGCAAGAAGATAAATTTCTTGTGCAAGCAACCGGACAAACTTCGTGTGTGTTTGTTTGTCTGTCTGTCTGTCTGTCTGTCTGTCTGTCTGTATGTGGTGTGTGTGTGCACAGTACCTTGTGTATGTAGCACTAAGAAGGAAACTTTAAGCTAGAAAGTAAATAATGATTCTGAAGACTGAGTTCTTGCAGTTACCAGTATTGCTCCAAGAGCATGTTATCTCCTTTGTTGATTGAGAAACTAATTCTTCTATAACAGCTATCTGAATGTTTGCCAGCTAGCCCATCTTCACTTTGCATTAGGATTGCCATATTTCAAAGAGTGAAAATCTGGACACAAAAGTTTTCGATGAACGAATCCTGGCTATGTCCAGGAAATTCCGGACGTACGGCAGCCCTACGCTGCCTATTTGTAAAAATATAACATTTCCAAAAAAACCCCTGTGTGTCTAGATTTATTTTGGCGGGTTTATATTTTATCCTCACAAACACCCTGTAAAAAGCTATAATTTATATCATTTGCATATATCATTTGCATTCTTCCCGTTAAGCAATGTGTTCTGGGCAGTTAATGATAAACTGAAGCTGAAATAAACCCTGAAATTTACTACTAACTGGGGTCATGGGAAGCTGAGACCACTAGTATTAACCCTACAACTGGGATCATGCTTGGAGTTTGGGGCATGAGGAGAGTAGGTTACTATCTAGCATACCCCAAACAATGTTTCGGTCAGCAATTTATAAAAAGGTTTATTCTGCTTTATGCCAGTCCCCCCAATTCACTGCTCATGCATAATACAGTTCATGTTCTTTCGAACAAGAACATGCAACCAGCTTTTTGTTTGTTTGTTGTTTACAACAATTTGGGCCTCGTTTAGAGATGCTTTAGGAAATCGATCTTTGTGAATTTCAATACAAATTGACCTGATCTGAACCACCAAGACTAATGTCCAGATAGGAACTTACAGTGCAATCCTCACCATGCCTACTCAGAAAGAAGTTCTATTGAATTCAATGATGCCTACGTACAGGAAAGTGGTGTTCGGTCTAAGCTATCCACTGGCTTTTAGTTTTGATGCCAAAAGTATCAAAATATGTTTAAAGCATGTATTTTGAGAGAAAATATATTTAGAAATGCATATTTAAATACTTAAATGAAAATTGTCATTATTTGGCAGATTAATGTGGAAACAGGTTGGGTGCAAATTAATAGACTATTTCGTTTTATTTGGGGTGATTTCATTGGGAAATTAATTGGCTTTCCTTCTATGAAATTACATAAATTCTATTAATTTCTAAATGAACCATTGTTTAGTAGGATTAGCCCCTATCACTACGGTATTAATCTTTATTATAAAATACCAGTATTAAAATTTAGTCTTCAGTCCTCGAACTGTACCTGGAAGGAAACTAGATGCCAGTTAGCTGATACAGAAAAATATAATACTGTGGCTTTAGGCTTCATAAGTGTATATCATAGTGGCAAAATTCAAGGACTGAAGGATACAAGTCATGGAGCAAGATGCTCTCCATACCAGATGGCACATTGACATTGATAATAATAATAAGCAAACAACTTTTTAAAATGACACATCTGGCAATGATTGTCTGAATTGCACTAACGTCACACAGGGTGAGCCAAGTCAGCGTTATCAAGTTGTGTGAAAATTCATAAACAAAAACAAGTTGCTGAAAACCTAGATGTTGTAAACAGCTTGCATAAAGTTCTGTCCAGTATGAAGGATCCAAGAGGATAGGTAGTTCAGTTCCCAGTGATACTTGACGTGACAATTGAAACGCTAGGGCTCAGCCTGTTTATGAGTCTTACAAACAAACAAACAAACAAACAAACAAACAAACTCCAGTATACCAGAATGTGGAGGATGCAGAGAACATTCTGGGAAACAATAGGGTTGGTGCCATCTTATGCCATTAAAAGGTAAAGGGACCCCTGACCATTAGGTCCAGTCGTGGCCAACTCTGGGGTAGCGGCACTCATCTCGCTTTATTGGCCGAGGGAGCCGGCGTACAGCTTCCGGGTCATGTGGCCAGCATGACTAAGCCGCTTCTAGCAAACCAGAGCAACACACGGAAACACCATTTACCTTCCCGCAGGAGCGGTACCTGTTTATCTACTTGCACTTTGATGTGCTTTCAAACTGCTAGGTTGGCAGGAGCGGGGACTGAGCAACGGGAGCTCACCCCATCGCAGGGATTCGAACCGCCGACCTTCTGATCGGCAAGTCCTAGGCTCTGTGGTTTAACCCACAGCGCCACCCACGTCCCACGTCTTATGCCATTACCACACATATATTAATCTTGGGGGGGGGAGGACGTGGGAAGATTTCAGTGGCTTGAATGCAACGCATAGTTGTCTAAATCACACAGTAACAGTCTATCTAAATTGTTAGTAGCAAGATAGATTTCTTCCTTCATTCTCTGTGGATTATTTATCATGTTTATATACTCTTACTTCCAAGGCAGTTTATAATTTAAATTACTAACACAATGAATGATGCAAAATATTCTCAGGCTGATTTCAGGAGCTGATGACACTTGCTCCCTAGCTTCTGCTTTCCCTCAGGGCAGCCAGATCTTAAGTTACCCAAAGAAGGTGAGGGTGGATTCCCAAGCAGTTCTTTCAGGATACTTCTTTCAAGGGCTGATGGTTATTTGCTTCCTGCCTGGGCTTCTGCTCTTTTGGCTTTGCTCAAGGCACACAGAGGTCTTTCTGCTTTTGGAAGTGGTGGATAATACAGCCCCAGTAGTGTCAGCTTGCTTTGGTTTTATTTTCTTCATCTTCATTAATAGATTTATTCGGTATCATATGTGGATTATTGCCTAAGCTATGGATGTCTAACAGAAACCTAGAGTGTGAATATATTAGATATTATTTGAATTCATTGTACAGTGGTACCTTGGTTCTCAAACTTAATCTTTTCCAGAAGTTTGTTCCAAAACCAAAGCATTCCAAAACCAAGGCACACTTTCCCATAGAAAGTAATGCAAAACGGATTAACCCATTCCATACTTAAATACACACTGAAAAGCCTTATGGTACTTGTTCATCCAAACAACCCCTAAAACAGCAATTTAATATTAATTTTACTATCTAACAAGACCATAGATCCATAAAATGAAAGCAATAATAAACGTACTGTACGATAAAATAAATAAGACAGTGTTGTAGATGATAAAAATTAACATTATTATTTTTTTCTTACCTGCACTGACGATAGTCATTGTTTGGATGTGAGGCTTATCCATTTCCACAGTCACACAATCAGTAGCTGAACTGGGTTCCACACAGTCACAAAAACAAATTAACCAAAAAAGCCTCAAAAACAAAAATGCAAAATAAATAGCAAAAACAAAAGCACCAAACTTAATCTGTTCCGGAAGTTTGAAAACTAAGGCACAGCTTCTGATTGGTGCAGGCACCCTGGATACAATAGCCAACAGCTGCACCAGACATTTGGCTTCTGAAAAACACTTATTTCCGGGTCTTCGGTGTTTGAGAACTAATGTGTTTGAGTACCAAGGCATTTGAGAACCAAGGTACCACTATAATAATAAAAATAATGCAACTGCTTTAGCCTAGTGTATGCTTATCAGAGGAGCAGAGCAATTCTAACCTCTGTCAAAGTCCAGTTGAGGGAAGCTACCACATATAAAGAGGCTATATCAACCAAAGGCAGCATGAGATGATGTCACTGGTGTTAAGAGACCAATAGATCTGGACCAGTCTCATCTTGAACTGGGCTGGGGAAAGACACGAAGATCTGCCTGCCTTGCTGCTCATGCTGAGTCCAAAGCTATGGGTTTGGGGGCCTCCCTAGAAATCTTATAGGGAAGCAAGATCTGTTGAAGTGTTAATGCTGTGAACTCTTCCATCTAATGCATATATATCTAATGCTTGCATAAAGTAAAGGTAAAGGTACCCCTGCCCGAACGGGCCAGTCTTGACAGACTCTGGGGTTTGTGCGCCCATCTCACATCTATAGGCCGGGGGCCAGCGCTGTCCGGAGACACTTCCGGGTCACGTGGCCAGCGTGACAAAGCTGCATCTGGCGAGCCAGCGCAGCACACAGAACGCCGTTTACCTTCCCGCTGGTAAGCGGTACCTATTTATCTACTTGCACCCGGGGGTGCTTTCGAACTGCTAGGTTGGCAGGCGCTGGGACCGAGCAGCGGGAGCGCACCCCGCCGCGGGGATTCGAACCGCCGACCTGACGATCGGCAAGCCCTAGGCGCTGAGGCTTTTACCCACAGCGCCATATAGGTGTGTAAATAAAACTATATATCACAAAGACACCACTGTCTCCAGTAACCTTCATTCAAAGGAAATCAAGCCCAAGATATATGCTGACAGCCCTGAAATCTTTCATCATTTGGAAATTGTGGTGCAGGTAACAATATAAATAAATAGGAATGCAAGATACATATTGTTAATTCATTCATTCATTCATTCATTCATTAAATTTATTAGTTACTCTTTTTTTTACTCAACTCAGAGTGACTAACAGAACAACAGTATACACATATAAAATGGAACAACTCTAGGGTGTTTTCATATTTATCTTGGAGTTTTTAAGCACTGGCTTGCATAAATTTCTTTTGTAGTAGAAGAAGAGAAGAGTTCGGATTTGATATCCCGCTTTATCACTACCCGAAGGAGTCTCAAAGCGGCTAACATACTAACATACTCCTTTCCCTTCCTCCCCCACAACAACACTCTGTGAGGTGAGTGGGCCTGAGAGACTTCAAAGAAGTGTGACTAGCCCAAGGTCACCCAGCAGCTGCATGTGGAGGAGTGGAGACGCGAACCGGTTCCCCAGATTATGAGTCCACCGCTCTTAACCACTACACCACACTGGCTCTCAGTAGATCTTAAGAAAGTCCATGACCCTGCTGCTGGCTTCATAGCCATTATAGGGAGCATCTTAAATGAACTTTTATAGTTCCTATGTGGAACTTCCCTAATTGTGAAACCATGATGTGGTACAATTTAACTGGAAAAAAATCAGTGTCACTGCTCATAAAAATCTTACTCTGGAAAACAATAGGTTGCTACTACAGGCATATAAGGAAAGGGAAGGGGGAAGTGAACTTAAAAGCTCTTGTTTGTTTTCATTTGCATACAATCTATTTGGCATGTTCAACAGTGTTGGGTAAAGTGGGGTCATCACAAATACTGATTCTCAGTTAGATCACTGCATTTCAAAGATTCTGCCTGAGAATACTTTCATCAACATGTCTATAGAGGATTTCCTTTATGCTGCAGAGAATTGTGTGAGATTTACTAGAGCACACAATCATGCAGAGTGCTGCTGTCCAGGCCTGTTGGGCTCCACAGTCAAGAAATCTTTTTGTTGAGTATTGTAAGGGAAACTGTAACGGAAACCCTGTTTGAAATGGAACCAGACAATCCCAGAAAAAGCTCCAGAAGCCCCTGAGTGAAGAAGTCAGTATTTATTTATTTAATTAATATTTCTATCTCACTTTTCACTTCATCTGGGGGTCTCAAAGTGACTGGTAGAAAATGGAAAATATACAATGTACAACATTTAAAACATAGATTAAATAATCAGAGACTGAAACAAAGGCCACCACAAAAAACGCACAGAAGACCAAGAAAATCTGACAGGTTTCCCCAGAAAAGCTCAACAATTTGGGTTTGTTCCACCCAAAAAGCGGTCGGGAATTTTACTTTTTGAAATATGGCAACCCTAGATGTAACATCGTGTAGCGAAGAAGCAGAATCAAGCCTCCCCTTCCCCCTCCCTAACTGGAGATAAACTCCAATTCGCTTTATCATTATGTGTGAACTGGGAAAAGCCTGGTCCCTTTAAACTGTGATTTGTTTTAACAACACGGGATTACAAATCATGGTTTGATCCTCAACAAACCATAATTGAAAGTAACTAAAGATCCCCTGTCTGGTGCATCTAACAGTACACAATGGTTAGTTGAAAACAAGCAGTGAATGCTTCCTATCTCCTCGTGGCTGTGCCAGAGATAAGAGAGGAGAGCATGTGAGCCCTTTGCTCATTTCTGCTTGTTAGCATTGTATCTGAAATCCACCATTAAGTCTGTGACATTTCTATCCAAAGCCCAAATGTATACAAGAATAGAGTGACCCATTCACTGCAACAGTAATAGGCGGTAATAGTATTATCATGATGAGGGCTATGGAGAATTTTCCAGACACAGAGAACCATGAATTCAAAATGGCTAGTCATATAATTAAGTTAATTTAATTTACATTAGTAAGTTCATTTTATTCAAGTGGATTTAATATCTGAAATTACCTGAAAGTATTATTATTATTATTATTAAAAATGTATTGAATTAAACAGGATCTCCACAAAAGCAAATTTGTGTTGCAAAAGACAAAGTTACATTGTTCATCACAAAACATAAGTTGTGTCCACATATCTGTCAGTCACACGGTTATAAAAATAACCCATTTCTCTTTCAAAAGTCCTTCAGTTTGCCTGCTTTTACTGTTTTTCTTTATTTTTTCTACATATAATGGTTAATTACATCTAAGTTATAGAACTAACTAAGTTATAGACAAGGACAAATAGTGTCTGTTTCTGTGGGCAAAATTCCAGTATTTAAATGTTGATCAAGGAAACAGAATTTGATCTTGTACAGACTATTTTGCATTTTCCCTGCGTACTAGAAACTTTTATTTTCTCCTTCCTGCAAAAGCAACAACACCCCTGAGAAGGGAAAAGAAAGGACTTCAAGCTGAGGAAAATTTATAGATGTTTAAGAGAACAATTGCCAGTATGATTTTATTATTCTAAATTACAAACCAGAAGTCACCATAGTCTTTGGAAGCAAAAGGAGATCCTACAGAATCTTTCAGACACTTTAAAAATGATAAGAATTCCTCTCCCGAAAAAAACCAAGCCAACAAAAAGTACAAAAGATGTATATCTTGTGATACAAAATGTTACTTCATTTTGGAATAATGATAAAATTGAAAATATGTAATTAAAAGGGGAACAGAAATACTGTACTGAATATTGTTAAAATAGGAAACCAACATTCAGAATACTAATATGCAATAAATTACTTTGCAGTTATATGGAAGAAGTTTATAATCATTCTACCGCCATTTAGTCACCACTTGCTTACGCAAGAAAACACCTCTGATCAGGCAACTTGTTTTTTTTTTTTTTTGTTTTATCAGGCAACTTGTTTTAAATTAAAAATAAATATATCCTTTTATTTTCAGTAGTGAATATAAGACCAAAAGAACAATGCGTAAGAAATGAAAAACGGTTACTATTGTCTCTACGGAGTGATTCCAAAACCTTCAGAAAATAATGAAAGAATACTAAATAAATGCTGCTCCACTTTAAACTTCATACACCATTCCTAAAAATGCAGATACCGAATGTACTTGACCAGAATACATTTTTTAGTATAAAAAAGTGAAGGAAACAAAATCAAAAAGAATCTTTTGAACCAAAGTTAGAAGAAGAAGTAAAATTGATAAGATTAATGAAGCAAACAAATGAGCTCAGTGTAACAAGTGATGATAAAGTTTTGTTTTAAATGTTAAAAAGGAGAGCAAATACAGCACAATATTTGAATATTAGGAAGATCTGAGTACCGGTAACTCTTGGATTCACTTTTTCATCCCACCAAGCCATCCTTTGGGATCTGGCTGGAAGTGGGAAATGGAGATTCTAAAATGTAAACTTTTCTCCATAAAGGTATGTTAGAATGCAGAATTTATCAGAAAAGGTATTAGTATTATTTTCCTATGAAAGTAGCAAGTGGCTACTGCATTCAGTACTCACTAGTGCAAATCAGAGCAGCTTTTCTTTCTTGTCGTCCTCTTGTCGTCTTGTCTGAAGAGAATACGAGCGATGCTCCTGGAGTTTTTGCTGTCACCCTCCTCCCCTAGGATTGCTGCAAACCTTTTCCTCTTCTAGCCTTTTTACATAGAGCCATACCGAGTTGCAGCCAAATTAATCAGAGTACCTGGATGGGCTCCCCCCCCTCCCACTTTAATTTACTGCATGTGGTCAGGTGTTTTCCCCCGCTCCGCATGACTCTTCAAATCATTTGCAAACAGGAAAAGAGTGTACTTGAACTTAATCCTGTGTAATTTTAATCATAGAAAAATTCCAGTGAGTGCAATGAGAACATCCCCAGATGCAAGCCAGACACAAATAATTGCTAGAAAAGCATTTGGAATAGTTCTTTGGTAAAATATCAAATCCTTCCGTAAAGTCCAGTTTTATCTGTTGACTAGGCACAGGCTTTGCTGGCTTTGATGAATGCAAAAGGGTTGGACACTCACTCACAGCCCTAGTATAGTTCTAGCCTTTCCTTAAGTCTGAGGAGAAGAAGAAACCTGGCAATGATTTGAATTTGAAAAAGCAAGCAACATCTTAGTTATTTTTAAATACTTTAAAAATGCATAGAAAGAAATTAATAGTCCCAGTATTGACAAAGAGCAGGTATGAGTTATAGGAGAAGCAGTTTAAAATTGTGTGTATCAAGGCTGGACTTTTATACGTTCCAGTCTCCCCTAGCCAATTTCACAAGTGTGCTCTTAATTGATTCTGCGTTGGTTTACACCACTCCATGCAACGTATATATATATATATATTAGTGCTGAACTGAAAATACTGCTGTACTGCCATAGTCCGATTTGCAGACTGCAAAATCATGCTTGCGTTTTTGTGATTTCTTGGGGGATGTTGAAAGAAAGTCTAGAAATGTAAACTAAGAGGCTTATTTGGGTACAAGTGCACCCAACTCGGGCTCCCCAACTTTGCTCCTCCCTTCCTCCAGAGGGGAAGCAGACCATGGAGCAGCAGACTTTGCATGATATCCAAATCAGGGGTGAGAAACCGTGATCTGAAATGAATGTTCGCTCTTGGTTTGCGGTTTGCTCGGGAGCAACAAACAATGAGCGCTGAGTCAGAAGTACGGTAATTCTAAGCCATACTGTTATCTGTTTTCCCTCTGGATAAAGATTAGAGTAGATCAGGAGTGCTGGAACTACTGTAGTTTGTTAAGGGTGCTGGGAACTGTAGGTCTTGAGGGGTGAACTACAATTTCCAGGATTCTTTGAGAGAAGCCATGTGGTCTAAATGCACATTGAATGCACTTTAAATGCATGATGTGATTCTGCCAATTGTATCACATCTGAATATGGCCAACAGTCACACTTGCCTCAATACAGCGATGTTTTCAGCCTTAACATGGGTGTAGAACCAGCTCTCACTTTTAGACTCAAGTATGCATGATCCTGTTCAGAAACATCTCTTTCCCTCCTGCTCTTCCCCCTCCATTTTTATTTTGAACTTTTTTTCCTGATAGTGTTATAAAATTTGGATTTACATATTACCCTAAGTGGTAGAAATAAAAGATACTGATTAGCATCCACCGAACCATGGAACTAGGTCTGTATGCCCCACAAAGTACTGAGCATGTGTTTGTTGAAAAGCAGCCTCCAGTGCCATAAGGAAAATGGATCATGATGAAAGCAATGGATATTTCAAAATTAACTTTTAAAATGTCATGGAAAATCTGCTGTTCAAATTGTATGTGGGGGAGTGAAAAATTGTAATTAGAATTCCCAATTCCAAAGTAGCTCTTTGGAATGAAATGGGAAATGGTACTTTACAGTGCAAGCTTATAACCTGATTCCCAGGTATGGGTGAATATCTCAGTTTTGGTTTCTCTGTTTCTCATTTTCAAAGCTTAGCTTTGTTTCTTCATATTTCTACATCCAAGTTTTGTTTTTTCAGGTCCTCATGAAAGTTCACCAACATTTCACTACAATTTTCTCCTAATATACACATGTTTATATATACTTTTTGCCTAATATACATATTTTGCAAAGCAATTGTGCTTTTGTATGCTATTTTCATTAATGTATGCATTTATATGCACACTTTACCTGAATACTGTATGAGCATTTTTGTACATATACATTGGCTGGAGAACTGCACTGCCAAATCAGGAGGAGTTTGCATTTTGAAAGATGACTGTGCTCCGTTTTGCTTATTGTTTCGGAAAGTGTAAATTTCATAGGTTTGGCTATAAATGTGAGCTGAATTTTTGCCCCATCCCTACTCCCAGGCAAGCGGGTAAACAATTGCAGCTTTAATGTCAGTTCACCTGAAACCACTTGGACATACCAAAGAAGGAGAGAGGGGAGGGAGAAGCATACGGACGGAACCAGTACTTAGCAGTTCAGATTACACGTAATGCTAAGGCAAACTATGCTCTAAACCCAGACCCATGGTTTGTCTTGCTCCAGACAAATTATGGTTAAAGATTGTTGTTTGTCTGGAGCAAGACAAGCCAAAAGCAAGGGTTTGGGCAACATACTAAGCCAAACCATGGCTTGACGCACAACAGCAGCAACAGGCCAGATATGAAGAACAATATGGCCATAATCTCCGTTTTGGGAGCCCACATGCTTGCTCATTTATACTAAGCTGTGGTTTTGCTTAGTGCTATGAGTGAACTACGTCATGCTGCCCTTGTTTATGAAGCAAAAATTCTCATGCTCAAACTGTCCCATTGTCTTGTTCACTGTTTTTTGAGTCATATTTCGAGAACTTTGAAAAGTCAGCCATATGGGCCCTCCCCATCACAACCCATGCCTCTTCCAGATAATTTTAACAGGTCTAACTACTGACAGTGTGGCTTTTGCAGTGGGGAGTAGTCCAGAGAGGATATTATACAGAACCCTCTTGCTTCATCTGCTCCCTCGTAGGTTCTCTTGCGTTCAGTGCCAATATCGAAAGAAGAAGAAGAAAAAAGAGGGAAAACGAATACAGGGACAATAACTTAACTAATTGCACCCCCCTCACCAGGTTTATAAACTTCACTGAGCTGTGAACGAGTCATGCATTTCTCATAACCTGCACAAAGCCACACAGTTTTTGGTATATAAAATAGTCACAACCAGTTTAAATAATTAAGAAATAAGGATAAAACACAAGACTTGAAGGCTGGCAGTTAATGCAATGGAGCAAGCCAAAGGCAAGGGCCATTTCTCATGATGTTTCAATCTAACATTTATCTGATATTTGGTGTTGCTGCAATTTACACAAATGTCAGAAAGCTAAGTTAGCTGCCTATAGGAAAGAGTCTGATTCAAGTTACAATACAGTACTGATCAGGTGGGCACCCTCCAAGCTTGTGGGATCTACTTGTTTTTTTGTTTTTTACTAGAACCTCAAAATCTATTAACTGAAGCCAAATTTAAATTGGTGGCAGGGGCAGAAGCAACATACTGTTAGTATTAAGGAATAGGGTAACTCTGAATTGATATGCAGCCCATGAATTTATTTTCAGTACCAGCACTTAGCTCATAGTCCTATCACACAAAAATTAATTCCTAATTCCACCCTACAAGCTTTATTCCTCTCAAAAGCCTAATTTGGAATGTGGGGAAAGGCTTTTTGTTGCTATTATTAAACAACAGTCAGAATCCTTGCTGATCTTCTGCAGCTTACCGAGAGAACCACCGGTAGATCATGATCTAAGAACATAAGGAGAGCTTGGTTGGTTCAGGGCAAAATTCCATTTAGTCTAGCATTACGTTCTTGTAGTGGCTGTGATGGCCACTCCCAATCATCCTGGGTCTGGAGCTGTCTGATGGGAGCGTGTTCCCTACTAGCACAGAGTATACCCATCTGCTCAAGAGTGTGCGGTATGTGTGTTGTTGTATGTCACACTCACTGTTTCTGGGTACTTTACAAAAATGCAGGATCTCATACCTTTTTAAAAAGATTAATTGATGGGAGTTTTTGCTTGGGCTCTTCTTTTTTGTAAGCTCACTTATATTTAGGTAGGTTGTTTCAGGACTTGGCACAAAATAATAATAATAATAATAATAATAATAATAATAATAATAATAATAATAATAATATCTTTATTGTCATTGCCCCCTCTCGGGGACAACGAAATTACTTGGCTGCTCCATCCACCCAGGTAGGGCACTCCACACAAAATCAAATCAACTATAAAAACACATTCTTATGCATCCTAGGAGTCAAGCAAGAGAACAGGTTTGCATTCCATCATGCATAGGGTTGTCATCCATCCCTAGAAAATTGCGATCACACTGTTTTGGGACAAAAGTGTCCCCTGTCCTGTTTGGACTTCAAACAGGATGCCACCCCCCATGTTTGAGCTCAGCTGGCCCAAAATGGCAGTTGTGTCGCTGTTGGTATGGCTGAAGGGGTGTCTGGCCCGGCACAAGTGTCAGTAGAGGGAAGGAGCAACCTCCTCTCTCTCCCTCTTCCCCTTCTTCCTTCCCTCTCGCTGCTCCTCCTCCTCAGCCACTGCCCCTCTACCACCCTGACCTGACCTCTCCTCCTCCTCTGCCCTTGAGTCTTCTCTGATGCCAGCTGGGGTGAGAGGATGGAGCTGTAGCTCAAGTCACTGTGGGAGCTGGCCTTCTACCCATGGCCCCTGCCCATCTACAGGCCAGGCCAGGGTGACGGGAGGCTGAATGAGGAGAACCTCACCTCCTCAAAGGGGGGAGGGAGGATTTGGTGCCATGAGAGAGAATGTGCCCCACAATTCCCCCAACCTGTCCTTTATTTTGTCCCACCTGTCCTGTATTTTGCCTGACCAAAGATGGCAACCCAAGCTCAGTAGCTAATATGGATTTGCCCCACCATGAGACAGTTACAGATTGATTTGCACATCCAAGCATGTGGCTGACAGACTCATTGCATAAGCTGCCAGGCTATTTTAACAAGTCCTCAACTAAATAACTATATCCAACAGTACGCAAGAGTCCAGGCTTCTAAAATGGCTTTTATATTGAAGACTTCATTCTGCATAACAAAAGCATAAAATCAGTTATTCACGAGATGAACAAAGCTCACTTATTTGAACGGCCCACTCTAACACATTTGTTTCGTTAGAGACACATAAACATGCCTTGATCTAGCAAGTGCAACCCGCACATGGAATCTTTTCTGTAATTGGCAACTAAAGAGCTATAAACAAGTTCTGCCCTAGTTTAGCAGACTTTGGGCTTCTTTCTTTTGGGAAAAAAACCCACCCATTAAGATGTAATAAAATTTGCTTTTAAAAGTTAAAAGACTTTCATAAGAGCATTTAAATAGGATATAGTTGGACCTGCCCAAGCCCATGCCTATGGTTGATGAAGATGTTTGTTACTTAGTTCACATATAGAGTAGGGTGAGGTACACATAATCCCCACCGTGAAGCCTGCACATATAATTCCACTTGCTGGAATGGGGCTGCCTGCATAGTGCTCACAGTGATCAGTTCTGCTAGCAGGCATGCTAATTCTGATAATCTGTTTGGGCTGAGGGCAGTCAGAACACACCCACCCAGTAGATGGTTGGTACTATCAAAGCAGACAGCACAGACCATCTGTTGGATAGGTGTACTCAGTTCTTGCAAGTATCATACATTGATATATTTGCACAGAACCATCACCGAATTCCTATCCCTCTTCATCATATAGATAAAAAGAAATAGAGAGGAAATACAGCTGGGGCTTCAGGAAGAGTGGGCAGCTAGATGCTTTGAGGAAAAGGACAAAAGCATTTTGTTTTACTACAAGGCTGGTCAAAGTTTTCGTGCTACGCTGCACAATAGCTTTGCCATAACTCCTTCAAACATAAATAGCTTTGATATTTCCCAAGTGTTCCCCCCTCAAAATCTTCTCAAAATGTCACTAAAAAATCAAATCCAAGATTCTTTCTGTTGAAAAAGAAAGAAAGACTCTACCCATAGTACAAACATCTGTAGACATTGTGCAAGAGTTTTGGAACTTCATCCTGGATCAGCACATACCACCAGAGCCTTTTCTGCCTCTATAGAAAGCAAATGATTCTTGCAAAATATGGTTTCAATGATTCCTTCTCTTTGTTTCTTGGATCTGTCAAGACAAGACCTTTCTTATCTCAGCATGCAATACTGTTGTGAGCCATCTCAAGACACGGGAAAAGCTGTACAGAAATAAAATATATACATTTTAAGAAACCCACAAGTATATAACTAAAGAATCCTTACTGTCTCGCTCTACAAGTGGTTATATTTTAACTCCAAGAATAAGTTCTATTCTGCAACCTATTCAGTGAGGAAGAATGCTAAGAGACTGAAAGGTGGACATCTTTGTTATTGGCATTGTCATATATGTAACTTTGATTATTAATTTATTTGATATGTATGATTTGTAGCTTATACAAAGAGACCTGTGAAAGCACACATACAGTCTGAAATAAAGAAAAAGCAGTGTTGTGGTTGTCTGAAACTTCTTATGAGCACAGGTGTAATATAGTAGCTAAGGAAGTGAACTATGAATTTGGAAGTTTCTAGCTCACATCTCAACTCTACCATAAACTCATTAGGTGGCATTTAACAAGCCATTCTCTCTCTACGTCAGTTCCCTTCTCTCCATATGCAGTATGGGAGAATAGTAGTATATACTGGTCCATTAGGGCAAGTTGGGCACTGCCCCACCAAGATGATTTTGCCTTCACTCAGTCCCCACCTGCCTGCCTCCTAACTTACAACCAGTCCAAGGGTTGTGGCACGGACTGTCAGCCTCCTCCTTAGTCTCACTCAGTGATGCCTTTGTTGAACTCAGCAAGGAGGAGAATGGAGGCAAATTATCCTTGGCTCTGTCTCCACTGTTGGTCTTCCTGTCTTCCGCCATACCAGTCACCACTGGGATGTGTGCAGTGGACATGTGCAACTGCCTGATACAGATTCAGCCCATTAGTCCACCTAACCCAATATTGTCTACTCCGACTGTCAGTGACCCACCAGAGATTTTCACTGGTATAATTATTGCCTCTCCCATGGGGAACCTTAAGAACTTTAATTATGTGATGGGGATAATTAAAGATTTATCTTTTAGATTTATTAAATTAAAGATTTATATTTTAGATTTATCAACTGCCCAATTCTCAGGAACTGGTATCAATCCAATCTGAGTTTCTCACACTGATATGTTTATTTTCTGTCCTTAATCACGGCCATCTTTAGTTCAGAATTTTGCAGTGTGTGTTAGGAGATATTTGATCAATCCAGAAATGAAGTGGGGGTTAACTATTTTATTTCTTGTAAACTTTATTGAAAATGCATTACTTTTTTGTTATATTATTGGTTAATGTAATTTCCGAAAACATTGTTCTTAAGCTGCAATCCAAAATACATAGACAGCTGGGGGACAGTAATTGCACAAATGCCATTAATGTTTGTGTATTTGTGATGTAAGTATCAGCAATGGAGGAAGCAGTATCAGGACCGCAGAAGGCTACTGGCAGGATGGGCTGGGGGAGTTAAATGAACATTTCTAGAAAGGAAGTTCCAGAATCTGGGCACTGCCACTAGAAAGGCGGACATTGTGCATCTTCCCTGCTGAGGCTACCTGACTGGATTTAATTATTTTGTCATAGAAAAATGTCTGTCTTTCTCAGGAAGATTGAAAACAACTACCCTTGTGTATGTATTTAACTATGGAGGTTTAGGAGTTAGGAAGAAAATGGGCTGCAATGTATTTGTGACTAAGAAATGAAGGCCCCTTTCGTTTCTTTTCCCAGAAACCAGATGTACATTTTGTCTTTTTTCTCTAGAGAAAGACTGTTTTGCTTTAAAAATAATGATAACTGAAAAGCACTTCAAATTCGGCATAAGTGTTTTGGGACTCCCCCAATGTGAGGCCACATGGAGGTCACTGGCTGTATTTCGCACAAGACTGGTCTTATTTCCAGGAATTGTAAGCAGAACAACTCAGAATGCTTCTTTTCCATGAATGGGCATCACTCGCAGTGTGTGGAACCAATGCCATTTTAATTCTTATGCAAGCAGTCTCTGTTTGGTAAAAAATATTTCTTGTGGATATTCATATTGCTTCCAGATTTGTCTGTATTTTGTGAGTGGGGTTCAGTTGCAAACTGGCAAATTCAGGTTGCACAATTTTGTGCAACAAACCTGCCCCCCCCCAAATCAGGAACTTTTTCTGCAGTATGTAAAGCAATGGGGAAAATACACCGAAAAGCTTGCGGTAACAATTTCTCAGTAAGATGTTGTATAACTTCACTGGAAATAAAACAGAATGAATACTCAATAAATAGCCAACATAGCATAACCATCCTGCAAACTTTGTGCCATCAAATCAAGATCAATGCTAAATAAGCAGGTTATTTTGAAGAGACATCTTCCTTTCTCCCATTGTCCTTCCAATCCAGTCTCAATAGCCAGGAAATACTAATTTGTGATTAACCCTGGACATCCTAAATTACTAACTTGAATCTGAAGAAGTGTGCATGCACACGAAAGCTCATACCAAGAACTAACTTAGTTGGTCTTTAAGGTGCTACTGGAAGGAATTTTTTTATTTTGACTATGGCAGACCAACACGGCTACCTATCTGTAACTACTAACTTGAATGTTAGTGATGTTCAACTAATTCTTAATCAGAGTAGAGCCATTGAAATTAATGGACCTAACTTAACCATATTCATTAATTTCCATGGGTGTGCTCTGAGTAAAATTTAGTTGACTACCACCCAAGGTTTGGATCTGTCACAATCATGGCAAGCAGCGGAATAAAGGCACACAAAGGAGGAGGCTTTATTTTTCCACAAGGGCCATGCTGATATTCTCCAAGCTGCTTTCCTTTGCATAAGGCAAATGTTTATAGAGCTATATGCTTCCCCATTGTGAACAGAAAAGCATCCTGAGGAGGCCTATTTTGAACACAAAATTGCTGACACCTCGCAGCTGTTGTGATCAAATCTGCATCACCTTCACTGCATGTGGGAGGGGGGTAGCATAAAGAAAACTGGGAGACCAATAATAAATCTCAAGCTGCCACATGGAAATTGATGGCTCAAAACAAATAAGAGATATCTAAATGATTTGTTTGTGTTGTGTAATAATAATAATAATAATAATAATAATAATAATAATAATAATAATAATAATAATTCTATTTATACCGCACCTTTTTCCGTGACCGGGACTCAAGGTAGCTTACAAATAAAATAACAGCTATTCCAAATTAGACCAAGAAAAGCAACCATCTTCTAGGGGAACGTGCCAGAAGAGATGAGGCAACCCCAGGCCAAGAGACAGTGAAAAGATTATGACCCGTTTGTATACGGAATTAAGATGTGTGTTGTGTTTATGACATTTTTACTGTTTTTAAATGTAAGGTGGATAAGCTCAATCCTTTGTAAATTTATCTCTGCCACTTCAAACATTTTTTTTAATAAAAAAGGCAAAATCATGAGCTTTAAAAATCAGCATATGGAAATAGGATTATGTTTATTACTTTGCTCATAACACTGTCCAGCTGCCCAAACGAATCTCATGTTAACCACATCATTTTTTAAAATATCATTTTAGAAATTTATTAGCTGGATCATCTCCCCCATGTGAAGCAGATGATAATAACAAGGGACATTTTTCCAGAAAAAGAGGTGCTGGAACTCACCATGAACTTCTCCCTCGCTCTCTTAGAATGGCAATTGTGCCTGTCCAAGAGGGACGGGAGCTGAGCACTGGTGAGCTCTGGTTGAAAAAAAGCCCTGATAATAACTAAATTCTCACTTCAATGTACTGTGCTTTTCTTCTTCTTTGGATTTAAATTTGATCATTTCCTTTGCAACCATGGCTCCAAAAAAGTGGTGGTTAAAACTGCATGTTGCAGAAAAAACTTTTTTTCTTTCTCAAAAAGCCTGCTTAAACTATCCACTTGCATTTATTGATTGATTGATTTTTGTTTGGGGAAAGCAGCCATGGCTTCTTGATCTAGGATAGGGGTTGCACAGCTGTGGCCCTCCAGATGTTGGTAGACTCCCAACTCCCATCAGCCCCAACCACTATGGCCAATGACCAGAGATAAAGGGACAACTCCCATCAGCCTCAGCAACTATGGACAATGGCCACAGATAAAGGGACAATATCTGGAACACCAAACCTTCCTCCGCTCTAGGATACGTTTCCAATCAGAGTTGGCTCAAGACATTTTGGGACCTGAGGCAAACCATAAAATGGTGCTCCCTCTCTCGCCATGCAACTTGACTAGGACATTGAACAGTCACCAGGTAATAACTACCAACCCGTAGGATCTTAGACACACCCTCTTAATCATTTTTAACGTATTTGTTCAGTGTTGTTGAATGCACATTGAGCAGCACATTAAGGACTTCCAAAGACTGTTCTAAATCAAAATTGCTATGATGATAATTGGAGCAATCTAACTGTGGAGTTTAAGGAGCCTTGTAATAGTGCAGATTTTTACTCGGGTGAAAAATGGCCCATTATGTTCAGTGGCGCTTACTCTCAGGAAAGTGTGCATAAGATTTGTTTGTATGTTTGTTATCCTAGCCTTTGGTACTGAAACAAAAAACCAGAGGGATTGATAATATAGTTAACATGCCACCCCAATCTCTATGAGCTGGGCGAGAGCCCATAGGCTGCAGGCACATTTACTACAGTAGGTTCCCTTTTAGGAAAATGAGGCACAGCAGAGTCTGTGGTGTTTATGATATATGGTTTATTTACACATATACACAACCTGCTCCTAGATGGAGAGAGTGCAGAGCATTCACATCCCAAGAGGGTCCTGTTTTTCCCATTGCTGCAGCCTCAGATTCCAAATATCACATCTGACCCTCTCCGGAGCATAAAACAGACTCCCCATCTCATGCTCTTTTACTAAATCCAGGAATTATGGGGAGGATCTGGCACCTAAGAGTTCAGGGGATCCTTGCCCCTCTCCCAACTTATAACAATACTAAAAATACAAAGCTAACCTTAATTACAGGATTAAGCCTAAAAGCAGGAACCCTGGGGGGAGAATGCTAGGATGCTCTTTTGCTTCCAAGTGTCTTCATTTAGGCTGCAGTTACCAGAGGTGAGTGGGTTTGGTTTTTTTTACTGTAATAATAATAATAATAATAATAATAATAATAATAATAATACACTATTTCGCACACACAGCTCTGGCTGTGGAATTGCATGCACACTGCAGTCATTCTCACATCCAAGCTGCCGTCCCTTCCCAAGCCAGGGACAGGCATTTGAAACATTTGAAGATGTTCACCATTTGCAAGGCTCTTTACAAATTCGCTTGATCAGCAGTGTCCTGCAATACAGTGGTACCTCGGGTTACAGATGCTTCAGGTTACAGACTCTGCTAACCCAGAAATAGTACCTCGAGTTAAGAACTTTGCTTCAGGATGAAAACAGAAATTGTGCGGTGGCAGCAGGAGGCCCCATTAGCTAAAGTGGTATCTCAGGTTAAGAACAGTTTCAGGTTAAGAACGGACCTCCAAAACGAATTAAGTTCTTAACCCAAGGTACCACTGTATATATCAGCTGCCCCCAGTTTAATTAATATGCTTTATGTAAAGAACAATATGATAAAGTTAACCATTTGGGCATATGCAAGGCTTTACATATGTAGCACCATTTCAGAGGAGTGAACTGAACAGAAATCTACATTTTGAAAAGAAAAAGGGAGAGCCCGTTGTCCTGGTATATTCCCTGAAAATAAAATAAAAATTACATGTAGTGTTTCAGATTATTTCTCCACAGAAGGATTTATCTGTGTTATTTGCTCAGAAGACATTTGTCTTCACTAAATACCCTTCAAGGCTGACAATGGTTAATATTTCAATAGGTTTAATTGACTGAAGGCTACAGTCACACACTTGCTTGGAAAGAAGTTTGACAGAACTTAGTAGGCATTGCTTTTGATTACACATGTACAAGATTACACTGTAAATTAGTTAAAACACTGTTCTTCTGGCTAAACCTTTAAGCACCTTGAAATACACACACACACACACCCACACCCCCCCCCCTGCATCACTTTACAATGGTATAGAGTTGGAATGTGTAAATGCCAAAGTTTTGAAAATTATCAAACCATGACCTATTAACATAATTAAATATGAGACTTCGCTTCAGAGGCTGAAGTATGTTCTTTCATCCGCAGTGGTTAAAATGAATGAGTTAAACCTGTATCTTACAGGGGTCTTTTACATTTATTAGATTCGCTTTGAATGTTAGATAAAAAGAGAAATCATGTTCTCCGGATGATTATTAGCAATTCCTATGTTTTCAAAGATAACCTTGTTTTAAGAAATATGTTAATTCCTTTTACTAGCTCCCTGGTTCTAACTATGTTACACAAAAGAAAAGCTTGAAATCAACAAAAAGTTTCTCCCACCAAAAGTGTTAAGAGCCAATGTGTAAATCTAAGAAAGAGAAGATATCTCTGATGTCAAACTGATTTTGCAAATATTTTGGTAAAGGTTTATAGATGTTCACACAGTAATTTGCACATTGGTACACATTATCTGGGTACATTCTTTAGTTATTTTCACTGATGCTTAGAATAAAAAAAAAAAAAATCAGGTTTCTGGATGAAAGTATCACATAAGGTCCGAAAGTCCAGAATATTGTCATCATAAGAATATTCTCTTTCCTAAATACATCTTTGATGCATCAAATCTTTATATTTTGTTTATATTGTAACTTTTAGCATCTCTTCACCTCCACCTAATTCTTTAAAAAAACCAACCCTGAACATTAAGTCCACAAGTGATATTATCAGAAATAAGAAGCCTTGATTAATTTTCTACTAATGATTGCTAGGGGAGAATAAAGTTTGGGTACACAAGTGGTAGGGTTGACTAAGATTCACAAATCCTCAAGCATAACTGCCACATACCTTAGTGTTGTGCCAGGCACTATAAAGCTTCAAACGATCTGCTTCTTCCTTTTTTCTCCTCACAGATAGGCAGCTAAGCATCGGTTGGCGAATTAAAGATGCTAGTCATCTTGTTTATATTGCCTGTCATAGTTGGGCTGGCAGGGGCGGTACCCCAAAGCAGTACTCTGCACCCATACTCAAATTCATGTACACAACACAGCTGCTTTCGTCACTCCCATGTGGGTTGGAGAACTTTGTAACAGTAGACTTTAGAATGCTTTGATCTTTTTCAGACAGAAGAAAACCAGAAGGTGCATAAGGCACCTTTCAGAGGAAAGAAATGGTTGAAATAAACACGTGCCCCTACGCCATGAGGGAATGCAATCTGTCACTCCATTGATGAAAATGGATGCATTCCTCATAACTCCTCGCACTATATATGTTTTGCTCCCTTGGAGGACAGCTTATAACATGTTGAAGGAAAAGAACAAAAGGGTGTATACATAGCCTGTGCAATGAGCAACTATTTACTTGTGTAATTTTCAATACACAGAAGCCAAAAAGATTACTAGAATAATTCATCAAAATCTGCTTTTGTTGATCACAAATGCCAGTTTTCCAGGTGGGCGTGTCACTGATGTTCTGGATCTAGTTCTAAGATTCAAATGACCTTTCCTGAGGCTAGGGCTATACAAACATCTGAATTTCAGTTTCTCTGCACTTGCTTCACTTTTGAGAGGTAGCTGCCTGTCACTATCCTAAGCTTGTGATTCAGTTGAAATTAATTTGCACTATATAGCATCTCTTGAAAATGTATTTATAGGCTATGGTTAAAAGTAACCACTGCCTTCCTGTTACCTTCAGATTCTGTTCCTTAAGATGCAATCCCCCCATACCTATTAAAACAGCATCTGCTGGGCTGTGGGAAGGAGAACAGTTTGTGCCATCAACCAAAGACTGGAATGAGCTACTTATTAATTTGTGAAAATGAGCATCTAGGTTTTAACTTAGCACTGCTTGCTGTTTATCTATATAATTTTTACCGATGGTTTTGGATCTTAAAAACAACAATGTTTTAGGTGCTTTTTGTGGTAGTTCTTTTTCTGTATTAATTTTAATGTTTTATAGGGATGCTTTTTATTTGCATTCTTTTCCTT
The DNA here is from genome assembly GCF_965112155.1 of Podarcis liolepis. Classification (NCBI taxonomy): domain Eukaryota; kingdom Metazoa; phylum Chordata; class Lepidosauria; order Squamata; family Lacertidae; genus Podarcis; species Podarcis liolepis. Next base: position 28,947,647 of record NC_139559.1, read on the forward strand.
TAAGCTGTCCCTAACTTTGGAGAAGCAGTATTTGTTTGTGCCTGTGAGTACGTGAAATAAATAGGGTGCCCCATCAGGCTTGCTAAATGGAAAGAACAATCTTGCAAAGCTTAAAAGAGAGTGTAACTGCCCGGTTAGCATAAGCTCCTTCTGTTTTGAATTCAGTCTGATTCTTCCTCAGTTCAGCTACTCTGGTTTGAATCAGCACATGGTCGTTGCTGAAGTATGACAGGAGCAGCTGGAGGTGCTTGGTAATTACCTGATATACCTTTGCTGAGTGCTTTTCCCACCCCAGTGGTTGCCGCTTGGAATTCTCCCTAAGGGTACTATTTATCAAGCATCTCCTGTCCCACGCTGGGTCACAAAATTTACAAGTAAACAGAAATTGACTAAAGGGGTGGGGTGTGCTTTCATAATTTAGCTTTAGGAGAAAAGCTGCTACATAATAACCTCTGCATATTCCTTAAAGGAGGTCCCTGTGTTCAAGGTAATCAAAGCTCCTTATTGGATACTTCTCTATAGCCCAAGCATTAAAAAATGCATGGTAGTGCTAATCACCTCCAGATGTGCATAATAGCAATAACTTGGACTATTGTGTCCAGCTCAAAAAGGATATTGTACAAAAGGTAAACCACAATTATCAAGGCGCTTGTGATTAGGTTTGGGGTTGCACTAAAGGCTACTGTGAAGAAGGGCTATATATTGATTTATTATTTTTACTGAATTTCAGTGGGGAGAAAAAGGAATTATTTGCCCCAGTTGCATATAAACCTTGCCAGTCATTAAGATCTTCTTTGGAGGCCTCCTTCCAGTTGGCTGTGCCTTTTGAGGAGAGATTTTTGGTGTTAAAGCAGAAGATCACCTTTGTGGCAGCATATTAGCTATGGAATTTCCTCACCTGTTCCTTATTTAGTATTGACTCAAATAAGGAACCTTGTAATAGGGAACAGGAGGGCAAAGACTGCTTGACACCTTCCTCTTTGTTGAATTATATGCAGCAGACCAAAATGGTGATCTGTATTCTTGATTTTTGTAAAGTGCAAGATGGAGAGCTAGGAATCCGTGGCCCTCCAGCAATCCTGGAACTCCCATCAGCCCCACTGTGTGTGGCCAATGGTCAAAGATGATGGGGGTTGTGGTCCAGTAACATCTGGAGGGCCTACTGGTCCCCACCTCCCACTCCCAAGAATTCTTGCTGACTTTGCAGAATCTTGCTGGTCAATAGTTTTATTGATTATTTTTACATTGAGTAATGACGTTTTTGAGTTATCCCACCTTGTTTTGTAAATTAAAAGAAGATGCCCAATGCAGGTTCCAAGATTCATTTATGTCTTTAAATATGTCTAGACCTCACTTTCATATAAAGTCGTATGCAACCTAGTACCAGTACTACAGTAAAAGCTGAAAGATTGAACGTTGAGATACAATAAGACCCTTTGTCAAAATGTGATCATGCCTGTTTCAAAAACTAGCTAGGTTCTAAATGTGCACAAGAAAATAAGACTAGACTCCTGTGTCACTCCAATGCCCATCTAGTCTAGCACCCTGTTTTCATAGTGGCCAGCCAGGGGCTTATGGGGAGCCCAAAAGAAGGACTTGATCTCAACAGCACTGTCACCTCCTGTGGTTTCCAGCAACTGGTATTCAGAAACATATTTTTGTGCTTTTATATTGTAAACCACCCTGTGATCCTCAGATAAAATGCAGCATAGAAATCTAATAAATCTAATAATAAAGATAATATTGCTTCTGATAGTGAAGGCAGAACATTGCCATCAGTGTTAGTAGCTACAGATGGCCTTATTCAAAATGGCCACAACTTTATTGATTAGAGATGTAAGTTGGTTTTGGTTTAGGCATTGGGTATGTATCCTGAATCAGCCCACCCACTTGGTGACTGATATCTCCATCAAGGTCAAACCAATTGAATGGGTGATCCCACGAGGTTGCCCTTTTGGGATGTTCTACGGCCCATCAGCCCTCTTTGGGCTTTCAGACAGAACCCAACCCCTGGACCCCTTTACTAGGGTCTAGGGGTGGGGAACCCACCCATCCCTAGGTTGACAGGGGCAGGTGCCAGAAGCAGGTACTAGGTGCGGGTCAGCACATGGTTTCAGTGAAGTCAACTCTTTATTCAAAGAAACAAGACAGTCTAGGAGGCTAGGCCTAGTGAGCACAGCAACTCTTCCTGATAGAGCTTGACCCTATGAGGCTGTTGCAAGGGTTGGGTTTTGTTGGGGAAGGTGGCGGGAGGGCTCTTGGATGAGTCAGAGCACTGTGCCTCCCTCCCTAAGCTAGGCAGAAGCTTCCTGGGCTTTGGGAAGGGGGTGCCAGGCTTTAATACTTTAACACTCTAATTTACTGGGAACATTTAGGGGACTAGTCTAGTCCCCCATGTCCACCGATTGCATGCCACTGGTTAGGCATGCACTTCTTTAGATGCTGTTGACTCGTTTTTGACAAGCTCTTCATACTGCGTTTCTAATGCCCATGATTTTCCATTGTACTTGAAAGACACTTCTTAGCAACGAAGTGACTCATAGAAATGTCACAAATAAATAATAAATGTTTATGATTTATTGAGAGCTGGCCCTTTCCAAATATTCATCCAAATACATGCCAAATGGAAGCTGGAAGAGAACAACAGGGGACAGTGTGTTTAATGCGTGTTTTGTATTGTGGTGGCCTGTTATACACAAACACTTCACAGCGGAGCCAAATTATTCCCAGGATGTATTTATTTAATGTATTCATATCCTGCCTTTCTCCCAAGCTGGGACTCGAGGCAGCTTAAAACATTAAAAAACTTCATAAAATACAAAATAATTTTAAAAAAACTAGTAAAAAACCCCAAATAATTAAGATACATCAGAATGCAGGTACAGCAGCCCCAGTGATCAGCATCACCTGCAGCTTAGTTTCCAAAGATCTCTGTCTCGATAGAAAGGTCTTAGCCTGCCAGCGGAAGGATAACGAAGAGGAAGCTGATCTAACCTCTCTTGGGAGACAATTCTACAATATGGGAACAGCCACAGAATAGGTTCGCCTGTCACCAGCATCCTTGCTTCTGATGTTGTTGAGACTTAGAGAAGGTGCTCACCCAAGGATCTTAGCACCCAGAGAGACTTCTATTGAGAGATACCATATTTTAGGTAGGCTGGGCTCAATGCCTTGGCCTTGTATATTTAAATGTTTTCCTACCACACCATCCCTGCAAATAGAAAATCAGCATGCCAAGAAGCAAGCTAGGCTAGAACCTTCCCCCTAGCACCAGTTCACATAGGAAGACCCACCATATAGCAGTGCTAGAATTGGTGGCGGCAGTGCTGGAACCACATGGTGTAGACTCTACAAGTGTGCGATCTGCAATTACTGGCAGCGTATCAGAAAGACCATATAGCTATAGCACATCCCATAGCACCATAGTCATGCCTGAAGGGGCTCTGGACTGAGTCCAGTTCTAGAGATCCCTTGCATTTATTAATCTGACCTGGGTGAAACTAGTTTTTGTTGGCAATGTATGCACATAGAACAGCCTTCCAAAGCCTGATGCCTTCCATCAGCTTCAGCCAGCATAGTACAAATGATGAGATTTGTGATCTAAAACATCTAGAGGGCACCAGGTTGGTGATGGGTATTGAGGATAAATTGCTGCATTGGTGGAAGCTACAACAATGTTTTTGAACCTCTCCTTTACCGCTATGAGGCCCCCCTAATACAGGTTTTAGATTTTGATTGGCTTCTGTCAAAATTGCTTACTCCTTTTCCTCTGGTTTGGGATGGGCAAATATATCAATTTTGGTTTCTTTCCATTTCACATTTCTCCAATCTTATGTCTCCTCCTACTTCTCAAAAGCTGCCTTATGTCAAGTCAGAACAGTGGTCTATCTAGCTTAGTATTGTCTAAAGAGACTGGCAGTTGCTCTCCAGGAATTCAGGTGGGATGTCTCCCAGTCCTACTTGGAGATGTTGGTGATTGAATCTGGAGCCTTTTGCATGCAACACACGTGCTCTGCCATTGAGTCATGGACAATGACAACAACACCACCACCATCAATATATACTTGTATGCTTCAGGTGCCAAATTGCCTTCATCTGTCATTTTATCTGGTCCCTGGCACATGCATAGAAACACACTATATAGTTCTAAGAAGAATTCCACCCTCAAAAAAATTATTCAAAAATAAAATAGGGACAGTGTTTTAACAAAGAACAGGTGCCAGAAAACAGAAGTCTGTCTGTGATATATAGGGACACTTCTGTAAAGAGAGACTGAATGTGAAAACATGACCCCCCCCCCACTTCAGCTCCAATTATATCTGTAGTTTTAATCAAGCCACACTCTTGCTCAGCCTAAACTCAACAGAGGGATAAGACTACTGATACTATCTTGGAGGGTCATTGTGTTAGGTTTTATTGAGATATGTGAAGTGCACTGAATACTCATTTGTTGTTTAGTCGTGTCCTACTCTTCGTGACCCCATGGACCAGAGCATGCCAGGCACTCCTGTCTTCCACTGCCTCCTGCAGTTTGGTCAAACTTATATTGGTAGCTTCGAGAACACTGTCCAACCATCTCGTCCTCTGTCGTCCCCTTCTCCTACTGCCCTCAATCTTTCCCAACATCAGGGTCTTTTCCAGGGAGTCTTCTCTTCTCATGAGGTGGCCAAAGTATTGGAGCCTCAGCTTCACAATCTGTCCTTCCAGTGAGCACTCAAGGCTGATTTCCTTCAGAATGATCTTCTTGCAATCCATGGAACTCTCAAGAGTCTCCTCCAGCACCAGAATTCAAAAGCATCAATTCTTTGGCGATCAGCCTTCTTTATGGTCCAGCTCTCACTTCCATACATCACTACTGGGAAAACCATAGCTTTAACTATACGGACCTTTGTCGGCAAGGTGATGTCTCTGCTTTTTAAGATGCTGTCTAGGTTTGTCATTGCTTTTCTCCCAAGAAGCAGGCGACTTTTAATTTTGTGACTGCTGTCACCATCTGCGGTGATCATGGAACCCAAGAAAGTAAAATCTCTCACTGCCTCCATTTCTTCCCCTTCTATTTGCCAGGAGGTGATGGGACCAGTGGCCATGATCTTAGTTTTTTTGATGTTGAGTTTCAGACCATATTTTATGCTCTTCTCTTTCACCTTCATTAAAAGGTTCTTTAATTCCTCCTCACTTTCTACTATCAAGGTTGTGTCATCTGCATATCTGAATACTCCAAAGGATTATATAGGCAGGCTTGTCATTATTACTCCCAAAGTCACACACAGTTTAATAACTTGACCGCAAGAGGGATATTATGAGACAACTTTTCACTGTTTTGTAGCTTTATGACTGATCCATCAACAGTGCACCCACCGCTCGCTTTGTTCTGGTTTCTAATACAACACTGCTCCCTTGCGTGCAAATAATACATTGCTTTGGAAAAACCCATTTCCCTTGAGGCTGTTAATGATTCTGCACATTTCTCCAAGATAGTGAGTGTATAAGCTTAATAAGGTGTTTCTGCAAGTTTAGCAACAAGCCCTTTGAACAACAAGCTCCAACATTCTTCATCTGAAAAGCGGGACACGTGTCTTTGGGTGTGCAAGTCAGTGGGCCGCCTTCCCTGCCACAGCTGGTCACTTCCTTCCCTCCTCACTCACTTCCTCCACCCACACTGTGGCAGAGAGGGGCTGGCAAGAACATTGTGCGTGTCCACCATCTCCACTCCAGTGGGGAACTGACTCCCACTCATGAGGGTTCCACTTCACAAGGGTCCTACTGCAAATGCCGGCTGCAAGCGCCAGCTCACTCTTCTCTCTGAGCTTGGTGGCAGCAGCGCAGGAGGGGGGGAAACAGGACATTCCGGGATCAGATTAGAAGCCAGGATGGCTCCCGTAATTCCAAGAATGTCCCAGGAAAACTGGGACGCTTGAAGGGTATGGACGAATGTATCTGAACAAAATACTGGTTTTTCTCCCCTGGTTTCCTAGTGAGACAATTTTGCATTGCCCTTTACATACACCTTGAATCAGGCCCCAACTGCACTATACATTTAAGGTAGTATACCACTCTAAACAGTCATGACCCAAAGAATCCTAGGAATTGTAGCCTGTTATGGGTGTGGATAGTTGAGGAGACTTCTATTCATTCTCGCAGAGCTACAATTCTTGAAGTGGTTTAACAATCAACCCCTCTTCCTAGGAAGCTCTACCACAGGCATAGGCAAACTGGGAGCTCCATATGTTTTGGGACTACAATACCCATCATCCCTTACCACTGGTCCTGTTAGCTAGGGATCATGGGAGTTGTAGTCCCAAAAAACATATGGAGGGCTGAATTTGCCTATGCCTGCTCTACCCTGAGAGGGGAATGGTGAGTGTGTCTTCTAACAATGCTCACCACCCTTAAACCACATTTCCTAGGATTCCTGGCAGTGGCGGCAGGGAGAGCCATAACTGTTTAACGTGTTTAAGTGTTATAATGGTGCTTTAAATGCTCAGAGGCACCAGGTTGCTCCCAAGATTGGGGTACTGGGTGCTGGTGTGTGTTGTGTGTTTGTTGTGTGTCACGTGTCACGTGCGACACAAGAACCCTGGAGGATCTGGCCACTGGACCTGCATCACATATTGCATGTGTGACGTCACACACGTGCGATGCACACAGGACATCACACACACTTGACGCATGCAGGGCCACCTGAAGATTGAGGGGACCCATTCCCCTTAAAAATATATGTATCAAGGGGGTCAAAACAGTTGGCGTGCCGGATAGTGAAAATGAAGCCTAAGGCTGTAATCATATAACCACTGGGAGTAAGCTCTATGGAACTCAATGGGACTTGCTTCTGTGTAGACATGTGTTAGGTTTGCACTGTAACTTTATCACAGTGACAGGGAGATTGCCTCCAAATGTTGCAGTCAGGAAAGTCAGGAATTGTACTTTTGACATGGAAGTCAATTGATCTAACTTCAGCAAACTGGGCTTAGTTTTATGAGATAACATCTGGACTCCAGAGAATGTATTCCTTATGTCCATCATTATAATATCCAACAAAAGAAAGAAAGCCAGTGGTTCTTTTTTATAGATAGATAGATAGATAGACAGATAGATTATTTATTTTATTTCTAAAAAGATTTTCCATCAGGGCAGCTCTCAATCAGTAACGCCTTTTAAAACAAATAAATTCAACATCAATGAAGCACACAGCAAACCCACAGCAGAACGATGATAAACAGCAATTGGAGTTAAGTCAGCAGTGAAATTGACTCTGCTCACATTTTTATAAGACACATGTCTAAATAATATTATTTTTAAACTGATTCCACAGTGCACTTAGTGGTTGAGTGATGGGTGAAAGAAAGAGCTTATGTATAGTCTTGTGAGGCTTGAGGGCTTGTTAAATCTTACAAACAGAAGTTGAGTTAATGAAGAATTACGAACAGCATGCACTAAAGCTGGACAATCAATGAGTTCCATGGAAATGATTCTATGTCAAGACTTGCACCATTCCATATTCTTGGGTAAAAAGGTGGCAGCCCCTATTCAGCCAAGTACTACTGACCGGTAGCAGATGGTGTGGTAGGATGACACCAGTCAGCGAACCTTTGAGCAGTTGTGTTGTTGCTGCTTACTGGGAGGTAAAGGGGAAGGGTGGGGAGGCAACGACGAGATCAGTATGGTGCAAATGCACAAGAACCAGTTTGGCTCCACCTGTGCATTAAACTACACTGACCTTGCTTCCATATTGGTCATCTAGCTCCTGATAAGCTCTTAAGGGGTGTGTGTGCTGTAGCCTATCAACTTTATGATTCCGCTTTGGGGCTTCCTTGGTGGGAAATTTCTGTATTGTGGGAAATTTCAGAGCTGGTGGCACACATCCCTCTTACGCTTGAAAAGAGGAGGCTACCTGGGTTTCTTTTACACTCAGTGCAGAATTTTACACTTCCACCACACAGGCTAATTAGCAAGAGGCAAAGGTGGAGCAGTGACAGCCGACATTTTGGATGGTGGAATTTGGACTCAGAGGGTGTCTTTGATTTATTTCTTTTTTACATATGAACACCAGCACAACACTTGAGAATCGTTGATACCAAATGAAACTCATTTGCAGATCAGTTAATCCTGATTCGCTCACTTGGATTTTCCAAGCAAATGTAAAGCAATTAATACATTTAACACAAACTGTCAGCGACAGGGAAAGTCATTATGTGATTGCTTGGATTTACATGATGAACACTGATTGTGTATGGGTGCACAGATAGAGTACAGCTTCCTGTGAATGACAGTCTCATTTGGGTTGCATCAATGTACCCAAACCTATGGAAAACTTTCTACTGTACTTCATATTGGCCCTACTCCAAAACTGTGAATTGGCTACATGTTTTGTGGACAAATCTCCACATGCCTAGCTATAAAATGGGTGTCTGGTGCTGTAATTTTGACTAACTCAAATCACCTTGTTTCAGAAGGATTGTGGATGTGTTAATCCAAGCTCTCTCCATGATGTAGAAGCTCAGTAGCAGAGCACATGCTCTACTACTACCAATCCCTGGTGTCTCCAGGTAGGGCTGAAACAATAGAGAGCTGCTGCCAGCTGGTGTCAACAGTATTGAGTCACATGGATCAATGACCAAATATAGCTTCCTATATTCCTGAAACCCCATACAAAATGTCAGTCAAAGCACCTATAACGTGTTCAATACCATCTTCCCTATGTCTTCCTCTCTCCCATTATAAAGGCTAAGCCTATCGTACTGTTATGTGTTGGAGGGGGGGTAGACTGCATGCGAGACCCTTCTAACCCTTAGATCCAGCAAGTGTCGGCGGGGGAAAAAGACAGGCTAGCTTCCTGATGAGGTGATTGCCTGGGTGATGAGCCATTGAGGGGAACAAAGAGAAAGCACTCTGTGCGAGATGGCAAATGGGTGGGGCCCTTTTCTCAACTCATGGGTAGCTAGAAAGACAAAGCCAGAGTTGAGGGCAGAGAGTTTGGAGTGATGTGAGCTAGAAGTCAGAAAGAGAGGGAGAGACAGCACACCATGTCTGATTTCTGCTGGAATCCAAGGCTGTGGCTATGGGAGAAACAAGGCGTGTTTTGGGGTGTTAATGCTGTGAACCCTTCTATCACAGACTCAGGTTGTATATATGTATGAATAAACCTTATATCATAAAGACATCACAGTTTTTGCTGTCCCTCGTTTCGAAGGAAACACAAACCCTGGGTAAGCGCCTGGAACTCCTAGAATGTCACATCATTTGGAGATTGGAGTGGTGTGCAATAGTATTGTAACCCTGCTAGCAGGAATAACCCCCCCCCCAATAATTCATAATTAGCTTAAGAGCTGAAGAGTTGATTAACCAGAGGTTATAGCAAAGTTTTGTAAAACTGCTTTGGTTGAAGCTTGATTACCAAAATAGACAACTTTGTTCTCCTAACATAACCTCCGTTAATATACTCTCTGCCTAAAGCTTGATTTGTACAGGCATTTGGAGTTTTTATTATGTTGATATCAGTTGTTACAAGGTTATTTGAATAGCATGCAATTATCAGTAGAGCATTTTGTAATAAAGCCAGCCAGATCAAGGCTTAGTTGAGATTCCTGCATTGCAGGGGGTTTGGACTAAATGACCCTTAGGATCCCTTCCAACTCTGATTCTATGAAACTCAATTTACTCATGAACTGGCTTCAGCTGTCAGTAAATAACTACAGGCTAAATGTAATCTTATACTGCCATCTAGCTTACAGCTCTTCACATTTCCCTCAAGTATTTACTGCAAAATAAATACATATTTTTATTTAAAAAAATATCCTCAATTTTCCTTATTGGCAATTTGGCATTGCTCTTGAAAAGAAAAAAAGAAAAGGGAGAGAAAGAGACAGAGAGAATAAAAAGCCATCCAATGGCAAGGGGATAGATCTAACTGAATCTGCTGACTCTAAAATAACTTAATACAAAATGAAATAACATTTCTCTGAACTCTGAAAATGTGCAGGAAAGGAATGTATTGGCTGGGATGACTTATTCTGTGCAAGTGGGAAGAAGTCTCCGTTGCAACTTTGTTCATTGGTTCTTATATTTTCGGGCAGTACACAAAAGCTTTCATCTTCAAGAATTCACACAATCTCATTTTTTAAGGCATGTTGATGTACTAATTTCTGCTATAATACTTCTTAGCTTGCTTATTATTATTGATGACTTTGAACACAGTCTAAAGCATCTTTCCTCTACCTGGTGCTTTCCAGATGTTTTGGAGTGCAGTTCCCATCAGCCCTAGCTCCACAAGCACTACCTTATTCCAACTCTTTACACCAAACCTATCATGTAGGTGAGTATGCTGTAATCTTACAAGCATATGGGAGTAAGGCCTGTTGACCACAGAGGGACTTCCTTCTCAGCAAACATGCTGTCAGAGCTGCTTCCAGATCCTAGCTCACAGAGGATCACGCTAGCCAGCGATCATTAAGTAAAAGTCTTTATTGAGTTACAGTTTCCATTCTCAAGCTGCTGCGTGCAACTCTACGTCTTATGGGTTAGATCGGCGAAGCTCCGTCTGAGTCTCCGCCCCTTGTACACCAACTTAATATCCTAGCCTTGCTCCACCTTTTCCGCCTGACTGTTCTTCTCTGGGTCCCTCTGCCCCCCGGGGTCTCTTCCTTCCGGGATTCTTCTGACGCCGACCCCCCGGACCCTCCTGTCTCCTTGCGCCGGGCTTTAGGACCTGGCTCCCTTTCCGGGCTGCTTACTGCGCCACCTTCCTGTGCATTTGAACTTGGCGCGCGTGCCCAACCTTCCACTTTCCGTCTGACCGTTTCTTCGCTCCCCGATGGAGGTGTGGCCACTCCTGACTCGTGCCCTCCCTCCTGTTGTGAGCTGCCAGCGCTTGATCCCTGGCACCTTTCCTCTTCCCTGCTCTCTGGCGGTGACGCTGGTCCCGATTTCCAACTGCTCCCCTCTGAGTCCCCTCTGGCTCTATCTTCCTGGGGTGTCCCCCTAGGCTCCCCCCTTGCCCTGGCCACTGGTGCTCCTTTCTGTGAATCTTCTGATTCACTGGAAAGACTCGGAGATCTCGGGTCGTCGTCATCACTCATCTTTTCTTCTGCCTCCTCCCCCTCGATCTCTGTTTCCTCCCTTGCCCTTGCCTCTGCTCCTGAACCCCTGACATCCACCCCCCTCGAAGCCCCCTCTTCCCCCCTCCCCTCCTTCCGGTGCGGGAGCTGGGTGCTGCCGTGTCAGGGGGACGAATGTCGGATAAAGTTCGCTTCCCGTGGCGGGCCTCCATCTGAAGTCTTCCGGTTCTTCCTCCCTGCTCTCGTCGACGACGGTCACCTCCGCTTCCATCTCTGTGCCGCCGTGCTCGAAACCCGGGTCGTCCCCGAAAACGTCCATGTCCGTCTCTCCCTCGCTTCCTTCTGGAGACGTTGCTCGTCCTGGACCCTCCAGCCACTTTCTGCGCCACTGCTCCTCTGGTCGATCATCCCACCAATACGAGGGTTCTGAAGCAGATCCCGAGGGTGACCCCTCCGGGGAACGGGCGTCTCGTGTCGGTTCCTCGTCCGAGTCGAACCCCCAGAACGTGCTGGCTGAAAGCGTGGGCGTGAAAAGCCAGTCGTCGAAAAAGTCTGCTGGCATTGGCCTATGTGGGAAGAGGGCATGAAACTCTTCTTTGAGCAGAGGTTCGTCTAAAGCGTAGCCCGGCACCCAGCTGTTGGCACTGGCCGGGGTGCCCTCCTTGGCGAGAAGGTATTCTACCCCCTCTTCCCCCCATCTGGAGTCCAAAATCTCCGTGACTTCGTTGATGCGCTCCTCCTGTGCCACTCCCCCTTGCCCGGTTCTCTCTCGGAGCGGACTCGGTGCCGTTCCTGGTTCCTGAAACCTGTGAGGTGCCTTGTAGGGAGTGAGCACCGATCTGTGGAACACCGGATGCATCCTGGAACCCTCCGGAAGTGCCAGCCTGAAAGCCACCGGGTTGACCTGCTCTTCGACTTGGTAGGGCCCCAGTTGTTTATGCCCTAGTTTCTTCTTCGCCAACGACCTGGCCGGCACTGCGTGGGCTGCTAACCAGACCCAGTCTCCCACATGGATCTCTTCGCCAACCCTTCTGTGTTTGTCCGCTTGTACCTTGTATGCGTGTTTAGCCAGCTCCAGGTGCCGCCGCAGCTGATCGTGGACCTCCTGCAACTCCGACGCGAACGCATCTGCTGTCTGCGGCTCCCCCTCCCCCATTCTTTCCAGTCCCGGGAAGGTTCTGGGGTGCCTCCCGTTGTTGGCGAAGAACGGCGTGACCCCCGTGGACACGTGCTTCGTGTTGTTGTAGGCGAACTCGGCGAGAGGCAGGTAATCCACCCACGTCGCAGGCTGTTGATTCGCATAACATCTCAGGTACTGCTGCATGATGGCATTGACCCGCTCCGCTTGCCCGTTGGTCTGCGGGTGTCTAGCCGACGCCAGGTTGATCTTGACGTTCAGGAAGCCCATCAGCTTCTGCCAGAAGTTCGAGATGAACTGTCGCCCTCGGTCGGACAGAATAGACCGCGGCAGACCGTGAACCTTGAACACGTGGTCTATGAACAGTTTGGCGGTTTGTTCCGCCGTGGCCACCTTCGCACACGGAATGAAATGTGCCATCTTGGAGAACAAGTCCACCACCAGCAGCACAGCCGTCTTGCCCCGCGAGCTGGGCAGATCCGTGACAAAGTCCAGGGCCACTCTCTCCCATGGTTCGAACGGAGTTTGCAGCGGTTCCAGCAGTCCGGCCGGCGGTCTGTGCACTGGTTTGGCCCTCTGGCAGGTGTCACACCTCGCCACGTAGTCCGCGACTTCCCCTCTCATTCCGGGCCACCAGAAGTCTCTGGCGACTAATTCCACCGTCTTCTCCTTGCCAAAGTGCCCGGCAGTGGGCGCGTCGTGCAGCTGCTGCAGTACCTTGGCGCGAAGTTCGTCTCCCGGCACGTAGATGGCCCCTTTACGGATGAGCAATCCATCTCGCAGCTGGAACTCGTCGGTCGCTGCCGTGCCCCTGTGCACCTCTGCCATCTTTGCTTGCGCGAAGGAGTCCTGCAACGCTCGTCGCACCGCATCCAGGTCAACTATTGCCGCAGCGCACGCCCACACTGTCGGTGTGAAGATGTGCATGGCGGCCACTGGCGTTGCCTCCTCCAGATACTGTGGCTTACGGGAGAGAGCATCCGCCATGATGTTGGTGTCCCCCGGGACATACTCTATTCGGAAGTCGAAGTTCGCAAAGAACTCAGCCCAACGTATCTGCCTCTGGTTCAGGAACTGTGCCGTGCACCAGTGCTCCAGATTCTTGTGGTCCGTGCAGACCTGCACCGTGTGCTTGGCGCCGATCAGGAAGTGCCTCCACGCTTTGAATGCTGCATGAATGGCCAGCAACTCCCTGTCCCAGATGGTGTAGTTCTGTTCAGACTTGCTGAGCTTCCTGGAGTAAAACGCTCCCGGCCTCCAAGCCCCCTGCGGGTCTTTCTGCAGCAGGACTGCTCCCACGGCTCTGTCCGAAGTGTCTGTCTCCACCCTCATCGGCCTGCTGGGGTTGACATGAAGCAGCTGCTCTTCCGACGCGAAGAGACGCTTGAGTGCCTGAAAGGACTGCTCCGCCTGCTCTGTCCAGATGAACTTCTTTTTCTTGGAGCTGAGCGTGTCCGTGATGGCCGCTGTCTGCATAGCAAAGCCTTTGATAAACTTGCGATAGAAGTTCGCGAAGCCGACAAACCGTTGGACCTCCTTCCGGTTGCGTGGGCTTTTCCAATCCAACACTGCTCGAACCTTGGTGCTGTCCATGGCGAGCCCCTTGTCAGACAACTTGTAGCCCAGGAAATCCACCTCCGTCACGTCGAATTGGCACTTCTCCAGCTTGGCGTAAAGCCTATGCTGCTGTAGCCTGCTCAGCACTTACTTGACGTGTCTGTCATGCTCCTGCTGCGATTCCGAAAAGATCAGGATGTCATCCAAGAAACAGGCGCACGTCTTGTAGAGGAGCCCCGCCAACACGTGATGCATGAAAGCTTGAAAAACGTGGGAGCCATTTTGCAATCCAAAAGGCATAACTCTATATTCGTAGGTGCCCAGGGGTGTGAAAATTGGCTGTCTTCCTCTCATCTCCTTCCCGCATGCAAATGAGATTGTACGCCCCTCGCAGGTCCAACTTGGTGAACACGCTGCCCTTGCGTACCTTTGCGAGGAGGTCGTCGATTCGGGGCATGGGGAAGTCCGATGGCTTGGTCACACTGTTCAAGGTGCGATAGTCCACTACAAGTCTTTTTTGGGGCGTGTCCCGCTTCTTAACAAATAATACAGGACTGCCCCCCGCTGCCTTGGACTCTCGGATGAAACCGCGCTCCAAATTATGATCTATGAACTCTTTGAGTTCCTGCAGTTCGTCCTCAGACATGGAATACAGCTTCCCTTTGGGCAGCGCCGCCCCCGGCAGCAGGTCAATTTTGCAGTCATATGGTCTGTGGGGGGGTAGCCTGCCTGCCTCCTTCTCGCAGAAAACCTCCAAAAATTCTGCGTACTTGTGGGGAACCGCTTGCAGCGTGCCTAGCTGCAGCTGTGACTCCTCTTCCTCTCCTTCCTGCCGGGGCACGATGCAGTGTTCAGCACAAAAGGAAGAGCCGAAGATCAGCTGCCTCTGGTACCAAGCCAGCGTCGGGCTGTGCTTGTCCAGCCAACTCATGCCCAATACAATGGGCGTGTCCGATAGTTGAGTGACGTTGAAGCTGATGACCTCCCTGTGATTCCCAAGTCGCATCACCATTGGTGGCGTCTGCTTCACCACTTGCCCCCCTAGCAGCTCCCTGCCATCCACCGTGACAACCTGCAGGGGCAGCGTGGCAGGCAGCAACTGTATAGCGTGCCGGTCGACAAAGTCTTGCCCTATAAAGTCCGCATTGCTTCCTGAGTCAATGGTGATTGGCACGTCCATGGTGATTCCATTGGGCAGCTGGAGCGATGCGGTGAGCCTCACTACTGGTTTGGGCGGGAGGGGGTCCATGGGCTGTAAAATCTCTGGGGACTGCTTCACTGACACGTCTGGCTGGGCCCCAGTGCCTCTTTCTCCAGCCAGACTCCGTCGTTTCCCTGCTGTGGTTCTCCTTGCTGCGTTGCTGCAGTTACCATTGCTGAGGCTGCAGTGTGCTTGTGGAGCCTCTGGGGACACTCTTTCGCCATATGCTGTGGATCATCGCAGATGTAACACTTCCTGTTCCCTCTAGGAGGCTTCGCTTTCACTGCTGCCGGTGCTAGGGCTCTGGCTGCTGACTGAGCCCTTGCACCTCCAACCTCCATAGGTTCCGCTCCTCCTCCTGGCGGAGGCGTGGATTGCGCACGCGCTGCTTCTCTGGGAAGGAAGGAGTAGCCCCTGGCTGGTTCGCCCCCTCCACGCCCTTCGTCCCTGCTCCACGGACGTTCTTCCAGCCGCACCCCCACCGCCAGCGCCCTCTGAACGATCTCCTGCGTGGTCCGGGGTCTTTCCCCCCTCTCAATTTCATCTTTAACCGCGCTGTGCAATCCTTCCCAAAACAGGTCTCTTACTGGAGCCGAATCTCTGTCTCATTCCAGGGCACTGACCAAAGCGAAAAAGCGGGCATGGTACTGCCTTACGCTGGCCCTCCCTTGCTTCAGTCCATGTATCTGCTTCCGAGCAAGATCCACGTCTATGCTTGATAAAAAGCACCCATCCATCGCTTTAATAAAGGCATCCGCATTTTGGAGCGCCGGATCCTTATCTCTCCACAAATTGCGCAGCCATGCTTTAGCATCTCCATGCAAATGGGACATGATGAATCCCACCTTCTCTTGCTCACCTCTAAAGTCTTTGTTCAGCAGTTGCAGTGCACACATTACATCTGCTCTAAAGTTGGGGTACTGTTGCAAATTCCCATCGAAGTGAGAGACCAGACCGCCTGTTCGTCTCCCCAACCCAATCTCCTCCGGTTTGGGTGTCAGTTGCCCTTGCTTCGTAAGCACTTCCAACCTGACCTGGAGATCCCTGTAGGCGGCAGCTGCGTCCTCCTCTCTCTTCCTGGATGCAAGAGCCTCGGCATTCAGTCGTGTCACTGCTTCTCTGAGTTACGCTATCTGCTGTTCGGCCGTCATGTTGTCTGCCGTTCGTGAGCTCGCTAGTAGGCACCCGCTTTCTCTCCTCTCCGTGAGGCCGTAGATGCCCACAATTTAGAGACGGAGCTTACTGTCAGAGCTGCTTCCAGATCCTAGCTCACAGAGGATCACGCTAGCCAGCGATCATTAAGTAAAAGTCTTTATTGAGTTACAGTTTCCATTCTCAAGCTGCTGCGTGCAACTCTACGTCTTATGGGTTAGATCGGCGAAGCTCCGTCTGAGTCTCCGCCCCTTGTACACCAACTTAATATCCTAGCCTTGCTCCACCTTTTCCGCCTGACTGTTCTTCTCTGGGTCCCTCTGCCCCCCGGGGTCTCTTCCTTCCGGGATTCTTCTGACGCCGACCCCCCGGACCCTCCTGTCTCCTTGCGCCGGGCTTTAGGACCTGGCTCCCTTTCCGGGCTGCTTACTGCGCCACCTTCCTGTGCATTTGAACTTGGCGCGCGTGCCCAACCTTCCACTTTCCGTCTGACCGTTTCTTCGCTCCCCGATGGAGGTGTGGCCACTCCTGACTCGTGCCCTCCCTCCTGTTGTGAGCTGCCAGCGCTTGATCCCTGGCACCTTTCCTCTTCCCTGCTCTCTGGCGGTGACGCTGGTCCCGATTTCCAACTGCTCCCCTCTGAGTCCCCTCTGGCTCTATCTTCCTGGGGTGTCCCCCTAGGCTCCCCCCTTGCCCTGGCCACTGGTGCTCCTTTCTGTGAATCTTCTGATTCACTGGAAAGACTCGGAGATCTCGGGTCGTCGTCATCACTCATCTTTTCTTCTGCCTCCTCCCCCTCGCTCTCTGTTTCCTCCCTTGCCCTTGCCTCTGCTCCTGAACCCCTGACACATGCATATAGCATTGTTCTGTATAATTATCAACGCTGTGGTGTAGGTGACTGGGGAAGCTGATGCAGTGTGTCTTGTCTAAAGAAGCCTGGTAATTTCATTTCAAAAAAGGACACATGGATCAGGGACATCCTGGTTAACAGTGCAGTTTCTCAGCCACTGTAGCACTCTACTAATAGAAAGGTTAGTGGAAGGTAAGTTTTTGCATATGAAGCACTGTGTTGGGATAATGCAAAACCTGAAAGAGTGGGAAAAGGTAGTCAGTAAGGGAATTATGAGTATTGAGTTCCAGGGTGGAACAACTGTGGAGTGAGTGAATGTAAGAACTGTTTTAACAATGGTGTCATGTGTGGGACGCAGGTAGCGCTGTGGGTTAAACCACAGAGCCTAGGACTTGCCGATCAGAAGGTCGGCGGTTCGAATCCCCGCGACGGGTGAGCTCCCGTTGCTCGGTCCCTGCTCCTGCCAACCTAGCAGTTCGAAAGCACATCAAAGTGCAAGTAGATAAATAGGTACCGCTCCCGTGGGAAGGTAAACAGCATTTCCATGTGCTGCTCTGGTTTGCCAGAAGTGGCTTAATCATGCTGGCCACATGACCTGGAAGCTATACGTTGGCTCCCTCGGCCAATAAAGCGAGATGAGCGCCGCAACCCCAGAGTCGGTCATGACTGGTCCCTCCCTAGCACCTTTACCATGTGATCTAGACTGGAAACACCCACCAGAATTCTCTCTGGGCAGTTGGAAACCTTGGAAAATTTGGGTTATTGGTGGTATGGGGAGAGCTTTGTGTATGTACAGTCTACACATTTATGTACACATGTAAAAATGAGGTGCTGGTACTCATATATTAATAAATCCTCTCCCCCCATCCATTAATCACACACACCACAAATACAACTCTCCCTCTCTCGAACAAATCACCTACATACCTCTCTGTTTTTGCCTCTTACTCCCCCTACAAATTGAGCGACAATGAAAATTCCCTCCATTTCCACCTGACTGGTGGGCAACAGCAGGCTGAGTTTGCTGGACATACCTCACTGCTCCTTCCTTCTCTCCCCAACCTTTTTTAATTTTACACAAGCCCTAGCACAGGGTGAAGAAGTTGCCTGCTGATGGATGGTGAGCATGTGGGGATATCTTGCCACTCCTCCCCATCCACTTTCCCTCCAGCTAGTCCCAGCATGGGATGAGGTTCAGCTGCCTCTTGGTGGGCATCTCACTTCTGTTTAATAATTGGGGAGTGGAGCTTTCAGAAAGAGTTTTGAATCCATGCATTAGAATAGTATTAGAATATCAGAGCAATGCCATGGCAGCAACTGCTGGCAGAGAAGATCTCTTCATTAATATCTTACTTCCAACACATCAAAATTTTCCAGTTCATGTCCACGTAAAAACTATTTTCACAGAAGCGAGAATATGGTAGCAACGAAACCGTCAGCACATTATAGTAAGATTTGAAAGTGTTTCCATGTCATGAACTGCTTGCAGCTGGGCTGCTTGAGAGAGCATGGGTCCGATTGTCCCAATTTGGAGGACGCATCCCCCCAAAGCAACTGGTTTGATACCCTTTCACAAAATGGTCTACATTTTTGCAAAGCAGTTTCATCTCTTGTAATGCGTTTTTCATTGTTATTTTCATACATGCATTTCTATGCGCATTTTACCCCAATATATGCATTTTTGTACACATTGCTTGGCTGGAGAACTGCACTGCAAAATTCAGGGAAGTGCACATTTCAGAGGAAGGCTACATATTGTTTCAGAAAGTGCAGGTTAGGTAGCTTCAATTTTTAATGTGAATTGAATCAAATGGCTGTCCCATCGGTACCTTTTGCAGCATAAACTACCTTTCTAGTTTAAAGTCAAATGTGTGAGAGCTGACAGCAGGACCGTATGACTGCCTCTAAAATGTATGGAAATATTTCTCTGGAACCAAAACACCAGCTGCCCTCAGCCCAAAATGCCCTATCTCTCATTTCCTATAAACATGTGAGAGGGATTTCGTTTACTGAAGCTGGCCAGGAGCCCACAAACACTGCAATATTATCTTCAGGAACCTTTCCTTTGCCGCCTAATAAATCCTTCACAGATTTCTTCCATTTGCCTGGCAAGTTAGAGTTCACATCTTTGGTTTGTGAGGGTTTCTGGCCCTTCCCTAATTTCAGGAAATCTGGTTCTCTAGTAGATTTCTCAACACATCTGTTCATCTTCTGGGTGCATTTCATGGGGGTGAACTAATTTTCTTTCTTTCTTTCTTTCTTTCTTTCTTTCTTTCTTTCTTTCTTTCTTTCTTTCTTTCTTTCTGTGTTTTATTTCATTTGAACACTGCCCCCAAAACTGGCAAGGCATTAATAATTTATATCTTGTATTGTGAGGAATCGACAAGTGGATTTATGGAGGTTTGGTGGTGAGAGAGATTTTGAAAAGGAACATCACATAAAATTACCTGTGTTCACTCAGAAGATTTAATAATCCTCATTAGGAAGTGAGAAAACTGCAGGAGGCCTTTGTAAACTTCACCAAAGGAATTCTCTTTGCTGAGTCGTCATTCATAGGCCTATCCAACAAGGCATACGCGGGAAAGAGGCAGATCATGACAGGCCCTGGTCTAGGCTGCAAACAGAGGGACCATCTCCAGGGGATCAAAAGATCAGTCATATGGCAGGAAGTGTCAGTGGGAGGGGGAGTGAAGAAGGCCCCATTCTCTCACCAGAACTTCTATTTTGCATGGAGAACCCAAGAAGCTCAAAGCGAGTTTGAGAAAATCTTCCCTTTATACACTCTTCCTCTTCCAGGTAAAGGTGGTGCTGGTATCAGCACTTGTATCCTTGGGTCAATCCTGGGGAATAATGGTGTGATCCTAACCCTGGCTATTAACAAACAGGTGGGTGTAATGAAGGTGGTGGTGGGTGGAGAAACAAATTGCTATTGTAGCTTGCAATTGGCAAAGTGATCAGGCCCAAATTGGGCCCAATGCCATTACATGATGACGGCGTGCGTATTTATTTATTTATTTATTTATTTATTTATTTATACATACACCGCCCATCTGGCTGGGTTTCCCCAGCCACTCTGGGTGGCTTCCAACCGAATATTAAAAACAATACAGCATCAGACATTAAAAACTTCCCTAAACAGGGCCGCCTTCAGTTCTCTTTTAAAAGTAAAATAGTTGTTTATTGCCTTGGCATCTGCTGGGAGGGCATTCCACAGGGCAGGCGCCACTACCAAGAAGGCCATCTGCCTGTTTCCCTGCAACCTCACTTCTCGCAGCGAGGGAACCACCAGAAGGCCCTCGGCACTGGACCTCAGTGGCCGGGCTGGATGATGGGGGGTGGAGACGTTCCTTCAGGTATACAGGACTGAGGCCATTTAGGGCTTTAAAGGTCAGCACCAAGACTTTGGAAATGTACTGGGAGCCAATGAAGATCTTTCAGAACCGGTGTTATATGGTCTTGGTGGCCACTCCCAGTCACCAGTCTAGCTGCCGCATTCTGGATTAATTGCAGTTTCCGAGTCACCTTCAAAGGCAGCCCCACGTAGAGCGCATTGCAGTAGTCCAAGCGGGAGATAACTAGAGCATGCACCACTCTGGCAAGACAGTCTGTGGGCAGGTAGGGTCTCAGCCTGCGTACCAGATGGAGCTGGTAAACAGCTGCCCTGGACACAGAATTAACCTGCGCCTCCATGGACAGCTGTGAGTCCAAAATGACTCCCAGGCTGCGCACCTGGTCCTTCGGGGCACAGTTACCTCATTTAGGATCAGGGAGTCCTCCACACCAGCCTGTCCCCTGTCCCCCAAGAACAGTACTTCTGTCTTGTCAGGATTCAACCTCAATCCATTAGCTGCCATCCATCCTACAACCGCTTCCAGACACTCACACAGGACCTTCACTGCCTTCACTGGTTCTAATTTAAAAGAGAGGTAGAGCTGGGTATCATCTGCATATTGATGAACACCCAACCCAAACCCCCTGTTGATCTCTCAGTGGCTTCATGTAGATGTTAAAAAGCATGGGGGAGAGGATGGAACCCTGAGGCACCCTACAAATGAGAGCCCAGGGGTCTGAACACTTACCCCCCGCCCCACTTTCTGGACACGGCCCAGGAGAAAGGAGCAGAACCACTGTATAACAGTGCCCCCAGCTCCCAGCCCCTCAAGACGGTCCAGAAGGATGTTGTGGTCAATGGTATCAAAAGCCGCTGAGAGATCCAGTAGAACTAGGAAACAGCTCTCACCTTTGTTCCTAGCCTGCAGGGGATCATTGACCAGTGCGACTAAGGCAGTTTCAATTCCATGGTGAGGCCTGAATCCCGACTGGAAGGAATCCAAATGGTCCGCACCCTCCAGGCGTTCTTGGAGTTGTTCAGCAACCACCCATTCAATCACCTTGTCCAAGAATGGCAGATTTGAGACTGGGCGATAGTTGGCCAAATTGGCCGGGTCTAAAGATTTTTTTTAAGAAGCGGTTTAATGACCGCCTCTTTCAGTGGGCCTGGGAAGGTTCCCTCACAGAGGGAAGCATTCACTACCCCCGAAGAAGAAGAAGAGGAGGAGGAGGAGGAGGAGTTTGGACTTGATATCCTGCCTTTCACTCCCCTTAAGGAGTCTTAAAGCAGCTAACAATATCCTTTCCCTTCTCCCCCCGAACAAACACTCTGTGAGGTGAGTGAGGCTGAGAGACTTCAGAGAAGTGTGACTAGCCCAAGGTCACCCAGCAGCTGCATGTGGAGGAGCGGGGAAGTGAACCCAGTTCCCCAGATTACGAGTCCACCACTCTTAACCACTACACCATGCTGGAAGAGATTGATCAGGCAAGGAACAGGCCAGTAGATTCCTCACTATCCCCCACCCCACTGTCTCCTAGATCCAGAAGGGGGTTGAAGAAGGAAGGGCAGGGACTGCTTTTGTGATGGGTGCTTGGAATATATGGTTGAGATATCAACTGAAATATGTAGCATGAACCCCAAAATGTGGGTGCTTTTGACAACAACAACAACAACAACAACCCAGCAATGTTAGCAATAGTTGGCCGCTCTAAGAACAGATTCCTGGGCTAGATAGACCTTTGGTCTGATCTAGAAAGGGTTTCCCTAAGTTTCATCTTCTACAAAGACTTTTCTTTAAGTAGCTCACGACTTCATTTCTTATAAATCTGTGATCAATGGATTATTATTATTATTTGCATTGTTGCTGTGATTAACTGGAGCATTCAGTCCAAGCAAAGATGCATTTGTTAACATCTTTTGGCAGTTTGACCTTTCTTCATATAATAAAGAAAAAGATACGCTCTTATGTTTATTTAACCTGAACCTTTAAAAAGGAACTATATCTACTTAAAGCCCTAAAGTGGGGCTTTAAGTCTAATCGTTGTCATTCGCGTATTCACTCACTGGAGATAATTTGGCCATTTTCATTCATTATTTATAGTAGAACAATTTTGTGTGGCGGGGGGTGGGACACAAACACTCAGGAAAAGAGCAAACATTTGGAAGTATTTACAGGTCTTCGTGCAGAACTGAAACTACGAAATAGCACTGCTCAGAGAATTGGTTCCAGGTGCAAATTAAGAACAAAAAGACTAATAATTTTATAAGCATCAGGGCATATATATTTCTCCTTTTAGAATATATGTAAATATTTAAAATATATGCTACCACTTATAACCATTTCAAAACACACAAACAAAATATATGAGTTAAATATTAAGGGAGGAAATATTTAACCCTCATATATATATATTGTGCTAAGCAGATTACTCCATCTGCTTGCCTGATGCAACAATATTCCCTCTCCTCCTTCAAGGCAAGAAAGTTTCTCATCTCTTCCACCCCAGCAGTCACCTGCACCTCCTACAAACCATCTCATGAGTACCATGTAGTGTTGCCATGTGTCCTCTTTTTCCTGGGTAGAGTTGTCATAGCGATCCATAGTTAAAAGTAGAAGTCGGCAAATGTGTCCTCTTTTTTGCTCTTCAAAATATGGCAACCTTAATTAGGACATAGGGTACTACCTTATATTGAGGCCATTGACCCCTCTAGTTCCATATTGCCTGCATTGACTGAAATTAGCTCTCCATGGTTTCAGATGGAACATTCCCAGCCTTACCTTGAATGGATGGTAATTGAACCTCTAACCTTCTGCATGCAAAGCAGATGCTCCACCACTGAGGTATGGCTTTTACTCAGGTGGAGGCAGAGGGAAGTGAGGTATGGGAGACTTTCCTTCCATGTTTTGCCTTAAGTTAACATCTTAGGATCTGAGCCAGTATCTTTATTGATATTTTCTGACAGCTTCCTTCCTTCCTTCCTTCCTTCCTTCCTTCCTTCCTTCCTTCCTTCCTGGTGTATGCACTGTGTTTGTTAGAAATTGACCCCTAGTGTCTTGCAATTTTGGCAAGATCTATTACTATTACTATTATTATTATTCTATTTATATCCTGCCACTTATGGCAAAGCACTTCCAGGTGGACTTGCAGCATAAAATAAACACAGAAGAGGTACATTTATCTTAATTATTATATTTATGAGGCACCCCATAAAATAAATTATCCAGGCATAATAAAGAATAAAAAGAATAAAATATAAAAACATGCTGCAATAAAACCAGACTATAATACACTGCACACTAGACCAAAACCACAATAAGGTTAAAGACAAGCAGCCTGAAAAATCAAATACAATATCAGTCCCCAAAGAAGCACATACAGCAGCATAGAACCAAATTGCCAGCCATGCTAAAATCAGAACTGAGAGAAAAGAAAAGTCCTCATCTGAAAAAGATAACAATATGGGCACCAGGCATGGTTTGCTAGGCAGAACATGTCACAGCTAGGGGGCTACATCAAAAAAAGCCCTGCTATCCTCCAAACAGTAGTTATCAAAATGTTAATGTTTTGCATGTTTCTTCTTCTTTTCTTTTTCAATAGTTTAATGTACTTATATTTTAATGCAAGTTGCTTAGAGACCTTAAGTAACAAGCAAATAATAATAATAATAATAATAATAATAATAATAATAATAATAATAATAATAGGAGGGTGCACACTGAAAAGGGTGCCTGTTGATGACCTGAAGGTATGCCTAGGTGAATATAGGAGGAAGTATTCTGTTAGGTACTGAGGTCCCAATTTGTGCAGGGTTGCCAGTAGTGTGGAAGAGAGAAAAGCAGTCGCAATGTGTGACCAAAGGTGCAGACACTCAGCCCCAAATTCACTCTTTAAAACATCAGATCAAACAGCAACAACACCACTATAAAAGGTAAGTGTGGAAAGGTCTGTGGCCTCTGTCCAGGCAGCTCCCGCAAGCACCTGTGTGATGTGAAGTCGTTGAAGGCAGAGGAAATCTTTCAATCCTATTCAGAGTGAAATTGTTAAGCGTTGACAATGTGCATCATGCATGCCACCTCGTACCTTTCACAGCTGTATGACAGGCAAACATGTAACGTGCTTCTCCATCAAATAGATTTGATGATGGGGGGGAAATACCACTTTAATTTCAGAAATGTCTGCCTGCCATGTAGCTGTCACAAGGTATGTGTGCTTTTGTACTTTAACCGCTACATGAAACAGGAAAAGTCAGTCAATGAAGCTGTTCTCAATGCTGCCTCATGTTAGGGCTGGGAAACTTGTGGCCTTTCTAATGTTTTTGGACTCCAGCACCCATCTGACCCAGGCAGCATGGTCGAGGGTCAGGGATGATGGGAGTTGTAGTCCAGCAATGTTGGGAGGGTCACAGGTTCCCCACCTTTGTGTTAGGGAAAGCTTCTCCTGCAAGATGTCTACATATTGAAGACACAAAGGTGCTGCCGGGAAATTTATTTATTTATTTTAAAAACACACAATTTTAATGTTATTGCTGTACTATGTGCTGAGGCAGGTGTTGGGCTGGATTGCTTTCATGTGCTGAATTTTACTTTCAAGATGTGCTGGAGTGATCACATGACCAACATGCTAAATTCCATTCTAATTGCTTCAATCTACACTCACAGCAGTGCAGCTCAGTGGTATGAATTGGTCATTTGCACTGCTTTGCAAAGCCTTCCAAGATCTTTCTGTTTTAAATAAACTCCCTTATTGAAGAAGCACCATTTTAGCGATATACCGAGAGCCATACTTCACGTGAGGCACAGCTGTGTGGGTCTTAAATGCTTAGCCTGGAGTGCAGAGAGGGTCCATAAAGAGCAAGGTTAATTGTGAGGCCATGACTGCCTAAAATAGTTGTCTGTTAGACAAGCTGTGATCTTGGGTTTGATTACTGGCTTGTCACAAAGGCTTAGTTCTGTGAGGTGGTGAAAAGTCCCACAAGGTGAAGCTTATATGACAGAATGCTCCTCCATCAAAAAAAAAAAAAAATCCTTTCTGTCACAAAGGCTTAGAAGACTCAATGGTCAGGAAGCTGCACAATGACTTTATTATCGTAAACAAGAACATGCCGCCACAGGAAACTCCATCCAGATAAAACGATCAATCCTACACATTCTTGCCTAGGAGTAGAGCATCTGTTTTGCATTCAGAAGGTCCCTGATATCTCCCTGCCTAAGACCTTGGAATTGTTGCCTAAAACCTGCCAATACAAAACTGGATGGACCAATGGTCTGATTCAGTATAAGGCAGTCAGCAGAAGAACATCTTTTCTTTAAAAGGAAACCCCAGATGTATTCTCATAAGCTATACTTACATTTGAAAAAAGGCATGTTTCATGAATGCATTCATTTTAAAAAGAGTCCTGGGATTGTAATTTCTCATTTCTAATTGCACAGGCTCAGAACCAGTTGCCTATACTACCATTCTGCAACTACATTTGCGCTGCAGAAATATCTCCAGTCGATGTTGCAAATTTGGATTAAATTCTGTAACTGACATGGCTCCCCCCTAAAAAATTCTAGGAATTGTGGTTTGGTGAGGAATTCTCAGAAATCCTGAGATCTCTTTCATCCAAACTGCAGTTCCCATAGCTCCTAGAAGAGGGAATGAGTGACAAACAAGTTTATTGGTGCATGTTGCAATCCTTTAAATACCAGGAAGTAAATCCCATTGAACTCAATCCGATTCACTGCTGAATAGACACAATGGGCTTGTTCTGTATGTCCCATTGGAGTCAAAGGAGCTGACTCAGTTCTAAGTAAGTATAGGCTTGCAGCATCAGGCTAAACTGAACAAAATATCTGCTTTCTACAAGGAAGAATACACCAATTCTGCAAGTTTGGGCAGCAGCCAAAATTAGTTAATGGAATAGTTTTTAGCAATTTAAAGGGTTGAATATCTTAACCTTTTCCAGAAGTGAAGAATTGCTTGAGATGTTTCCCTCCATATATTTAATTCAGGCATCTTTTATTCTGTTACATATATGCTATAAGAGTGAGAGTTCAAAATTGGAGAACCAAAACAGATCATGCCCACAAAATATGAACACATGTTGTATTACTATAATTACACATTGCTCAGTTTCATAGGAGATGCAATGTGAAAAATCATCAAAAGGCTTAGAATTGTTTAAGTCCA
Source organism: Podarcis liolepis (assembly GCF_965112155.1). Classification (NCBI taxonomy): domain Eukaryota; kingdom Metazoa; phylum Chordata; class Lepidosauria; order Squamata; family Lacertidae; genus Podarcis; species Podarcis liolepis. The sequence continues at coordinate 28,974,103 of NC_139559.1, forward strand.
AGTTGGGTCCCCACATCAACCCCCTTCCCTACATATTCCAGTTATTGAAAGTATGCAAACACATACAAAAGCACAGAGAAATATCAAAGAAAATCCAATTGTAAGTGCAATAAAAATAATGTGTATCTGGATGGCATAATTTCATAGGAAAAGCGCAAAATGTTTATGGAATAAATATGACTGAAAGAATTAAAGGGATCAAAAACTGCTAACAGTCACCAACAATTGAACCACATAATAGTTTTCAGGAATTATTAATGGATGGTTATTTCTAGGTTTTAATATGTGCAGTATTGATATAAAGTAGTTCAGGCAAACATTATAGCTGCAGTAAAACAAAACAAAACAAATTCTTTGGTTTGTATGTAATAGGTTAACTGCTGGCCTACTTGCATAGACCTGTATGGATATAGGCTGTATGTGCATTCTGTGAACCTGATTGTAGGAGTTTGGAAAATACATGGAAAGCTAATGCCTTAATGGAGTGCCACTACCATAAAGGCCCTACTCCTAGTGGAAATCAATGCACTAGAATTACCAGACAGGCAGACAGGCTGACCTGGAGTCTCCAGGTTTGCCTAACCCCACACCCCAGGTGGCAGGTGAAGGGCTTGAATCTCCAGGTGGACGAAAGTGGCAACAACAACAATTAATAAAGAAGACTACATGCAGCTTGGAAGCTTCAGGCCAGCAGGAGCTGGTTGAAAAATATTGCATATACTTTCAGGGGAAGGGGTCTGCCCTTCCCTCCCCTCCCCGTCCCAGTTAACCTCCATCTCTGAAAATGATTGTGTAGATGCTCTGGGGTGTATGCGTCTGCCCTTCTCTACTGTCGCAATTAGCCTCTTTCTCCAGGCCTCAGTGGTGGGAAGGAGCACAGAGGACGACAAAGGACTGGGCTGTGCTCAAGAGTCCAGGTTATGAGTACGCATGCACACCTGGCACAAGGTGTGGGGCTGCAGAAGTGAGCAGAGCACAGCAGGAGCAGGAGCTAAGTCCTGCTGCTTCTGCCACCCACACCAACTCATGGATGGCCCTTTGTTCTTCCTGAGCAAGTTTGAGGAGGTGAGGCCGAATACCGACTGAGGGTGACTAGTGCTGAAAAGCTGGAGTGGAGGAGGAGGTATTTATTATTTATTTTCATTTGCAGTGGAGTAGAGACTAGAGAGATCATTTCAGAGAGAAGTAGGTGGGGTGGGGGCTGCCTTGGAGACAGAGGAACAGAAAAAGCTGCCAAGATCCCAATCTCATTCTAGTGTGTTTGCCCCATTCCAGTGCGTTCCCTCCCCTCTTTCCACCTCAAGGGAAGCCTAGGAGTGTGCACAAAAAATCAATTTGGATATGGGAAAGAATAGGATGATGGAAGGGGAGGTGTTTAAGGAAAATGGCAGAGTTTGCTTTCCAAGCTAAAATCTGAATTGATATATTGATTCACAGAAGCTATATTGAATCACAGCTACATCCATTCATAAAATGGGTGTGTGCTAATGAGAACATAGTAGTTCCCCCCACTCCCACATGTCTGAAACACAGAGTTTGTGGAATATATTGTGCCTGTGGATAAAGCAGATGTTTGGAAAGTGCTGTTCTTGGTGTGAAAATAGGTCCTTGCAATTTTTCCATTAAATCCCACACAAAGCTTGGAGGAATAAAGTGTGTGTATTTCTGCATCTTTTTGTTTAAAGCAAAGACTGGGAAGGTTAATTTGTGCCTTCCTCACTTATGCCAGGTAGCCTTATATGCTAGACAGGTAGACCTGCACATGTGATTTTGTATGCCAACACCAATGTTAAATGTTCCTTAGAGCTCTTAAACCCCCCCCCCCGGCAACAAGCAAGAATGTCTTGTGGTATCTTAAAGAGTAACTAATTGTATAACTATGATAGCATAAGCATTGCTGAGGGCCGGGGTGGGGGGCAGGGCAGCTGTAGATCATGAGATTAGAAGGAAATTAAATGTATACCATACTGACTGGCAATTGTGTCATTTACACTGGCTGTTCACAAGAGCAGTTCACAGCAAGCACAGGAGCAACCCCCTTAGCTATGGTTTCTACCTTAATTTCCAACCAGTGACATATTTGCTCATTTGTTAGACTTTGGTTTTTTACTTGAATGACATGCTCTCGGCAACTGTGGTTAATGCTTGGTGTGCCATGCTTACTTACATCACTGGGGGCCACCCCTAGGTCTCGTTTGGGCCCTGGGATCCTCCTGATCTACAATGCACAAGTATACAGGTCTACATTTGTAGGCTTTCCCTTGCAGGCATCCATGCCTAATGCATGAATGGCAGTCAACGAACTGCAATAAAGACATATGCTGCTGCCATTAGTTGATGGGATTGAGCAGCCCTGGAACTTCACCCTTAACTCCTTCCAAAACTGACATAATTCCTTTTTAGTTTTATCACTCTGTCACGGACAGAAATCAGGTCCAGAGCTTCTTAGTGAAGTAGGAGCTGCCACATGGTTTGAAGGTTTCAGTGCCATTAACCAAAAGCACCTCCATCTTAGAGATGTCAGTTTTCTGGACATTTTGAGGCTGTAGGGAATAAACATTTCTTCCTCTCCCCTCCCTGGTAAAAAGGAGGTTTTTGGGGAAATTGAGATATATGCAATACATAAGCAACAAATGTCCTTTATATGAGCTTCATTAAGATGCCATCCCTCACTAAGCGCAGGGGCATACCTTGATTATGGCTATTTTATATGTCAGAATTATCATTCTTGAATATTGTAGGCCATCTTAGATAGAAAATTGTGATTTTAAAAACCATTTTGTATTATAAAAGAGAAAATATTTTTCCCCACACACCCCCAATCAGATTTTCTATTGGAAACATGTGGGGAGGGGGAGTCTTTAAAAATGAAGAAAATTTAGAACGCATTTAAAACGCTGTTTTTTGACTAATGTAGCTGAGTCCCAGATCTCTACTCCTTCTAGAAAGCCTTTGAACAAACTGGGCTTACCAGCTGGTGCTTTAAATTTTGGGCATCACACTGTGACATCTAGAAGAGAAGATGGCTTCTAGGAGTATTGGCTTCTGTAGCTGTCCACGCGCCACCTCTTCACCAATGTATTTGTTTGTGGCTCTTTTGCATATTCAAACATTGTAAACTGAACACATAAGAGGCAGCAGCAGTGCTTTTTTTCTGGCAGTATGTGACAGTACAGAGTACCACCACCTTTTGGGGGGGGAGGAGAAGGTGGGAGGGCTCTTTGATCCCATCAAAGTATCGCACCTTCTTCCTTTAAGCTGGGCTTGGGGAAAGAGGCGCAAGCCCGTGTCCCAGCAGAATGTTGGACAGTTTGACCCTGTGGTGCACAGTCAGGTACTGAGAGTACAGAAAAAGGTATGGTGTTGTAGCAAGTCAATTAATTATCATACATTATGCAATAATGCAATAATGATATACCAAGATCTTAGTGACATTTCTGAAAAAACATGCAGTTGTTTTACATGTAATTGTTTTTCCTGACCCCAAGGAATTTTTGTGTCCAGGGCAACTGCCCAGAGTACTGGCACCTTTCCCCCCCTAGAAACAAAGCACTGGGCAGTAGGATGGCAGTGGCAGGCCCCACCCTGTGCACATCCATATTTAGGCTAGTATAGGGGCTGTTGTTACACAACTGAGAACCCTGAAAAAGCAGGCCAAACTTTTTATCCACATTTTGTAATGCCCCTCTTTAGTTGTTTGTCTTCTACAGTAAAAAGCCTCCAAACTTTAGTTCAGTATTCACCAACTTGGTGCTGGCTGGGAATGATGGGAGGTGTATCTCAACAACATCTGGAGGGCACCAGGTTGGCAAAACCTGACTTAGCCTTTCCTTGTATGGAAATTGCTTTGACCACTTAATCATTTTGACTGTTCTTTTCTGCACCTATTCCAACTTTTCTTTTTTTTTTTAGATTGAGCAACCAGAACTGTATTCACATTATTCCAAATGCAGCTGAACCATAGACCATAAAGGGATCACAATACTATTTTATTTTTGCTCTATTTCCTAATAATCCCCCAAATGGAAATTTCCCTTTTCACTGCTGTCCTGCCACACACAGAGCTGTTCTTCCCACCAAGCTATTCTCTTTCCTGTTTAGTCACTGCCGAATTAGGCAACATCAGTGTCAATGTGAAGTGAGGAATTTTTACTCTCATCTGCTTCAGTGTGGTGTAGTGGTTAAGAGCGGTAGTCACGTAATCTGGGTAACCGGGTTCGCGTCTCCGCTCCTCCACATGCAGCTGCTGGGTGACCTTGGGCCAGTCACACTTCTATGAAGTCTCTCAGCCCCACTCACCTCACAGAGTGTTTGTTGTGGGGGAGGAAGGGAAAGGAGATTGTTAGCCGCTTTGAGACTCCTGAAGGGGAGTGAAAGGCGGGATATCAAATCCAAACTCTTCTTCTCTTCTTCTTCTTCTTAACATTGAATCTGATTTACCATTTTGTTTTTTTCCTGCTTTGTTTTGTTTATTTTTGTTTGTTTTCCGGTTTGAAGAGGTTCTTTTTCTTTACAGTGAATAATTTGGAAGTATAATTTGGAAACTTAGCCACCTCACAGCACATCTGTTACTATAGATCACTTTTGAATACATCAAATAGCACCATTCCCAATACGGATGTTTCTGGGACCCTGCTGTATCCTGCACTGCAAAGATGGTATAATTATTACCATCATCCACTTCCTGTTCTTTAACTAGTTACTGAGCCATAAAAAGACCACTTCTCTTACCCAATGACTGTTAAGTTGAGCCTTTGTTGAAGGAAAAAGCCTTTTTAGAAATGAAAGTATATAATGGTCTCGTTCCCACGACATGCATTAACAAACCTTGGCTGCAGTTTGTGGTTAGTGTTGGTTGCTGTCCAGACTCAGCCCCTACTGGGCCAGAAATACAGCTAATGCATGAATCACAAAGATATAGCTCAAAGCTAGAATATAAGTTGCTACATGGTGCAAATGGATACATGTAACACAGGTTCCCAACATGCACACTAACAAATTGTAACAGATCCGGTAACCACACTGAATCAGCAAAATTGCCAGTGCTTATTGCACATGTTAAACGAGGGCATGATGTACATGATTGGTGAAAATTGAAATGCTTTGTTTGAAACTTTATAAATACCACTGCCTGAACCACTGGGCGTGGTTGCAGTTTTGCGGAACAATCCTACTGTAACCTATTGCTTTTGCAATAAACGTTGGACTCTTAACTCCTCACGTTTCTGAGTTTTTATTGGCATAAACTCAGGAGATAAGCCATTTTTGGCTTACAACAGTAGGACTGGATCCACTTAATACAATACCAGTATACCAATCCCATGACCCCGTTCAGGAGGGACCTACATCCATTACACTCTTATCTTCCTTGTGGGCTTCCTTTGGGCATCTGGTTGGCTTTTGAGGGAACAGAATGTTGGACCGGATAGGCCTTTGATTTAACCCAGCAGGGCTTTTCTTGCCTTCCAGTGAATGTGAAAATGTTAATGGATACAGTTTCAAAAGAACACAAGAGATTTATAGATACAGTTCTGAGCTTTTCTAGCAAAAAGTGAAATGGATCCTCAATGGGGAAAGCTGTAAATGTCGAGATTCTGAACTAGAAACAATTATTTATGATCACAGACCCCATGCGCTTGTATACTTAAATGGGGCTGGTGGGGTTTTTTTTGGGGGGGGTGTTAAAGCTTTCACAAATCTCCTTCAGTTATGTGAATATTGTGTTACAGAATTTTGGTAGGTGAGAAAACAAAATTGCTCTCCATCTGATATTTATTTAGCAATTACCAAAAAGCTAAATTCTCTCTAACATCACAGTTATCATTACATAGAAAGTCCAGGAGCACAGAACATATAAAGAGAAAAGAAACGTTCTGCACAAATAATTCAGATCTTTGATTCTATAAATCAGATTTGCCACTGCTGAAAAACAGGAGAAAAAGCTGTATGCTCCTCTTTAAAACATCAGTACTAATATTCTCAATTTCATCATACTTTCTTTTCCCTTGATGAGGCAGATCTGTTCTGAGAACATATATAGGGAACTTCAAAAATGACATTGGTTTGTATGTTTGCATAGAATGGGCAATATTGTGTAAAATTACATCCACTTATTAAACAATTCTACAAGAAAGTTGTTAATGTGAAACCCAAAATACGTAGTTTGACTTTGAAATGTTACTAACCAAGTCTCTAAAATAAATTGCACACCGGTCTTTATTGCTCTGTATATATTCCGTGTATAGTTAGCTAACCACAAGGAAGATTTCAGCCCAGTCTGAAAAAATGTACAGAATGCCAGAGTCTTCCCATCTCTCTTGCACTGTGGCACAAAGGCACAAAGTACTTTTTTCTGGCGGGAGTGCTGATGCAGCTCTTTGACAGGGGTGACGTCTCTGTGTCTTTGTTCAACTAAGGTCCAAGCTATAATGGACTCTCCAAGTGTTTGTTTGGTTTTTAAAGCTATGGTGCTGGAAGAAAATTTGATGGAAGCAGTACTATTGGGAAAGGGCCTACCAACTGATTACCCCATGCTATTTCCTAATCTAAATCAAAGGACCCATGTGGCAGCTAAATCTGGGTCCCTGTATTACCGAAGGCTAACGGCACAGGTTTTGATTGGGGTAACAGTATGGGGGAAAGATTACCTCTTCATCTAGTGCCTGGGGGCCGGATCCAGCCCAATCGCCTTCTAAATCTGGCCCACGGATGGTCCGGGAATCAGTGTGTTTTTACATGAGTCGAATGTGTGCTTTTATTTAAAATACATCTCTGGGTTATTTGTGGGGCATAGGAATTCGTTCATTATTATTTTTCAAAACATAGTCCAGCCCCCACACAAGGTCTGAGGGACACTGGACCAGCCCCCTGCTGAAAAAGTTTGCTGACCCCTGATCTAGTGCTACTGCTATGATCAAATTTACCCCCCTTTCCCTATAGCTGCTCTTAAGAAAAAGTTTGGAGATATCATCAGGAACATCTATGACATGTGTCATTTGGTCCTTGAGTTGCATAAAAAGCTGCATTTTAACAATGCTATCCTTAAAAAAAGAAAAAGAACGAGAGTGTAGTTATTCTTAAAAAGTTCTATGCTACTCTGTGGGTTCCAAATACATTAGAAGCATGGGGCATAAGCAGTGATTTTTTTGTTTTAAAAAAATGTTTAGGAGTACTCTCATTTTGACTCAAGAAAATCACCATTGACAGGGACACCATGACAGGAAATGAGGCCACCATTGGGGTAGCAATGGAACTGATGATTCACCGTGCTAGAGGAGAAACTAAAATTTTTAACATTTTAAAGTTCTTCCGTTAGAGTCACAAAATGTTTAGGGGTATGTGTACCCCTGCGTACCCCCAGAAAAAAAGCACCGGGCATAAGTTTTCTAAATGATAACATTGCAATATAAACAGAATATAAAAACAGCTATGGCTAATATTTCCATGAAACACAATGTCAGAATTTCATCTGTGTTCCAGTAGAACATAATTTTCTTCTACAAAAATTATTATTTTGTAAAAGGCAGAGGAAACAAGAAAAAATAGCTTCCCACTCAAACAAAATTAACATATGGAAGAGTATGATGAACATTACATTAAAACCTATCTGAGAACCTTGTTTATCAACTACTGTGAATCCATTTGCCTTTTCAAAAAACAGTATTCAGTCTACAAAATAATTTTAGTTCCTTGATTTTTTCTCAGAATCGCACATTCATTCTAACTTAAATAAAAATAGAAATAGTATTGCAACAAAAGCTTTGCCTTCTCTTTCAGTATCAGTACAACTGAAATAAATGGACTTGTTAAAGCATAACTAACTTAAATCCATTTATTTCAGTGGGTCTAATCTATGGTTTAGGCCAGGTTAAGGGAAGACCACCCTAGGGTCTTAAATTACTATATGTAAACCTGGTGAAATTCTTTGGGCTTATAGTTGGCAGGCGGGGGTAGAACTAAAATTTCACATAAGTTTTTTATTAACATAAATTATCATTATTTTTAAAATACTGAAATAATTTTGATCTGTGCCAGGCACACAATGTTTTGATTGCTCCATGTATTTTATTTTGTATGTGGGATTTTAAAAAAATTAGAAGATGCAGAAGTATAGAACAGTCATTTTGTTAATTTGAAAGAAAAGGCTTTGGTTTTTTCCTAATGCATTTTTATGAGAAACGTACAGTAGCTTGTATATAAAATGTTTTAAGATCTTGGAAAGATAAACACAAACACTCCTGTACAATTTAGGGCATGGTACCCACTTTTGTGTGGCTTACTTCAACACAGAGAGAATATTAAAACAGTTTTATGCCTTCCTGTTGATTCTAGCAACTGTATTTGAGTTTCACCAGAATCTGTAAACATGGCTTTTAAGTAGCATCATTTACACAAGAAGCTGTGGACCACAGTACGTGTGTTCATTTGATGCTATTTATCATCATGTAAAACTATTTTAACCCTGAAATCCTATTCATACTTTCCTGACCACAAGCCCTATTGAACACAGTGGGACGGCTGGTTAAAAATGCACAGGGTTGCATTACACATTTGTTTTTATAAGTTTGTTCTTATTAATCTCCACATATAAAAAATACAATTATAAATTAAATGAACACCAGAATTTAACATACTGTAATGAAAATAAATGCAGTTCATTATAATATTTAAAATTAATTTGAAATTTACTTAATTCTTTATTTTTTTTTACACCAGATCAATTTAGGATCAAGTCCTGATGTGTTAAAAGTTTAATAAGTAATAGTTACAGAACTAAAAGTTTGAAATTTACTGGTAATTGCCTTATTTGTTCTGTGCAAGCTTGAAAGGCATACCAGGTTGTTAGACCCATTAGCTAGACCCATTGTCTCTCTGATCGGTTCTGAGCACTTTGTATGACAAGGAGAATTTTCAATATCCCGGAGATCATTATGGACTCATTCATAATAATCAGCATTTGAATGATATGCGTGCAAGTTCTATAATAATTTTAATGGGGGGAAACAGATACAATTCTTTCTCGCTGGGTGCTATGAATTGAAATATGCCTACAAGAAGAAATATTTTTATTTTCCATATGGTAAACATTTCCATTGTTCAGACATTGCGGATAAACCTACAACCTAGCACATTCTTTGTGGGAAATAATCACAGTTTTAAAGCACATTTATGCCACACACTTCAATGAGCTATTTCTGAACAAATTAATCTTTAAACAAATTAAAAAACGTGTGGTTTTAAAAAAATATCTAAATGTTCATCAATTTAATACCTTATCTCCATGCTTTTTTATTGTAAGTTGAAATGTTATGCACCCTGACTTGTAAGTAAATTCAGTTGAAATCAATGAAAGTTTCTTCCAAGTAAATACGTTTTAGAATCGAATTCATAAAAAGATGCACATTATTGTATTAAAATTGTATATAGAAAGCCACTGGGTTACTCCTAAAACAAAGCATTTGAAAATACATTATAACTTAATTCATGCAAATTCAAACATGAATGAGAGAAAAAAATACAGCATTCATTTAAATTAGTATCAAAAGCATTGTTGGGATTAAAAAGAGGATCTGTTCCTCCCAAGTCAGCTATAGTGTATTCTTGTTCGGTAAATGTAATAACGGAGCATGTTACAGAGGCACAGAACTAACGACAAATATATCAGGAGCAAATGTATGCATTTAAAAAGCTATCACAACAAGAAAAGAGCATAGTACAGTAGCCAAACCTTTCTAAGCCAATAAAGGTACTGGAAAGCATAATTAGGCACTTCGAAAATTCAAGCAACAGTGCTACAGAGCAGCGTTTAATTTACTTTTGATGAGAGCCTTAGGGTGTCTTTGCAGAGCAGAGTATCTTAGAAGCAAATAGACCTTCCCTCAACAGTCAGCAGATTCCTACAGACAGGCAGCCCCACAGCTTCATAGGGCTTTAGCATTGTCCACTCACTCCCCTCCCCTCTAACTCTCACAAATTCAAACTGAAAACTGTCTGTGATCAGTAGGGTGGACAGTCAGTCAACAACCATAACAGTATAAATACATGACTACTCAAAGGTGTTGGGAGTGTCATTCTTTGCAAGAAGTTTGACCCTGAAGGGGGGGGGGGGACTTACTAGTATGCTGCATGAGCATAACACTGAATTTTCACACGCACCTATTGCAGCCAGTTTGCAGTTCTTAGAAGAGTCTGACAAAGCACATTTGCAATTATAGAAGCAGAAACCCATAGGAAAGAGGTGCGTTTGAAACCTCGAAAAGTAAAGCAGTACAAATCTGAGCGGGACAGAAAAAAGGCAGGGAGATGTTAGTAAAGGGTACATGAGAGAAACAGAATTTTATTTGTTATTCAGGGGAAAAAATGCGATTTTGGCTCCTACCTGAAAAGAATGTGTCTCTATTTATTCTACCTTGGGAAACAAAAAGTTCCAGATTCTCCCTAGTTATCTGGATTAGCTTTCCCCTTTAAGAAGTTGTATGTTCATAGCAAGAGGGGATTTTTTTTTGGCACAAATGCCTATTGAAAAAGGGGGGGAGACGGGGAGGAGGGAGGAGGGAAAGGGCGCGTGTGGGGGGGGGTCAAGCCCAGTACAATAAATGAGTAGAATCAAAATACTGCCTGCACATTGAATCCATCAGGCTTCGCTGACACTCCCCTAGAGTCTAATTCATCTGAGAGGAGAGGGGATGCCAGCACAAGATAATCTCAGTTTCTTTCTCTGTCGCAGGGCAGATCAAAACTCAATCTACTCAAGGAATATGGCATAGTTTATCGTCTCTTTCCTGGTTCTAATTTGCAGTGAATTTCACAGGGCTTCCTGATTCATTTCCGGTCCCTTGTAAATCAATGTACAGACTTCGCTGTTTGCAGAAGAAATTCACTGTTTAGATTTAGGCCAACGAACCATTTTCTGCCTTTAGATTGTCATACATGACTTTCTGGCATATAGGACTTTTCAGCGAGTAAGACTTTGCTTTTCAGCAGAATTAGAAAAGATATAGGAAGACACTATGCTTAGTAAACAGAATCTTACAAAATCTGCGGCGTGGAGGACCCTTCAGTAAGGATCAATCGTTTGGATGTATTAATTTATTTAAATGCATATTTGTTTAAAATTGCTCATTGATAAAAACTGAGGGACAAAACAAACCTGGACTGGGTAGTATGCGGAAATAATAAGACATTTAAAATAACCTTCTCCAGCTTTTGCTAGGCTATTAAAGAAGGACCTGAAGCAAGACAGGAAGGAGAAATTCAGGCCAGGGGGCGCATGCAATCAGCTTCTGAAGCTATTATTAGCTATTATTAATTAATTCATTAAATTTATTTATTAATTTTATTTCCTAAAATTTATACACCACTTGATTGTAAAAAAAAAACCCAAACAAACCTCAAAGTGGTTTACAAAAAGATAAAACAAAATCAAGCCCAATCAAAACCAAAGTACAATACTGTAAAACATATAGTGAAGGCACCTGCTTGATATCAGTAGGCAGTCAAGTGACCACAAGTGGGGTAAAGTGATATTGTAGGTAAACTGGTCTCAAGTTATTATGGGTTTTGTATGCTAATTGCAACACCTTGATATTGGCTGGTAGCAGATGGGCAACTAGTGCAACAGGTGTTACATGCAGATATTGGTGTCACTCCTGTTGTGCAATCGTCCTGCAGCATTATTTGGCCAAGAGGACTCTGCTCCATATTTTCTACTTTAGTCCTTTAAAATTTGCATTTATTTATACGCTGACTTTTGCCTCTGTCACTGCCCACCACTGACACGTGGGAATGTGTCCCTTGGGCTGAAGAAAGTTCCTCACTACTGTCCTAATGGAAAGTTTTGTGTTTTGGTTTGGGCTCCCCCCCAATTGGGATGCGGGTGGTGCTGTGGGTTAAACCACAGAGTCTAGGACTTGCCGATCAGAAGGTCGGCAGTTTGAATCCCTGAGACAGGGTGAGCTCCCGTTGCTCGGTCCCTGCTCCTGCCAACCTAGCAGTTTGAAAGCATGTCAAAGTGCAAGTAGATAAATAGGTACCGCTCCAGCGGGAAGGTAAACGGCGTTTCTGTGCGCTGCTCTGGTTCGCCAGAAGCGGCTTAGTGGTGACATGACCCGGAAGCTGTACGCCGGCTCCCTTGGCCAATAAAGCGAGATGAGTGCTGCAACCCCAGAGTCGGTCACGACTGGACCTAATGGTCAGGGGTCCCTTTACCTTTACCCCCCAATATTTAGCTCTCTAAAGCTTTCTTTCTTCTTTTTAAATTAGCTAGTGAACCTTAATTAATTAATTTTTTTGTAGTGGGAATGCAACAAAAAACACTTAAAAAATAATATCGCTTGACTGTCCTAAGGCAGTCACTATCAGTGTTACTTGTCTCTGTTAGTTCCTGCTAATAATGGAATCCAGTGGATAGTGAATCATGCCTTTACCCAATGGATGGACTGTGGTAGAGATGGATTTAGGGCAATGTGACCAGTTCTGCTGCACTGGGCGCTGGACCTGGGGGGCACTGCAGGACGTTGCAACTATGACATAGTAAAATGGAAGCCATTTATACTCCTAATAGCATTTCAAAGGACTTGGACTTTGTGGGGAGTTTGACATTTGGAAAACATCACACTCTCCTGATCTCTGTCATAATACAGAGTTGACAGGAAACAATTGCAAACACTTTCTAGACTTTCAACATTGACTCTTTTTTTTTTTTGCCCATGTCATCTGGATCCACTGAATATGTAATTCTAGTAATTATTAAATTTTGGAAATACTTGAATCCTCATAACAGATTGTGTGGGGCAGTGAGAGGGATAGAAAGTGGAAGCGGTCACAGTATTGGAGAGTTTGTGGTTTGGGGAGGGAGTGACTAAAGGGAGACACGATGGATTTAATTATGCATGGTAGGGGGGAAAGTCCTCCCCTCTCGTAAACATTAGAACACAAAGCCCACTGGCTCATGGCTACTAGCCATAATGGTTGTGCTCAGGTCCTCCTTGAGGAGAAACGTCAGGATGACTGTCTCAAGGAAATCTAAACAATGTAGTATAAACACTGGCAAATGGGAAATTGTGTCCTCCCTAAAAGAGGGCACATGTTGCGGTGAGACCTGGAGACCGACCTCCTGTGTTGTGGATGGATGAGATTGGACAGCCACAACACCCAATTGGTAGGTCTCTCATTGTTGGGTGCTATCTGGCCAATGGGGTGCAGTTCAAATGAATCGAGGGACCTAAATATATATACCCATGCACGTGACCCAGAGCTTCCTCTTTCGACTCGTGCATTCGGAACACCTGCCCACCTCTCCCTATATTTAGGGTATTTTGCGATTGACCTTGCTATGCCATCGTGTGTTGTTTGTCATTGGGACAGGGGCACAGGAGGAATTTCCCCACTTGGCTGATTGGCTGTTGCCATTTGGGTTTCGCCTGCCGCATAGCAAATCGTCACAACTTGTAAGGTTGTGGATAGGCACTGGTTCAGGTGATAGGGATGGGAGAATGGTCTCGCCATCCCTATGTGAAGGGTATTCCGTTAAAGGAATCCATGGACTCAACTGGTTTGGTCAACCCCCAAGAGGGGGTTGTGCCCATGCCTAAGTCCAGGGGGGCATCTGGGTGGTGAACATAGTCTGTTCCTGGCTTTTCGCCTACCCAGGTGTTCACCCTTGGCTAACCTATGCTGGTGCCCTGGGTCAGCGCTGCCTGCAAGGGTGCAGGCAGCTAGTCGAACCAGAGCCTATGCAACCACTCACCTTCTGTAATCAATAAAGTTGTGGCCTAAATTCTGCCTAAAACCAAACTAAAATTTGAGTCAAGTGTGTATTTATTTAGGGGGGGAGGTCTCTGGGTCTGAACACACAAACACTGGCCTGTGAGCGCGCCAGTTGGAGAACAGCTTTTACCAAAGGTGTCATGGGCTTTGAAGACACTCAAACTCAGGATGCAAGGGAGAAATGTGCTAAGAGGAAGTCACGCTTGGCAAATCCACACCATGATCAATTCCCGTCCAGAAACCAATGCCCCCACTGTGGAAGGACAGGTGGATCCAGAATTGGCCTCCACAGTCACTTACGGACTCATTGTTAAAACCGTGTTTATGGAAGACTATCTTACTTGGCTACGAGTGATCACCAAAGAAGAAGAAGAAGAAGTGATCTCCAGGTTTTTAGTCACTATTTGCTATTTAATGGCTGGTTACCACAACTGCAGAGCTGTCTGTGGGTGTCAGGGCACAATTGGAAGGCACATACTGGGTCTAGTGAGTAGTATATTTCAGAAAAGAAAATCACTGTGGAAACGTGAACTTCAATACATTTGTATCCTGCAAGTATAAACTGTATCTTTTAAGGACTCTAGACTTGATTAGAGTCATACATTAGCCTGTCAACACCCCACACTCCACTTTTCTACCATTTCTTTTAGTTTCCTCAACATTCCTCAACATTCTGTCACATGCTAGTGTGACCAAGAAACAGAACTCAGGATGAGTAGCAGTCTTGGTTTGCAATGGCCGGGATCAGCAGGAGTAGGAAGCTGCTTTCGTAGGTTGCCACCCCACTGATGTCTCAAAATGCAACCAGACTTACATCTTTTCTCTAAACGGTTATAGTTGCTACTCATTCCGATGAGAAAGTGTGATCCAGTCACTTTCTGGAATATGAACACTATGATTGTAGCAATAGTTTTATAGTTTTTATATTCTGCTTCTCTTGCATTTTACCTTGTTTTATATTATTCTACACCACTTTGATCGCGTCCACTGGGAAGATGATTTGCAGAATGAAAGAATGGCTACTCTTAAACACCTCTTAGCTGCTTCAAAAGGTAACTGCATAAAAAAGAACCCGACTGATAAGAATTTCACTAAAACTTCCCATCCCCTTTGATAATGTTCAAATACATTTTCCCATTAGTTAATGGAGAATGGTAGGAAAAAAAGCAGCTTGGGGGGCATAGAACTATGAATTTAATAATCTTTCATGGTCAAGAAAGCTCTCTTCATTGAAATCCGATGTTATGCAATAACTTTTACTGTGTACTGGCTTGGTAATGATTTTACTCATTCATATAAGCCAGGCAAAGGGAACCTTTGGCCCTTCAGATGCTTCTGGACTTCATCAGCCCCACCCAGCATGGCCAACAGTGAGGAATGATGGGAGCTGTATTCAGCCATATCTGGAGGGTCAGAGGTTCCCCACCCCTGATGCAACCAATCATGCTGAGGTCAAATGTCAACTCTTTCCACTTGGCCATCCCCTAGCATTTTGTATTAGGACTGGTTATAATACTGTCATGTCCTTCCTAATTAAGAACTTATGTTGGGCATGTTTACTAAGGATACCCCAACACACTTGGGAGCCTAGCCAAAGTCTTTGGTTATTGCAGTTGGGTTAGGAAGCCTGCTGGGTCAAATTGTTACAGTTGGACTTAACAAGGGAAATTGGGAAATACTGTTATCACTTTTAAGGATATGAAACCCTTGTTAATCGTGAGAAGTGTTGTTTTCTCCTTCCTTCTGTTCATGCCAAACCCACTAATGACAGAGTACAGCGAACACTTAAAACACAAATAAACAGCTTGTTCTAGTTTTAGGGGGAATGGCTTTCTGTCTTTGCAACCTAAAATTGTCCCACAGCTTTTTTTCTGCATTAACTTCCATAAAAACAATTAGATATTAATACTCCTTTGTAAATGTTTGAACTGTTCCAAGGGTTTTAAAAACATTTTGGGTGGTTCTTCTGGATGGGATTTAGATAGACAATTGAGACCATAAAATGTATTGCAGTTTCTCCACC
Organism: Podarcis liolepis; assembly: GCF_965112155.1. Taxonomy (NCBI): domain Eukaryota; kingdom Metazoa; phylum Chordata; class Lepidosauria; order Squamata; family Lacertidae; genus Podarcis; species Podarcis liolepis. Next base: position 28,989,893 of record NC_139559.1, read on the forward strand.
ATTAATACAGGATGTCTCTTGGTGGTGTTGGAAAGTAAATGCTGCTTAGGACACATAATGATGTCTGTTGTAGTGAGGATGTTAATAATTGCAAACAGGCAGCACTTGAAAGGATTTTCATGGATAAACTAGTCAAGTGATTCTGAAATTCTGGTGTGTAGTGGCTATTTTCAGGTAGAAGGAAGAACCGTGATATCCAAATTTCATTTAAACAGGCCAGAGCTTTTTTTTAAGAGCTAATAACAAAGGACCAGGCCAATGGGGTCTCTGCAGTTGTTAAACAAGATAACAAAATCAGTATGTCCCATTAAATTGAATCATTGCAAGGCATGCATAAGGTGCCCTGAGGCACAGTTTAACAGACTGGAAGCATAAATAGCTCACAGCATACTTAGAAGCGGGGTGACTTAAGCAAAAACACGTGAAATTTGAAGTAGCCATTTACATGCCAAAAATTATATTAAGAAATAAAATAGCAGAGCCCCATGATCATTTGGGGTATGCCATCTGAATTCCTGTGAGCAGGATGAATATTGTTATAGATTAAACCCTAGAAATTAATAAATGGTAGGATTTTGATTATTTGGGATGTGAAGGGAGAACTACAAGCTGCAGACAGATTCCTAAGCTAGCCTATGCAAAATCACCCGGCCAAGCTAGAGCTATTAAGAAACGATACAGGGCCATTGAGGACCATTGGCAATACTGGGATCCATCTTGGGTAAGCTGGCTGGGAGAGATGCCTTGGACTCTAGGGCTGCAATGCTATGGGGGACAAGTCCCTCTTGAAACGACCATGCAGAGTGAAGGTGTAAATAGGTGAATAAACCATATTTATTAAACCTATGACAGTGTTCACTGTGTCTCATTTCTCCAAAGGAACACAGACCCTGGACTCCCAGTGGGAGTGACACCTGACTTTTGTAGCAATACTAAGTTCAGAACCATTTTTAGGGAGTGAAAGAAGACAAAAAGCACCATAAATGCTAGAATGTGAAGAATTGGGATAAGAAAGAGTGAAATTACTGTTTGCAAGCAGAGAAGAAACATAGTTTACCTTGGGTATAAACAAAGGATCAGTCCCAGTTAATACCTTGTCTGAATGAAACACACATAACTGAGCACACAGCTGCAGGAAAGAGCTGGCCAAAGGTTCAAATGCAGCCCTGTGAAAGAAGAGAACACCTAGTTTAGGCTGTAAGGCAGGAATTGGTATAAAACCTAACACAACATGATGATGATGGTGAATAATAATAATAATAATAATAATAATAATAATAATAATAATAATAATAATAATTTCTACTCCAGCAGTAGAACCTCATGTCAGATAGACCCTACATGTGCTACTACATATGCAGTTAGAGGAATGCCTCCTAGAGAACTATGTGGCCTTGACACTCGAAGCAACCCAGAGCCATTCAGCTGTGTTAAATAAATAAGGGCCAGCTGGAAATGTACAACTGAGCTCTGCAACAGCAGAACTTCCTGGATTGGACCCTTCAGGTCCTGTGGAGAAAGAGTCAGCTTTCAACAGAGAAACTATTTGATGATAGTCTAGCACCTTCAGGAAGAAGGAATACTCCCATGTCCCTGCCCAGGATGTTTGTATCCTTGTCTGCTGTGAGGAGACAACCCTGGAACTCATTAGAATTCTTCACCAAACGCCTCACCCCTTAAGTTTCTGAGGGGTAGGGGAAACTGACAGATAACCCCAAGGTTGACAAAGGCTTGAGGAAACCTCCTCTTTCTCAGCACAGAGGGGAAACACTGGACACCAAGATAACCACAATCCACCTTACCGTATGAGCCTTCTGCATTGACTACACTACACAAGTCCATAGCCTCATTCCTTCACCTAAATCCCTGGCATTTAGGGGCTGGGAAAAAAGAGGAAAGAGATATTGGGCCGACTGTTGTGGGCCTTGACTGTATTCATTACAGTTGAGTGAATTACACAATCTCCAAAACCTTGATTAGCATTCTTTGCTGCAGCTGACAAACTCTGGGAAAAGGACATAATATCAACCATCAAGACAGAAACAAAGGAAAACAGAGACCAACTTCACCACACTGGAAACATCCACTCAGCCTGCCAAGCTTTACAATAAGCTCATGGGGAAAGCACTGCAGGAGGTTGGTGGGAAGAGAAGGAAAAACTTCAGCATTTGTGGCCAGATATTGGTCTGAGGACCCACTCCGAACCACAGTGAACTGAAAAGTCTACCACAGAAGACTTTGCGTTATGGACTGTTCTGGCACCAGATCTGTCCCTGTTGCTTCTGTGCTTCTTGGAACTACATTTTTCCTTCCACTTATTTGATCTTTTGGCAGAAATCCCAGCCATGAGAGGCTGTAGAGCAGTACTGAAGGAGACCTTTAACCCTCTGGGTAGGAACCATCTGAGGATCAACTACAGAAAACAGGAACTCATCATTTCACAGCCCAAGAAGGTTGATTCTGTAGCATCATACATACCACTATGGGCATTAGACACATCTCCTTCTTGAGGCAAGTACAGTGGTACCTCGGGTTACAAACACCTCGGGTTACATACTCCACTAACCCGGAAGTAGTATCTCGGGTTAAGAACTTTACCTCAGGATGAGAACAGAAATCGTGCGGCGGCAGTGGGAGGCCCCATTAGCTAAAGTGGTACCTCGGGTTAAGAACGGTTTCAGGTTAAGAACGGACCCCCGGAACGAATTAAGTTCATAACCAGAGGTACCACTGTAATTGTGGGAGACTGAGGAAGTGTCCAGGGATGTCAATGAGGCAAGATGCAGCAGTCCTGCAGATTAAGCAAAAGTGTGGGAAAACTGCTGAGGTGTATGTGCTGTTAGCCATGACACTGCTCAACCTCAATAAAACGTGCAGTCTGGACAAAGCAGGCAGGCATGACATTGCCAAGGCCGCAAAGTTCAAACAATGAAGATGGAAAGGAGGGAGCCTGGTAGCTGCAGTCCTGCAAGGACGGGCGTATGCAAGATAACATGGTGCTATGGGGCTGCTGGGTCCAGCATTGATGATTCATTTGCAAGGGCACAAACCAGTGATCCAACTCTGTTCAAAGATGTGGAACATGCCTTCAAGTCACCAGTGGTGGATTTCCTGCACCCAGCTGGACAGATCTAAACACTTCTCCCTCCCCAACCAGCAATCAGTAATAGTGGGGATGAAAAAACAAGCAGGGAGGCACAAACAGCCAGTGTAGCTGGGGGGGGGGGGGATAGAGGGGAAATGCTAAGAACCCTGCCAAGAAATGCTAAGAATGCTAAGAACCCTGATAAAGGAGATAAACTCAAAGGAGCCCAAATGACAGAAGCAAAATTGGGAGAGGAAGGGGGGAAATCACCAAACTCAGAAACCGACATGAATCAAACATTAAAATGGCTATAGATAAGGGTTTTTTTCCAGAGAAAAAAGATCCAGCTGCTACTGACAGTAGACAAGTGGGTCAGGAGAGAGAGGAATGACTCCTCCCCATGGAGAGGAGGCAGAAGGCTTCCGATGACCCTGCCTGATCTTTCCAATAGAAGTTATCTATTTTTGTGTTTCTAGACCAACCATTTAGAAACACATTACCATATTCTGTGACCAGAGATTTCTACCTGTGTTTTTATTGCTGCTGTATGGAAAAGACACATGAATCTCACCTTTGGAAGTTTGTAAGTAAAATCCATTTTAAACTTATCAAACTGTGTGGGCTGTTCATTACAGATGAGGGTAGAAAGGGGAAGCACTGTAAGCAACTTGGGATGGTATCTTTAAAAGGTTCAACAGCCTACATTCCGAAACTTTACTTCGCTGCTGGGGCTCTTTCTTACTGGAGAGTGTGCTTGCTTCTGTGTTTCAGTCTAGGGATCCAGTGAACTCTTTTAAACAAAATACATTTATTTATATAATAATTCCTAATAGATCCATCTAGCTCAGTCCTGTCTACACCAACTGGCAGCAGCTCTCCCGGGCTTCAGGCAGGGAACATTCCCAGTCCAACCTGGAGATGCTAGGGATCAGACCTTGGACCTTTCACATGCAAAGCAGATGTTCTGCCACTGAGTTAAGGCTCTTCCATGTGAAAATGACATCATCTGCCAGAGTGCAAGGGCAACTTTGGCAGCCTCTCCTTGCTCTGGCAAGTAAATGGGATGATAAACAGGCTTTCTGTTTTTTTCCTATTGTTTGACAGATTAGCAGAAAGGAAGTCAGACAATGAGAAAAATAAGCAGGGGATGGATAGTTATTTCTGTTATCTTCATACCAGCATTCAAATGGAAGCATTTCTTTGAAACCTTGTTTGCATTTCTAATTGAAGGTTACATTTCAGCTGGCTGAAGATCTTTTGTTAAAGCTGAATGAGTTTTGCAATTTGAATCAATGCAATCAGAAGCGCTTACCCCAAGAAAACTATGTATAGGATTGTGGTCCTGCTGATTATAATAAGCTGGAGTGTTATGCTGCATACTGCTGCTCTGTGTGTAGTAATGGATTGGGTACAGCTGCCTGCAGTTTTGGACTCACATTTCAACATGGCTTTGGGGGCTGTCAGGATGTGCTCCTGCTGTTTGAAATTTACCACTGAAAATTTACCTCTTTTTCTTATTCTGGGTATAATTTGAACAGCAAAGACAGAGCAATTCTAGCAAACACCATAGTGTTATTCTTTTGAATCTGTGAAACTATGCTAAGGATAAAACAGACATATTGCTATTAACTTTGACTTGGATTTAAAAAGAAAAGGGGGAAAACTGGGGGAAGGGCTGTAGCTCAATGGTATCAGCTTTGCATCCCAAAGGTGTTCAGGTTCGTGTCCTGGCTCCTCTAGGTAGGGCTGGGGAAAACCCGTTTTCAGTAAAATGACACAATACTGAACTAGATGAACTATTGGGCTGACTCAGTTTAAGGGAGCTTCTTATGCTGCTTTGAATGATAGCTCTAGGAATAAACACCTTAAGGCACTACAACAAGGCATCCACTCTTGACCCCTGCTCACACTTTTCTCCCCCACAGTTAGATAGATTATCTCATAAAAGCATAGAGTTGGAATGGACCCCTGAGGATCATCTTAGTCCAACCCCCTGCAATGCAGGAATATGCAGCTGTGCCTTACAGGAATTGAACCATCAACCTTGGAATTGTCAGCACCACACTCTAAACAACTGAGCTATCCGGTCATCCTCAGCTGTTTTTCTCCTGATGACAGCTGCTTCTGACCATGGACCCTTACTGGGATTTTTAAAAAGCTGGGTGAAAAGTAGCATTAAATAACACAGTCTGTCAGTGAAGGATTTCCATTTGTGCAACTTGATCTCCCCCCCCACCTGCTCCCCTGAGCACCCCTAAAATCTGTTCTAGGGGTTCCCTAGATTTTGAGGGATGTGTAGGAGGGAGGAGAGTGGGGCAAAGTCCTGTTTCACAAATGGAATATTTGGCTCCTCTGCCCCGCTAATGCTGCAGTTTAAATTTCTTGAAACTCCCAGTTTACAGGGAGTTTTTCCAAGGTTTTTTTTTATTTTGTTATCTCTTCTCACACACATAGTTTTCTATTAAGGCTGATTATTTCATGGGGAAACACCCTGCTGTGAATCAAATGCCAAGCTGATATTTAGGGGTGGTGAACATTTATTTCAAAAGAGAGAGAAAGAAGTCAGGTTTCTCTGACTTGATCTCTTTGAAGAGGCTTAGGGTACAATTCAAACCCCAAGCAGAAGTTTTTTTCTGAAGAGCAGGGTTAGGAAATCTTACACTCGGGGCCTCAATGCCTCTGGCGCTTTCCAACACTTGCATGTGGTCCCTGGAAGTTTGACCAGAACCTGCCCTTTAGTTAAAAAGGTCCCCCACTCTTGCAGGAGTCTGATGATAATTTTTTTTAAAGACAATTAAAAATATAGGTTCTGCTTCCTATGATAAATTCACACTATTGTTTTCTCCTACCACCCCCTCTTGTCAAACAAGCTTTAGAAGAAGTATAAAATCTTGTAAAACCAGTATCGTAGAGGAATTAGTGGGCTGATGAACCCTCTTTGAAATTCCCTGTAACCCTCTGAAAAGAAAGTCTATCTCAGGACTGAAACAAAGTCCTATTCTCAGCATCACAGATGTGCAACAAAACTACGGTATTTGTTTACATATTTTATGTCCTGCATCTTCAACATAAATTTATGCCCCAAAGCAGCTAGGAGTAGTAAGAAACAACAAAATACAATTTGATAGTAGTGATTGTGAAAATAGTAACAATACAGCAAAATTAAAACAATAAACAAAAGCAGCAGCAATTTATTCACATAAAAAAAATCAAATTGTTCCAAGTTAAAAATACTTCTATTTTGCTGTTGTTTAGTCATTTAGTCGTGTCCGACTCTTTGTGACCCCATGGACCAGAGCACACCAGGCACTCCTGTCTTCCACTGCCTCCCGCAGTTTGGTCAAACTCATGCTGGTAGCTTCAAGAACACTGTCCAAACATCTTGTCCTCTGTCATCCTCTTCTCCTTGTGCCTTCAATCTTTCCCAACATCAGGGTCTTAAATCTGCAAAGACATATGTTTTTGCCTACTGACAGCAACTACGTCACCAGATTGTTGCTGTTGGTAAAATTTCTATAACACCCTTTATCCGAAGATCACCCATGGAGAAGACATTCCAAGGCAAAGGTGCCACAACAGAAAAGGCTTTCTCTCCAGTTGCCACCCACATTTTAGAAAGCAGTGGAGTCCAGAAAGAGGCCTCAGATGATGACCTCAGTGGGTGGGCAGAAAGATGTGGAAGAAGGTGATCCAAGAACATTCTGGATAATTGTGTGTGATAATTCTCCCCCTCCCTTTTCTTGAAGTCACATAGGATTAAAGGGAGGTTTTCCATAGTCGTCCTACTCAGAGCAGACCCATTGAAGTTATGACTAACTTAGGGTCTTAGTTGAATGTAACCCTGTTCTATCTTTCTCTCCCCCCAGCAGAGTTCTGAAGCAGAATCCTATTCAGGCACTCATCTGACACAGCTGTGCCTGGCTCCAGCAAGGTTACTACATTTCATATTTTGCTTCAGGACCTGATACAGTGGTACCTCGGGTTACATACGCTTCAGGTTGCATACGCTCCAGGTTACAGACTCCGCTAACCCAGAAATATTACCTCAGCTTAAGAACTTTGCTTCAGGATGAGAACAGAAATTGTGCTCCGGCGGCACAACGGCAGCAGGAGGCCCCATTAGCTAAAGTGGTGCTTCAGGTTAAGAACAGTTTGAGATTAAGAAGGGACCTCCGGAATGAATTAAGTACTTAACCCGAGGTACCACTGTGTTCTATGTGCTGTAGTACAGGGATGCTGCCCACTCTGTGCCTATTCTGTGAACCTACATAGCCCTAAAAGCAATTCAAATTTTGCATATGCGATTGAATCCTCACCTGATATTTTCCTTTCTTTTGCCACACCTTGGAATAGAAGAGGAAGCTGTTGCATCTGTTTAATCCAGCCTTGTTTTTAAGTACTCCCCACAGGCAACAAAAATGCCCAAAAGGCAAGCCAGTGATCTGCTGGAGGAGTGATGGAGCTCCGGTCTTGATCACTCCCTTGCTATTGCTCAGCAAGCTAGTAATTTTTTTTGTGGTCTGGTTTACAAGGCATGTTTAATCGTTACCAATGGTGGGTGGAGGTTGCGAGGCACTGAGCATATGCCATCACCGATAATTCTGGGGAACTGAGGGGAGAGTCATTTGCATTCCAGTTGCTCCAGTTTTCGCTTTCTGCATTGGCACTGACTGGTGGGAAAAATTCTCCTTGGAACCTGAGATTCTTCTGGGCTGAGAGCCTCATAATAATGAAGCTGGCTGCTGGATGTATTGACAGTTAGTTAGGACAATGGTTTCCAAATGGGAGGTTCATATCTACCAAAGTATTGTGAGATGTCTTTAAGGTGGTCTGTCAGCCTGGCTGCTTGGGGGGAAGGTGGCTTTGGAGTTGGTGACAAAATCTGGAATGGGTCTTGAGGAAAGCCAAAAGGCCTTTGGCAGGGTTTGCAATATGCCACCTAGTCTCACTTGGGATGAGAGATAAGATCCGCTACTCAAAAACAGAACTTATGGCAAGAATCCACCAGCCTCACCACTGCATATGGTACATCTGGAATCGTTAACTGCTCCCAACTTTCCCAAAGTTTAGTTTCCTAAACCACCCATTTAATGCAATGAATGTGCACAGGGCTTTTATTTTTTTAGCCCAAACTTGGCACCTCTCAGGTGGGTACCATTGCCATTATAAGAGAGGAGTTCATGGTGAGTTTCAGCACCTCTTTTCCTAGAAAAACAACATTGGATGTGCCTATTGTGTTAAATGGAGTTCTTCAATGCTTTGGTGTAATTTTTGTCAGTTTGAGTCTTAGGCCAAATTCAATGCATAAAAAAGAAATGTTCCTGCTGTTGTCAGTCACTGCACCCTCTGTTTTTCACAGACATGCTGTGGACCACCTGTATGAAGCACATGGACCACAGCTTGTGAATTCCTGAAAAGTATGTCCTACTGTATGATGGGGTAACCAGGCCTTTAGTGTGGTGGCACCTACCACATTTGGAACTCCCTCCCTGTTCTTATCAGACAGGCGTCATCTCTATTTTCTTCCTGGTGCCTCTTGAAGGTCTTCCTTTTTCAATATTTCATTTAAGTGGAGATCTTTATTCCAGGCTAGATTTTTGGAACTGTTTTTACACATGAAATTGATTTTAATTGTTTTCTACGTATGAAGTTAAGTAATTGTTTTTATTCTTGATGTTCTTATTGTGAAATCGCTTTTAGTAAATGTTATGTACTGAGCTGAATCCTAGAACAATAGGATCCAGAATGCAGCACTCTGATTGGTCTGCAGGAGCCACCCAATCCAGCTCCAGGTGGAAGTGAATCAGTGACCTGATTGGCCTGTAGAAGCAGCTAATCAGGCTCCTGGAGGAGGTGAATCCGCAACCTGATTGGCCTACAGAAACAGCCCAGAATTAGCCAATCACGAGGGGCCCATTGTGTAAATAATGTATATATAGCTAGACGTTTTGGGGAAAGTTTCATTCATTGCTACTATGAGCTGAATAAAGAGCATGAAATTCACAATTCATACTTGACTTGGTGGAGATCTTTATCCCAGGCTAGATTTGTATTGTTTGGAACTGTTTTTACATATGAAATTGATTTTAATTGTTTTCTACGTATGAAGTTGTGCAATTGTTTTTATTCTTGATGTTTCTTATTGTGAAATCGCTTTTAGCAAATGAATAAACCAGAGAGACAGCAAGCATTCTAGCCCTATCTCTGGCACACACTACTATAAAACTAATATGTTTGCTTTGTGTGTGTGTGTACACAGACACACACAGACACACAGACACAGACACAGACACACAGAGACATGACTTTAAATATAATCACCTCAGTATATGGCATTATCTCTGTTCATCCCTACATCTCCCACCAAATTAGCAGTAAGACAAAAATGGGCAAGAAACCAAATAAATTGAAAACAGATATGCCTCCTCTCCCTGCCCCAGCTAAACAACAACAATGTGAAACAATCCTTAAAGCAGATTAAGATGATTTGAGAATCAGATTAGTTGAGTCAAGCATTTGGTGTTAAGGGCTCTGTTGGGTTTCAAGAATATGTATGAAAATAAATATTTCCTAGAAATCAGTGTTCAGATACCTGGAGAAAGCAAAGATAATCTAGATTGATTACAGAAGCCAAATACACCATTGTACAGTTACAGCTGTGTATCTTATGAAGAAAGGGCTATTTTTAGTGCACTGGAAAAACCATATCTGGACTACAGTGTTCAGTACTGACTGCATCACAGGTCAAGAAGAGTATTGACAACCTCAGAGATAAGCTATAAAGATGAAAAAGGGGCCTAAGGGATAACATTTTATAAAGAGCTATAAACGTTCAGCTCAGATCATGAATCAGCAACCAAGGACAATTCAGTGCTCATGCATTGCCTATGCCAGGGAATGAAGAACATGTGCCCTCCAGATGTTGCTGAACTACAGCACTCATCAGACCTAATGGCACTCATGGCCAACGGTCAAGGATGATGGGAGTTGTTGTCCAACAACATCTAGAGGGCCACAGATTGTACATCCCTGGCCTTGCCTCTCTAACCTCATCATCCGAGGCCCTTCTTTGTGTGCCTCCTATGCAAGAGGTCTGGAGACATCAGGAAACTATTTGGACACTTAATCCTCTGGGATGGACCATGATAATAAGGTCCCCATCCTTGCGGTGACTGCAAGCTATTGTGAGTATAAACTTGATAAGACAACAATCTGTCCAGAAACATTGGATCGTATCCAGAATTGGCAAATCTTCAATCCAACCACTCTGATGCATGTAGGGGCTTTGATAAGAAGAAGGAATTCTGTGTGAGTAGGGCCTACTATCCCATTCTTTCCCAAATCACTCTGTACACATGCTGCACATCTGCAGAGCACTCCTCAGTAATGAAGAGCTTCTGCTTGCACAGCGTCTGTATTACTGGAGACCCTGGGCAGGATTCAACAAATGAGTTCCACCAGTGGAAGCCACATGAAGACTTCTGCTAGAGCAACAGGGCCTTTTCTTCCTTCTCTTTCTCCCCTGTACCCTACGTGAGTTGGTTTGGGAGGAGGGGGGTTAGGAGAACCTTAAGACAGGGTGGCGCTGTGGGTTAAACCACAGAGCCTAGGACTTGCTGATCAGAAGGTCGGCAGTTCGAATCCACGCGACATTGTGAGCTCCCGTTGCTCGGTCCCTGCTCCTGCCAACCTAGCAGTTCAAAAGCACATCAAAGTGCAAGTAGATAAATAGGTACTGCTCTGGTGGGAAGGTAAATGACATTTCCGTGCGCTGCTCTGGTTCGCCAGAAGCGGCTTAGTCATGCTGGCCACATGACCCAGAAGCTGTACGCCAGCTCCCTCAGCCAATAAAGCGAGATGAGCGCCGCAACCCCAGAGTCGACTACGACTGGACCTAATGGTCAGGGGTCCCTTTACCTTTACCTAAGATAGGAACAGCATGAGGGAGGAGAGGGCAAAAATGCTTTCACTCATGGACCAATCTGCTTAGCGTTATGTTGCATTCCACAGAAACACAGACTATAGCCTACATGAATGCCGGCACTTTCTATTGGCTTGGTTTCACTAGAAAGCCAAAGTAGGTAAATATTCACTCAAGAACAGCAAGGGGTTCACCTAAATGGATAATTTGTTGTGATTTTCACTGGAGAGTTTTTCTAAATTAATGCCACAGCTGTGGAGGTGTTTCTGAAGACCAGCTGTTTGCTTAGTGGCCTCACTCAGCTAGATCTTACGATTTCCCACTGAGCTTCTGGTATTTCAAGTACTCACCCTCATCCTGTGCAGCATGGCTCCGTTTACCAAAATGTGTAACAAGTTCAGCCTGGCAGACATTCCAGAGAGCAAGCATTTGTTAATTTCCTTCAGGCTGCAGGGAAAACTTTATTGCAAAGATCCTAATGGTGATATTTACCAACAGAATTATCTGTTCATCATTGGAGGGGGGCAGCAATGTGGTTGATTTCCTCCTCCTATCCTGCTCTCAAAGGAAATGAAAAAGATTACTGTGGCTAGGAAAGGATAGATATACAGTGCATGACAGTGACAGTCCAGGAAAGTGGAGAGACTTCCCATAACGTATGGCAGATGAGTATAGACAATTTTAACATCTGTTTGTCACTTGACTGGAACCCCATCCAAACTGGTATCCTCAGAATACATTTATTACTTGTCCTTTTATTGACAGGCTGTGTTTTAATGTTACGAGGTGGAAGACTTTCTCCATACCATGCATAATCAGGTGTTTTTCCTCAGCCAGAGCTCATCAGAACTCAGTTCTGGCACCTCTCAGGTGGGCGCCATTGCCATTCTAAAAGGACAAGAGGGGCATTCATGGCGAGTTCCCGCACCTCTTTTTCTAGAAAAATAGCCCTGCTGGTAAGGATGCCATATACCGTGTTTTTCATCCTATAAGACGCACCAGACCATAAAATGCACCTAGTTTTTGGAGGAGGAAAACAAGAAAAAAAATATTCTTAATCCCAGAAGCCAGAACAGCAAGAGGGATCGCTGTGCAGCGAAAGCAGCAATCCCTCTTGCTGTTCTGGCTTCTGGGATAGCTGCGCAGCCTGCATTCTCTCTGTAAGATGCACATACATTTCCCTTTACTTTTTAGGAGGAAAAAAGTGAGTCTTATAGAGCAAAAAAATACGGTATTTTACAAACAGCTGTCTCCTTTTGTTGCAGGCTATATAAGGAATGGGGCACCTATATCCCTCTATGGTGGTTTTGCTGCCTAGTTGTGAAATTCTGGAAACTGGTCCTATGAGAGATGAGTAATTTGAGTATATATTTTATGATCCTGAGTGGTGTCTTTTTTCTATATTTCCTGAACAAAAAGTGAGTTTGTTGTTTTATGTAGGTTGCTGCATGTTTGGTTATTACATGCACATAATCTGCTTTTAGAGGCATGGTAGAAAGCGCTCTTAACCATAGTGTTATCAGAAGGGAAAAAAAGACATCAGGATTCTGAAACTGTTTGGTGCCCATTTATTAATCATACAGGAAGTGATTCATGCAAACATTGTATCCAGAGACATCATTTATTTATATGTAATTACTTGTAACCCCTTTCCATTTGAAATATATTCCGCATCTTTCTATGGATTATGATTTTTATATATATTATATTGGAGCAGCTAAACTGAGCTAAATACAATGGTACCTCGGTTGTTGAACATAATCTGTTCCGGAAGACTTCAACTTCCGAAACGTTAGACAACCGAGGTGCAATGGGCGGTCGGCAAATTCAATTGAGAAACGCACCTCAGAAGCCGTTCAACTTCCAAGGCATTTTCGAAAACGGAAGCAATTACTTCCAGGTTTTCGGCATTTGAAAACCGAAACATTTGGCTTCTGAGACGCTCAAAAACCAATGTTCCACTGTATATAGGTTCACTTTGATGTCATAAGACCATGTACTTGTGGACTTGTAGCATATGTTTCCTTTTTTTACATTTGCTACAGAAGGCAATGGAATAAGGATTATGTACTTAAATTTTTGTTATATGTGTTATATGTGTTATTGGAATTCTTTGAAAAATGAAACCAGCCAAACGGTTGACATCACTCCGATGGTGTATGTGTGCTGGATGCCAGCTGTTAGCCCGAACTGCTCACATGTCAGAGTTGGACCTCCATGGGTGGAATCTGGCCCACCAGCCAGAAAAGTTTCCCCACCCCTGGAGTACAGCCTTCCTAACTTTCTGTGCGTACAGGAAAACCATGGAATTGCAGGCGCCCAGGGAGGCTACACAATGCAGAGCACTGGAGAGATAATTTGAAGAATGAAAGAAATGACCCTTACTGATATGTCTTGTCCCCTTAGAAGACAGGCACAGAAAAAACAACAACACCAAATCAAAACCCATATCCCACGAGATTTTTTTGCTCCCATTGGAAAACTTTTATCATTAATTGTTGGAAAGGAAAAAAGAGGCTTTCTTTTCTTTTTCTTTTTTTAAAAGCAGCCACTAGTAAAAACTTTACCTAGCAACTCATCTAGCCTACATCATAGCTGTCAACTTTCCCCTTTTTTAAAGGGAAATTCCCTTATTCCGAATAGGATTCCTCGCAAGAAAAGGGAAAAGTTGACAGCTATGGCTTACATGTATTTGGGTCAATCAAAATACATTTTTATAGGTTACTGCATGTGAACCAAGATTAATCCACCAATCTTATCAAAAGAAAATTAGGTGAGAGGAAAGTAGTAGACAATATGTTGCCCAGTGGGGATTTGTCTAGCAAAAACCTAGTCAACCAAACTAGCCTGTGTGGGTCTTTGATTAGCCTTAATCATTCATTTCCTGCATAGGAAAGAGGCATAATAGCTATGAGGATGAAAGGAAAGAAACTTACAAATTGTCAGCTGGCGCTCTCTGACATGCAGGAAGCCAAGTACATGAAAAGCTTGCCTTCTTACATCTATTAGCGCATTTATTTCACACATTTCTATACCAAGGCAGTTTATAATAGCTTATAAAGCACACCAGAAAAGCAATAACCAATCAGTTGTTGACAATAAAAGGCAGTGCTAAAGACAAACACAACTTAAGTAATAAAAAAACCTAAAATGGAAACAGGAGAGGAAATTGCTGGTGTTCGCTTATTCAGCCCATGTCTGGAACGAAAATCAATCCGACAATTTATAGTCAAAGTTGTCGTTGCTTTCAGTCTGCAAATGATGCAGAGGTCTGTTTACTCCCTTTTGGGGTGTGGCAGCATTGTGGGACCGACAGCACCTCCCCTCCCCACCCGCCCAACCCCAAACGAGGGAGAGCTAGATCCCTTGGGACTATCCTCAGCTGGGGTGGGAACTTCAACTCACACACCCTGCTTGAGATCCGACTCTGCCTCAGCTTGCTAAATTGGTCAATGGCAGGCTGGTGCTGAGGGCAGGACCAATGAGGATTCGGTCTGCAAAGGATGCAGAATTGATTTGATTACCTAATTAAGCAACTGAATTATGTTAATTTCAATGTGTGAATTTTACTCAAGAGTAGACACACTGAAATCAATGGACCTATCTTAGTCATGATCCCGAATTTCAATGGGCCTGCTCTGAGAAACACTTTGTTGAGTATCAGTCCTTGGTGTTAGGCGATTCCACCCATTTGTTTCCATGCATGCAAAGGAAACACAATACAAAAAGCGATGTCAGAAAATTCCAGCAAAAATAGAAATAGGGGCAGATATTGCCAGTGTTCATTCTCGACAAGGGACAAATAAGTGAACACTGGCAATATCTGCCCCTGTTTCTATTTTTGCTGGAATTTTCTGACATCGCTTTTTGCTCCCCAACCCTGGAGGACTCTCCCCCTGCAACATGGGAGACAATCAAGGCAGACTACAAAGCTTTTTCCATGACCTTGTCTGTTTTCTCAAATATTGCAATTCCTCTCCTTGGATGCTATTCCCTGCCTACGAATCTTTACAACTTCACCCTCCCCAGGGCCACTGGAGATGGAGTTGGGGGGTAAGAGGGTTCTTCAATGCCCCACTGCCACCTCTCACCTAATAAGGACTACAAAGCAGTGGCGTAGCGTGGGGGGTGCAGGGGTGGCCGGCCGCACCGGGCGCAACACCTGGGGGTTAGGGTTAGGGGGCGCAAATCCATGGGCTAGGGGGCGCAAATCCATGGGCTAGGGGGCGCAAATTACTTGCCTTGCCCCGGGTGCTGACAACCCACGCTACGCCACTGCTACAAAGTTCTCATTCTCAAAAGGCCCTGCTGGGTCAAGGCAAGTTTTTTGTGACCTACAAAAAAAAAGGGGGGGGGAGGGCAGCAAGAAAGCAACATTGTGGAATTCCAGCTCAGTCAGAGTAGCTGGAGAAAGAGTGTTCAAATTTTCCTCCCATTTAAAAGAGTTCAGCTTCATTGATTGATTGGTTTTGCTACATTTGTATTCTGTTCATCCAAACAAGTTCTCTGTGCAGTTTACATAAACAATGAAATAAACTATACCATAAAAGCAAAAGCCCAGCAAAAAAACAACAACCACTGACTAAAATCAGCATAAAACTCAGCAGTGGAAACAATTAAAACCAGGATAAGACTTATTGCCAAGGAGGCAATGCAAAGGACCTGGCAGATTGTAATTCAAAGGCCTGGGAGAATAAGAAGACACCTAAAGGACTGCCGCGTAGCCAGCAGGAGAGCCTCTCTGGGGATGTTATTCCACAAGTGGGGTATTACCACTGAAAAGGCCCTCTCTGTATTCACCTGCCTCCGTTAATTAGGCAGGGACCTGGAGAAGAGCCTCCAGGCACTTGCTCACTTCAAAAGCCTGGCAGGATTTGGGGGCCTGACAGGTGACAACGGGGTTATTTTTTGAAAGAGCAGAACGGAGGGTGAAAACCCAGTAGAATAGCTGCAGACATTAGAGTCAGCAGCTAGAGGAGAAGAGACTGTGATTTTATTAACCTGTCTGTCAATGGGAGTGTTCTAATTATCTCGTGGACTGCAGTTTTCAAATAACTTTGAAGTACTTTTCAATGAAGCCTATGGCAGCTAGAGTGATGACATTTCCCCCTCTATCCATGTTGAAAACACAATTCTGAAATTTAGTAAAAATCCTTGTTGTGGACAGAAGAGAGGCTCTGGAACCTCACTGACAGCATTTTGCCGACACTGCCACGCCCACTTTCTGCCTTACACCTGATCCTGGTCTTTCTGTTTTGCATTGTTTTGTGGTCTTGAGCTGAATGGAAAGTGAAGCTAAATTCGAACAAGGCCTGAAACAATGTCAGGATTTAAAATGAAGCAGAAGCCTTACCCTGGTATGGCGTCTAGCATTTTGCTGAGCCTTTCCAAACAAATGTTCTCTTTTGTGTTCCTTCTGATAAATGGAAAGCATCCAGGAAATCTCTCATTCATTAACCGAGTACCACAGAGGCAGTCCACTTTTGACATTTCAGCTGGAGAGTCACTGCGTTTTGAAGACAGCTTTTGAACGTCATCGAAGCAAAATCCATTGGATGGAAAAATACTCTTGTGTTTGTTCTCTGTCCAAAGGTGATTTGGTTTTGGAAAATACAATACAAACTTCCAATTTTGGCCATATGTGTATATGCTGGGCATCTGGCAAATCTAAAAAGACACCCCCCCCCAAACACAAAGCTACGAATCATTCTTCTTCCCCTGGACTTTTAAGAATTGCCATGAATGGTTTCAATGAGGGCTCATTATTTAATCATTTTTTCAGCACTGTGGTTGAAAATGTTCATCTGGGGTCAGTTTGGCGAATATGACTTGCATCCTGGATAATAGTTGGAAATGTATTTTGTTACAGAGCTTCTGGTGAAGAAACCAAAGTGTCTGAAGGGCGTTAAAGAGCAGCTTGAGGAATGCCACCATGGGATCCCAAAGCCACGCTGGTGGGGGCTGACGGGAGTTGTAGGCCACCGCATCTGGAAGCACTATGTTGGGAAAGGCTGGGATATGTGATTTAGAAATGCACCAACATGACAGTGATGGGGGATTGAGGATAGGAGTGATAGTTCTGTGGTCAAGTCAGTTTATTGTGTTTTAGCAGACAACCATTATACACATGAAAATGATAACAAAAATAACAATGTTTACATTTCTGCTCCTTAACCTTTAAAGGATAAATCAATTCCCATTGTTCTGTGGTATTATGGCAGTAGGCAAAGCTGTAGTGTAACTCTTGATTTTGTGGGAAATGTGTTGTTACGATTTGTTTTAATATTAAATGAATGTGTGTTTTTTTAAAAAAGAAAGCACAACCAAAATGATCAAGGGGTTGGAATGACTCTTGTGAAGAAAGGTTGCAACATTTGGGACATATCAGTTTAGAGGTAAGGTGAGTTAAGAGATGACATGATAGAAGTTTCTAAAAGTATGCATGGCATGGGGAAGGTGGGTTGAGGAAACTTTTTCACTCTCTCTCATAACACTTGTGGGCATCCAATTCTGCTTGGCCATGGACTCTCATTGATCCACATTAGATTTGTGTGGTTGCAACCATTACAACCTGGTTTGGAAAACTTTGGACTGTATCCAACAGTGCCCTATGCATGAGTGGAACAAATTTTTACTCAGGCAATAGGACTTTCCCTTCCTCTCCTCCCCCTGCATCTCATGCAACCCCCCAAATCTGACCTGGAGGGTCGGGGAACCATCCAGAGCAAATCTGGGAGGTGCATGATTGCCACAGGGGGAGGAAAGGATGGGGAAGTCCTGCTATACAAGCCAAAGCCCACTTCTGTCTATTCTTATGTACTTAGAGAGGAGACTGAGGCATGTGCACGAGCTCTCCAGATTTCTGAATTGGAATATTATGAGCACTTGTACTATTATTTTTCTCTTTGGCTGCCCTTCTGACAGAACATATAGATCTGAGATTCTAGAGCCACTTGTAAAGAGGGCAGAGGCTTGCTCGTACATGGTTACTTGGCTTGGGAATGCTTGATGTATATCCATCAATGAAGTCGGCAATTATTTGGTTCTCTCTGTATTAATTATACTTGTGTCTGGAAAACTTTTGTAAGAGTGCCCTCTGCCAGTGGACAAAGGTATAGATGAGCACTTTGAAGTTAAGAGCTGATTCCACAGCCTGTGAGGAAGGAAGTTTGGAACTAGACAACTGCTGTGAAACATCTGAACCAATCCAGTTCCAGGTCACAGGAAGGAATTTAAATATTCACATTATTTAAATGAAAGGGAGCAGAGGAAGAAGGCTCAAATTTATTTAAGAACCATCTGTGTCTCCCAAGCTAAGGGTAGTTAACTTAAAGCACTGAGGGCCAAATCCGATCTCCAAATATTTTATTTTAATAGTAATAGAAACTATCCTGGCTGGATAACTCACACACGCTGCTCCAGGAGCAATTTCAGGGTTAGGGTATTGCAATATAAATCAGCAGAGCAGAAATAAGAGAAGCAGCGGGTGGGTACGAGTTCCTTGAGAATCGTTTTTGAAGACAATGACATCCTGTCCTCCAAGTCGCGCAGGGGGGGGGGGCACAAAAGTGAGGATCAGGATTTCAACTCAGGCTCCCTTAATAGATCCAGCACTCAAGTCACCACGCGGGTTACAACCCCTTGACAAGACTGCATGCATTTTCGACCGGCGAAATGTTCGGATTGATAACACGAATACCGTCGCCCATTCCGGCGTGCCAAAGAAACACCGGGTCCGCCCCGCAGGCTCCCCCCCCGCCCCCCGTGGCGCGCCTGCCGCTCGACTAACGCGCGCCGGGCCCCGCCCTGCCTGCCTGTGACCTCACCAGCTCGACTTCCTCATCCCCTGAGCAACACGTGCTATAGTCCCAATCCCCGGACTCCTGCCGCGCTTGCGCAGCGGCTGGACTACGATTCCCGAGAGGCTCTGGCGAGGCGGGGCGTGGAGTGAGTGCTGCGCATGCGTCCATCCGGGGTAGCCGGCCCCTGTCTCTGTCTCCTCCTGCTGCTGATGCAAGAGCTGAGCGCGGCGGCGAGGTGGGCAGAGAGGCGAGAGGCGCCTGGGAGACGGAGCGAGGAGTGACTGACTTGGCCGGCGGCGTTGCGGCCACCCAGAGCGGGGACGAGCCCTTCCGAGCTTCTGCCTTGAGGGCCGGCGAGAGCCGCAGCCATGTCGGGAGACGAGGTGAGGGCCCGGGCGCGCCTAGGCCTCGGGTGACGCGGGGCTGTGGCCGCCTCCGCCATGTGAGGAGCCAGGCCTGAGGCCTTCCCTCGCCCTGGCCGGAGACCGGCTGGGGGCTCCCCTGCCCGGCCTGCTTCGTGTCGAGCTGGTTCCTCCGGCTTGAACGGAGGTCGCTCCGTCCTCGCCCGAGTCGCTTTAGGGAGAGGCGCTTGTTGGTTCCTTCTAATGGGCAGCGAGGTGCTTCCTCTCACTTTCCACGGATCAGGACATAAAAGGGAGGCCCGCTGGATCCAGGCCACAGGCCCGTCCAGTCCAGCATCCCGTTTCCTTCAGGGGCTAATTCGATGCCTATTCGAGGACACGAGCTCGCTCCCTTCCCTTCCGCCCCTGAGACATCAGAGAGCGCTCAGAATCTCTTCACACGTTACATCAAAAGCGAATTGGCTCTTGCGTGTACACTTAATAGAAAGGTGCAGGGTCACTTCATGTAGCCTTTAATATATATATTTTTTTAAAGAGAAAAGCCTCTGCCATAAAACGCAAAGAGTGAGTGCAGCCATCTTGGTTACAAGCATGTGTAAAGGTGCTGGAAGCGTTGGGTGTGGGCGCCAGTGAAGTGCACGTTTCACAGCAGGCCTGTGCTCGCCATCACGTAATGTGTGGATTAGAATATACCCGACTTATGTGCTGATGGGGAAGACCCCTGCCTCTTTAATTGGTGTTAAACCGTTGTAACCACACTTGATGTGCTTAGGTGTACAGCCAACATATCTTGTGCTTTTGTTTAGAGAGTTAGCAGAGCTCTTCTCTCTTTCCTTCCACTTCCGTAGGCTGGGCTTTCTCATCCTTTTGTACTATGGACAATTGTGCCTGTGTAGTACTTGCATGCTGTGTTTGTGCTAGTTTGTTGCTTGAGCCCCAAACAACGTTTTGTGGAAATTCAGGTTTAGAATTAATTGTGAAGCTCATCAAGTCAATGACTCTTGGACCTTGTGAAATAAATGGACTTGAAAAGAATTGGCATACTTAACAGCATTGATTTATGATTGTAATCTTGCTTGGAGTAAGGAAGAATTAAACTCCTCATTTTAAGTTCTGATCAAGGCAAGCTGGCTGTCTTGAATCAATTTAGGTACCTAGTCTTTTGTGCAGAATAAAATTATCGATGGTTTGTTTTTATTAAGATTTGTTGATTAAATGGTTGAGCTTTTCCACTTCTTTCTATGGTAGTGGTGACATCGTGCAGCTTCTAACCCAGAGATGTGCCAGGGTTTACACCAGGGGTCAGCATACTTTTTCAGAAGGAGGCCGGTCCACTGTCCCTCATACCTTGCGGGGGGCCGGACTATATTTTGGAGGGGGGAATGAACGACTTCCTATGCCCCACAAATTACCCAGAGATGCATTTTAAATAAAAGCACACATTCTACTCATGTAAAAACATACTGAATCCTGGACCGTCCACGGGCCAGATTGAGAAGGTGATTGGGCCAGATATGGGCCCCGGGCCTTAGTTTGCCTACCCATGGTTTACCCCCTAAAACTGCAGATGCAAGATTTAGAAAAATAATGTGCTACACCTGAAGTAGCTTAGGATCAGGTATTAAAGCACTACTCCAGCACAGGAATGAAAATGCTTTAGATTTTCAAGCATCTGGGTCTTTAGAACAGGTTTTATAAAAGTTTGTAGTCTTTAGAACAGGTTTTATAAAAGTCTTTATAAGGGGCTTATACTTTTGATTCTGAGTTATTAATTAGTAGTTGTATAATCACAAAGGCTAGAAAGTTACTGGTTCAGATTTTTTTGGTATACTAGTACATGTGGTCTGCACCAATGTATATGAAGCTTCTGGCTATTTAGTTGCTGATTTATTTTCTTACATTTATATAACCACCTTTCACCTGCCATGGAACTTAAGGTGGTGTATATATGGCTTCCAGAAGGGCTCCCATGCAACCTGTTTACCTCCAGCAAGTTGATGCCCTCAGGTGCCTTCAGACAGTACCCAGTACAGAATAGAGCCTTCAGTGGATTTATCCCATAATTATTGTTTGTGAACACTTGTTAGCCCATTGTCACATGTTCCTAAGCTTTAAATGGGTATCCTTAACTATAATGTACTAAGGTGACATTACCTACATAATCTAGAAATTAAGAACTGTACCTGGCTATTTAGAAACTTTTCTCCACCCAGAAGAATTCTCACTTTAGCTTGATGAGTCAAGAGTATTTTAGCCCATCATTTTTCTGAACATTTTGAGGAGTAATCACTACAGCTGTTTTTATAAGTTCCTGGGCTAAGTATGTGATGCATGTGCTGCTGTCATTCATGGCACCACTGGGTAGCAAACTAAAATATCTACATAAGATTGTTTTAAAAATATTGCACAGAAAAAGACCAAATTCACAATAAGACCAATCAAAATTTCACAAGGGTTATATGCATGCTTGTTTATTATCAATGTATCTGGCATAATGTTGAAATCATTTGGAGAGCTATGAAATACATGCAGTTCTTTCTGCATGAGACTTGCATGCCTTCCAATAATGTAAGAACCAATCTGTAGCATCATAGTGGATACTAAGGGAAAACATTCATTCTGCTCTCAACATTGCAGTGCATGCTGGGGGAAGCAGTCCAAAAATGCATTTAATAGGCAAACAAGTTTATTGTGGAGAGAGAACTAGTCAGAATAAGACTATTAGTTTAATTCTTAAGGCACAGAGGAGATTCTTGAGATTTTGCTTTTGGCCTCTAGTTTGTTTCATCCCTGCCTGGCAGGAGCAAACACACAACAAGTGGTATGTCAGAAATAAATCAAGGCTTGTTAGGTTTATTTCTGGCTTACTGCTTATGGTTTGTTTCAAATAAGTCATGCTCCTGGTTCAGATGACAGAGAAGCCATGCTATGGCTTGTGGGAGGCATTTTTATGTTTAAAACATGGTTTAAGATAAATTGCTGGTTATTGTGATGTGCAAACCAAACCAATATCTGTTAGAGAAATATTGAAATGCCTTAAAAAAAAAACCCTGTTAAACTAAACTTTGAATTCTGCAAGATAGTAGAGCATCTTTACCCCCACCTTGGTTCAAATTATGAAACTCCTTGCAGGTCATGGGGGAAATCTTAACTTTAATAGAATGTTGGTTGCTTAAATATAGGTGGTAAACTAGCTTAAGCTGGAGAATTGTTTTAAAAATAGGTTTAAAGTTGCATAAGAAAACTTGTTTGTTGTAGATGATTTTTGATCCTACTATGAGCAAGAAGAAGAAGAAGAAAAAGAAGCCCTTTATGCTTGATGAAGAAGGAGGAGATGCGCAAACCGAAGAAATGCAGTTATCAGAAACAAAAGAAATGGAGCCAGAGCCAGTGGAAGACAAAGACACAGAAGCAGATGAAGAGGACAGTAGGAGAAAAGGTAAACTAAAATCTTCATACCTCGGGTTACAGTCACTTCAGGCTGCGTTGTTTCGGGTTACCCCCCCCCCCGAAACCTGGAAGTACCGGAACGGGTTACTTCCGGGTTTTGGTGGTCTCGCATGCGCAAAAGCGCTAAATTGCGCTATGTACAGAAGCGCCGAATCGCAACCCACGTGTGTGCAGACGCGCCACTGCGGGTTGTGAACATGCATCCCACATGGATCACATTCACAACCTGAACATCCACTGTATACGGTAACTAAATCCACCTTGCCTTGCAGTAGTTAAATTTACATGGGATAACCCCATGTTTGCTGCTATGACTTCCTTGAATTTAGGAAGCAAAGGTCCTAATTCTGCTATTCACATGCAGAATTAGGTACACCAAACCCACTGAAATCAATTCATAGGATTGCAGCCCTGGGGACCCCCCATCTGCTACGTATGACAAACCCAATGTTGCACAAACAGATTTCCTGTTCCTCTCCTGCAGCCACCTGCAGCCCTCCAGTCTATTCTAACCCTCTTGTTAGAATAGTCAACCCTCTTGACTATTCTAACCCTCTTGCCAGCCTTCTGCCTTCACCGGTAAGCATTTTAATTCTGTAGCACTTTTAAAGGATTGGGCTACAAGCTTATTTTGTGCATTTCATAAGAATCCTGGCTAGATTGGTATTTTCCTATAATTAACAGGTTATAAAGCAACCCAGCAGTTTTACTTCCTACCCCTGTTGTTACAAATATTAAAGTACAGTGGTACCCCGCAAGACAAACGCCTCGCAAGACGGAAAACCCACTAGACGAAAGGGTTTTCCGTTTTGGAGGCGCTTCGCAAAACGAATTTCCCTATGGGCTTGCTTCGCAAGACGACAGCCCATAGGGAAATATCCGGGACAGCGGGGAAGCGCAGCGCGGGACACCTCCTCCCGCCGCCGCCGGGCTTCGGAAGGCTCCTCCGAAGCCCGGCGGTGGGGCGGGAACACCTCCACCCGCCGCCGGGCTTCGGAAGGCTCCTCCGAAGCCGGGTGGCGGGGCGGGAACACCTCCCGCCGCCGCCCGGCTTCGGAACGGTGCTCCGAAGCCGGGCGGCGGGGCGGGAACACCTTCTGAAGGCGGGCGGGGGGCGAAAGTCTTTGCTCCCCCCTGCCTGCCTGTCCCGGAGGGCTTTTGAAGGCAGGCGGGGGGGGGGAGCAAAGACTTTCGCCCCCCGCCCGCCTTCAGAAGAGGTCCAGGACCTCTTCTGAAGGCTGGTGGGGGGCAAAAGTCTTTGTCCCCCCTGCCTGCCTTCCCAGGGGCTTTTAAATCGCCCCGGACAGCGGAGAAGTCCTCCGCTGTCCCGGGGCGATTTTAAAATGCCGCCCGCCAGCATTTTAAGATCGCCCGGACAGCGGAGAAGTCCTCCGCTGTCCCGGTTTTTTTTAAAATGCTAGGGGTGGGAAGAAAAGCCCTTGTCCCCCCCCCCAAGCCTTCAGAAGAGGTCCAGGGACAGACTGTCCCCGGACCTGGTCTGAAGGCGGTTTCCCTAGGAACGCATTAATTGATTTTCAATGCATTCCTATGGGAAACCGTGCATCGCAAGACGAAAAACTCGCAAGACGAAGAGACTTGCGGAACGAATTAATTTCGTCTTTCGAGGCACCACTGTAATAGCATGTAGCAATAAACCCTACCTTCTTTTGTATGCCATGCCAGCTAAAATGTAGGCTCTATTTTTTAAAAAAACTGGGAACCAGTTCTTGTTTATACTTTCAGTAGCACACTTTGATTTTTTTAGTCAGATGCTATGTCAGTCATGAATAATAATAATAATAATTAATAATAATAATAATTTATTATTTGCATCCCGCCCATCTGGCTGGGTTTCCCCAGCCACTCTGGGAGGCTTCCACAAATACCAAAAATACACTAATATGTCATACATTTAAAACTTCCCTGAACAGGGCTGCCTTCAGATGTCTTCTGAATGTCAGGTAGTTGTTTATCTCTTTGACATCTGATGGGAGGGCATTCCACAGGGCGGGCGCCACTACCGAGAAGGCCCTCTACCTGGTTCCCTGTAGCTTTGCTTCTCGCAATGAGGGAACCGCCAGAAGGCCCTCGGCACTAGACCTCAGCGTCCAGGCAGAACGATGGGGGTGGAGACGCTCCTTCAGGTATACTGGGCCGAGGCCGTTTAGGGCTTTAAAGGTCAACACCAACACTTTGAATTGTGCTCGGAATAGAATGGTGATAGCGTTTTCAAAAGTCACCATTGATCAACTTTCTACACATTGCTAAGGTATTGCACAATATTTTTTCAAAGGGACTACTTCGTTTACACAATCACCTTGTTTGATGGCAGCTAAGCTAAAGCTGATTTGCACTAATCTTGAAATGTTGCTGCTGGGTGCAGAAAGGTCTGGAGAATTATTCCTGAATTATTGTTGCTGCATACATGATATTGATGAATATATTTCAGTGTTGCATTTTTGTAATATAATTGCTCTGTAATGTTGCTTTTGACTTTCAGATGCATCAAATGACTTAGATGATTTAACATTCTTCAATCAAAAGAAGAAGAAGAAGAAAACAAAAAAGATATTTGACATAGACGAAGCTGAAGAGGGTGTAAAGGTCAGTCTTCCAAAATTACTCAGTTGTGCCCTTTTCCCTTACTGCTCTTGACTAAATATTTTATACAGCATCAGTCCAGTAGAAGTTTAGTTGGTTAAATCATGTAGCTCTGGATATATTTGGTGATATCTAATACTTCTGCTCCATGAACAGAAGGAGAGTTGAGCTCACAGAAAATACCTTTCCTTTTCTTGGTGCAAAAACATTGGCTACCACTCATTGGACTGGTGTGGATATATTAAACCATAGTTTAGCATGACAGGAACGAACCTTCTTTGGCACAGGGGTGAAGAGTTGTAATGCAATGATATGGCAAGCTGTGGTTAAGCAAAAGCATCTTAACAGTATGCTGTGATTCCCATCAACTAGTTCAGTTCTAGTCCAGTTCTGGGCACCACAGTTCAAGAAGGACACTGACAAACTGGAACGTGTCCAGAGGAGGGCAGCCAAAATGGTCAAAGGCCTGGAAACGATGCCTTATGAGGAACGGCTAAGGGAGCTGGGCATGTTTAGCCTGGAGAAGAGGAGGTTAAGGGGTGATATGATAGCCATGTTCAAATATATAAAAGGATGTCACATAGAGGAGGGAGAAAAGTTGTTTTCTGCTGCTCCAGAGAAGCGGACACGGAGCAATGGATCCAAACTACAAGAAAGAAGATTCCACCTAAACATTAGGAAGAACTTCCTGACAGTAAGAGCTGTTCGACAGTGGAATTTGCTGCCAAGGAGTGTGGTGGAGTCTCCTACTTTGGAGGTCTTTAAGCAGAGGCTTGACAACCATATGTCAGGAGTGCTCTGATGGTGTTTCCTGCTTGGCAGGGGGTTGGACTCGATGGCCCTTGTGGTCTCTTCCAACTCTATGATTCTATGATTCTAACTAGTATTCAGAAGCATACTGCCTCTGACAGTGGGGTGGAACATAGCCATTGTGGCTAGTAGATATTGATTATCCTCCATGAATTTGTCTAATCTTTTGATGTCATCCCAGTTGGTTGCCATCACTACCACCTTCTAACCTCTCTGCCTTGCTTCTCTTTGCTCTGGTTCCGCATTTAACTTGCAGATTTTCAACCAGCCAGCCTTCAACTGTGTTCAGTTTAAATGCTGCAAGTTAAATGTGCATGATATGTGATTCTCTTGTACTTTGCTGTTTTCTGCTGCTGTAATTGCAGTATGCTGCACTGTTTGTTGTGCAACATTAGCCTATCCTAAATGATGTCTTGCACCAGCTGGGATCTGTAGGCTATGTACACTCAAGAGTTACAAACCAGCAGCCACCAGCCACCCTGGTTATTCTATTTGAAGGGTAGGCAATAAAGCACTTTGATATAAGTGTACCCTATTTTTTTTAATACAGCCACAGTGTGTGGTATCCATTCTAAGAATCACTTGTACCAAAGCACTTAGATACTTGAGAAAAGGAACTCTAGAATCAAATTTTCAGTAGATAATGGTGGCTCAGTTTTCATGAAGAGAGTGTTGCATATTTTAGAACTGTGCCATATTCTGGTTTGCACCCAGTGATGCCATGCTACTGATGGAAGACTTCTGCCAGTGGAATGGGAAGGGAAGCCATTTGGGGTGATATTTCCCTCCCCTCTAAATCTGCTCTAGAGAGGATACCTCAACCCTCTGGAGTAGAATTGGGCTGAGGGGAAGAAAATAACAGAAAATGTTGGCCTTCCTCTTTGGCCTATGAAGCCTCTCAGTGGAGTGGCACTTTTGGATATAGCCTTTTAATTTTGCTGTTACTTTGTATAAATGCCTGCTATTTTATGTCCCTTCAACATTATGTTAAAGGACCTGAAAATTGAGGGGGATGTTCAAGAGGTAGCAGCAGTAGTAGAACAAGCAGAAGATGACCTTGATATCATGCTTGGAAAGAAGAAGAAGAAGAAGACTGTGAAGTTTCCAGATGAGGATGACATATTAGATAAAGATGAAGGTGATTTTCTTTTCTTTTTGTGTGTGAGTTTGCTATGAGTGAAAGAATAATTTTAAATGTTGGAACAAAACATATTCACACCTGGTAGAGTGGAAGAAAAGCTGTTTTTCATAACATTTACCTCCACAGTAGCTCCAACTTCACCATACAGTTCAGCATTTAGGTATGGAGCCACCTTTCCTTCTGTGTTGTTTTCTTTCTATGTCTCTTGCCTTCCTCTCTTCCTCTCTTCCTGCTTTCTCAGAATTCCAATGGGGTCCCGTGAAGGGAGGGGGAACTCTTTTGAAACTCTCAATAGGATCTCACTTTCAGTTGTCAATCAAAACCAGGGGTCAGCAACCTAAGGCCCATGGGCTGCAAGTGACCCGCGGAGGTCACTTGACCAGCCTATGAGTCACCCCAGAACCGAGCCGCGTGCTGCGCTAAACCAGCACAGCACGGCATGGGAACTCACTTCTACAGCGCCGGAAATCGTGTTTGTGCATGCGCAGATGCTGGAAATCGCAGGCGCACGTGCTCACACGCAATCCGGCCCACGCAGGGGTTTCCACAGGACCGATCCGGCCCAGGCAAGATAAACCTTGCTGACCCCTGATCAAAACAATGGGAGGTCATTTCTTCAAAGCTAGTATAGGCAGCTACTGATTTGCTGCAGGGGTTACTTTCCAGACCCCTGCATGTGTTGGGACCTATGTAAGGCCGCCCCCCCTCTTTTGTGCTGTTTTTGGGGCACTTCTGGGTTCAGAGCAATGTGCTGTTGTTGCACGCATAGTAGACACGCCTAAAGCAGTCGTTGCCTGTATCTAAAATAACCATAAACCTAAGCCTTAATACAATTTTCTCCAGGAAACCCTGGGACTCTGTGTGTATACTGAGAACTGTTTTTGAGACACCAAGGCTACTTTGAACTAAAATTCCCAGAGTTTCTTGAGAAAAGCTGACAATATTGCGTCTTCCTTCCTCTATCCTCTTTTGTTTGTGGGTTTAGGTTGCATGCACATCTGCGCTCATGGCTTCTCTCTTCAAACCATGAGTTGTAACAAAGCAGCAAGGTTTGTGTTCTTGGCTTTATGCACATGATTTGTTTAGGGCAGGCATGGCCAAACTCAGCCCTCCAGGTGTTTTGGGACTATGGTTCCCATCATCATTCCCATCATCATGACCACTGGTACTGTTAGCTAGAGATGATGGGAGTTGTAGTCCCAAAACATCTGGAGGGCTAAGTTTGGCCATGCCTGGTTTAGGGGGAACAAACCATGATGCTGGGTTTGCACAAACTACTAAGCCAGACCTTGGCTTAGTTCCTGGTAGTGCGGCAGCAGCAGGGCCAGAGGAAGGAGCAAAGCAGCCACAGATTTCTAAATAAACACCAGCATGCTTGTTCATTCATGATAAGCCATAGTTGTCCACAAATCATGTGAGTGCCATTTTTATTTGATTTAGCAAATCTGAATATTTTCATTCCCTCCCCCCCCCCGTAAAACTAATTGCTATTCACATATGGAAGACAAGAGTGCCTGGCGTTCTCTGGTCCATGGGGTCACGAAGAGTCGGACACGACTAAATGACTAAACAACAACACAACATTCACATAGGCCAAACACTTCCATGGGAAGACAAGGGAGAGCTGTGTTTCCCTTCCAGAATGATCCGGTGTCACTTTAGATGATCCCTTAACTTTCAAGACTAGTTTCTGCCTGTTGTTAGTTGGTTGAAAGTTTTCTTTTGTATCCCACTTTTGTAAAAGTAAGTGACACTTTGTCCAAGACCAACTGGAAGACAGTTCCTTCGATCTCAAGTATATTTCTTACTCTACAGCATTGGAGGATGAAGACAGCAAAAAAGATGATGGAATCTCCTTTAGCTCTCAGTCAGGACCTGCATGGGCAGGCTCAGAGAGGGACTACACATATGATGAGGTAAATAGTTTATATGCCTCTTACTAATCTGTTTTTGTCGATAGCTTGTTTGGGGGCCATGTGGACAAATATAGCCTAAAATTGCTTTCGATTTATATAAGGCTTGGTGCATTTTGTTAAACTTGGGCTGTTGTTGCATGAACAAAGGAGAATGAATTATTTCTGTAGGGCGTTAATCAGGAGGTCAAAAAGTACATTCACATACACTTCAGTGAGAGTTCTTAACACTGTCTTTCTGGCCAGGAAGATTATGTTCATCGAAGTCACATGCTTCCTGTGGTACAAGCAGTTGCCCTGTGACAGAAAGATATGTTTTGGAAACACAAGAGTGGGCTCTACTCCTGTACACTTAATTCAAAAAGGTCAAGAATAAGGTTATTTCTCATGCTTAAAGCAACATGCATGCCTGTCAGCACAACTCTGAATGAAATATAGGGGCTGAGGCATAGAGGACTGAATATGGTGTTAAACTAAAGTAACAATTGATGTGAATAGGGCCTTTTCTGCCCTTCCCTAAGGCGAAGAACATTCCTTGTTCAGTCCTAACTCCTGCCCAGAAACACGTGCACTTGCTATCAGTAAATAGAAATAAAATAACTTACTGCCATCTGTGTTTCTGAAAATGCAGAGTGGGACTTGCTGAGGAAGGAGTAGCAGTGATGTAAGATGTTTGAAATGCATCTCCTAATTCTTGATGTCTTCAGATTTGCCCAGCAGGGAGAGCTTACACCAACCTCTTGGAGTATAGTTGGGAACTACTGCTTTTTGTGGCCTTTAGTTTTGATTTCTAGCCCTACTTCTTCCCTTGCTACACTTTACAAAGCAAAAGGAAGCAATATGAGACAAATTGTTATTGTTTCATTGGAGACATTATTACTTTTTTTCTGAGGAGCTAAAACAAGAGTCTGGTCACTGCTATTAAAAGCTTGGTTCCATGTGTTTAACATACAGAGGACATAACAGCCACTGGTTCTGCCACTGACCTCTCTGTACCAGTGTTAGAAACTGAGATATGAAAGCAAGGAGCTAAATGGCACCTTAAACCTAGGTTATGGGCCCAACAATGGAATATATAGGTCAGGGGTCAGCAAACTTTTTCAGCAGGGGGCCAGTCCACTGTCCCTCAGACCATGTGGAGGGCCGGACTATATTTTGAAGGGGGAAAAAAAAAGGAACCAATTCCTATGCCCCACAAATAACTCAGAGATGCATTTTAAATAAAAGCACACATTCTACCCATGTAAAAACATGCTGATTCCTGGACCATCCGCAGGCCAGATTTAGAAGGTGTTTGGGCAGGATCCGGCCCCCGGGCCTTAGTTTGCCTACCCGTGGTCTAGGTGCACTTTTTTAAATTACAAGAATACAAAGCTGAAAATGAATGAACTGCAGCTAAAATACTGTGTTCATTTTTCACATGGTCTAGTCCTTCCCTTGCCCACCCCCCTAAAATTCTTAAGAGGGCCTCTTCTCTAGTCTTCAGAGAGTAGCTGGAAGTGGGGAGGCAGAAAAAGGTCCTCCTTGCCTTCCCCTCTGCAGTTTTACTCTGAGATCCTAGGTGCAGTACTGCATCCAGAGCTCAGAAACTGCTTGTGCTAATGAAATTCCCTGTCACAAAATATGCCTAAAAATGGGAGTTTTGTACACTGCTCTGTGCACTTAATGGAGTGTGAGAATAGGCTCTCTGTGTGTACAGCTGTAGACCTGATTGAAAGCCCCAGGTCAACTCTGCTGTCCTCTGTGTGGTTTGGTGGGATGCACCAGAGCATGAGAGAAGGGCTGTTCTAAAACACGTCACAGAAGATCAAAATCCCCCATCACCCCCACCCCCAAAGCCAAACTTAATATGTTGACTTGATCACTGGGAAACCCTTGCTTTTTTGATAACAATAAAGTGAGAGATGGTTCATGACTGAAGTAATAAATACCTCCCTCCATGTGTTTGCAGTTGCTGAATCGTGTTTTCAACATTATGCGAGAAAAAAATCCAGATATGGTAGCTGGTGAAAAACGAAAATTTGTCATGAAGCCTCCACAAGTTGTAAGAGTAGGAACCAAGAAAACATCATTTGTCAACTTCACAGATATCTGTAAACTGTAAGTCTGTCTGTATTGCAACTTGGAGCAGGGTGCAGCATTGGGTGGAGGGGAACCATGATCCTTACATTGTGTGCTGTATAGTTATTTAATTGCATGGACTGGAGGGAACTCAGTTGCAAGTAATTGAGTAGCCCTACTGAAGAATTAATGGATCGAGTATAGAACCATCTTCACTTCAAAGATGTTTGCTTTGTCAGACGTTGAAGACAGTTGAAGAACTGAACTTAATGCATCACCACTAAAGGTTATTACACGGAAGGAGTCTTCACTTGGGGGTGTGGTGAGAGTTTGGGATAGCTCTGCAGAAGCACAATGGTATTTAACAAAACAAAAGGCCAGCTAATTTCTTGTGAATTAAACCAGCCCTTTCATACCCTTAGGGATACTGGATGTCTCTGCCAGCCTCCCACTCAAAACCATCTTTGTGTGTTTGTGTTAAATTCTAATTCAGTGAGTCTTCACTGAAAGCATTCTCTTTCAGAAACCAACCAATAGTGTATGTGGTGCACTGGAATACTAATGTCAGATCAGTTTTCTGTGTTATTTAAGTCTCTCACTGCTGAAATAGAAGCAATCTGATTTTTACTTTGAAGATTTATATCTTGCTAATCTCTCCTTCCCTATTTTTTTCTTGACTGATTCTTTGCTCTCTTCAAAGAGGTTCCCGTCAGGCAGATTTTGCTGAAAGTTTTATATCCTGACTTTTGTGTGTGTGTGTGTGTGTGTGTGTGTGTCGGGTATTACTTTCATATTACATCCCTACACTGAGGAACATCAACATTGACCCTGTGGACACACATGTACCTGTCAAGGCCTTTCCTGGTGCCCACAAGGTCCCTTCCCCTGTCAATAGAACATGTCATGATGTGTGCTTGGTTGCAGTGTGGTGCCCACAGTAGTTACTCCTGTTTGCAGATGTGACCATAGAGACCCTAGGTAATACTATGTTCTAGGTCAGATGATGATGTGTGGAAGAAATTACTGAGCACTTAATCACTGCATCGAGCTGGGCTATTTGCTTAGTACTAAGTGCCCTAAATATATAGTTTGTGATCATCATCATCATCATAATTATTTATTATTTCTACGCCCGCTCATCTGGCTGGGTTTCCCCAGCCATTCTGGGGGGCTTCCAACAGAAGGTTAAAAATACATTAAAATATCAGTCATTAAAAACTTCCCTAAACAAGATTGCCTTCAGTAAACTTCTTTCTTTATAGATTACATCGTCAACCAAAGCACCTCTTGGCTTTCTTGCTTGCAGAATTGGGTACAAGGTAAGCACCTTCCACTTCTGCAGTGTGTACTCCAGTGTTTCCTGAATGCAGGTGTTAGCTGTCTTCTCTGGGTAAACTATTTTTAATTTCGTTCTCTCTCTTCTGGAAGTTAAGTAAACTTGCTATTAAAGGTGTTGCTTTTGCATATTTAGATTTGAAATTCAAGTATCTTAAAGTGCTATGGGCTTATGGGAGGAAAGGTGGGAGTTGTTTGCAAGAAGACCATATTTTTCCTTGGGGCAGCTGCTAGTACCGTTCATGAGCTTGAAGGTTTCTTGCAGCAGATATTTCTTAAAGGTACAGATGCATACTACTGCTTCTAAATGCTAGTAATTAAACTTATCAGGGGGGAAATAAACAAGTACTTTGCAAGGTAACCAGTTCTGCATCCTTTCCCAAGGTTCAAGTTCTTGTACATAAAAGGTAATTTGGGAGTAAAAAAAAGGGGGGGATGGTTGACTCGCAGCATCCACTCAGGGGCATGTATGCACACAGGGGGAGGGGCACAGATTTCTTCCTCCCCCTCAGCTGTAGTCCTTCACACTAGCCCTGGCTCCTAATTTTCAGAAGGAGAGCAAGCAAGCCTATTTGGGGAGTGGAAGTAACCTCAGGCTATTTGGAATCCAGGCTTGATCAAGGTTTTTTTTCCTTTTCTTTGCAGTGTCTCTTTCTTAAGGATAGATAGGGCAATTCTTAAGCAGGCGGGTTATGATTAGCTTGTTGGCTGATGTACCACTTTAACTCTTCTTGCTTGCAGATTGGGATTAGATGTGGTGAACAGAACTTTGAAGGGTATCCCTGGCATTCATGTATTACTTGAGCTTTCTTATTTTTTATTATTTAGTGAATTTATATACCACCCCATGCCTGGAGGTCTCAGGGCGGTTCACAGAATAAAATCAAAATATAAAACCACAACATACATAATCAAGATAAAAACAATCCAGTAACTCCCCCGCCCCCCCATCTACATTTTAAAAAGTCATAGGCACTCCGGACCACTAAGCCGGCTGAGCCTTGAGCGACAGCAAAGGATCCAGGAGTACCCCCAAGCTACAAACCTGCTCCTTCAGAGGAAGTATAAGGCAATTTCCCACCCATCTGGTCTAGGGAACCACCCATTAACAATGCCTCAGTCTTATCTGGATTGAGTTTCAGTTTGTTGGCTCTCATCCACTCCATTACCAAGGCAAGAGACTGGTCCAGCACTTCCACTGCCGAACCTGAAGGTGTAAAGGAGAAATAGAGCTGAATGTCATCAGCATACTGCTGACAATGTACTCCAAATCTCCGGATAACCCACCCAGCTGTTTCTTGACCAAAGGAGCTGAAAAAAACATATAAGAGAGCAGGCAAGATGGGAGTCCTTGCTCTAGTTTGAATTTGTCTTCATGTACTTTTTCAAAAAATGCTTTAAAGTGCAACCAGTGGGAATGTAAATCAATGGTAGATGAAGCTTAGATGATATTTGAGTTCTGATTTGGCATGGATGGTGGTTTGGGGGGGGTCTGTTTTTAAGCAGGTTGACCTTTGCTGCAGCTTGAGAGGTATAGGGCACTTAATCTAAACCTGCTTCAGCCCCACCTCTAGCCTGCCATATTAATAGACCACATTGCAGGGCTGCCATAAGCTATTTTCTCAGCACAACCTCTCAGTTGTAATAGGAAAATAACAGTGAACATCATTGCAGGACTTTTGCTAGTGACTCTTCCTGTCCCAAACACTGCTATAAGGGGACAATGAAAATGAAGCCTATTTTTAAATGTACAGCCATACCTCATGTAACGTTTGCTTCAGGTTGAGCGTTTTCAGGTTGCGTCCCGCGGCAACCTGGAAGTACCGGAAAGAGTTACTTCCGGGTTTCGCTGCTTGCGCATGCACAGACGTGCAAAATGACGTCACACGCATGTGCAGAAGCGGTGAATCGCGGCATGTGCAGATGCGGGTTGCTTTCCTTTCAGGTTGCGAAAGGGCCTCCAGAATGGATCCCGTTCGCAACCAGAGGTACCACTGTATTGCACTAAATAAGACCTGGTGTTTTTTTAAAAGTAAGAACTCTTCTCTTTTTCCAGCTACACTAAACTCTTAGAGTTTTATGCACAGCTCACACTTCCATCCCTGGTGACTTCTCAGTGTTAACTTGAAAACGACCTGTTCTCTCTACTCTTTTTTGTTCTGTGTTTCTTTGTCTATTATCTTCTGCTTATTTCTCTTGGATAAAGAGAAATGGAGTAAATGGCAGTAGAAGAAAATATACACATAAAACTGCTCACCTTCCATTTTTTCATCCTAGTCTTCTTTCTCAGCTAGCTTCAACTTCTACTTTGTTGGTCTGTGTTTTTCTTCTCTCTCTCTCTCTCTCTCTCTCTCTCTCTCTCTCTCTTACCATACCAGCTAAGTAAAAACAATTTGCAGCAGGAAGGAAAGGAGAAAAAGGAAAGTGTTAACTCTTCCCCTTAAACCACATACTTCCACCATCCCATCCCTCTGCTCTTTCTTTCTCAACAATCTCATGATGTTCTGTAGCTACTCAGCAGGCACAGTAAAGGTGTTGTGGGATTCCCCCCCCATCTTATGTTGGAATTATTTTTATTAAGAGAGTTTACAAATTCTGTAAACCTTCCCTGGGCACATTGATATGTCCCTTTTGATGCTGCATAGCCTGGTTTTGGCTTCAAAGCTGTCAGCACTCTGGGAATGAGTTCAGCTTTAGCAGAAGTGATGAAGTTTGTTGCCTCCATACAAATGGAGGTATCCTCACAAACCTAAGTTTGTATATGCTTTAATTAGCATTAGGGAAGCTTGCAGCCAAAGAAACATATTCTATTTGATAGTGTTATTTAATTCTAAACTATAAAATTCTTCTTTCAAATCAGTGGCTCTATAGATGGTAACAACCAGCTTGTAATCAAAGGAAGATTCCAACAAAAACAGATAGAAAACGTCTTGAGAAGATATATCAGTAAGTATATTCTGCTTCATTTAAAGTTGATTTCTGTGTTTTGTTAGCACTTAACATGAAAGAGGCAAGTTGATAACTTCACGAGAAGGTTTCAAATATTGTCTGAAATGTGCACATTTTTAACTAAAATATTTACGCCAGCTTTATGTAGATAACGATCGTGAAAAATAATAAATCATACAACTTTCAAAAGAGAACAAACCATAGCAGATCCATCATCATAAGTAGCAATACAACCAACTTGCGATTGTCATGTCTTCTGAAACCATCGTATTTTCACTGGTTGCCATATGACAAGTAGTGTTTGGACCAGGTGGACACTGAGAAGGACGTAATTTGCAACATGAGGCTCAGATCAAAATCTCTTTACACTGCATCATTCAGCTAAAATGCAAAATGAATAACCCTTCTTGTGAACTTAAGGAGTTTTGAATATCACACGTACAAAACGTGTATTCAACTGCAGACTTTTTGCTAGCTTACAATAGAACTAGCTCAATAACAGAAATAGAAGTTTTGGATGTGGAAGATCCTGTGTGGAAGATTCAGTCCGCTCAGTCTCTGGCATCTGCAGTTAACTGGACTGGGGGAGCAGGTGATGGGCAAAACCTCTGCCTGAGATTCTGGAAAACCACTGATAGTCCAATAGGCAGCAGCAGTTTTGGCAGCAGGAGCAATTTCTGAATTGTCAGAGAAAAAAGTGTTTCTCTTTTCTTTGGCAGTTCAGAGTTCCGTTGATAAAACGTTGACTAACTTATCTGCACAGAGCCCTGTGAGCTGCTTTCCAGACCTACCACTCAAACCGTCCTGTGGCACATAGGTTAAATGTGAGTGGGCAAGCAGATAGAACTTTTCGTGGAGTGTTGATTCTTTAGTACTTTCATCCTAAGGCAGAACTGCATACCAGGAAGATGTATTAATGAGCTAGCGTGCAGTACTGCTCATTTGATAAGAGGTAATTAACTCTTAAAACAAGTTTATGGGGCAAATAGAGAGCTGCTATTAACTTTAGTCTTCGCAAAATAATTTGTTTATTTCTTTGTAGTAGTACCATTGGTGCTTGAAGACAATTGGTGTTGTGACCTAGGCAATTTGAAAATTATGTTGCTGTGACACAATTAAATAACTAATCATCCTATACAGTTTGGCATGTGAAATTTTGGTTAATCTCTCGTTGCTAATTCAGCATGTTTAATTGTTCCCCCAGAGGAATATGTCACCTGTCACACATGTCGGTCGCCAGACACAATCTTGCAGAAGGACACCAGATTATATTTTTTGCAGTGCGAGACCTGCCACTCGCGCTGCTCTGTCGCCAGCATCAAAACTGGTTTCCAGGCTGTCACGGGCAAGAGAGCGCAGCTCCGTGCCAAAGCTAACTAGTTGGTTGGTCGACACTGGATTTTTGCAAAGTGATCTGGGCACAAAAGGCTGGACAGGCTTACGACCTGAGTGGATTTCCAATGTATTAAAACAAGATTGTAAAAGCTGCTTGGCTTTGGGTTGGTCTGTGAAATTCTTGCAAGATGCAGATCCTCAAGCTGTTGACATTTGCTAACTGAATATTTTACCAACTGTCAAGTGTGATGAGAGGAGGTGCTTTTTAATCTGTTCATAGAATTCTGTAAAATGCAAGACAAATTAAAGTTATTATAACAGTGACTCATTTCAAGCTTTCTTTCTGTTTCTCCGTTAAAATGACTGCTATGGTGACAATAATACTGTGAATACATGTGAGTGTTGTGGCTGATTCCAAATAATCAAATGTGTTCTTAAAAAAAATTGTTTCTTGGAACAAGTATTATAGTAGCAAGTGAGAAAAGGAAATGAATGAAATTCATAAAAATATTCTGTCATTAAAAATAGATTCTTTCAGGTGAATGACTCCATGGATATAAAAAAATTCTAGTTACATGGAGCAAGCCCACAGGTATATATGATTAAATCTGGATTGATTAGGGTTGGGTTTCCTGTCCATGCTTGGGCTCAGTTTCATCTGTATGCTAATATAGATAAGTTCAGGGCACCTTACTAATGCATAAGGTTTGGGAAATACGTCAGGGTACATGCACATCATCACTGCCAAGTGCTAGCTTCCAAATGTGTGCTAGAGCACACATCTTCAAAATAAATTGTAAGGCTGTACCAAGTGTTCTGCACACAATTCCAATGAAAGCGTCCACTCAATAATGGAAACCAAGAAGATAATACACCTATTAATCCTTAATTGATCCTGTTTCTTTCCTTTCCCCTTGTTGATGGATCTTAACCATAACTCTTGCTACCAGCTGCCAAATCAGTGAATTCCAGGACGACGACCAGGAACAGAACTTGCTGACTAGTAACTTGATTTTTCTTTAGTTTTATTATATACAGCAGAATAAAGCACAGCTTTGTACAAGCTACTATATACACAGAAACGAGATTCAAATTCCTCTTCCAAACTCAACACTCCAACAACAAACTGCTGTGATACTGCTTATAAGGGAGAACTTAGCCAATCACCACCTGTTGCGAGGCTTCCTGCAAGTTACTTGGTGTAATTTCCTCCCATTCCTAATAGTGTGTTAAAAGAATTGAGTACTGATACAAAAACCAAACTGCCCATTAGCTTTGTGTGTTTATACCACAGTCTGTATTTGTTTTATCAGTTTGAACATGCTAAAAGAACTTCTATCATTCTTTGAGAGTATTAATAAGTGTGTGGATAAGAATGTTCCGGTGGACTGTGTACCTGTCCAGGACCTTCACAAAGAT
Source organism: Podarcis liolepis (assembly GCF_965112155.1). Classification (NCBI taxonomy): domain Eukaryota; kingdom Metazoa; phylum Chordata; class Lepidosauria; order Squamata; family Lacertidae; genus Podarcis; species Podarcis liolepis. The sequence goes on from NC_139559.1 coordinate 29,028,077, forward strand.
ACCTGACAGCACAAACTTACACATGCGTATCCCAAACCAACTCTAGTTGAATTCAGTGGGACTTATTCCCAGGTAAGTATAAACTTGTAGTCATGCAGTAAGGGGTGCATTGTCTTATGGATCAGTAACTGGTAGAATAGGAAGCAGGGAGTGAGAATATATAGTTCTTCAAGAATATATCAAGTATCGGTACTGGTGCTTTTTAAACTTTTCTCATAAAGAACCTGGAGTTAGGGGTGAGCAGTGAGGTCACAAGTTTGCTCATGATTCTAAATTATTGAGGAGGGTCAAAACAGAAGAGCATCAAAAAGGGGATCTCCAAGCTATTTATTAAAATGGCAAATTGGTTCAGTCTATAACTAAAGTGGTGTGCATTGGGGCAGAATAGTTCAATCTTCATATGCCTGTGACAGGGTCTGAGTTTTTAGGGAGCATATATTGGATTGGGATTATGGGATCATTGTGGATAGTTCAGTGAAAACTGGCAACTGAAAAGAAGCACGTTCATTAGAAGAGGGGACTGAAATTAAACTACCGATATTATAATGCCTTTATACAGATCTGTGGTGTGACCATGCTTGGAAATGCTGTGCAAGTTGTGGTCACTGTGTCTCAAAGGAAGTTGTAGTGCTTGGAAATGTGAAGAACAGGGCAACCCAAATTGAGCTTGCCAAGTGAAGGGTACAGTCTTCAGGGCGTTTAAAAAGGTAAGAGATATGTTAGAATAATATGGATAGAAAAGTTTTCTCTCACATAATACTAAGCTGGAGCATATCGATAAAGCCTGAAGATTGTTCTGAATCCCCAAACAAAAGTAATGCCCGGGACATGAACAAGGGATGGAATTGTAGAGTTGGAAGGGATCCACCCATGTGGTCATCTCGTCCCACCCCCTGCAATGTGTCTCCCAAGTGCTGGACCACAGCTTCCCTCATCCCTGAATGGCTGGCTCTGAAGGGAGTTGCGGCCCAACATCACCTGAAGGTTCATAGGCTCCTCACCCCTTGAATAAATGTCGGAAATCTGTAAATCGTGCTGGTGACTAAAAGGTGGTTAAGTAACTTAGTAGTAGTTAAGGTTTTTGCAATGGCTACTGGTCACGATGGCTGCGTGACACTATGCATTTGAACAGCAGTTGCTTGGGAACAGCAACAGGTGAAGGCTATTGGTCTCTTGACCAGCCAGTGGACTTCCCAAGAGGCATCTGTTTAGCAGTGTGAGAAGCAGGACAGTAGATTAGACAGGCTGTTCTGAACCAGCAGGGCTGGATTCTAAAGTTTTAGTATTTTACAAATAACGGTTTAAGCAATTTAAATGTTCAGGGGCATTGGGGAAAGAGTCGCTTTTCATTACACTACAGGGCCTTGCTGTGCAACTGACAATTTTAATCCACAGTAAAGGGAAGAGGATAAATCAGCGATATGTATGTGCTTTGCGGGCATTTGTGGTGAGTCCTATACTTTGAAGGAGTAGCATGTATCCATAGTATTAGCCATAGCAGCTGGGTTAGCCATATAAATCAAGCTGGGGCCGGCTGTTTTTGCAGACCCCTCCAACGTTTTAACGTTTGAACACAGTCTGTTTTTGAATTTTAATTTGTATGTGTACCATCGCACAGGTCAGTTTTGCTACCAAATCATTTTTATTTTCTCTGCAAAGACTTGAGAACAGTAAAGTCTAAAGTCATGTTTTGTTTTGTAAAAAAGAAAGGAAAATGTTTTTAAATAGCATCTGAACTGTAATGAATGATAGATTAAGGTTACCAGATTTTTTCCAATGAATCCGGGGATACATTTCAACATCAATGGATTTTGTATGGGGGCTGGTTTGTAAATCTGGGGACGTCTGGTAACCTTATGATAGATGTATCTTCAAAAGTTAATAAAGCCAAGATCAGTGCCTCTTGTGTAACATTACTGTGGCATTGTGGTTGTCTTCACAGGACACTTTTATGAACCCCATCTACATTTACCGTTCCCCTGCTATAGCCTTGCTTCTTCAGCCACTGCCACCAACCCCCAGCATTTACTGCCTGATGGAGCTGCCTCACTTTGCATAATGGTAGTGGTGGTCCTCATCCCCAAAACATTTTGGTAATTTTTAGCAAGGTCTGAAAGGCTGGGATTGTTGAGTGAGCACTGTGGAGAGCCAATCTGATTGTATTTGTAAATTGCAACTTGCTGTTTGCAGACTGTTTATGTGTACTGCTCAGAACACTCCAAAATTCTGCTTTCCACTACAATATTTGAATGTTTGAACCCAGGCTAATAGCTTAGGTCCCCTGGACAAACCCATAGTTAGTCTGGAAAGAGCTAAACCATGAGCATGAGTTTGAACACACTAAGCCAAACAAGCCATGGATTATCTTAGCATGTCACAGCAGCAAAGGTACCAGACAGCGTAGCAGTTGCAATCTCCTCTCTGAGATGTGTGGATTGATTTCCCCCTGTGTGGCATGAGCACAGCAGGGGTGTGTGCAGGTGGCAGGCTCCTGCGCTACAGACACTTGCTTATGGTTGATGCTGCAGATCTATGGCTCTTTTAACAGGCACATAGACCCATGCTATTCACCAGGACAAGCTTTCAGCACTTTCAGTTTGCAGCAAGGGCAACAAACAATTTAAACTAGAACTGTACTAGTAGTGCATTCAGTTTGCTTAAGAACCCACCGTTAATATTGCCATTTATTCATGAAAGGACCTTGGGAAAAAGCTTTAGGGGACCCCCCCCCCGGCAAAATCCCCCCGCCCAAAGAGGACTGAGCATGCTTAGTGGCTAGGGAATGTCAATTGATAGATTGGGAGGGCCTGACTGGGTGGAATGCTGAGCAGGATAACCACACTCCAATGTTTGGTTGCGGATCCTACTTGCGGTTCTGAATGGCTAGCATTTGGGTATACAGGCAACTCTCAACTTTGGCAGGGGATGCATTCCAGGGATAGCGTGTAAAACTAGAATTGTGTATAGTCAAAACACATTAGGTTCAATGGCAAATTGGAGTGCCAAACTCATTTTTCCCAGACTGCTGCCCCCTTCCCCCCACTTTTTTATTTTTTTGCCAAGCACTTAAAGCTGAATGCACACAGATTAAATGTGTGTAAGTGGCAAATTACCTGTGTATGAAAAAAGAGCAGTGGGAAGAACAAAAGAATCAGTGGGAAACTGTGAATTAAGCAATATGAACCAAAACAAATACTCTATGTGATGTAGGCATACTTGGAAATCAGTTTCTATTTCTAGTTGGAAGACTAAGACTTTCACAGGTAGCAGTAAAACAGAGCCTATTTAAGGAAGTTAAAAAAAGTAGCAGCAAGACTACATGATGAATCAAGTTCTTCCTTTTATTATACAGGATTTTATATACAAAGCCCCCCCTTCCTTCCATACCCCAGTCTTGTGGTTGGATCATAGCAAAACAAAGCCTAGAAAGCAGTTCTAAAATAGCTCAGTACAACAAAGTGGCCAAACTTTGCAGGAGGCGCAGACGAGAAAAGGCAATAGAAAAAGAAAGCGGAGAAAAACAAAACAAGTGCCCCCTTTTGCTCTCCAGGATGTGTTTTCAACAAAGAAGCTGATGTATGTTGTTGTGCTTTGAGAGCCATGACTCTCTGTTAACAAGCCCTAAGGAAGAGATGCAGTCTGGTGGGATGTTCTCCAGCGGAAATCTTTTTCAAAAAAGTTGAGAACCCAAGGTCTTATGGAAGTGGCTTATACAACAATGCTGTTCTCTCCCTTTCTGAGCAGGTTGGTTGAAGCCTCTAGGACAGAGTCATGCTGTTAAGCCAACACCACACCATCTCTTGCCGAAGTTGGCGATGAGGAGTAGACTGTTTTAGAGAGGATTAGATCACAGAAGGGAACATTGCAAAATAATAATAATGATAATATGCAATTTGCCGGATATTTCAACTTAATCAGCTGCACAACATACATTGCATACCTTTTGTCATTACGGGTGTGAGTAGGCTGAAAGCATCTGCATTTCAGAGCAGGGATGAAAGGAAGCAGATTAAAGGTAAAGGGACCCCTGACTGTTAGGTCCAGTTGCAGATGACTCGGGGGTTGCGGTGCTCATCTCGCTTTACTGGCCGAGGGAGCCGGTGTTTGTCCGCAGACAGCTTCCGGGTCATGTGGCCAGCATGACTAAGCTGCTTCTGGTGAACCAGAGCAGTGCACGGAAATGCTGTTTACCTTCCCGCTGGAGCAGAACCTATTTATCCGCTTGCACTTTGACGTGCTTTCGAACTGCTAGGTTGGCAGGAGCAGGGACTGAGCAATGGAAGCTCACCCCGTTGCGGGGATTTGAACTGCCAACCTTCTGATCGGCAAGCCCTAGGCTCTGTGGTTTAGACAAGCAGATTAGAATCATAGAATTGGAAGGGACCATGAGGGTCATATAGTCCAACCCCTTGCAGTGCAGGAATCTTTTGCCCAACATGGGGCTCATGCTCTACTGGCTGAGCTACCCCAGGAAACCTTCAGGCCTCTATCCTTAAACAAAAATGAAATTGTTTTTCCTCTCTTAGATTGGAAATGCAATTGGTTTCAGGTGTTATACGAGTCTTGTTTTTTTGGACGGATTGCCATCTGACCATCTCATCTTTTACCTTCCCTTTTGGACCTGATTGGGTTGACCTTATTTTTATAAAGAGCAAATAAATGGCTTATGGAACTCTGATGAAGCGCATGGGTTGTAAAGCAAAGACTCCAATAATCCCTTATTCTGAAATGCTTATCTCTTATTGTATCCTCTATGGTAACTTCACTCCGTACTCACACCTGTGTAAAGTAGAGACCTACCACCTGCCTTAACCATTGCTGACGCTTAGGAAACTGGATGAACAAAAGGCAGTTTGTTGCTCCTGTACAGAATGGTCTGTAAATAGCCAGGTTCTCTGTTCTTCTTTCCAAAGGACACACCACGTATGACAAAGGGCATGTCTGAAATGCCATAGTCTGCAGGGTGGAGCGGGACCAAAGCTACCTAGGAGGAGGTAAATGGACTAGGAGGAGGCACCCCTGGCTATCCTGGTCATGACCTGGATTTCAAATGCAAAACTGTAAATTGTACATAGTGAAATAGTTTTCTTCACTTTCCGCATCCTGTCCTCATCGTGTCTCAGGAGCAAGGCTCTTTATATAGTATCTCTCTCGCTTTCCTTTCCAGGTGTAAGAAATCAGTTCCAATATTGGCTGTTGAGATCATGGAACGACGGGTGCTTGTGCTGGCAGCAGGGCTCTAAGTCTGTAGTACAAGGGTGGGTTTGATGGGCACTGATGAGGATCCACTGGGATGGCTAGTTTGCTGTGTACTACAAAACGGCTTGGAGAGATTGGTCCATGTTTCTCCTTTTGAATGCCAGGCAGAGAGATGATGGCAGTCCTGCATGTTATGCTTATCTGGCTCAACATGCCAAGGCAGGGTTGAACCTCTTGCTGTCCTCCCTCTCTTCATCGCTGTTGCGCTGATTATGCTAGGGGGTGGGGAGGAACAGGGAAAAGAGTTAGACAGATAGACTGAATAACTTCTCTGTGATTCATGCTCAATTGTTGGAAGCATTTATTAGCGGAAAGGGTCATATCTCAGCAGGAGGGCACATCTTCTGCATGCAGAAGGTCCCATGTTAAATCCATGCCATTTCCAGGTAGGTCTGAGAAAGATTCTTGTCTGAACCCCTGGAAAGTCACTATCAGAAATAAGGTGGGGGCCGTTAAATTTAAAGGGTGGAATTCATCCATCAGGGTGAATGGGGCAGTGCTCCCCCAACCTCAGTCTGCTTCTAGCCCCTCCTGCCCGCCATATTCCTTACAACCACTCCAGGGGGTGCCACTGGTTGTCAGCTTCCCCCTCAATGTCTGCTTGCTGAACTGAACAGGAAGGAGGATGGGGACAAAACTAAAACTAGTTGGCCCTGTTTGCCATTGACTCTGGCTCTACCTACTGTTGGCCTCTGTGTCCTTTTCCCTTCCAGTCCCAATGAACAGCCCAGCATTGCACATCTGGAGGGCCCTAGTTTCCTCATCCCTGGCCTGTGTCATAAACCTCTTTGTATGGTCTTTGACTAAAATCAAAGAGCAGCAAATTTGCAAAAAAGGGGCAACACTGTTGAAATTAAGCTTGCCGAATTGACTATATACAAATGTGCACCGTTAATTATATCTTTTTTTGAGAAAAACAAAGTATTATATATGCTTGTAAATATACCTAGTTACTGTAGGCTGGAGTCCTCCACATCTGTGTAATGGCTATTCTCCTGAAAGAGAAGAAAAAGGGGGAGGAGATTATTTGGTTCTCTTTTTGAGCTGTTGCTAGGATAAGGGTTACATGTATTGGAAATAAATAACCCTAACAGTGATATTTTATACATGGCTACTCAGAGCCCTTACTGAATTCAGGTGGGCTCATTCCCAGGTAAGTGTGTATAGGACTACAGCCCAAGTGTCCATGGGGTTGGGTTGTTGCCAATTTCTTTTGGGTGCATAGGCCCATTTGTAAAGCAGAGAAATGGTTGTGGGCACCACATACATACTGTAACCAAGCACACACTGCAATCTATTATACTGACTGCAGCTGAATTTTCTTTTTAGCCTAATTTCAAAGGGGGGTGGACTCTGTAGGTGCCCAAGAAGGCTTCTCTGACCACGTGGGTGCCACATTGTCAACCTTTGTGAAAATTGGCAAATACCTAGTTTTGTAAGCATTCATTACTAATAAAAGTGATGCTGGAGCATTAGTTCAGCATTAGTAACATCAAATTGCAGCTCAGAAGTATCTGAATTAATAATCTGAGCAGAATGCCCTGAGAACAGCTTCTCGTAGGGGGAAATATGATACATGAGATGGGAGTTATAAAATACTTCGTGCATGGGCAAATGCTCTAGAAATCATTGCTAAGTGATGATACCAGTACTTTAAAACAGCTTGGGAATTTGTTGAGCAAGCAGGGCTGGGTCCAAAGAAGTTTCCATGAATTTTTATAGCTTGTTCCTCTTGAACACTATTAAATCATGCATTAAATGTGAATCCCCCAATCATTACACTTCTTTGGCATTATTGGTTCGAATACTTGGGCCCTGGTTTGGCAGCTGATTATTCACAGTGACATTTCATGCTGTAAAGGTAAAGGTACCCCTGCCCGTACGGGCCAGTCTTGCCAGACTCTAGGGTTGTGCGCTCATCTCTATAGGCCAGGAGCCAGCGCTGTCCGCAGACACTTCTGGGTCACGTGGCCAGCATGACAAGCTGCATCTGGCGAGCCAGCGCAGCACACGGAACGCCGTTTACCTTCCCACTGGTAAGCGATCCCTATTTATCTACTTGCACCCGGGGGTGCTTTCGAACTGCTTGGTTGGCAGGCGCTGAGACCGAACGACGGGAGCGCACCCTGCCGCGGGGATTCAAACTGCCTACCATGCGATCGGCAAGTCCTAGGCGCTGAGGATTTACCCACAGCGCCACCCGCGTCCCAATTTCATGCTGTAGCAATGTTTAATTTGGTTAATGCAACACCACCAGCAGCAGCCTGTACTGTGTCTGCATAACAGCTCAGCAAGGTAAGGTAGTGACTGACCTTCCACCAAAAAGACACTGGGGTTTTCTCCAGTGTGCCACAGTGGCTTTCAGTGAATGAAGAAAGATGCACGTTCTGGAATTATGGCCCCTCTAAACTTTGTATTGCATGTGTTATTTCAATGTATACAACTTTCAAGATTGCTCGCTGACAAGTGTATAAACCAAATTGCAGAAAGGCAATAATTTGCTGAACTGGGTTCTCGTTCTCTGTGTGTGTGTGTGTGGGGGGGCGCAGTTGGATATTTTATTGGAAATGAGATCAAAGGATAGCTCACAATAATAATGATGAGTCAGATGTTCAGCTGCAGGCCCTGCATGTTCAATTTATGTGCACAGAGTGAAACCATGGCAGGATCTGCTGAACACACTCTTTTGCAAATCTGATGTGCTTGTGGCATTTCCACAAACAGGACATATGATGGAACACATGAAGGGCAGAGCCTGCTAGTTCCATGCCATGCACACATTCATTCCATGTGCCCAAATGCCCATGCAGGGCTAAAGAGTTGGGTGGGATCAGCTGTGGCATGCCACCAAGGGGAGTCCTTATCTGTCTGTTTAAGTTAAATGCCCACTGCTGTAAAAGTTCCTTGACACTAAGGTTTTAAACCGGTTTTCAAAATATTTAAGTGGTATAGTTTTGGCTACAATTGGGATGACGACGACGACGGCTTGTTAATCTATGGATCACCTTTCACATGCAACTCAATGTGATTTACAAACATGCCGTATAATCTGCTGCAAATGATTTTAAAAACAGTATAAACACACACACAAATCAACTGTGACTGAAAATAGGTTTTCATTTTGTGTTCTTTTTAAACCTAACTAGGAGACCTTTTCATCTAACTGGAAAAAGATGCCAAACTATAATGTCTTCAATTGTTTCTGGAAAGGACATAGAGCAGGAAGCTGCCATAGCACCACAGGGATACTGTTCCACAAAACAAGGGTGGCCAAGCCAAGATGAAATCCCTGGTCCTTGTAGTTCCTGTGGAGCAGGTTTCTGCTATTTTTGCTTGGTACTGCAAATTTCAGAGCATTATCTGCAGGTCTAGTAAAAACAGAGCATGATAGAGAGAGACTTGGGGTGCTGGTTCCAGTTTGTGGGGTGGGCAGGCAAGACGTTATCAGCAGGGCCCCTGCCCGTATGGGACTAAGAACATCCAGGGATTGGCAGTGAGCCCTACACATGAAATGGTCCTTGGCAGGTGCCTGGCATTACCACCTCCTGGATACTTGTCCCGATCCAGCTGAAAGCTAGACGTCTGCAGGAGGAGCCTTTTGCTTATTCATATCCCTTGCTGGAGAGAAAATCCTGCTGCGAGTGCCTGATTCTCAGTTCCAGCCTAGGATTCAAGGCTAGAGTAGCCATGCACCCCCGTTTTTTGGAGAGGACCATCTTCTGTTTGAAGGGCTGCCTTCTCTCAGAAAAGACAGTGGGTGGGCTAGCCAACAGCACCTGGACAGCATAATGAGCTGGCACAGAGGTCACATGGGAACTGTCTTCCCTACAATGGTGAGATGCATTGTATTTCTGTTTAAATTATAGTAATTAGGCTAAATTTGCATTTCTACATAGAGATTAGCATATGCAATTCTATGCAAGTCTCTACTTTTGTCCCCTTCTTTGGCGATGCGCAGTTGGCCTCCCCATCCAAGGTTCTGTACTGGCAGTTAAGACGCTGCATTTTAGCCATCTTGATAATAATAATAATATATTATTTATACCCCGCCCATCTGGCTGGGCCTCCCCAGCCACTCTGGGAGGCTTCCATAGAAACCAAAAATATACTAAAATATCACACGTTAAAAATTTCCCTGAGAATTATTGAGAATTATAATGTATTATTAAGCCAGTGCTTTGTTACCCCTGGAGGGTGGCATATATGGCTATTAATAGTTGCCCTGTGAGTTTCCATAGCAGGTTTCTCCTTTAATTCACCTACTGCTTGGAATTTTTTATAGTTTATATATTGCAAAGGCCTTAAAAAGAAAAGAGTGGTATTTCAGGAGTGGGAATGGTGTGCATATGTATGAAATTCCAGCCTCCTGCTTCATCACTATATAGCTGGTTGCACATTTATTTATTTTTAAAAGGGCTATCTATGCATGTGCTGCATTGGATCAGACCCAAGGCAATCTGAGTTAGGAATTTACAACAGCTTATTATGATATGTTTTCCAGCCACATATTCAGACAGTCACACATCTGAGAATAAAATGTCTTGGAACAAAGCTCTTTGCATTAGGCAGAGATTGACAGCCGAGAAAGCCTGGATTTGTTGATGTGAATGTGGAAGGACAGGTCCCATTCCTGAGCATCAACATGCCAGGTGCTTCCTGGAAAGGCCACCTTCCAGGATGGGCTGAAAAGCGGATAACCCAGCTGTAACCGATCACAGCATGAAAGACTGCCATTTATTTGAGGGGAGGGGGAGAGAATATTGCTTTTGCCAGCAATCTGAACACTCAAAATTGTACAAGGCTTATCAATCCACAGGGGTGGGAGAGCAATGGTTTCCTACCAATTCGTCGTCACAGTCATCTCTCAGGAGACCTTCTTCTTCTCCCTCCTCGCCATTGAGTGGCTCCTCTACGTTCATTTCTGCCTCAGACGCTGTGTCTTCTTGGGAAAGCTCGCTTTTGTTCCCATCTGCTTTCTTTCTGACCTCTGCAGGATGAGATGTAGTAAGGGACAAACCCAAAAGATTGACACTCCATTTGGGCCACTCTGTGAATCAGAATCATTTCATTGTTGCTCACACTAACCAGTGGTCTGGGATCTCTTAACTTTGTGACAGATCCTGCCTTTGATCAGATGTAAACCGGAGGAGGGTATGGGAGGAGCTTTGATCACCTACTGAGAGCTGGGCAGGGGTGGTGATTCCAGGTTTAGAGAGATGAAACCCCCCCGCCGCCGCTATTTACAGTGGGAGGAGTGGGAGAATCCATAGACATGGTTTCCATACAAGGGGACGGGACGAGCAACAACACTGTGGGTTAAAACCTGAACATCTTATGGAAGTGTTATAAAATTTACCTTTTTAGGGCTATGGCCCTTCCACTTATCTGGAAGTAAGCCCCATGGAATTCTACAGGACTTACTTTTAAGTAGACATAGTTAGGATTGCAGTGCAAATCAGGAAGCACCATCATATTAAAACAAGTGGGCCTTGCAACAACTTTTTGCAGTGTTGGTTGCTCCTGTTCACTGGTAAGTCTGCTAACTGCCCCCCTTTCATTTCCCCCCTCCTCAACAGGAGTTTGTGGCCATTGAACACGCTCAATCCTCATGGGGGCTGGTGGAGTGCCCTTCCCTGTGGGTTTCCACCCCTGCAAACTCTCTTCCCAACTCTACTGTTATATTTCTCTTGTGTTTGTTTGTGTGTTAGAGATGTCACAGAATTCCAATGTACACAGAAACGGGAGCAGAAAATTGCTGATGTTCGCTTATTTGTCCCATGTCTGGAACGGAAATCAATCCAGCGAATCACCATCCACTAACGTTGTCGCCTTCAGTCTGCAAATGATACATAACTAATTCCACGCCAACCAATTTGCAGTGCACTGACATTAAAGTGGTGGGATAATGTAATGACAATGCAACTTATGTAACTTGCATAAATTACATGATTTTGCCGCAGTCGACAGTAAGGCAAATAACATTGTTTTCGGTGGAAGACAAACTGCAGCAGAGCAGAAACTACGCTGCATGTGATTAATATGGGACAGAAAGGATGCCTTTTTACATCCTTAGTGTTTGTGGTTTCCAAAAGCTGTTCTGTTTAACTCTTGCCATCGCAACCTTTGTGATAAAACGCTAACAGAATATCCTCATCTTTGAGATGCTTCAGAAACAATAAAGGTAAAGGTACCCCTGCCCGTACGGGCCAGTCGTGTTCGACTCTAGGGTTGCGTGCCTATCTCGCTTAAGAGGCCGGGGGCCAGTGCTGTCCGGAGACACTTCCGGGTCACGTGGCCAGCGTGAAGAAGCTGCTCTGGTGAGCCTGTACCAGTGCAGCACACGGAAACGCCGTTTGCCTTCCCGCTATAAAGCGGTACCTATTTATCTACTTGCACTTAAGGGTGCTTTCGAACTGCTAGGTGGGCAGGAGCTGGGACCGAACGACGGGAGCTCACCCCGTCGCGGGGATTCGAACTGCCAACCATATGATCAGCAAGTCCTAGGCACTGAGGTTTTACCCACAGCGCCACCCGCGTCCCTCAGAAACAATAGCTTGTACTTAAAAACAATAGTATGTTGGAATAATACAGTGGCCTCAGCTGCTGAATTACAACAGCAAAAACATAAATGAATGCAGGTCCCCAAGTGAAGGAGTGCTGGCGAAAGCTAGGTAGCTGGCACAGAGTTAATCTCTGCACCTGAACTCCTGCAATGTTTCGGCCTCATTGACGAGAGATTTGGAATCAGCCCACTGACCTGCCGATGCTTTCTGTTGTTCTGCAATCTGCTCCAATCTGCCCAGGAGAGCATCAATGTTGGATTTGATCTGCGTCAACTCCGTTTTAATTGTCTGCAGTTCATTGCATTTCACTTGGAGGAGAGAGAGAGAGAGAGAAGCTGGAAGCAAGGCTTACTATTCTTTCTTATTTTGCAAAAGTGGTGCCTTTCTTGAGCAGAGACTTAGTTCTTTTCCTTATATACCTTTCAATAGCAGGTCCTACTAGGGAGCCATCACAATATAAGGTTGTTGGATTCAATATAGGACAGGTCTCCTTTGCCTTTCATAGCTGTGAAGAAGACAGGAGAATTTTGGCAGGTACAGTTTCTCCCATCCTAGTGCTCCATAAATGGGACAAGCAATCAATGCCCCAATCCTCAGGCACAGCTTATTAAAGGCATGGAAGCTCTGGACTATAATGACTTTGGCAAGAGAATGACACTGCTTGGAAGTAACCATGGATTGTAACTTTAAAAAAAAATTTAACCCCCCCCTCCGCCAAACCTGCGAATTTTAACATACAAACCTTGAACATTTAGCAATGGATTCTCATTTCATTTAAAGATGCTTTACACAAATCACTTTGGTGGTGGACAGGTGCGGAACGATCTGATCAAGAGATCACCTTCCTCCTTTTTTGCAGTGTTGCCTTTGTAGAACTCAGCATGGACAGAACTAGAATTAGTTGGCTCTGCATGTCATTGGCTTTGGTTCAACTTGCTGTTGTTCTGCCTCCTTTCTGCCCTGTCAGTCCCAACGGGGCACCAACCACCACCGTGTTTTTATAAAGATATGCATACGTAAAATACAGTAAACAGGGTTGCCTTGCAAAAGTATTGTTAGCATATGTCGTACAATACAATGCAAAGGCAGGCTTTGAAGGCAAGCTCCTGTCTTTGAAATATGAATTATCTCTGTGTAATAACATAGAAGCTTACATTTTAATTTGGCAGAGCTGTTTGCAATGGCAGTGGATCGGGCAAAGAGTTTGACTGGGAGTGTTGCTTTTACGCGCCGTACCAAAGGGATGGTCACTCGTGGACGCTTCACAGGAACCACCCTGGGAATGGGAGACACCCGTCCCCGATACTCAAAGAGTCTGCAAGACAAAAGTAGCTTACGGTAGAAGAAGCCCCCTCCCTTCCCCCATAAAGTTCTATATGATTGTAAGACCTTAAGATAAATTTAAACATACAATTCAACTACGACATCCCATCAGTACATGGATTTCTTGTTGTGCAATGAAACCTCCCCCATCTCCTCCTGCTACACATATCCTCCCCAAATCTGCTCCAGAGGTTTGGAGGAAACCCCAGAACAGATCTAGGGGGCATTAGGGGGAAGAGAGGGAGAGAGAACATTTCACTGCGCAAGTGGAAACCCTTGCACTGACAGAACGTTCATTTAGCACTGTGTTGGATTCCAGCCATAATGCTTATTGCTTCCAAATGAATCCTTTAATGATACAATTGCAAACACTTACTCGGAACCATGCAATGGAACTTCAGCTTTTTCAAATGTGCGGAATCCTTACACAAAATCAATATACAAAAGACCTTAAAAACGCCATACAAATGTAAGATGCTATGCAAAATCGTTAAAGACCTCACACAATATTTTCAGAAATTTAATACATCATTAACTCTTACAATTCTTGCATTATAAACCTAATACTTAGTTCTAATCTAAATACTTGTCTACAAATGTATAATAAGGGAAAGGCTTGCCTTTTATTAGGCTTTCTGTAGGGAGCTACTTTGGCTCAAATTTGTTCATTTTGACCCTCTTCTGTTTTACCTGTAGTACTCAAGGATGCTATTCTGCTATTCCCCACATTTTCACACCTCATTCCCTTAATTGTGCTGTTTCTTTCCTTTTCCAGTATTTAGCCTAGAGGACATGGGCTGCTACTATCACATGAAAAAGTAGCTTTAAAAAATCTTTCAGAGCAACTCCTTTTATATAGGTCAAACGATGACTTATAGGACACATTTTGTCATCTTTTGAATCACTCAAGAGCATAGGAAGCTCAGTATTGTCAGCATTGTGCCTGTGGCTCCTCAGAACTTCAGGCTTTTCCTAGCCCTACCTGGAGATGGAATCTGAGACCACCTTTATGCAAGGCAGAGATGCTCTACCACAGAGCTACTCTCCTTCCCCAATGACTGTTATTTCCTGGCAAGGTATCCATGCAGCCGAACAGACCAAAAGGTATTCTCTAATCCTGCCACATTTCCAACAACTAGCCATACAATTATTTTATACATTTTGGATAGCATAAGGCAGGAATGGTCAGACATCAGGATTGCAGGATCGACTTTTGTTTTCTTCCCTGAAGCCCCAAAAGTCACCAGCTGGGGACAGGTGTAAAATGGTGGAGGCAACATACTCTTAGACAAAAGGATATGCTCAGTACAGGAATAGGTTTCCAGTGCCAAAATTGAGCTCATAATCATGTCACTCAAAAATCTACTTCTGGTTTCCTTTCCCCCAATCTTTCTTCATCTCAACAGCCTATTTTAGAAGGGGGCGTGGAATTTTTTGTTGTTGTTGCTGCTGTGAGCCAGAATCCTTGCTGAACATCTGAACATCACCCAGAGATGGGCCAGTATATACTAATTTACCTTCTGCCCACACACTTGGTCTAAGAGCTATCAAGTGTTAAAAGCTTAAGCACTTTCTAATAATGTTGTAGAAACTATTTATTTGCAATTTGTGGAATCTCATGTATATGTGGGAATAATCTGGGATGATCTCATTATGATAACTGAGATACATCTTTGTTTTTATCCAAAACTATTCTATTTCAAAGCAATTCAGTCGTCTCACTCCTGGCCCTTGATGTCTTAGCCAAGGGGAAAAGGAGCAGAACAACAAACACTTTCCAGCAGCACAGAACCAGACTGCGGCGAAATACATTCAGACCAATAACAAACTTGGATGAACATGAGACAATGTTCCCTTACTGCCTCTAGGGGTAGCTAGCATTCCATCCACACATGCCAGTCACTAGATTGCCTGGGATAAAAAGCAGCGGCTAGGGATGATATTTGATCACGAAGGTTTTGGAAGACACATTCGCTAAACCAATGCCGTTAACCGCACACAGAATACTTTTACTTAACAAATCACTATAGCCTGCAAGACTGTGACTTTTAATGCATTTTTAAAACACCTTAATGTTTCCACTCTTAGAATTAATTTAGGAACTCCCGAGGACTTGAGAACTGACGTACAAGCCCAGTTCTTCCTAACCTGTGCTCCTTATCTCATTTTAGTGTCTATCCATAAACGTTTCTGGTGGGTAGAAAGTTGTGGCCTTTTATACCATGCAGTTTGAGATGCAGACAGAAGCAGGTACAATGGTATTTATTCAAGTTGCACATGTAGGCAGACAAGAAGGAACTTTCTGAGCACAAAATACTTTTTTTGTCTTTAGCAAACCTATGGATACTTAGATGACAAGAGCACTCAGGAACCTATTGGGGAAATGTCAACCTGGGGAAGTATGTGAACGACTCCAAGAGAGCAGGGGAAAGAATAATAAAGGGAGGCAGGAAAGAGGGAGAGCAGGAAGATGGGCATTATGAAAAAAGCATGTGGATGTGGAACATGAAACCTGAGTTTTAAAAGCACCAAGGGCTGTTCCCAGTCACATCCCTGAATGCCTTTGCAACCATGGGAGGAATTCATGGTACACCTTTATGCTCCTCCTCCTTGATGGGTTTGGGATTTGTCTCTTGTGACTTTAAAACTATCCCCATCAGCTGAATGCAGAGCAATTAACACAGTGCACTTATTTCAGAGCCCCAGAAATGCATTATTCCATTCCTGCCAGCTCAACTCAAGGTGTTTCACTTGGTCCTTTCAATCTGCTTACCTGTCATAGAAGTCATCTCTGTAGTAGTCGTAGTCAAATTCATAGCCACTGTAGACAAAAGAAAACCAGTTAGTATTATACTATCCCCACCCATTTCTATTTGCTTGTCACAGCCTTTATAACATGGGGTGGGAGACCTGTGGTTCTGCAGATGTTTCTGGACTACAATTCCCACCATTTCTGAACCTTAGACTATGCTGGTTAGGCCTAGTGGGAGTTAGTGTCCAATAGCTGTGCCCCAGAATATAGCTGGAGTCCCCATTCCTGCTTTATGAGGTAGCAGAACTTAGCCTTGCAGATTTGGAAGAAAAAAAAATGCCCTGACTGTATGCAGAACCATTTTGGCACAGCAGGACACCCAACTTGCACAGAATTAAGCCACAACCAGGCCTTCCACAGGAAATCATGTAAAGCAGCCAGCTTTGAGCTATAGTAGCATGAGGTTATAATGACGTAGAGGCTCAACCAACAGTTATTGTTAGCTGGGCTACCAAAAGATAAATGGGCATCATTTTAGAAGGCAATCTGTTCTTAGCTGGAGGGGTCAGGATACGGGGAGACAGGGGCTGCGTAAGCACCTGTCAAGAACAGTTGAGGTGGAGTCACTACCATCAAAGTGCCAGCGGCTGCCTTGATAACCCGCCATTTCCCTTTTCTCTTCCCTGAGCGATATTTTATACACTGTAATGAAACTATCATGCAGGAACCCTTGATAGAAGAAAACTTTCAGCATGAATCCATCTGGCGAATAGTAGAAATGGAAAGCTTTGACATTTCCTGCTGAAAAGGAGCATATAGCTACACATCAGTTTGAAAGGTCGGCTCAAAGTGGAATTTTTAATTTTGCCTTGACATTTTTGACTTCCCAGTGACGTGGAGGCGGCATTTCAGGAGAATAAAAACCACCGGAGATTTAATGCTCGGCCCCTCGCACTGCTCCACAGGAGCAACCCCCCTGCCCCTTATGCTGCCTGAGTCTCTGTACAGCTGGCAATGGGGCAATTTTTTCAGCCCCAGGGCAGCTTCCCAAGGGCCACCTGCCAGTGGTAGGAGAGCCTAAGGGATAGAGGCAAAAGTGGGCAAACCAACAACTGTACAACTACAACCTTTGTACTGTAGAATAGATCCTCCAGACAAGCAAAGTGAGAGGCATCGTCACAGTTCAAGGACACATACCAAGAAGGCAAAAAGAAAAAAAAAAGCGGGTGGGGGTGAGGGTGCGGCCTAGGGAGAGTTCTGAGGGCCAGGCAGAAAGATATGGAAGGCCACATTCACCCCCAAGCCTGAGGTTCCCCATTCCTGCTGTTGCACTTGGACCAGGAAGGTCTGGGTTTAATTTCTTTTAAAAACTGCAGAAAACAAACTACTTCCTTTTCTGTTTGCCTCTGAATTCTCTGACATCTCTATCCCTCATACATGCCACCTTGAGCGCTTGACAACCCCATGGAAGAAAGGTAGGATACATAAAGGCAGCAAATATACTCTGTAGTCCTTTTTCCTGTAAATAAGTAGCAGTAAATAATTTGGTATACTATAGTATACCTTGATGGTAATAATCACCAAGGGATATGGTTATATGTAGGTAGCTTCCTGGTTCTCACCATGTTCCATAGGGTGTTTCAACAGGTTGTGGGCCTTGACTACATTGATTTAATGATGCGTTTAGGTCTTGGGTGGATAGCGGATTAATTATTCGTTTTAGAACGACAATGTGAGTCTGCATAGTTAAGCCCATTGGGGCAGGAAACAGACAAAAAGAACGAGGAAAGGGTTCTGGGACCTATTAGGCTTTCAGTCTTAAGGCTGAAAGCATCCATTTCAACTTCTTTCTTTTTAACTCAACCCTTTCCCTTTGGGTTACTCATAATCTCAGAGAAAGGCTGGCACATTTCCAGAGAACAGAGCTATCAAAAGTTATTAAACGGAACAATGAGGAGCACACTTTGGCCTCCATGTTTGACTGATTCAAGCTGGCAAGATCACTGAAGCTGGTTAGAGCAGAACAGCTGCATAGTCCAATGCTTGATCTGGGAGTTCTATAGGCAGCTCAGAGGAGACACGCAGGATCACCAGACCATTGGTCCATAAGACTCAGCACTGTCTACTGTATACTGATGGGCAACAGCTTAAAAGAGCTCAAAGAATGGTCTTTTCCCGCCTTGTTATCTGAACCTGGGGTGTTTTATGTTTTTAGGTATTAGTAGTAGTAATGTTGTTGTTTAGTTGTGTCTGACTCTTCGTGACCCCATGGACCAGAGCACGCCAGGCACTGTAGTAGTAATAGTAACAACCAAATAGCCCAGTTGGTACAGCATAGAATCATAGAATCATAGAATCATAGAGTTGGAAGAGACCACAAGGACCATCGAGTCCAACCCCCTGCCAAGCAGGAAACACCATCAGAGCACTCCTGACATATGGTTGTCAAGCCTCTGCTTAAAGACCTCCAAAGTAGCAGACTCCACCACACTCCTTGGCAGCAAATTCCACTGTCGAACAGCTCTTACTGTCAGGAAGTTCTTCCTAATGTTTAGGTGGAATCTTCTTTCTTGTAGTTTGGATCCATTGCTCCGTGTCCGCTTCTCTGGAGCAGCAGAAAACAACCTTTCTCCCTCCTCTATGTGACATCCTTTTATATATTTGAACATGGCTATCATATCACCCCTTAACCTCCTCTTCTCCAGGCTAAACATGCCCAGCTCCCTTAGCCGTTCCTCATAAGGCATCGTTTCCAGGCCTTTGACCATTTTGGTTGCCCTCCTCTGGACACGTTCCAGTTTGTCAGTGTCCTTCTTGAATTGTGGTGCCCAGAACTGGACACAGTACTCCAGGTGTGGTCTGACCAGAGCAGAATACAGTGGCACTATTACTTCCCTTGATCTAGATGCTATACTCCTATTGATGCAGCCCAGAATTGCATTGGCTTTTTTAGCTGCCGCGTCACACTGTTGGCTCATGTCAAGTTTGTGGTCAACCAAGACTCCTAGATCCTTTTCACATGTACTGCTCTCAAGCCAGGTGTCACCCATCTTGTATTTGTGCCTCTCATTTTTTTTGCCCAAGTGCAATACTTTACATTTCTCCCTGTTAAAATTCATCTTGTTTGCTTTTGCCCAGTTCTCTAATCTGTCAAGGTCGTTTTGAAGTGTGATCCTGTCCTCTGGGGTGTTAGCCACCCCTCCCAGTTTGGTGTCATCTGCAAATTTGATCAGGATGCCCTTGAGTCCATCATCCAAGTCGTTGATAAAGATGTTGAATAAGACCGGGCCCAAGACAGAACCCTGTGGCACCCCACTAGTCACTTTTCTCCAGGATGAAGAGGAACCATTGATGAGCACCCTTTGGGTTCGGTCAGTCAGCCAGTTACAAATCCACTGAGTGGTAGCATAGTCAAGACCGCATTTTACCAGCTTCTTTACAAGAATATCATGGGGCACCTTGTCAAATGCCTTGCTGAAATCAAGGTAGGCTACATCCACTGCGTTCCCTTCATCTACCAGGCTTGTAATTCTGTCAAAAAACGAGATCAGGTTAGTCTGACATGACTTATTTTTCAGAAATCCATGCTGACTATTGGTGATCACAGCATTCCTTTCTAGGTGCTCACAGACTGTTTGCTTAATGATCTGTTCCAGAATCTTCCCTGCTATTGATGTCAGACTGACTGGGCGGTAATTATTTGGGTCCTCTCTTTTCCCCTTTTTGAAAATAGGGACAACATTTGCCCTCCTCCAGTCTGCCGGGACTTCGCCTGTTCTCCAGGAATTCTCAAAGATGACTGCCAGTGGTTCTGAGATCACATCTGCCAGTTCTTTTAATACTCTTGGATGCAGTTCATCTGGCCCTGGAGACTTGAATACATCTAATCTAGCCAAATATTCTTGTACTATCTCCTTAGTTATTCTGGGCTGTGTTTCCTTTGCTGAATCATTTGCTCCAAATGAGACACTTAATTTCAAGGTCATGGTTTCAAGCACCACAGTGGGCAAAAAGATTCTTGCATTGCTGGGGGTTGGGCCAGATGACCCTCATGGTCCCTTCCAACTCTACAATTCTGTCAGTTGTATATCAGATGACCTTAGGGCTGGTGACAATAAAGAAAATGACCATACAACATACACTGTAAAAAAAAAAATCGCAAAAATTACCACTTCTCATAAAATCCAATAATCAGTGGGGAGGGAAATCAATGCAAGCAGCTCAAAAAAAGCTGTATCTGGCAGCCACCCTCCTTGTGAGAAAAATGTTTTAGTGAATAGGTCTTATGTTTAAGTGACCTTGGTGTTGGAATGAGACCAATAATGGTTCCAGCCAAGCCTCCACCTATTCAGTTCCTGAGTTCTTGAGAGTGTCAAAATAAACATAGTAATAGTTACAATATTGTACAAAAGCATCCTAGACTAGAGTATCAGACAAAGGGGAATAGGCAGGCACCATGTGTATGTTCTTTGGTAAAATGAGCTATCCACTGGTGTTATTATTAATTTAAGCGAAGGGCGAGAACATAATACAATCCTAAAGGTGGTTAGAAATCATCAAAACAAACACAGATCCTGCTATGCGGTTCTGATCAGTGAATAGGACTATCCTAGCGGGTTTCCTTAAGGTCATACCTGGGCAGTGTTTTGGATTTGACAAAAGGAGAGTTACTAGCCTGGGTGCTCTGTCTCCATGGGAGCTAATTGTTAGAACATTGCTTCTTGATACAGGACCACTCTGCAGTGTTCTGGCTAGAAAATTGATGGAAGGTTATGAAAGGGGGCATATCACCCTAGGTAAGGATGAGGTAATCTAGCTGTGTGTCTGTCTGTGGAAGGGAACAAATGGGGGAGACTGCAGTTGGAGTTTTGCAGTGAAAGAGTCAGCTTAGAAGCGTTTTGACTTGGCAGAGGGGGGCCGCTACTTTGGAGACCTGGTGTGTGGAAGTGGCTTTGGCTGCCTGACGGGGTGTTCAGGCATCTGCCTCCACCTATGCTCTGTCTGTACATTTGTAATTCAGATACTACAAAACACTGTAGGCTTCTGGTCACCTCCTTCCCAAGGAAGCTGAACCTGGCTAAGCTCTGCTCCCCTGGATTTTATTTTATTTTTTTAACCAGAAGTGAGGAAATCCCAATACCAACCAAGCACACAAAACCAGTTAAAAATCCCTCATAAAACAAGCCGCAAATCACTGGTAGGAACATGATAATGATGCTTAATAATATCAGAAAAAGCAAAGAATCACAAAATGATAGAGATGGAAGGGGTCCCGAGGGTCATCTAGTCCAACCCCATGAAATGCACACATCTCAACTAAAGCAGATGGCCATCTAACCTCTGCTTGAAGGAGAGTCCAGAATGAAGAGTCCAATGAAGGAGAGTCCAGAACCTCCTGGTGGAGTCAAACAGCTCAGACATTCAGAAAGTTCTTCCTGATGTTAAGTTGGAATCTCCTTCCTTATAACTTGGATCCATTGATTCGGGTTCTACCCTCCAGAGCAGAAGAAAACAAGCTTGCCGCATCTTCCATGTGATAGCCCTTGATATGTCTGAAGATGGCTATCATATCTCCTCCCAGTCTACTCTTTACTAGACTAAACCTACCCAACTCCCTCAACTGTTTCTCATAAAGCTTGGCTTCTAGATCCTTTATCATCTTGGTCGCCCTCCTCTGTACGCATTCCAGTTTATCAATATCCTTCTGTGTCCAGAACTGGACACAGTATTCCGGGTGTAATCCTACCAAGGCAGAACAGAGTAGTACTATTATTTCCCAAGACACTATATTTCTGTTGATGCAGCCTAAAAGAGAATTAGGTTGGTTTTTTTTGCTGTTGCATCACACGTTTGACTCCTGTCCAGCCTGTGGTCTGCTAAGACCCTTAGAGCCTTTGACTACTAGCAAGCCATGTAGTCCCCCATCTTATATTTGCCAAGCTAATTTAAATTCTCAGCAAGTGCTTTCAGTGGCATAGGAACATAAAAAGCCACCTGAAGCAGTGTCAGACCAGAGGTTCATCTAGCTTAGAGTTGTCTACACTGATAGCAACTCTCCAGGGTTTCAGAGGGGGGACATTCTCAGCCCTACCTGGAAGTGCTGGGCATTCTACTTGAGACCTTTTGCATGCAAAGCAGATGATGTGCCATGGACCAAAGGGCGTCTGCCCCCCCATAAGTCCAGGGACCCTGGGACCAGAAGTGCCTGAAAAACTGCCAGAAGCAGTGAGCTGGTGGTAGCAGCAGTAGTGTGTTTTATGTGACAGCAGTGTGACTACAAAAAGCCAAGCAAGGCATGCAAGTGTGTGCATGCAAATGCTGGGGTGGGTGCAGTGCCAAAGTTGGAGGGAATCCTCAAGGCCTGAGCTCCCCTCAAACCCAGCATTGCCTCCAGGTGCCTTGAACATGCTATGCAGTGCTGTCTCAGTGCTTGACAGCTATGCAGTGCTTGACAGCAAAAAGGGAGAAAACAGACAAAGAATTTCTGGACACCACCACTGAGAAGGCCCTGTCCTATGTGTCTCATCTTAGATAGCACTGGAACACGAAGCGGGACCGTCTCTGGTAACTGATGCAGGACAGGAGTAGATGCTCCTTTTATATATCCAGGATCCAAAGCCATTTAGGACAGGGAGGACTAACCTACGGCCTTTCTGATGTTGCTGTTCTACAACTCCCATTATCCTTGACCTTTGTCCATGCTGGCGAGTGCTGATGGGAGTCCAACAACACCTAGAGAGCCACAGCTTGGCCACCACAAATTTAGGGCTCAAAAGGTGAAAACCAGCACCTTGAATTGGGTTGAATGAAGTTGGGACTATATGATCAGAAACCTATGCTTCCCTGAGCACTCTGGTTACTTCAGTTTTCATTTTCATTTTATAATGTACGAAGTTTCCATGCCTGCAGACAGTGCTCCCCCCCCCATAAAAAAATGTTTGGGGGTACTCTCATTTTGACTCGAGAAAATCACCATTTCATAGTTCAAATCGGGGGAAATAAATACAGTAAATGGACAAAAGTACAAAGATTCACAAAATATTTAGGGGTATGTGTACCCCCAGAAATAAGCACTGCCTGCAGATACTGTAGAAAGACCACTCAAACATAAATACTCATGTCAAGTGTTTCCACAGTGCCTTGGAGTTATGGCTGCAATCCTCTGCAATTTTATTGGAGATGCACAACCCTCTGCGTTCAGTAGGCTGTTCTTCAGAGTAAATAGGCATTTCCACACAGCAGTTTATCGTGGATTCGGTGGTATGCAAAGTTTGCGCAACATACTATGTCATCCACATCAAAATGCCATCCCACATTATCAGCAAATTAAACTGGATTTATTGTTTCCATAGTACCCTACACCCTCTGCCAAAAAATAACCCTTGCAAAAATGGTACATCTGAATTAAATGGGTATGTGTGTGTGTAGAAATACAGGGGAGCATTTTGATTAGCATGTTGTGAAGATGCTGCAAAGAAACCCATAACGGCCGTGCACTAGCAGCCCTGACTCCACAATAAACTGCTGCACAGAAACACCCCATGTGCTCAGGATTGCAAGGCAAGGCTCTTTAATCATAAGCAGCAGTTAGGCAGTAAATAATTCCCCCCCTTTTAATGGTTAAGGGATGATGAATTCACTGCTGATAGCAATAATAATCTCTGTGGTTTATGGCTCAAAAATCAATGTGCTGTAACTGTACAATACCACCCACTCTCACACCTGTATCTTCATAGTCTGTGTTTCCCTCTTCCATCCCCTGCAACTGCATGGGAACTCACCTTAAGAGAATAGACAGGAGAATTTAATGTCTCCTGCTCCTTAGCTGTATGCAGAGATTTAGAAGGCTGTGGCAGACACTGATCCAGTCATAAATCATACTGTTCTCAATAAAGAGCCCCAGTGGGCAAAGACATGATATGACAAATGCCACACATCATTATGGTGACCCTTTGTTTAGTTGATTTTAATTTCCACTATTTAAATCTGCAAAGGGCTCCTAGGAGGATTCTGAAGCATCATGTGCCTCACTGATCACTTCCAGGTGAGCTGTTTATTGAGCATTTATCCTGGTTTGTTTCCACACTTCGCAGGGAGGCTAGATGCTGTTCAGCTATTTACTGAGCATTCATTCTGGTTTGTTTGCGGGGAGGTTATACAACGTTGTGCCAACCAGTTAATATCCCACACTTTCCAGTCTGAACTGGGTTTTGTTTTTTGGTTGGTGGTGGTTTTGTTGTGCAGGAATGGCAAACCAACTTAAATTATGCAATCTAAATTTGCTGATATGAGACTGAGTCCCACCCAAATATAAGAACGGCCTGGAAGTGTCCAGTATTACTTGGAATTTGTGCTAATAAATACCCCTGTTAAGAGCAGGCAGAATAATTCAACTCACTACCATTAGAACCATAGCAATTGGACACAATCTTGCCCAGAATTAAGTATGTTTTAAATGCTATAGATTTCAATGGGGTTTTAACAGCATAATCTGATGCATTTTTACTCGGATGCAGTCACACAATAGTCAATTGAGCTTACTCCCAGATAGGTATGTATAGATCTGCAATTTAAGACTGCAACACAATTCACTTACTTGTAACTTGGCTTACTTGCATGCATGAGCAAGCTGCTCATTATGCAGTTTTCTGAGACACACTAGCCTCACAGCAACAGGTTGAACAAGAATGGACCTGTGGTACCTCCCAGATCAAAGTCCCTATTTTGAAAGGCTTGTGGAAATCACACAGTTTCTCTGGTCTGTTTGACAGTGTGCACAGAAAAATTTTTCTGTGATGTTTCAACTGGTGAATTGCTGCTTCTACCAGTGGGAAGGGATTAATAAAGGATAGGATGGAGGAGAGTGCTGGGATGTGTACTGTTACTATTTACCTTTATACTCCTGAAATATCAAGCCCGGCCATGTGAGAAATAGCTCCATGCTTTTATCTTTCCCCACCTGGGATCTGAATGAGACAGCTGGCTGACTGCAGGTCTCTTTAGTAGGTGGGTGGAAACTATGCCCCCCTCCCCATCTTGTTAGCTAATGCTTGACAGATCAGATGTGATTATGCTCACATCTTTAATTCCTCTTCTTTTTCTTTATTCCTGATGTTTTTTCAGGATGTTCTAAATTTGGGATTGTATCAGAAATGAAGTGGAAGCTTAGAAGAAATCCATTCTCTTCCATTGTCTCATGCAATTGATCTCACATCCACACAATGCATTTAAAGCACATGGCTTCCCTCCAAAGAACCCCGGGAATTGAATTTATTTTCTATTTTTAAATTTTATTTTGACAAAGTAATAATCATAAATAAATAAGAATCAAAGTGTGCACCCCACCACCGAAACCATTCCATTGTAACTATCCAACCTCCCAAAATTTCAACACCTCTTGCGATGGTTTGACCCCTTTACGTTTTAACAGTGCAAATTCTACAAACACACTCCATATCTCCTTCAAATCATTTCTCCTGCATATTCCCCATCTTACCTTAATGGCACATGTTAATTTATCATTAATAGTGTATTTTACCCTTCACAGAATTACAATCCCAACACCCTTAACAGATTACAATTTCCAGGATTCTTTTGGGGGAAAGCCGCAATCTTTAAATGTGCTTTAAGAAATATGGCTGGTGCAAATGTGACACCCATGTAACAAATGCAACAACACAAGCACAGGCACAACAACAAGCAGAAGCTAGAAACAATGCAAAGCACTGCAATGACTGTCAGTGACCAATTGCAAATTGCCACTTAGACCTACGTCACGTCAGACCTAACACTCCTTCCATGCTTAGCAGATTACAACCCTGGAATTTAGTGGCGTTTGCTTCCAACCTGCATCGCAACCATCTCATCTGCATGTCTACTTGGAAGTAAGCCCTATTTAATTAAACTGGACTACTCCAATGTAAATGTGCATATGATTTCAGCTTACAGAGGGTTAGAATTGGGATGCTAGACTCCAGTTAGAGGTGGACAAGTCAGTCTATTTCTAATCCATGTGAAATTCACATTAAGAACGGACCTCCGGAACGAATTAAGTACTTAACCCGAGGTACCACTGTATGCAGTTATACATATATTTTGTCTCAACATATGACCTTGCGTCCGAAGTTGTCGGATGCATTCAGAGGGCAGGAGGAAAAAATCGTTCACATTTTTAAGTGAAGCATCCTAATGTGCACTTAGGTGCACAGACTAATACATGGATCATCCTTTGCATTTTACACCACTTTGAATGTTGTGGTTCATTTCTCAACTAAAAAGAATGCATCAAAATGCAAATAAAGTGTATTTGGTGGCAAAATACATAAAGAAATGCATATGTTGAGTTAAAACACGTATTTGATTGCGAGAAATGTATTTAAATATTACTTTTCAAAGATTCACCGATTAATCTTTAGGTAGGATGGAACAGACGTATGAATGAATACACATGGAATTGATGCGATCCAGAAATAGGCTCATCCGTCCGCCCCAATGGATGGGTGGGATCATCTGGAAAAAACCTGGAAGATTTCGGACAGACTAAAGAAAGTGTTTCTTCATGCAGCTCATAGTTAAACTATGGCATACACTCCCACAGATTACACGAGCACCCCCCACTCAGCTCTCTTAGTCTTAATTCCCCTCGTTTACTGACGCAAACCTGAAAGTCAGTTGCCCTATTGTTATCTTTTCATTCAGCAGCCTAACAGCCCACGGATAGAAGCTGTTCTTTACCCTGTTGGTGTGACTAATCATGCTTCTATATCTTCTGCCCGAGGGCAGAAGATCAAGAAAGTGCCAGCCAGGGTGTGAATCATCCCTGAGAATTTTCCTCACTCTCCTGAGGCAACGTTCTTCCGCGATGTCATCCAGCGGATTCATGGGACAGCCCATAATATCTTGTGCTGTATTCATCACCCTCTGTAGTCACTTCCTATCAGTTGATGTCAAACCAGCGTACCACACCGTGATGCAGTATGAAAGGACACTTTCTATTGTGGACCGGTAGAAGGAGATCATCAACCGTTGATTGACATCATTCTTTCGCAATACTCTGAGGAGATGGAGTCTCTGTTGGGCTTTCTTAACCACCTGGGTTGTATTGATTTTCCAAGTAAGGTCTTCACCGAGATGAACTCCTAGGAATTTAAAGGAAGAGACTCTCTCCACACAGCCCTCCCCAATGTACAGCAGTGCTAGTTCTCCTCTCTGCCTCCAAAAGTCCAATACCATCACCTTTGTCTTGCTGATATTAAGGTGCAAGTTGTTCCCTAGGCACTATGTAGATATTTTTTGGGTCTCCCCAAAAGAGAATTAGGCAAATTCATGAAGGACAAGGTGATCAACAGCTAATAGCCACAATGGCTATGCTCTTCCTCCATGACTGGAGACAGGATGCATCTGTAGGAGGGATGAGTGCAGTTGTGCTTAAGTCCTTCTTGCTTGTGTCCTTCCCATAGGATCTGGAAGATCACAATCAGAATCAGATGCTGCACTAGGTGGACCAATGGCCTGATCCAGCAGAGATCTTCTTATGCTTTTTTATGTTCTAACCTTCCTATGGTGGCCTATAAATTACTCCAGATTATTAGCAAGAGTGTGCTGCTGAAACACTCTGGAATTTGTGGGTTTTTTTAGGTAGAAAGGGAATGTTGCCCTGGGATAACTTCTGAAATAACGATCATTGTGCCTGATCGTATAAGCAAGCCTTAAGAAATGTGTGGGCAAACACTCGGAGCTGCATGTATTCTGTGAAAGAATAAACAAACAAGCTGGTGCCAAGGTGACCCAAAATCTGTGTCAAGCAAAGCCATTCTGCCATGTGAATAAATCACGCAATTAAGCAAATTTGCACTCATCTGCTTCTTTTGCATTTAGTTTGCTCCTGGTAGATAATTACCAGTAAATAATTAAGAGGCACTACATGAGCAAGAGAAAAAGAACAGTGGATCACAACTGATCCACTGCAAGTCAACTAGAGAAAAATAAAGGGGTCAGTGTTGTGTCCACCAAAGTGACCTACAGCCTGACAGGCTTCACATTCAGATGCCATTTAGAGAAGGAAAGAAGCGAAGAGGTATTTATCTCATGCTTCTGCTTGCAATTTCAGTCAACTGATCTATTAGCTCTGAAGTCTAAAGATAAATAACAGCGTTTGCACTACTCCCTTTTCTATTTGTAGCCCACAAACTTGAAACTTGAAAGATCTTGGTTATTATTATTTTTTAGAAAAATGTACATAAGTAAATGTCACTTGCATCCAAGAAATGTGGACATTCCTATCCTGAGCAACTTAGGGACAAAACACCACATCTTTCAATTCAGCTTTCCCTAGTTTCAAACGCCTGCTCCCCTCTGCACATTTACTCCTCTCCCTACCACCCAATCTGAGGCTGGTTCATCTCACAAACCACAGGCATTTTGTTCACATGTGGCTTGGCTCTCTGTCTAATGGAGAACCGATTCCTATTATAGCCCTATCTGGGCATTTGATCCCTTGGAAAAAGACCTGTACTTCAGAGACAGAGCATTTGCCTTGAGGGCAGAAGGTCCCAGGTTCCATATCTGACATGTCTAGGTAGGGCTGGAAATGTTCCCATCTTAAACCCTGGAATGCTGCTGCCAGTTTGTGTAGGCAGTAATGATTTAGATGGAACAATGGTCTGACTCAGTATAAGGCAACTCATACATATTTGCCAAATATCATACCTTTCCACCAGAACTTAAACCCCTCTTTATCCAGGAAGAAGATGTTGTGTTGTGCTCATATTTCCGTGAGTTCTGATGGGAAGCAGCTAAAGACCCTCTCACCTTGTCTCTCTAAATGCGCACCATTTCCCCCTTTCTTATTTACTATTAGAGATGATTTCCCTGGTCTCCCACCCCCACCGTACTTCCCTTAACAACACAAGTGATACAGCAGTGTTTGATGTGTGTACCATTGCTTGAAGGTAACATAATAACTAAGATGAGGCCAAAACACCAGCCTGGGCAGAGAAGAAAGCTTGGTGGGTAATAAAAACAAGAGTGCCAGGACTTCCCTTTAATCTTCAGATGGGCTTCTTCAAAGTGGCATAAGCTGTGCTAAAGGGGCTACTAAGATTTTACCTGAATTAATGATACGATGAAAGAGGCAGAGTGGAAGAGATTATATTGACAAGAGTATTATTAAGAAGCAGAGGTTGGCAAAGGATGAAAGCAGAGTTTATCTGCTTGCTGAGTTTCTTTTAGGGGAGATGGGGAGATTGTTCCCCACCCACAAAATCCCTACCTCTCCCATATTGGCACAATGATTATGCAGAACTATCAATTTTGGGAACCCAGGAAAAAAATGGATAAAAGTGATCACATCTTCTTCCCTTAAAGCAGACGGCTTCAACCTTGGATTCCCATATGCTGATGGACTACAACACCATCATCCCCAGCTGGCTTAGCCAATGATCAGGGATCAGGGAAGCTGCAGTCTGACAGCATCTGGGAACCCAAGGTTGAAGAACCCTTGATACCTTTGCAGGACTAGCACCACGATTATACCAGCAAATATCGTATTTTTTGCACCATAACACTCACTTTTTTCCTCCTAGAAAGTAAGGGGAAATGTCTGTGCGTGTTATGGAGCGAATGCCTACGGATGGTGGGGGGATCTGCTGCAGTCGTGAGCAGAGGATCCATGGTTCCCCTTCCTTCCCTCCTCCGTGGCTCGCTTTGAAACAGCAAAGCGGGAGAAGAGCCGCTGAGTGTGGAGGAGAGAGGGACAGAGAGCCTGCTTGCTTTAAAGGAGCAAAGCAGGAGAGGAGAGGAGCCGCTTACATGAGTCCGGAGCTGTTTTTTCAGCGAGCCGGGGAGGAGGGAGAGAACAGCTTGCTAAATAGCAGCAAAGTTTTTTTGCAAGCAGGCTCTCTGTCCCTCTCTCCTCCCCACTCAGCTGGCTTAATAGCAGCAAAGTTTTTCAGCGAGCCGGGGAGGAGGGAGAGAAGCAGAGCCTTTAAAGGAGCAAAGCGGGAGAGGAGAGGGGCCTTCTCCTCTTATACCCCTCTTCTGCATTATTAGCAGCATCCTTCTCCACACCCCCCACGCGTGTTCCTTGTCCCTTGAGTGCTTTTCCTTCCCTCCCCACTTAAAACGTGGTTACGAAGCACAGATCCACATGGATCATCTGGTTTTTGCACTGGGGCACCCCAAATTCACCATCAGATCACATAGCATGTCCATGGCTACAGCTTGCACCAAAAAAATCATGCACCCACTGTTGCCTGGGGCCGCAGTGGTGCAAAAACATGGTTACAAAGCATGGATCCACATGGATCCTCAGGATTTTTGCATTGGGCTACCCCAAACTCACCGTCAGATCACATGTCTGTGGCCACAGCATGAACCACAAAAATCATACATCCACTTTTTCGTTTAGAATATTTTTTTCTTGTTTTCCACCTCTAAAAACTATGTGTGTGTTATGGTTGGGTGCGTGTTATAGAGGGAAAAATACGGTAATTGTGTACCTTGCCCTCCATTCCAAACTGCAATGAAATTTGAGTTTGCTGACTAAGTCCATTTGGCGCTTACAATTCCAATATGGAGAGACTGCAAACCACATTGGCGCCTGTAATCTGTAGCATACAGACAGGAATATGACTACTTTTGTTATGTTTGCAATTATGCAATTTCTATTCATGTCGTAAGCAGCTTTGTGCATGGTTTGAACTATGGAAAGGCGGCATACAAATAAAAGTATGCATGTGTGTATGTTGGCAAATACTATTACCATGCAATCACTAGTCCACAGTTTGCTAGGGGTGCCTTATTCAACTTCGTTACATTTACAATGAATTGTTTTTAGTTTGTTTTATTTTGATAATTTGATGAGAGCTGTAAAGTGGCATATAAATTAAATATACACCTTTTTTTAAAAAGAAAAACGGCAAGCAGTCATCTGTTACCCTTTAGCTGATTCAAAAAATAAATTTATTTGCAGAGACGAGGAGGAGTAATTTTGTAGAGAAACAAGCCAAAATTGATTTGGCAAAAAAATGTTCCTCAGAACTTCCCACAGGGGATTCTGATGACTGAATATTCTAATATTATGCATCAAACATAGTGTACTTAATGTAAGTGTTTGCTATTGAACAGTATTTGATAATTGACATTAAGTGACACTGGTAGCTCATGCACAATAGCAGTTGGTATTTGACAGATATGACAGCTGAAAGAGAACATTTTGTAAAGTGAATGCTGACTTTCCCCTCCTAATAATTCCACATATTCACTTAGCCAATAAGGAAGCAACCTTTTGAACAGGAATAAAAAAACCAAACAACTCCTCCAGCATGTGCTTTTGCTTTGGGCACTCTCTTGATGTTGCCTTTGCCTGGAACTGCTTTGTATCTGACATTTCTGCTGTGGGATTCTCTCTGCCCAATCACCATCTTAGACTCTTCAACATTACACACGGTCCACCCTCCCTATACCCCCCCACTCCTTCCCTGAGCTCCTCTCCATTGAGCCAGTGGCCTTCTCTGAAACATTGCCCTCTACTATCTCTCCTCCCCTCCTCCTCTGCTTCTGCCTGCTCCATAGATGCTGCAGTTGTTACCTTCAATTTGTCCCTGTTGTCCCGCTCTTCTAACATACTTTTCTCCTCCCCGCACATCCACACCCCTGGCTCAGTGCCTCTGTTTGATAGTTTCACTCATATTCAGGTACAGCTGAAAGCCTTTGGTGGAGAACAAAAAAAGTGTGTGGCTGATGATCTCAGCCACTGTAAATTCATGCTCTGTCCCTTCTTGTCTAAGCAGCAATGCTGCACACATCTCATCTATACCAACCATAGAAATTCACAGCACTTCTCCTCCTCCAATCTTGATGCTCTGTTAGGGCCTTGCTACTGGCTCTCCACCTCCTGACACTCTGCTCAACATTTCCCCTCTTCTTCCATGCTGAAACCAAAACCTACCTGCTCTTATTTCTTTCTCCTGCTCCTTCCACATACCAGTTATTCCTCCTCCTGCACTTCTCTCTACCATTTTCATTTACTTTTTCTCACCTGACGTCCACTACCCTGCTCCTCCATGTGCTCACTTGATCACATTTAAAACTATTTACAGTGGTACCTCGGGTTACATACGCTTCAGGTTACAGACTCCACTATCCCAGAAATAGTACCTCGGGTTAAGAACTTTGCTTCAGGATGAGAACAGAAATCGCGAGGCGGCAGCGGGAGGCCCCATTAGCTAAAGTGGTGCTTCAGGTTAAGAACAGTTTCAGGTTAAGAACGGACCTCCAGAACGAATTAAGTACTTAACCCGAGGTACCACTGTAGTTTAATATTTTTCAATTAAATGGACAAACTTGATCCACTGATACTGGCTTTTCAATGTCCGATAGTTATTTATACCTCCAGCACCCTGCTGCCACCCCCTTGCCTCTTAGACTGTTTCTACACAGATATAAAAAACGCTATAAAAAAAAAGTTACAGGGGGAGGGGGGAACCCGCTCCCAAGGCAATCTGCCATTGACTTTGGATTCTGCTCTACAGCACCATCTGATGTCAGATTTTTTAATAATGCATTTTTTACGTTATAAATTGACCTGTGTAGTTGAGTCCCCTTCCCCAAGTAATCCCCCCTTTGATATCCACTGCTGTAAACCCAAAATGGTTCCCCCTGGTTAATGGGGAAACAAAACTCTTACAGCAGTTTTGAGAGCAAACTCTAAACCTGTCCGGCTTCGGGGATTCAGATCAAACAAAAGGAGCGTTCTTACCAGTCAGCTTCTTTAATAATCACAGCAAGAGACAAAGGAATGCATATCTCTCTAGATATGGTGTTGCTTCCAGTAAAGGCTCACCCCCTCCATCCCCATTAATCTATGTCATTTCTCTGTCGGGTAATCTGATCTTGTTGCCGCTGCACTTTCTGTTCCATCACTCTCAAAAGCCGTCTAGTCTTAGGCGAAGGGGGATCAGGAATGCTTTCCAAGGACACTGAATCTACCAGCTGACTCTCTCCTGGCGTTTCCTCTTCTAGCTGTTCCTCAACTAGTATTTCCCAGCTTTCCCCCCCCCCCTGGACTATGCCCCTCTGCAAACCACAGTTCTAAATCAATACTGTCCTCCTGCCCTTGGGAAGCTTCAGGAAAAAAGTGGGGAGGCAGCTCCCACCATTCCTCCTCAGTCCAGCCCCTGACAAAACCTGGGCTTAAAAATGAGTCAGCCCCTATTCTGTACCGGATCCCATATTCTATTGGGTAGGACCCTGAGGACTGCATTCCTGTCTGGAAAACCTTTCAGGGGCCACATACCAATGGTGGGAAGGGCCAGAGGCGAAAGCAGATGGCGCAACAAACATGAATTTTACCTTTGTGCAGTAAACTAGTTTCTGCACCCATTTACACACCCCTCTGCTCCATCCTTGGCAAGCAAGAGGCATTCTGGATTGTGTTTCAGCCAAGCAAATGGATTAAAAGAAGGTATGAAGTAGGACTAATGAGGAGTGCAGCTTGGGGGCAGAGGGGAGATGCAGGATGGAGAGACTCCTTAGGGCCAGATAGAAAGGCCTGGAGGGCTGCATTTGAAGTTCCCCATTCCTGCCCATACAACACGACATATATAGACTGTATTTCCTGAATATCCCTGTTCACGCTTGTCAGATTCATTTCATTAGGTGGGAATCAGAACAACAGAACTTACCTGTATAAGGCGGATGCTGTTCTCTTCAGGCCTTTGGGTCTGTTGGGCTTTGGTTCTCCAGCCATGTTTATATCTGCAGCAAATAACAATTTGGAATTACTGTTGCACTGCTCTCTTCCCATCCCTTATGCATACTTTTTTGTATCAAAGTCTTTTTTTAAATTTAAAAAAGCTTCATCTGTACTATTATTTGCATACCTTTATGCTATTTCCATACCTGCAAATAAACAAACATATACAAAGAGGTACTAGCCTTTTTCCTTTTGTGAAGGGTATAAAATGTATATGTATATATTGGGGTGTTTTCCGCAGCAAATATGTCAGCTAGAGCTGTCAGAGGACCTGCCTTTTAAGTGACTAATCAATTCATTAAATAAAAGTAAATATATTTCCATATTGCCAAAACCTATTTGAGATGATTACAGTTTAGTAAACATCTAAGCACTGGTAGAGATATAAGGCCATTTGATCTCCTAATCTTGCACTCCTAGCGCTTGTGAATTCTTTCCCCTCCACTCTTTTGTGAAGATTATCTCCTGAATTTAGCTTTCACAAAAGAGAGGAGAGAAGGGGAAAGAGTTCAAAGGATTAGGAGTGCACGCATGGTTGGAAGATCAGATCTAAACAATATGATCAAAACAGCACAAAACCAAAATGAAATTAGTTAAAAATAAAACCACTAGCAGCGACAGAAATTCAGACGCCCAATACACCTTGCTTCTCCTCAAAAGCCTGAGCAAAGAGGTGCATCTTTACCTGAAATTGAAAATGTGGCTTGTTGGAAACAGGGAGTGAAACTTCTATTTCCTCCTCTCATGTGCAAAAGAGGAATGAAAGTGAAGGATGGACAGCACGGACCTTTAGCTTGCTGTAGCTCGTGTAACACAACAGCAAACCATGGTTTCTTGTTCATAACTGAAATGGGTCTCCCTCTCTCTATTCTCCCCACCTTGTTAAGCAGAACTCTACTCATGTAATGGGGATTTCCTTGTTCATTCCTGCACTATAGCTCCCCCAGCCTCTGTGTCTCAGAGGGACCCTCTAAGCACAGGTGGCCCATCCTAGTCTGCCACCTGCAGTGAAATGGGAAGCCTCACTTCTTGGGGTTGCACGGCAGTGGCTTCTGGTGAGATCTTGGAGGTCAAGTAAGAGTTTAGTGAGATCTTGCCAGAAGCCGCTGCCATTCCTCCTCCCTTCTCCAGCAGTGGCAGTGGCGGGTGGGGCACGGTTGGGGGCACTGCTCTGCAGGATTCTGTCATCTAAGGCTTAAGCCCACCTCACGGGCAAGCCAGCCCTGCCTCTGGGATAGCATGAGATTGGGAACAGGGAGTCAGAAGGAGAACGGGGAGAATTTGGCCAGCCGGTCTTGCTCATGCAGAAGTGCCTTTCTGCTTGTGCAAAACATCTCTGGATCCAAGCCAACACATTACACGGCTCTCAGCTTATAGTCATTGTCTACCTTCATCCTCCTGTAAAATGAATGCCAAATATAGAGCACACAGGAGATGTTAGTTGTGTTCCTCTGAGCCTGCTTCCATTCAGGTGAGGCTAAAGGCTGTGCTGGGTGCAGACACATGTTTGAAGTCACCCAGCATGATTTCATGGACAGTCTTCAACTCCCACAATGGGGGAGAACGATGCTTTTTTGATCTGCCAAGGAAATGTTCATTCCCAAACCTCTGAACTGAAGGGGTGTGTGATATACATGAGGATAGAAATGTGTGACAAATTTTCGCCTTCTGCATGGAAACCAAACAAAGTAACTCTGTGAACAAAGATGCCGACCGCTTTCTAAAAGCAAAGCATAAGGAAAGGTGATGTACCCTGCCATCCTGTTTTCTGAAAAATGTTCGGATGCTTGATGAAACACCCCACAAGGCCCTTCCGGCTTCACCTCACCCCCGACACACTGGGAAGTTGCTGGCACAATGGTACAGCACCACAGATCACAGGCATTCTTCCTTCCAAAGCTAAGGAGACTTAAAACATGATAAGGGTGCCTGTGTGTGTCATGACAGGGAGACACAACAGAGATTATGAGGGATTTGGGGGAAACACTGCAAAGTTGCTGCTCTACAGAAGAAGCGCATGTCCTAGTGAGGTGCTATACTCGCAGGCAAGACGAGCACATGAGTGGGGCCATTCATTGCAGCCCTGTCCCTGGTGTTATGCATGCAAAGTAGCACCCAATTCAAGGTGTGACTATTAGTATATAAAGCCCTCAACAGCTTTGGACCAGCTTACTTGAAGGGTCGTCTTACCCATATGTGCCCACTCAATTGCTTTTATATGCAGAACTGGCACTTTTACACATTCCATATAATGTTTGTTCTGCACTTGCAAGGAATTGCAAGTGTGGCAGCAGCTACTCTCTGGAACTCCCTGCCTATTGATATTAGGGAGGCCCAGTCATAGAGCTGTTTTCAGTGCCTATTGAAACAAGCCTACCCAGACTTGTAATTTTATTCCATTTTATTTTTTGAAACTCTTGATTTTACCTACATTTTGGCGATTTCATTATGTCAGTTTCCAAAGTCTTGTTATTTTCATTGCTATTTCTTGCGAAGGTTTCATATTATTTTATGTAAACTGCTTACAGGCTTTCTAAAAAAAGTATTTTTTATTAAAGATTTCTTGGTTTACAAAAATATGTGCAATGTCTTTTTTTTTCAAGTTACATTTTCTACAGATCAGCTTCATTTGTTGAGAAATTAGTGTTACATTATGAAGCTTTTGTTTAGGGAAGCTTTTAATGTTTAATAGACTATTGTATTTTAATATCCTGCTGAAAGCCGCCCAGAGTGGCTGGGGAAACCAAGCCAGATGGGCAGAGTATAAATAATAAATTATTATTATTATTATTATTATTATTATTATTATTATTATTATTATTATTAAAAGGGGAAGAGGTGGAGGGGGCCATGGTGGGTGGGGGTGGGGTGGGGTCAGGTCTTACAGGCTTAATTTCCCCCCCCAAGCAGCATATAAATAAAAATAAATTGCAAGCTGCATTTGAGTTCTGCTTAAGGTTTTCATAAGAATAAGGTGATAACCAGAGAGCATTGCGTGTTGCTTTGGAGAACTGCTTCCCCCACCACACGCCCCACACTGGTTTGTGTGTGTGTGTGTGTGTGTGTGTGTCTGTGGAGGATTTATAATACAATGGCAATATCTGTTTTCTAAAAGGATAGCAAAATGTTCTGAGTTCTCATTTCAGGTTGTTACGCCAGACTTTGCACAGGGTGGGAATAGGTTTTGGGCCTCTGCACAGGCGTGTCTAGCACTCCTGCCGCCTTCAATATCGCCACCACCTACTGGGAGATCAAAAATGCCAATTTCTGATGGAGAATGCTATCTTCAGCAACAATTCTCAGTTTATGCCTGGTGACAAGAGCTGCTCAGCGGGTGACATTTCAAAGCACTGCACACATACAAAAATAAAAATGTTACTGTAAGAAACAATTCATTTCAAGCAAACAGATACCGAGTTAGATGCTGTCACTATTGCGGGTGGACCCTACAGTACATTGGCTGGGGAAGTTTCAGACAAATGTGGAAAGTTTGTTTCCCTAATACCAGTCAAAATGCAGAAAGGCACAACCACCTTATTGTGCAGCCCACGTTGTAATGGTTTGTTTGGGCCAAGCTACATTTAGGAGTGGACAAGCATATCATTTTTTTGGATTCTCTCAGCTTCTCATTTCTCCAGTCTTAAGTTCTGTTCTCTCTATTCCCACATCATCTTGCAATCTTGATTTTTAAAAAAGGTTCCATCGGCATTTCAGTGGGAATTTCTCATAAATATAAAAATTGGTATGCAATTTTGCTCACTGTACATATTTTTGCAAAGCAATTCTACCTAATACAATGCATTTCTGTATGTTATTTTCACCAATATATGCATTTTTATTAACACTTTCCTTTAATGCATGCATTTTTGCACATGTTACTTGCCTGGACAACTTTATCACAAAATTCAGCCAAGGATGAATTTCGAAGGATGGCTGTGTTTTGTGTATTGTTTCAGAAAGTGAAAATTAGGTAATTCAGTTGCAAATATGAACTGAATTAAATTTATCTCCATCCATAGGTACATATTATGTTTAATTCATTTGTATTTAATGTTACTGTTTTAAAAACCAAGAAGGTGGGGGTACTCTGTGTGTGTGTGTGTGTGTGTGTGTGCAATTTCCCCTGTTCCCCAAATCGTTGTGATGCCTCTAGCAGGTAAACTTTCAAACCCTTCTCCCCCTGCAGTTGGTAAACTAATGCTAAACCCCTATGGGAAACAAGATACAGTATGTGAAAAACACCCAAGCAGAAAGTTCTGCTGCCAGCACCTGAATCTGGTTGGATTGCTCTGACATGAGCTTAAAAATCAAAGATTTCAAGAGACACTGAAAGTGAGTAAAAAAAAAAAAATTCAATGAAAAGCATAGCATAGACATGAACAAAATCCAACTCTCAAAAGAGTTTTCCCAAGAGACAGTCACTAGCAAAACTCACAGTGAACACAATTAACAAGCTCAGAAACCACTTAAAGGAACATACTTTATGCTTGCCAGAAGACCCAAGGTGGGCTGGTGAAAGAACCTTAGGCTGCAATCTTTAACTCCACTGACCTGGGAATAAGCACCACTGAATTCAATAGGTCTTACTTCTGAGTAGACATGCTTAGGTTTGAACTGGTGTCACTTATGTCTCAGCTCTCAGCCTCACTATATTAAATGATCTCCCCTCATTGACTTGCAAGAAATCACTAACATTAAAAGAGTCTTGGAACAGTATTTTCCAAAAATAGATTAAGTTTCAGGTCATGACCTAAGAATATCTACTTCTCTTGCCTTCTATGTCTCCACCTTACATTTATTAATTCATTTGAACAGAAAAATACAATTTTCTTCTTTGCCTAAAATTATTTCTGTCAGATTAGCTGAACTCTTTCTTTTCCAACCCATTGTTCTTTCTCTTCCTGTGAAATCCCATAAATGTCTACTAAAAAATGAGTTCCATGGGGCTTACTCCCAGGGAAATGTGTCTTCTTTGGTACTATTTTTCTAGAAAAAGAGGTGCTGGAACTCACCATGAAAGCCTCCCCTGTTCTCTTCTAATGGCACTGGCACCCACCTGAGAGGTGCCAGAACCAAGTTCCAGCGAGTTCTGGTTGAAAAAGAAAAAGCCCTGCTCTTAATGATCCTTCTAGGAGACAGGGATCATTAATCCTTCCAAGAGGTAGGGATATTAGATGCAGCTGGGCAAAATCTAATCTTGCTTGCCACTGGTTTAAAATACTCAGATGACAGAATAGCTAAGGATGGGATGAAATAGAGATTAACTGATTTAAGAATGAATCAACCTAAAGAGGGTGACTCTAACTCATATTTCCTTTTATTATTGATGACAAAACCCCCATTTAAAGTTACTGTTTGCATTGGGAGGAAGCTTCCTGCCTTTCCGACTTTGGGGAACTCAAGAGCTGTTCTTTCAACTGTACGGGTGTTTATACAGGTACATACTGATTGGCAATAGCAAGTGAGTGGTCCAGTTCTATAGTTGCTATTGGGCATGAGAGCAAGCTCTGCGCATTTCTAGCAGAAAAGGCAACTATGTGGGTGGTTTCATGCACCAATGTGCAGAGGAGGGTTGACTCAGTACCTCTGAAAACGACATAGTCAGATTCTGAGTATAAACAACAGTTATCAAGTTCTGATTGTGGACTTTCTAGCAGTATCTGGCTGGGCACATTAAAGGTATAATTCTGGCACAGTAGTTGTATCATCTAACTCAGAATGGCTGCTGAGCTTATCAGATGGGGCCCATTATGCTATAACTAGAAACGCTATGAATGGAACCTTATAATCCTTGGAATAATAATAATAATAATAATAATAATAATAATAATAATAATAATAATAATAATTTATACCCCACCTATCTAGCTGGGTTTCCCCAGCCACTCTGGGCAGCTTCCAACAAAATATTAAAATACAATAGTCTATTAAACATTAAAAGCTTCGCTAAACAGGGCTGCCTTCAGATGTCTTCTAAAAGTCTGGCAGTTGTTTTTCTCTTTGACATCTGGTGGGAAGGAGTTCCACAGGGCGGGTGCCACTACTGAGAAGGCCCTCTGCCTGGTTCCCTGTAACTTGGCTTCTCGCAGCGAGGGAACCCCCAGAAGGTCCTCGGCGCTGGACCTCAGTGTCCGGGTAGAACAATAGGGGTATGCAAACCATGTGATCTACCAATGAGCCATGGACCCTTTCAAAATTTCCCAGGCTTTCCCAGCTGTGCTACTTGAGATCCTTCAACCAGAGACCTCAGAAAATTAACCTGTAGTACTGAGCTGCTAGGGAGTTTAAAGAGAAGCAGATGTGATCTGAATGAGAAGATTCTATCACTTTTGAACAGTAACAAGGGCTTTGGGCAAAGTATTACACCTACTGTATTAACACAGAGCATATACCAATAATGAGCTATATTGGATGCAGCATTCAGACTTTTCAATGAAAGCAAGGTTTAAGTGAAGTAACCACTTCCATCAGGACATATTTTCCACAGTAAGCTTGCTTACATGTTATGTTTGCAGTGCAGGTAATCAGGATTATCCCCAAGGAAATTTGGTAGCTTATACTGTTCTTTCGTTTCTAGTAGTTTATGATTAAAAGCCTCTCCTGCGCTGCGTGATCATTCATGGCTGTTTAGTGGTAGATGGGCTGCTTTTTGTAATATGTGAACAATTGGGGGCTGCGGTCACATATCATGGCACCAAAGCACTGAGAATAAGCCTTTTGCATTTTTCACAGTGTGTGCCACATTAGGTGCCTAATTTGATTTGGGACCTCTCGGTGCTGCTGTAGTGCATACTACAAGCAAACATCATCATCACTTCGTGTTCAGCAGCTGGCAGCCTCACTGCAGAAAATGAAATCCTGAACACCCACACACCTGGTTTTAGAACATCTGTTTGTCTTGCAGCAAAGACTCAAAACGGATCTGCAACAAATTGCCCCTAATAGGCCCAAGTTAGTTGCAAAAGACTCAGAATCAGCAGAAGAAGGTGGGCAGGTGACCTACAAGAAGGGCTGGCCTACTTCTCTAATGCTTCCTGGCTGCCTTTAAATTAGGGCTGCAGTTAGCTTAATTGGCAAATTAATTAACTAAAATGTTAGTTGATTAATCAGCAAGGGCCCCCTGTAATAAGTCAGGCTGCTAATGAAGCAGAGACTTAACCTATTTTTGGGGCTATTTGGCTAGATTTCCTGTGACTGCTATACAGGTAATGCATAAAAGTTTATTAACATTGAACGGTAACTTTTGTTTACTGCAATATTGTGCTTCTTTTTTGAAATGTTAGTTATAATATGCAGATTTAATTAAATCAATTAATTAGTTAATTCATTTATCAGTTAAAAGGCACCAGATCAGTTATTTAAGTGGTTGATAGCTGGCCCTTTCATTGTACACCTTCAGGCACCAGGCAAAAACATTCCTCCTCAATCAGGCCTTTGGCTGATGAATATCCTAAACCCTTTTAAATATGTTTGGGGGGAGGGTTATTGGTTTGGGAGGGTTGTTCTTGTTTTTATCATGTATTTTGTGTTTTTATCTTGTATTTTTATGTTGTGAACTGCTCTGAAATCTAAGGACGAAGGGCGGTATACAAATTTAATAAATAATAGCAACAGTAATAATGTAAGCACTGCCCCTTAATGTAATCCTCTCTTTGAGGCATGTATTTGCAGTATAAGGTTGTAAAGTGTGGACGTTTTACTTATGCAGAAAGCAAATGGGCGCAAATCAACATTTGCTTTGGAGTATATGCGAAGTAACTCGACAAATAGCAGGCTAGTTCTTGACGCTGCTTATTGAACAGGAGGAGAGGGGATCAGCTGCAGAAATTAATACTCCTCTGAAACCAAAGCTATTTTCTTTCATGCCTCCTCCAAGGCTAGGGAGCTTATGGCATAAGTCCTCTTAAAACAACCTCAGGAGCACATTTTTGCATAGGTTTCCTAGCCTTGCAACTCAAGGTTCTATGTCAAGAGTACAACTTTCCATGCAAAAGTCAAAACTCTGTGATATTCATTTCAACTTCACATGGGAGAGGCCTTCCCCCAGTTCCAAAGGGACCTTCAGTTTTCCGAGGGTTCCCCATCCACCTTAGTCTGCACATACCAAGTTCCAAATAAGGATATTAGAGAAAGAGGCAACGAGTCCTTACCTAATGTCTGCCCGGCGAGTACTCTCCCATTCTCCCCCAGGACAGCTGCCCGTGCGTGCCTCTCGTTTGAGTACTGTACAAATGCA
The DNA here is from genome assembly GCF_965112155.1 of Podarcis liolepis. Lineage (NCBI taxonomy): Eukaryota > Metazoa > Chordata > Lepidosauria > Squamata > Lacertidae > Podarcis > Podarcis liolepis. The sequence goes on from NC_139559.1 coordinate 29,069,965, forward strand.
TAGCCCTTGTGAACAGAGCAGCCCACCACCCTGCCGTACTTAGAGAAGATGGTCTCTACGTCTGACTTCTTGACCACTGCTGTGTTGAGGTTCCCAATGAAGACTCTGGAGTTGATGGACTTGGGGTCATTCTTGTTTGTGATGTTACTCGTCTGCACTTTCAGTGACATCTTGACACCTGAGTAGGCAAGATATAGGGAGGGTCAGGAAGGCACCGACATCCTAAAGGAAAAGAGCCTGGTGGCGCCAGGCAACGGTGGTCACATGGGATTAGAGCAAAATGTTCTGTCAAAAATATGCAGAGAACAAAGTGAACTGGTGACAACCAAAGCCCGTTTGTCAGGTCTTATTCATGCAGAAACTAAATCCTCACAAAGCCTGAGGAACAGTGGTCTTGTGGCACCTGAGACCTCAATCAGGCCTAATTTTAGGTTTATAGTATAGGCTCTGAATTGTGGAGGTTGTTTTTCCTTATTTAGGAAAGAGGTCCAATCAGTAGAGAGAACTATTCCCTTTCTTGGTGTCTTTACTACAGAATAACAAGAAATAGGTCACAACCACACCATGCATTTAAAGCACATTGTTTTCCCCAAAGATTCCTGGAAACTGGAGTTTGTTAAGAGTACTGGGACATGAGAGGGAGTAAACTACAGGTCCCAGGATTCTTTGGGGGCAGCCATATGCTTTAAATATATTCAACTCAACTGGCACTCTAACAGAAGCCAGTTGAAGGGCTCTTGCTAGTGCAAGGAGCGTTTACCCCCTCTCTTTGCCCCATGTGGTCACATGCCTCCCCCAGATCTTGTCAGGAGAACCCCGAGAAGAGTGCACAGGAGAGGAGGGGGTGGGTCATTCCATCAAGCAAGCAGAAATTCTTGTGCTGGTGGAACAATCAGAACAGCATAACATTGAATCCCTCTCGCGGTGTGGAGGCGACCATAGTTACAGATTAGTGTTGCCACATTACAACTTGGGGATCCTCTCTTTTGTTTTCAGGTCCACCAAAGAAATGGGAGACAAAACAGTAATTGTTTCTCCTTCTCATTTGACTCCCCCCACTTTTATCCTTTTTTCCTTTCTCACCTGCTGAATAGCATCCTTGGAGTTATCAGGGCAAAAGAAGTCAAGAGAGGAGGGTAAATACAAGAATCTGAGGGAATTCATGACAGGTGTTGCTACACAGTGCTTCATATTTCCCACAATGGGCAAACAAAAGATAAAATCTCAATCCACTTCTCCCATCAGCACTGGCACAATATGTTTTACTGCCCGGGGTGATAGACAAGATGGCAGCTCATCCCTTTCCCATAAATTCCATGTACATAATCCAACCTGACTGGCACTTAATTTTTTACTTCATCACTGGTTGCCTCCGCTGTACCTCAGGGCAGGTATAGAACTGACTATGTGACAGCACAGTTCTGTCATCCCCAACTTTGCTGGCCGTTCCCACTCCTCAGGAAGTTGCCACACTTTGCCTCATAGTATGACCAGCCTTGTCCCTTTCTAATGGCTCTCTAAGACACCTTCTGTATTAAACATTTAAAGCAGTGTTGTACTACCTGAATAGTCATGGCTTCCCTCAAGGAATCCTGGGAGCTGTAGTTTGTCAAGGCAGCTGAGAGTGGTTAGGGGACCCCTATTCACCTCATGCAGCTACTGTTCCCAGAATTCCCTGGGGAAAGGAATTGACTGTTAACCACAGATGGGGACTTAGTGGGAATTGCTTGCTTAGGTGGATGTACATAGAATTACTACTTCAGAAGGAATGCTACTAATAAATAATAATACTCTTAAGACAGAAAAGAGACAATGGGATAGCTGTTTGGGTAAGATGGTGGATATTCTTGGGTGTCTGCCCAGACTGAACAGGAACACATCACAAAAAGAGAAGGATCTCTGAAATCTTTTCTTAACCATCCCAGTTATAAGCAAAAGAATGGGCTATACTATGAGGCTTGCTTCATGCTTTCTTCACACACAAACATTTAAGAAGCTTTTACTACACTCTGACACCTCCCCTGCTGTGAGAGCCCCTCCTTGGAAGACTGAGATTGGGACACGCCAACTGTAATCAAAGAGAATTTTAAAAACCCTTTCTCTCAAATGTCCTCTTCTCCTTGAATCGTAACCCTCTCTGCTGAAAGTTGCCTCCCAGGGATGTGAGGAAGAGGGTATTGAACAGCCCTCTGCCTTCCGACACTCCTCTCCCCACCAATTTCTACCGGGGGCCCTTCCTGATCCTGTGGGCCAAGGGGCAAGGCCTGTGTGACTTTCCACCACCTCCCACGGCGATGAACAGCACACCCTGAATACGCTTCACTTTACACCACTTTGGTCTTCCTTCCTGAGCCGTTTGCAAGATTGGCTCGAGTAGCTGCGAGAGGCTGTTCTCTGGCAAAGACTCTTCCGCCTGCTAGTTCGATTGCACTGGGCTGCGACGAGGAGGACTGAGCCCCGTTTTCAATATGCAGAGCAGCGCTGGCCTTGGAATACCATGGGGCATGTCAAATTCACCTTTCCCACTCCTCTCATGCCTTCTGCATTATTCATGCCCCCCGGATCAATCTGAATAGATCTGAGCAACGCATATGCAATCCAGACAGAGCACGGAGCCAGACTTTATAGCTTTAGCTTTCCATTTTTCACTCCCACAATGCAATGTCAACACGGTCTGTGTCAGTGGGCTCAGCTCCCAGTAGGTAGTTCTTTAAAAAAATATCAAACATCAAATCTGAGCTGTGAGACAAGACAAAGCTATTCATCTCTCCTAGATACACCAGCTTTCTAGTTATCCTGGGCTGAAAACTTTCATAGACTGTGTATGCATCATGCACTTAAAGCACACCCCTCTGAAATAATTCCAGGAACTGTAGTTTGCTAAGAACCCTGGGAATTGTAGCTCTGCGAAGAGTTAAAAAACCCCCACAGAATTATTGGGGTGTGTGTGCTTTAAATGTATGGTATATACACAGTCTTAGGTACAGTGAGGCAGGCTTGGCACAGGGAGCAAGGAAGTGTACAATTGTGCATGAATATGTGCAAGGGGCGCAAGCAATAGCAGTACGGTACTAGCAGTCCCCCACCAATGTTGTTTTAAGCAAGGCTTTGGGAAAGGGGATATGCAACGAGGCTGGGATATCTGACGCGCCTTTAATATTTCATTTGCTGCTTTCCAAAGGAAATGTTGCTTTTGCTTGTTCTGAAATAAGGCTGCAATCCTGTATACACACAGGACCTCCTGAAACAAGAGGGGGCTTACTTCCAAGTAAATGTATACAGAATAGCATGGCACAACAATTTTTTGAAGAAGAAAAACACACCAAAGTTCTTTTTGGAGCACTTGGGATGATTGCAATAGCATTCCATGCAGCAGATTAACCATGAAGAACATAAGTAGAGCCCCGCTGGATGAGGCCAATGGCCCACTGAGCCCAGCATCTTGTTCTTACAGTGGCCAAGTGGATGGCTATGGAAAGCCTGAAAGCAGGGTTTGAGTGTAACAGCACTTCCCCCCGTGCTGTTAATTATAACAACTACTATTTAGTGCTCACTGGAAGGACAGATCCTGAAGCTGAGGCTCCAATACTCTGGCCACCTCATGAGAAGAGAAGACTCCCTGGAAAAGACCCTGATGTTGGGAAAGATGGAGGGCACAAGGAGAAGGGGATGACAGAGGACGAGATGGTTGGACAGTGTTCTCAAAGCTACTAAAATGAGTTTGACCAAACTGCGGGAGGCAGTGGAAGACAGGAGTGCCTGGCGTGCTCTGGTCCATGGGGTCACAAAAAGTCAGACACGAATAAATGACTAAACAACAACAACTATTTAACTTTAAGAATTGAGGTCTGAATTTGCTTTCCCCCTCTCCTCTCCCCCCTCTCTCTTTTCCTTTTGTGTCATGTCTCTTAGATGGTGAGTCTGTAGGCAGGGACTGTCTTGCTTTATGAATGTCAGTGGTTCTGGGAGCCTTTTTGGCTGAAGAGCTGGGTAAACAAACAAACAAACAAATATTGATCTAAAAGGCTCCCTAGAGACCAATGGCCATAATTTCCCTAGGCATTTTGCTCTTTGCTCTTGCAGGGTCATCATTTGTACTTGGTTTCCTTTTTAAAAACAGAGAAAGTTTGTTCAACTTTATCTCAAACCCTGCTTAGCCAAAAGAAAGAATCATTGACTCTGACAAAGGGACAAGAGGTGGGGCAGCTTGCAAGCATTCTTGGAGGACATAGATGATCTGGAATAATAGAATTATAGAATCAGAATGGTGGAATTGGAAGGGACCACAAGAGTTATCTAATCTAACCCCCTGCAATGAAGGAATCTTAGATCCATTCCAATCAGGCCTGGCCGTGGAGGAGAGTCGCCCTTGGTCACCCTGATGGATGATGTGAATAAGAAAACAACAACCCAAGCTTGAATCCTGACAAGATGGAGGCACTATTAGTGTGTAGCTCCCATGTCTGGCCAGTTGCCCACCCTGGATGGAGTTGTAGCCCCCTGAAGGAGCAGGTTGGGGGGTGTTTCTCGATCCAGCTCTGTCACTGTATGCTCAAGTAGCCTCAGTGGCAAGAAGTGCCTTTTATCAATGCGGCTGGTTCAACAGCTAGGGCTGTTCCTGGGCCAGGAAAGCCTTGCCACAGTAGTTCACTCACTGGTTACTTCAAGACTGGATTACTGCCACACTTCCCTCGTGCTTAGTCTGGAAGCCACAGCTAGTGCAGAATGCTGCAGCACAATTGCTGACAGGAGTGGGATCTTGCTGGCATACGACACCTGTGCTCAGAGATCTGCACTGGTTGCTAACCTGCTACCGGGCCAAGTTCAAGGTATTGAACTATTAGAATACAAAGCCTTAATGACTTGGGACCATTTTACCTTCATGATCACCTAACTCCACATGTGCCCACTCAAACGCTTTGATCGGCAGAACTGGCAATACTACAGAGACCACATAACACCTGCCCCACATTTGTAAGGACTCAATTGTTTGGTGGGGCAGAACCTGCCCTTTGGAACTCCCTGCCTATTGATATCAAACAGGCACCTTCACTGCATAGCTGTCAACTTTTCCCTTTTCTTGCGAGGAATCCTATTCGGAATAATGGAATTTCCCTTTAAAAAAGGGAAACATTGACAGCTATGCTTCACTGTATTCTTTTTGGTGCCTGCTAAAAACATTCTTGTTTCGGTAAGCCTATCCAGATGCTTAGAATTGCTGGTGTGAATTTTAATCTGTTTTAGTATTTTAACTTTTTGTATGTTTTAAAGTATTGTGATTTTTTTTCTTGATTTTATTTTTTTTATCTTTTTTGTAAACTGCTTTGATTTTTTTTACCATCAAGCAGTGTATAAATGTTTACGAAATAAATAAATAAGCGAGCAAGCGAACTATCCGCACACCCTCTGCCCTTTTCTATTTTGAGCAGCTCCAGCATTGATTCCTTTCATGGCAGGCCTTCATCAGGTGCCATGTTTTGGCTTCCCGTCTGCATCTGAAAAGTGAGCTTATCACTGAATTTCAGCATCTGATATGTTTTCATTCTCTCTCATCATCCCTATTCTCATGACAAGCTGAAAGAGAAGAAAGGGAATGGAGTGAGTTATTTTTCACTCGGGGAGCTTGAGTTTTCATCAAGCTTTGACCTGATTGATTGCAAAAACCTTCCGGTCACTTGTTAAAAGCCCCAGTGAATGTGTGTTGCTTTCCATTCCACTCCCACCCCCAAATGAATTATAGTTTGTCCTGGCAAAAGCATTAGCTTGCTTCTCTGAAAAAGTGGCGAAGCAGTACTTCCAACTGCATAATGACAGCTGAAATCTAATATTGCACAATTAGGGAAGAGATTTGACCCACCCAGGGAGAGGTTCATTGTCGAGTCGAAAACCATTGCGAGGCCACACCCTAAAAGACTTACATATAGTCTTGGTCCAGCCAAAATGATGTGTCAATAATCACAATAATAATTAGTAATTTGGCTTATTAGCTGCTTACTACAAAAGAGTTGGGACGCGGGTGGCGCTGTGGGTTAAACCACAGTGCCTAGAACTTGCTGATCAGAAGGTCGGCAGTTCGAATCCCCGCGATAGGGTGAGCTCCCGTTGCTCGGTCCCTGCTCCTGTCAACCTAGCAGTTTGAAAGCACATCAAAGTGCAAGTAGATAAATAGGTACCGCTCCGGCGGGAAGGTAGACGGCGTTTCCGTGTACCAGAAGCAGCTGAGTCATGCTGGCCACATGACCTGGAAGCTGTACGCCGGCTCCCTTGGCCAATAAAGCGAGATGAGCACCGCAACCCCAGAGTCGGCCACGACTGGACCTAATGGTCAGGGGTCCCTTTACCTTACAAAAGAGTCACTAAGTGACATATGGAAAATTAAGGACACTTCTAGGCTGTTGCTATTTTGGGGGAGGATTCAGTTACGTACCTGCAAATTCAAGTTGTGCAGTTACAGCTGATTTGCAGCTCTTGCGAAATCAACCTGCTTCCCCCAAAGACTTGACTTTTTGCAATAAGGAAAGTAATGTGAAAGGGCACAGGAAAATGTGGGATAACACTTGCACCATCTAACCTCCCTGTAAACAGAGCAAATGCTCAATAAATAGATAATGTTGTTTAAACAACTCCAGATGGGTGCTCAATAAATAGGTCATCTGATAGCGCCCCATGAGCAAAAGGCGTAGCATAAAATAAAAAACAGTACATGACAATAAAGCCATTACAATGACCATAAATAGAAAAAACTATCCCAGAACAGAACTGCCTCTACTAGTGCTTTTTGTGGGATGTTATCACTATTCACAGAAATCCTTCTTATCACCACTGACTCTACACCAAGCAGCTATTTAGTTGCCATCATGTAGCTTGAGAGATGCCCGTTTAATGTTCTTGCTGGTGTGAATTATAATTCACTGTGGTTGGAAAGGAGAGCAACAAATTCAAGTTTTAACAAGCGACTGGAAATAAATATAAAGCTTCCACTGGGGGATGGGAGGGGTGGAGGCGGCATCGTGAGTCAGGACCTCTGTGGGCTTTTAAAAGTGTGACTGAAGGGTTAAAGAAAAATCATCCTGAGCATGCGCTAAGAGTGTGTTAATATCTCTGGGTGGCCTCCCCTCGATGTCCCATTGCCAGCAGAGCTTCATTATGTGGCAATGTGAGAAAGGGGCTTTCTGTTTGGTAGCACCCCAGTTATGGAATGCCCTTCCCTCTGAAGTTTGGCTTTTTTCATTTTGGTGCCAGCAAAAAACACACTTTATTTACTCAAGCTTATATTGTGTTATTGGTGGTGATAGTCTAAGGTTATTCATACTCCATAGCTTTATAGACTGGGAGTTATTTGCTGTGTGTCTACTTCCGCAAATGGTGGTGTGGAAGTGAGGAACCTATTATTTATGCAGATTGTTTTGGTGTGATTGAACCCTGGCCCTGGGATCAATTTCAGTTAGCTCAGCATCTGGAGTTCAGTTCCTGCCATCTTCAGGTAGGGTTGGGAATAATTCCCTGTCTGAAACCTTGGAGAGTCTGCGATAGTCAGGTTTGACAATATTGAGCTAGATGATGTAGTTGGCTGCTTAGGCCAATCACTCAGATCACCCAAGTGGAGAAAAAGAGACATTAACTTGTAACAAATCTTGGTTGTAATCACCAAAATATTGCAATTTCAGTAAGTCAGAACCAGGGCTTATGATTCATATAGGAATTACGACCAGCTAATTTCAAAGTATGTGCCAACCAATTAGAATCTTGGGCAACATCTTTAAGTGATGTTAAATCAGCTGCTTCTGTGTCCATTGCCTAGAATCCAGTGTCTTGTGCAGGTGATTGCAGGTTTCAGCTTGGCCAGTAGGTGCCGCTGTTAATTTGGGAACAAGCCTCTCCCTGGCTCAGCTGTTTAGGACTCTGATTTATTCTTCAAAGCTCTCCTAGCCCTGGAAATTACCGTAGCTGAGACTGGATTCTGGTGCCTTCCAGATGTTGTGGACTGCAGCTCCCATCAGCCCCAGCCAGTGTGGCCAAAGGTCAGGGGTGATGGGAGCTGTAGTACAAAGCATCTGGAGGTCACCAGGTGGGGCTGAGATAGGAAAACAAACTGAGAGCGTCCACTGCTCCTCCTACCCTTTTCCTCCACGCTTGCTCTCACCTTCATCCACTCAGTTGTGCTGTGCAGCAAGAGAGTGCACAGTATGGATGACATGGACCACAGAGGGAATCTTCTCCATGCCAACAGCAATTAGAATATTCAAGGTGTGGCAGCTCCCTTTAACGGCGTCTTGCTTACTTCCGGGAAAAGGTAAGATGAGATATAAATGCAATAGACTTATTTTCACCAGCTGAATTGTAAACTGCCTTGTCCCTAGCATGCTACCTATAAAATACCACTAAACCTGATCTCTCTAAACAGCAGAAGAACCACTGTGATCACAGTTGAAATGGAACTCATTTTTTCTGCCTAAAGAGTTTATGGTGTTACTGGGGTATCTATTTAGAAGGCAAGGGTTTTGTTTTTTTACAAAATCAATTAATAGGTGCAATTAACTGATTAATGAATTGTTAACTAAAAATAGAGCTAGGATTAATCAGAGTTTGCCACCTGGGCTCTCTCACTACTTCAGCTGGGAACCTGCCAGCTCTGGGACTTACTGTTTCCCATTCTCTTCTCGTCTGCTTTGCCACCTGGCAGCAGCTGCTGGAGAGATCTCCCAGCTTTTAATGGTGGGGCAGACAGATTAGCCTACCAGCCTCAGCCCTGATGGAGCAAAAAGGCAGAGGAAGTTTTATTCTAAACATGCCAAACAGCCATGTTCAGAAGCAGGATGCCAGATGCTGAGGGATGAAGATGCTTCCTTCTCTCCTTATGAACTTACTAGAGTTAACTCTTTAAAACGGCTCATGAGAAAATTGAGGGCGGGGGCCTGAAGCCCATCTCCAGCTGAAGAGGGTCCCACAGGACACGTGGGGTTTTGATTCCCCCTCTCAGTTTTCCCAGAGGTAACTCTTTACAACACCCACCTAGCAAAGCAACAGAGATGTTTCTTTGCTAAGGGGCTCCTTTGAAGAGCTGCCTCTAGGGAAATGGGATGAGCAACAGTGTTCAGTAAGATAAACAAAATGAAAGTGTGTACGTGTGTGTACAGTGGTACCTCTGGTTACGGTACATATGCTTCAGGTTACACATGCTTCAGGTTACAGACTCCGCTAACCCAGAAATATTACCTCGGGTTAAAAACTTTGCTTCAGGATGAGAACAGAAATCGTGCTCCGGCGGTGTGGCGGCAGCGGGAGGCCCCATTAGCTAAAGTGGTGCTTCAGGTTAAGAACAGTTCCAGGTTAAGAACGGACCTCCGGAACGAATTAAGTACTTAACCCAAGGTACCACTGTATTTCCTTATACCCCTCCTTCCCTCACTTTGAGTTCTTCATGCCCACCTTTTGGCCAGCAGAGCACTTGATACAGGATAGTGACACCCGTCCTACTTGCAGGACTTGCCAAGTTAGTTCGGAAGACCTGAGATTAGCTGATATAGCAGAGGAGATCCTGAGCTGCATACTTCAGTTTGCCAACAATGTGAACCAGATTCGTCTTGAGCCACCTGCTATGCATGTGAAATCTGCCATGCACATAAAAATCGCATTGCACTGCGCTGGTCCTTGGCCAACAATGTAAACTGGAGCCGTCTTCAGCCACCTGCTATGTTTGTGAGATTTGGTTCACACAGAGATGTTGTACACCACCATTTGATGGAATAGGCACCTATCAGGTATGTATCTAACATAGAATCATAGAATTGTAGAGTTGGAAGGGCCCCCGGGGTCATCTAGTCCAACCCCCTGCAATGCAGGAATAACATGTGTCTGATTAGCATCCTTTTGACTAGACATTTCAGAGTAAAGGCCCTTCAGAAATGCCCTTTAAGTTCTTGTTAGGAGCCTTTTATACTGGCTTGTTTTAACTCATTATCTGCTCAGATAATGCCTTCTTATCCTTACTGCTCCAGGCTACTCTCAAAGATTCAGACGTGGATTCCCAACTTTATCATTAAGCCTGACAGGAGCAGATAGGGAGAAATCAACAACAACCCCCCCCCCCCACTCCTCTGAATATCTTAACATATTAAAGTAAAAGTTCTGCTTCACACCTTATGCTATGGTTCCAAAGAACATAAATGCCAGAATCTCAAGTGCCGTCTTAAGAAAGCATCAATCTGGTATTAGTCTAAATGCTTCTCAAATGGACCCTGAGCAATTAAATTCACAAAAGGTCAAATCTCTGATCAGCTGGTTCTGCCTGTAAATAATATCATCACTGCCAGTGTGTTGAGCTACAGTTTGGAAATGTGGGTAAACTGGCCACCAAGGCATTGGAAGTAATGCATAGGAAGAAGCAGACTAAGTGCTTGAAGAATTCAGGCAAATCTGGAATGGGGTGACAAATTTGGGTGGCAGCCACTGGAGCTCAAACAGGCATTCATGATGGGCTTAACTAAGCATGTGAGAAAGGGAGAGCATGCATGAATATGCTAGCTCTCCCTCGCCCTTCTAACCACCCTTCTCATGTTCAAGAATGACTATGTGTGATGGACAAGCCTCCCATAAGAACCTGAGAAGAGCCTGCTGGATCAGGCCTGTGGCCCATCTAGTTCAGCATCCTCTTCTTGCAGTGGTCAACTGTGTCAGGAGCTTGTCCTACTTAAAGTAGGACCCTGGTAGAGACACATGCCTGACTGGCATGTTCTCTCCCTCCTTTTCGTTCGTTTGGGAGCTTCAAAAGCCTTCTTCAGCCTGAACATCACAGCGACTGATGCCAACAGACACCAGCACACTTAGGGATCCACAGAGTGTTCGCAGTTTGCATAACAGACCTCAGCAACTCAGCATTTTGGCTAATCTACTTTATTTACACACACAACATGACTCCCTCTCTCTATAGCATCAGACAGCAAAGAGAAAGAACAAAGGACAATAGACCCACTTCATGGAACACAGTAACAGAAACATCCTGTATCCGTCATTTCACACTCTGTGGAGTCAAAACATACACCGTCATGTGAAAGACTACAATCCCATGACTGCAACCACAGAGCAGGAATTCTAACAAACTGGATGCCTATGGGGAGTCTGCAAGCAGGACCTGAGCACTCAGAGGCATTTGGAACCCTGATTTTCCAGGGTTCTAAAACATGCAGGGACCATCACCAAGTGCAGTTGTCCTTGAACATGCAGAAGACACTGAGGATGGGAACATGGAATCAGAGCTAGCAAGCTCATGCACGATTCCTGCTCTCTGCATGCTTAGTTAAAGCCATTGCTTAGCTCAGATGTTGTTGTTTTTTAAATAAAAGGATTAGGCAAAAAGATATGTTTATGAATGACTATTACTCATGATAAGCCACATGTAAGCCAGATGTTTTAGGCTATGCAGTCCATTCTACTCCTCAATTCAGGAAGTCCCATGTTAGACTTCATGCGAGAGACGCAATTGTCCAGGTAACTGTCTCGCTGCTCTCAAAGTCCAGACATTTCTCCTAATGTTCAACCAAAATCTCCCTGCCTGTAACTTAAGCCCATTAGATCTTGTCCTGCCATTTGGAGCAGCAGGGAAGAAGCCTTTGTTCCTGTGGCAGCTCTTCATACCTTAGAAGAGAGCTATGGAATTACTGAGACTAGATCAACAGACCTTTGGTCTAGCCCACTGGCCCCTCAAACCACGCACTAATGCATGCTCACCATTCTCAGGCTGCTGGAACTTTCCCATCATCTGAAGCTAGAACTTTTTTTTTTTAATCAGACCAGATATATTGGGCTGGTAAAGTTGTATTCTGTGCCCCTGATCTGTTGTGCGTTCATCTAGGAAGTGTTCTTCTAAGCAGAGCAATAAGATTTTGTCTTTGTGATCTTGCAATATGATCCACTGGAGCCTCAGTTTATGCAGCTGCAAAACTACAAAACCCATGGTGCAGTGCAAAATGAGCAAGAATGTTCATGCAGAAAAGCATCTGAGGCCAGTAACTTGAAACAAGCAATTGGGAATACCAAACACATGTCAGAAATGCAACCAAGCTGAAATGTAAAAGGGCAGATGAAATGGGAAACGGATTTAACAATGGAAATCTTCCTGGAGTTTTCCATAGATCTCCATTTTGGAAACAGAAGCCTTGGCCAAAAAAAAAAAAAACAAAAAACCCCAACCACAAACTATTATGTTTTATGGTTTCTTTCTTTTTTTAAATGGTGACTTTTATAGATTAGTCAATCAGTCATTAGGGGGAAAAGTCCTCCCCTCTTGGAACATTTCACAATGTTTTTAAACGAAAAATAGGCTGTAATAATTTCACACTACTTAAGAGACCCCTCTCTTTTGACAAGTAAAAAAAAAATACATTAAGCCATCTTGTATTAATATTTCATGCTCTGCATAATTGCATTGTAGCAATGAGAGTATTACACACTGTATGCAGATTAACTCCAACATCGTATCAGCCACACTGACTTATTATTCCTTTCACAGGGAAACAAATGAAGTTCTTCTGAACATCTTGAAACTGTGTAGCATACTACCAGAACCCTTTTCTCCCTGGTAAGTTGTGTATAGTCAGAGAAGGTCTGCTGTGTGCAAGACAATTGGACACAAACTTTCCCCCATACCTCTAGTATGAAAGTTAATGTCTGTCATTGTACTTGCCATATTGGGTGCTATTCCATGGAAGATTCTCCTCCCTACATGCTAACAAACTTGGAGATTTGGAGATTTATGAAATATCATAGCTCAGTGCAATGATCCTTCTCTGACGCTTTTGCCAGAGTGGAACCTTTTTTTTTTTTTTTGCCTAAGGTAAACATCCCTTTACACATTTTACATACAATGATCCCAGTATGTTTCCAAGCACATTTCAAAGTGTTGGTGCTGACCTTTAAAGCCCTAAATGGCCTCAGCCCAGTATACCTGAAGGAGCGTCTCCACCCCCATCGTTCAGCCTGGACACTGAGGTCCAGCACCGAGGGCTTTCTGGCGGTTCCCTCCCTGTGAGAAGTGAGGTTGCAGGGAACCAGGCAGAGGGCCTTCTTGGTGGAGGTGTCCGCCCTGTGGAACGCCCTCCCATCAGATGTCAAGGAAATAAACAACTATCTTACTTTTAGAAGACACCTGAAGGCAGCCCTGTTTAGGGAAGTTTTTAATGTTTGACATTTTATTGTGCTTTTAATATTTTGTTGGGAGCTGCCCAGAGTGGCTAGGAAACCCAGCCAATGGGTGGGGAATAAATTATTGTTGTTGTTGTTGTTGTTTTTATTTCATTTATTTAATGCATTTGGACACAGCATTTTATGTATATTAAATTTACAACAGGTGGGGCAGAACCTGATTTGCCCTAATGGATTTGCCTCCACTGGCTGCCCCTCATTATACGATTCCAGATCCATGATTGTGATTTGAAGCAGGGAAATGATGTCAAACCTCTAATATGGAGATATGTGTGTCATATAGAGTTAGCCCTTTAGGATGCTGATTTCTGAACCACATAACGGTGCCCCGGATATATGAGAAAGAAGGCCGAGGGGTAAGGCCTAGGACAGTGAAAGGGATATGAACATACCCTTCTTCTTCCCTGAGGCCATCTACGAACGCTACTCCCTTGTAAAAGTTTATTGCTTCCTTCTTGCTTCATGGGCTCCCTTCCAAGTTTTACTGAGCTGGACCAGAAGCCAATACCTCTGTGCATATAATCTCCATCTTTCCCGAACTACAAAACAATAGATTCCTTTAGGAGAAACTTTGGGCATAGACATGTTCAAGGTAGGGAAATGTTAACATTTCCAGTGGTAATTAAGGAAATTTAAGTGTAATTAATTATGCTGAACGAGGGAGAAGTTTCTGTTGAGAACACCTGTACCATATTTAATCATTTGAATGAGTGTTTTTGTAGATTTCTTTAGTACTGATATAAAAAAAACCTCACCACACAGCACTCCACCTGGAGAACTCAGAAACTTTAATGTCTTTTTAATTGCCCGCTTGTTAAAATGTATGCCGACATGTTGTTTAACATTGATACAAGTGTTGTGAAATACGGTAGGTTTCGCAAATACTGTTTCCACATAAGCAGTGTGGGGTTAGATCAAACTCTCAGAGTGATGCTGGGATAAACCTGGTATAAATCAGCAGCAGCCAGTTGGTTTATTCTGGATTTATACCAGCAGAATAAAAAGCAGATGCTCCTCTCCATGGGAGGAAAGTATTTGTGAGGATGAGACACATTTATCACAACAGGTTGGGAAGTGGGCTGACGTCCCATTCCTAATATTTGTTGGGCCAGCAAACATTTCCCTACAACATACCATCTACGGTGCCAACACCTTGTCTCGAAGTAGAATGGGTTTTCCCAGAAAAGCTTGTATTTGCATGAGGAATGTGTAGTTATTCTGTAGTTGCTGAGCATAAACTAGACAATAGCCCTCACAGGAACATGCGAACATAGGAAGCTGCCTTATACTGAATCTGTTTATTGAGTATTCATCCTGATTTGTTTGCAAGGAGATTAGATGACATTGGCTGTTTAATGAGCATTCATCCTGGTTTGTTCGCAGGAAGGCTGGATAACGTTGCTGTCAAAGCAATTGCTCTCCCACTTTCCAGCCTGTTTTCCCATTACTTTCCTTAGTCAGATCTTTTGGGGAAGCGGATCTATGGTGCAAGCCCTCCAAACATGCAACCTGTATATGCCATTGAATCTCACCACAAAATAGCAATAGTCTAGAAGTGTCCTGAGTCATACCAAGTGGTCCATCTAGCTCTGTATAGCAGTAGCTCTCTGGGGCTTCAGAAAGGAGTCTCTCACAGCCCTTTCTGGGGATTCTAGGGATTGAAGCCTAGGGTCTTCTGCATGGCAGGCAGAAGCCATACCACTGAGCTACAGTCCTGTTCTCCCTTTCAGTTTGCTCCTCAGCAAATGGTACTCAGTGACAGACTCAGTGGTGCATTTAGCTAGGTGGCCACCTTCACATTGCCAAAAACTGGACACAAATTGCACGTGCTAATCTAGCATCTATAATCTATACATTTTTCAGTCTGTTGCCTAGGGACTAAAGGAAAAGGAAAACTCTGATCCTAAACCTCCACTGCCTTGCATAAATACTCATTCATGAGAAAGGCCTTGGGAGTAAGCTCTGAGGAAAAAACCACATTCGCTGCCTTACAGGCTATCTTTGGAAGAAGAAAAGGCTAAGGAGCAAACCATACACAAATCTGGAGTGGCATCCCTAGTGGCGGTTGGATGGTGCCTTGTACATCTCCTTCTGGCAACTCCTGCAGCCAAGCTGGTGACAAATGTATGGCTCTGTTTTCCTTTGGACCACATCAGTGAGACTGAGATAGGGGTCTTGTTGTCTGGGCAGTCCAGTTTCTCCATATACACTGCCTAGGCTTGTGCCCCAGAGAGGTCACTTTGATGCTGCAAATGCAGCAAAAAAAGTAAAATAACATAAATCTGCAGCCACAGCAGGCACTGTGATTCCCCAGTGGTTTGACTTCACCCCTGGAGGAGCACTCCATTATCTCTCGAGAAAGACGGATGCCAACAATAGCCTAGGGGCTAAGTGTTGATGTGCAACTTCAGGAGTTCATGCTCTTCGTTCTGATGGTTCTTTATAATCCAACTGGACTTTATAATACGACACATTTCTGTGTAGGAAGACATACTTCAAATGGTCTTACAGTGCCCCACCCCCAGATAATAAAGTGTATTGTTTCATTTACTTTAAAATGTAGTGAGCCAGCCCTGTTGCATTGGGGGGTCTTTCTGCTCATTCTGCTCATTGGGACCCTGCACCTCTGCCCCAAAGTCCGGTCCTAATGGCACCTCTGGACAAAAAGCTATCACAGCTAAGGACAGTTGATAATCCCTATAATCCATCTCAAATCTGTCTAGTCCTCTTTTAAATCTATCTGATCCTGTGGCCATCATTACATCTTGCAGCAGAAAACACCATGAAGTTATCATCCTCTGTGAAGAAGTACTTGCTTTGGTCTTTCCTGAATCTGTTGCCAATCAATTTCATGGGGTGAGCGGAACTTGAGCTCTTGTATTATGAGAGAGGAAGAAAAGTCTCTCTCTATTCACTTCCTCCACATCATCCAAAGTGTCAAAAAACCTCTATAATGTCCCTTCACTTTCCCCCTCCCCCAGGAAAAGACCTGGGGTGCCCTTTTTGGGCACCCTTTTCTGCATCTTTCCCAGCTCTAGCATATCCTGTCTATCTAGCATATCAGCTGATTGGCAGGTCTCGTGAAGTCCAAACACTCCCCAGGAACAACCCGGAGTGGTTGCAGAGGGTTGTGCAAGGGGCTCTACACAACCCAACAATTAGCTGATTATCAGGTCTTGCAAAGCCTGCTGCAAAATATTCCAGAAGAACCAACAATCGTCTCATCATTGGGTCTTCTTATCCCTTTTCGTATGCTATGCCCTTTCAGCTGAGCCATACCTCATATCACAGGGATGTGGCTTGGATGAATGCTCATCATCATATACCTTACCTGCAAACATGAATGTGTTGTTGTTGTTGTTGCTGCTGCTATTTCTAATTTCCCATGAGTCATCCCATAGTGATTTGCAATATCTAATCTAACCTCTGTATAAGTGGTTTTCAAGGATATCACCATAGTCCAATTGAAATGCATATAGGAGAACCATGGCCAAGTCTGCCTGTAACAGGAAGAGGCACAACCTTTTGTCGCCTTTCCTAGTCTGTGCTGTACAGCCTACCTGTATCCCTAGAACAGTTTATTTAAAAACCAGCCAACCTCCCAAGCATCCTTCAGCCAAGAGATAAAGAGATGATAAAAGATTGAGGGTGTACACTAACTAAGGAGCACTGCTCACCTTTACTTAAAGTTGGAAACCATAGCACATGAAGCTATGAAAAAACAGGTGAGAAAAGGCTGCAGCTTAGTGGTAGAGCATCTACTTTGTGTGCAAAAGGTCCCAGATTCAATCCCTAGCATCTTCACATAAGGCTGGGAAACAGAACCTCTCTAAAACCCCGGAAAGCTGGACTTCCGGTTCCGGTCGCGACCTGGGAGGGAGCGCAGAGAACCAGCTCCTGGTTCTTCTGGGCGTTGCGGAGGTCTGGGGAGCCGCTAGGGCGCAGCGAACCCGAAAAATCCTAAGGGGGGAACCCTTGGGAGACTGGCCCCCTGCAGCGTGGAAGCGGTCGGGTCACCTCTCCGCTCCGATAGGGCGTGAAGACGGAGACCGCTAGCGCAACTGGGGATAGTTCCGCCCCCGCAACGCGACGCCTCGAGCTCCAGCCAGGAGAGGCGACGGACCTCCTAAAGAGAAGGAAGGCATACGCAGTGTGTTGCAGCGTTTATTCAGAACGCGTTTTTTTTTTTGGAAGCGCAAAGCTAATAGTGGAGCTGCGTGCTGCCTGGAACCTTTTTTCTTTTTTCTCTAGAAGTGTACAGGGGAGTTCACTCGGCGATGGAACTAAGATGGCGCAGGTGGAAGTCGGCGGTTTGAGGAGGCTCCATGCAAAGTCTGCCTGAGTGAGTGAACTTTAAGTTGTGGAACCAGAAGTGCGGTGTACCTGCCTAAAAGCCTTAATTGATTATAAAGATTGACTAAGTGGGGGGGGGGCGGCAATAGCCAGCCCCTCCGTGTTGCTTACGCTGTTCCTAGCCGCTGCACGTCTATTGGATTTTAAACTGCTCAAATTGTTTTCTACTTTTATATATTTTGTAATGGACATAAGGAAGCTTTGAGGTGCTTTTGGCCGCCCCTGAAGGGTATTTAGACCGGCCCCGAGAACTTTGAGGAGCGGACGGACTATTTTAGGAGAGAGGTGGTGGCAAGAGGTATCGTCATTCCCCCCCCCCCTTTGTGCCTCTGCTGCCTCTCTTTTTTCTTTTCCTTTTTCCTTTCCCCCCCCCCTTCTGCCTCTCTGCTTGGGGGCTATCCACTGGCAATTGGATTTGGACTTGGATGAAAGTGGAGTATATACCTTTAAGGCTTGATTGTGGACAGAAAGCCCTGCCGACTCGTGACTCAGGACTAGTGGGGGAAAGTGGATTGGTGAGAAGAACTTGAAAGATAACGCCGGGACTTTAAAGCAGAATTACCCCGCTCTGCGTCGCCCGTGCCCCCTTCTGGTATTCCTCTTCAAATCCGGATTTTTGGTATAGACGCTGGTACAGACGCTGACATAGATCTTTGCCCTGGGGGTGCTTGGAGATTTATGTTTGGATTCAACCCTGAAGAGCCTGGCCATTTTTAGATGGTGAAAACTGCTTCATCTATGTTTTATTTTTCTGTTTTATTTCCTCTTTGTTTTCGCCTGTAATTGTTGATATTTGTTGAAATTTAAAGGAGGGACTCAAGGGGAGGGGAAAGTAGGAGAGGGAGGGTAAAGAAATTGGGTGGGGGAAATTTGGGAATGGCGGGGAAGGATGGAAAGGATGGAAAGAAGGGGGGTGGGACTCCGGGGGAGAGGAAATGGTCCCGCCAGGAAGAAATCAAAGATCTAGACAATTTGTGGGCGAGAATAAAGGAGGAATTTAAACAAAATACATTATGTATGGAACATAAGCTAGGAGAGATACAAGAGAGAATTGACAAAAGGATAGAGGGAGCAGTTGGGGAACTCTCGGCTAAAATCCAGGACCTCTCTGTTAAGTCCAGTCTGATCGAAGAATCTAACAAGAAATTACAGAAAGAGATAAGGGAGCAGAAGAGAGAGACAATGAAGGTGAAAGAGGAGTTAAGAGAGTTAAGCAGCTCACAAGACAGGATATGGGACAATCTAGCCATGGCAGATATGCGACAAAAGCAGCTACACTTGAAATTCAGGGGAGTAGCGGAGGAAAGAAATGAAGATATAAGAGGAAAAATGATTAGAGAACTGTCTAAATGGCTAGACATAAGGGAGGAAGAGTTGGCTCTCACTATAGAGAATGTTTTCAGGATGTCAAGACCTAAACATTTTAGAACTAACAAATTCTTGGGAGACTGTTTAGTGATTTTCAACTCAGCGGAAATGAAAAACCTAATCTTAAGGAAGAGCTACCACAATAGATTAAGAATTGATGGAAGACCCATTATTATTTATAAAGAAATACCGGTCAGGTTATTACGTAAAAGAGAGGGATATAAACAGGTGGTAGCTGTTTTGAAGAGAAAGGGGATACAATTTAGATGGGAGTTCCCGGAAGGGATTACCTTTCACTATAAGGACAAGAAATTTAGATTGATGGACACACAGGAGGCTGAGAAGTTTTTGAGAAGGTACGAAAAAGATCTGGGAAGGCCAGAGAACAGGCCTGGGAGCAGGGAGAAGGTTGAGGAGGAAGCGGGAGAAGGAGGGGGGCGGGAGGAGGAGGGGGAGATGGAGGGAACAGACGAGGAAGATGATGAAGCCGTGGTGGGAGCGGAGACGGCAGAGGAGGGGGAGCTCTCAGGTAATAGAGGCAGTAGAGTTTAGTTCGGGACCTCGGTCAGAGAAATCGTAATAGATAAAGAGAAACAATAACACATACATTAAACTTTTTATCCTGGAATGTGAATGGGTTGAATGAGAAAGTTAAAAGGAATAAAATTGAGAGAGTGTTGAAAAACAAAAACTATGATGTAATTTGCTTCCAGGAAACCCATATTGCGAAGAAACATAAACATATTTTGATGAATAAAAAATTAGGAGTAGAATTCATCAATTCGGAGGTAAATAAAAAAAAAGGGGTAGTGATATATGTTAAAGAGAAGTGGGACCCCGTACAAATTTGTAAAGACGAGGAAGGAAGAATTCTAGGGATCCAACTAAATTTTAGAGGGGAAAAAATTAATGTAGTGACGGTCTACGCCCCGAATAAAAATAGAGCAGAATTTTTCGAGAAACTTGAAGGAATCCTATTAGAATTGGAAACGCATAAATTAATCCTGCTCGGGGATATGAATGGTGTGCCAGTACCGGAGCTGGACAGGAGCGTAAAGAGAGGGAATTCTAATAGAGGAAAACTGCCGAAATCTTTTAAGGACTTAGAGGATAATCTAGATTTAGTTGATGTCTGGAGACACAAAAACCCTACTTCTAAACAATTCACTCATTATTCAGAACCACATCAAAGTTGGGGTCGAATTGACCAAATTTGGACGACGAGAAACCTTATCTTAAGGGTGAAGAGATGTGAAATTTTACCTAGGACACTTTCTGATCACTGCGCGTTGGTAATGGAAATTAATGGTGGGCGTAAGGGACAATATAGATGGAGGATGGAGGAAAATCTACTGGATAATGATGATGTGAAAGAAAAGGTTAAAGGCACCTTAAAAGAATATTTGGATTTGAATTTGAGGGGGGAACCCACTATAGATATTGTATGGGATGCCAGTAAGTCAGTTATGAGGGGGGTCTTAATTCAACAAAATAACCTTAGGAGGAAACTAAGAGAACAAAAGAAAGAAGAAATCCTCACACAACTGAGAAATTATGAGAGGAAATTGACTACAAATCCAGCAGATGTTGAGGCCACCCGTGCCTTAAAAGGTGCTACAGGCCCAATATTCAGCTATACTAAACCAAGAAATAGATTGGAGAATCAAATATATGAAGCAGAGGTTTTTCGAATCGGCAAATAAAATGGGGAAGTTACTCGCGTGGCAGCTGAGAAAGAGGAAAAAGCAAAATGTGATAAGTAAAATAATAATGGAAGATAACATCATAGAAGCCCCAGATGAAATAGAAAAAAGGTTCGTTCAGTTTTTTGAAAAGTTATATGAAAGAGGAACTGAAGATAGATTAGAAATTGAAAGATATTTGGAGCAGGAAAGAGGAAAATATATATCGGAAGAGGACAGAATACGATTAAATAAGGAAATTACTGTAAATGAAGTGAAGGAAGCTATTAATAGGATGAAAAATGGAAAGGCCCCAGGGCCGGATGGTTTGCCCTCAAAATACTATAAAACATTAGAGGAACTCCTTGCTCCAGTGCTTAGAGATGTTATCAATAGCATCCTCCAGGGAGGGAAAATTCCTGGCTCCTGGAAGGAGGCATTCATAACCCTAGTTCCAAAATCAGAAACTGAGAAAACTGATATAAAAAATTATAGGCCAATCTCTTTGCTTAACAACGATTATAAGATCTTTGCCGATATAATGGCAAGTAGACTTAAGAAGTTATTAATGAAATACATCCATAAAGACCAAGCGGGATTCCTCCCTAATCGACATCAGAAAGATAATGTGCGTCATATATTAAATATCATTGAATATTTAGATACAAGGATAGACACCCCAGCCGCACTAATCTTTATAGACGCCGAGAAGGCGTTTGATAATGTCTCTTGGGAATTCTTATCACTATGTTTGGAAAAGGCAGGTATAGAAGGCCCCTACTTGAGAGGAATTAAAGCAATTTACTCGGAACAACAGGCTATGCTGATTATAAACAACAGCCTAACTAAATCATTCAAGATTGGGAAAGGTACAAGGCAGGGCTGCCCTCTATCCCCCCTGCTCTTTATAATGGTTTTGGAAGTTATTGCAAATAGAATAAGAGATGCAGTGGGTGTGAAGGGGATAAGAATTGGAAAGAAAGAATTTAAGCTAAAGGCATATGCCGACGACCTAGTCCTATCCCTGGAAGAACCAGTGGACAGTGCATGTAAGGTGATAGAATTATTAGAGGAATTCGGCAGACTGTCAGGATTTAGATTAAACAGGAAGAAAACAAAAATTTTAACAAAGAATTTGGCTATTGAGGACAAAATTCAATTGGAACAAAGGACCGGTATAAAAATTGTGAATAAGATAAAATATTTGGGAATCTGGCTATCTCCAAAAAATATAAATTTGGTAGAAGATAATTATGATAAGATTTGGCAGGAAATAAAAAAAGATTTGGACATCTGGCAGAGGCTGAAGCTTTCATGGACGGGGAGGATGGCGGCGATTAAAATGTGCATCCTCCCAAGGTTATTATTTTTGTTCCAAAATATCCCGATAATTAAAGGCACCACCCGTTTTAGGAATTGGCAAAGAATCATGACTAAGTTCATTTGGCAGGGGAAGAGAGCCAGGATAAAGTTTAAATACCTGACAGATGCAAGAGAGAGGGGCGGATTTGCGGTACCGAATATAAGGTTATACTATGAGGCAGCTTGTTTAAGCTGGTTAAAGGAATGGGCCACCCTTAGAAACACTGATCTATTGGACCTGGAGGGTTTTGATATTAGGTTCGGGTGGCACGCCTACCTGTGGCAGGGGAAAGGTGAGATTCACAGAGGGTTTTCTAGTCACATAATTAGAGGTTCACTATTGGAGGTGTGGAATAGATATAAAAAACTGATTGAAAAAGGAACCCCTTGGTGGCTCTCCCCAGTGGATATTGTCAAAATAAAAAAACCGAACATGATGGGAGAAAGATGGACCTATGAGGATCTCTTAACTAAGACAGAAGAAGGTTGGAAGGTGAAGTCTTATGACGAGTTGAAAAATAAGATAAAAGAATGGTTTCACTTCCATCAGATTAATGCACTGTGGAGTGAGCACAAGAAACAGGGGATGAGTGATAAAAAATCAAGATTCCAGATAGAAATCTTAGAGAGTAATGATAAACACCTCTCTAAATTATATAAACAACTATTGGAATGGGACACAAGAGAGGACTTGGTGAAGGGCGCGATGGTGAAGTGGGATAGAGACCTTGGATATAATATCGATTACAATAAGTGGCAGACACTCTGGAGGAAGGGTATAAAATTTACAGCGTGTGCAACCCTCCGAGAAAACCTAGAGAAAATGATGTACCGCTGGTATCTGACCCCAGTTAAGCTAGGAAAGATGTATAAAACTGTCGATAATAGTTGTTGGAGATGCAAAGAGAAGGTTGGGACCTTTTTCCACATTTGGTGGACCTGTGAGGCAGTGAAGGAATTTTGGGGAAAGATCTATGATGAACTGAAAAAATTTTTAAAATATAATTTCCCCAAGATACCTGAGTTGTTTCTTTTAGGTATGATTGGTGAGGAAATAAAAAAACCAGATCAAACCTTTTTCCAATATGCGACAGCTGCGGCGAGAATCCTAATTGCACAAAAATGGAAATCCCCCGACATGCCTACGACCGGAGAGTGGCAAGTGAAATTATATCAATACATAGAATTAGCGAGATTAACACAGAAATTAAGGCAAAATAATACTATGAAACTTAAAGATGAATGGAAGAAATTTTTAATTTATGTTGAGAACAATATGGGTATTAGTAATACAACAGCAGAAGATAATTAATACCGTCGATGTTAAACACTATTGTAAGTTCTACTGCAAATACTATTTAACGATTGTGTAATCCTGGACCAAGTTGAACGGAAGTCTGTCTTTTTTACTGTTCTTTTTCTTTTGTTTTTTCCCTTTTTGTCTTTTTTTCTCTTCTGAGTGTTTTCTTTTTTGTAATTTTCTTTTTTTTGTTCACTTTTTTTTCCTACCTTTTAATGATATGTATATATGTATCTGAAGTTTGACATGTAACGTGAATCTTTTTTCTAATAAAACTATTAAAAAAAAAAAAATAAAACCCCGGAAAGCTGCTACCATGTAAGCAAAAGGAAAGCAAAAACATGAGATTCATTAAGCTTTTGCATCCCTGTTAAGGTCAATGAGTTCTAAGATCACTTTTGTCTTGTGCAGGATGGAGAGCAGTGCCATCAGTTGCCTTATTTTCCCCACTCAGAAGGAATTTGTGATCATTCCAACCACACACAGATTTCGGCTGTTCAGTCTTTAACAAAGACCCTCTCCATCAGGGATGGGGACCCTGTGGCTCTCCAGATGTTGCTGGACTAGCAACTCCCATCAACCCCAGCCAGCATAGCCAAGGGTCAGGGGTGACATGAGTCACCATAATCCAAGAACATTTGGAAGGCCACAGGTTTCCCTACCCCTGCTCTGAAGCTAGTACAGAGGTAGTTGATCTCTGGACAGCACCACTTCAGATAACTGTGGGGGTGGGGACTCATATATTTTTGAATGAGTTCCCATTTCAAAAGTTCCCTCCACTCACACTAAACAAACACACCTAGGAAAAGGTCTTGGTTTACTTCTTCTTTCTGATGTGCTAGTTGTTCACATTCAATTAATTTTTTAACATTAATATGTTCTTAAATTTTTTAAAAAACCACCCCTTCTGACTGCACTGTGAAGTGGCACAATCTAGAACTCCACCAGCTCCAGCTACCACCTCATTCTGCACAATTTCCTTAAAAAATTGGGGGGGGGGGGATCACTGCTGTTGCTTGATACCATGTTGGAATCTTTTACAGTTATTGATGTTCTCCTCACTGATGGCCTAAGGCCAGCACTGGCTTCCTTGATAAGCTATTTTTCCTTCCTGGCATTAAGTGTTTTGCTTCACCGATTAGCTATTTAATTGAGAGCCAGGTGTCTTAAAGCTCCCAGAGGCCACAGTCTTAGTGATGAACTGTCAGAGAAGAAGACAAGAAACCTGACTTCTCTCTCTTTGCGGAAGCCTCTCATTATTTCAGTGCATAGACAACACACGGCCCAGCTGTTACCTCGTTCTTATCACGGTTGTTCACAAATGGGAAACATGATTTTTCATCCTGTACCTGAGCTCGACACGGTAATGAGTTTTAAACAATTCAGGTAATTAATTGACCAAAAAGAATGTGCAAGGTCTAGAACATGGAGTCACTACGTTCATTCTTTCCATAGATCCTGTTCCAAACAGACACTGTACTACTGAAAGAGAAAACTAGGGTTAGGCATTTAAAGATGGCGCCTAGAATCTAGAATAGAAGAAGCATCAATTGACTTTGAAGAAGGCTATCCATGGAGACAAGCAAAGTTATAAGGAGTTGAGTAATCCAGCAATTTCCAAGGAGCACATTGTGAACAGCAGGACACCCTGAAACATGACAAGTGCTAAATAAAGAAGCACACATGTTCAGAGTGCCTTTTCCTTATCATTGTATTGCCATAAGAAGTTCCTGAACACCTAAGATTACTGTGAAAGACATCCAGGTCAGTAGCAGCAGGTGACAGGGGGAGCAGGGCAGGAAACAGCATTCACCTAATGACAGACGAGTTGGTCATGTTGCTGCTGCTTACCAAGATGTGGAGGGCTGAGGCAGTGGCAAGGTCAGTGTGGTGCAAACACATTGGTGAAGCCAATTCAGTGCTCATGACAGTGTGTTTGCACCACACTGGCCTTGCCACGCCATCACTTCTTCCCCTATACCTCCTCATGAGCAGGAGCAATGTGATCAGTCAGAGGTCAGGTGAGTGCCCCTCCCCCCACTGTCTGATACTGCATACCAGGGCACCTTGCAGAATAAAACATGGAACATCTCTCTCTCTCTCTCCCTCCATCCCTATATCTCCAGGTATAAGGTGGTATATAAATTCAATAAATTCAATAACAATAAAAAATTAGAGGGATTGGGCCAGCTCACTGCATTCACACGTGGACACCCAGCCAGTCAACTACAGAGCTGCAAAAGTATTTTTATATCTTTATATGCTGAATGCCTTTGGAGGAGTAGGAGGCTGTCATGACCCCTGTGCTCCACATGTTTAGTTGAAGGTCATGGTGTTTCAAACCATGATTTAAATCACATTCATTTAAATCCACTCACCCAAATATTGTCAGGTGTTCGTGCTAATCTAATCTAATCTAATCTAATCTATCACCTACCTACCTACCTACCTACCTACCTACCTACCTACCTACGATATCTGGTGTCCATTGAGACTGTTGGGGTGGAAGACAGATGCAGCTGGAATCAATGACAAGCAAAATCAACTAATTTAACTTTTGTGCCCATCCTTCCCCCTCCTCAATTTTCCTATGTTGTCTGGGGCCAATGACCATGTTGGCCAGGGCAGTTGGAAGTTGTAGTCCAAAAAATGTGGAGAGCAGCAACTTGGGAAAGGCTTCTTTAAAGAGAGGCTCAAGGAGAATTGTAAAGAAATTCTCCAATAGCCATTGGGGGGGGGTGTCCACAAAATATTTGTGTTAACAGCAACAGCAAAGTTTGCAGACTCTTCAATAACTTCTTCGTTCCCATCAGTTCTCTTCTGGAATGCTTGAAGTTTTGGTATCTCTCCCCCAAGATGGACAGACAGCCTTTTGGCTCCTGTGCGTTTCAATAACGTCAGTGAACTAGCATTGCTGAATTGTGTGAAATAGCCCTTTGCTCAGCTGGGAATTTGGTTCTGACTTCTGATACATGAGCTGCTTGGGGAGAAAATTGCTAGAAGACTAGAATGTTATTTAAAAATGAAAAAAGAAAGATGTAAGCCTCACTCAACTAATCTTATGAAACTGGTGTTGCCTTCTGGGGAACAGACCTAGAAATCATTGTATCAATGTTTAAGATTAAGGGAGGGGTGATTTCCAGTATAGAGCTGTTATTTTTCCTGTGCTCCTCGTGAAAGTGGCCCAACTCCAGAGCTTGATCAGCCAAATCAGAATCTCCTCCCTAATGGCCCAATCTTCCATTTTGAAATTAAGATTCTGTCCATTTCATTAGATCTAGATCTGCATCTATTTCCTAAGTGTCCTGGGGCATTATTCTTATTTTCTAATGTTCTACTTTATAAAAAAGAAACAAACCCTGTTTGAAATCAGACAACATACTTAAAAGGAAAAAGGGGAAATGGAGGAAATGTTCATCTGTTTGGCATTTTGCTTTGTTTTCTGCATTTATAGCTCAGCTTTCTTTAAATTATTGAAGGTAGCCAGCAGAAAAAGTAAAACAAACAAACAAACAAACAAACAAACAAACAAACAAACAAACAAACAAACAATAAGTGAAGCCAACAAATAAACAATATTTGGGAGTGAGGGATGGGTTATGGATAAAAGTAAATCCTGTATGCTCCTTTTCACAGATAGAGGCCCTGGACTTATTTGTCTGCAATTTGACAGGCTTAACCAACTCCTGTATCTGCAAATTTCTTCCACTGTGGCCACAAGGGGGAAAAGTCAGAACCATTTTAAGATTATAGTGAATTGAGGGAGATGGGACACAGTGCTTTGTTTTATACAGGATGGTTCAGAACCCAAAATGTAGACTGACATTCAGAGAGCACAGAGCAGCTCAGAAACTTGTTGGATTTTTTAAAAAAAATCTAACAGGTAAATACAAGGCAAATGCTGGGACCCATGCACATCTCTAGTATGTATGCCATCTCGAGTTCCTTGGTAAAATATATCACAATCTGAAGAGCATGGTGGAATATCAAATAAAGGTTTATCCTGATACTGACAAAACCTTTAGTGATGTAGCAAATTTTCTACCTGATGTTTCAAGCACTCAAGTCAGGGCAGGTATCAAACATCTTCAAACATATGTGTCAGAAATACCCAGATGATCTACTAGTAGATTTGAATTGGTTTTGTTGAATTCACATCCTTCTCAGATACTGAGAAAATACAATCTATTTAGAAATCTGATCTGTTTCTGATCTGATTCTGCAATGCACACACCCCACAATGCAACGCAACAGCCACCACAGAAGCCCAACAGTTTGAATACCATCAAATTGAATTTGGCCCTAAGATTACAAAATGCTCTTGAGGTTTCAAATACAGCCCTGACCCTCTAACCCAGCCTTTCTCAACCTGTGGGTCCCCAGATGTTGTTGAACTACAACTCCCACCACCCCTAGTTAGCAAGGCCAGAGCTCAGGGATGATGGGAGTTGTAGTCCAATAACATCTGGGGACCCACAGGTTGAGAACCAATGCTCAAACCTCTCCATCCCTACAGAAGCATGTGGTGTCAGTCCAAGCCTCTGAACATTGCTTATCCTTTCTCTGAGCTCAGGGCACACAAATCCAGAACCCTCACTGATAATTTCCTTACAGATACTTTTGACAATTTAGGACATTCCCCCAAAATATGCTGTTTTACAGTTCATTTGCAAAATAAACATGTCTTAAATTTTCTCTAACAAGTATTGATCAGGTCCGATGAGTTCTTATTGGAAGTGGCGGGGATGCTGCTTTACTTATGGTGCCTGCATGGTTTCATGCTGGTGATTAAACATCACCAACCAAGAAAGGGACTAGCAGATGACATAATTCAAGAGCTTCCAGTGGTCCATTAGGGTGGAAATGGGTAAGCAGTGGAATCTCTACCAAGGGTGTTTGGCAGAAGATAGGCTTTCCCCTCCCAGAGTGGGTTTGGGAGGAGAGGAAACTGAAGTCCTGTCATATCAGTGGAGCTCTGCTGGAACCTAATTAACTGATTGATAATTAATTAATTACCAATCATAGTGATGCTTATGTTATTAGCAGTGTTGTTGTTATCAACAGTGTGAATGATTATTTTTTTTTAATTTTTAAACGCAGAGGGTGGCAAAAAGTTTTAGTCCCAGCTAGCTCATGGCAGTATCTGGCATCTTCATCAGAGACTGTTGGGGTAGTGTTGCTACCTCTTCACCTGACCTCAAGCCTCTCTGGTGGAGGCAGACCTCAGGGTGGCCAAAAGCCCAAGTCAGCTCACAGTGATTTCCAGCAGACCTGAAAGGCATGCACCCCCGAACATGCAATACAATGTGATGTGACTGTGCTATTGGTGAGTGGATGGTTTTAGCGCTACATCTGATAGGAGCCAAAAATGAGATCCCCAAAGCCAATATTAAGTACTCTAAATGAGCACTCATGTTCGACAATTGGTCCACACAAACCTTTTG
Source organism: Podarcis liolepis (assembly GCF_965112155.1). Taxonomy (NCBI): domain Eukaryota; kingdom Metazoa; phylum Chordata; class Lepidosauria; order Squamata; family Lacertidae; genus Podarcis; species Podarcis liolepis. The sequence continues at coordinate 29,098,674 of NC_139559.1, forward strand.
TAGGTCCTTGAATGCTACTGTCTTTTGAGTTCCTTATTAAAATTCTTTTCATTTATTTCTCTTTTCTTAAACAAAGAATAGGAGAGGCAGAGACACAGAGAGTGGGCACACTTCATGCTCTGCAGATAAATGTAACAAGTAGATTTTTCTATAGTTTCTACTCCTAATCGCCTTGGAAATCTCTCATGTAGGCTAACATGCTTTTTGACAGAAGCAAAATAAATTTTAAAGGTCAATTGAATCAGATAAGCCCCTGTTGGCAGCACTTGCGTACTCAGAATTTTATGGCTAACATTTAGCTTATGCTAGCAAAGGAGAGAAGGGTGGTTCTTTGGAGGAAGGAGAGTCACTGAAGGAAAGTGGTCAGAGTAAAGAACAATTAAAACCAGAATGTCATATACAGTCTCACTGGTACGACAGATGATTACCTGCTGGGCAGTGGACAATGCTACAGGCATTAATCTCATTAAAAAACTTGCTGTGGTGGTTTGGATCCAACTCATTAGAGGCATCATTAATGGCTTGCCATGACTAATTTCTCTGGAAGTACTCTGCAATTCTTTACCAGTCACTTCCTAATAGGCAAACATTAGGCTCCCCCACCCATCTTCATCTTGCACTCCTATGGACCTCATGAGATAGCATCTGATCACAACCTATCGACTAGATTTTAGTTAATGAACAAATGCACCAGGAGCTATAAAGCTGCGCTAACAGCGAGTGATTTGTTTAAGAGCAAACAGAAACTGCGAAGAAGTGAACTTCTTGTGTAAAAGGCACGGCAACTTTCTTTCAATGAATATAGCCCTACTGGAAAGTAGATGTTTCACTCGGAGAACTGGAGGCGAACAAGGTGTGCATATTTGACAAAGGGATAGACACATCAGAACAACTGGTAGCCAACTGCACTGGGTGAAGAGTGATACGTGCCCTGTGATACCTCGAAGAAATATCCTGTTTAAGACCAAAATTGCTATCTTCAGGAGTGAGAAATGTTTTTGCACAACTAACACAGAAATGATTGCTAAACAGCCACTACATTCACCTATATTTCCGTTAAGTGGCTTTTGCATTGTGTGCGAACTCAAGCATAATGTGGAAAGTAACAGCTAGGGAAATGTCAGGGAAATGGAAAAATACTGCTGAGTGAATTCAACAGAAGAGATGCGTCTTTTAAATGTGCTTCAAATGAATGGTGCATACACACAGCCTCAGTTTTGTCCAGCAAAGTATTGAACGTGTTCAAATATGGTTGCTTGAGTTCCACAGATTTTCAAGGCGATGTGAGCACCCTGTGTTTACATTTGAAACCATCGTGGGCACATGATTCCCTTGCATATGCTTTCCTCTGCATCCTTAAAAAATAAATAAAAATTGAATGCCGCCCCAAAACACTGTAATTTCTGGCTTTAACACAGGAGCAGGATCCTGATTTATAAGAGCAGCAATGCAACCTCCTCTAAATGCCCATTTAAAAAGAAAAGAAAAGATGTTCTCTGAATGCCCACTTAACCGGAAAAAGACCCAGATATTGGCTCCCTGCTTCTGAAGTTTGGTCTTTCAACTTTGTTTTTAAAGGACAGTTTCCAACCCACTGAAGTGGAAGAATCCAGCTGTAGTTAAAAGTCCATAAAGAAGTGCCTTCCCAAGAGACCTGGCTGAAGCACTGTGACACTGACATGATCTGCCGTCCAAGCACAGGGGATGTGATTAGTGAGGCGCTCTGTGCCTTATTTGTCTCTCCTTGTCACTTTGATATCGTGTGCTGTATGTAGGCTTTGACACAGGAGACTTGCAAAACTAGGGATGGTTCCTTGTGGCTTAAGGAAGTTACTCAATAGCCCACTGCCCAGGTTTCAGTACTGGGTGCTGGGTAAATGCAGGCAACCATTTACTAATCGGTGACTTACTGCAGTAAGGAGAAGTTTATGCATTTAGCTCTCTGGTTTTCAGACTGAGTGAAGATAATCTGGCAAAATTGTGCTCAGCACAAGGGAGAAATCACAGACCACTGTTTTCCCACACAGCTGTATGTTAAGTATAGGAATATTTGTTGCTAAAGTGTTATCCCATGAGGTTAAAGAATGTCATAACTCACAAAAAGACTGATCAGAAGGGCCGATGTAGAAGGAAATTTTAATTTTTAAAATGTAATTTAAGTTTAATTTTTTGTTCAGGATTTGCTCAGAATTCATTTCTTACTATCAAACTACAGTTTTGATCAGAGGGCACAGCCCTCTGTCAAACAGAAAAGACCTCAAATTTTCCAGGAGTTAAGATATTATTTAAATATAGTTTTGCACAAAGTGCTGATACAATTATGTGCAACTGTATACAGAGAAGAAAGCCTTGTGCACAATTATGGCTTGACCAGGTTGATTGCTTACTGTGATTGGGAAAGCTTTGAATCTCAGAGGGGTAGATCACAATCCACAAAGAGGTACCTACTGTTGCATTTTATTAAGTGTGAGTTTGAGTGTTTAGAAGTTTGTCCTTGGCAGCACCCAGTAGCTGAGGGAAAGGAGAGGGAGGAGAAAGAAGTAGTAAGAAGATGGCTGGAGGCCACAAAAAAAGTTCTCTTTGAGAAATACTAGAATCTCTTTCTTATGGAGGAAGGGGCAGATACAAAACAAATGGCAATGAGTGGAAGGCACAGAGCAGCTTGGGAAAACCTTTCATCTCAAAGGAGCAATCACCATCTATAGTGGGAGGTGTCTACCTGTCAGGGTCTGTGCTGAGGAGGGCTGCACTGGAGAAGAATGGTGGGAGCCGCCCCCTCGCCATGACCCTAAATCTTCCCAGGAGCAGGAGGACAGTATAGATTTTGGAACAGTGGTTTGCAGAGGGGCATAGTTCAGAAGGCAGAAGCTGGGAAATACTGGATGGGGAACAGCTAGCAGAAGAAGCATTGGAAGAGAGAGAGTTTACAGATTCACAGTCTCTGGATAGTATCCCCTCCCCTCCCCCAAAGTCCCAGAGAGCTCAGAAAGTGTCAGAACAGAAAACACAGAGGCTCCAAGCTCAGATTACAAAACATAGGAGTGACATAGATTAATAGGGACGGAGGGGAGAGTGAGCTTAACTGGGAGCACCGCCATTTTGGTTAGATGCTTTCTTTTGTCCTTCACTGTGTTTATTAAAGAAACTAACTGGTAAGAATTCCCTTTCATTTGATGTGCTCATTTATGGCCACGGGGGAGGAAGATGATTCCCCAAAGCCAGACACTACCCAACTCCATGGGCTCATGCTCAATTGAGAGAGATGAGTAACAACAACAACCTTTAGGAGGCACTGATGATACCCTGGATATATAATATCCAACCTTCATTTTGGGAAAAGTTATGGTAAGAGGAAATAAAACTTACTGCCTGCTGTTTGTTGAAAGAAAACTATATGAAAATGATGTATTATTGGTATCTAACACCAAGTAAAATTGTAAAAATGTATAAAACTAGTTCAAATCTGTGTTGGAAATGCAAAGGGAAGGAGGGTACGGTACTTTTCACCATATGTGGTGGACATGTGCACTGGTAAAAGCTTTCTGGGAAATGATATATGATGTTAAAAAACTAGAAGTTTTTCTGTTAGGTATAATAAGTGAAGAGATAGCAAAAGAGGACAAAATACTTTTTATGTATGCAATGATGGCAGCAAGAATGCTACTAGCGCAGAAATGGAAGGAAGGAGGAGTACCAAAAAGAGAAGAATGGCAGACAAAACTGATGGAGTACACAGAGATGGCAAAACTGATGTGGAAGATTAGAAACCAGGAAGATCAAGTATTTTTTTAAAAGACTGGAGTAAATTCTTAATTTATTTAAAAGACCACTGTAAACGGCTAAAATCATTTGCAGGGATGTAATGACACTTGTAATGTGGAATTAATTATGGTAACTATGTATATATAACAGATGGATAAAGGAAAAAGATGCAGAAAACTTTATCTTAAATATGGAACCCATGGAGGGAGGGAGGGAGGGAGGTCCGAAGCTTCAAAAGAACCATTTATTTTAATGTTTGAATTGGTTAAAGTTAAAATGTATAAAATTATGTAAAACCAATAAAAAATGTTATAACTCCCCGACAAACAACAACCTTTAGGAGCCAAGATTGGGGACTCATGCCCACTGTTTTCCCCTGGGAAAACCCCCAATTTAGTGCTGAATCGGAGCAATCAGATTTTCAGCAGATTACCATTTGTTCCGATTTATTGCTAAAGAGTGTGTTTTCTGGGGGGAAAGCAGCAGAGAAAAGACAAAACCACTCAGATCTAGGAAACACAGGACAAGTGGAAGTGTGGGTGAGTCCTAGGTATGGCTTATAAAATGGAACCTGAGAGGCTCAGGCCATTATGCCTAGAAATAAAGACTATAGTAGATCTTCCCGGGCAGCCATTGGACATGACATTATCGGATTGTGAGCTTGGCCATAGATTTATATTTTCCCCCTCGATTTCTTTTAATTTCTTTTGTTATTTTTTCACGTTCTTAATTAAAAAATGCTTAAAATTACAGTTTTTGAAAGGGGTGGGAGTCCAAAGTTAACAGAACACCTGCGGAATCCCAATATCAAAACGTCTACAGAATTGAATACAAACTCACATACTGTTTCAAAAGCAGAAAAAGAACACAAAAAAGACAATAATCTGTATCATAACCTTCTGGCGATAAATTAAAAAATAATAATTTGACCATCCTTGGCAAATCTGATTTCAGTTCTTTAAAAAAAAAAGTGTATGCTTTAAGCAACAAAACCTCCAGCATGCCCCCTCCAGCTCTCTTAAAAACTGTTGTCTTTCTTAAGAGCTATTGCCTGCCATTGTTTCATTAGAGATCATGAGCAGCATGCAGGGGGATTGGTGCTGCGGAAATGTACGCCTAAAAATGGCTCTCTTTCTTCTACCCTCCAGCCAAGCCGTATTAGAAAGGATGGCAGGAGAGCATTCAAAGATGTTTAAAAATATCTACAAATGCCTATTCAGTATGCTATGAATGATACCATTTGTGACAATGTAAAATATATCACGGACTAACCCTGTTTGGCATGTATACAAGCCATAAGTGCTGCACCAAAGTTTCCCCCTTAGCTGAAAATTGGCCACATGCAAAACTTCCTTTTTTTCAACCAGCGTGGCTAAAAACAATGAGACACAATGCCAGCAAAACAGAGGCTGTGACACAACGAGGCAACAATAAGAGCCCTGAACCACAGGGACCTGAAAGATGTGCCGCTGTAATGAATAAGGTACAAACCAAGAGCTCGAGACAAACCAATCCGCTGGTTAACAGCAGGCAGTATTTGCATATTAAAAGATCTGTAACATTTAGAAGGGGTGCTTTTGTTGGGGGGAACAAACAACCGACATGAATAACTGCAATTACACCAGCACAATTGCCAGCTTTGCATCAGGAACTATATGGCAGAGAGAGGTGATTAAATTATCCAGCAATGAGTCACAAAGCGATAAGGAGGAAGAAAGGAGGTTTCCTTGGAACATGCCTACACAGGCCACTTACTAAAAAATAAGAAATCCCTTCTTAGCATCCGCAGCTGCTCAATGAAACTTCAGTGTGCTGGGAAAAGGCTGCCTTTATTTATACATTAACCATTTGGAGAAGATATCATGTTCTCCACGTGCTCATAGTATCAGTGAAGGACATTGTGCACTACTGGGTCACTATAGTACACTGTTGCTATCCCAGGGGTGGATTGAGCCCAGAGGAGGGTGCAAGTATGTGGGCACTGATGACAGTAGCGAGGAGCTGGACCCACCAAAGAGGTAGGCCCATGGAGTGGATCTTCCTTGAGAACCCCTACAATCTGAGCCATCATTGCATGTTAGTTATATAAATCTCCAACAGGTTGACCATTATTTGCTGCCATTGTCACCCAAGAGTCCTAAGAACCTTACAGCCCAGTCCTATTGAGGTTGATTCAGAAATAAACTTCATTGCTTCTCTTCTAAGATTATGCATCTTTGCAAACGAATGGATGGCATAACAAGTTTCTCACCATCTTCCAGAGCAGCCTTTCTCAACCTGTGGGTCCCCAGATGTTGCTGAACTACAACTCCCATCACCCCTAGCTAGCAAGGCCAGAGCTCAGGGATGATGGGAGTTGTAGTCCAACAACATCTGGGGACCCACAGGTTGAGAACCGCTGTTCCAGAGTGCGAGCTTAATCCTTTAGTGGAGAAAAACATGTCCATGCTGAACTACAGTCACTTCTTTTCTGGGCAAAGTGGAGAATTAAGGCTCACCCAACACCTTTCTTGGTTTTTTTGTTGTTGTTATTTATATCCTATCATTCTTCCACCATGGAAACCAAGGTAGCACACATCCAGTTACCAAGCTGATACCCACCAAACATTGGCCAGACCCAGACCTGTGGCTTCTGCATGTTGCTGGCCTCATGTGCCTTCAGATGAGACCCTGGGATCTTCAGCTCTTTTCAGTAGTGCCAAGAAAATACCATTTTATTTTCCCAGGTCTTTACAATATATATATATGTTGAAAGATCGACTTTCTAAATGCCCTGCTGATTTTTATGCGGTGTTACTTTTTCTTCTTGTTCTTTTATAGTCCACAATTGTATTTTAAATGGTTAAATTGTTGTAATGTAAGCCATCCAAGGAACTTTGTTGCTGGACAGCATAAAATCCTGCTGATAAGTAATTATATATAAGGGATGAGGTGGCTTCTGGATAGAATAATGTGTACAGTAGAACCACTATGGGCAGGACAGTTCTTCACTCCTGGCATCAAAGGACCAGTTTTATCTCCTTCTTCAAGGAGTATAAACCTTTACTAGTTTGCAGCTGGCATTGCTGAATCCAGTCATTCATGGTTCATGTTAGTTCCTTGTGCTAGTGTGCATAAATCTAGCCCAGAGAATTCCTGGAAATTGTAACTCTGGCTGCTTTGTTAAGCCAACTATGCGGAAACATTTGACAGTCAAAGGAGGTGCACTAATATGTCCCTTGTGCTGCTGTCACGACTGCAAACTTCTGAAACGCAAATCATACTAGCCTTACAGATGCAAGTCAAACTTGAGTGCATTACGTTTATGCAATCAAAGCTAGAGAGATAGAGCTTTTCTGGCAATAACACACACACACACACACACGAGTAAGGGAAAAGAAAAAAATGGAAAAGCAAAGGTGAAGGGAGAGGGGACATACAAATGCTATAAAAAGTGCCCTCTCAGGCTCAAGGCAAGCAATATATACAATGGCAAATCCAAAGGGGATTTAGGATATAAAGCAGAATGTTAGGGAGTTGACAGAATTGAGGTCAATGCATAATGCATAAAACAACAGCCTCTGTTACCAGACACAATCAACATTAAAATACAATTTTATGGAGTTAAAGTTGATCTTCCCTTATTAAACTCAAGCTGACTATAGCAACTGATGGTGTCCATTTATGGCATAAATGTAACAGAAAGTGGTTCTAAATGGTGAGTCAGTGATGGCAACTGCAGCTCCAATGCTATTCTTTCCATGATATTCCTTTTCTAACTGTGCAAGTTTGGTGTGTGCCTCATTCAGCCAAGATAAGCCCTACACTTCAAACACTGGAAAGCTAAGTGTAGCCCTTGAGACTCAATCACTAGGTGCTGAGTGGTAGGAAACAGGCTTAGTGTCATGGTAAATTAGGCATGAAGGTACTTGCTGCCCACTTCTCGCTCAGGGTCTGTTTATTATTTGCGTTCTGGACAAAATAAGGCATCCTTCGTGATGCAGAAAGATGCTCCAGATTTCCAAGAGCTAAGACACAATGTAAGCATGTTGTTGCACAAAGAAATTCTAATATTAGCCCCATTCAGACAAAATGGCTCATGCGCAAAAACAAGTAAATGGACCACAGCAGTTAGCAATGTTCATGATGTTACTGCCCCTCCAGTCCTGCTCAACACCTGTGTGTTGAGCACTTACAGCAGAAAATGGAAAGTCTATGTGCTTGTAGGCTTTCATGTGACCATGTCTGAATGGAGATCCTGACTGTGTGGAAGACTTTGGGGTAAGATTGTAGGTCATTGGTAGAGCATCTGCCTTGTCTGCAGAAGGTCCAAGATTCAACCCTTGGGTTCTCCAGGTTGGACTGTGAAAGCCTCCTGTCTGAAACCCTGGTGAGACACATGTACTGAGGTAGATGGAGCAATGTGTTATGATTCTCTCAGCACTGTTGAGCTTGGCCCTTGGAGGGCAGACTCTGGAGGAGGAGGAATGGGAGAGGGGGCCTGGAACAGAAGCAAAACCTTCCTTCTGCCCTATGCTATCTGGCTCTAGAGTGGAGATAGGCATGTCCTGTGATGTTTCCCTTTAGGTCAGAACTTAATTGTTTAACCCCTTGATATTTGTGGGTGTCCATGTTCCCTTAAATTTTGTTCCTGTGATGTAGAGATTAATACTTTGTTACTAAGATTTGACTAAAGCAATCTTTGAAACATTTCTTTGGATATTCTTCCTTGGGTGAAGTATCGGAAAGAAGTCCAACCAGAGATAAAGAACTGCAAGAAGATCAGCAACATTTATCATGGTTGAGTGGGGTGGCACACCCAGAGCCAGAGCACTGGATGAGTCCTCACTGTAAGAGCAGCACAGTGACAATATCTGGCAAAGAATTTGCCTCACCAAAATCAGATAATCTAACATATATTAACACAAATACCATCCTGCAACATATAAACTTGAAGAAAATGCACTGCTTAACAACCGACATGTATCAGCTATGTATGTCACAAGAAGTACTACATGTTGCCATTGAAATGCAGTTAGGTGTAGTCCCAGGTGTACAAGAGTTGTTCTTCAGTGAGTGGGCTTCATGCAGCTTGGAGAGTGTTCAAATGAACTGGCCATATGGAGAGGACCCAGTTGTGTCAGCCTTTCCCATGGAATTGGAATCACTGCAGAAGCCAGAGTTCTGAGTCTGTTGGAAAGACCCTCACCCTTGGGTCTTCCCTATGGGAGCTGGGTCAGTTGAATATTTTTTCACCTGTGTGGAATCTTCTCTTAAAGATATGGCTTCCTGGATCCCATGCGGCAGAGAGAATTTCTAAAGGGCACCTCAGACAGGCATGTTTATCCTGTGAACTGATGAGGTATGGCAGCAAAGCAAGACTAGGTGGTACAAAACAAGCTTCAGAGAAAAACCTGGTGCTCCCTTGGCGATCGGACAAAATGTGTGTCCGTGTGACATCAGGTCAATTCGCCATTTTAAAATGACATCTACTGGAACAGTGAGAAGGGCTAATGGGCTTCTCCCACAGAGCTTTCCCCCCACTCTTCCTACCTGACAGCAACAACCTCTTTCTTTGACGCTGCTATTGTACCTGTGTACTTTGAAAGAAGTGTGTATTGATTTTAGAATTTTTACTGTTGTTAGCTCTCATTGGGGTTGCTTACGATGGCTGAAAGGAAAGGGAAGAACTATAACAAACAAACAAACAAACAAACACACAAACAAACAAACAAACAAACAAACTGAACACATAATATACTGGGCTCACATTATTAAAGCACTGGTACATTCTTACGTATCATTTCAGTAGCTTCACTTACACACAGTCAGAAAAAGAAGGCGGCATTGTTTGTGATAGTTAGAATCTCATTACCACAGCTTTAATCAGCAAACCACAGACAATCACATTCATGTGGGAAAATCATCATAATCATAATCATCAACAGCTTGACTCGTGGCTCATAATGTTGCAAACCAGACCCCCAATTTAGAAGAACAAAACGATGGTCCCTTGGATGCATTTGGTTTTATTGTATGTTATAAAACTTATACACTTTAATATCAGTGTGAGCCCAATTTCTTATGTGTTCTGTTCATTTGCTGATCAGGGCCAGCTCTAGGCCTCGTCTTACATTTGGTTCACTTTTGTGGTGACAAGGCCAACCCTAGCCATTCCCCTATATGGAAAAGTGGCAGCATTTGGGGATTTATTTATTTTTTGGAAAAGAAAAGGTGAGTAAGATGTCACATGACAGAAGTGGATAGACTCTTGGCTGTAAGTCCTAGAAGACCTTGCAGGCCTTTCTCCACCTGGCCTGGGAAGGAGGGCCCTGACTGACTCCAGCTACAAAAGCTGAGGCTGCTGAACAGACCCTTCGGCTGGCATGGGCAAAGTTTGGTAATATGGTACCCCGAGTGAGCCAAAAATTTGCTGTCCCCAAATGGATCCTATGGAATTTCTGAATTCCAGTTCCAGGAAACCACATGAGGGGAGAGTGTTATCACAATGCTGGCTACGTAATCCCTTATTGGCCATAACCAGGGAGAAGAAAAACCCTCTTTTTTAAAGAAATTGTATCAAAGCAGCTGCCAAAAGTGGTAATGGAACACCCCCCAAACTCCCCAAAACATCATCTTCATACCACAAAACATTCACCCACAAAAGAATTGTTCAGGACTAGCTTGCAAGCAAATATACACCTCATATTTGCATGTGTGGAGAATATTCAGAAAATATCCACCAGCATTCACAGAGAAGAATTTAGAGCGGGGGAACGTTGAGATTGGGCAGGGGAAGTCATTTCAGATCTATGGATTGTGGGCATTCGTGAAACTCTGTTTTAAAAAGGGTGTGCTGTTCTTACAGAAGGAAGAATGCAGAAACAGGAAAGGCAGAGAGGTTAGTACTCTAACAGCAAGAGACAAAACCCAGAATGTAATAAACTGCAAAAGACTGCATAGGTTTATACAACCTACCAGACAAATCATCCACGTAGCAGGATTCAAGCACTAGAACGTTTGATGGGTGTAAGCATTGTGGTTTGTGGCAGTTTCACTTCTGAAGTCTTTGTAGCCTACTGGGGAATTTGATTCCTTTCTTATTTTCATGGTCATAGACTGCATATTTTATGACTGCCAAAGAACTCCAAGCAGAAACTAAGCCTGTCTTGATGCTGCCACTCCAGGATTATTCACTCTAACTGCAACCGTCGTTGGGGAAAGCAAGAGAAGAATGATTTTTATTTTCTAATAACATTGAGTTCCCTCTGCCCTCTTTGGGTAAGAAACAGGGCCTTATTTTCATTTACATTAGGGGTGGCCAACTCCCAAGAGAATGCGATCTACTCACAGAGTTAAAAACTGGCAGTGATCTACAGTTGTACCTCGGGTTACAGACGCTTCAGGTTACAGATGTTTCAGGTTACAGACTCCACTAACCCAGAAATAGTACCTCAGGTTAAGAACTTTGTTTCAGGATGAGAACAGAAGTCATGTGGTGGTGGCGCGGTGGCAGCAAGAGGCCCCATTAGCTAAAGTGGTAACTCAGGTTAAGAACAGTTTCAGGTTAAGAAAGGATCTCCAGAACAAATTAAGTTCTTAATCCGAGGTACCACTGTACCCCCTATTTTGGGGTTCAGGTCAAAGTTGTTGAGGTTTTTTTCAGGGAGGAGGTAAAATGTTGAGCTTTTTTTAGGGGCACCACAGTTGTTCAGCTTCTTTGGGGGGAGCCAATGATCTACCAGTGATCTACTGGTAGATCACAATCTACCTGTTGGACATGCCTGATTTACATGATTGAACTGATCACATTTCAGAAAGGGCTGTAGAGCTATCCTGTCTGCCAAACTCTCAGCCTTTTGAACAACCAGCACAGAGTATCTGTGTGTGTGCACATGTGTGTGTGTGCGCGTGTGCATGCACTCACAGACACACAGAGTAATAAAATAAAAACAAAAACCCATGGGCTAAAGCTGGGGTTGACTTTGACTTGCAGGGTTGGGAATGTGTTCACTCTGAAACCCTGGAAAGCCATGTTACTGCAGAAGCTGCTAAATAAGGTGTGTGAGAAGGGTTGCCATTTCGCAAGGCTAAAAGCAACAGGAAATCTCTAGTTCTGCAGTCACAATCACAAAGTCACAATGGATGAAGAAAAGTCCCAAAGTCCCTGGTTTTGGGTTTTGTTTTTTGTAAAGTTAGGACAGTTGGTTTTATGCTACCAACTTCCATTTGCCACTGCTTTCAGGAAAGCCAGTCAGAGACCACTGATGGAGGAGGAAGGTCACAGAGGCCCAAGACCCCTTCAAGGTTCAAGTCAGACTTGCTTTCAGTCCTCCTCACCTACACATATACAGGATTTCAAAAAACACAATGTAATTAACACCCATTCTCTTAGTCAGGCACAGGCAAACTCGGCCCTCCAGATGTTTTGGGACTACAACTTCCATCATCCCTGGCCACTGGCCCTGTTAGCTAGGGTTGATGGGAGTTGTAGTCTCAAAACATCTGGAGGGCTGAGTTTGCCTATGCCTGCTCTTAGCCATGCTCACAACAGTCTTTATAGTAGGTCAGATATCTTTTTATCCTATTGTTCATGTCCGAGCGTGAATACAGCTAAATGATGGCATGCCTAAAATTTCCTGGGCAGGGAACTAATGCTGTGCATCGAATAAGAAATGAAAAGAAGCCCAGCCAGCCAGATTATATCTCTAGCTGTATCTCAAATCCTAAAGATTCTGGGCTCTGTTAGATTTCATGGGTCCCAGCAGGCATATCTTTGAGGGGCTCTTAAAAATTCTGATTGCTTTTAAACCTTGCATATTCAGATCTTAAATTCTTCAGAGTGAACATGAAATGAAAAGCAATAATTCAATAGCCAGCCTGTGTATGGAGCCCCCACTGTGATCAGTGGGGAGATCTCTGCATGGGGAGAACACACAGGTTGAGCTCAGCATATGGAGGGATAGGGATGAAAAGCGGATAACTGGCTCCAGCACGTCAAGGGGAGAGCAGTAGGGGAGCTGCCATTCTGTGCCTTTGTTTCACATGTGGAGTGTTCTGCAGGGTGGTGTGCTCTCTCCTTCTCTCACCAACTCAGGGCTGATTTGAATGTCACTCCATCCTCTGTATAATCCTCACCTTAAAAGCTAACTGCAAATGAAACTGGATCAAAAAAAGCATCTCCACTAGGTGGCTAGGCATTCCACAGACTGGAAGGATCAAATATGGAAGAAAAGGTAGGAATTCAACAAAGATGATCACACACACACACACACACACACACACACACACACACACCCTACACCTGAATTGCTGAATCCAGTCGAGTGAAGGAAAGAAGCAGCAGGTTCACCTCTGAGACCAGCAGGGTCCAAATGAAATTGGATGCTCTAAGATTTGTTATCTCCCTTTCAGATGTCTCTGTCAAGAAAGGTTAACATCAACCAGAACAGTGCCCAGTAGGTGCATCCGGACAAATGGATTTCTCCATATGCTGCTGTATCAGCCTAGAGCTGAAATATATTAGGGACGTGTTTTGTCCGGCAATAACCCATGGTTTTCAGCTTTAACATTTATGAACATACTTGGTGCGGCCAAAGTGGGTGCCCAGCTTCATTCTGGACAACAGATGCTTTGCCATTCTCTTTCTACGAGTCATAAAATGCATTTGTCATATTTATTTGGCTTTGTTTATGCTTTATGATCTATCTTTGCACCAAGAATCAATTCGTAAAAAAGGACAAACACTCCCAATGACTTTCAGTGAAGTCTTCAGAATGTCAGTAATGATAAAGGTAAAGGTAAAGGGACCCCTGACCATTAGGTCCAGTCGTGACCGACTCTGGGGTTGCGGCGCTCATCTCACTTTATTGGCTGAGGGAGCTGGCATACAGCTTCTGGGTCATGTGACCAGCATGACTAAGCCACTTCTGGCGAACCAGAGTAGTGCACGGAAACGCTGTTTACCTTCCTGCCGGAGTGGTACCTATTTATCTACTTGCACTTTAACGTGCTTTCAAACTGCTAGGTTGGCAGGAGCAGGGACCGAGAGATGGGAGCTCACCTTGTTGCGGGATTCGAACTGCCAACCTTCTGATCGGCAAGTCCTAGGCTCTGTGGTTTAACCCACAGCGCCACCCGTGTCCCATCAGTAATGATAGAGACTACTCAAATTAGTTCCATGCTTCTTTCTTCAAGGTAGGGACTGTAGCCTTAGGGAAGCATTCAGTGCACTTGTTCTGTTAGCGCAAGGATTTATGGTTGTGCAATGGAACTCACATCTTCCTTTGTGCACACTGCACTGTCCCCAAATTTGCTTTGGAGAGTTAAGGGAACCTTATAAGAGATTTAAGAGGTGTATGATCCAGTCTGGACCTGATCCAGACTGAGACTGCAGGAAGGGACAAAGAGCTAAAAGTCTGCTTTCCACATTATGCTCCATCACCAGATTGAGACCCCTGTGCTAGCAGTTCATGAAAGAAAAAGCTTGCACGAAAGAGGAAGTGATGTGTGTACTGTAGTATGGCAGGCCCTTGGAATGGAATTGAATGTTGCCAAGAAGCTTATACAACCATGTAAATGCATCTACATAAGCGACATTCAGTGTGATAATACCCATCAAAATGTTACTGTGATATCTGAACCCTTCAGGCCATTTGTATGTTTTTGTTATGGTTGGTTTTATCAAATGAAATCTTAGAGCTGGAGCACATCTTTCAGTTGCCATGGGGATTCTCTTGAAATGGCTTCCCTTAGGTGAAGCATTTCTGTACCTGCTCTCATCTTCTGAAATACACATCTGCTGAGGCCGTCACATTGGCAGCTTCCATTCTCTTCCTAGCAGCAACTGGGAACATGAAGCAGGAGCACAGATGATCACAACACGATGGCCTTGATCCATCTCCAGTCTGAAGGTGGCTGCACATATTAAATGGCAGCAAACCCAGGTCTGTTCTCTTGCACATCCTTCTAGGATTCAGATGCTCGTGGCATCCACACATTGGATTTTTACTTTGCAGTGAGAAATTGCAGGTATATGCCTAATAAATGTAGTGTGTAAAGTATTTCTGGACTTTTTTTAAGGAAGAGGAAAATTCTTTTATGGAATAACAGCTACCATCATTCCTATTAACTGCTGCATTTGAGAGTCCTGTGTGCAAATCATTGCATAGCCAAAGGGGCATCCCAAACAAAAGGGATGTCTCTGAATGCTCAGGAGAACCCCAAGAATACAGAAATATGCAACATTTCCAACAATGGGGAAATCCCCCCCCCTCAAAGGAAAACTGCTTACTGAACATCTCTATGAATGTATCACAAATGTCCCAAGAACATTTGTTCCCTGTATTCTGGGCTTGAGAGATAATAAGTGCAACAACTGATTTGTCTTTTTTCAAATAAGAGTGTGGCATGGTTAGGAAGGAGTCATCATGTCAAAAGCTTATCACCTAGCACCAGGCACATCAGTCAGGGCCAGACCCAGGCTATGGGAAGTAAGATGCACAATACATCTCTTGCTCTGATTATGGTGGTGCATGTGTGTAATGGAGTTAAAAGTGTGTAATGGAATCTCAAACATGGGTTCTCTATGTTGTGAAGACAGCATTGGTTGGGAGGCCAAGCAGGACAGCTGACCTGGCACTGTCGTTTTATGTGGTGGCACCCTGAGGCCATGAAATCCCAGCTTGGGGAGCCATTCTATCACAGATGCCACTCCAAATCCCAGTTCCAGCTGCCAGTAAGGGAAGACTTGCTTCCATCATGAGTTGAGAGACTTATAGCTAATCAGCCCCACTGCTTTGCCTCAGAGGACCTCAGTGGGACCTGTTGCCTGGCAAGACCAAGCAGGACAGGCAATAAATGCCACCTGAGTGATACTGTCACCATAGGCGAATTTCTTTGCTATAGTTTTAATAGTGATGTTACTTTCTTTTGTAATCTGCTTTAAAAGTCTCTTAGGGTTATGATGTGGGATATAAGTATTCTAAATAAATAACATGAAATAAATAAATAAAAAGCAGTAGTGGGTGAAAGACAGAAAGATATGAAGCCAAGAGACAAAATATTAGAGATTAGAAAAGTGAGAGGGTGGAAAGGGAAATCTAGGAACATAGGAAGCTGCCTTATACTGAATCAGATCACCTAACTCAGTAAAAGGTAAAGGTAAAGGACCCCTGGACAGTTAAGGCCAGTCAAAAGCGACTATGGAGTTTCGGCACTCATCTCACTTTCAGGCTGAGGGAGCAGGCGTTTGTCCACAGACAGCTTTCCAGGTTTTGTGGCCAGCATGACTAAACCGCTTCTGGGGCAATGGAACACTGTGACAGAAACCAGAGTGCACAGAAACACCGTTTGCCTTCCTGCCACAGCAGTACCTATTTATCCACTTGCACTGGCATGCTTTCTAACTGCTAGGTTGGCAGGAGCTGGGACAGAGAAACGGGAGCTCACTCCATCGTGGGGATTTGAACCGCCGACCTTCAGATCGGCGAGCCCAAGACACTCAGTGTTTTAGACCACAGCGCCACCTGCATCCTTAGCTCAGTACTGTAGCTCAGTATGGTCTGCACTGATTGGCCATGGCTTTCCAGTGTTTCAGAGTCAACACATTCCCAGCCCTGCCTGCAGATCTTTTCCATAAAAAGCCCTACCACTTAGCTACAGCCCTACTCTTGTCTGGGGGGGGGGGGCGGGGGGGCGGAATGACTTTGAAGGTGGACAATAGGAGGGTTTGGGAGACATTTCCTGAAATGTGGACTTGATAGGGGATAAAATGGGGAGGAGGGAAAATTGCGTCCAGACAAGGCAGAAAGTGGGGGGTTCGTTTGATCATTAGGTGTATTCTTCATGTCTTCGTAGCAGCTTGATTTGAGCTCTCGGTAAATGCGCTTGCTTGAACATGTGGAAACCTTCCTTACTCTCTTTGTCTTTGATTAAAAACAATTTACAAGGCAGAACATTGGCACGGATGTTGATAATTGGAGAAGGACTGGTTGCTTTATATGCTTCTTGTTACCATCTCACTTTTAAATATTGCAAATTAGAACAAATTACACCTAGAAACTGCATTCTGATTTCACCCATGCTGGGAAGTCAACTGGCAGAGCTCTGAACATCTGCTACTACTTGGCACAGGGGCAGCCATATTAACTCTCCTTCTATTCTCTTGTTATCCACAGCTATATCTTTTATACCCGTCTGTCCTGCAGCAGTACCATGACTCATAGCAGTATTCTGAGAATTAACTGATGTTCGCAAAGTGCTTGTGTTAAAGATGACATGTGAATGCAAATGATAATGATGATAATTTTACTCTGGGATGCGTAGGCATGAGTCTCTCTTCGTCTTCAGATCTGCAGATTTCTTAAAAATGCAAAACTGCACATGCTCAGAGAATCTCCTTTTTAGTCAGGTTTGGCAATTTGGTTTTTGGTTTGCTTGTCACTTTAACACACCAGGAATGTAAAAGCAGCTGGGAAATGTGGAATAGTGTGGGGAACAGAAGAGAAATGTTAAATGTTTGATTCAGAACTCGCATAATATTCATGGTCATCTGAAGGGAGAAGAGTCCCGTAAAATCCAGAACCGAAAATTACCCAGCTACAGCACTGGCTAGAAATACATTCCCAGGAAGTTTTCTCACTGGCTGGAGGGTGTTAGAAAGTTATTATTTTAAATGCATCCTCAGGAGCTTGCAATAAGGGTTGGGCAAATCTGTTACTTTTGGCGAGTGCTACTGAAGTGCAAAAAGTTGCTACAAGCAATGAAGACTGTTGCATGAGGCATGTGCCAAAGTGCCACCTGTGTTTAACGCCTCTCTTTAAATAAGAGTCAAAGGACATCGTTGCTAAATGCTAATTGATTGCACATTCTTCAAGTCACAGTTGGAGCCACATTCTGCATGGACATCTCCTCCCCTTTGGCTTTTATGCCACTGACTCATCCTTGCATTTACCATTCCATATCCACCCTTGCACTGGCTCAGAGGCGCAGCAGATAAATAAACTCACCCTAGAACCAGCTCTGTCTTCATGCGGCTGTAGCCCGCCACGTACCTCATAGAGAGGAAACACTTATACAGTATTGGAGTTTGGCAGATCGGCTTATTTTTATCTAGTAATTTTTATCCTAAGGAATTGAGACTACTTTAGTAGTCTTGCCTTCCTGATAAGGCTGGAATGAAATGGAGAATATGCTGTTGGGGTGGATGAGAGCTTAACATGGAATAGAGATATCCTGTGCTTTCTTTTTTTTTTAAAAAAAAAGAAAATGCTGTGCTTTATGAATTGTGAGTGATTTCTTCTATCTGTCTGTGTATTCAGCAGGCTAAGGTGGATCCTGTTAATTTTATTACCAAGGCATCTTAAAAAAAGGTACAGACACAGTGCAGCTCAAAAGACTCATGCTAGCACACACAAGCACACACCCACACTCACACTGTCATTCATTCATTATGTACACTTTCATAACACACAACAAACTCAATGAAAAGGGTGAAAGTATTGGCTGACTCTCAACTATAAATCTGTTATCAAAATGCTGCTATTTCACTCTGACAGTCCTGGATGAACAAGTCTTACAAATCATCTCATGCTTACAAGCCACTTAGCATAATCAGTTCATCTTAGGGTTTGTCCACATTGCTGCTTGCCCCCTGCCTGGGAAGCATGGGTCTGAGCCGTTTTCACTTGTCCTGTGTTTTCTAGCTATGGGTCTGAGCAGTTTTTTTTGTTTGCCCTGCTGCTTTCTCCAGGAAAATTCATTCTTTAGTGGTGAACAGTGGTGTAGCGTGGGAGGTGCAGGGGGCCCCGGCCGCACCGGGCGCAACATCTGGGGGTTAGGATTAGGGGGCGCAAATCCACGGGTTAGGGGGCGCAAATTACTTGCCTTGCCCCGGGTGCTGACAACCCACGCTACGCCACTAGTGGTGAATCAGACAAATGTCAATCTGCAGAACACCCAACTGACGTTTGATCCAATTCCTTCATAAAGATCAAGTTTTCCAGGGTTGAAAGTGGCTGGACATGTAAAAGTTTGGATGAGCCCTTAGCTGGAAGTGAAACAAGGCTGCTGGTGGACTTCCATTGTTTTAAACATTATCATCACCATCTCCCAATACAGCAGACATTCAAAGAGTGTGAATGAGACCTATGATCCTAGTTGAAAGCTATACGTTTTCTAGGCAATGTAACAAAACAAAAATTATTTGTTTATAAGAAGTGTAGTGTTCTCCAAAGCACAGTTTTGACCCATTCATGCACATAGAACTGGATGACATTGTTACCAATCTTCTTATGACCTTGGTTACAAGTATTGTACAGACATGTTTTGGAAATGCATTTGCTTGAAGTGAGGAAAATTGTGCTCAAAGTTTCTGGGTCTAGACAATAAACGACTAGATTTAACAGAGGTCAATCAAGGTCACTGTAGCAAACACTTGTCTTCCACAATGCATCTTGCTTACCCTGAACTACTACATACACAGTGCATCTCTCTTAGCTCAGTGGTTAATCTATAGCCCTTAAGTGTATATTCATTGTTTAAATTCATTTTCTTCCAGCTAGCCTACAAAAGCAGCAAAGCACTGGGTAAGGGACAATAAACTGAAATATAATCCATATGACTGGTATGATAGAGGCATTATCAATGCCAAGTTCACAAGCCTAGGAATAATAATAATAATAATAATAATAATAATAATAATAATAATAATAATAATAATTTACACCCCGCCCATCCGGCTGGGTTTTCCCAGCCACTCTGGGCGGCTCCCAACAGATTAAAAACAGAATAAAACATCAATCATTAAAAACAAACATTAAAAACCAGGCAACTGGTTTTGGCTCTTTCACACAATACAAAGAGGAAATCCCAGATCTGCCAATGAGTGCACACTCAAGAAACATAGCAGCCAACCATTGCTCTCTAAAGCACCTGTTTATATATGATGCACACCTTTGTCACAGCCATAATTTACATTTGTAGGTGATCCCTAAAAAGTGCAATGTTTGAAGTGCCTCCTTCTGCACCATTTATTTTACAAGGTAGTGAGAACAATATGTTTAGGTGTAAGGCTGTCATCATGTTAAGCGCGTTCATTGCGATCTATGTTCCATTTGTGTCTGTAAGAATTACTTTCAAATAAATGTACTTGGGACTGGATTTAGGAAACAATGATCAAATGTGACAGGGCCCCTTTTAAAAATATTCATTCATTATTATTATTACTCTAAGTTGTAAGGTTGTGAACTGAGAGAGAGAGAGAAAGAAAAGATTCTGCATGAAGCTCAAGTTACAGTGAACCTGTGCAAGTGTGCTTAATGCAGGAAGGCCACATGATTCATTAGGGGGGAAGGACAGGACAACTTATCTGCTTCCTGCAATTCCACTCACTACTAAGAAAAATGAGCTAGTTTAATAGAAATTATGCGTGACAGCAAAGGACAAACCATTCCAATTGAAAACAACAGCGGCTTGGAGAATTCCTGAGCACATCTGCATGCCAATGCATGATGCTGTTTGAAGGGTGGTATCAGTTTGGGATGTATTTAGGACATTGCTGCATAAAAAGCTACCTAATTTAAAAATCAAAACTAAAAGAGGGAGAAAGATGAATAAAAGAAGAGGAGTGTGTAGGAATCTGGTGCAATGATGGATTTCCAGCCCTAATATGCGGCAGATCTACTGCAGATCTGCAAGAGAGCAAGGGTATTTTGATTGAAGTCAAAAGGAAAGAAGGAAGGACTGAAGAAGAAGAAAAACAAGGTTTCATTCCAGAATGGAAGCAGTGCTGGGACGAAGGGAAGCAGGAAATAATGCAAGCCTAGAAATGTTTCAAGTCGTTATTGATGGCAGGGTTTTCATTCTGTTTTCCCACTTCATTGTTTATTTTGCTCCAAACCTCGGGGTCAAGAGCATTCTATTCAGACTCTGCTCAAGTTAACTGGTTTATAAGCAGAGAGTGACAGTCTTCTGTGACCATTGTTAGCACGAACAAGCTACAAGCCCCTCCAAGCTGTTCATCTTCTTATTTTCCTGCATCAGGAAGGGAGGAAATTGTTGGAGGCAGCTGGTCACAGCTTTCAGAAACCTGATCTGAGTTTTTTAACAATACCAGGTGGTTTTATCTTGTAGAACACACCTTCAGGTGGACAACTAGCCCAGGAAGGGTCCCCGAAGACACACTCACTTTCAAAAACATGTAAGCATGTGGCCCACCAGGGCAGCATTTCATGAACACAAGGTCAAAAAATCCCTGGTCAGGCAAAAATGGGAGGCAGCGATGCTTCCGAATACTGATTGCTGGAAATCACAGGTGTGTGTGTGGGGGGAGCTCTTGTGCTCAACTCCTGCTTCTTGGTTTCCCATAGGCACTGTAAGAACAGGATGCTGGACTAGAAGGACCATTGTCTTGCTGCTCCATGGTGGACCATTCTCTCGCTGCACTTGATGGACCATTGTCTTATATTCTTAAAAACGACTGTCTTTTGGTCCTGGTCAAAATGTCTTAAAGATAGGGATGCAAAAGGGAGCATCTGAAGACACACAGAAAAGAAACGAAAAAGACATACTCTGTGGATAATTATGGGGCTTTGTATCAGATGGGAGTCCTAGGAATTTAGAGAAGTAGCGATGACTATGGCATGGAATGCTTGGCAAAATCCTCTAAGCTTTACCTCACATGAGACACATGGCAGAAACAACAACAACAGTCACATCACATTTTACTTATTTCATAAAATGTATACACTGGTGGATTTGTAAAAACAAAGAAACCTCAAAGTAGTTTACAAAAAGCTAAAACAATAAAATCAACCATACAACATATAACGGTATTTATGACAGTTCAGAAACTTCAGTGAAAAATTTGACAGCCAGGTTGCTCACCAGAACAAGATGGTTTGAGCATATATTGCCAATCCTAGTCTAATTGCACTGTCTGCCAATTAGTTTCCGAGGCCAATTCAAAGTGCTGGTGCTGACCAATAAAGCCTTACATGGCTCAGGACCTCAATATTTTAAGGACTGTCTCTCCCTGTACGAACCAACCTGAACCCTGTGCTTGTCAACCAAGGCCCTTCTCTATGTGCCTCCTCCCTGAGAGGTTTGGAGGGTGACAACAGAAGAACAAGACTTTTCTGTGGTGGCTCCCCATCTGTGGAATGCTCTCCCCAGAGAAGCTTGCCAGGCGCCATCATTATATGTCCTTAGGTGCAGAGGTGGAGCTACCTGCTCTGGCATCCAGAGTGGTGCGGGGGCGGGGCTAGCTGGGCCGTGGGGCTGGGGCTGTCAGGAGCTCGGCCTACACTCGAGTAGGACCTGGCAGAGACACATGCCAGACTGGCATGTTCTCTCCCTCCTGGTTGATCGTTCGGGAGCTTCATAAGTTTTCTTCAACATCACAGCGATCGATGCCAACCGACACCAGCACACTTAGGGATCCGCAGAGTTTGCACAGCATTGCAACTCAGCATTTTGGCTAATCTACTTTATTTACATATAAACACACACGAAGCACTGCAACATGGCTCCCTCTCTTTCTAGCATCAGACAGCAAAGAGAAAAAGAACAAAGGACAATAGACCCACTTCACGGAACACAGTAACACAAACATCCTGTCTCCGTCACTTCCCACTCTGTGGAGTCAAAACATGCACCATCATGTGAAAGACAACAATCCCATGACTGCAATCATGGAGAAGGAATTCTAACAGGGGCTAGCCGCCCCCACGGCGAGCATCCCTAGCTGCCATCCAGTGAGTGTCGGGGGGAGGGGCATCACTAGCTTCTCACCGCCCACATGGCAAGCATCAGGGGAGGGGCACTGCTAGCTTCCAGTCGCTTGGGGGGTTCCACTAGCTTCCCACCGCCTGTGGTGAGCATCCGGGGGGCGAGGCGAACATGGGGGTTGCAGCGATGCCCCCCCCAAGGGATGGCACCCGGAGCGGGCTGCAGCCCCTTCCTCTGCCAGTGTTTAGGTGCCAGGCAAAAATATTCTTCTTTACCCAGGTCTTTGACCTGTTAAATGTGTGTTTGGGTACTATTATGATTATTTTATTATTATGCTGTCTGTTATGTTTTTATTATTATGCTCCATAAATTACATTTTTAATGTTGTACACTGCCTTGGGATCTTTGGATAAAGGGGAGTATTTAATTGAATAAACTGTAATAATAAATAAAAATTACTTCAATTTTAAAAGCATCTGGGTAGGCCATACATTTGCTGACTGAGCAGCCACATATCAGAAAATCTCCTAAGCAGTAGGTTGGTTGTCTACACTTGACAAAGGTGTATTTATCTGTGTGCGCTTTTTTTGTTGAAAATATTCCTATATTACTTGTTAGGATAAATTCTTCTAAGGCAGCTTACATACAAAACATAAAATTGTAATATCCTATTCCAACAAAATACAGACATTTAGTTTGTAACATTTCACAGTCTAGTAACACACACATTTAAAACTCATTTAAGGAGAAACTATTTAAGAAACAGTTGCAATGTAAACCACTAAAGTTACAATATTCTACACACTTACATGGGAATAAGTCCCACTGAATTAAATGGAATTTACTGAGTACACTTGAATAGGACTGCACTGTAAAAAAACAGAAATTCTTTCATGCTAGGAATGAGAGGCCAAGACCACCTACAAATATGCTGAAGCTGTGAGAGTTTCCTCTCTGATTTTCAAAAAAATAGTGCAAAGTGAGCAACTGGCTTTGGCTTTCATGCTGGGCTTTGGAGGAAGGCAGAAGTAGCCCCAGCTTTCTGCCTTTGTCCATAGCATGGAGTGAAGGAAGGAAGAGACTTGACTTGCAGCAAAGCTAGTGCAAAATGTATTGGTCTGCTTTCCTGTGGACCACATTGGTGATGCTGAGAGGGGGGCCTTATCATCTGGGCAGGCCAGGACCTCCATACACACTTGTGCCCCGAGGTCACTTTGGTGCTGCTAACACGGCGGTTTGACTTCACCCCTGGAGGCACCATTGTCTCTCACGTTATAGAAAGGTTTCTATCTTTAATAAATTATCTTTGAGTTCAAATCCAACCCTACAGACTGCCTTTGGACGGAAGATATATACCACACATTCACAAAATGTAGCCCTCCCCATGGCAACAAAGGCAGGCAAGTGGTGGCACTTAACCAGATTGAGGCATTGTAGTATTTAACTAACTCCCTGGAAGTCTGTCTAGCTTAGTGCCAGAGATTATTTGTTGGCATAACTGTTAATCTGCTCAAATCACTCATTCTCAATAATATACGAGGCAAAAAATAATTATAATAATTGAGGATATTAATGGCTGGTGTGAGTGTGTGTTTTAACCATTTGTTAAGATGGCTTTTTCATGGCATATATATATATATATATATATATATATATATATATATATATATTCCTTTGATTAAGAGCTACATAAGTTTGGAACACATTGGATGACTGGATGGTTTTGTTAAATATATTTCTCATGGCTCTGCACATACGCAATTGCTGTTTTGATGAATAAAGAGCTAGGTGAAATTCGGGCCATTGAAAATTTAAGCTGATGACTGACAACGGCATTTTTTGGTGCAGATAGCTGAAGGTGGTATGATACAACCACTGTTGACTGTAGTGTGAACTATAAATCTGGTTCTACTGTTCCCAGTCTGGCATTTTATGATTTCCCAGCCACTCCATCATAGGTAAGTAAAGATGTCACATCCAGAGGTTATTGATTAAGTCTGTCTAGCTGCAAGCAGATAGGGAAATCTGGTAGTAATTTCTATCCACAATAACTATCTTCCTCTGCCCCAGGAGGTGTATCACCCCCCACCCCAAGGTGGGAAACCTCTACTTGCCAAAGATGTTACAGTTCAGATTGACTACAAGTCAGACTAACGTGGGTCTTGAACCCTTAAAAATGGATAGTAGCCATGTAGTTCTTTGTCAGTCTTGAACCCCCAAACCTGCAACTGTTGCTAGAAGCATAGGCCACCAGAAGTGGCCACTGAGCGTAAGTTCTACAATGTTAGTTTGAATCAAGTGTAGGACCGATTAAACTGGTATTCTAGCATAGTGTTTTATTTCCATTTTGAGTTGTATACTTGCTATTTCCCCCTCCCCCTCCCTTTGAATTAACTGCTTAATTGGATTTTTGGTCTGTACTAGTTTCTGTGCACGCTCAAACGCTGGCTAAACTCCCATATGACCTAGGTGACTTGGGTTCTCTTAGGTTGTTTGGGTTATGCTTTTGTTAAAGTATAAAGTTCCTGCATGAGCATAAGGGATACAGGCTGAAGCTGAAGCTGCCAAGCTGGAGACATGGACTTTAGCTGGTTGGTGCTCTGCTCTAGAGGAGACCCATGTAAGACAGTGGGAGTCCCATGCCCTTGCCCTAGGAGACACCTAAGCGAGTGGTGGCAGTAGAGAGAAAGGACTAGGATGGGATCCCCAAGGCTAGTGTTCCATTCTACAAAGTTGGTGCTGAAACATGGGACCACCCCAATATTATGCCTGGAACCAGTGGAGACTAGGCCATTAGGGTGAACTGACCCACTGACCCACCCACCTCAGTCTTCCTCCAGCCCGCTCCCCAAATCAGCTGTCCTGTTTATAACCAGTCCAGGTGGTGGCACTGTAAGCTGCCCAGAGTGGCTGGAGAAACCCAGCCAGATGGGCAGGGTTTAAATAATAAAATTATTATTGTTATTATTCCCCCTCCTTAGTTTCAGTGTTACCCTTGTAGAACTCATAAGGAAGTCGGATGGGGACAAAAGTAGAGTTAGTTGGCTCTGTCTGTCATTGGCCTGAGCCAATGTGTGTTGGTCTCCATTCCCTCTGCCCTACTGGTCCCAACGGGCACCAACCACCACAGCTTGGAACATCTGTTTGATGCAAGAAGAGTTCAGGACAGAAGAAATGAGTGTGTATGCCGTGTCTGACTTCAGCTTAAATCACCCATTTAA
The DNA here is from genome assembly GCF_965112155.1 of Podarcis liolepis. Classification (NCBI taxonomy): domain Eukaryota; kingdom Metazoa; phylum Chordata; class Lepidosauria; order Squamata; family Lacertidae; genus Podarcis; species Podarcis liolepis. The sequence goes on from NC_139559.1 coordinate 29,124,365, forward strand.
GCACATGCACCTTGCTGTCTTCAGATTGCTTTTTTCTGTACCCGGAGGGTATTGTATTCTAACAGAAGAGTAGCAGGAACTGATCCTAAATTGGGGGCCTGCCATTTGCCCCCTCCAGTTGTACTGGAGCAATGAGTCATTGCTACAATAGCAATTACAAGCAATCACATCTTTATACATCTACTGGGGTTTGTCAAGGGGTTATGGCAAATCCTGTTACACAAAAGCTTTTGGAACATCATATTCCCCTTTGTTTGGAAGAGATAATTTTATTAGTGAAATAAGTAAAACGTGTACAAGAAATGGTAATGATTTCTGTGATACCAAGCTATTTCAAAAATGGCATCTACCCACTCCCACTGCTATTATCATTTTAATTGGACTGCGATAAGGTGCAGAAATGTCAAGGGAGCAAAAATCTAAAGGCAAAAAGTGTGGATTACTAGCTTGTATTATCTGTATACACTGACTTGCAGAGGCTTTTTTTCTTTTTTACCATATCAGAGTAAACTGAAGCATACATGTTGTCACTCAACCACAAAAAAATAACCAGGTGCTGGCTTGCATGTTTGAAACAGGTCAAACATTATAGAAAGAGCTTTTGTATCAACTGACCCCACCACAGAGAATATGCTTTTAAATGGGTATAATTGAGACATCACTCCCTAGAAAAGACCCTGATGTTGGGAAAGATGGAAGGCACAAGGAGAAGGGGACGACAGAGGACGAGATGGTTGGATAGTGTTCTTGAAGCTACCAGCATGAGTTTGACCAAACTGCGGGAGGCAGTGGAAGACAGGAGTGCCTGGTGTGCTCTGATCCATGGGGTCACGAAGAGTTGGACACGACTAAACGACTAAACAACAACAACAATTGAGACATCATGCTGAGTCACTAAATGATGGACATACATGTGTGGGTGTTCCTAGAGCCTGAAAGTGTGTTCCTAGAGCCTGAATGCCACCTTGCACAGAGACTCACCAGCTACATGGGTGTGCCTTCATATACAACCTTCTTCTAGATATATGATTTGTGGTGGACCAAAGCTGATTGTGAGATGCACACCCTTTTTATTTATATATATATTGGCAGTATAATATAATATTCAGTATTATAAGATAATACATTAATATTGGTTTTATTGTAACACCCCCAAAACTTAGAGCTTAACTTATTTTTTGTGGATGTAGGTGCCATAATTCATAAGAAAGGAGTTACAGGAGGATCGTTGGCAGCCTTTATGGAAATCTAATACGGACCACTAAATATTCAGAATCTGAAGTTCTAGAGGACCAAACAACTTACTAATACTAAATAAAAATGGGCTACTTGAAAAGAACCTTATTATCTCACCATGACACGTGTCAAAATGCAAGTACTGAATTTTGAGTTCATAACTGAATTTGAATCATGAGCAAAATGTTGCCTGGTGTATCTGACCCAAGGTGAGTCACATCATGGCAAAATATTAAGAAATGCGTTCCCAAATGCATGTTAAAAGTGGGTCCTATGTCTGAAAAGGTTGAAGATACTTGACCTAAAGCAAAAGTACCATATTTTTTGCTCTATAAGACTCACTTTTTCCCTCCTAAAAAGTAAGGGGAAATGTGTGTGCGTCTTATGGAGCGAATGCAGGCTGCGCAGCTATCCCAGAAGCCAGAACAGCAAGAGGGATCACTGCTTTCGCTGCACAGTGCCCTCTTGCTGTTCTGGCTTCTGGGATTCAGAATATTTTTTCCTTGTTTTCCTCCTGCAAAAACTAGGTGCGTCTTATGGTCTGGTGCATCTTATAGAGCTAAAAATACGGTATGTGTGTGTTTGCCAGGTGAAACATTTGAGGAATTGTAAGAACTTAAAGTTTGTTTGTTTTTAAAGCAACATATCACAAAAGGATGCAGTCCTTCTCCAAATTGTCACTAGAATTGGCATAAAGTGAAATTCAGCATAAAAGGTAAAAGGAAAGCCAAAAGTGTTTGAACAATATGCATGATTTCACATATACTTAGCCTTAATGACAATGCTGCCCTACAAATTTGATCAGGGATGGGGAATGTGTGATCTCCAGATCTCCCATCTTCCCTGACCATTGGCCACATTGGGTGGGTGAGGAAAGCCAGAGTCCAATAACATTTGGAGGGTGACATGCCCCCCACCCCTCATTAACAAAATAAGATATTCTCTTGGATGACCCTGTGGAATATGAGTCAGTAGAATATGCATCAAATTTCTACTATTTCCTCAGGGTGGGTAAACAGTGTGTACACACATGTAAGAACTCACATGTGTGCTGGTTTTCAGGAGCAGGATTTAATATCAGCTGGTAGTTTAGGACAAGATAATCAGCTGCTGCCATGAAGCTCTATTGAAAGCCAAGATAACTTGAACCAGTGAAGAATTGGGCCCTTAAAACAAAAAGTGTTATATTAATTTTTTTTCTGTTCCCCTCCCACCATTAAAAGAAAAACCTCTACTTTTTCTACACATTTCACCAGATTTTAAATAAACTTGGGTTTCTAGTTTGGATAACAAGGAAGATCAGCCATCTGTTCTTAAGTTGCTGGAGTCCTTTTAATTAACTCTCTCTCTCTCTCTCTCTCTCTCTCTCTCTCTCTCTCACCATTTGCGGCCTGTGATTAAGTTCTGATTTGCCTTCTGCCTCTCACAAGAAATGAAGTCTGGTGGATTCCCATGCTGGCCATCTGCCTATCCTATTTGCATATGTTGTGGAATGATCATACACCAATTGCCTGGATGGTTGCCATAAATGCCCTTGCCTACAAATTTAGAAGCAGCTTTTGCATTTCTTTGCCACACCTCACTCATGGGTTTGACAGCAACAGAAGTAATTCACAGGCAACTGAAATGGCTGTATCTCTAATGGGTCCAATAGACTGACGCTGAAGTAGGTACAAAGAATGCTCTGCAATGACTGGGGTGGCAGATAGCCTTTTGTGGCCATTCAGGGAAGGGAGGTGTGGTCAATGAAGCCAGCATAGGGCTGCATGCAGTGCTAATTTTGGGTTAATGGTCAGCAATGCTGGGTATTTAAGTCTGCTCTGCCCCTCTCCAGCCTCTTCATTTTTCAGTGTCTATCCTCCCACCATACTGTATATTCAGTACAGATATTTCTGGTTACCTTTTGAGGCCAGGCAGGGTTTTTTTGTTTTACTCATCAACATATTGGTCTGGCTGATTGTTTACTGTTGTTGTTTTCACTTACTCTGTCCTGATGCACGGGTGTGGATCACATAGTGAGTGCCAGCAGTTAAACAGGATGTTCATATTTGTCAGGTAGGTGTGGGAAGCTTAAGGCAGTTGAAGTTTGCTGAGTACTCTTTGGCTATTTTACTAGAAAAAGAGGTGCCAGAATTCACAACGAATGCCTCCCTTTTTCCTGCTAGAATGGCATCCACATGAGAGGTGCCAGAACTCAACAAAGAGGTTCTGGAACCCACTTGAGAGGTGCTGGGACTGAGTTCCAGCGTGTTCCCCCTGAAAAAAAGCCTTGCCCTTCAGCACCTTTGAGGATGAAAGTGTAGTCCCAAAACTTGCCTCTAGTGCTGTGGGACTTGCTGGCAAGGTAGGGAACACCTCTGAGGCCAAGTAGAAACAACCACTCAGAATTGTGGGGCCCTGGGGTTATCAGGGTTGGTTTGCCCATAGCTGATGAGTTATGGACAGTCTTCTGCACCTCAATACTACTGCAAATCTGTTTCGTCAGCTCTGTAAATGTGGCCTTAGTTCACCCAACCTTTGTATCCCATCTTCTTATACCCCCTCGTTCCTTATTTATATGGTGTAAGGTATTTGTGTTTATGTTTTTGAATGCCAGTTGCTTGGGGACCTTTTAAGTAACAAGTGACTTATTACAACAACGGTAAATTTAAATTACTCAGGTTTTCATCCACATACCCCATACTAGAGGTTCTAGTAAAATCAGTGTAAATTGTCATTAATTTACAGGATTTCAGACATTTAGATGCATATGAAGCATTCAAACAATTGTCTGGAATCAATGAAAAGCTCCAGCTGACTTCAAGGGATTAAGAGTTTTATCCATAGATACCAAGACTGAAACAATTTAAGCTCTATATATTCCAATTATTTTGATTTTAAGGAAGAAAATCTAACTTACTTCATCCACTTTGATTTATTCCATTTAAACATGTTACTCACACAAATCATATCTGAAACCAAATTAAACCAAGTGAACTTTTTTTTTACAAATACTCTGAAGAGTACAAATTTGATGTTGACTGTTGTTCATTAAAGAAAATAAATACATTTTAATTGCATTTTTTAATAAAAAACTATTTGTTCTGGCTCTGGTAAACATGCATTTTTTAAATATTTATTTGTTCAAGAGTATAAAGGTAAAATTTGGCTTCAACCTCATACATAAACCTTAAAATGAAATTAATTTTACTCAAGCAGTGGGAAATTGTCATATGAATCTAGGCTGTTGTAAACAGCGTTCCGTATATTTAGTAGTGGTATCATGAGCTGCTATGCTGACACATAGGTTCTTATCACTTTTCCCCACAGACAACCATTGTATTTTATTAACTCTGGGACCCAGTTTCAATCCCAGGACTTCTGTGATAGATGGATGCAGGCCTTATGTAATGGATAGATCCATATGACCTCGGAACAGCCTAGATTCCTTTGTCTGTGCTTAACAATGGCCCAGAGGTTTTAACAAGGTTTTAATTAAAGCAGCAGAAACCTCTTTAAGATTGCTACAGCTAAAGCAACTCTAGATTAGGGGATTAGGCTATAAGAAGACTCAAGAGAACAGCTAGATGATAATGAATTGTACCAATTCTTTTTTAAAAATGGCCATGATAATAAATTTCGACGTGGTTAGAAGACTGATATGCAAAGGAATGTTCTGTGCCCCCCCACACTTTCCTCCTCTTCATATCTCCCAGTCTCACCTCTTCTCCTACATATACTGTAGAAGAAAAAGAAGAGTTTGGATTTGCTATCCCGCTTTATCACTACCCGAAGGAGTCTCAAAGCTGCTAACATTCTCCTTTAGCTTTCTCCCCCACAACAAACACTCTGTGAGGTGAGTGGGGCTGAGAGACTTCAAAGAAGTGTGACTAGCCGAAGGTCACCCAGCAGCTGCATGTGGAGGAGCGGAGACGCGAACCTGGTTCCCCAGATTACGAGTCTACCGCTCTTAACCAGTACACCACACTGGCTCTCTGTAGATAGATCTACAATACTGTAGATATTGTATCCAGTCCTATATATTACTTTCCCCTGAACAATGCCAATTAATTCTCCAGTCAAATCCAAGTAACAATCCAAGTCTAGCATTTTCAACCAGGATGACTTCCTGAATTGCAGGGGATTGGACTAGATGACCCTTGGGGTCTCTTCCAACTCTACAACTCTACAATTATATGATTCTCTGAATTTAAACAAAGTTAAATGCATGCATAATATAAACAAATGTATAATTGGGTGGCTAAGAATGTGAAGCAGGATTTCCCCAGTTCAAGCAGCGCATCCATGGCCTTAGGGAAGCCACAATTCTCTTCCCAGCCTCAGACTCTTCCCACCTGCAGTGTGGGGATAATATTAATGATCTAGCTGACAGGATCATTATAAAGATTGCTAAGATATTATTTGTGAAATGCACTCAACGTTCAAGAACTGCCATAGATATGCTAAGTGTTGTGAAGGGAGCCATTCTAATCTAAGCCTAGATTAAAGGCAAATGAGGGGTGCTGTTCATCTGGTGCAGATTGGGGTATGCTGGTGGGACAGTGATTTTAATCTCACCATTCTCCCAGTGCAGGACCAAAGGTGCCTCACAAGATGAATTAAATACAGATACAGCTAAAGCACACACCAATTGATTATAAATACTAAACAAAATTAAATAAGTTGCCAATATTAAAAATGGCACTGAATCAAAACAACTTTTAAGCATCTAAAAGCACATGCGGAGAAGAAAATACACAACACTCACCATTAAAAGATGCTGCCACAACAGCAAAAGCCAAAGGCCTGCTTACACAAAAAAGTATTTGCCTGCCATCAAAAGAAGAGAAGGGACCAGCCAAGCCTCCTATGGAAGGGCATTCCTCAATCTGGGAGCAGCTATGGACATAGCTGTCAATGTCTCCCTTTTTCTAAGGGAAATTCCCTTATTCCGAATAGGATTCCTCGCAATAAAAGGGAAAAGTTGACAGCTATGGCTATGGAGAAGGCTCTCTCTTCTGTCCTCTTCAAACAAATGTTAGAAGGTGGTGGGACTGGAAAAAAAGGTCTGAAGATCTCTAAACCTGGGCAGGTTCCTATAAGGAGAAATGGTCCTTCAAACCTACCCTAAATATATAGCCTTCTGAGTTGCTGCCAGAGATTCTGGTCCTCCCTTCGCCCTAATAGGTTAGTTCCACTCTCCCAACCTTTTCTCTCTCCCAACACACCTGGTCTTTTCAGTCAGAGAAGTGGATTTCCAGTCTTGTGATTTTACGTTACAAAGCAAAATTAGTTTTCACATTTGTTTAGGGCAGCACCCCACTGTGCTCTGAATCCTCATGGCAACAAGGGCAAGAGTGTGAAGCAGGAATATTTTTTAAAGTGAAAAAATGGGGGGAAATCATGGAACATATGAGAAAAGCCATAGCACACAGGTAGAGCGCCTGCTCTGCGTGCTGATTGTCCCTGGTTCAAACCCCAGAAACTCCAGTTGGGGCTGGGAGCTTTGAAGGCTGATGCTAGAACCAACCATACAAGAGACTCTCTGTATTGGGGATTGCAACTTCTATCTGAGCCTCAGTTTCTGGACACAGTTCCTCCCTGTGCATTTTGTTGGGCTCTCGATATGCTCCTTTTCCCTGAGAGATACCTCAGCTTTCTTATTTCTAGTGATGTATGGTGCTCGGGAATGCTCGTATATCCAGTGGGCAGCCTCATTTATACACAGTTTGAAAAATAGATGGTGTATGAAGTGCAATTTGGTGTTGCAGCAGAGTTCTGTCCCCCTCGGGGTCCCCTGGGTCTTTGATTAAAACCCTTTTATGGGAAATCAATGGGTTCCCCATTATAACTCTCATTCTCCTTCCTTAAAACACCAAGATGGTCTTGTAAGGGACTGCCCTGCCTGCCACCTTCCTTTGCCCAGATGTGAATGATCCCTTCAGTGTTTATTTTTATCCCATGGCTACATATTCAGGGAAATAAATAGCTTTCTTTCCCTCACTCCGCTTTACTGGCTTGTAAAATGATGGCAGAAAAAATGCACTAGATTTACAATGTAACTGAAGGGTGTGTGTATGTTTGGGAAGATAGAATTTTGTAGACTGAGCTCAGAGACATCAAAAACAGATATATGTGCCCCATTAGGAATGTTGCCCCAGATACAGGAAACTTCAGCGATATACTAAATGTTTCTGGTCAGTATCTTAGGAAGGTTGATAAGCAGAAACAGCTTTCCATCAATGAAATTTGCTAAAGTTACAACTTGTACTGTCCGTATCTTAACAGAAGAGTTTGGATTTGATATCCCGCCTTTCACTCCCTTTAAGGAGTCTCAAAGCGGCTAACATTCTCCTTTCCCTTCCTCCTCCACAACAAACACTCTGTGAGGTGAGTGGGGCTGAGAGACTTCAAAGAAGTGTGACTAGTCCAAGGTCACCCAGCAGCTGCATGTGGAGGAGCGGAGACGTGAACCCGGTTCCCCAGATTATGAGACTACCGCTCTTAACCACTACACCACACTGGCTCTCAAATGAGTCCACAGGACAAAATGAGTCCACATGCTAAGAGATTGGATATTAAAAGAATGCATTATCTTAAATCAGGACCAAGGACAGCACCAATACACAGAACAGAGAGACTATCAGGGTTCTTATTGCATCCTCAGAGTTGGATTGGCACAATCTGTTCCTGCCCAGGGATGTGCTCCTCCCTGACATGCAGAAAGGTCTGAAGGCTGCCTTAAATTTTTTAGAACTGTTGAGGTTTCAAGGACTTGGCAAAGGGCCTGAATATTGCAGAGAAATGGCCAACGCTCTGTGACAGCAGAGATGAGGGATGCCATTGCCTAGGATAATGGTGGCATTGTGCCTGTTACAGCAAGGCTTTCCCCTTGTATTTACAAACAAAATCTGCAGGACATTTACCCCGCAATCTCAACTGCTATTATTAATTGTAGAAAATGCTCTCCAAAGTCAATCTTTTTGTTCCCCCCTTGGAGAAACTCCTGTGCTTCCAGCACTCTGATTATCTAGAGCTGAAACCATGGCAACGGAAAGGAGTACACAGTAAGAATGGGAGTAAAAGCAGGGTATGAGGAACTTTATAGAATAATAATCTGTAAAGGGGGGAAATGGAAGCGTTGCACTCAAGAGCTGTGGTGCAGCAGTGAGGAGGCCAGGCAAGGGGTAGAAGAGACTTGGAGTCCTGGGGCCTACCTTGAGACAGACTGCTTTGGAATCTAGGCCTGGCAGAGGACAACAGGTGCATGGTCCAGAGGAAGGAGAATGATTAATATTTATTAATGTTTAAATAAATAAATAAATAAATAAATAAATAAATAAATGAATGAATAATAAAGCAAATGCAGTTTGAACAATCAAACTGCCTAGGGGCAAGTGGCTCCACACTGCAGTGTGTGTTTGTTTGTGTGTGTGCGCGCTTACACACACGTGTTTCTGAGAGACAGCAGGCAGACAGACTTGATTCAACCTTCAGGAAGCAGCTGAATGGGAGAAAAATTAAATGCAACCATACTTGGGTTGCTGCATGCAACAAGCTGTTCATAAGGAGTGGCTAGTTATGCAGGGCCATCTATTTTCCTTATACCAACATAAAATGGCTGGTGATGAAGCAGAGGGATATCTAGGTAATAAGCTATACATAGGGCTTGCTGCAAGCAGCAGCCATTGTTTGTAGGGCATTTAAATGGTGAAGGCATCACTGCTTGCTTGTGCAAACTGAGCCAATGATAAAGCTTCTGGAGATGGGAAGTGTGATCACATGCTTTTTGTCTAGTTTTGCTATCCCTGAGCTGCAAATATAGCATTCTGTGTTGCTCCTTCTTTGCTGAGAAAAGATAGTGAAAGAAAGCCAGAAAAAAATAAAATAAAAATTAAATAGCGTGCCAGTTAAGACTGCCTGGATATAAATGGCTCTTCAGAGGCCATTCTTCACACAAACCTGATGTGAACATTTAAGTCCAGGAAAAACTACCTTCTTCCAATCGCTCTGATGAGGAGACAATAATCTGCTTTTCATCCATCACCATCATCAGACTGGAAAGCACAGCTTGGTCGCCAAAATGCTTTCTGCTGCTAACCTCATTATAAACTCATTTAATTGTTCTTGGATCTGTGTTCCCACTGTGCAGTGCATCTTGTTTATTTACTCTTCAGGGCTCAAGCAGCTCATCTCAGAGCTGACAACTGTGGAGTTTGCAAGTAGTACTGAGGGTTATGTTCCTCTGTGATGTACAGTTATGCATAAAATATTGTGAGGTTTTATCATTAAGAATGTAAGAAACTTGTATTTGGTGCTGGGGAAAATGGAGCCACATTCACTTTCCCTTATCCAAGTTACCACATACTCCATCAACATGAGTTGATGTAGCCATATACTCTGATGCACTTTTGTCATTGTGAGATGGACAGTACCTGCCATGACTCCATATGTGAGCTAATGACTGCAGTATTGTTTAATAAGTACTTCTCTAAGTAAACATTGGAAAAAATCACATATAACATATTTTTACAACACCAGATGCTGCCTCATAGCAAGTTTGATCATTAGCCTATTACTGACTGGACTAGCTGGCAGGATCTCTTTCATGTTTCTTAGCCCTACCTGGAGATGCTGAGGATTGAACCCGGGACCTTTTGCATGCAAGGTAGATGCTCTTCCACTCAGCTTCCCCACTTGGAACACATTTCAGTATAGAAAATAGCAGATATACAAACATGGATCACAACAGGTGATTGCCTGCCCTAGTGTCTATTTTGTTACCTGCATTGTACACACAATGCACCTAGGCTCAGGAAATGCAGTCAGTCCTAGTTGTCCAACATATCTCTGCTCCCACCATCCATGCAATGCTGTATCTGGGAATGTTGTTGCAGCTGGGGTGAGATGAGGCTGTCTTCTGTGTGAGCACTGGCATCAAGTGCTTTATAGGCCTTGCCTGCACCCCCAAAAGCCTCTTTGGCAGATTCTCACACCCATCCAGACCACCCTCTGCTGGAATTTTTTTGCCTGCCTGAGCAAGTTTCTTCTTCTTCCCTATATTGGATTCTGGGGGTTTGGAGCTCAGTGCAGTTAAATAGGTTGGCCTCCAAAAGTGCTCTTCATTTTCAAAAGTACCAAAGGGTACTGACCTTATCTCACCTTAACCTTTACTATTCAACCAAATTAACCAACTGCTCAGAGTTTCAAGGCCCTTAGCCTAGATATGGCATGTTTTTGAGGCTCACCTGTTGCACCTGGGGCCATAGGAGAATAGGAGAGGGTGGGGGGAGGAAGGCTTCTCAACATAAGGAGAGGCCCATTCTCTGGGGCTATGCTGTGTCATGCCCCTTGGAAGGGGTGGGGCTTGGCTTGCCCAAGGTTGAAGCTAGCTTTCTGCTCTTTTCATTTCCCCTGAAGATGTTAGCAACAACATGTGGTTGTTAATATCAGCCCATCACCAGTTGCAAGTACACATAGCAAAATAGTGCAATACTTACACATATATGCTCTTTTCTACAGAGGAATGCTTTCTTTATAGGGAATTGGTCACATTTGCTGTGATCCAGAATTTGACTTATCTCAATTAAAAACCTTTCCTGAGATGAAATAGAAGTGAGCGGCAAAAGTGTGAGAGAAAAACTAATTATCTAGGGTTTTAAATGGCTTTTGGACTTGTCGGCGAGCAGCCATGGACATGAACCTCTGTATATTTGTTTAAAGCAGCTGTGAGTAATGATGAGCCCAACTGATACTGCTTTATGAGTTGTTTCATTAATTACAGTGTGACCAAAAGGGTGCTTCATGGAAATGGCATCACAGCAGACAGCGAAGACACAATGATTACGAGCCCCAGGCAGATCACTCTTGTCCGTGGTGCTTGTGAAGCACACTGCAGAATTGGGAAGGGACATAGAGCAGGAAAGCTCAAGGTAGGGATGCAATCCTGATCAATCATGACCTTCAGGGAAACATCTCTGAAGCTGCTATCCAGAAAGGAAAATGAATACATGCTCATAGTCAGTTCAGAATTCATCACACTATTCCCATCTAAAGAATGCTCAAATGACGCACACATGTGCTTATGCGTGAAGATAATATATACAACACATACTGTACACATTTGTACACATGTTGTGTGTCAGGGAGGGATAGATGGTAGATTGGGGCTGACTGGATGATTTGAAGTAAATAACCAGGTTTTAAACAAAACAAAACAAAACAAAACAAAACAAAACAAAACAAAACAAAACAAAACAAAACAAACTCTCAATTGGATTGATTGTTCTGTATTGGCTTACTGATATTATTATTTCTAATAATAGTTTTTTAATTGGTACATTTATTTAAATTATATTTGTTATGACACATATAAGTAAAACAAAACAAAGGAACAGAACAATAATAGAAAAACAATAAAAACAAATTGTTATATTTATTGTTGTTTATTTCACACATTATGAGCCACTTTGGGCACGTTTTTTTAGGGAAAAGCATCATACAAATAAACAGATTAATGATACTAGAAGCAATAAAACAGGTTTTTATTAGTCCCTTGAAATAAAGAACACTATCTAGTTTTATTTTGCATGAAAGAACTGTAAGCTCAGTTCAGTTCTGGCACTGAATTCAAATTCCTAGGCCTAGAATGTGCCCAGGGGCACCCTGTGGCTTTATTCTAACTCTATGTCTTTTGTATGGCTGGTAGATGCTGGGGTTTTCGGGGTGGGGGTGGGGAATAGATCTGACAAACCTTTTCCTGCTATTACAGTAACTTGAATTCATACAAGCTGTAAATGATTTGCCTGTGTTGCTCCTTTGAAACTGTAGCTTTCATTAATATATATCATCCATATCCAGCTTGATACAACAATATTTATTATAATCAGGAAATTAATCAATTAATCAGTCAGGAGTAGGAAAGTTAATGAACTAAACACTCTTTAGTCACTTGACTGCTTTCACTATCAGTACTTCTACCGGGGAAAGGGCCTGACAGGTTTAATTTTGCTCCTTTATTTCATCCATTTAACAGCCACTAAACCTTTGCTGGGGGTACAGATGTTATTAGAATTCTGACAATTTACTAGCTGCTAGACTATTAGAACCTGGCTAATTATTTGACCTTTGTGTCCCTCTTAGTTTGGAAATACTCAGTAGCAATTAAGCTCATCTATCCCATTTCACCCCAGGTTTGCTGGTATAAACATATACAGCGTTCCCCTGCACCCACCCACATTCAAACAGAATTATGCCATGTGATTAGCAGGTCACATTCCTTCTGGTAATTTCAAGATTTCCATTTTACTTAGATGCGGAGCTGAGTGAAGACCTACTGCTTTGTGGCACAGACAAGATTTGGGGGAGAGAATGATATATTATACAAGATTTATATATTTTCATTTCAAAGTGTCACTTTCTATTTATTGACCCAATTTCCAGTCTCTCACACAGCTCTGGGGATTAACTTAAAGCAGCTGATGGGAGGTATATTTTCTTTAGGAGTTGCCAGGAAGTAAGAGAGTGTGTTTGCCAGTCTGTTGTATGGGACCCCTTGAGCATGATTCCCTTGGCATGATCAGTCCAGGTGCAACAATTTGCAGCCTCTTGCTGCATATGGCAGCAGACTTTGAAGGAACGCACAGGCATTCTCTTGCACATACACACATTAAGGATATCCTGTTTTGGAGCACACTAAGGCAACTAAGCATTAGCTACAGGGAGCCCATAATTTTCATCATTACCAACCACAGCCAGTCAAATACTCATTAACCGGAGGCAATGGTGATTGCCATAGTAAGGGAAAGGGAAAGACCCCTGGACAGTTAAGTCCAGTCAAAGGCGACTATGGGGTTGCAGCGTTCATCTCGCTTTCAGGCTGATGGAGCCAGCATTTGTCCACAGCCAGCTTTCTGGGTCATGTGGCCAGCATTACTAAACCGCTTCTGGTGCAATGGGACACCGCGATGAGTGCCAGAGCGCACGGAAACACCTTTTACCTTCCCACCACAGCAGTGCCCATTCATCTACTTGCACTGGCATGCTTTTGAACTGCTAGGTTGGCAGGAGCTGGGATAGAGCAATGGGAGCTCCTGCCAACCAGATGCTCATTGGAAGAGCCAGAGTGCAACAACCCTCTCTCTACCTCTGATTCCTTGCGACTGGTATTCAATGCTGCACTGCTTCTGACAGTGAAGGAGGAACATAGTGACTGATAGCTTCACCCTCCACGAATTTGTCTAATCCTCCTCTATGTGTACACAAGAGCCCTGAAGTTCTGCAACTGCAGATGTAATGATGTTTGAAAAACAAAACATTAAATATAACCACAACAGATCAAACATTTGACTGCTGTTTCCAGAAGATTTGTTCTTCCCATAACTCATAAAGGGTTGTCAAATTTTCTCAAAGTATTTTTTTAAACCAAGTATTGCTTAAATGTCACCCTTCCCTTATCCACATATGTAAATATCACATACCCATATAATTTGTTTTCTCAATCTGTATTGATAATGATATGACTTTTAAAGTTGGCCAGAATCCCTGTTAAACAGTTGTGGTAATGGGAAGCCAATCACAAGGAGTGACATCAAAATAACTCATTTGGAGCATTCCAAAGCTGCTATATTGTGTTAAGACCATCAGGCAAGACCAGTTTGTAAAGCTCAAGATAGCTTGTGTGGGCTGGTGCTTCTTTATGTTAAATGGGAAAGCAAATGGAAAAGCCCAGCAACAGCAGGAAGGCCTCTGATTTCCCTCTTCTGCCATAGGATACCTCTCTTACGCATGTGAGAATTACTATGAAATGAAAGGCAGTGTTGAAGGATGGTCACTTCCAGAAGAGGAGGTTAAGGGGTGATATGATAGCCATGTTCAAATATATAAAAGGATGTCACATAGAGGAGGGAGAAAGGTTGTTTTCTGCTGCTCCAGAGAAGCGGACACGGAGCAATGGATCCAAACTACAAGAAAGAAGATTCCACCTAAACATTAGGAAGAACTTCCTGACAGTAAGAGCTGTTCGACAGTGGAATTTGCTGCCAAGGAGTGTGGTGGAGTCTCCTTCTTTGGAGGTCTTCAAGCAGAGGCTTGACAACCATATGTCAGGAGTGCTCTGATGGTGTTTCCTGCTTGGCAGGGGGTTGGACTTGATGGCCCTTGTGGTCTCTTCCAACTCTATGATTCTATGATTCTATGCTTTGTGGAATAGAATTATAGAATTGTAGAGTTGGAAGGGATCACAAGGATCATCTAGTGCAACCCCACTACAATGCATGGTCTCAGGCAGTTAAATGTCTTGGCTCATCCTGGACTCTATTTCATCACAAAAATGGGATTTTCTTCTTCTACACTGTTTGTGTATAATTATGCAAGTATACTAAGCATATATCCCATGATCTGTAACCTTTCTTCAGTGAAGAATGTGACTTACCCACTGCCAAGGTTATTATGCAATTTAGTCGTGTGAGCTGCCTCCAGACTATATTAAGTAGACTAATTTTATTTTTTTATGTCCTGGAAGTGTGTGGTTCTTTTTGTGAGATGAGGGCAGAGAGCCGCACTACATTAATCCTCTGCAGAGCTATGATTCTCCATGTGCGTTAAGTGGCCTTAACATGTTGAATGTGGATGTGACCCTAGTTTGTTCCACTAGTGGCTGATTTCTTAATGCAGGGCATTGGCTGAAGTCACGGCCAAATCTCAGGTGATAAATTATGTGGAATACTTAACTTGGGGTGCTTTGAGATTTTGAATGTTCTTCAAATATGGGATCACGAATCTGCTCTAGATGATTTTTTTTGGGGGGGTGGGGTGGGTGAATGTCAGCATTCACCAGTGCACCTGAGTCATCTCAATTTATTTTTTTAATTAACAAAATTTGCCTGGAATGGGTAGCACTCCCATGTGCTGAGTTTCATCATTTACTGTGCAAAGGAGAGGAGTGCTATAAACTGTTTTATCATTTGTCTGTCAGTATGCTTTTTATTATTGGTGTTCTGTAATGTGTTTTTAATGTTGTACACCACCCTGGGATCTTTTGATAAAGAGTAGTATATAAAAGAAAGAAAGAAAGAAAGAAAGAAAGAAAGAAAGAAAGAAAGAAAGAAAGAAAGAAAGTTAAAAATCACAAAAGGAACAGGCTGAGGAAATAATATGGACTGAACTGGAAGTTGAGGGGCTGTTGCTTAACCACTTGTTTGTCTAGACTCTTATGTTATTCATATTTACTGAGCTTTGGATTCTCATGATGGGTAAAAAGCACAGATCAAAACCTGTTGAGAGGAGGGATTAAAAAGCGGAGCAGACAGTGTGGGGGGAAAAAATGTCAGATTTAAAAGGTTTAGCCAAGAGCAATACAGACTGTGGACTCCTTTCATGACAGCAGTTTTCTATTTGGCTAGGAGTTGCATGCACGTCAAGGTCTCTGGCTAGTTCCTATTTGCACCTCATATTTCAAATTTACAGAACAAGCCGTGAAAACCAAAGGAAGCCATCGTTTAAATTTCAGTTTTTATCATAAAACAACACAAAATCTCAGGTCTAATTCCATGATGGCTTACTGAGGCCATCATACAGTATATAAGGTATGGCTATCAGTAAAGGTGGTGATGGTTAGACAGTTGGACTGTGACCTGGGAGACCACTCAGCCCTGAAGCTGACCTTGGGCCAGTCACTGTCTCTCAATGAAACCTACTTCACAGGGTTGTTGTGAGGATCAAATAGGAACGGGAGAGCCACATACAGCATCTTGAGATTCCGAGAAGAAAATGTGGTATCTTTATGTAATAAATCAATAAAAGAACAAACTGGGCACCCTAACAGTAAGAGCTGCTGATACTTGAACTAACTGCCTCAGCATGCTGTTGCTCTCTTTTGCTGAAAGTATGTAGCTATTGCAGTTGCATTGCAAGGATCCTGCATTGAGGGCAGGCTTGGAAGAGATGCTCCCCAAAGACCCTTCCGACTTTAAAACTCTTTGATTCTATGCTTTGATGCAGCAGAATTTCCTAGTAGATTGGCATGTGAATAAAAAGTGCGCTGAGACCAATAGAATATAGGCCCTGATCAAGAATAAGATGTTTACAAACTCTTAACATATTAATTCACATTGGCTACATATTCCATTAAGACCAAATAAAATGACTGGTATCTGATTAATTCATGCTAAGAGTAGTAGTCAAGGCTAATGTATACACTTTGAATTCTGTGGATCTACTCTGACTCTGTCAGATACCTCCCTTAACATTTTTCTGAACTGGGTGGTCTAGTTCTCCAGCCATAATTGCAAGCACACAGGGGTTTTTGATGCTTTAACAACTACTTGGTATATAATCAAGGATCTTTCATCTTAAAGCAGGGATTGGGAACCTGTGGTCCTCCAAATGTTGTTGGTCTACAATACCCATTATTCCGCCCACTACCATGCTGGGTGGACCGATAGGATTGGGAGTCCAGAAT
Source organism: Podarcis liolepis (assembly GCF_965112155.1). NCBI lineage: Eukaryota > Metazoa > Chordata > Lepidosauria > Squamata > Lacertidae > Podarcis > Podarcis liolepis. Next base: position 29,141,040 of record NC_139559.1, read on the forward strand.
AAACTGAGGGCCACAGTTTCGCCATCCTTTCCTTAAAGTCAGATAAAAGTTTTGTTCCTGATTCCCACCCCTCCACTGTTGGAGGTCGTTCTGTCCCGTCTCCATTCGCACTTTGTTGCACAAAATTCCCTTTAAATACCAAACAATAAGTAAACAAATTGTTAACAAAATAAAAGCAAACAAAAGATAGAATTAGCATAATTACTCTAGAGCGTGGAGTGCTTCTAAATTCATGAAAGGTATTTTGTTAACTAGATAAGACGGGCAGGAATATTAGGTAACCAATATCCACTATTTCCACACTTGGTGCTTGATATCTTCCAATCCATACATCACAGCCAGCGCTAAATTAAGTTAGTTAGAAAAGATAATTTAATTTCTTTTGATTAAGTGCCAGGAATAAACTCCAGGTGAATGACAGAGTATTTTAATGAGCCCAAAGCCTAATGAATCTTTTTTCTTTCCTGTGTTAATTAGAATTTCAAAGGAGAACTCTGGAGGGACCAATTTATAGGGAGTGCAAAGAAGAGCCTTTTGTTCCAACACTCCCAAGCTGGTAAGCACACTTACTACCTGACCTTGCATCTGTTTGGTTAGCCATGATTCTGCTTACTCAGATAAGATGCTGAATGCTCCAGGAAAATGCTCTAGGGAGTGCATTGCTCTTTCCGGCTCATAATAAATATTTTGTAGCGATCGCTGCAGAAAAGATAAGCATCCCATGGAATGTTCCAGTCACACCTACAATAGTCTTTCTAGACACCCATGTTGTCAGCTAAAGACAGCAAATTCCCTGAACAGGAAATCAGCACAGGCTCCATCATAATTCATGCCAGGGAGCAGGAATTAGAAACTAAAGTGCCATTCCACTTGCTGGCTTCACCACCACAAAATGAAATCATTTAAGAGCACAAAGGTATATAGGTACGTACATGATCTTGGGAGCTTCACAAGTGACCAAGAGAGCATCTTTCATTTTCAGATAATGTGTCATATTTTCTAACAAATACATTTGATTTTCTTTTGTTTTCTATCCATACTTAACATGCTTACAGCTTGTTGCTTAGCTATTGATTGTTATCGTAATATCTGATAAAATGCAGTCCATTAGTTGGCAATGAAAGAAAAAAGAAACAACTCATTAATTATGTTAGATGTTACATTAAAACCAGGCAGTTAATGAGATTAAATTTTATAAAGGCATTTTTCAGATAGGTAGAGGTTTGGTGAAGACACCTGCTTTTGCTAAGTAAGGAAAAGAAGCAGCAGAATTACAGGGGAGCCGCCTTAGCTCAGTGGTAGAGGATCTGTTCTGCATGCAGAAAGTCTCACATTCAGTCCTTAGCATCTCCAGGTCGGGCTGGGAATGTCCCCATCTGAAATCCTGCAGAGCATCTGCCAGTCAGTGTAGGCAATGCTCAGACAGACCAAGGTCTGATTCGGTATGAGGCAGCATCCTCTGCTCCTAAAAGTATGCTGTTGTCCCTTCTGAACTGGCCTCCTGTCTTAGGGAGCTGGGTTGCCCTACCGCCCCCAACACAAACACACTTTGGCGGCATGGATGTTGAACACCAGGTCACTCCACAGCATGTCATTGTGGGTAAGAGAGCAGACCTGCATTTAACACCTCTCTTTTCCACTAGGCTTCCTTGGGCCTATATAGCAGAGAGTGATGTATTCTGAATTGATATGGTGTGAATTTATATATAGTAGGGGACTGTTGTCTATTATTTTGCTTGATGTACTTTGTACATTGCCATGCACCCTGAAATTGTTTTATGCAGACGGGATATAAATTTTTAAAATGAAATATTAATAGAGGAAATTTTCCTACTCCCTGGGTCATTAATTTATCTTGATTACTCAGAAGGAGGCTAACCTTTTGTTGAAAATCAAAGCCCAAACAACAGATTAGCCAGACAGTTCCCCCCCTTGGAGATACATGAATATTACAATATGTCAGATAGTGAAAAAAATATTCTACATCCTTTCAGCCGCATATATAACAACCTTTTATCGTGAGAGAAGCAGATATTCTACATTATAAAACAGATATTTCCCACCATCTATTATGTTGTAATATTTATACATCTCCTGGGGAGAATTGTCTGCATTACTTGTGAATGTTGTTAACATGTTTTGCAAAGCTTCACTTGTGAAAACACCCTTGGGCCTGTGAGAATTTTCATCCTTTTTACTTCCTCTTTATCCAACCTGCTGCAGTTGACCACAGACTGTCACATTCAGGCAGAACTTTAGCCTGCGTCCGCACACTACCCACTTGTGAAGTATGCTTAGTTCAATGGGTACATATGGTCCAAAAAATAAGCCCATAATCATCTAAACTTGGATGATGGAAGAAGAGATTTTCAATGTGGTAGGCATCTTGCTTTTCTGGACCCCCCCCAAAAAACCTTACAAAACTATTTTACCGAATGCCTGATCTTTGAAAAGACCCACTTCAATGCCATGCAAAATTCAGTAGCTGTGTTGTAAACTTCAGTAAGGTAAAATGCAGAGGCATATAATATACAGGCACACTGCTTTTCAGCTGCAGCCTTGTATTCACTTACTTGGGAGGAAGCCCCACTGAATTCAATTCCACTACCTTCTGTATGGGATGCAGGTGGCACTGTGGTCTTAAACCACAGAGCCTAGGGTTTGCCGATCAGAAGGTCAGCGGTTTGAATCCCCGCGACGGGGAGAGCTCCCGTTGCTTGGTCCCAGCTCCTGCCAACCTAGCAGTATGAAAGCATGTCAAAGTGCAAGTAGATAAATAGGTACCACTCCAGTGGGATGGTAAATGGTGTTTCTGTGCGCTGCACTGGTTCACCAGAAGTGGCTCAGTCATGCTGGCCACATGACCTGGAAGCTGTTTGCGGACAAATGCTGGCTCCCTCAGCCAGTAAAGTGAGATGAGCGCAACAACCCCAGATTCGTTTGCGACTGGATTTAACAGTCAGGGGTCCTTTACCTTTACCTTCTGTATAGGATTGCATTGTATGTCACAGAATTCCAAAGGATTGCCAAGGAATTAACTGAGGTGCATAACTGAGGTGCTTATTGTAGATAGGTAGCCGTGTTGGTCTGCCATAGTCAAAATAAGAAAAATTCCTTCCAGTAGCACCTTAAAGACCAACTAAGTTAGTTCTTGGTATGAGCTTTCGTGTGCATGCACACTTCTTCAGATACACTGTGTATCTGAAGAAGTGTATCTACACTACTAACTAACAGCCCCCATGTTTAGTTAGTAGTGTTCTTTTCTTTAATTCCTCTGCTGTGTTTGGGGGCTCTCCTGCTCATTCTGTTTAGTACCCCCAAAGCTATGTTCTGCTGCCACCATTGGGGATTAATGTTTAATCTGCATAACAGATTACTGGTCCAGTGTCTATCGGTTTTTATTTTAAAATGCATGATTCCCTCTTCTCCATTATCTCAGAGTACACATTAAAGATTTGCAGAGAGGCCTGTGGTACCACTTCAGTAATATATGGTGAAGATGCTTTAAAATACTTATTTCTAGAGAAGGTGCATCTATGCTAAAACCATCACCTTGGTTTGCAGTGGTTGAACCTTTAGACTTAGACTTTGAATTAAATAACATTACCAGAGCTTTAGAGAACTGAGTTCAGAAATTTAATGAGGCATTTGTCTTAACACACTTGAGCTCTGGATAAGCTTTTGAAATCAAAGAAAGACGATGGGGGGGGGATACACAAATACATCTGTTATTTTGGGGCTCATTCCAGCAGCTGTTAAACAGAAACTAGGTGCACCTGTATTGAAGCTACACTGAAAATTGGTGTATTTGTTTAATTGTGTAGGTGTTTTGTCCAGGGAGAAAATTGTTAACACCTGTCAATTTGTTTAGCCTTCAGGGGCCTCAGTAGAATTGCAGTACTTGAATCCATCCTTCTCTTCACATATTAGAAATCAATATAGCTATAATACTCGCTATAGAAATAAAACGAGCTCTGTTAAAATCATTGTGGTATTAGCGTTGAAGATCAGAATTTGGATCGGAATGCCTATTTCATTATATATGGTAATTTAGGCAGGGCAGAAAATGGACACAAAGTGAACAAGCATTCATTTTTGGAGCAACTAGGTGATATCGTAGTGCAAATAAACACCTTAGTACCTTTATCCTTTTTGTCGTAATCACATAAGTAGAGCCTGCTGAATCGGGCCAATGGCCCACATAGTCAGCCTCCAGTTCTCACAGTGGCCAACCAGATGCCTGTGGGAAGCCTGCAAGTGAGGGGCTGCCATATGTCCGGAATTTCCCAGACATATCCAGAATACTGCAGCCTCAAGCAGTGTCTGGGTGGAAATTGGCGAAATGTCTGGGAACCCTATGCGACCCTATGCAAGTGGGACTAGAGTGCAATAGCACTCTTCCACCAGAGATTCTCAGCAACAAATCATGTCATTACTTGGTGGAGTTCATGTGGTTTGCATCGCCAAACTTGAAAGTATGTGGGGTGGGGTGGGGTGGGGAATCCCTCTTTCATTGCAAATGTGCATACTTTAATTCATTCAATGATAGTTGTACTTTGAAAGTTAGGTATTAATTTTAAAGTTTTGCATTTTGTATTTTTAAATAGTTGCCTGTTAACTGTTTCTGTGAATGTAAGGAACAAGGAAAGACTGAACTCTAAAATAAAACGAACATTTGCAAAATAAATATTGTATATTTCGGTTTGATATTATGGATTTTTGCTATTTTTTTTAGGCTGCAATCATAAACGCACTTACCTGAGAATCAACTCCATTGAATACAGGGACTTACTTATGAGTAAACATGCCTAGAATGGCACTGTTTATATTTGCTTTAATGTTTGCAGTTAAAAAGTGACTATAATAATTCATTGTTATCCTAAGGATTAGCGGTGAGAAAAATATACAAAGGTTGCAATCTTGGTATGCAGTTATATTTTCAGAGGAAATGTGTTCCTGGTGCATGATTTCCCTCCTCTCCTTCAGGGGAAAAAATACAATTTCTTCCACAACATGTTTCCCCAGAAGCAGAGGCAGTAGAATGAGTCACTCATGTTCCTCTTTTGATGCTCTTCAGTAATGTGTGAAGTGGCGGTTCTATTTCCCTTCCTCCATGGTGAGACTAAAGTACCTGCAGACATGGAGTTAGTGGGATAGGGCACCATTATTCTAGCACAGCAACATAATTGCCACAGAATTTGGCCTAAAGCAACAACTGAGCTGATTTTGAGACTTCCACTTAGGTAAGACATCTGCAGGATTTCGAGGACAACGAAAAGAGTTTTGATGAGAGTAGCAATGTTCCTTTGGCACTTCCTTAGGTAGCTATTGAATTCTGCCGAAAGCAAAATTCGAGATGAATAGAGAGATTTCTGCTCAGGCAAGAGTTGTGAGGAATTCAGAGGAAAACTTAAAGAGTTCTGATGACTAGTGACATTTCTCAGCGATTCTGCACATTTTGACACAGCAATACATATGTCTTTTGTCCCATCAACTCTCCATGACTGAAATCTTATATCCAACAATGTGGATACTGGAATTGTTTGAAGAAACTGATTCTCTGGAACCATCTGATTCTAGCTTTGGGCTAGCTTGGTTAGGGAAGTAGCTTTGGTTGTGCTGATAGATTTATTTATGGATTTAAAATATTTTGTGACGTCCCAGCTTCTCACCCTCAAACAGGCTGTTTGATATGGTTTTGGTCAGGAATATAGGAACATGGGAAGATGCCTTAGATCAATTCAGATTATTGGTCTGTCTATCTAGGTATTGTCCACACTGGCTCTAAAGGATTTCAGACAGAGGTTTCTCCTGGAGATGTCAGGAATTGAACCTGGGACCCGGCAAATGCAAAAGAGATCTTCTAATATGGAGCTATAGTCCTTCCTTACTGTCCCTGATCAAGAAAAAGAGAGCTAAAAGCCCCTCAAATAAAATGCATCCTCTGTAAAGTAGGGTATATGGCCACCCTCGTCCAAAGGTCAGACTAATTAAACTCTCTGCTTCTCAAAGTGACCAATGACATCTTCAGGAAGCCTACAAACAGGTCAGAATGGCAAGAACCCCCTCTTTGTCATTCCCCAGGAAATGGTATTTGGAGGCATGCTGCCTCTGATCCTAGTAGCCATTGATAGCCTAATCCTTTGCGAGTTTGTCTAATTTCCTTCTACAACTACTTATGTCAGTTGTCACCACCACTCCTTGTGGTAGTGTGTTCCATCATGTAACTATGCACTATAATATATGGAGATGTACTTCCCTTTGTCTGTCTTAAATGACCCATAATTCAGCTTTATTGGGTGAACCTGGATTCTAGTGTTATGAGTGGAGGAGAAAAGCTTCCTTTTCTCTTTTTGCTTCTTGCACAATGGCAATACGTTACGCTTTGCCCAGAACAAATAAAAATATTTCAAGCATCATATAAGAAGAGCCCTCCTAGATCAGGCCAAATATTTATCTAGTCCAGTACCCTGTCTTCATCAGTGACCAACCAGATGCCTATGAGAAGTCCACAAGCAGGACATGAAGACAATAACCCTTTCCAGTAGATGCTTCCCCGCAGCTCCTACTCATATGTGTATTGCCTCTGAATCTGGAGGTTATATGTAGCAGCCTTTGCCACTCTGTTGCCTGGCAGGACATGTAGTCCAAAACATCTGGAGGGCAACAGATTTGCAAAAGCTGGTATGTAGCATTGCACGTAGCTATCATGGGATGGGATCACATTACTCTTTCATGCTTGTCTAATTGTGTCCACCAGCCATATACTTAATGAGAGCACTGGGACAGCATCCTTAAGACAGCCAACCAAGATTTGTTCTCAGAATGAAGTGGTGGCAGACAATGATTTAATTAAAACCTTCCTTACAATCCTCTCATTTCCTGCCTCCTGCAGCTCTTCAGTTAACACTCTTGGGGAACAGCAGACATACCATAAATACTCAGGCAAAAAGAGTGCAATAACGAACTTAATAGCAATTTCCCCGTAGATAACTGCCCTTTTTTCTGACTTGCCAAAGGGACCAGCTTCTTCAAATTCATTTCCCATGTTCAGGTGAGGGTGTTGCTCAGCATTTGCACAGCTAAAGGGCAAGGCAGTACATATTCATGAAGCCAGTGGCATTTATAGCTCTAATAATATTTATGCACTGACTGCTGAATGGTATTTGACAGGGCAAATATTTACACACAATATTGCTGACAGTCTCACTAACCATGAACAGCATTATCTGAGGAAGAATCAATACTCGGCTTTAACACTGGAGTCCCAGCAGTGCATCTTAAACCAACACAGCTTGGAGGAAGAATCCCAATCAAGATTTCTTTTATGAGGTGGGTCTGCTCTGAAGGGGATATCTTTATGTTTCTTTCCCCATCACTTTAATGATTCTGGTTTCAGTAATGTGGCTTAGCACTGATGATTAGGAAGGTACTACATGTTGAAAAACAACGTAGGCAGAAAACAGCAGCTCTGGGAAAACTCTCCCTCTTCTTCCTCCATCACATGTAGAAAAAATCACCCCATAATAATCCTCTTGACATCATTATGCTGGGTATTTCCCTGTCCCTGCATGTGGTAGTCAATTGCAGGGATTTGAGGTGGGGAAACAAAGAAGGGCTGTTTAGAAGAACTCCCCTCACACATTAGGCGTTTCACTCGCTAGCACCGGGATGAGGAACCCCAGAACAGGAGCGAAATGTGACCCCCAGACTTCTTTATCTGGCCCTATGGACTATCCCTATGCCATGACCCTCCCTAGGCCACACCTCTTACCACAAATACTCTAGGTCCATCTTGAGCGCCCCTGTCTGGCTGGAATGAGCCCTTGAACTGATAAGACTGATAATCTCTTCATATGGAGAGATGTGTTTGCGTGGTTATAGAAAATCTGGGTGTTTTTTATATGTCTGCATGTTGCCTGTTGTATAAAGGCAGGAGTCACACCCATTGCTCCACTCACTTTTAACTCTGGCCCCGCCCACCATGGGTATGTATGTGTCCTCCCCCCCTTACGTTGGAGGTTGCTTATGAGTGAATGTGGTCTTTGGGTTGAAAATGGTTCCCCATTCCTGCACTAGCCCTATCCCAGTGCTCTGACTGGCCATGTCCCTCCAAGTGGCCCCACAGATAGCATTAGTCTGAAACGGTTGTACTATGCATGTTCAAATTGCATGCACAGTCCCTTTTGGACCAATGTGGTGTGTGTGGTTGCAGGAGGGAGTGAGCCTACTAGGGTGATCTTACTCTTCCTTTGCATAGTCACTGCACACACCAAGACACAAGGTATTACATGTGACAGATAAGGTTGGGGGAAGTAAGCATGGGATTGCTGTTGTCAGCGGCAGCCCCAGGTCTGTCCTTTTGCAGCCTAGAATTGAATGTTCTTGTTTTGGTGAAACTTCCTCAATGCTGGTGATCAAACATCAACCATTGGGTGAAACACCATTCAGGCTGGAATACTAGAGATAAGTTGACCATCAGAGCAACTAGTGAATTTTCACAATGAAGATATAGGGAACAGGGATGGGGGTGGGGAAGAGATTGGTTTAGTTCTCATCTAAAGGCAAACCTTCCTAATTTTCACCTCCCCAAACAATGTGCAAACACAGCCATGCTTTGTTCTCCAGCCAAGTAATGGACAAAGCCCAGAAAGGGATCTACTAGGGTAAAGTGCATATAAAATACATGCAGTAGTGAAAAACAAACATACAAAAATGCAAAGGTGATGCCACTTTGTTGATCAAATACCTGCACAGCCTCCACTAAGCCTCTCCCATACTCCCCTTCCAATGTGTCTGAAGTTGGAGTTGAAAAGGGTGATTCCCCCTCCTCCAACCCAGGTTCTCACAATTCAGTCCTTCTCTCATTTATTTATCCCTCCATCAGAACTGACCAATCCAATCCCAATCCTGACAGCACTATGGGGCTCATGGCAAACTCTCAGCAAGTTGTACCAAATTTTAACTTCCCTCTGTTCCTCTTTTGAGCCTTTTTATATTGAAGAACACAGAAACATGATATCTGTGTGCTTAAAACTATACTCATCTAACTCTGAACACCAGAGACAGCAAAACCTAGCTCAACCTTTTAAACACAGAATTTAAAATTTAAATATATAATGATAAATTCTGTATTTCAAAGGAGTGGCTTTTGAAATGTGGGTGGAAACTGAAAACCTCAGGAAGCAATGATATTCCTTCCAAAACTTCATTTCAGCTCAAGCCATTCCTCCTGCAAAAGTATATTATGGAATGAAAAGAAGCTACACAGGATTCTTGACATCTTTTAATATTAGGAAGTCAATGAGTTCCGTCTCCTTGTGGGCGACTGAAATGAAGCTGTTATAATCAAGAGCAAATGGAAAGAAAGGAGTCTAGAGGACAAGAGCAAATGGGTCAGCACCTTGAAACTAGCTGAACAAAGGAAGCTGATGTGGGCAGACTTTTGGTCATTTGGATGAATTGTATTGCTGCATTGCCGTGGAAACAAGGCAAATGTCTTCGAGAAAGACAGTACCAAGCATTTAACAAGCTGAGATCTGCGAATCTCTGGCACCTGCGTGTGTATGTTTGATCTGTGAACAGTGGAGGGAAAAGTTCAAGGACCAAAGTCTATTCCCAGCTTGCCAATTCATCACTGTTATCTTACAGAGCTAGCACAGCTCTTGCTGTGTTTGAAAGTGGGTTTCTCTGCACTGGTGATAAAGGAGTGTGAGTGGGGGGTGGGAAAGCCTACAGGAAAGCAGGCGACTCATGTGAACTCGCTGCTAAGACATAACAAGTTGTTCAGAGTCAGGACTGCTTCGTATATTACATTTGAGCCAGAAAGAGATAATCATGGCGGAAGAAAAATAAAAGTTTACATGTCTGTTTCTTGTGTTTCTAGTATACAGACTGGAAAACTGAAGGGGAAGTAAGTGTGAGTGACACACACACACACACACACACACACACACACACACACACTGTGGGCACCATCTTACAGGACCAAGCAGGGTATGTCTCCCACATAGCCATTTGGCACAGTTGCATCCCATCATTTTGTTTAGAAAGCTCGGTAGAAAATGAATGAATCTGTACCCCTATCAAAACAATGCTGAGCACTTTTGCAACCTGGAATTTGCCACCTTCGGGGAAATAACTTGAATGCCAGCAATTATATTTCCAGAGCCTGTGCCAATACTGTTGCAATGCTACTCAGAACACTGTTATGTCCTCCTTCCCCACTTTGTGTCCTTTTATTTCTAAGACTAATCCCCTCCCAGACATACGGTTTAAAGAAAATATCTTCACAAAAAGGGCCAGACCTACTATTAAGTCAAATACAGCTTTGGGCAACAGATTAGAAACATAGGAAGCCACTTTATACAGAGTCAGACGAATGTTTCATCCAGCTCAACATTTGTCTACATTAACCAGCAGCATCTCTGCAGGGTTGCAGACCAGGGTCGCCCCCACCCAGCCCTAACTGGAGAAACCAGGGAATGAAGTTAGGACCTTCTGCATGAAAAACAGATACTCTTATCACTGAGCTACAGTCCTTCTCCCTGACATGGTACAATTGTCTTGACTTAATTCTGTTTCTGTGTGTCCTTTTTAAAGAAAAAGAGTAGTTTGTATCATTTTGGCTTTTAGCTTTAAATCCTAAAATATGGGATCAGGCAGGAACCTTCACCATACACTTTTTGGAACTTGATAAAACCATTTATGTTCAGACAAGCCTATCCAGACATGTAGAATGTTGACTTGTGTTTTCACCTGGTTTTAAGCTGATCATTGATCTTAATTATTTTTAAAGTGTTTTGAATAGTTGTTTTCCACTGTTCCAGTAATATTTTTTAAAAAAATCCTTTTTGTAAACTGCTTTGCAGGTTGTTGTTTTACAATCAAGCAGTATAATTCTTGTGGAATATAAAGAATCTTAGAATCATAGAATCATAGAGTTGGAAGAGACCACAAGGGCCATCGAGTCCAACCCCCTGCCAAGCAGGAAACACCATCAGAGCACTCCTGACATATGGTTGTCAAGCCTCTGCTTAAAGACCTCCAAAGTAGGAGACTCCACCACACTCCTTGGCAGCAAATTCCACTGTCGAACAGCTCTTACTGTCAGGAAGTTCTTCCTAATGTTTAGGTGGAATCTTCTTTCTTGTAGTTTGGATCCATTGCTCCGTGTCCGCTTCTCTGGAGCAGCAGAAAACAACCTTTCTCCCTCCTCTATGTGACATCCTTTTATATATTTGAACATGGCTATCATATCACCCCTTAACCTCCTCTTCTCCAGGCTAAACATGCCCAGCTCCCTTAGCCGTTCCTCATAAGGCATCGTTTCCAGGCCTTTGACCATTTTGGTTGCCCTCCTCTGGACACGTTCCAGTTTGTCAGTGTCCTTCTTGAATTGTGGTGCCCAGAACTGGACACAGTACTCCAGGTGAGGTCTGACCAGAGCATAATACAGTGGCACTATTACTTCCCTTGATCTAGATGCTATACTCCTATTGATGCAGCCCAGAATTGCATTGGCTTTTTTAGCTGCCGCGTCACACTGTTGGCTCATGTCAAGTTTGTGGTCAACCAAGACTCCTAGATCCTTTTCACATGTACTGCTCTCAAGCCAGGTGTCCCCCATCTTGTATTTGTGCCTCTCATTTTTTTTGCCCAAGTGCAATACTTTACATTTCTCCCTGTTAAAGTTCATCTTGTTTGTTTTGGCCCAGTTCTCTAATCTGTCAAGGTCATTTTGAAGTGTGATCCTGTCCTCTGGGGTGTTAGCCACCCCTCCCAGTTTGGTGTCATCTGCAAATTTGATCAGGATGCCCTTGAGTCCATCATCCAAGTCGTTGATAAAGATGTTGAATAAGACCGGGCCCAAGACAGAAGCCTGTGGCACCCCACTAGTCACTCTTCTCCAGGATGAAGAGGAACCATTGATGAGCACCCTTTGGGTTCGGTCAGTCAGCCAGTTACAAATCCACTGAGTGGTAGCATAGTCAAGACCGCATTTTACCAGCTTCTTTACAAGAATATCATGGGGCACCTTGTCAAATGCCTTACTGAAATCAAGGTAGGCTATATCCACTGAGTTCCCTTCATCTACCAGGCTTGTAATTCTGTCAAAAAATGAGATCAGGTTAGTCTGACATGACTTATTTTTCAGAAATCCATGCTGACTATTGGTGATCACAGCATTCCTTTCTAGGTGCTCACAGACTGTTTTCTTAATGATCTGCTCCAGAATCTTCCCTGGTATTGATGTCAGACTGACTGGGCGGTAATTATTTGGGTCCTCTCTTTTCCCCTTTTTGAAAATAGGGACAACATTTGCCCTCCTCCAGTCTGCCGGGACTTCGCCTGTTCTCCAGGAATTCTCAAAGATGACTGCCAGTGGTTCTGAGATCACATCTGCCAGTTCTTTTAATACTCTTGGATGCAGTTCATCTGGCCCTGGAGACTTGAATACATCTAAACTAGCCAAGTATTCTTGTACTATCTCCTTAGTTATTCTGGGCTGTGTTTCCTTTGCTGAATCATTTGCTCCAAATTCTTCAGGTCGGGCATTGTTTTCTTTATCGGAGAAGACTGAGGCAAAGAAGGCATCGAGGAGTTCAGCCCTTTCTGTGTCCCCTGTTTGCATTTCACCATCTTCTCCTCTGAGTGACCCCACTGTTTCTTTGTTCTTCCTTTTGCTACGGACATACCCATAAAAGCCTTTTTTGTTGCTTTTAACCTCTCTAGCAAGCCTGAGTTCATTCTGTGAACTTTCTGTGTAATCACATACGCTTATTCTTGGTGTGTACATATCAACCTAAGTCACTCTTTGGCTCCTGGTTTGTATCTTAATTGTATGAATCTAAAACAGGAAAAGCCAATGTGGAGCCCTCCAGATGTTGTTGAACTACAACTCTCACCATCCCTGGTGCTTGTCCATACTTGATATGACGGATGGGAGCTGGAATTCTGGAAAGGACATGTTGGCTACCCCGCTAAAATATGTTGCAGCTTTCCAGCTCATGGCAGATTTCCAGAACAGCCCCCAGTTCTCATCAACTTACCAGCCATGAAGCTCCTCTCATGTCATGGAAGGGATATTTTCCATCGCTTCCTTCTGATGCAAATACAGGTCTTCTCATTGAGCCCCTCTATGACAATTTCACCACTACTCGGCTTGATTCAATAAATTAGTCTTTGTGGCAAGTGTTGCCTCAGACTGAACTACTTGTTAGTTTTGAGGTTTTATGGAGTATAGATCTGTTTCCCACACAGCCATGAACTTTGCTGACTCAAAGGAAAGTGATCTTTAACAGTCCCCCAGATAGATGTATTTTTCCTGCCTAAGTGCACACAAATTGCAGCCTACAACCAATTAAACATACAATTTCTCTCTCTCTCTCTCTTTCACAGTAAACATAATTTTAATTCCAAAATGTCAATAGAGGGCCTTTGCTTTTATTTTCCCATATTTTCTACAGCCCAACATGGTAATTTGGGCAGTCACTAAAAGGAAGACAGCTGAAGTGGTTAATTGAGTGCCACCTACATTCGTTAAATTGCATGCTGTAGTTTACATTACTGTGGATTGTCTTCCAATCAGCAGGGCCCTTCAGATATAAAAGCCATATTCAGGCAATATATTTACTAGTTAGTAGAACATGACATGAGAAGAGATTATGGGGATCAACGTGATACCTCCTTCCCTAGCCCCCCATCACTGTCTCCACAAGTTAAAGGGTGATGGTCTGCAGTGAGAAGACTATTCTATCTATGAAGACTCTCCAAACAATGTGCAGCCATGGAAAATCAGGGGTCTGCATTGCACCCAGTGGAGGTGGGTCCATTAGGGCAAAGGCAGGTTGCTCCATCAACCTTAGTCTGCCCTCACCCAATGCCTATCTGCCTGCGTTCTCTCTTAAAACCACTCCAGGGGTGGTGGAACAGTCTGTCAGCCTCCTCTTCCTTAGTCTCAGTAATGCCCTTTACGAAACTCTGCAGATCAAAGGAGGAGGGCGGAACTATAATTAGTGGACTCTGCCTGTCATTGGCTCAGGCTCCACTTACTGCTTGGGATACCCTGCCAGATGGGTGGGGAATTAATAATAATAATAATAATAATAATAATAATAATAATTCTGCTCCTCTAGTTTTGATGACCACTAACCACCAATGATTGCACTGGAAGCCTCCATGAGGACAGGAGACTCTCCACCACACCTCTAACTCATGGAGCACAATGCGTGGCAGAGGTAGAGCGCTCATCCCTACTCTCCCTATTTACATGTTCCACTTATTTGTGAGTATAATATAGGTGCCTCCCTCCTCCTTTACCTCAACGAAGTCCCACCACAACCCAGCATTTCTGGAATGTTGTTATTCTCATTTATACCAAAACACAAATTCTTAAGGGGCATTATTGATGTGACAGATTCTTTCCAGACATGAAGGCAAAGTCCAGCAAGAGCTCACCCGCAGACACAGGGAGGAAAAATGCTGCATATACAGCATCCTAATGATTTCATCCACAGGGATATTTTTTTGGATACCTGAGTGTTGTTAATGCACTTCAGCATGATTATATGGCTTGGCAAACTGTCGCCTTCAGCATCTGACAACCTGCTTTCTCATTATACACAGAGAGAAAACAACAGCAGACTGAATACATTGGTGTTAACCTAGACACTTTGGAAGGAAGTGTAAGCTAAACACAGCAGGGAAGGGAGAAAGAAGTGACCTCACTATAAGGACGTTACCCAATTAATTATTATTAAGTGCTTGCAAACACTGGAGTCTAGTGGCTAGACTACTGTACAGAAATTAAAAATTAAACTCCAAATTTATGCAGAAGCATCTTTATTCTAGCAGCAATTTGTGCACCATCTTAGGTTGCTGCATGACTGCTTCAGCTGATCTGCAATGAATCACACATCTCTAAGCTGGACCTACACTGAAGCGTCTAAATACCAGGCTGATAACTGTGACAGGTCACATTGCATGGGTGCTCTTAGAGCAGAGCTAGCATTGCATCAGTGCTGGGATTTCTTACATTTCCCTCTTACTAACTGCATTGATTATCAGCTTTCTGTTACTGACAAACGTCCCCTTTGCTGAGAGTTAAGTGTTACGTCGCATGGTTTAAAAGGCATAAACTACAGTGTACCAGAACTCCAAGGGAAAGTGCAGCCCGGCCAAAAGACACATTGTCCTATCAGCAACCATCTTTTCCCACTCCAGCATCTTCTGTCTTCCTCCCAAAAGCCATGATTAGCAACAGCAATGAAAGGGCAAATAAAGTGTAGACAAGACAGCCGTGATCTGATGGCTGATTGAAGCTCTATTCTCTGTAGCAATTTCATTAGGTGCTGATAAAGAACAGTGAAGGATTTCCAGCTGCAAATCTGTACACTGAATGTAGTATCTGATCTATGGATTTCTTCAGTTTACCAAGGAAACAAAGCAGTGCAAGAAAAAGGTTGTTTAGAATGAAACATGTGAGTTTCTCCTAAGCTTTATGCCTTCTCATCTCCCAGATGATCAGCCACCTTTTCTGCCTAACTCCCTAACCCTAGGCACTATGCAATCTCCCCCTTCTAATCCAAATACCTTCTATTTCTTTCATTGTAACTGCCCTGAGCCAAATTCCACAACTGACTTTTCCCTCTCAGAAATCAGAATGTTTGTGAATAGTCCATGATATACAGCCAGGGGCCTTTGCAAATGGCAAACAGGTGAGCTGGGACTTTTCAGTTTAAATACAGTACATGGGAGATAAAAAAATGTAATAACTAAATGAGATTCTTTTTAAAATAAGCAATGCCTTTTGAAATAAGATGGGCTCTATGGAGTGAGAATGTTTGATGTGGCTTATGCTGGTATTTGCTACTGTGATTAGTTAAATTGTGAAGCACAGGTCTATGTTCCTAAATATTTGGTGGCATGCACTGGGGAGCCTTGGTAGCCTATGGCTCCCTGCTCTGTGTCTGTTGCATGTCTAGGAATGAACACCCCTGCCTTGGGCACTTGGTATGTTTACTGTGAGGAAACAAGACTAGTGAGCATAGTGTGAAATAGTTCTAAGTTGTCATTAGTAATGGTAATACAGGCTGTTAAAAAGTTACTTTGTGAGGTTCAAGCACTATTTGCATAAAACATTTTTCTTTTTGTACATTCAGGCAAATCAAGTGCAAAGTCTTCCTTGACTGCACTGTTCCAGGCCACAGGTGTGTGTGTGTGTTGGTGAGGGACTCACCCATGTTTCCTCTCCCTATCTACATAGGTTTCACCTGCTACTTAGTTAAGTTAGTTGCAGATCTCCGTGTTATATTTATTGAACATAACATTAGTTCTTGAGTCTTCCTTTGGGACATGTGGGCAAAAGATACATGCCTAAACTGGGGGGGGGATTGTAATGTGTATGTGAAAATACAGAGCTGGAGAAAATGTTTTGGACAAGTAACAAACAGGAATAGGTAACAAAGAGGAATTGTAGAGCACCCCCTCCCTTTTGTCATTTATCCAACACAAATTATTCCTTACTGAGATACTGCACAATGGAGAAAGGACTATCAGGGCCTCATATTCAACATGAAATTTCCCCCTAAGGCAGGAACAGGGAAGCTATGGCCCTTAGAATGCTGCCAGACTACATATTCCATCATTGCTTTTCATCAACTGTGCAGGTTGGATCTGATGGGAACTGAAGTCAGACATCACCTGGAAAACCACAAGTTCCCCATCCATAGGATATCCCTAGAGTGGATATTCTGGGTTCACAAGGAAATGTCCTCTCTTTATAGCTTGTTATTTACAAAGAAGAAAATCTATAAGTAAAAAATCCGAGTCTTATTTTTAGTTCAGTGACTGGGTGTCATCATGCATCTTTCCCTGTTCTCAAAATTCACACTTTTCCCGAATGATATAGGCGGTCTTTTTCTTGCCATTAAACACCAGCACATTTAGGCTTTCTAAATTACCCCACATCAGAGAGTGACAGCTCTCGTACCAAACTGCATATTTTGTTTTCAGTGAGCTTTAAAAATTGCTCTGCTTTTTCCTCCCTTCTTGGAATATGGATTTTTTTTTTAATAAAAAAGCTCTTCTCCCTCTCCCTCTCTTTTTCCACCTCTCTCTGAGCTTATTTGGGCTTATAAACTTGAGATGCAAGGAGTCATGGCAAGCATGTTATACAACTCACAAAGTGCAATGAGGAAGGAAAGAAATTCATTTCATTAAAAATATTCAGTGCTACAATAGCAGATAAATGATCCAAATCTGTTAACAACTTCTCCAGCATGTTGCTGTCTCAAAAACAAATGAAATGATGCTGCAG
This sequence comes from Podarcis liolepis, assembly GCF_965112155.1. Lineage (NCBI taxonomy): Eukaryota > Metazoa > Chordata > Lepidosauria > Squamata > Lacertidae > Podarcis > Podarcis liolepis. Next base: position 29,158,360 of record NC_139559.1, read on the forward strand.
GAAGTATGTACATATAGGTGGGTAAAACCCTTTAAGCGTGATATGCTCTAAAAGGAGGACCCAAATATCTCTTCTCCATTTTGTAATCTCCCCCAAGAGTAAAGTCTGCACAGATTCAACAGGATTTCCTTTCAACTATATAGTAAGGGGGGGGGGGAGGTTATAATGTTCAAATAAATTCATTAGATTCCATTATCTTCACAATTTAGAAATCTAGCCTCCTCTGGCGTTGTGAGCTTCAGTATAAGCCAGGTAAAATTTGCCACTTGATTGCATGATATTTCTTTTGAAGCTGACTTTACACGACTTGAGGCTTTTCTGCGTGTGAGCGAAGCACATGAAAAGCATCTGCCAGCCTCAATTAAATGTTAGTCTGGTTGTACAGTCCTTATAGGCAGAGAAGCCTATGTATAAAGTCAGTCTGATGCAAGACCTTCTTAGCAGCAGGCTGTCACTATCCCTTTGAATGATCTATGCACCCCAAACTAATTTGCAGTACAGTTGCTTGTGTGGACTACAATTTCTGTCTTCCAACAGAGTGTTAGACTTAAACAGAGGATGCCTTTGCACAAATCTCAGTTCTGCCATAAAGTCACTGAGTGACCTTGGGCCAGTCATTCTCAGTCTAACCTACTGCACAGGGTGGCTGCAATAATAAATGGGATAACCTCCCTCTATCTATCCTGAGTTCTTTAGTTGGCACAAATGTTATAAATAAAATGTGTTCAGGAATTCAGATGTCGAAACTGAAAAAAATAGAGTTTTGTGCTAAGCTATGCATGGAAAAAATGGAATTTGAATAAGGGCAATGACAGGTTCGTAAGTGGAAGTTAGGAATATGAATCTGCTTATTCTGATTCTCTGTATCTCTCATTTTTTCAGTCTTCAGTTCTCCACATTTTCACAGCAATTTAAGATTTTTTAAATAAAAAACCCCTCATGAATATCCACTAGCATTTTAGTGCAAATTTCTCCCAATAACCACATTTAGACAAATATATGTGAAAATTCTGTGCAAAACGGGTGCATTTGTTTTATGCACATTTCCCACTAACATATGCATTTGTGTACAAATTATTTGGTTGGACAACTGCATTGCAAAATTCAGCACAGCACAAATTTCAAAGGCTAGTTGCATTTCAGTTTGAATATTGGTTCGAGATGTGTTAGTTAGGAAGTTTCTAATTAAAATGCAAACAAAACTGAATTTCTCCTCCATCCCCAGTGGAGATAAGACAGCAGCCTCAAATAACTTGTAGAGCTTCTCTAGTGCAGAATTCTGGTCTATGCCAGTGTTGCTGATTTAACCTAGCAGCTCCATTCTTCTTAAACACGTATCTTACTCATCTTAAATGCCATTGCAACTACTGAAGAAGAGAGTGTTTTTTCTGCTGCTGCCATCTGAAGTGAACAGTAGAGGTGTGGCCAAAAGACAGATTAGTCCTAGCAGCAGTAGTCCTCCTAACACCCAAACAGCTGTCACTGGCAAACAAGAAAGCAACCCCCCAATTTAATCTTGAATGATGTGAAGCATGTGATGGAAAACTATGGCAGGCAATGTAAGAGGCTACAAAGCACAAGCCCAGTCCAGTTGGGAGGTTGAACAGTGAGGCAGCAAACTTGGGAAAATTAAATCCAAGAAGTACACGGTGAAGAAAAACCAGGGAAGCACGGAATAGATTCACGGGTGGCGGTGGTGGGGATCAATAAAGGGCAAATGACACAGCTGGATAATGGGAAGCACAGAGAGATAAATTAGAGGGTTGCCCAGAGGTTCTGATAGCCAGCAAGCAATGCATTAAAAAACAGGGCAAGGGGGACCATCAGGAAAAAACCTAATTAAAAGTAAGGAAGGCAGAGCCACATGGTGTAAAACATGCAGGAAGAGAAGAGGCTTGGCAGAAAAATTACAGAGTGTAATGAAAAGAGAGGTGTGAGAATGACAAGAAGAGCCAAGGTTGAGAAGGGAAAGGCTTTGACTTCACACAAGGCTCAGATAAATAATAAAGACATGTTTTCAGGTACATGGGGAGCAAGAGAAGATTGAAAGAGCCAGGAGGTTATAGCAGAGGAGGCAGGAGAACTTATTGGTAGCAGAGGTTGGGGGCACTCTTGTAATAAGACAGGAATATTGGATTGGGAGGGTAAAGCTACTGTCAAAGGTACGTGATGTAGAGCCTCCCAGGCTTGTGAGTCTGTCCCCATCTGCTTCGTACTTCCATGCAACTTCTGATACCTGCCCAGGTCTTAACTCTTATAGTTTTATGTGATGAGAATTACCACTTCTGCTTTCATCTTGGGACTTTCATCTTGGATTTATAATTGCATATATTACAAGCAGAGCTGAGCCTATTGCATTTTCAGCCACACACATTTACCTGCAGAAGGGTCCATGGCAGAGCATTTACTTTGCACGCAGGAGGGGTCAGACTCAGTCCCCAGCATCTTCAGTTAGGGCTGATAGGTTGTTCTCACAGAGGCTGTGGAAGATAAGGCTATTCACGGCTAGGTTCTAGCTCCATCATTGTAGGAGGCATGCCTCGTGACTACCAGTTGCTGGAAAACACAGGAGGGGAGAATACTGTTGCACTCGGGTCCTATTTGCCATGCAGGCATCTGTTTGGCCACCATGAGAACAGGCTGTTGGAGTAGAACCAGCAGGCTCGTCTTACATTCTTATAACTAGAAACACAGAGGAAAACCAGAGCTCAGACAAGGAACTAGTGAAACAGGAAGTCTCCTTACATCATAGGCATCATCTCAGAGGGCATTTGGCTCCACCCCCTGGCTCTTTGCATCCATGTCATACACATGACATTGTGTTGGGCCCCCTCAATGGTGTTGAGAAGCTGATGCCTCTACCCTACACTCCTTTTCCTTGGGAAGAAGCCAATGTTCAGTCTGGGTGGGCAGAACCAGGGCAATCAGAATGTTCTGCCCAGCAGTTTGTTAGCCCTCCATACGGTTTGTTTATTTTCAAAACTTATACAGTGGTTACTCACTTATACAGTGAGTTACAAATGCCTCAGGTTACAAACACTTCAGGTTACAAATTCCGCTAACCCAGAAATAGTACTTCGGGTAAAGAACTTTGCTTCAGGATGAGAACAGAAATCGTGTGTCGGCAGCACAGCGGCAGCAAGAGGCCCCATTAGCGAAAGCACGCCTCTAGTTAAGAACAGTTTCAGGTTAAGAAAGGACCTCTGGAACGAATTAAGTTCATAACTAGAGGTACCACTGTAAAGCTCTATCTTCACCCAAAAACAGATTTCATAGGAAAATAAGTAGCTGCTATATATATATCGAGTCAAACTCTTGTTCAGTGCAAGAGTGAGCCAGTGAGCTTCCTGGCTGTGTGGAAAAGGTCCTAGTATGCCACTCTGACAACTACACCACACTGACTCCGGATTTATCAGTGGTGGCTGGTAGGGAAGAAAGCAGTCATGACAATAACAGGCAAAGTGGGAGGCAATGATAAGCAGAGCCAACTAACTCTAGTTTTGTCCCTAACCTCCTCCCTGCTGACTTCTAAATGTGCCAAACACTGGGCTAGTTGTGAGTAAGCCAGTAGGCTGAGGCTGGTAAGGCAGTGTGCCCTGTTCACCCTTGTGGGCCAGCCTCCCATGAGATTAACTGATTAGTAAAGCAGGGTACATTTTGTACTAGATCTCCATGCCAAATATGCAAGTTGTGTTGCTTCCAGAATTGTCTGATAGCTCATATTAATTATGGTAATCAGGGCAATTAGAAGACAAAAAATATCCAGAGTAATTCCTTCACTCAAAATTACATAATTGTAGATAATTTGTACATAATTTGTTCCTCTGGGGTTGGGCTTTTTTTGTTTGTTTGAGGGGGGTGGAGATTCATCATCATTCACCTTGCTCTATTTTATTTATGCATTTTTAAAGATTTTTAGGACACACTGTGGTACAATGTTCTCTCTAGGCAGTTGACAAAAGCCAAACACAATTGTGCATACAAAATCGAAACAAAACAAATTTCACAGCCAAGGAGCAATATCTGCAAATTAAAACAATATACAGCCCGGCGTAAAATAACCAATGCAATGAAGAAAAACTTGGTGGCTTTAAACCATAGAATCTTAGAGTTGGATGGGACCCAAGGGTCATCTTGTCCAACCCCCTGCAATGCAGGAATCTCAGCTAAAGCATCCATGACAGATGGCTATCCAACCTCTGCTTAAAAACCTCCCGAGGGAGACTCTTCCACCGTTGAACAGCTCTTACTGCTCTAGAACTACTCTACCATTGGTAGGGATATCATTAACACCTATGTGTATGGACCTGTGTGCATGTAGATTTAAATAAATAAATCATTTCTTTCTTTTGGTGTTGCAGAAATTGGAAAGAAGATTAATTGCATCACATATATCACAGTGGTAGAAAATGGACTGATGCAACTATACACTTATAGCAAAAATGCTTCATTTTGAGTGGCCATGACATTAAGGCACTTAGCAAGGGTCACGTAAGACTTGGGTCTGGGCTTACTGTATACATTTAAGGCCACTGTAAGAGGGCCTTTAAATCCTTATCTCCAAACACCATAGGTTTTCCCTATGGCAAATAACTGGCACTGTTTTGGCTTCAATTCACTGGAGAAAGTATAAATAAGGTAAAGGACCCCTGACAGTTAAGTCCAGTCGCAAACGACTCTGGGGTTGCGGCACTCATCTTGCTTTACTGGTCGAGGGAGCCGACGTTTGTCCGCAGATAGTTTTTCCGGGTCATGTGGCCAGCATGACCAAACCGCTTTCTGGCGAAACCAGAGCAGCTCACAGAAATGCCGTTTACCATCCCACCAGAGCAGTACCTATTTATCTACTTGCACTTTGATGTGCTTTCGAACTGCTAGGTTGGCAGGAACTGGGACCTTCCGATCGGCAAGCCCTAGGCTCAGTGGTTTAGACCACAGCACCACCCGTGAGACAGTATACATGTATGAAAAATTTGAATCAAACATTGAGAGCTCCAATGAGCTTGTTATTTAGAACACAGAATTTCAGGCAGGGTGGGTGGGGAGGTGACTCTCAGCTGGCAAGGCCCAGATGAGGAAACAGGGGAGCCATGGGAAAGAAGTTACAGGAAAAGTGAGGGGCAGAGGCTAAGGCCCCACAGCTGCTTCTCTACTACCCCCTCTCAAAGTTGCTTTTCTCTCTAAGTTCACTTCCATCGGGCTTTAATTGCACAAATTTATTTGTAGCCTGCAATTATGTTTTAAGCATACACAATTGGATGAAACACTGTCGTCTGTTACAAATGTGAAACTGCCTACTGGCCCAAATCTTGTATTTATTTATTTTTTAAAAGGAAGGTAAACTAATTTTCAAGAGGATAATTGTCCTTGCAAAAATTGCAGTATTTGCAAATCTACCCTAAAAGTGGGGAGGGAGGACTGGACATATTTAAAGCCCACCAACCGTGGCAGAACCCCTCTTAAATTAATCATCAGTTTCCGTGTTCACAAAAGAGTATGGGAAACAGATGCTAGCAAGAAGATACATGTCCCAGAGGGGGAAATCAGAAATGCAAAAAGAATTCAACACCAAGTCAGAAACAGGTGATCAAGTAATTAGACTGTCTTCCACATGATGAAATTAAATTAAGCAGAATTTCTTTAAACCGTGAAGAATCTGTGTGCAGAGATGCAGCAACAGTATAAGCAAAGCAGAACAGCCATTACCTCTGCCTCACTCAATTGAGTAAAGCACCATCCAATCCTATGCACGTTTACCAGGAAGTAAGGCTGATGGGGGTTGGTGCCTAGTCTTTCCCACAGCTTAAGAGAGAGCCAGAGCAATACAGTAAACAGGGATCAGGTTTACAAAACAGATTCTTGCCAACTTAATTAGTTTCATATACAATGAGGAGGGAAAGCTTTCCAGGGTTTCCAACAGTGTGGTGGCACCCTTTGCAGCTATAGTTGAACATAAGGGGATTCATTTAGACTTATAAGGAGCATGTGAATGTTAGGCAAATGCACCTCAGATCTCTGTTCTATTCATGTGCTTATTCAGGGTCTATCAATTCAGGATCCTGAATGTGCCATGGCCTCTAGTCACAAAATGGCTGCTGTGGGTGTATGACATAATACAAAATGGTCCTATCTAAAAGTGCTTTCACACAACAGCAGCTTCCAGAAATATAGCACAATATAGCACAGTTTTAGAACTCATTCAAACGTTATTTGCAGAAGATTTGTTCTGGAAGCCCTATAGAGTCACAGAATTATAGAGTTGGAAGGGACCTCAAGGGTCAGCTAGCCCAACCTCCTACAATGCAGGAATCTCAACTAAAGTATCCATGACAGATGACCATCCAACCTCTGCTTAAAAACCTCCAAGGAAGGAGAGTCCATCAACTTCCAAGGGAGCCCATTCCACTGTCAAACAGCTCTTACAGAAAGCTATTCCTGACGTTTAGTCAAAATGTCCATTCCTGTACCTTGAATACATTGTTTTGGGTCCTACCCTCTACAGCAGGAGAAAACAAGCTTGCTTCACATTCCATGTGACAGCCCTTTAGATATTTGAAGATGACTATCATATCTCCTCTCAGTCTCCTCTTACTCAGGCTAAACATACCCAGTTCCCTCAACAATTCCTCATAAGGCTTGGTTTCCAGACCCTTGATCATCTTGGTCACCCTCTTCAGCACACATTCCAGCTCTTCTTAAATTGTGGTGCTCAGAACTGGATGCAGTACACTAGGTGTGGTCTGACCAAGGCAGAATAGAGTGCAACTAGGAGACTAGGGCCCTGCGGGACCTGACATCTTTCCGCAAGGCCTGCAAGACAGAGTTGTTCCACCAGGCCTTTGGTCAGGGCCCAGCCTGATTCCTTCCTCTGGCAACCTGCACAGAACTTTGCTTAACGGTTGCCATTAATTTGATTTTAATTAATTGTTATAATGAAATGTTTTAGAATGTTAGATTATTTGATTGTTTGATTGTTTGATTGTTGTTAGCCGCCCTGAGCCCGGCTTTGGCTGGGGAGGGCGGGATATAAATAAAAATTATTATTATTATTATTAACTATGACTTCTCTTGATCAGGACACTATACTTCTATGGATGAGGGTAAGAATAGCATTAGATTTTTTTTGCTGCTGCACGACACTGTTGACTCATGACAAGCTTGTGGTCACTAGACCACTAGATCCTTTCCACATGTACTAATGGCAAGGCAGGTGCCCCCATCTTATATTTGTGTAGCTAGTTATTCTGGCCGAGGTGCAAGACATTACATTTGTCCCTACTGAAATTCATTTTGTTAGGGAACATTCAGATCTACTCAGACTTAATTGCAAGGAAGAGAGGTGTGCTTTTTTTGCTTTTGCTTTTTTAGGGTAACCATAGAAAAGGAACTTGTGTGAAGGAATTGAAGAATCTCAGGCTGCTTTAGTATCTCCCTTTCTTTTGGGATTGTTACAAGCCGGACCAACCACAAAATGCAACAATGTAAAGTGTTCTTGCTCAGAGTAAAGGCCAGCCAACCAATCACAATGTACCCATGTTTCCCATCCACCCCAGCAATCAGCAATCTGTACCCACTGAGATGTTCTTGAGTCCCTCCTCCCTTTTAGCATTATTTCCCCTAATGTGTTTTATACTACCTCAAACCATGGGGTTTCCCCAAGCCCCCAATGCTTGTTTGGCGATGCCATTTTGGTGATAGTTGGAATAATGATACCACATACTCAAAACCAGGAAGTATTTATTCTCCAGTAAGCAACTGAAGCTAGCCTCAGATGTTACCATTTTCATTTGAACCCAAAATGTTGTTCTGCAGAAGATGTTGCTTGCTATGCTTCCACTTTTTGTACTGATTAAAAATTAAAATGCATACTGACTGAGGTACGAGGATCTTCTGTAGAATGGGAGTTTGGTTTCCTAAAGAACACTACTGTGTAATTAAATAGTAAATAGTGCCTTAAAGCTAGTGTCTCATGTGTATGGAAGAATATTTATCCACATAAGAGGGCAACACTAGAGAAATGTAAAGGCACTTAAGGGGAAAAATAAAGATGTTATTAACCCGTCTCTAATAATTTCAGTCCCAAAGGTATTTCTGGGCTTTCTCTACGGTATTAAGACTGCAGCCTCAACTTGTGAGTCACATATCCATTTTGTAAAGTTGTGATTGTAAAATTTTGGCAGGGTAATCAAATATTATGAACACTCTCACATAATAGGATTATGAATATCCCTATCCCATATTTTAAATGATGCCAAGAGATGGAGTTAAGTCAACATGCGCCATCTTGTCCCACAAAAGCACCTGAACTTTACCATATCAAGATATTTATCAGAATCAGTCTTGAACCTAGCATTATGGAGTGCTTTTCCCTTTCCAGAGATACTATCTGTCATTGGTATATTTTCTCTTTTTCTTATTGTTCTTATAATGTAAATTTAAACAAATAAATATAGTTCCTTTTCAGAAGTGGCACGTTATCTTTATCATATGTGCCTCTGACCTTGCTAACTTGCTTATGCAAAAGTGGGAGGGGGAGAATAGCATCTCTGGAATTTGAAAACCACCCACAACTTTAGCCTAGAGCTATTCAGGGAACTTGATGTTTGGCCAGGAATTTAAATCCAGGTTTCCCTGAAAGAAATCCAGCCCTGTCCACTACACCACATGTTTCTGATGTGCCCAGGGCTGTGTGAAAAGGCAGAGATGCCATAGGTGTTGTGATGCATCAAGCAAAAGAAATGGCAAGTTGAAAATTTTCACATCACTTGAGATGTATTCCTGATATGGTACATTTGTGTTGATATGCTAAGAGTCGGGAGTATATATTTAAAGAAAATTATGGGAAGAATGGACATTGGGAATCTCGTGAAATTAGCAATGCACTCCATTAAAAAGAAATGCTGGTCTGTCAAGAAGCAAAATGCCATAGTTAAAATTTTGCTGTCGAAAGCACTTGTCCATTCTGTCTGTCTGCCTGTCCCTCTCAAAACACATTATGAAACTTCATTTCTCTCTTTGTATTTCCTGGTCCACATGTCATACCTGATACATCAGTGCAGTTACTGTCAGTCACTTCTTATCATGAGCCTTCAGATAAGTCCGGTGAAAGCTTTGTACAATGAGATTACAAAAGGCTATTATTATAATAATTATGTTACTTGTAAATTTACTTTATTATATTTTTAAAAGTATTTCTATAATGGCCACTCAGGTAAAAGAGAAAATGAAACAGACCAAGAGGCCTTTCAGACTGCAAGGATACCTGCTGAATCTGCATTAGAAGGGTATCCCACAGAATGGGAGCAGCAACATTGAATGTCCAGCTACTAGTTGAAGCCAGGCAGACCTTGGTAACACAAGGGACAATCATCTCTGGATGATCTCAGTGGGATAAACAGGCTCAGGTGGTAATTAAGGTTTCATGGATCCAAGGTGTTCAGGGCTTTGTATACTAATACAAGAACCATGAACCTATCCCAGTAACATATCAGCATCCAATGCAGATATTTTAGCAAAGCTGTCACATGTTGTCAGCTATCTGTCCCCATCAGCATTCTGCACCAGCTGGAGTTTCCAGACCACGTCCAAGAGCAGCTCCACATGCAGCACAAAGTCCTAACTGATGTTGAGCAAGCTCTCCCAAAAGCAATTATTGTTTGCTTTCTGAAGTATATTTTTTAATGCACAGTTATCCCCAAAGATGCAGCCGGTATACAAGGTGGGCTGAAGAGGCTGACAAATGAATAAACACACAAGGAATACTACCAGTTCAGTTTCTACATGCCTGAGTCAAAGCCATTTGCTTGGAGCAGCTCCATGTGGTTGGCCCTTTGCTCAGTTAATTCACCCACAGTGGTTTGGATGGTTTTCACAATGCCAGTAGAAACAGTGTAAGGCTTGTGCCAGCATTGTGAACATGCATTCCATTCAAATCCTATGTTTTCTCCAAGGAGCTCAAGACATTGTACACGGTTCTCCCAATAACAGCCCTGTAATTTAGGTTAGGCTGAGAAACAGTAGCTGTCCAAAAGTTACCAAGTAGGCTTAATGACTGCTTGGGGATTTGGACCTAGAGCTTCTCAGTTCTAGTCCAATATTCTAACCACCACACCACCCTGACCAAATCGCCAGAACCATGTGGATGAGCCCCTTTGCATGAACAGGTTCGCTACATGGCATTATCTCCATAAAGCTGCATTTTCAAACAGTGACTACACTGAAGTGTGCATAGATGACTTAGGCCTCACTCACTCACACTTCCATTTTCAGATAAAAATTAGATTAACAAGATCTGGGTTACTTCCAGTATTTAACTCTCTCTACCTGGGTCTTGGCCTTCAACAGGAAGGAACGATGGTAAAAAACCCCACCTGTGCCTCGTTGAGGCTTTGGGTGAAAACTTTTGAAAACAATTCCTTGTTTTATTAGAACATCACATGTTGGACTTTGGATTAATTTGTAGCAGACTGACAAGGAGTCAAAAAGTCATTCAGCAACCATCAGAACTAACTGTGATCCACTGGACCAAATATCATACCAGCTTCTACAGTGGACCTCAACAGACAAAATATTTACTATTGATATTTTGCCAAAATATAGAGACTGAAATAAGGAAGAAGTATTTTTACTCCATGATAGGTGAAAAAAGTACCATCCTACCAAACAAAGCTATGAAACATTGCACCAAGGAATGTCTGGCCTGAAATGAAGGAAAAGAGTGATTCCTCCCTTTGCAGTTATTTATTATTTCTCTGGTTTGCTTGGCCCAACATTCCACTCCTTCTGAATTCTGGATTGGCAAAATCTCCACTTTTGAAAAAGGCACAGGGCTGCATATCGCCTCCCCCCACTCTCAAGGTCCCTGTTGTCTTTAATTGTAAATTGAATCAAATTTCTTCTCTATCCCTAGTGATTACCTGTGTGTACTTGAAAGAGTTCCCAATCATGTGCAGGTTTCTACCCACATCCAACCTAATGTGGGTAGAGATAACTCCTTTCAGGCCTTCCTCATCTATCATGGGATGTTATAGAGCACTGGATATATTTTTAGTGGAAAGAAACACACATACACACCACCCTCAGCCATTTCCCAATGATAAAAAGTTAACTCGTCAATGGCAAAGATTGTAAAGAAATTATAAAGTGTTGTGTGAATAAGGGAGAAAAATGGAAGCCTCTTTCACTGAGGAAGAAAATAGTTAAGGTCAGGTTTAAGCACAGAACTCATGCATACACAATGCTCTGCTCTGCGTAGACTTTGGAAGGAATACAATAATGTAAGATACAGCAGTGGGGAATACCTACTCACTGGTTCTTCCACTTCAGAAACAAGACCAGGGAATTCAGCACTCCAAAAACCCATGAAGAAATTAGATGAGAATTTCTGAAGCAGTCTATGGAGATCTTAGTTATGAGATTTAAATGTAATAGTGAAAGTAAGAAATGTATATTAAGTGAATAGATTGGAAAATTCTCAGTTGTGATTGATGGAAGTAAAAAAAAATGGTATAAGATATGAAATTATGTTTAATTGTTGTTGAAAATGATATGTTGAAAAACTAATAAAAATTAAAAAAGAGAATTTCTAAAGCATTCTTAAAGTTGTTGTATAATAACCTGGCACCAAAGCCAAAACAAATGTGAAATATACAATTCAAATTTGAACTCTCATGTCCACGTGCATCAAATAAAAAGTTATGGGCACATCAGAAGACGTCAAACAAAATTCAATTCTCTGCTTTATTTTCCTGGCCTGTACATGGGGGACTTTCTTGGGAAGATATGTCTGCTGTTTGTGGTGCCCCTTAAGACCTGCATAATAATGACTTGTGTCTGCAGAATGGAAGGCAGAGCATAATATCCCAAACCTTCATTTCTGGGGCCTTTCTCACGGTTGAAATCACTAAATTTGCCCATTCCACCAATCTTGATAACACTAACATCACTATGTATCAAAATGTTTATACTGTTTCACCACATTTTTTCATTTTTCAAGTGGAATTCATTGTCTTCCTTTTTTTAGATTTTAAACAGGTGAGGCGGAAGCCTTTACTCACTGCCAAATGAATGAAGAGGCTGAGAGCATCATTTACTCCATCGCCTAAAAATAATGCAGTTTTTTGTTTGCCAATTCTTTTCAACTGTGGACAATTCCTGGCCTGAGGCCACCTGGAAAATATTGTGGCTATGTCTCTACATTTATTGATTCTCAGAAAGGAATCCAGGACTTTACCAGAGAACTGGCAGAATAAAACACTCCATTGTCCACAGTTCACTGTGCTCAGTCCTCTAAACAGACCTGCCATTATTTCCTAAATTACTGTTTCTCAAAATAGTGTGCATTTTATTTTATGCACCAGTTCCTTCTAGCTTCTAAAGTAACCCCCACAATTTCTGGTTCCTATATACTGTTTCCCTTCAGTAAGCAGGGATATGTATGGTTTGAGATTCACTCAGAACTAATGGTGACCTGCCCATTCCAATTGGTTTTGTGATATACTCTAGTGGGTACCTAAGGTGCTGGAAGCCAAGGACACAGTGGAGATATAAGCAGGGAGAGATAGCAGAGAGGCATTTTGGTGCCTAGGTAACACTGGACCAAATATTTTGGCTAATTAAGACTTTGCCATAATTATTTGGCTGATAAATATTACCAATATAAGATAACATAACTGAGGCAAAAGATCACTACCCAATATAGATTTTGATCTGGCACCTTCTCATCTATAATTTTACAGCACTCTCGATTAACTCACTCTAGAAGCACAATAAGAAAGCTACGTTTTTTGTTGTTGTTGTTTTTTGAAAAAATACTATCACACTCAGGGAGACGGAGCGCAAATATTATATAGCTAAGCCATGATGTGTTTATTCACCAATATTTTCATGAGGCAAAACATATTATGGAAAATTCTTATATGCCACGTTTGGGGGCCTTGCTTGCCTCAGGCAGTCCTCAGAACCATAAAACCAAATAACTACAGTGATTTAAAATAATCAAAATTAAGGCAGCAACATCTAGAGTTATTTTTAAAAGGCCAGTATATAGAAAGACAAAGATCCAAACAAAGCTATGTTTTACAACACAGCTTTGTAGAAAAAAGCCTTTTAGAAAAAGGCGGCATATATTCATCAGAAGCTTGACTGAACCCAGTAGCCATTCCAAGTACATGTTTATGTGTATGTACAGAACACCCTTTTGCTGGAGTCAAAGATACAGAGCATGCGTTTATTAATAGTTGTGCTTGACCCGGGGGTCAAGAGGATTAGCATTGTACTGCATTGCTTAATGTGTCCCTTTCTCAAGTTGTATTTCTAAAGTTGGCTTATGACATCAGCTGATGCCCTGAAGAGTGAGAGTTCTGCGGTTGCCTAAAATAATGCTCTTCTTCTCAAAGTTTTCTCCCCATGACAAAGACCTCCAGATCCATATAAGGGAAATATTAACAGTTACTGTCCACATGACCAACGTTTTATTGGTTTCAGTACATGGGCATCATTTTCAGTTCAATAGACAGCTTCAGTGAGAGATATGATATCAGGTAACTCAAATGCATGAATTTCAGGCAGCATTTGACCAAAGGCAGCTTAAAAACTGTTCACTTTCCTATTTACCCTTCTCTTGCATGTCTTTTTTTGGAATGCAGTTCACTTTTCCTTCAGTGGGGGCTACAGAGGTCACAGACAGGCCACAACTTTAAAAGGGTATAGAATGCAATATTAATCCAAGGTAGACAGGAACTGCAACATGTGATAAATGACTGGGACAAGTGATTAGAGTCTGGATTAATTTGTGATTAGACACTGTGATTGAGCTTACTGAGCTCATAGACACCAGAGGTACCTGAAAGGGCACTCTCAGGGCAGGAATGTTTGTTTCAGACACTAGAGATCACACACACAAATGATTGTTGGCTTTGCCAGCATAAAACTTAGACACAAGAAAGGTTATGGGCCAGATGCTACAGAATCTTTGTGATCCTTCAAAACTTAATAAAGTGGTTTCTCTCCCAATCGCCGTGTACGCAATAATTGGTTGCTTCTACTTGTCATGCAGTATTAAACTTCATAAAGCTCCATGCTGTTTTGGTATGTTCACGAATCTGATACATGAATCTGATACATGTTCGTGAATTGACAAGATTCAACCCCCCCTGCCAAATAACTGAAAAATTCAAGGCTTGCTTTCTACATTAGAATATGCCAAGCCATCATGCCCAGCCCTGCCATTAGGCATGGTGATACATCTGCCTCAGGCAGTAAAGGAGCAGGAAGATAGACTGCTAGTGAGCATGCCTGCCCTGTGCCCCTAAGCTGCTCTGCCACCCTCAAGTGCTGTGGAGGATGTAGCCCCATTGACAGTGTTGAAGATTCAACTGCTAGTCAGTTTCATACACATAATACGTGTGTGTAGAGGGGGCACCATCTTGTCATTCACCTCAGCTAGCAAATGTCTTAGATCAGCCCTGCTAACCATAGAACAAACCTCCTCCCTTCCACAGCCTTTGTTCAGAGATCACATAATCTTGTCTTATAAAACTCTTAGTTCCCCACAACAATAGTTACGTCGCGAATGCAAATTTACTGGCTAACCTTAAACTGAATTGTGTCAAATCACTCACCAGGAATGGTGCTTTGGGTACAAGAGTGCAGTTCCTCCTTGCCCACCAGGTAGGGGGGCTCAACTGGCGTGGTAACCCTTTATAGACCTGGATTTACCTACAATAAACAGGACATAGGAAACCATTAACAAGCATGACATACAATTCAATGTTTTGTCATCTATCTACTACATTATACACACAACAGTACTTGAAGTGTGTTGGCATGAATTTGCAGAGCTAGATCATAGGACCTCTTTGATGTAGCAGTGCAGGCCATCCCTTTTTGAGGCAGAGAAAGGGTTCATTAGGAAAGGTCCGGATCGCCTTCCCCAGTATGTCCCAGGCATCTTAGTGAGATGATCTTAGTGGTCCCCCATGGATCAGAAGCATGATTCATATTCCAGGTGGGACCTGCAACAAAATGTAGTAATGCAGTACACTCCTATTCAGACAGCCATTAAGGCAGCCATGTCTTCTTCCTGGATTCTCGCACAAACACCTGTGCCCTTGTGAAAGAATATATTGTGGTGAAAAGCCCTGGCTGGAGAAGTTCACAGTGTTCTAGACCACTTTGCCCCATAATGAAACTGGATATGCCCCTCAAGCCCAATAGCACACAGACAGAAAAAGCAGTAGAAAGTCAAAATGTCCAAGCTCACAGTGTTGTTCACACCCAACTGTTATTTCAAGACAGCGGTGGTTTTGAAGTATAATGCATGCAACAACTTTTTTCTCTCAGAGCTGATTCAGAGCTGGATCACGCATGCACACATATCACTTGGTATGCCATCACACATGTTAATTGCTTCCTTTGAAAGTGTTTGAAGTGGTGTTAGGAATCATGAAAGCTCTACATGCAGTGTTTGATCCCTGATGGCCAAGCAAGTTTTCATGTGGTGTTGTAGTAGCTGAATGATGAATGAACATGTGTGTATGTGGCTCATTCTCACATGGACCTTAATGGTGACAGGAAGGTAGGTTGAAGGAATGTGGGTACTCATTTCTACTCTCCATACTTGATGGTGCATTTTTATATTATTCTAGCAGTCTTTTACCTGGTGTTGCTTGGAAATTCTAAGTTTTGAAATCGGTGATTAAGATCAAAACACTTTTATAAGGCTCAGTCTGCCATATTAATTCAAATGGCATAAAACTGTGGCCAAACACAGGTGAAAACCTGCTCCTTTATCTCAGGAACCATCCTACAAAAATTGGTTATGATATCTTACAGGGTGTCCAAACACATGGTGAACAAACAACTTTCAAAAATGTATAGTGTTCTGTGAATCTAGAAACAACACTTTTATGTTTTTTAAATTAAGGAAAAAATCAACACCCAAACTGCCTAATTTGAAGTAGTCCAACCCATGCCCTTTATTATAAAATGTTAAAAGTCGAAGGTCAGCTCATCGGTCTAATAAACCAGACAGAAGCTTCTCCTTACTCCTTCTATAATTAAGGACTCGATCCATATTTGGTTCTCTGGATTATTTCACAACATTTCACTGGGGCTAAAGTTTTAAACTGAAGAGTGATGAGAGGAATGCAAAGCAAACCTTCTAGCAAAGAGGACACTTGTGCTTAATGTGTCAGTGAGAGATTACATGTTTACTGAGAGATCACCTGCCTTGCTGGAATCTCACTTAGTTTACAAGTGCACAACAGCAGAACTGGTTACATGTTATGTGTTGATACAGGATGAGAAGCAAGTGGGACCCTGATTGCATATAAGAGATGCAGTCAAGGTCAGTTCTTATATCCAAACATTTAATTTACTCTAAGAAATGTGGCTTGTTGACATTTATGCTGCCCGCATCCAGGGTTTTCACACACAGACACTCCCAGCCTTCAAAGCAAGCATCTTTCGTAAATGGAGTGAATATTTGGCTGCTCTCATTTCTACAGATATATGTATAGTTGGAGCTGTTACCCCCTGACCTCACTTTTTTCTCCTGCAAACAGTGGTTTGAATCCAGAATTTTTCATCCTCAGACTAAATCCATTGAAATCAGTGGGGCAAGGCAAATGCAACTAATTTAAGTCCTATCGGTTTCAGCAGATCTACGGACTAAGTCTGCTTCCAACCCATTCAGTACAACCTGCGAAAAGGGTTTAGTTTTAGTTTAGTTCATTATTTATAATTTGATTTTCGGATGAGACAATCAAATCAACTTACATTTAAGAAATACACTAAAATATATTGAGTTAAATTAGAAACAAGACTTCCCCTTGCGAAATAAAATGATCAGCAATTATAATTAGAAGACAGCAAGCATCAGACTAAAAATTCCAGTAGTGTCTGGATCATAGATCTGTAGAAACTGTATGTACTTAGGATGTAATCCTAACCCCAGTTACATGGGAGCAAGGCCCATTGAATTCCACAGGACTTCCTTCTGAGTAGACATGATTAGGATTGTAGCCTCAGGCTGTGTCAGGGTGAGTAGAAATTATTCCAACAGATGAGTCCCAAATACATGAACAGAATTTGCAGATGAAGTTAGTATGCATAGCTGCTCTTTGACAATGAATGCCATGTCAACACAGGAAGAGGGAGGACCCAGTAGGCATGATCCCACTCCCCCTGCTATGTACATAGATTATACACTAATGGAATGCATGCACATTCTTCATAATATTCTTGCTCATTGCTTTCTTTTGTGGACTCTCTCTCTCTATCTGGCCCTCAGGGCTTTCCACCCGGCAAAGCCCCTTTCACCATCCATGCCCTGCACTCTCTCCAGCTGCTTTTGTCTGGCAGGGATGCCTCCTTGAAAGCTTCTTGCTTGCCTAGAGAAATATGGAAATATGTGTGAAGTGGGTGGCTGTGTAGGAACCTTCAATGTCCAGGTGGCTGGAATGTAGCCTACTCAGGAAAGTTAAGCGCCACATATGTAACCTCACCCACTTTTTGCTTGTGTCCCCAACCATCACTGATATGTGGTTCTTGGAAGGCTGCTTATGAAGGAACACAGCATTTGGATTGAAAGAAGCCCCCATCCTTGCGTGAAATAATGCTCTTCCACAGTCATTTCCAAAGAACCCCATTGACTTCTATGATACTCAGCATCTGAGTTTTCTTGACTGTTTAGGTACAAACAGCCCTGGCTGGCTAAGGGGTTACATTTCTGGTGCATTCCACAGTTCAGAAGATTTCCATCACATCTATTAATGCGGTAACATCAGAGCAATGGTGATGTTGGATACAACTGCAGTGAACGTTGAGATTTATTCAGCTCCCTGCTTGCTCCTTCTCAGTTACTGAAAACACTCTCTAATTGAATTGATAAAAGCCAGTAAATTGCCCCTTTTTATTGTGCATGCCTTACAGTACGGGCTGGAGAGATGACTCATCCCCCAGTTGTAATGATGTGAACCACTGAGGCTACTTCGGTGATTCACTTTCAGCTGCATTGTTCACATAGATTACTTGGAGGAGATTAGTGTTACTGGTGAAGAGTGCGTCAGGACACCTGGCTTCCTTTCCTGGCTCTTGCATCATTAACATCACTTAGGATCTTCCCAAAAAGGACATATAGGCACATCTGTTTCTCATCTGTCACCTGAATTCTGCACATTTCATGCACAAGAACATTAGGTTTCTGTTGCTGAAACGATATTTTCACAGCGCTCAAAACTAACATTATTTTCTCTATTTTCACTGTCCAGGGTGTAAGTGTCATCGCTGTATCCAAAAATGGCACCAAACACACACAAGAGAAAGGAGTTTGCATGGGGAATCTCTTGTTAAAATGGAGAGTCCCCTCCTTCATCTGAGCAGGGGTTTCTGTGCAAATCCTTTCTTGAATCAGGAAGGTTTCCATGGAATCCTGCTGAACTGAGCAGGATTTAATCTACACTCACAAGCTGACGAATGGTGGATAAATGCTACTCAGTTTGGCTATGTGGCCCTATTCCCTGCTGGAAGCAAGCATGCCCTGCCAATGAAGGATTTAACCATGCCCTCCTGCCCATCAGATAACATCGCAAGTGATGTCAGCTGAAGCATGGGCATGGGATGGGGAAAATGGCTTCATGGGCCAACTTGGATCCCCCTGGTTCCCCACCACTGCCAATGAACACTTGATTAGTCATTTAATAAACCTGCAATTGTGTTTGTCTTTTCCCAAAACGCCGGGTCAATTACGGATTAGCAATCCAAGTTTATACAGCTTTGGGGGAGAAAGTTCACTGCAGATCAACTTTACAAACAATTACTTTATTTAGCATTCCTCCCCCTCTCTAAATCAATATTCAAATGTTCTAATTAGGAGCTATCTACTCCTGTAACCTTCGTCTACGCTTATTTAGTAGGTGTGAGATTCAGACACATATTGAATCATCGACAGTGCTGAACTTTGCAGAGTGTCTTCTCACATTTTGAAGAAGCATTTTGTTTGTTAACTGTGCTTGCTGGCAGTGGCGGAGCTAGCCGCTCGGATGCCGGGTGCGGCGTGCGTGTCCAGCAGCCGGGGGCACGGTAAGCCGCCCATGGGGGCATGCCGCACTGCTTGGATCCTCTCCGCCGCCTCCTCCTCAGCTGTCGGGCAGCTGAGGGAGAGGCGGAGGGCAGACACAAGTTCCATGCTGCCGTTTTAGGCAGCACGGAGCCTGCAGGTGCTCAAGCCACCAGGTCACTCCCAGGAGAGACGTGTGGCTCAGGCACGCTGCAGGCCCTGGGGTAAGTGCTGGCCCCCGCGGTGTGGCACCCAGTGCCAGCTGCGTTTCATTATGTTTGTTGACTAAACTAAAAAGTTTCATGAGCCCAATTTTTAAAAAACCTCATATTTATGTCATTTTGTCACCCCCCTCTCCGTGATGACACCCAGGGCAGCCTGCACCCCCTTCCTCCGCCACTGCTTGCTGGGTTCCCTGTCTCTGTCTTTGCAATGCTGTCTCTTTTCTCTGATGCTGACTTCAGCTACAGAGCTGAACAAGCCATTCACTGCTCTCTTATCATATGTTAGGCCCACTGCAGTGCTGTGGATCAACCTGGTGCCCTCCGGACAACCTGCACTAGTTGGGGCTGATGGGAGTTGTAGTCCAAAACACCTAGAGGTCACCACACTGATGAAGGCCGATGTACATCATGATCATAGAATCATAGAATCATAGAGTTGGAATAGACCACAAGGGCCATCGAGTCCAACCCCCTGCCAAGCAGGAAACACCATCAGAGCACTCCTGACATATGGTTGTCAAGCCTCTGCTTAAAGTCTTCCAAAGAAGGAGACTCCACCACACTCCTTGGCAGCAAATTCCACTGTCGAACAGCTCTTGCTGTCAGGAAGTTCTTCCTAATGTTTAGGTGGAATCTTCTTTCTTGTAGTTTGGATCCATTGCTCCGTGTCCGCTTCTCTGGAGCAGCAGAAAACAACCTCCTCTATATGACATCCTTTTATATATTTGAACATGGCTATCATATCACCCCTTAACCTCCTCTTCTCCAGGCTAAACATGCCCAGCTCCCTTAGCTGTTCCTCATAAGGCATCGTTTCCAGGCCTTTGACCATTTTGGTTGCCCTCCTCTGGACACGTTCCAGTTTGTCAGTGTCCTTCTTGAACTGTGGTGCCCAGAACTGGACACAGTACTCCGGGTGAGGTCTGACCAGAGCAGAATACAGTGGCACTATTACTTCCCTTGATCTAGATGCTATACTCCTATTGATGCAGCCCAGAATTGCATTGGCTTTTTTAGCTGCCGCGTCACACTGTTGGCTCATGTCAAGTTTGTGGTCAACCAAGACTCCTAGATCCTTTTCACATGTACTGCTCTCAAGCCAGGTGTCACCCATCTTGTATTTGTGCCTCTCATTTTTTTTGCCCAAGTGCAATACTATACATTTCTCCCTGTTAAAGTTCATCTTGTTTGTTTTGGTCCAGTTCTCTAATCTGTCAAGGTCGTTTTGAAGTGTGATCCTGTCCTCTGGGGTGTTAGCCACCCCTCCCAGTTTGCTGTCATCTGCAAATTTGATCAGGATGCCCTTGAGTCCATCATCCAAGTCGTTGATAAAGATGTTGAATAAGACCGGGCCCAAGACAGAACCCTGTGGCACCCCACTAGTCACTCTTCTCCAGGATGAAGAGGAACCATTGATGAGCACCCTTTGGGTTCGGTCAGTCAGCCAGTTACAAATCCACTGAGTGGTAGCATAGTCAAGACCGCATTTTACCAGCTTCTTTACAAGAATATCATGGGGCACCTTGTCAAATGCCTTGCTGAAATCAAGGTAGGCTTGATTTCAGCAATGCTTTATTATGCTGAGATATCCAGATCTTATGTTCTTTCCACAAATGCAAAGCTGCAAGTATCTTTAAGAGCCTACTTTTATGCTACATAAATATCTATGCCATAGACTCTATCGGAAGCTCACATCTTGGATATAATGGGGGGGGGGACAACAACAAAAAATTGGCACATTTCTTACACTGCAAAATTTATATTCAATCCTGAATATGTTTTCCCTTCACCCATTTTGGAGAGTAAACAGAATTGCTCTCAGGGAGCCCATGCAAGTATGTAATTTGCAACGAAATCCAATTCCAGAAGGGATGCTGTGCCGTCAACAGTAAACAAATGTATTTGCTCAGTTTCAGCCAGTGATTACTGGTGCCAAGATTCAGATCTGGAATCTAATTCATAAACTGATGCCAAACCCTGAAATCTGAGTCTCTCATATTCAGTCACAGAGTATTTTTGCTCTTATATGCAGGCTGTAAGGAAAAGCAAATGCCTCTTAGAATGAGTGGAGTGACGTTTTCTTACCTTAAGCCAGACCCTGCAAAATCTACAGTGATCATAGGTAGGACTTCAAGGGAGGCTTCAGAGTAAGCCTCTCTTTTTAAAGAAGCTAAATACTGCTTATTGGTACATCCTGCCTCTAGGGAGAATCTCCCAGTTCCCAACTATGGAGATAAAATAGGCCATTATGGCCAACACAGGCCATCAAAACTTAGGCAACAGCTGACTTGTGTGTGGAAGATGGTGATGCTAAAGGTATTGGTGCCTGCTTTCAGATGTTTCCATGATATTAGGTCCTGCGTCTTATGGTTTTGAAGAAACTAACATTAAATTGTATACATGGTTTTATCTTAATCTTTGTAGAAAGAGGAGGATTTGCACAATCATAGCCGGCCCTGCCTCTAGGCAGATTGAGTGTTATTTAATTTATTATGGTTGTATTTTTTTCCTGCCATGCAGGAGGAAATGAGCTTACAGGATTTTATTTTATTTTTTGCCTCAGGTGTCAAAATACACTTACGTGTGTGTGTGTGTGTGTGTGTGTGCTATTTACCACTTTGTCTCTGGCAACAACATGTCTTGAACTGATTCTGGGCACAATTACTACAAAGACTGTTGAATTTGAACATCTCAATATTATTGAACTGAATGAAGGGACATATTTTGCCCTTGCATTCTAATGACAAAGAGGCTATTTCTACTCAAAACACCAGATAATCTCACTAACTCATATGCAGCTGCCTTATTGAGTCAGACCACTGGTGTATAGAATTAACATCTTTTCTGACTAACAACAGTGCTCTACGGTCTCAGACACACATCTTTCCCAGTGTCTCCTACCTGCTTCTTTGAGATAACAAGTACTGAAGCTAGAACTAAGGATACTTGAGAATTCAATCTTTGCAAATTACAATAAGAACTGAACTGATCTGCATCTCTTGTGCTAATGGGAACTTAAGTTATCCACTCATTTGTACATTTCCTGAGTACCCTGACCCTATTCTCTGCTGTTCTGTGAAAAAACATGCTTAGAAATGCATGCTTTGAGAGAAAATAAAATTTGAAGTGCATATTTTGAGAGAAAAAAGTTTTTATACATATATTTTTTCAGTGGGGGTAATGTTTTAAAATACAATTTTTGGATAGATTTCAATATCAGTTCACACATTAATGGGGAAATGGGATGGAAAGGACGGTTCAGAAACTTCAGCTGCTGCCGAATTTGGCAACCGGGTTGCTCAGTAGGGCAAGATGGTTTGAGCATATTATACTGATCCTGACTGGACTGCACTGGCTGCCAATTAGTTTCTTGGCCCAATTCAAAGTGCTGGTTTTGACCTATAAAGTCTTAAACAGCTCAGGATTGCGGTACCTGAAGGACCACCTCTCCCCATCTGAATCTTCCTGGACCCTGAGATCATCCTTTGAGGCCCTTCTTTGTGTGTTCCTCCACAAGAGGTCCAGAGGGTTGCAACACAAGACCTGGCCTTTTCTGCAGTGGCTCCCCATTTGTAGAATGCTCTTCCCAGGGAGGGTCACCTGCTGGCTTCATTATGCACCTTTAGGCACCAGGTGAGAACATCCCTCTTCAACCAGGCCTTTGGCTGATTAACATCCTATGTCCTTTTAAATGTGTTTTGGGGAGTGGCGGCAGATTGTTTTTTGTTTTGTTTTGTTTTGTTCTTGTTTTTATTTTTCATTTTGTGTTTTTGTCTTGTATTTTTATGTTGTGAACTGCCCTGAGATCTTCAGATGAAGGGCAGTATACAAATGTAAATAACAGTAGTAAGTAGTGGTGATGATGTTGCAATGGGCAAGTATATGCAAAAGTGACACAGACTGGAACAAGACTGAGGGCAAATGCGCACCATGCAATTAAAGCACACCCAACACACATTGAAAGCATGTGACTTCCCACAAAGAATCCTGGGAACTGTAGTATGTTAAGGATGCTGAGTGTGGGGAAACCCAGGATTCCCTTGCGGTAAATCATGTGCTTCAGATGTGCATTGAATGTGCTTTAAATGTATGGTGTGGATCTGTCCTGATTTGTTCCGACCTGAAACCCTTGGCATAAAAGAATAATCAGCAATACCACTGAGATATGGCCCTTTCCAGTAACTCCTCCAAAGCCACATAAACACTGCCAAATATTTTAAGGACATTACGGCAGAACTGGCTGGAATAATCAGCCAACTGGGACAGGTTAGATATGTTGCAGTCCACCCACTGAAAGTATTGGAGAAGCTCTGGAAGTGACATTACCTCCATTAACTCTGGTTGAATATTAATAGCTGGCAGCTGCACAATGGAACGAAGGTATGAGTGCCTAGTGTTGAAATGATTAACTCATTTTCCATCTCAGTTGGTAAGAGCTCAAGTCAGGAGACTTGAGGGGAGCCGCAAAATAATTTTTGCTGACCATAATTACATCTATGTTTTTTTGCAAATCCAATTAGTAGCTTCAGGCTCTCATACAATTTGAACTGCAAACTCAACTATCCCTCTGGAACTGGAGGGGAGAGATTTTCGATGAGGGGTGGGTGGATGTTGCTGGTCTGCAGCTCCCATCACCTCTGCCCATGGGCCATGTTGGCTAGGGTTGATGGAAGTTGGTGCCCTATAACAGGTTGCCCCATCTTGTTTTAAACATTCACCCTTAATTTTAAAAAGGCAAAAGAAAGATTTCTTTTTATCTTCCATGTGTGTGCATCCAAATAGTGGTAAGGGAGAATAATTTGTGTCAGGGTCTTTCCCCCCCACAGTAGTAGTATTCATAAATGCAATCTCATTGTAATCTGGAATAGATGTGACAGAAGATCAGAACAATTTCCTCTTCAGAAACTCCCCATACTGAACCCCCACAAACATCTTGTCAAATTTGCCTAATAGCAGTAATGACCACATCTATTGATGTTTTGAATCGTGGATATGTGACTGTTACTTGGCAACTGTAAATAACATCAGTTAGAGATTGATGTTGTCTAAAATTGTGTGCACAGTCTCTCTCTCTCTCTCTCTCTCTCTCTCCACACACACACACACACACACACACACACACACACACACACACAAGCTAAGTATAAAAGCTCATAGCACATCACAGGTTTCTACCTTTTCAAGGCATTCTGTAAGACAAGGTAAGGGTCATTAACTGAAAAACAACCACCCTACTGACCAGCCTTTAAAATAGTCTTGTTAGAGTCAGTGACAGAAGAATAGGGAAAGGACAGAAATTCAGTTCACCTTCTCATGCAAACCTACCTAATTTGCAGAACCTGAAACAATATTCAAACCAAAAGGCAACTATCCTTTGAAATTCACACTTCTCTGAATGTTGTGATACAATTTTCCAACCAAATGATGTGCCGAAAAATGTGCCATTACAAGAGAGTGTTTATAAAAAGGTGGTTATGGTGAACACAAAATGCATTTCATTAGGATAAATATCTTGCAGGAAATGTGCATATTAGGCAAAATTGCATGGAAAAGTATTTGTAGTAGGGAAAATGCACAGGAAAATGCTGACAAACAATTTTTAAAAGAAATAATTTTTAAAAGAAAATTTGTAAACTGATGTGGAAAGTGGAGAACTGAACTTAAGATTGTCACCATAGAAGACAGGCCTACATTTTGAACATCAGTTTTATGCCAGTCTAAATTGTCATGGCTATCTCCTCCCAAACCTATCCCAGGAATTGTAATTTCCCAAGAATGCTGAAGATTGTCAAAGAGGGGGTCTCTTTCCCGTGTCCTCCCTCCAGCTACTAATCACTCACATGCAAGCACTGAATGGGTTAGCAGGCTTTATTGACGTCTTCTCTGGCACCAGTTACAGAACATCAAACAGCAGTCTCATCCATGGTGTATTCTCTGCCCCACCCCCGGGCAGGTTAACTCGAAGATTTATATGAATTAGGGGATGCTGGCAGCCAGCCAGCCCCATCACCTGCTCCCACTTTGGGGACTAATTGTTACCACCTGCCTGAGGGGCCCCACCCAGCGATACCTGCTTACAGAATCACTACTTCACGCCAAAGCCTACATTAAAGATTCATCACATCAGGTGCCCAGTCCAACTGTTAACACAATCAAGTTCAATGTTTGGAGAGTTGGCCAAAAAAACCCACAGGTCGACAAAACAAGAAGTTCTAACAGCACAGAAGACTAGCCTGCTAGATTTCCTCAGCAACCAGTTGCACAGAGTGTGGCCATGCAGTAGAGCAATATGAAAGGCAGTGAAACTGGATTGGCTCTCTAGAATCACATGATTCCTCATATGTTTCTCTAGTCAGATTCCCAAGTTGTGCAGGGAAATCTGTTCCCAATTCACAGGCCTTCAGGTTCAAGCTGAACATCCAGCCACCTCAGCCATTCACAGACAACTACTCACAGGTTTTCCTGGGGAGAGGAAATGCCAATTTAACACACACACACACACACACACAGATGTGCCCAGCCCAGACCTTCAGGATGGAGGAAGGTGGGGAATATTTGTTGTGATATAATACTCTGCTAATACTGAAGAACAAGGCTTGGGGAACTGTTCACCACAACCACCTCAGGACTAGGTGCAATAGAGGGCAGGAGAGCTAAACCAATGATGGATTAATATCAGCAATACTTGCTGCTATTCCCAAACATATTCTTTCCCCACCGGTACCTCTGTAAACCGTCACATCTGTTTTTAAAACAAAGGCATCACCTCCCCATTCTTTCCACTCCTCCAAAGAAGACTGAACTTCCACTGCCCACAAAAGGAGAGCAAGTTAATGAGGAACTGCTTCCAGTCAGCACACCAGGAAGGGGAGACTCTGCCCAGTTTTGAAACAGCAAATCAAAAAGACTCAGCTCAGGCACAGATCCTTTCAACCCACAAAAGCACACAAAACACACAAAACACACACACACACACACACACACACACACAGGCCAAACTCTAGAAAGCCCTGCCTTAAACATAAGATGCCATCTGCTAGCACACAAAACACACACACACACACACACTGGCCAAACTCTAGAAAGCCCTGCCTTAAACATAAGATGCCATCTGCTAGCATTAGTTATGCCAGAACAGGGGCAGGGCCCACCTGTCTCACATTTTCCTCCAGGTATCCTTGGGCTTAACTGTCAACTTCTCTTATGGCTTGGTTTTTAAACAACCAATAAGTCTGCTACGTTGTAAGGTATTATGCTCTTCATTCACCCACTCTTTTCAGAGAGCCTTCTTTTCCCACCCCTTCCTTTTAATTCCAGGATCACAGGCAGGGTGCAGTTATGAAGAGGAGGCTTGACATTTCTCCTTGAGCAATTTGCTGTGGAATTTTCGATGGAGCCTTTCACCCCCCCCCCACCAACGTGACGTTAATTGTTGTTAAATATTCTTATCTGTTACATACAGTTCTGTTTCAAGAAAGGTCAGCGGCTGCGTCCATGACAGGGTCTGTTGTCACTGTGCAGTAGAACTAATCAGTCACTCTCTATATGCTTTCAGAGCCCCCTCCCTGCACACCCCTCATTAATTCAGGCTCAGCAGATAGACTTTAAAAAATGCAAAACATTTCAGCTGCTCAGATGGGTATTAGGATATGAAGTTATTAGCTCAGCTAGCACTGGAAGCCGAGTTAATATTGCCTGTGTGACTCTAACCACACCACCACCTCATTAAGCGGCCACATGGCTTCACAATGGGAAGAAAATCCTCCTTTATTTAAAAAGTCAGCATTTTTGGCAGAGGTGAAGGGTAAGATCTTTTACTGAGGTTTGCAGAAGATGGCTTCTTTCCCTATGCTTGCTGGGTTCAGGGTAACACTAAGCAGGCCTGTTTTCCACTTGCCACAAACCTTGCTGCATATTATTAAATAATAACAACTGCTCTTGAAACCCACCAGCAGAGGAAGAAGCCCACATAGGTCCTAGCAAGGGTACTGCGGTAATGCCAACCACACATCTTGTAAATAGACATATACTTCAGAAATCCACCTTGTGCTGCTGCTTCCCTCCTGGTGCAATAAATGTGATGCTATAGAAATGACACGAGCAAGGAGAGGGAAAGTAGTCTTGTGTGCTGTCCATTGGATCTGGATTTGGGAGCTGAACTGTATCAGGTAAGACCATCCCTTTCAAACTGCATAGAGTATCAGAAGAAGAGGGTTAATAACCCAAGAAAGCAAACAAAGTGAGATCTCCTGCTCCTCGTATCAAGCTCAGTTCAAGCAATAGCTTTTGAGGATCTGAAATGAGCTGTGGATGGTGGACTCTCATTCACTGTTGGCTTTTAAGCAGAAGGTGGATGGCCATCTGTCATGGATGCTTTAGATGTGATTCCTGGATTGCAGAGGATTGGGCTAGATGACCCTCAGGTCCCTTCCAGCTCTATAATTCAGAACTGGGAAATCTGTAGCTGGTTTCCAGTTATGGTTTGAATGTCATGTTGCTTTGTATGCCATGGCAAACTAAGGCTAGTGATATATTTCAAGCTGAAAGTGAAGCTACACAAGAGAGGGAAGACAACACACACTAATCGAAACAACTTGTGTGGGAAATATTTGTCAACACCAGTCCAGGGATGGCGTTACCTGTCTCTAGACCTGTAGGATATGCTTTGAAGCTTAGGATCCCTGAGGTCATCAGTCACCAGTCCCTGTGGTCAGTTCTGGACCAGAAACCCAAAGGTGCAACAAAGAGAAAAAGGATTGTTCAGCTGTCTGATTGCTCTGATACTTTGTATTTTGCTTTATCAACTCAGAAGATTTGCACTGCCTGCAATCCTTCACAGAATTATTTGGGAGTAAGCTGTAAGTGTACATAGGCTTGCTGATGAGGACTGAATCAATTCATCAGGAGTGTGTCAAGAGAAGAATGTGTAAAAAAGCACCAGTTTGGATGCACCTGAAACCTTGGAGAAACCTTGCCTTCAATTAAACCCCCGACTGCTAAGAATTATGCAAGATTACTCAAGCACATGGGGGGTTGAACTGAAGGAGTTTGGGGCTTAATTAAATCCAGTAGGCCTATCCCCTTACTTCTGCCAGTTTTAGCCAAATCATGCCTCACTCACCAGCCATAATAAATAGTAGCTAAGGCACCATCACAAAAGCTAAGAAGACCATGAATCATGGAGGAAATAGTAAGCCCCAGAGTAGTCATAAATACACAAATACTAGCTCCACTAGTGAAATTATATCACCACTTGCATGTTTTAACTGTTGTCAATTCTTAGTTTTAAGAGATTTAGCTAGATTGCGAGCTGCTTTGAGATTTATAAATCTGTAAGTGAAAAGTGGTATACAATTTTGTTTCAATAAATAAAGGAATATTCAGCTCCTGAGAGTTAAGCAACATTCTTAAGCAATCTGCTGGCACAGAGATGTAGAAGACAGCCACTGCTGGCAGCATTTATTTAGCATTTAAACACTGTATGTATTCTATTAAGCAGCTAATTTGGCTTGGCAATATTTTGGCCATGTAGTGAGCCAGGTTGGGAATAAATGCTTGCCGGGTGTAAAATGACCCAAGGATTCAAGTGGTCAATGTACTTTTCTATTTTAAACCAACGAGCCTGCATTATATTGCCTGCATTAAGCTGATGTGCGTCTGTGCGGGATTGTATGACTGCCGTCTCCACTGGGACTGCTTCAACAAAGGTCACATCTCATGCGTGCTCATTGTTTCTCCTCCAGCAACCCAGTAACACGTTTATATTTATGTATCTGAAAGGAGATATGTGTTGTTTATTAAGAGGCAGTACATTTATCATATATTCATAGATCTTAACGACAACAACAAATGCACACGGGACTGGCTACACAAGTAGCACCTTGGCATTTGAGAGATTAGTCTGGGGTCCAAAGAGCTGATTTAACTCAGACTTCCGGGTTGACGCGATCTGGAAATGGCGGATTCCCTCCGAGCTCCGGAGGGAATCGGCTCTACCGAGGATGGGTCTTAGCCGCGCCGGCGACGCGGGGACCCTTAAAAACCGCAGGCGCGGATGCCTGCGGACTGAAGACTCGGCGGGTGCCTTAAGCGCCCCCCCTGATTCGCGAAGAGCCTTTTTAAAGGCTGCGGAGGGGATACGGGGGTGGCGTGGCACTGAGAGTCGACCGCTACCTCGGTGGAGCGAAGCCGCGAGCCATAACCAGAGAGCGCGACTTCCTTCCTTGAAAATCTGGACTGAAAGAACTACCCGTGAGTAAGACGGATTGGGACTTTAAAAATTTCTACCCTGAATTAGAGACGACCGGGGGGTGTGCTAAAAGGAAGTCCGCACCCCCCCCCCTTGCAGAAGATCTAAGCAACGACATAAGAGCTAAGCTGGAGAGCCTGCCCTTGGTGGGGTGAGTTAAAAAGGACATTAACTTTCAAGATTTCGCTAAGGGAAATTTTATGCTGGAGAGTGGAGTTTCAGAAGCTTTCTTTTTGTTTTGAACTACCCCCCCTCCCGGGCTCGGGAACGTCCTGCCTTAGTGCTTGTGTTAGAGCCGCGGAGTTTGACAGCTGTCAAAGCTGACAAACGGGCAATTTAAAGCGGAAAAATTGTTGTTTAAGACCCCCCTGGACTAAGACACAATTGAATCAAAATTGTTGGAAACAAAGTAACAATAAGAAGTTAAAGGGTTGTTGAGTAAAAGATCAATAAGTAACCAGATTCCCCCTAGGGGGAATTCTGTGAAACTACAATGGATACAATGGCTGTGGATGGAAAGTTACTAGCTGAAATTGAAAGGATGTTTCAGTTGGTGGGAACCTTACAAGAGCAGAGTTTGGCTATGAATAAACAACTTGTGACTATGACCTTGGGAACAGGCAACTCTGCTGTTTGTGTTGAGGACTTGAATGAGAAAGAATCCACAGCTGAAGAGGAAACAATACTTTCAGAGGTGGAAGAGACTAAACGAGAAAAAGAGAAAGTAACTTTGGGAAGCAACATCCAAAAGCTGACACCTGTGGAATACAAGCAAGGAGACCTTGGGAACACATCTACCACAAGTCTGCGAAAGATGCAGAAGAAGAAGGAAGAGGCCCTGGGACAATATGGAATACAGGAATTTAAAACAAAGAGGCATGATTGGGGCCTCTGTTTGGACTCTGGTTTGGAGGATACAGGCTTGGTGGAAATTTTCCAGCAATTGATTACAAATCTCCTTGTGGGAAGAGAATATATTTGGATGCTGAAAGAGCCTTTTCCAGACTCGACGACTGATATAAAGGGCTACCAACAAGATCGGCGGAGAGGGACTGAAAGGGACTTGAAAGCCTCGGACGTGAGGAACCCAGGCTGAGAATTTCGACTTTGGACTTTCATCGGGAAGGGACAAAAACCGGGGATGGGAGGGAGGGAAGAGGAAATTTTTAGAAACTCTTAAGATTTTTAGGTTTGGTTAATAAGACTCTTAATTAAGACAAAATGAAAAATCGATGGAAGAGAACTTAAGTCCAACTTAGGAATATCAATTTTAATTACAAAAGAGGTAATAAGAAGAACAAGATGGTTAAGAGGAGAAATACCAATTTGCTGATATAATTTTGGGAATTGGGATGCACGAGGGGGGGTGGGGGGAAGTTAGGGAACAAGGTCATGAAACGAGGATTAGCTGAATTTATACATGTTTTGTTATGTGTTATTTTTTTTGTGTGTGTTTTGTTGTTATAAAACTGGAAAACCCAATAAAAATTTAAAAAAAAAAAAAGAGCTGATTTAACTCAGCCCAAGAACTTGAATTGGACATGTAACATGGGAGCTGTGATTTGAGAAATGTAAGCCCAAAGTCCCTTTGAGCACATGGAACCAGATGCCTGGTTCTTCAGATTCTGCAGAGGAAAATCTTCAGATTCTGCAGAGGAAAATCTTCAGGTTCTTCAGATTCTGCAGAGGAAAATTAGGGGCGTGCAACTGCTTAAATTGCACTGGGCGTGAAGCCTCAGGGGCACCACAACTATGATATAGAAGGGAAGGCAAGAAGCAGGAGGTACCCAATTCTGGTGTCGCACAGGGCACTGCTGAAATGTAAGACACCAAGATACATCACTGGATCCTGGACCTATATTCTATGAATAAGAACTGCCATGCTGGGTTTTTTATTTTATTATGACAACAACAGATTCAGGGAGGTCAATCTGAGAGACTGTGACTCTCACTGAAGGTGACCCAGTGACCTTCATGTCTGATTACAGATTTGAACCCAGGTCCCCCCAGCTCTTGTCCAACCACTATACTACACTGTAGCCCCGAGCAACACACCCACAAGCCTAGAAGAATGTGCACTCTTCAAGTTGGACACAAGAATGGGACAATTAGAAGATAAAGACTGTGCCAATTTATTAATTTAGCCACAGACATTCCAGGGAGTGAGAGTGGAAGCTTCTCACAAATGCTGCCTTTTTGATTGACAGACCTTTGCCAGCTGCACTGGAGGGTATTGGATTCCCCCTTTCAATGCAGAAGGACTTCCTCCTTGCCTTGGCTCACCCAAAGCTGATGCCTTTCAATTATTTTTAGCTCAGGGATAAAAGGCCACTCCAGCATGGAAGCCAGGAATGATAGTGGGTAGAAGATTCTGGGTGAAAGATTTAGGGCAGGCTGTAGCCAATGTGGCGTCCTCAAGATGGTCTGAAATTTCCATCTTCCCAGATCAATGTCTTTGGTGGCTGGCGCTGACTTCCAGAGGGCATCATCTGGCTATTCCTAATTTAGGAAGACCAGTGCTGTCCTTGTAGGTAGCTCTTGAGACTCCTTTGGGTAGTGAAAAAATATCAAATCCAAACTCTTCTTCTCTTGGTTGATAGTTACTTAGCAATGGATCTCTTTGGGCTGATGCAAATATTTGCTTTTTGAAGTGCTGCTGTCTTCTCATGATAACATACCACATCTGGTTCTAGGTGGGGAGTTGCTTATTTTAAAGCACCCTACATGAAAATCTCATGTGATCCCTAGCAATTGACATACAGAAGCATACTGCTTCTGACAGTGGAGGTATAATATATCCAGCAGTTGATGGCCCTTGTAGCTAGCCATTGATAAACCCTGTTCCCCATGAATTTGTTCAATCTTTGTAGTTTCCCATGGGCCCCATCACCTGACTCCCATCCTTACACTGTACACTGTGCTGTACTTTTCTCCTTCCTTCCCCATCATTCCAGGCAAAACTCTGCAACGTCTGACCCAATAGGAAGAAACTGTGCAAATTATGTAACTTTCTGCAAATTTGGCTGCCTGGTGTCATTTATGCTAATTGCAGAATTTGGTTTGTTTTAATAGAGTTGAGAAGTTTTGCCAGCGGCTGATGGGAGACGGCAGAAACACTCAATCAGCAATATAAAAAAGCAGCCCACCTTCCGCCTAAGATAAATCCGTTTGTACATTCTCAGGCACACTAATACCATCCTTCCGGGACTGTGCAGGATTAACAGGGAATGCCAACTCTGCTTAATAGGAAAGCTCCTCAAAGCCAATATGTATGATAATGCTTATGCAGCCTAGGTACCACTAGCTGCTATTAGCTTAGTCACTTACGATATCTGTATTGCACTTCTGCCTTGCAACTGGAAGGATAGCTTGTGTGCTGCCTTTATGTTTTCTGGCTTCTGAGTGATCTCTACGACATCAAAGCTCCCCCGCCCCCATGTTTGGTAATTTGTAGTAGTTACTTAATGCTAGAATACTTCGCAGTCTCTTTATTTATTTTTAGGTAAATAATTTTTATTAATTTTCAATTAAAAACATCCCAGTTAATAACAAATCCAATCCAATCCAATCAGTCTCTTTAAATAAGTTTTCCAACTATATTATAGCAGTTTTCTCAAAATACAGTGGTACCTCTGGTTAAGAACTTAATTCGTTCGGGAGGTCCATTCTTAACCTGAAACTGTTCTTAACCTGAGGTACCACTTCAGCTAATGGGGCCTCCCGCCGCCGCTGTACCACCACCATGCAATTTCTGTTCTCACCCTGAAGCAAAGTTCTTAAGCCAAGGTACTATTTCTGGGTTAGCGGAGTCTGTAATCTGAAGCATCTGTAACCTGAAGCATCTGTAACCCGAGGTACCACTTTATTGGGACACAGACGCGCACGCGCGCGCACGCACACACACACACACACACACACACATGGATGAATGAATCCATTGGATTTAACCAGCCAGCTTGGCCTCTAAAAGCAAAGCTAACTCAGGTTGCAACTTAAGAGTGCTGAAGGTGGTGTACAGATAAGCACAGACTGATTGTTTAAGAGTCCCTGCCCTCTTTCTTGTGCATTCGTGATTATTTGTAATCATGATGGTACCAGGGTGGTTGAACATAATACTCCTTTTACTTCTGTTTATGCCTGCAAAGGTTTCACCATGGACATATTGCTTTGTTTCCAATCAGTGCATGTCCTGTAACTTCCTACTGAAATCCTGTAACTTTTTATTCCACACACATTCCAATGTATTGGTTTTGCCCCACATCTGTTGTACTATAGTGCATGAGTGCTCCTCCAGATGGCAATACAGCAATGCAATTACACTGGGGAAGCATTGCAGAACAGCGAATGAGGTAGAATGGTGTGTGGATGGTCCAGGATAAATCCACCATTAATGTGCTATTACTGTGTCAGTGACATGTTGCAAAATGCACCCGCACAAACACACTGGTTGTCCAAAGTGACCCAGAGCCTGCAATATCACAATAGAGAATAGCACTATTTGTGGAATTTCCTGTCCCTTGTTAAAAGGAGTCCCTTGTTTGAAGGACTGTGCAGTCCAAGTCTGGTTTAAGGATGGAGAGCAGGGCCTGCTCATCACCTTTGTGGCAATTAGAGACCTGCAGCTAATCTTGCACCAAAGAGTTGCCCCATTGTATCAGGAGACATCCTGTCCTTAAGGTACCAGGTACTCCTTATCTTGTTACCACAAACCAAAGTATATGCATAGTACAGAAGAGGCCCACGTGCTACATGAAGGTACTCAGAGAGTCCTTTGTTTGCTTGCTTAATTAAGATGTAATTAACCAGAGTCCTTATATGGAATCATAGGAGGGTGTTCTCCCAAATGATTGGAAGGTACTCCATGAATATGTATAGTCTTAACAAATAAGGGAAAAGTATATTAGGAAGCCCCATTCTTTGGGAGGGTGCTCAGTCCTTTTGGATGTTAATCCACTGAGCCTGTCTGTCTGGCCAGCAAAGATGATAAACGTTCCTTTGTTCTTCTCATGCAACAGCATGGTATTTTCCTTTCAGCCTGTTAATTTGCAACACCATGAGGTTGCTCATCAAAAGTTAAGACCCAGACAGCAGGCTGAGCAGACGCACAGGTTCGCAGCCTTTCCCACTAGAATGAGAAGAACTGTATGCCTACTTAAATCATAATAATTTTAAAATGTATACCTATCAACTAGCATGTGCAAATTTTACAGCAATGTGTGTCCTTTGCGATGCAATTCCTCTTTTGGCAATGAGTTATTGGCCACCTTAGCATGTCCTGATCTAGGACAACAGTGTGATATTCTATCCCCAAATTATGTATGGGGAGAAATCTTGCTCTCTCCATTTCCAAAAAAGGGCACCAGGCCAGATTTGCACCCGAGCACTGGAGAGTCAGATGCGGGTGGCGCTGTGGGTTAAACCACAGAGCCTAGGACTTGCTGATCAGAAGGTCGGCAGTTCGAATCCCCGTGACGGGGTGAGCTCCCGTTGCTCGGTCTCTGCTCCTGCCAACCTAGCAGTTCAAAAGCACGTCAAAGTGAAAGTAGATAAATAGGTACCACTCTGGCAGGAAGGTAAACGGCGTTTCCGTGCACTGCTCTGGTTCGCCAGAAGCAGCTTAGTCATGCTGGCCACATGACCCGGAAGCTGTACGCCGGCTCCCTCGGCCAATAAAGCGAGATGAGCACCGCAACCCCAGAGTCGGCCACGACTGGACCTAATGGTCATGGGTCCCTTTACCTTTTTACTGGAGATTCAAAGATCTAAATTAATGGCTTATTTATTTATGGGGGGGGGGAGAGAAAACCAACAGAACGCTCATGATATGGTATTCCTGCAAGAGGAGAGAACAGCTTTGCTAGTGCTTGCCATTTCTTTTTTTAAAGTGCCAGATAAGGAGTTCTTCACTTATTTGGTGGGTGGAGGCGAAAGCCTCCAAAAGCACAAGACAAATTTTCATTTTACTTGTATTCCTAGAAAGCATTCTGGCCTGCCAAATGCAAAACCAAACCAAGCATTCATATGTTGTGTTGCTTTCCCTGCTCCTAGATTAGCAATAATTGCTAAAAGCAGAATCACGTAGAATTACAGTGGCGCCTCGCAAGACGAAATTAATTCGTTCCGCAAGTCTCTTCGTCTTGTGAGTTTTCCGTCTTGCGATGCACGGTTTCCCATAGGAATGCATTGAAAATCAATTAATGCGTTCCTAGGGAAACCGCCTTCAGACCAGGTCCGGGGACAGTCTGTCCCCGGACCTCTTCTGAAGGCTGGGGGGGGGGGACAAGGGCTTTTCTTCCCACCCCCAGCATTTTAAAAAACCCCGGGACAGCGGAGGACTTCTCCGCTGTCCGGGCGATCTTAAAATGCTGGCGGGCGGCATTTTAAAATCGCCCCGGACAGCGGAGGACTTCTCCGCTGTCCGGGGCGATTTAAAAGCCCCTGGGAAGGCAGGCAGGGGGGACAAAGACTTTCGCCCCCCGCCCGCCTTCAGAAGGTGTTCCCGCCCCCCGCCCCGCTTCGGAGCAGCGTTCCGAAGCGGGGCGGCTGGGGCAGGTGTTCCCGCCCCCCCGCCCCGCTTCGTAACGCTGTTCCGAAGCGGGGCGGCTGGGGCAGGTGTTCCCGTCCCCCCGCCCCGCTTCGGAACAGCGTTCCGAAGTGGGGCGGCTGGGGCAGGTGTTCCCGCCCCCGCCCCGCTTCGGAACAGCGTTTTAAAATGCTGGGGGTCGGGAACGAAGCGTTCGCTCCCGACCCCCAGCATTTTAAAATCTCCCCGGGACAGGGGGAGATTTTAAAATGCTGGGGGTCGGCAGCGAACGCTTCGCTCCCGCCCGCCAGCATTTTAAGATCGCCCGGGGCAGGCGGGGGGAAGGCAGGCGGGGGGGAGCAAAGACTTTTGCCCCCCGCCGGCCTTCAGAAGAGGTCCTCTTCTGAAGGCCGGCTGTGGGCGAAAGTCTTTGCTCCCGACCGCCAGCATTTCCCTATGGGCTTTCGTCTTGCGATGCAAGCCCATAGGGAAATTCGTCTTGCGAAGCGCCTCCAAAACAGAAAACCCTTTCGTCTTGCGGGTTTTCTGTCTTGCGAGGCATTCGTCTTGCGGGGTACCACTGTACACCAGTACGAGGGGAGTGGGAGGCTGATGTGATAGAGGAGCCAGAGCTAGCATACCTCTTCCCAGGTTACAGACTCTACTGACATTGTCCCCATTTGCAGTTTAAATGTGTGCAGGACTATCCTGGCCTTTCAGCTGCAACATAGACACATATAAGAAAACTTCTGCTGAAGGACAAACAACTCAAAAATATCCTGGGTGGTCAACTAGACATACCCTAAAACATGCACTCAGAATTTGGATTCCAGTCAGCAGTCCCTTTCCAGTTTGCACGCCACTGATTCCAAATCAAGGGCACAAAGCAAATGAAACTTCTGCAAGGCTTTTCGGATGGGGCCCAGGGCATTTGAAATGGAATCTGGCCCGGTACCTTTTCCAAGTAGCACCTGCTATGTTTTATTAAACCAGGTTGAATGTCACAGGCCCTTTGCCAGCAGGTGTCAGGAAAAGAGCAGCTGAGCCAAGGAACTGACGTTGTCCTCAGGGTTAAGGGGACGATGCAAAGCAATGCAAAGCTCTTCAGCAACCCATCTAAAGTGGGAGTCTTGTATTTCAAGACCAGCCTCCTCTCCTCTTCCCAGTTACCTCGCTGCCCTGAAGGCCATTGGCCACAAGCCAGGATCTAAATCTGGCAAAGCAAGCAAACAGATATTTCTTCTTCCCTACCCATATGAGCTGACAGTTTGAATCTTGGTTGACTAGGCCTGGCAAGGTACAAACTATTCTGTTTCTCTTTGGATTTTGCTGGTTCTACGTATGCAAGGGACTCCAGTATGCTCAAGAGGTCATCTTACCCCCTGGAAACTTCTGGCACCGTCCCACCCCACCCCACACAAGTGATGGTTTGCCACTGTGTTGTTTTGCTGCCTCATGGGACACATTGTCACACCACCACTAGCCAGAAACATGAAGACCGTCTAGGCCAGAAGACGAAAACCTGAGGCCCAGGGCCAAATGTGACCCTCTAGGTTTATTTGGTTCTAAGAATTCTCTCCAGGCCACATCCACTTTTTCCAGGCCACACCCCTCACATGCTCTGCTTCACACACATAATGTTTATGCCTGACTGGAATATGTCATTGAATTCTGACAACGCTTCTTTTCTGGATGGAGGATACAGAGGAGTGTGTGCAGAAACTAGTCCACTGCACATAAGTAAAATTTATTGTGAAGAGGTGTATGTGACTCTGAACTTATGATATGGTTTATCTCCATAGATCATAGCATGAGGATAAGGATCAGCATAACTCTAATATGACCAGACACCCTCCATGATGAACTTTGGTGTCGCTGGAACTTCCAGCCTCCTGAAAGGCACTCAGGCATATCCTGAGTTCACCGACATAAGGACAGGTAGACATTCCTTCTTCCTCTCTCCACTTCTAGTGTGAGTTTATGGCAAAATTGTCATGCCCACGTTTCTGTAGGACTTTTAAAAATAGTTAAGGTCCTGAGGCCCAATGCCATGCCAACCCTTACCTTGCCTTCTACTGTCAATAAAGATTTGGCCTGATTTTATCCCATTGCCATTGTACAGTCTGGTTATTTTGCTGTTCTCATGGGTCACATAATGTGCTTGCCTGGGCAAGAATGCACCAGTAATTTCAGTAGAACATATTGCCCCAAAAGGCTAAATATTGAACAGGTATCACATCTGCTGTATTTTCAGTGCTTACTGAATACTTTCCTCTTTCAACACAACTTTTAAGTAGAGATCTTTCCCAGTCTGTTTCTGTATCAGAATTGTTTTTTTTTAAAGTTTTTAGATATATTAATTGTTTCATTGCTTGCATGTTTGCCTCACTAGTCTCCTTTGGAAGGAAGAGTATGCTATAAATTTAATTAAAACTAAATAAATTTAATCTAAAGTTTAATTTAATAAATGAAAATTCATTTCACATCTGATATTACTACAATAAGCATAGTTACATGAAATGACCCACAGTTTTCATTTTCCTCATTCCATATATAGTGATTTTTGTTAATTTATCCAGGGAATTTATGAATCACTCCCTCTGAAGCTCCTAGGGTAGCATGCAGTTACAAGAATAATGCAATATAATAACATTCAAACAGTAAAACGATATGAAACACAGAAACAAATAAGCCTTAAAACTACAATTAAAACAAGCCATTTAACATGCTGCAGCCCTTGAGCAAATAACAAAGTATTTGCCTGGCACGAAAAAAGACACCAGAGTGCCTTTCCAGGCAAGCTTCTATGGGTACAGCATTCATAGCCACAAAGCAGTCAGAGCAACAGTCTGTCTAGCTCAGTATAGTCAGAGTTCTCCAACCCTGTCAGTTCTGTGCACACATTTGGATTTTTCAGTGAGTGCTGCTTATTGATCTGTTTGTTTATTTGATTTATAAACCACCCTT
The DNA here is from genome assembly GCF_965112155.1 of Podarcis liolepis. Taxonomy (NCBI): domain Eukaryota; kingdom Metazoa; phylum Chordata; class Lepidosauria; order Squamata; family Lacertidae; genus Podarcis; species Podarcis liolepis. The sequence goes on from NC_139559.1 coordinate 29,197,383, forward strand.
CATCATAAGACCTCAGGATGGTTCACAGAATAAAATACAGGATAAAAACAAATGAATAAGTAAAACAAAATAGCAAAACAATAAACCACCCTTCCCAAAGACACATTTAAAAGGCTGTAGAATATTAATCAGCCCGAGGCCTGGTTGGAGAGGAGCGGTTTTTGCCTGGCACCTAAAAACATGTAATGAAGGCACCAGGTGAACCTTCCTGGGGAGAGCATTCCACAAATGGGGAGCAACTACAGAAAAGGCCCATTGGCACACAAAGAAGAGCATCAGAGGATGAATGCAGAGTTCAGGACAGTTTATATGGGGAGAGGCGGTCCTTTCATGTATTACAGTTCTGAGCTGTTGGTACCATCCCCCCTGGACCTTTTTGAAAAATTAACCTGAGCCTTGAAAAGCACATAGAGGTGGAGACTTAGAAGATGTCCTCTGATGAAAGTCCTCAGTGTACTGTCCAGTGTATTTTGGATAGATGGAAACCCTATTGGACAAGCAGCTGCAGAACAAGGGCTACTGTTTATATTACTGCTTCCTGTGATGGAAAAAGTGGCATGAGAAGTGGTGTTAAGTAGTCTACTGAAAGTCGTTCACTTCATTCATAGCAGCACTCCCCTACTTTGTACTCTCAAAAATCGAACAATTTGTAAAGAATACAGTGGTACCTTGGTTTACGAACTTAATCCATTCCAAAAGTCTGTTCTTAAACCAGAGCATTCTTAAACCAAGGCATGCTTTCCCATAGCAGTAGGGGACTCAATTTACAAATGGAACACACTCAACAAGAAGCAAAACACGTTCTTATTCCAAGGCAAAGTTCACAAACCAAAGCACCTACTTCTGGGTTTGCAGCGTTCTTACTCCAAGTTGTTCACAAAGTAAGCTGTTCTTAAACCAAGGTACCACTGTATATAGTTTAGAAATGAGATCCATGCAATGGTAACCCACCTCAAACATTTGACTGTGACAATGATTCACTTTGAAAACAAACTCCTTCCACTTTCTATACCACGTCAGCAATGACCACAGGTAATGTTTTTCATACTCGAAAAACACCTTTGCCATCATTTGTGAAAATGATCTTAAGTCTCACCTGTCACAATCAAAGCCCAACACTATAGGACACAGGATCTTCTAATACTGACTGATAATCTAGTCTGATTTATATATAATATCGACCTGTAATAACCCTGCCAGAGGACAGAACATCCAAGCTGAGGAGAAAGGCCACTAAAAGCTTTACTGTAATTTTGGAAATGCGTTTTCATGACAGGTACAGTGTCAACTGCCTGCTAATCCAAAAGCTTTGTGTAACAAAGTGCGAAACATCAGATTTCCCCCAGTATTTGATTGCCTACAATCATAGCACAACAGAGTAAACATTAACAGCCACGTCACCCTGGAGGGGCAGTTTGTACAGCGTTACATTTTTATGTCTTCTGCTCCTTTGTGAATCTGTGTCAGATTCAAGCCTTGCATAATGGAGTTCAGGTTCTAAGTCACATAAAGTCTATGAATCACTCTTTGCCCATGTATGTAATCCAAACCTGTGATGATCAGGTCTGCAACCATATGGAGAAGCACTTTAATTTTATTAAACTTATACCGCACCCCATCTTGGGTGGGTTAAAACAGTAAATATATAATAAAACACTAAACATACACACACACACACACACACACACACACACACACTGAGGAGGGGGAGAAGGATCACACATATGATCCTTGTTCTTGACCACCCATTCACTTAATTTGCATTGATCCAACACAACATACAACTGTATGCATGGCATTTCAGTTCTCAATTGCCTGAAAAGGACCCTATGTCTGTATGGATGGGTCGCTATTTGCATACATTGAGTTAAACACATGGAGGTTGAGAGCAGAGCTGTTTTGTCCAATCGTGCTTCCCTTCAGGTATATAATGTAACCTTTGACAACTGCTTAAGTGTAAGTGAGGCAATGCACATGTACACCCATTATGATTTCTGTGAGTGTGCAGCTTGAAAAAAAGTGGTGTAGACTTTACAGCTGCTCACTCGCATGCGTAAGTGACTATGGGCATCTGTTTGCATCCAGGTTGTATGGCAAGAGGTTTTTACAATGCTGTTTTCTTACTAATAGTATTTGTTTGAAAAAGTCATGCTACCTAAAAGAAAGACATGGGTGCTAAGTTGTGGGTGAACATATCAGATGACACAGCGATTCTTCAAACAGCTCTTGTTTATTCAGAGGCCAGAACAGAACTGAACTGAAGGGTTCAGTCAGCCTGCTTATATAGAGCTCCACTAGAACGTAACTGTAACAATTTTCTAAAACTATCCAATCACTGAACGTCACTTTCGATCCATTATTTGCATAACTATCTACAGTATCCCCCTGCTGGCCCAGGGTGAGAACTTCAGTACATAACAATGGGCATAGTAAGAATTTCAATCTTGGCATCTGCCTAAGCAGCATCCCAGGAATGCAGGCAGAACACTATGACCTGTGGCACTGCATTGGTACAGCTATCATCAGCACCCATTCTAAACATTAATGTTCTTGCTGCAGTTTAGTGTTAGGGTGTATCCTCACTAGGGATGGGCAAATCTGCCAGTATGGGTTTCTCTCCATTTCTTAATTTTCTGATCTTAAATTCAGCTCTTCACATTTCAACATCAGTTTTCATTTTATTTTAAGTCCTCATGAAAATTTATCTGCATTTTAGTATCATTTCTCTCTCCCCCCATACACATTTTTGCAAAGCCATATCCATAATACAATGCATTTTGTGTGTTATTTTCACCTATATATGCATTTTTGTGCAAATTTTACAGTGATGGATTTTTCTCCTGTGTTGCAAAATCTGGAAGAGTGTGAATTTTGAAGGATGGCTGTGTTTTGGTTTGCATCTTATTTTAGAAACTGTGAACTAGGGCTCATCACCACTTACCTTTACTCCACATTTCTAGGCACAGGTCTGGGCTTTTCAGGTCTGTGTACAACAGATTTTTCCTCTGCCATGACGCTTTCCCATGAAAACCTGTTCTTTGCTGCTGAATCAGAGGAAACAACAATCCACAGAAAACACAGAAAGCTGTTTGCTCTGATTGAGCGATAAAGATCAGGTTTTCCTGGGGAAAGCAGCGAAAAGTGCTTGGACATGGACTGGGAAAGCATGGACCTAGGAAGTGTGAGGCAAAAAGTAAGTGTGATTAAGCCCTTAGGCAGGTTTGCTTTTAAGTGTAGACTCAATCAATCCCCTAATCACTATTAAGACTTAAACTGAATTAATAGACATTCTCTGTTCCTCAGTAATTCTTGGAACTGTAAAGCTTTCAGCAACATACCAATCTACAGTTTCCAAGATTCTTTAGGTGACACTATGACTGTTAAAAGTGACACAAACCAACATAAATCAGTAGTGTAAACAGAACTTTCCAAAGTCAATCCTTTTGTGCTTTTCCCCACCCTTAAGTTCACAGTATTTCAGAGTTCCATATTTAGACTCTGGCAGAAGCAGAACTCTGAAGAGAAGAAAAGCAAAAAACTACTCTCTGTATGTCATAAGACTAAGTTTTATATGAGTTCAGCTAGGGAGAGCGTGGGGTGGGGGGAGTCATTCAATTTCCACAGGAGCAACTTTAAAGTAAACAGCAATGCCAAAAAAATCCCCCACACCTATTAATAGAAAATGTCACTCAGACATGGTAGCGTATCAATTCCCATCCCTGTTTGCAGAATCTGGTTCATGGAGTTTGTGTCTTGCTATAACAGTTTCCTTCTGGTAGGACTGAGACTAGAGTGCTTATAAAAATGGGTACTGTATCACCACTGATAGAAGGAATCAATAGACCATTTCTCGGTTAGGAAAGGACTGACAAGCTATCTGGCAGTCGGATGCCGCAGCTGGTATTAGCTTGCCTTCGACTGCCTGGTGATGCTTAAGTTGGCTGTTTCCTGATTTTGCTTTATTGATGTCAGACAAACCTCCAAAAATTGACCCAAAGAAGTTTTACATGATGCACTTTAATCTTTAGCGTAGATCACTGAGCAGAACGTGGTGTGAAAGAAAAGAGCCTTGGCTTGGATGAAAATATAATGGCATGTGGCTTTGAGAACAAATTCTGAACTTCAAGCAGAACTAAAATCAAAGTTACACTATTCACCGTTTTCCCATTCATAATCTTCAGAGAGAAAATACTGATCAGGCTCCCCAAGCGACTGGCAATGGGAGAAGGAGAAGTAAAAGTATGATAGAGCTCAGCTTTGCAAATTGGAATGACCTTTTGGCCAAGAAGGCCAGACTCTTCTCAAGCACACTATGGAATATTCACACTCTGAAGCCTTGCTTTTATTATTTTTTAAAAGAGAGACTATATTGAGACTAGAATTTCCATATCAGGGAAGTCAGAATACCTGCAAATTTTGATGCACTTGAGATCTGCAGCAATAAAAAAGGTTTCCTCTTATTCCTTTAAGACAATGTTTCTCAAACTTTCTAGTCTAATAGTCTGGTGTGCATGGTGGAATTGGAGGGGAATGCCGAGTTAGATGCCTCCCTGGACATACACTCTAGTGTGTGACTTTCCTCTCTGTAGTGTACAGTCATCCTCAGGTGTGTAGCACACTGCTCGGTGATGCTCTCTTGCCTAATTCTTAGACTATTAATTCACCCAATCTGGGTGCTGCATACAAATGTGTGTAACAAAATGCCAACAGCCACTTCTATTAGGCTGGAGGAGCTTTGGGAGTGGACAGCCTGAAGGTGAGGAATGGCAGGAGATAGGAAACATCAGAAGCTGCCTGATTCCAGGCCAGATACTACTTGTCCAACTACTCCAGAATTGTCTACGTAAGAGCACAAGAAAAGCTCTGCTGGATCACACCAAAGGTCCAGCTTCCTGTTTTCACAAGAGCACACTCCCAACTTGGCATTCCCAGCAACTGCAATTCAAAGGCATACTGCCTCATCGCTGGAGGCAGAACATACCCATTGTGACTAATGGTTGATAGCCTCACCCACCAAGAGTTTGTTTAATCCTCTTCTAAAGCCATCCAAGTTGGTGACTATCACTACAACTCATGGGAGCAAATTCAATAGTTTAATTATGGGCTGTGTGAAAAAGTACTTTTTTTTTTGCTTTCCTTAATCTTTAAACACTCAGTATTTTCAAAATGAGAGAAAAACAAATTCTCTAAAAACTTTCTCTACACCATGCATAATCTGCCATTACTCACCTTTTCTCTAAATTATAAAGCTCTAAACTATAAAGCCCTTTTCTCATAGGGGAGTCAGTCCAACCTCTTTGGTTGCCCTTTTCTGAACCTCTTCCAACTTAGACTGGCAGAGGCTCTCCAGGGTCTCAGGCAAACGTTTACCTAATTCCACACGTTGAACCTGAACCTCTTCTTCCTTGTTGACCCCAAGCAGAGGCACACTATGACACACACGAGTTCTACCTGCTATTTTTTTGTATGGAATGAGAATGAACTGTATGTACTCCTCCTATCCATAACATGACTATACTTCCTTGGCCATCATCTCAGCCTCCACTGCACTTTGGTTCATAAAGTGAGGGGAGAAGATCAATTTAGTATTGATTTGTGATGCATGGATTGGGTTTTATTTCTGGTACCCCATGACTGCAGATAGTTTCTTGGAGTCTCAGCTGTTGCTATCAGTGCTGCAGCAAAGCATGTATGAGCAGAGGAAATCAAGTCCACTGCTAACAATGGCAATTAGAGTCAAGCTTTTACATATCCAGTCCTCCCATGAGCATCAAACAGAATAATCTTATTAACCTTCATCCGGCCTTTCTGAAACAACTAATTCTGTCTCTTCTCTAGCCAAGAGTAATATCATTTGTTTATGCAATGGGAGCCCCTAGTAATACATTCTTTGGATGGAAATGAATATGTTAATTTCATGTTAAGCCCCCCGCGCACCCCCAAAAGGGAGTAATAACACTGGTCAGCATAAAGCATGCTTGACACTGTGAATGGAAGAAAGAGAGGGAAATGCTTTAAAGTAAATGAGCTGATAACCTCCATTTCCTTTTTTTCTCCAAGTGGTGTGGCAAACTCATGGATCTATGGCCATTTCCACCAGCAAAAGAGAAGGAGAAAGGGGAAAGATGAGCTCCACTTTGAGCTCTTGCTTCCACTGTCCCTGCAGTGTATGCGTCTCTGTGTGTGTCATCTTTCAAATGCATAAAGACACAGAACTTTTCCTTAAGTAAAATTATTTTCAACTGCGTGCTTTCTGAAGAACTACACAACCAAGCACCAGGAGCTAGCTGGTTCTACTGATCACAGGCCACTATAAACCCTAGAAAGCCACTGCCAGCCAGTGCAGGCAACACTGAGCTGCATGGACTACTATAATGTATAAGCCAATTTTCTCTGTTCCTGTAATTAGAGCAACAGGATCTCACCAAAGAAAATTACTGGTCCAGTTCTTAAGCTCTTTGTTCTGCTTCTAGATCTTGAAGGATATGATGTAGCAGAAGTTGAGTGCTTTGGGTTTTGTTTTGTAAAAAGAGTAGATAGGAGTCAGATGCTGCCATGTGGACTCCTGCAACAGCTGTCTTGGCATCACTGTTGAGATAGGAACCGTCGGAAAAGGAGGAAAAGGATTCCTTGAGTTACTCATGAGTAATACTTTGGCCACCTTATGAGAAGAGAAGACTCCCTGGAAAAGACCCTGAGGCTGGGAAAGATGGAGGGCACAAGGAGAAGGGGACGACAGAGGAGGAGATGGTTGGATAGTGTGTTCGAAGCTACCAGCATGAGTTTGACCAAACTGTGGGAGGCAGTGGAAGACAGGAGTGCCTGGCATGCTCTGGTCCATGGGGTCACGAAGAGTCGGACACGACTAAACGACTAAACAACAAAAAAACTCTGGGTCTTACAGAACCACAAGAACCTACAGAGCTCAGTGCAAATGTGCCAGATATTTTACCTTCCTTAATTATATTTGCTCACAATTCCGTGCTTAGGTCACTCCTCAGCTGGCAGAGAGTTCTGGGGATGCCCTTTTGCAAAGGGTCAGTTTACTTGTATGGTGGGAGAGAACTGGACATCTTTTTCTAATACAGTCGTACCTTGGTTTTCAAGTTTAATCTGTTCCGGGAGTGCGTTCGACTCCCAGAACAGTTCAAAAACCAAGGCACAGCTTCTGATTGGCTGCAGGAGCATGCTGCAGCCAATCAGAAGCCGTGGAAGCTGTGCTGAATGTTCAGCTTGCGAAAATCGTTTGAAAACCGGAACAATCACTTCCGGGTTTCGATCATTTGGGAGCCAAAACATTTGAGTTCAAAGATATTTGGCTTCCGAGGTTCCACTGTATCTGTTTATTTACAAATATACAAGCATAGGGGAACATACAATGCCCATCTTAAATAACGCCACTTCCTCCAAAAGCAACAGCTTGCCCTTGTTGGCTTTAAAAAAAACTTACTTATCTAAACAAAAACTATTCATTTCCATTCCTGACCCAAGCAAGAAAGCATAGGAAAGTAAGAAGAGCCTGCTGGCTTAAACCAAATTTCCATCTAGCCCAGCACCCTGTTCTCACCGTGGACAGCCAAATGCCTGTGGGAAGCTCACAAGCAGGACCTGAGCATAAAAGCACACTCCCCAATTGTGCTTCCCTGTAACTGGTATTCAGAGGCATGCCGCCTCTGACCCTGGAGGTAGCTTTTCTTCCATGAAAAATGCTCTAAAGCATTAGCTATTCAGCCATACACAACAGATGATTTCCTCACTTACTATCACCCAAATGAGGGGTTCTATCTTTGTACCCAAGTTGCAATGCCAAAACTGTCTTCCTGTTGTCCACAAGGTAATTTTATGAGCAGCTGGCCCCAAATGCAAATGGTTCTTCCACTTCTCACTAACACATAGTTTCAAAGAATGGTTTCATCAGCCATTGGCTTGATCTTGAGTTCTTAAAATGTGAGAGCATCACTTATACAACTTCTGCTCATTTTATCATGCTCGGAAACTCTCCATTGTTACATTAGGTGGTGGAACTATTAATCCTCTTTCCTTCACCACATGCTCTAGGGAAACAGCAGCCCTGAGTACTAAAGCATTATATTCTCATTTATTCTTTACCCGCTATTAAAATACTGCTTTGCAGCTTGATTAGACTGGGTGCTGTGCTCCATCCTAGAATAATAAGACACTAGATGTTCAGGACTAATCCTGTCTTTTCTGGAACTCCAAGGCCTTTGGACAAGACACTCAGCAGCACTGTGCTGGATTAAACCCATTATGACCTTCCAGCAGAGCAGTAGCACTTCATTGTAAATTGCCATCAAATTTGGACCAGACGGTCTTTGGAAGGCAATGGTCTGATGCTAACTAAGATGGTCAAGAGATTGTGGAACCTTTCATGTGCCCTTCACACACCATTTAGGCTATTAAAAGGATGTTGCTGTACCATTGCTGAGAGACTGTGTCCCAGATCCTTGGAAATGAATGATTAGCTGGTGCAGAAGGAGAACATTGGCCTGGATTAAAAGCCAGTCAAGCGTTTGGAAACAAAATAGTTTTAACAAGAATGACTGCTCTTCAGAGTGGCATGAACTCTTCTCAGGTCAGAGCTATAATCAGTATTAATTTATTGAATTATTTACAAATATAAAAGCACAGGGGAACATACAATGCCAGTCTTAAAGCAACACCACTTCCTTCAAAAGCAACAGTTTTAAAACACAGCAAGCAGCTGCCAAATATGTCACTCAAGGTCCTATATAGAATTTGACAGCAAAGTCACAGCTCTATTCTCCACAACAAGAAGGAACACGTCCCTGCTGGGGATTGAACCAAAAACCCTCCAATCCAAAAACAGCTGTTCAGACTACTTAAGTCTTGAATACCTAATGCAAAATGGTTCCCAATGCATTATATATATGGCACATGTGGTGCAGAGCTGGAGGGCTCTTGGTCCCTTGGTAAAGACATACTAGCTACAGACACAGAGAAAACAGACGTCTGCTGAGGCATGCTTCTATTTTAGGACCATGGTTTGCATGAAATAGGTTCTCCATCTTTAGAATAAAATTATATTTCACAGGGCTCTGTTTATTAAAATAAAGCCAGAGTGAAACATATCGATTTTTAAAAAAATAAAAGATAGCCTTGGAATTCCATTGCCAAGGTATATGAAAAAATTGTGATTGATGCTTCATAGTATGCACTTGAAATTTGCAAGGATGTGCAGGCATGTGGCTTTTAACTGAATGCTGTCAGTGTTGTAACTGACCCCACCTGGTCCAGGAGCACAGTTGCAAATAAGCATGTTATTTTACAGAACAAGGCATAAAAGAGCAGGCTAGCAAAACAGCTGGCAGGGGGCAACAATTTCAGAGTGTGAAGATAAAAGCTTCCCTACCAACATGGAACGGGGATTCTTTTGCTGTTGCTCGAGATGTTAGAGGAGAAAATCACTGATGTTCTACAGTCAGTGAATGGTGGGTTTCTATACAGGCCCCAAGCCTACCTGGGGTTTGGCTTTACCATCAGCCTGATGAAGACTGAGGTCAGGACTTTGCCAGCACTCCACACATCAGCATTGGTGACCACATACTTGAAGTGGTAGACCATTTTGCCTACCTTGGTTCTACCATAACCAGCAAGATTTCCATCAATGTTGAGCTGGACAAGCACATTGGCAAGGTAAGCTATGGCAATGGCTTGCCTCTTCCAGAGGCCATGGGAGAATGTGATGTCTACGACCAAGACAGGATGCAGGTCTACCAGGCTTGTGTGATGAGCACACAGCTTCATGGTGGTGAAATGTGAGCAACTTACACCTGCTAGGAGCGAGGCCTCAGTGCCTTCCACATGCACTATATCAGGAAGGATTGGGGCATCATACGGCATCTCAAACGAAGATGTGCTGTCCCAAGCCCATATTCCCAGCATGTTCACACTCCTGTCTCAGCCACATCTCTGCTGGCTTGGTCAGGTCCACAGCATGGAAGATGGCAGGATCCCCAAGGATGTACTCTACAGGGAGCTGGCTTCAGGCAGCAGGTCCAGGGGCAGACCAACTCTACCTTACAATGATGTCTGAAAATGTGATATGAAGACTGGCAACATTAACTCTGCCACGTGGGAGTCCCTTGCAGATGACTGCAGCACCTGGAGACAATCAGTCAGGTTGTGTATCCACAGCAGTGACCAAAGAAGGAATGAGCACTGGGAGGAGCTCAGAAAGAGGAAACATCATAGCACACCTGCACCAGCAAAATCAAATGACTTCATTTGTCCCAACTGCAACAAAACATGTCTCCCCTATATCGGTCTCTCCGGCCACAGCAGGCACTGTAACTCTCCAACAGTATGACTTCACCCTTAAAGATGCACTCTTCCATAGCCTCCCAAGACAGATGGATGCCAACCAATCAATAAGTGATTTGCAGGCAAACATTTGGGCTTAGTATTTAAACATGCTTACTAGGGATATAAATCCCTAAGAACTTAAATGGGCTTACTTGTGAGTTGGCAGAGGGAGCTTCCAGACTGTCCTTAGATTGCAGTTGGGATTCAATTACATACCAGCAAATTCAGGTTACACAATTAAAATGATGAAGGGATGCACTGGAAAGGGTGAGATTGCTTGATGCAATTGCATTTAGCTGCAAAAACAAGTAAGAATGAATGGTCCATAAGCAGGGATGATTTATAACCTCCCTGCAAACTCTGTGCAAACAAATGACAGGAACAAAGGAAGCAGCCTTATACCGACTCAGACCATTGGTCCACTGAGCTCAGTATTGCCTACATTCACTGGCAGCAGCTGTCCAAGGTTTGGGACAGGAATTTCTCCCAGCCCTACCTGGAGAAGCTTGAATTGAACTTTGGACCTTCTGCATACAAAGCAGATGTTCTACCACTGAGCTACAGCAATTCCCCTTAAGATGAATGTCTAATAAATGGGTCAGCTGGACGACCATGCCTAGGACTGGACTGTAAGTAGGATTGTTGGAGAATTCTGGTGAAAAGGGAAACAGGAATGGAAATGGTTGAAGTTTTTTTTAGATGTCCCATCTTTGCAATGGAAGTCAATCCACTGATTACAACTGGTATTTGCAGGTGTTGTTGCAGTCAGTCTGCAAACAATACAGAATTGATTAGGCCACCGCTTGCATTGTGTTTCCTTTCAACTGAAATGAACAGGATGGAATAATGTCAACCTCATCTATGCAATTTAATAAGTTACATAATTTCGCCACAGTGGGCAGTGAGTTGAATAATGTAGTTTGGGGTGGAAGATGAACTGCAGCAGAATGGAAAGAGCGCTGCATGTGACAAATACATGGTGGAAAAGAAAGTGCCTTCTTATGTCCTCAGCTGTTAGTTTTATGTTTTAAATCAACATGAGCTTTCAGGGGAAAGAAAAGCGAGGAAAAGTCAAAACCTCATTTGTTTGAATTAGAAATTAGTCTAGGAGGTCTGAGATGCTATGCTCTGCATTCTGTTTGAAAGGTTTTGCATCCATATGCAATTATTTAGGAAGATGTGCTTTTTGTTTGAACTTACTGTTCCTCTTCCTAGCTAACTTTTCTCCCTGCCCGCTGCTTTAGAAATAAAAACCTGTGTACGGTTTCCTGTAGTTCAATTTCATGCAGGCCTTCAAAGGCTGCATAAATATACATCTAAATACTAAGTGAGCAACACTAATTATGTAAACAAGAAACATGAAAAGACAAGATGAAAGCTGGGCTTGGGACACAGGTGCTTACTAAGTAGACCAAGACAAGTGCTAGGGACTAAGAGCCTGGGCTTCTGTTGTCTTCAGTAAATGCTGCAGCATCACTTGAGAAAGTGGCCTTTTACCCTTCCAAAACAATCCCATCTTGCGGAATTGGGGAAACCACATAGGCGCTGTATATATATATATATATATATATATGCAGGTTTTGGTGTCCTCGGGTGTCTTCCCGTGTAAAAGTTGGGGTGTCTAGGCGACGTTTCGACGAGGTCTCACTCGTCATCTTCAGGCTGGTGCTTTCGGCTTCTTGTTACTGGAAGAAGCCGAAAGCACCAGCCTGAAGATGACGAGTGAGACCTCGTCGAAACGTCGCCTAGACACCCCAACTTTTACACGGGAAGACACCCGAGGACACCAAAACCTGCATTCCTGTACCCGTGAAAATCTACGAAAACATATATATATATATATATATATATATATATATCTCCCCTCTTTTTCTCTTACACACATACAGACACTCTGAAGCCTTTCCAATGCCAGCATAAATGTAAACTGTGTGGGTTTTGATACACCAAGCCCCACAATGGGGTGGATTCAGAGTGCATAATGAGGCTGACAGACACTGTTTTCTGATGGCAGCAAATCCCTCCCCCAAAAGGATCCCTAGTCAAGTCATTGGGATGTGTTCAAAATAGCGCTAAGTCACTGGTTCCATCAGCTCAAGGATTTCTCCTTGGGCAATGGCATATTCTCCCCCTGTGTGTGTCCCCCCAAAAAAAATCTGTTCTGGGGTCTCCCCAACCACAGAGCAGATTTGGGAAGGGCACGAGGGTAGGAGAGCAGGGGAAGCCCTGGTGCACTAGAACCAATCATTATGTTTGCAGAACTATTTAGCTGAATACGGCCCATAGTATGAGTGTCATAGTCAATTAATTTATTTGTATATCATATTTCCCACATGTACATTGTGCTTGAAGTGGTTCACAAGACAGGCAATTTAAATATAATAACCCTATTTATAATACATCACAGTATAACATTTTCCATGCAAAAATGACAGTGTTTTCTGTGAAGAGGAACAAAATGAGGAACAGCTTAGGGGAGGCAGGAAAAGGTTTAGTTATGAGCAGGGATGGGGAAATCTGTTTCTCATTTTTCCAGTTCAGTTCTCTACATTTCCACATCGCTTTGTGATTATTTTTCAGAAAGTCCTCATGAAAATTTATCAGTATCTTTGTACCAATTTCTCATATACTTTTGTATTAAATTTTGCCCAATGCAAACATTTTTTGCAAGCTAACCCCTCTCATAGAATACATCTTTATGCACACTTTAGCCTATCCATTTTTCTTCACCTTACTTGGTTGGAGAGCTACATTGTAATATTCAGAAAAGCCCGAATTTCAAAGGATGACTTGTGAATTGTTTCAGGAAGTATGAATTAGGTACATTCACCTTTGACTACAAGCTGAACCAAATTCCTCCTCCCTCCCTAGCTGAGGGAGGGGAGAGGAAACTCTTTAGGGAAAGGGGAAATTCAAGGGAGAGTCAAGAAAGAGGAATGGGAGAAAGGTTTACAGTAGTTTGCAGGGAGGCTATTCCAACATTGCCCCTGCTGCAAGTGCCCGGTTTTTGAGGAGCACCTGGGCATGGTGCTTCTAGTGGTTCCTCCTCCAAGAGTGCATCCATAAGAACATAAGAGGAGCCTGATGGATCAGGCCAATAACTCATCTAGCCCAGCATCATGTTCTCACAACAGCCAATCAAATGCCTGTGGAAACCAGCAAGCAGAAACTGAGGACAAGAGCACTCTTGCTTTTTGTGGCTTCCAGGAACTGGTATTCAGACGCATTACTGCTGCTGACCATCTCTCCCTGATCTACCCATTCGCTGGCCTCTCCTGGAAAGAAAAGCCAAGGGTTGTTCTTTTCCCTTGGTCCTCTCACTACTTGCTCATTCAGGAAGGGCAGCTGAATAGATGGCAGCGGGAGAAGCAACAAGAAAAAGGAACAGCAAGGCTACATATTGGCAGCAGGCCCCTTTATCTGGAAATGAGCCTCAGCAGATGCCCAACAATGGAGACTTCTGATGCCAGCTCCCTCACTACCCACCATCCCTGTCGGAACCATGGGATGAAAAGCCAGCTGGCTTGGCCCCAGCCGGAGCGTCTCCCTTCTCAGCTTTGCCGCTGTGAAGATCCATCAGTCATCCTCCTCCAACGTGCGTCTGCGACTTGTGCAGCTGTGCACAAGCACACATTACTCAGCAGAGTAAACACACAACAGATCAGGCTTGAGGCGTGGATACTATACTAAACTACGCATTTATTATACATAAATCAGGACAAAGAAAAACATGGCCTCTCTCCTTGTTGTTGTTCTTGGAGAGAGGGAAAACAAAAGCAATACAGAGCGGGTGTTCTGCTCACGGGACTCCAGCCATCTGTGCTGGAATGTAAACAGACATGTGACATGTAACAGTCCCACGTATCTGCAGCTCGGGAGGAGTGTAATTCCTACTGTAACTTCTTACATGCGCCCTCACTTTATTCCACTCTTGTAAGAAACCCATTGTTACACACACACTTCTGTAGAGGCTTCCTCAAAGCATAACTAGCAGTCAGCCTCCTAGAATCAAGACCTTTCAGGTCTGCTCAGTTTCCTGTGTGTACAGACACGTGCAAAGTTCTGTCAGGTGACTTCATGCCTGGTGAATGTAAGGCAACAAGGCTCAGAAGATCCTAAGCAGCTCCAACAGTTGAACCCAAGGGGTTTGTTTGTTTTTAATGAGCTGTTTCTATTAAGCTGCAAAGAACAGGATACTTCCCCCCTGCAAAAGAACTGATTTTCTCAGAAGCCCTATTCACAGTACACGTGTGATGGGGTTCTAATTCCAGTGAAGGTATAATGCATATTCCAGTGCATATAATGTCTTCTTTCCCTAAATTACTGTAACCTAGTTCATTAATTATAACCCAATTCCTTATTCCAGCAAAGTGATAGCAAGGGCAGCACTGCATATCCAGCACAAGACTCTGTGGTGCTGAGCTCTTTCTTCTATGCAGCAAACTGATGAAGGCAGTTTAGGCAGTTTTGTTGGCAGCGCTAACAGAGATTAGATGGGTGAAAAACATTTTAAAATTATGTGCATATGAGAGGATGTTACATAATAAAGTAAGTTCAGACTGTTGTAGCATTGTTCTAGTTAGGGATTAACTTTTCTGAAAATCTCTATGTCAAAGAAGCAAGCCTTTTTCTTTTCTTTTTTTACTGCCTCCACTAAAAATAAGAGAAATCTTTACATATTGCATGCATTTTTATAGTATGCATATTATGTGTCTATGCACCCCAAATTTCCTAAAGTAACCAGCAAGTGAACAGATGGCTACAAGAATGCATGTAACTGTGTGAAAAACTGCGAAAATACTCAATTTTAATGAAAGTATCCTGTAGAAACATGGGGCTTGATTTTTTTAATACATAGTATATGTACAACATATACTATGTTGGTTGGACGAGATGGTTGGATAGTGTTCTCGAAGCTACCAGCATGAGTTTGACCAAACTGCGGGAGGCAGTGGAAGACAGGAGTGCCTGGCGTGCTCTGGTCCATGGGGTCACAAAGAGTCGGAAATGATTAAACAACAATATCTACAACATACGTGAGTTTTGCATATAATTAGTTGGCCTTTTTATTTTTTATTTTTTAAAAAACAACCAAAAAAGCAACAATGCAGGCAGTCGATGCAAGAGGCAGTTCTATGTGGACAAAATTCAAACAGGTCAGAACCCACAAAATCAAGATATAAATCAATTTAAAACAGATCCCTCCTGCACCTGTCAGTCATTCCAACAGACCCTTAGTAACCAAGTATTTGTCTGAAGAAAGGAATAGGAAGATGCTCACACAGCTGGCTGCTTCAGTCGTAGTGGTCTCCACATGAGTGCCTCAGACTGCCCAGGGCCATTGCCGCCCTCACAGCTAGATGTTGCTGATTCAAACGAATAGTGCCTCTCCATGTGCACATTCTGGCTGTGAGCTTAGCAGTAGCCCTGTGCATTCCTAATGCACTCATGTGTGGGCTGCTGGTGGCAAGTATCAAGAACTGACTTCAGGCAGCAAAACTCTCAATGCACCTAGATTTTGTACTCCAGCACCTTTCTTATGTAGAAAGAGGAATCATGCCATACAGCTCAGATTGTTTCTTTATGAAGAAGTAGTGATAGGGCAAAGGGGATTTCAATGGGTCTACACTGAGAATGACTTAACTGGATATATATCTTAACTGTATGTATATACTAAACCTCTACACCACTTTATAACCAGAAAATATTCCAAATCAATTTACAATACCGTAAATTCAGAACAACAACAACAAATCCAAAAAGAAAATACACAAGCAGAAAACTAAATCAGAAAAACAGCGACAAAAAGCTCCCACTGTTCATCAAAAAGCTGCTGCTTTTGAAACAACAAGCCAAACATAAATGAAAACATTTGCTTCTACCATACCATGGAGAAAGTGCAGTCCATGGAAGGGTGTTCCCCAAACTCCAGAGCTGCTTGTGTGAAGGTCCTACTTTCCCAAGTTGGCCTCTGAATAAGATGGAGCTTGAAGTAGAGGCTGATTGTAAAATTATGGGGAGGTAGTTTTGGAGTAGAATAGGTGTGGGGATCCTTTGGCCCTCCAGGTGTTGCCAAACTGCAGTTCCCATCTTTCCTGGCCATTGGCCATGCCTGCTGGGGCTGATGGGAGTTGTAGTTCAGCAACATCGGGCAGGCCAAAGGTTCCTCAACCCCTTGGAGTGCTCAGAAGGAAAGAAGCTGGGGAAATTAGCATGGAGCATCTGACACCAAGAGAGAATGCACTAGTGAGATAATGGGCTGTGGGACTGCTTGTAGCATGAGTGCTTTCAGAAAGGAGTGGAGGCACAGCACCACAATAAAATTCCATTATGGGTTTTGTATTGTGGCTTTTGCAATCACCATATTCAAACTGAAAATGAATTGCTTTTTCCAGTTTCAGAAAGTTCATTGTTAAGATTTCACTTGCATTTTATCATCCTCACTACTATTTGGCAGTGCTTCTGAAGTCCTATTAAGTTTGCTCTCTACCGAATATTGAAGCAGCAAGTTGACAACCTGAAAGGACCATCTGTTTGGCTAAACACTGATGCACATGGCTACTTCAATTCAGTAAGTGTATTCAAAGTGGCCAATTCACTTCAGTAGTGATCTCCAAAGAAAGGTCCCATTGAAGTTGGCGGAAAGCCATTCAACTGGCTAATAAAACACTCGAGTAGGCCGATAGGCACAAATAAGTCCACTTTCCTTTCTCATTGTTGAATATTACTCAGTGAAGTAAGGACTGCACAAGTAGGACCTAAATGCACCTTTGAGAAACTAATTTGGTTGTGAAGTTTAACAAATGATGATGTCACTGAACCTCTATTGCCCATTTCTGAATGGGTTCTTTTTATATTAGGACATGAAAGAAGGTGGAACGAAAGAAGATATGGAGTTTCTAATCTTCAACCAGTGCAGAAAAAAGATAAAAAGGATTCAAATGCAGAAGTTGTTAGACCTGCAGAGAAAAAGCAGGTCCTTTGTATAGCCACCTATTAAGAGATAATGGGAAGAATGAACACATTCTGGCCTTGCATGCTGGTTTCAGTGAACTACCATTATCACACTGTTCATGCTGTTTAATTAGGAACAGGGGAGTGTGGCAAACTCAGAAAGCTGGCTTTTTCAATGTCTCCCAATTGTCTTTGTTGAATTGGGGTCACCACATTTTTTTGTGTTGTTGTTTTTATTACACGCTGTGCTTTGTTTTAAACATTGTGATCCAACAAAGCAGACTTTGATGATACTTAGTGGTGCTTATTGACTTCCCTTACTTGTCCCAGTTGTATTAGTGGACCTCAAAATACCCATTTCTCTTTTGAGTCTCATTATCTTCCAATGTATTAATTTGAAAATAAAGTTTTTAAAAATGTTTTTGGATATAATTTTTAACTAACTTCTTTCTATGATCTTTGTATGTGGATTTTAAAAACTTTTTGTAATTCAGACAGTAGGTGAAATATTGCATTTGATGGAAAAAAAATTGTTAAGGGGTGAGAATTCTTTCCCCTTCCCTCTTTTTTGGGGGGGACACTTTAAAACGAATAAAAGGTTTTTGGTTTTTTTTAAAGAACATAGTGTGTTCCATGGGGCTATTTCCCTCCTTTTATTTCTCTGCCACTTGTATCTTATTATGACTTACTGAATCTGGTGCCAAAATGCCTTTGGAGGCTTCAGTGGCATATTTCTGTAGGCCAGTAAACAGCCAACAGTCTTGCCCTGAGTACAGAAACAAGCTTTACACTACTGGCATCATGGGATGCTGAACTCTGTTGTCATGGCAGGAATCTGCTGGGTTTTATTTCACTGTCCATTAGCTGAAGTATTGCCAGGGGACGACATTTGTAACTGCTGAATGCATTTCAGTCATGGAGATGCTCAGCTGAAACTGCCTGCAAGGACATGTCCAGCCAGGTTGTGGTTTGCATGCTTCTGACTAACAAATAACAAAAAAGCGGCCGAATTTTTAGATCTCTTCTGCCTTCCAAGTCTCCCAAATCAAAGGCAAGAAGGGGAAATTACTGAACCAAGGCTTCTAGCACGTTACCTCCTGTTTTATCAGCAAGACAGAGAGACTAACCTCTGGACTTCAAGGGAGTCATAGAGTCTCAGTCTCAGAGCCACAGACCTCCAAGTGTCCCTATTTTCCAGGACAGTCCCGGATTTACAGAAGCCATTGTGGTTCCTGATTTGATCCCGGAATGTCTTGCTTTTTCTTAAAGGTAAAGGTAAAGGTACCCCTGCCCGTACGGGCCAGTCTTGCCAGACTCTAGGGTTGTGCGCCCATCTCACTCAAGAGGCCGTGGGCCAGCGCTGTCCGAAGACACTTCCGGGTCACGTGGCCAGCGTGACATCGCTGCTCTGGCGAACCAGAGCCGCACACGGAAACGCCGTTTACCTTCCCGCTGGTAAGCGGTCCCTATTTATCTACTTGCACCCGGAGGTGCTTTCAAACTGCTAGGTTGGCAGGCGCTGGGACCGAACGACGGGAGCGCACCCCGCCGCAGGGATTCGAACCGCCGACCTTTCGATCGGCAAGCCCTAGGCGCTGAGGCTTTTACCCACAGCGCCACCTGCGTCCCTTGCTTTTTCTTAGGACGTGCCTTTTTTCATTGGAGAAATGTTGGTGGGTATGGAGTTATGCCAAGGAAATAAGTAACTATACAATATTTAGAAGACATCTGAAGGAGCCCTGTATAGGGAAGTTTTTTAAATGTTCCACCAGGCAATACAACACTCTTGTGCTGTTGTTGCTGTGGTAGTAATACTGTTTCTCTGCTTAATCTGAATAGAGGGCAGAATATAACTGATGATTATCAACCGACATCCCCATGTACATTTCATACTAATGGAATTCTGGAAGGCTCAGCATTTCTCCCTCTTCCTCCCAATGACGGAAAAAGAAGCTGCTATTAAGTAGCTCTGCGCTCTGCTCCCGCCTTGCTCCAGGAGATCTTGGTGGTAGGCCCATATTGATCAATTTCTAATTAAGCACTAAAATGCCTGGCGCTTCAACCGTAAGGTCAGCAGAAGACCTCTTGCAGAGTGAATCCTTCCTGGCCCCATGCCAGCCTTTCAAGTGCATCCGTGGACAGTGCTAAAGATTTATACACTTCATCGCCTGTCATTTTCTACCCGCGAAGAAGTAAGCCTCTAAATTGAATTATCACAAAGAAATCAATTGCTGATCAAACCTCTGTGAAATTATAATTGCTTTAATGATCTGTGGGCTGGAAATGAATGGATGGAGCCATGCAGATAGTGTACTGTTCACAGAGCTCATATCAGGATCATTCTTTGTTTGTGGAAAGAATTAGAACCTCCTAATTATGCATTAATTTAGCCTCCTCTTAGTGTTCCATTTTTGGACATTTCATGCCCCCATTTTCTTACTTTGACTAATGTGGCTGCAGCGCAGGATTCTGAATTCTGAGAAGCTCTCTGTGGTTATCAAAGAAAACAGTCACAGCAGACTTGATTTCATTTAAGCCTAAGTAGCTGCCATTTTGATGAAAATATTCAGGAAATATAACGGGAAAAGATACATGAGCCTTAATGACTCATGCAAAATGTTATCAACAGCCTCCTTTAGCCTCTAGCCTTAAACCACTTAGGTATAATTAGAATTGACATTTTGACAAGTTTATAGAAAAACACAACAACAACAACAACAACTGCATGCACACCCTGCAACATCTTGGAGTATTTTAAAAAAATGATCACTGGCAACAACAGAACCAAAACATGCAAGGAATATATGCAGCTGTGACAACCTATTTCTTCATCCTGAAAAATGGTTGATAATTAAAATCGAAATGCAAACAAAAGCAACCAGCCTTACTCATCTCTGCTAAAAGGCTCAGGATTCCCTGCATTATGTATCAGGTTGTGGACACAACTGACATAGTTATGACGAAAGCCAAACAAACAAACAAACAAACTCATAGGAATGTGGATGGAGTTAATTCCTCTGCCCTGCAGGCCAAGGATCCTGTTCATCAGGGAACAGGCCGCAGCTCTGCTTTAAAAAATCCTCTTTGCTATGGAAGGAATCCAAGATGCCACGGGGGATAAGAGCTGCATTGATTTATACCACTGCCAGCAGCAGGCATGTTCTCTGCTGTGCCGAGGGTGTTGGCAGGAACATTCCCTGAGTAAAAATGAATGAAGCAGAAGAAATCCCACAAGTCAAGATACACTGGAGGCAGAAATGAGCCGTTGGTGGGACCGGGTTGCAAATGCAGGCCTCCAGTCCATGATCTGCGGGACATCAAGCTTTCTTGACTATTATTCTGCATAAAGCAACACGATCTAATAATCACCCAACCCCTATCTCTGTAACACACTCTTAAAACTACTTGGTTTCATTGCTGTTTCCTTGGGCCCTAGGTCAGTCTTCCACTCCAGAAAGACACACAGGAGCATAGGCACCTGCCTTGCACTGAGTCAGACCACGGGCACATCTAGCCCTTCATTGTCTACAATGACTTGCAGCAGCTGCCTAGGGTTTCAGGGATGGGCATTTCCCAGCCTCACCATGCTAGGGATGGAACCTGGGATCTTCTGCATTCAAAATAGATGCTCTGCGGCTAGTGCTTGGAATAAACTAATTCATATCCACCAATTCACTGAACTGTTTTTTTTAAAATTCTCATTTAAAAATGACACAAGAACAATTCCTACAATTTCTGGTTAAAATGAACGTGAATTTACTGGAACTTGGGGCAATTTTTAATTCAGTTCTATTTGAATTTTAACTCAATAATTTATATATAGGGGTTTCATCACACCAGGCATAGGCAAACTTGGCCCTCCAGATGTTTTAGGACTACAACTCCCATCATCCCTGACCACTGGTCCTATTAGCTAGGGATGATGGGAGTTGTAGTCCCAAAACATCTGGCGGGCCGAGTTTGCCTATGCCTGCATCATACTTAACTCTGGGTTTGATTGCAACCAATGCATTTGCCATTCTTACCTATCTGAAAAGTGATGCTGCTTTAAATTTAAATTTAAAGATAACAATTGTTGGGTTCAATGAAGTAAGGGTACTGTATTCTCATTTGTGAGAAATTTACTGATAAATTAAGAGTATCTCAGGGTGCAGCTAAACTTGTGGATTTTGCCTCCATTTGGTGGCCATCTGTTACTTATATGATAGGCCAATCATAGAGATGGCAAGTCCTAATGAAATATCACTTATTCCTAACATTTGTTTTGTATTCTTTCTGTGTCAGGTCATTTTTGTTGCAACATCTAAGTCACTATATAGTCTCTTGAGAATGTATTTTATGAGGTAACAGCTGTGAACTTTGGTTTTGTTTGCTGGTTTTGTACTTTCTTCTCTTCTTTTTCACTTATTTTATTTCATATTTCTCACAGGGTTGTTTTTTAATGTCATAAGAAAGTATTGAAAAGGACAATCCTTGCCTTGTGTTGTGTTGCCTAGCTGCTTTATTTCAGTAATGCTACTGATTCCTTTAACCAGGGTGTTTTCTGCATTGAGCCTGAGACAGGATGAGCTAGAAAATACAACTGTTGAAACCCGAAAATCAATACATATTCTAACTCTTTTATTCTGAAGTTTTGCAACCCACTCATTTCCCATACAGTGTTACCTTGGGTTAAGAACTTAGTTTGTTCCGGAGGTTTGTTCTTAACCTGAAACTGTTCTTAACCTGAGGTACCACTTTAGCTAATGGGGCCTCCCACTGCCGCTGCGTGATTTCTGTTCTCATCCTGAAGCAAAGTTCTTAACCCGAGGTACTATTTCTAGGTTAGCAGAGTCTGTAACCTGATGCATCTATAACATGAAGTGTCTGCAACCCGAGGTACCGCTGTATATCTATAGGATGTTTATGTTCAGTGCCAGCTCCAGTTGTTTGTTTGTTTGTTAGGGGTTTGTTATCCTTGGGTAAGATGTCCTCAGTCAGCCTATAATGGGCCAGGAGTCAGCTTCACCTGCTGAACAGCAGCCTGAAGGGAAAGAAGGGCGAGTGACTCCATTTGCTGCTGATCAAGGACACTGAGGAGAAGGCACTGTTGATAGCCAGCTGCCACTGATGATAACCAGCTGGCTTCAACCTAAACAGAGCTCTCAGAAGCAGTCAGATGTTGGAAACAACACCTGTGACTCCCAGTCCTAACCTGCTGTTTCCTGCTCAGACCCTTGGCTTCATGATCATCGGACTCCCTGATCTCTGGATTGGCTGACTACATAGATTGTTGTTTTCCCACCCCTCAGAACAGACTTGGCTTTGTATGAAGACTCTGCCAAGCATATCTCAGAGATTCGCATCTTCTGCTTGCTTGGCCTCACGCTCCACCGAGCTCTGCATGCTGTTGCTCAGCAATGGGACTATGACACAGCCCTCCCCCCCCCCGAATCTCCTCGCTAAGTAGACCTGACTTTGCTGTAGTAATTGCTACCCATTCACTTCCCCTCTCTCTGGGCCTAGTCCAGAAGCAGAGGGTTAGTAGAGAGGCATCTGCTGCTCCTTTTCCTTGCTCCTGTCATTGATTATTGAGCTGCTCTCTCCGAGTAAGCAAACAGCTACTGAAAAAAAAGGAGGAAGAGCAGAATTGGGGCCTGCAGGAATTGACAGTGGGATCCTGTGGGGTATGGACCTTGGGGTATATGCCTGATAATGTTGCTGCCTGGTCCTTTTCATGTACACACAAGATGACCAGAAGCTTTGATTTAGGAGATACATGTTTGATTCATAGTACTGCAAAAAGCTTGCTGTGTGACCCTGGGACTATCATTTCATCTTGCTCTGTGCAAGCTTCCCATTCTATCTAATAGTGATGCGTACTATTATCTGTCATGGCTGTCGATCAAGGGTGTTGCTGTGCAATTGGAAACAAGCAGGGTATCCATGTGAAAGCCCATTATTATCAGTGAGACGTTTTCCATTGGCTTTAGGGTGTTTGGATAAGACCTTGGAGTGACAGATTAGCCTGGTTTGTGAGCATCCAAGACAATAAAGAGAATGAATTAAGCAATAAAGTAAAGGAAATGCAATGTAAGGGCAGAGGACTGTCATTGACTGTGTATATGCACCAAGAATCATGGCCTGGCTTAAGTCTTTGGCAGTCACTTCAAAGTCGTCATTTCATGTTACTCCATGGATAACTGTTCTGTATTATGGACCATCTCTGTGATGGTGAGCAATTCAAGAATCTCTGGTGCCAAGTATAATGTCCTGATCTGTGTCCCCTAGTCATTGTAATCAGAAACAGTACTGAAGTGTGCCGACAGAGCTACTAAGAATCAAAAGCTGAAGAACATCATTAAAGAAATGAGCCGGGCTTGGTGTACTTAAAACTGAAATTTCCCTGACTTTAATGTGAGCAGAGGCTGCCATACAATTAAGTAAGGTGGAGAGGTTTCTGAAGAAGGGCATTTATTGCTAGAGAATTAGTCGGGTTTACTTGTGTTGATCAATGCAGACATTTATTTCAGTTCCACATCAGAATGTCAAGCAGAAACCACAGTACTTTTTTTTAATCTTAAAAAATTAAGTGTTTTATGCACTCTGTTTAGTACCACCATATTTAGCTTTTCCATTTCTTTTGCAACTCAAATGATTTTTGGTGAAACATCACATATGTTACGTGATGATTCTGAAATCCTTGGTTACCTCTCAGTATCACACTGAACAAACGCATTACAAATTTGCAGCCATATCACACATTTAATTGTGGCAATTTTCATTGCGTGGAGATTTGATACTGACTGAAGTTGAGTCTTCTTGAGAATGCTGGAAAATGCATTCCCTCAGAATCACATAGAACTGATGGGATTTTATGGTAGCTTATTCTCTTTATGACCCAGCAGGAAGGGAGAACTGTGGGTATCAGTGGATAATTGTGGCAAAATCATGAGATCACTTTCAGAGAACAAGGAATTAAAGACCTAATGTAACTGTTTACAGAAGGACTCTGCACACACAAACACACACACATCCAATATGAGGTCCGATCTGGGACTTTAGATCTGCCCTGACCCAGATCCGGACTCCAAATCAATTTGGGGTGCAAGACAAAAGGAGCCACCGTACCTCCTTCCCCCTTCCCAACTGCAGAGCAGCCAGCAGGGTTGAACCCCCTGAGAATGCAATCCTGCTGCCTGCTGCTTTGCCCGTGGGTTTTCTGTAAAGAATAAGCTGGCAAATCAGACTCCTGCATTTAGCAGGTCAGAACCATCCACTCACCAGTTGGTAAGCAGAAAGTGCAGTCCTGCTGGGAATGCACTAGAGTCAGCGGGACTGAACCCACCACTTACTAGCTGGTAAGTGGAGAGTTCAATCCTGCCCAGTCTGGCTCCATGCATGTGTTCCTCTGCTGGGAATATGTGCACACAACCAAAGTGCAGTGCAGTCAAGGCTGTTTGGAAGCCCTTTTGCAAACACCCAAGTGGTTGTAGGCATCTCTTTAATAACCATGCAACAGGAAAGTATTAGGAGGAGGTGTCAGCCAAGAAGAAAATCTGGCTTCTGACCAGCTTCACTTTCAACTTATTTCATTGGGTGCTGACTTGACTTATGTTGAACTGGAGACTCTAGCCGAGCATTCTGGGCCCCCTGCGTTCTGCAAAGCTGTGGTAGGATAACACTTGCTCTGCAGGCATTAGTGAGCACATAAAGCGAGGTGTATATGCTTAACATTTACTGCCTGAAAACATCACAAAGCACTGAGAACTAAGCAGGAGACCTTGAAGAATAGAAAAGAAAAACACAACGGAAAAGGGAAAGGTTTGTGCTGGCAGCAAGACACAGAAGCATTTAATATTTTTGCATGGTAAAGCTAATGCAATCCGACATTGCTTTAAACCACAGCTACCCAGCTCCAATGAGTCTTTCATCAATAAAGCTCATTGTCACCACCTGAAGCGCATGGCAATACTAATGCATTTCACCTGTGTGCACTTCCCCCTTAGGGCGCCTTCCTTTACAACACTCCTTATGGAGATAGCATGATAATTTGGTGGGTTTTTGCTTTCTTTTGTCGCACAGTGCAAAGGCTGTCAACATGAGTCTTCATAAGGAAACTAACACACATCTGACCTATATAGGAGAGCACGGATGTGAGTGGCCCTTCACAGCAACACATATATTTTTGCACTAATATAGTAAGCTTTATCGTATCTGCTCCCTCTATTGTTCCTGGAAAGTGAATAATCTTTTTTTTGGGGGGGGGGAGGAAATGGCAGCATTTATAAACATTTTTTATTCCAATTCCGGTACAAGACTCTGTTCAGTTGTGTTATCACCTGATAGAGCTGTTGCTTCCTCCCTATCAATATTGTACTATCGCTATATAGGGAAGGACGGTTGCCCTGGGTTCAAGCCCTGGCTTCATCAGGTAGAGTTAAGGAAAACCTGATGATTTGTGTGCAACGAATATTACTACCACAGCTGTACTGACATTATATCAGTATTTCCCCCCCCCCAGGCAAAACACCCCTTTTGAGCCAAACTCCTCTACCTGGTCTCCATTTAACTCACATAAGGCAAAGAAAATCAATTTGCAACCCTATGCAAATAGACCATTGGGAGGACAGCATCATTAGCATCATTTGCAAAGACATACTTCATTAGTTTATTATTTTTACTCTGCCACACAGGCATTTATGTGAAAACAATACAGAACCCCTCCAAGTATCCAAACATCCCAGCTTGAAAGTGGTGCATTTCCAACAGTGTGAGTTGAGTTGAGGTGAATTTGCAATCTGCCTTCGAAGATGGTTTAGAAATGTGCAGATAACTCAAAACACAACTGTTTGGCTGATGACTGGGCATTGGAGTTGCATCTCACCAGTGCTGAAACTAGAATAATAATAATAATAATAATAATAATAATAATAATAATAATAATATCCGCCCATCTGACTGTGTTGCCCCAGCCACTCTGGACAGCTTCCAACATAATAAAACCACAGCAAACATTAAAAACTTTCCAATACAGGGCTGCCTTCAGATGTCTTTAGGAGGTTGTGTTGTTGTTGTTTATCTCTTTGACATCTGGTGGGAGGGCATTCCACAGGGCAGGCACCACTACTGAGAAGGCCCTCTGCCTAGTTCCCTGTAACCTCATTTCTCACAATGAAGGAACTGCTGGAAGACTCTCAGAGCTGGACCTGTGTCCGGGCCAAAATTCCACTCCATATTTTTTATCGACCATTCTGCATCAATAAGCCTACCCAAAGGCTTAGAAAGTTTAGGGAATTTTAATCTGTTTTAGTATTGTAACTTTTGTATGCTTTACAGTATGGTTGTGAAGTTTTCTTGATTTTATTAGCTTTTTGTAAACCTCTTTGAGTTTTGTTTTTAAATAATCAAGCAGTGTATATAGATTTTATGAAATAAACAAGTAAGTAAAATGAATGAGAAAAGAAATTTCATTTGGAAATTATTGAAGTAGAGAGAAAACTTTGGTGAAATCCACCCTGGGTGGGGTGCTTCCTTACTTCTGAGGTGGCTATGTGTGTCCATTCTTTCATTCTACAAATCATCTTACCAATGGTCTGCACTCTGCAGCCTTCCCAGGTGCAGCCCATGCTTCAGTCAAAGCTGAGAGAAGTGGCGTTTTGTGGGGAGTGGTTCCAATACACTTGGGGGTGGTGGAGCAAAGCATTCATTCATTGGGTTCTGCATACTGAACTGTGCATCATGAGACTTAGTTTAACTGATTTGCTTTGCTGTCTTTTTTGTGGTCTCTCTCTCTCTCTCTTTTTTTGTCAGACCACTTTGCCAGAATTTGGGGGCAGCTAGTGGCAGGAAGGGAGGAAACATTCCTTTCCTGTGCTCAGGAAGCCTTGAAGGGTCTTTCCGGAGACAGGTTTGAAGCAAACCAGCAGGAGTGAAAGAGCACTGTAATTTAGACTTAATGATGAAAACAGCCCTATCTGTGAGTACACAGAGCCTGTTCACTCAGGGAAAGAAAAAGGTAATTTCAGGTACATTTTACAACATTTGCTGACAGAACAAAGAAGAAGGTTTATAAGTTATTATCAACGTTTCAAAGTGATGTGGCAAGACACAGAAAATAAACAAGCAACCAAGAAGAATGAGTAAAGGACGACTAAAGGGGGGGGGGGGAAGAAAGCATTTCCCTCTTCTCAGCAAATACTACAGTAACTGGCTAAGTTTGGAGAGGCCTACAGCTTCTGTATACAATGCACACATGCAGCACTTCATCTGGAATCATTTTACTGTGAGCCATCAGGAATGGCAATGTGGTAGGAATAATACCTGATAAATGGGGAACTATAGTATAGAACCTTTGGTCACATAAAGCATTTGCCATTGCAGGCACCATCCTATACTAGTCAGAAGTCTTAAGATACCAGACTAACTCGAGCCCTGTCCAAAGGCATGCCTTATTCTTCCTCTGAGGAGTTCAGAGCAGCTTACATCTGGTTCCCAGGTGGCCACCTCTTACCCAGGCAACTCACAGGGCCAGAACTGCTCAGCTTCAGCAGTGGATCTGAATCACATGCCTCAGATTATTCTTGACTCTGCCTGGAAACAAAGAGTTCTGACTCAGAAGGGTAGCGGGGAGGTTAGGTAGAAGATGCTACACATGATCATAGGTATAAAACTAGTGTTGAGTAAGAGTCAAGGAACACTGCCTCCTGTGCTGTGAGGATTTCAATGCCTCTCTGGCTTTGCAAGACCCTCAGAGGCAGTAAGGGGAAATGGCTCTAAGGGGAAAGAAAGCAGTGATCCATTCACCCTGCCCTGTTCAGGGCTCGCAACTACTACTTACAGAACCTCTGCCTGAAACTTTTGTTCCTCCTCCACCACTTCCATAAATTACCTTTATATCCCATGCTAGAATTCCTTGTTCTACCCCCAAACACATAATAATTGTTATGTACAGAGCTAGGATCCTAGAACAATAGGTAGGTAGGATCCTAGAATGCAATAACCAGATTGGCTTGCAGGAGCAGCCCAATCAGGCCTCAGGAGGAAGTTAATCAGCCTATTACGTCGGGAGGATCCTAGAATGCAACAACTGATTGGCCTGCAGTAGCAACCTAATCAGGCTGCAGGAGGGAAGCAGAATCAGCCAATCACACGGGACCCATTGTGTAAATAATGTATATAAAGCCTGAGGTTCGGGGGGGGGGGGGAGTCAATTCACTGTTTACGAGATGCAATAAAGAGCATGAAATCACTACGTGACTCTGAGTATATTTCAATAATGCAAGGGGATTAGGTGAAAGGCCTGTCTACTCCAGCATTCTGCTCTCACAGCAGCCAACCAGATGCTTAAGGGAAGTCCACAAGCAGGCCATGAATGCAGAAGCAGTTTCCTCACTTGTGTTAGCCTTTGTGTGGAAAGGATGTTGGGCTTGAAGGGCCATTGGCCTGATCTAGAAGGCTCTTCTTGTGTTCTTATGCTCCCAACAGCTGGTACAAGAGAGGGCTGTTGCACTCACAACCTTTCTGTGGACTTCCCACAGACATCTAGATAACTACTGTGGGGGACAGGATGCTGGACTAAAGAGGCCAGCAGAGCTCTTGGGTTTTAATGCTTCATCCAAGCATTGTCAAGGCAATTGAGCTAGGATGCAGGGTTTGTTTCTTTCAGTCTGTCATTCATGAAAAGAGAAAGATCCACCTCCACACTCTATAAAGTATGTTCTCAATTAAAAGCTGGTGATAACACTTAAAATGTGTATGCATTTCTAGGAATTAAAGCCACATGTTTTAGCAATTGAGGGTGGCTAGTTTGAAGCTTCAAAATGCAATCACTCTGGTTAAAATGTTAATTTGAGTGTAGACCTGGCTTTCCTGGACCAAATAAGAGTAACAAGCATATCATTTCACAAAGGTCAGCCTACAAAGAAACAGGAGAAATGTAGGATGTAGATCAGTTGAGCAGCCTTTCTTTGCTTTTTCTTAAAGAAAAGCTGCCATGGCACTGAACTCAGCTGCACTTTACTGTCACTCAATGTTTGTGCTTGGAGCTTAACCTGAGAAAATGTCTGAGCAAGAATCCAAATTATGAATACTGTCTGATAGTTTTGAGGATTTCCTTCCTTCCTTCCTTCCTTCCTTCCTTCCTTCCTTCCTTCCTTCCTTCCTTCCTTCCCCCTTGTCTAAGTAATTAAAGGTAAAGGGACCCCTGACCATTAGGTCCAGTCACGGATGACTCTGGGGTTGCGGTGCTCATCTCGCTTTATTGGCTGAGGGAGCTGGCATACAGCTTCCGGGTCATGTGGCCAGCATGACTAAGCTGCTTCTGGCAAACCAGAGCAGCGCATGGAAACACCGCTTACCTTCCCCCTGGAGCGGTACCTATTTATCTACTTGCACTTTGATGTGCTTTTGAACTGCTAGGTTGGCAGGAGCAGGGACCAAGCAACGGGAGCTCACCCCGTCACGGGGATTTGAACCACCGACCTTCTGATTGGCAAGCCCTAAGTTCTGTGGTTTAACCCACAGTGCCACCCGCATCCCTTTTAAGTACTTAAAAGCCTTACTAAATCAAGTTATACTAAGTCCATAGCATCCCCCTGATCCACCAAGCTTGTAACTCTATCAAAAAAAGAAATGGGATATGTCTGGCATGATTTGTTTTTGACAAACCCATGCTGGGGCTTAGTCATCATAGCATCCTTTTCTAAGTGCTCACAGACATACCGTTTAATTATCCGTTCTAGGATCTTTTCTGGTATTGACGTCAAGTTCATTTGTCCTCCTTTTTGAAGATGGGGACAACCAGTGCTTTTTTCCAGGAGGTACTCAAGGGTATGCAGTACCAGCACCTTTTTTGTTTGTTAAAAAATGTGGCATTTACTGTAACAACTTCATGGTGAGTACCAGCAACCATTTTTATAGAAATAAAGCACTAGGGACAACATTTCCCTGCCTCCATTCTATAGGGACCTCATCTATTCTCCAAGAATTCTCAAAGGTTATAGATAGAGGCTTCACAGGCTCCTTTAGTACTCTTGGGTACAGCTCATCAGGCCCTGAAGATCTGAATTCATTTTAAGTAGCTAGGTGTTAGATTCCCACCTTTCTTCCTATCTTGGGCTGAACCTCCTTCCTTGAATTGTTTACCCTATTATCACCAGAACACTGCTTTCCTTTTGGGTGAAGACAAAGGCAAAGTAGGTGTTGAGCAATTCTGCCTTCTTTCTGTCACCCAGTAGCATTTCTCCATCTTCTGCACATAGAGGACCTGCCATCTGCTTGTTCTTCCTCTTGTTTCGAACATAGCAGAAGAAACTTATTATTATTTTTTATTATTTCTAACCTCTCTCACAAGCCTGAGTTCATTCTCAGTGGTGGCCCACCTGGCTTTCTCCCTGCAACTGTTGGCTCCTTGTGCACTCTTCTTCCTTTGTGATTTCCCCTTTCCCACTTCTTACACATGCCCCTCTTAAATTTAAGCTCATCTGTAAGCTCCTTATGTAGCCACATTGGTTTCTTTGGATGCTTTCCAGGGTGGGTGGTGGTGGTTGTCAGAGCTTCCTCTGCCTCTGCACCCCCATATGACACCTGATTTCAGCTTAACTTCTGCTTAAGTTCTTCAATTTCGAAGTCATAACCATTCTGCTGGTGCATCTCACACAAGAGACTTCACTGGTTGTGGCTTATTAGTACACCGTACAGCTTGCCGATATTATTTACACCACATTAAAAAGATTGGACGGCTTTTTCTTGGATGCAAGAAAGCCTTCATTCCCACTGAAGATTAAACAAGAAAAATCACTTTTGATGTCACTGCAGTGGCAATGATTGTGCATTTGATGTTGTGCAGTAGAATATTAGATTCATGCAGAAGCCCTTTCAGTGGAATTTTACCATTCAACTTGTTCCTTCCCAGGTCTTTGCTTTCAGTTGATACAGAAAGTAACAGCTGAGAAGTGTAAAGTACACACTCTATACACAGATCAATTAGAAATGCCCTCTGATCATTTTGACAAAGAAATCTTTGAGATATCATTTTCTCCACAATGCAGACTATGTTCTGGTTAAGGGGAGGGGGCATGCATGTGAAAACCACATAGCAACCCCTGGAGTTCTATGTAGACATAATCCTTAACTATACTGTTTTTCTTAACCATGGTTCAGTTTTACAGGTGAATACCTAAACTATGGTCAAGGACAGCCTGCAAATCAGTTTTCAAAGCCAGTCTGAAGTGGATTTGCAAACCATGGTTCATGCTTACAGTGCTGTGGCTGCACTAAGCAAACCATTATTAGGCAGTTTTACCTCTTACTCTCTTGCAAAAGGTAGCATGCAGATTACACTGGTTTCTCCTTATATCCACCTTCTGGGGCAGAGCTTAGGTCAACAAGCTGAGACATTTTGAATCTTAACTTTGATTGGGTGGGGAGGGGGGAAATCCACCAAAGCCCTGTGGTTAGCACTGGGATGGTTAATATCAGACTTGCCTGTTGGGCACATAGCAGCCTGAATAGAGCACTACACATATGAGTACACATGCAAACATAGAAAGCAACTCAGGCAGCCTAGAACAATTTAAGGGGTAAATCCAGACTCCTGGAAGGCAGCAGATGGCGCATCTTGGCTTGACCGAGTGGGGCAGACATTTACACCGCCTCCCACTTATACTGGCCCGGGTGGAAGGTGATTTGAAAGGGAGGAATAACTACTTATTTTGCCAGCTTCCAAGGTGGCAGTGTAATGAGGCATGGAGTGGGCCTCAGCATGGTCAGTACAAGATCCAGCAGATCCTATGCTTGCCCAGTCCTGCCCAACCCCTCCCTGCGCCTGGAATGCCCTGTTGGGGACATTTCCACTAGCTATCACTAGTGGGAATGTTGCCAGTAGAAGAAGAAGAAGAAGAAGAGTTTGGATTTGATATCCCGCCTTTTACTCCCCTTCAGGAGTCTCAAAGCGGCTAACATTCTCCT
The DNA here is from genome assembly GCF_965112155.1 of Podarcis liolepis. Lineage (NCBI taxonomy): Eukaryota > Metazoa > Chordata > Lepidosauria > Squamata > Lacertidae > Podarcis > Podarcis liolepis. The sequence goes on from NC_139559.1 coordinate 29,229,630, forward strand.
TTCCCTTCCTCCCCCACAACAAACACTCTGTGAGGTGAGTGGGGCTGAGAGACTTCACAGAAGTGTGACTGGCCCAAGGTCACCCAGCAGCTGCATGTGGAGGAGCGGAGACACGAACCCGGTTTCCCAGATGACGTGACTACCGCTCTTAACCACTACACCACACTGGCTCTCAGTAGCAGCTTCTGTCTGTCTGGGCAGGTACATTGGGGTGCTCCTCACTGGAGGGACTCCCCCACCAATGTTGGCAGCCAGAGAAGGGACACCTCCATATAAAGCCAACCCCCTCCAACACTGTGGAGAGGGAGATAAATTGCTTTGCCTTGCAGCTCTTGTACTTCTGATCTAAGTTTTCTGTATTTGTTATCTGAACAAGCACTGCCTACCTTCACAAGGAAGCTCATCCTCCCTCTTCTCTAAGCATAGATATCCAGTCTGTAAAACTGGACCCCAAACTCCTCAAGCAACTGATCAAATGAAATGTAGCATAATGATACTTTATTATAGGGAGCTAAGAGAAAAATAGATGTATAGATTTCAGAAAGGTTTTTCTTTTTTTAAAGAACACATTTGAAGGGTTTCAGGCTGCTCCTTACAGCCTCATACCTCATAATGGAATGTGTGTGACAATGAATCCTCAAGAAAAATTATCATCCTTCAGTGACATAAGCAAAGAAACAAGGAGCCATTTACATTGCTAGAGCATTGTTCAGAAAATGATAGGGATAGGGATATAGGCACCATCACCATTCTCGACTGTCACTAGAAAGTACAGCATCAATCTCTAAAGTACAATGAACACTGTGCTATATGAAATCCATCTTGCAGGAGGTAGCCTTAACAGTGCCAGCAGAAATGTTATAAGCGAAGCTCTGCAAAATTAGAAAACTTTGCATAAGGTCATGGTCTCAGATAGTACATTCTAGCCACAAGGTTTATCCGCTAACTTTAGGATTTCTTTCCTTTGTGGTGGAGACAGGGAACCATACTGCATCTATTTCAATGTCTGTCTGCATTCTATTATCATGTTGTTCCAAATGGTTTTAATGTAAAATTATTATTGTGAACCATCCTGGGCTTCCTTTGGGGACGAAGGGTGGTTTATAAATGTGAAATAGGCAAACAATGAAGAAACAATAGTTGAATAGTAGAGCACGCGCTGTGCATGCAAAAAATCCCAAATTCAATCTCTAGGTAGGGCTGGAAGAAACCCTGATCTGAAACCTTGGAGGGCCACTGCCATTAGTGTACATAATCCTTAGCAAAATGATTCAGTAGTTTTGACCCAGGCCACATGCACACCATTCATTTAGAGACCTCTATTTCCCTACCAGAGCTACAATTCCCAGATTTATTGTGAAGAGAGATTCATCGATAAACCACTCCGGGAATTGTAGTGGCCTCGGTATAAGGTAGCTTGCTATGAAATTATTGGATTTCTGGATCCTACATTTGCAGAGGCAGGGAGGGTATACACCACTTCTGATGAGCGATGTTGCCAAATTCCCTGTTGTTTTTTCCATCCTGTAATAAACAAACATGTTGACAAAAATGCTCCATATTTATAGTGCTTAGTGTGCAAAGTTTGCTTCAAATATCCCACCATTTGGAGAAGGCAGGGCTGCCAACTTGAATAAAATATTGTGGGGGCCCAAGTAAGCCCTGCTCCACATAATCAATCACGTGATGCTGTGCGCACACACCATTTGAATGGGAATGCCCATCAACTTTGTTAGGGCCCAGCCCCCCTCAAATATTTTTCCTATGGGAGAAGGGAAAGCAAATGCTTATTAACAATGAGATCTGCCTTTTTGTGCACATGTTGTGTAGGCCTGCCATGTATTCCTTTGGAGAGAATGAGCAAAAGCTTGAATACCCTCCTTGGCTATGGGGAGCCTGTCAGTCTCTCACCAACCATAATTGCCACCTGATATAACATTTGAATGCTGCAGCAGTCCCACGACCTAGCTAGTTTTGACTCTCCCACAGCACCAGCACATGCCAATTAAGTTTCTAGCACTGAATTTTATATGAGCCATGGAACTTGAAACCTGCTCTCTTGTCTTTCAGCTTCCCTTTCTTTCCCCATCCTACCAATCAAATGGCTTTACACCCCCCCCACCCCCGTTGCTTCACTAACAGTTCAGTCAGGGTTCAGACAAAAGGACAACACAACCAGCAGAACTTTCAAAAAGCTGGTAGATAACAGATGAAAATCCACCACACAGGGGGCTGGCCCAAGACATTGTGTGGCCTGAGGCAAAGGACAAGATGGTGCTTCTTCCCTTTCATGTCCATGGGAAGGGCTATGGCTCAGTGGAAGAGTACATGCCTTGCATGAAAAGGCTCCCAGGTCGCCTCACTAAGGCTAGAGAACAGAGTTGACAGATCAACAGTTCCAAAAAAAAATGGGCCCTGCAGGCCTATAATGCCTAGTGGGTGGATTATCAGGATTCTAAAATGTGGAAGTCACATAATATTCTATGTGGATGAAAAGAGCAAGAGAACATGAAAATAAAGGCTACACCATTGGCTACTAGCCCTGATGGCAATGCTCTGCCTCTACGGTCAGAGGCTGTATGCTTCCAGTTGCTGGAAACCACAGAAGAAGAGTGTGTGTCTTGCATTTGAGTCCTGCTTGTGGGCTTCCTGCAGGAATCTGGTAGGCCACTGTGAGAACACAATACTGACCTAGATGGGTCAATGGTCTGATCCAATAGGCTCTAATTGTGTTCTTAACAAGGAACAGCCATCATTTGGCCAACACAGCACTATGCATAGGCAGCCAATGGTGAGGAAGTCTCTCCCGCCCAGCCGGGTGGCCAAATTCCTCCTGGGAATCCTTTAAGGCTTAGGACTAACATAACATGTGCATATACATATAAGTATGTGGTTGGTGTATTAAGGAAAAATCAGGAGGGTTCAAGATTATGAGGACAAGACCAACAGCATATCATAGTTAACAGGAGATAAGAACTCACAACATAAGCAGGAGCATACCAAGGTGCATACAAAATGCTTTGCTAACACTTCAAATATAGAAATGGATGAGCACCAGTTTTCAATAGCTAATATACTTACATTATGGATATCAGCAATAAAATGCTTAGCTAAGGAAGCATAGCTTGATGGATGTCTCAGATAGACCAGCGGAACAAGGCCAGATACTTGTGTATTTCAAGGAAGGATGAAGTAATGTTCTTGTCTGGGACAGATAGCAAAGAACTAGGTGAAAGCGTTTCGCTAAGAGACTAATGGGGCATTTGGGAACCAGTCAGAAAGAGATAAGCAAAGTTGAATGGAGATAAGGACAGGGGATAAAAGGCTATGGCTGGTAAGGTACAAGAAATTGAGATTTCTGCCCATAATGGTGATAAATGAGTAATAATGACCACATAAAGATGTATGTAGGATCAAATGCAACAACTGCTGTGCCATCATAAGTATTGGGTTGGAATTGTACCAGCACTACTGGATTTCATGCCAGCAATGTTACGAGTGCAGCAAATGACCCATCTGCCACATGCAGCACAGGATTTTTGCATAAGCTGATGTCAAAAGCTGAATGTGGGCAAACCAAGGGCAGGACTCAGAATGCCTTGTTTATGGGTCTTTGCTGATTATCAAAGACTCAGCTAGGATGGTTCTACTTGCTATGTGCAAAATTAACGTGCTCTCGCTTTAGTTGAACTCCACCTGTTGTACATCAACATAGGTCTAGCCAGGATGCCAGAACAGCTGAATCAGTGGAAGCAAATTGTAGCAGAGTTTTTAAACTTGCAAGTTCAAGGCAGCTCACAGGTTACACAGATCCACAGGATCTGGGTGTTCAACAATTGTACTTTAAGTAAATCTCAGAGAATTTGCTTTTCTTCCTCTGACTGAATCATTGTTAGTTGCTCTCTTTGTTACAGAGTGCCAGACTCATGCTATGGAATACTCTTCCAGCAAAGATTCAGCAGGCATCCCCCATTTTGACTTTTAGGCATCTCTTAAAGACCTTTTTATGCCAGAAAGTCTATGCCGTTGTTTAAAATTTTCTTGTGCAGTCAGTGATTTAAATCAATCAGTCATTTTATTTGTATGCCACTTTTCCAAAGTCAAACCAAGCCCAAGACAGCTTACAACATATGAAAAAAATCACACAACTGCAAACATAGCAAAAGTAGTCATAAGCAACAAACAAAACATCAAAAAGTTCACATCCAAACAGAACAATTTACACATAAATCCTAAGATCCTATTTATATCTATAGACAGATCTCTATCTAGATATATAAAAATAGTAGCATCAACACCCCCAATAAAAAACCCCTAAACTATACCTCAGCTTTGTTCTGAACTGCTTTGAATGGTGTTTAATGTGTTTTTTCTTGCTGTACACTGCCCTGATATTTTATGAGATGGTAGCATATACTATAAAAGCAAATAAAGCAAGTAAGAGTTAGTCCTGAAGCCCAAGACCCCTGAAGTGATCATGATGACTTTCCTTGTGTTCAAACAACCTTGTTATCAGGCCTCTCAAAAGTAATAAAAGCAGACCCTGTATAATGACTGTGTTAAAAATTTAGGCCACAGCAAGGGTGCAGTCAGACATGGGGATTATTGTGTTAAGATTTCCTGGCTATAATGCTAGTGCTTCTGTCCCAGTTTCTAACATTCCTTTTACACTGCCTTACTTGTTGAGTTATGGAACAGCGGCTTTTTGATCTGTTTACCACCTTGATTCTATGTCATGCCTAATTTCATTTACACCACTGGGCATGGCATGATAGAACAACATACATAATTGGGCATGGCATGCTGTCACCATTTATGCACATGTGTGCTTCTTTTCCCCAATGACTCATCCATGAAAATGGTGGGAAAGAACTGTATGCTGGAATACCACCCCAGTTTTTGTCAAATGAACAAGTGGTGATATGATCCATGAAAGTGGGGAAATTATAGCGCATAACTGCAGTTTTCCAGGTTAATGGGGTTGCAAACAGATTTCCCCCCTCAAATCAATTAACATGACAGTGAGCTATTGTTTCGTTTATTATTACATCATGTTTTTTGTTTTTATACTGTAAACCACACTGAGATCCTCAAAAGAAGGGTGATATATAAATAATAAAAGATTCTGCTAGGTTTCCATAACGCCAGGTTTTTTACGTCATGTAAAAGGTAACATAAAGCATGATAATTGTCAGATAAAGAAAAGCTGGGGAAATAGAATAAAGTACTGTCTGAATACAACCTAAGACATCACTGCTGTCACCTGTCAGTGAACAAAACTGCACAGAACCATAGCAATTTATGTCTCAGAAAGATTCTGACAATCATTCACTAACATCCTGTTCTGAAGAAAAATCATAATTATCCAAACTCAACTAGCAGAGGGGAGGTCGAGGGAACAACCCACACAACACAAGGCCTCATTTGGACCCCTTGTTAGTTTGGACACCGTGGCTCAAGAATTGTACTGAATCCTTCTGGCCCTAGTCTCAATCTGTAAGACAGAGGTGGGGAACTGGAAGGCCAGATTCTGACCTCCCTCAAGCCCCACAGGCTACTTTCATGTGTGGGTAGCGCTGCCTATCTGTCAATCATGACACCAGGTGAAAGCAAACTGTTTGAGGGCAAAGACACAGGGCTTTCCAGGAGCTGATGATCAGCAGGGCCTGAAAAACTCGCTTTCAGCAGGGAGCCATGCCTTCACCTAGCAGAGATGGGCAATAAAACTTGTGTCCCCCCCCCCCCAAACCTATCTGTGACGAAGCACTCCAGGTGAACACTTGAAACGTCTTGAGGGGACCACCTGGCCATTCAACTTCATGCTCAAAGGATGCACCTTGTCCCCCTTCCCAAAGGCAAAATAACAGCAACAGAAATCCCACTAGAGCAGTGTTGCAATGAATGAGCTTCTCATTGTATGATGCAGATTCCATTTTAAGCACTTTTTAATTGTCATTACTAAAAACAAAGAGAAGAGTCAACATATTTCCAATAAAGGGTAGAACAGGCATCTAGCATAAGTGCTTCTGGTATAGATGAGTCATGGGGAACCTGCACTCCTCCAACTATTTCTGGACTCTCCCCACCCCTGAACACTGCGAGGCATCTGAAGGGTCACTGGTTTCCTATCCCTAATATAAAGCATTCTGTCTCATGACACAGGGGGAGACTTGACAACCTATTGTGCTATCAAACTTGGTAGAATGTATTTAAAGTCAGTAATTTATAGCTTGGTTTGCACATGGCATGGCACACGCAGAACAGTTCTATACATGTCTGCTCAGAGTTCTGCCCCACTGATTGCAATGGGAATTATTCCCAGGTAGGGATAGGATTAGTCTTAGGCATCAGGCACATTTTTCTTTGTTTATCCTGGCATTTTAACCTATGCAAACCGACTATTTTGAAAGATCTTCTCCAATGCATTTATTATTATTATTGTGTGTTACTGTACTAACGTGCGTGTGAACCCGTGTGTGAATAAGCAAAAGCAATGGGCCAAATCTTCCACTTCTGCCACAAAAAGAAACTTCTTAGCCCCATATGATATGCCCTAGGTTAGAGGTGTGGAACCTCCAGACCTCACAGGCCTAATCAGGCCCCCAAGACCTGCCCATTTGGCCCATGAGGACATGTATGGCCTGCCCTACACCTGACATCATAGCTGGCATTATGCCTTCACTTGTGGCCCTGTGGCATCCCAAAGGGCGAGAAGGCCTGCTTCTTATTTAGTTCAATGCCTCTCTCTTCTCAAGGGTTTCCAAGGGCTAGGCGAGGTCAGCAACTAAAGATACAAGATGCACATGCCCTGCAAAAATGTAACCATCTGCAAAACCATAGCTGCTTAATGTCAACCTAAGCAGGAGTTTTAGTGTTTTAGAAAAAGCCTTATCGACTATGATTCCTATATAGGGGAAAAGGCAGCTCCTTCCTCTAGAAGGCAGAGATACTAGATTTAAATCTAGTAAGCCATACCTTTAAGTGTGGCTTCTTACATGCTCATGACTTGACAGCTACAACATCAAGTGACAGGTTGCTTGTATGAGACAGCCATCCCAGCACAAACATCACAGAGTAGAGATTGCACGTTGTTGAATCTCAAACACTGTATGGAGGCGATTGATGCACTGAAGTGAGAGTCCCTGGATGATAAGAAGCCACATGATGATGAGCTATCATATGATGCCTCTGCAGGTATGAATCAGCTCTTCTCCGATTCAGTTTTAAAATGAATGACACTACATGCTACCATGGCTGATTAAGACAGTGATTTCAAGACAGACGGTGGCACTCAAATCATTTAGTAGACTACAAATGGACTACAGCAAGAAGCAGATTTAAGATTGCATAAATGGAAAGAAAAAAAACTTCTACAAACCCATTTATGTTTTGGCTTATGTGAATTAGTGTGTATCACCCATGCCTGCTCATGAAGCAGTCAAGTGTAAAAGTAAATCCACATTCCTCAATTTATTAAGGCCCCCGAATACTTAGATGTTACTCATTATCTCTTTCACCACAATCATCTGTAATCTAGACTTTTGTAAAACAGCCAGAATGCAGTTTCTGTAAGAGAGCCTTCTGCAGCCTGGTGCCTTCCAGACTCCAGCTCCCATCACCCTCCATGGTTTTGGTGTCAATTGTGGTCCAAAATATCTAGAGAGTCAGAGGCTGGGGAATGCTGCCTTCACCAAGTACAAACCTGACCTTCTAATTAAAATTTCAGACTTGAAACCTTAGATATCACAATTCACCTGACAGCATAAGAGCATTAAATGCATGGAAGGAAGAAAACAGCTAGAGCAAACTATCCCACTCAACAGCAGTGTATTCTTATGCAACAGAGAGATCAACTTAATCATAGATGACAACTTCTGAAAACCTTTGCTTTGAATTCATCCCTGGCATTTTTCTAGGCCAGCTTGAAAACAAAAGCTTTGTCTTCTTAAAATGCAATAGCCTCAGGCATCTTTGCAAAAATAAAAAAGTGACATATCTCAGGTCTGGGGGAAAAAGTCTGTTCCTGTTGCCTTTCAGCATCCCTCTAAAAGCTTCTCTCTACAATTTAGCTAGATTCAGATTATCCAGATCAGCATGAATTCTACAGATTAACCTACTCCTATAAATATAGGTATGAAAAGTGTAGGTTTAGGATTACATTTTAACTACCTCATTACAGCTTTATGGGTTGGAAGAAAATCGCTCGTTATTAACCCAAGACACTTTTGCCTAGCGAATTTTTATGAATTTAGAAAGCATTTGCTGTGGCAATATATGTGAATGTTACATCTATTCAGCTCATTATTTCAGACTTTGCTCTCCCCTCCCCTCCTGGGCTTGCTTATATTGCACTCTTTCCATAACTGTATTCTCCCCAGCCTATTCACACACTATTTTCTAATGCATGTCCAACAAAACTGCATCCTGTGAAGATGCAACCTGTATTTAAGCCTGAAATAAAACATCTCTTGAGTTTCTTTCCAAGTTTGAGTTTCTTTCCAAGTTCCAAGCTCCTGCACATGTCAGCTTATTTTTTGAGCTTGAAAATGGAGACCTTTGACTTTAGTGACCAACAGTGTTTGCTGAAAAAACCCTATAGAACTTGCTTTTACCATTTAACTAAGGATGGAACCAATGAAATAAGTTCTACCAAGGAATAGCAAACAAGAAAAGGCATAGAATTACAAACTTCGCTCCTCCCTGTCTCCCCATATATGCAAAATTAATGATTATATGTTGACACGTCTCTTAATCATGATTGATGCTAATCAAGATGGTTCCATACCATCTTGATCAGGATTTTAAAATCACCATTAGCTATGGCTAAGGGACAAGTTGTTTAGGTTTAATCTCAGATAAGCCACTCTCTCCATCCCACCCTCTCATGTTGTAGCTGAATGAAATTCTGCCTATCAGGGAAGCTACTGTGATTTTACACCCAGAAGCCATTTCCTCTTACAGTCTCAATTTAGTTGCTGGTCTGGAATTTCCAAACACAAATAATCATCATGGGATACGTATCAAAATGTTCTGGTTCCATTACTGAATCGCTTGCAAACTTGCCAGTTAAAAGCACCCTTGCTGGCAATGCTTGTGTCTCCTTTCTCTGAACAGCTAAAACTGTCCAGTTTTCCTTTCAAATAAATGATCTCCATCAACAACACTGATCTTCCTTTCATGTTCTGCAAAGCAGAAGGCCTGTAGCGAAGGTTTTGGCTGATGAATACACCCACCCACAATCCACTATGGGAGTATGTCCTCATCCTCTGTTGTGTCTAGGGGTGTCCACACATTACATTCAACAAGTGGGACCTCTGTACTTGTGCGCTTAACAGTTGAGCTGTATAAATGTATACACAGAAATGCCTGTGTATGTGTAGAGACAGTTCGTATCCGTGCTCAGTGTAACTAAGCTCTCATTCTCTAGTTCCTCTCCCTAACCCTCACCTTCCAACCCAAGTGTTTCCCTCTCCATCTTACCATCCTTTTCCCCTTTCATCCCTGCACATCCCCCTCTCTGACGCATTTGCTATTGGTGGCAAGTCTTCCCGACCATGAGAACAATGCATCATAAAACACTCCTCCCCAACCCCTGCCTTGTTATCTGCCTTTTCTAAGGCAACAGTCCTCATAAGGCTCCCCCTTCCTTGTTTTGCCGTTCCCTTGAAATCCATCTACAACTTTTATCTTGACAGTCAGAGCCCACATATATCCTCCAATGGGGTTCAGTTGGGCAGCAGAGGAATATTAGTCTAAGGTATGTGCCTCAATGCCTTACATTCTAACTAAGCCCGATTTTTCTCTTCAACAAAAACATCTATAAATATGAATAATACCACTGACAAGCCACTATTGAGAGCAGGTAGCTTTTAAGAGACTCTAAAGAGCTCTACTCTTGCTCCATTACTGTGATGTTGTCTAGATTTTTCTCACACAGCCTGAACTCCATTGCCAGGGAAGTTATTTTCTTCACAGTTCTTTTTAAAATAAAAATGAAGCAGCAGCAAGAAAACCCTGCCATGTAAGATTTTAGTTCTGTGTATCCTGCTTCTCTACAGCCACAATGGGCATGTTCCAGCCAGTTATGAAGATTGAAATCCTACTGATTGCTGTATGTATTTACCTCTCCCCACACTGGAATGAACAAATCTCACAACTGCTAAACTTTTGATTGGATTGAGCCCGATGGGTGTTGCATTTCATTGTCTTATTACAAAAGTCCTGTACATGATGCTCTTTTAAAGGGGGAGGGAACCCCAACCCCTGTTCTTAGAAACTGTCCCCACAAAAAAGCAGGCACAACTCATCTTAGAAAGGTAAATGCAACAGAACAGTGAAATCAATACTTTAAAAACAGAAAGCCACCATTCCGAAACATCCTCTACGCAGCCCAACCTGCAAACCAGTTAAGCTGAAGTTTAGGGATTTAGCTCCAATGAATTGGTTTTTAGCACGTAAGCCTGGCCCCTGGAGCTGTTATTCCTCACTGATTGCAATGCCACACTTGATGAATCTGACATATTTAGAAATGGATGCATAAGCTCACCACCTGCCTTTCACAGCTTATTTGGTTCAAGAGATCATGCCAACAATGCCCTGAATTTGCTTCTCATCTCCAGCCCCCAACCCCTGCAATGTTTCCCCCTTCCTGGATGTTCTCAGCATATTCATGGGACTTCAAATGGCACATACATTAAAAGGAAAGTCGCTTTAGGAAACAGCATGTTTGATAACTATACATTTTCAAATGCACATCCAAGGATGCTTCATCACAACCTATTCAGGAAAAGTACTTGCAGAAACAGGAGCCTTTGCCAAGATGGGACAGCATTTAAGGTCAATTAAAAGGTGATCATGTTGCTAGAAGGAGCAGAGGTGTTGATTAATGTACTGAGAAGTATTTGTATGATCACTTGTAGTGCATTCCAAGTATTGTGCTTTTAAATTCTACGTGTTTCTTTTGTGTGTGTTTCTAAGTCACCTTGAGGCATTTTGTGTAAAGTTTTTAGTAAGTAAATAAATAACTAAGGTTTGGGAGCTCAATAGCAACCTTGAATTGTTCACATCTCTAAGGGGCAGCAGTGCTGCACTAGCTCAGCTGGTTGAGAGACGTATTAAACAGAGCTCATGTAATCTTTACATGTCTAAACAGTACTCCATTCTGAAGTGAAGATGAAGTGTGCTACTGCTGGGGTGTTGGGTTTGACTGCGAAATCTAGATCCAAAAATCCTGCAAAGTTCAGTGCAAGGCTCCGGGCAAATTCACTACTTCACAAGGCTGTTGCAAGACTAAAATAATTCTTTTGAGCTCCTTTATGGAAGGGTGTAATAAATGTTCTAGATATGTCAGATTACTCACAACAGCAAACCTTCCAGTGGAGCCAAAGTTTCTAAGCACTGAATGGAGGCATTTTGCTTTGGGGGAAAAACAAGCGTGGAGTCGTTTTGTATTTTTTAAGAGCTCAGATCTGACTGCTCGCCATCCTATATAATGCATGTCCCCAAACTGCTGAAATCAGTAAGAAGCGTGTTTCTAGGAAGCAATATGACATTCCCACATTGATAGGCCAGTGCAGTAACTACGACGATGTTTGATTTAGATGTGAGAGGGCAAGGTTCAAATCCCAGCTCAGTTCATTGCACAGCCTTGGGCAAGTCACTAACTCTCAGCTGCACCATCTCGAAACCCAGTGAAGGTTTCTAAAGAAGACTGAGGATAAAGGGAACTGCAGTGCACTTGTGTACTGAAATGCACTTTTAAAATAGTACTAAGCATGCACAAATGTTTCCTGCTGAAAGAAACCTAAGCAACATAGCAGGATGTGTGGAGGGGCAACAGCTCAGTGAAAGAACACGTGTGTGGCATGCAGAAAGCCACATGTACTGCCAGTTTAAAAGACCAGGTCACAAGTGATGGAGGAGGGCAGCCTCAGAATAGATCATACTGGGCCAGATGGACAAGTAATCTGACCTAGTATAAGGTGGCTTCTGATGTTCTTATGATAAAACATGTGTTAAACTTATCTTGCTACGTTAGCTCTTGACTGTTATCCCTTATATATACATATCTGACAGTGACCCAGAGATCAGATCATTCAGAGACTATTCCGGCCACACTGGCACAAGACCAAGCTTAGGAAATTATCCATCCACCTAGCTCAGTATTGTTTACACTGGCTGGCAGCAGATCCACAGACTACAAGCAGAGGTCTCTCCCATTCCTGCCTGGAGATGCCAGCAACTAAACCTGGGACCTTCTGCATGCAGGACATGCTCTAGCACAAATCTGGAAATCTCCCCCGATGAAGAAAACTTAATCGAATGCATTTAAAAAATTGAGTAAGGAGATCCCCCCAGCTGCCCCCTGCACAACAGTGATCTACAAATAACATTTGCAATGCAACCATCAACAAACCTGTCAGATATCATGGACAGAACACTGGTCATATAATTTATGTCATAAAGAAGCCAACACACGGACATCAAATACACGTCACTGGGGAGGGGTTGACAACATATATTTGGACTGTTTTTATTTATTATTACCATTATTATGAATTTTGGTGCTTCTCCAATAGAGAAAGGGATTTGATCTATACTTTGGGTTCTCAGAGATTCAGAAAACTTTTTTCCTTTCTGAGCACCTGGCTATCTGTTGGCACAGTAGCACCTCTGGTCTCTTTGCCCCTTCCAGACGCTCCGTGGGACTTAAAACAGGTGGAGGGTATTGACGTAGTACAAAACGTATTTGAAATCCAAGTGGGAAGGAACCATTTTTAAAAGAAAAAGGAAAAAAGATTTCATTTCTGACAGGCATGTCCAATTCCTTTATAAAACAAAACCAAACCAAAAAAAAGTCCAAGAAAGTGGTATATCATTCGGCAGACACAAGAACTATACCCTTTTTTGTAATAATGAAGAAAGGGGGAGAAAACACTTAAAAGTTCAAAGACCAAAGAAAGAAAACCACGCACATTAGGCAAACATTTGAAGAAGGGAGAAAAAAGGAAAATGGGTGGTGTTTTTTTTTTTAATTTGAGCAGAGGAGTGCATAAGACAAGGTTGCAAAAACCAGAACTAATTGTTGTAAAGGAAAAAACAGAAGGGGGGGTTAAGCAAAAGGAAAAAAATAGTTTAGGGGTGGGGGGTATAGGAAAGAGAGCCAAAAAAGGGTAAAAACAGCTGCTAGACCTCACACTGCAAGGAAAACAAACGAATAACAACAACCAAGAACAAAACAGGTAGTGTCTCTTTTTAAAAAAAGAAAAAAAGAAAACCACAACCAAAAAGTAATTCATTATTCATCTTATGTTGTCAATTTGAAAAGAACAAAAGGGGGGAAAGCAGTTGGAGGAGGAAGAGAAGAAGAAGCGGGGGAAATACTCACCAAGCAAGAAAATACTCAGAAGTAAAAATGTCAAAGAAGGAGTGAGTGAGAGACAGGGAAGGAGGAAAGAGTGAGAGAGCCACCAGCACAGACAGAGTAATAGCCCAGAAGCAGCAGCCCGAGCTACCGCCGGGTTCCCAAGCCAGCGCCTAACGCCAACTCTACCGAGCTGCGAGCAAACTGGCAGAGCTTAGAGTCCGAGCGCTAAGAGTCCTTCCACCAGAACGCACCATTGCGACGACCGGAGGGGGGGAAGGAAGCGATCACAACTCGACGGTCTCCCGGCTTATGCGCCCGAGAGCGCGCCAAGCAGCCACCCCTTAAAGGCTCTCGAAGAGAGGGAAGGGGGATTTTGCTGGAAAAGCCGAGTGCCGCCGAGCAGAGCTGGGGGGAAAGGCCGAGGCTCCGGTTTCCCCCCACTCACTCCGGTGTTTTTGGAAAAGTCCGCTCCTGGATGTAGCGGACTGGGAGGAGGGAAGCGAGAGGTGGAGAATCGCTTCTAATCGGCGCTTGACTGTTCTCAAGGATGTGATCCCCTTAACGAAGCGGTGCAGGCATAGTTCCGACGATCCTGGCTGGGTCCTCCTTTGCTGGGGGTGGGTGGATCTTCGCCAGACGTGGGGCTTGGTGGTGGTGTCAGGCGGGGCCGGGTGCCTGACAAGCAGGATGGATGAGATTGATTCTGTGCAGTAGACAGCTGAGCGCAGCAAATAAAGGGAGCTGATGCAGAGACGGGCAACCTGTGGCCCTCCAGATGTTGTGGGACCACAACTCCAGTCGCCGCTGGAGTTGGGAGTGCAACACATCTGGCTGGCTACTTGTTCCCTATCAGAATCATAGAGTTGGAAGGGACCGCGAGGATCCTGCCTATCCTGGTGTATTAAGATTCTGTCTGTGCAAAAGGAAGCTCTACTGCATTCAGTGGGGCTTGCTCCAGGTAAGTAGTTATAGAATTATGGCCTGAATGAGACTGCAAAAGATGCTTTGATGCTGTAACTTTCAAGTGCTTCTTCTATAGCAGCGGTGAGGAGCCTGTGGCGCGCCAGATGGTGGTTGGACTACAACGCCCATTTTCTCTAACCATTGACCATGCTGGCTGGGAAAGATAGGAGTTGGACTCCAACAGTATCTGGAAGGCCGCAGGTTCCCCACCTGCAAAGTGGTGTGGTGAAGCCTGCAGTGTCTCTGATACACCCATAAATATTCTAAGCAAAGTTCAGGTTTGCTAACACCTTGATGAGGAAGTTAACTGGCGAGAGAGGGAGGCAGGAGAGTTCTCAGAGCATCACAAATTGGCAGTTATGGGCTAACCATGGTGGTAATAATCCCATGACAGAAGTTAAAGTCTCATCCAAAGAAAGGCTCGTAAAGTCAGTTTAGTATAAACCAACAGGGAGTCGTGGCTTCGACAAGCCCAAGCCCATATGAAATCAAGGTTTTTTAAGCATGTCTAATGCTTAATCTATTTACTTATTTAAATCTAATTAGTTAAAATTAGGGAGGGGTGGCTTACAACAAAAATATGTAGACAAAACATATACAACATATAAAAGTAACCCTATCCTTTAAAACACGCAACACAACAAACCACTGAATGGAAATTACTAACAGCAGCAGCAATCAGGTTTCTCTCTTCCTCCAAAGGCCTGCCAGAAAGGGTGGCTGCCAAAAACTAAAGGGAGATGGGGCCAGACACACCTCTTTCAGGAGGTGGGGTTTGACAAGAGAGGAGCTGCCATTGAAAAATCTGTTTCCTGGTCCCCAACACCATGCCACCAGGAGGGTCTCATTTGTTGATTTGCTATACAGATGTGGATAGGATCATGCACAACTGCTCTCTGGCTAGTAATGAAGCATTTTGCTAGTAATGAAGCATCTCACTCTCTCATAGCACTAGAACTTGTGGACATCTGAAGAAGCTGAACGTTGGAAGATTCAAGACAAATAAAAGAAGGTACTTCTTCACGCAGCACATCGTTAAACTATGGAATTTGCTCCTAGAGGAGGTAGTGATGGCCACCAACTTGAATGGCTTTAAAAGGGGACTGGACAAATTCATGGAGGCTATTAATAACTACTAATTATGATAGCTATGTTCCACCTCCACTGTTGGAGGCAGTATGTTTCTGAATGCTAGTTGTTGGGAAGTGTAGGAGGGTAGAGAGTGCTGTCGCAATCAGACCCTGCTTATGGGCTTCCCATGAGCATCTAATTGGCCACTGTGAGAACAGGATGCTGGACTAGATGGTCCATTGGCCTGATCTACAAGGGCTTAGTCTTATCTTCTTTCTGTGACTCGTGATGTTGAGCTGGTGCATCAGAACACTAAGACTGTCACACAAAGGCAGAAGCTCAAAGTAGCGTAGTTGTGTCTGTTAACTTACAACTTCACATTATTAGTGAAGTTGGCTAGGGGCAGAAAAGGAGGGGGTGAGCTTGGAGAGGGAACTGGGCAACAATCTTCACATTCCTATCAACACAGACCACTTTGAACCTGTGCAACACAGAGCAGCTGTAAAACATGAACATGAAGTGCCCAAGTCCTTATTATTTCAGTTGGACGGTCCTTTCCCCCACAGAGCTATCAACCACTAACCATCAGCAGCAGTCTCCAAATAAATAGGCTCCATCTGCCTGGAAACAAGCTATAGTTATCACAAAGTTCTTCCTCTGCAAGTGTGGCGCTTAGCTGGCCAGAACTTCTGCTTCCTCCAACAGGCTTCTGTTCTCCATGTAGACATTCCTTTGGTGGAGCCAGTATCCATTCCATGGGAGTTGGCAGTAAGGAACAGCAAGGACCCAGGGACGCCTGAGATATCTTCTGGCTTCCTGCTTCTACAGGGATTGGGAATATGTGGCCAGCTAGGTATTGTTGGTCTCCAACTCCCATCAGCTTCTGCCAGCATAGCCAATGTTTAGGGAGTTGGAGCCCAACAACAACTAGAGTTAGATAGATCCTCTGTCCTTGCACTAGGAGTGATCTCATGCTTGTGCCCTGATAGTGGGCTTTTTGTAAGCTTCTGACTGGCCACTGTGAGAACAAAATGCTGAACTAGATGGGCTTTTCGACAGATCCTGCAGTGTGTTTTCTTACAGCAGGGGATTCTGGCATAGGATATAAATGTACATTGGGTTACATACGCTTCAGGTTACATACGCTTCAGGTTACAGACTCTGCTAACCAGAAATAGTACCTTGGGTTAAGAACTTTGCTTCAGGATGAGAACAGAAATCGTGCTCCAGCGGTGCAGCAGCAGCAGGAGGCCCCATTAGTAAAGTGGTGCTTCAGGTTAAGAACAGTTTCAGGTTAAGAACGAACCTCCGGAACGAATTAAGTACTTAACCTGAGGTACCACTGTAGTTTATTAAACTGGCTGAGAAAGAATGAGCGTTTTGGGGAGAGGTTCATTAAGTTGTAGTTGCAAGCCCTGAACAGGGCAGGGTGAATGAATCACTTCTCTTTTTCTCTTAGAGCCATTTCCCCTTATTGCTTTTGGGGGTCAGGTAAAGCCAGAGAAGCCTTGAAACCCTCACAGCATGGGAGGATTCCTTGATTCTTCCTCAACACTAGTTTCATACCTATGATCATGTGCAGCATCTTCTACCCAAGCTTCCCGCTCCCCTCCTGGGTCAGAACTCTTTGTTTCCAGGCAGAGTCAAGAGTCGTCTGAGGCATGTGATTCAGATCCACTGCTGAAGCTGAGCAGTTCTGGCCCTTTGAGTTGCCTGGGTAATAGGTGACCTCCTGGGAGCCAGATGTAAGCTGCTCTGAACTCCTCAGAAGAAGAATAAGGGATACGTTTAATAAGGACAGGGCTTGAGTCAGTCTGGTATCTTAAGACTTCTGAATAAGAGGTATAAGAGGGTGATTGCACTGAAGGGTGCTGTATATGATTCTACACTCAGCCTGATTCCAGGGCAACATAAAAAAGTCAGCCTTCTATGACTTGTAGCTTTTAGCTTTTGGAATGCAAACTTGACTCACCAAATGGGATAAATTATACAATCAACATGCCTTCAATCCAACCCAATACACTCAAGGATGAAGGGCATCAAAAGAATGTGGTTTAGCCCAGGCAGCCAAGTTGAATGTGTCCAAAAGCGTCTGTGTCCAAATGCCAGAGTGCAACTCCTGATGCATTAAAGCAAACTGTTTAAGTCTAGTTGTCCTTGATTCTTTATCTGGTCAACAAAGCAGAGTTTGTGCCTGCTGCGCTCCAGACTTTGGATGCTATGCTGTGCTTTATTTATATACTCAAATGCCCCCAAAGCAATGAACTGCTTATTAACACCAAAGAAATGCATAATAAACTCAATACAATAAATTCAGTCAATCAAAATAATATAAAACAGCAGTCACCAAATACCTACCAATCACACTAGATATACATTTGTGACTTGTGTTCATACTTACATCACAGACGCAGCTCCTCAGCATTCTGCCTGTCTCTTGGAATCTAGATTTGATGTTTTATTGTGCTTTTAATATTCTGTTGGGAGCTGCCCAGAGTGGCTGGGGAAACCCAGCCAGATGGACAGGGTATAAATAATAAGTTGTTGTTGTTGTTATTATTATTGTATATTATCATGTCCCCTCCCTTGGTTGCTCCAATCTCTCTTTTAAGAGCAAATCCATCCACAATCAATCACCCACAGGGAATGCTCATCACCCCACACCCCAAAGGATAATCACAAAGGGCTATATTCCCTTTAGTGTCCACCCTTCAAAGCTGCCCCCACTGGGGGCTGTCCACTTGCAGCAGCCCAGCCTCAACTGCAGATCCATATAAATAAGTTTCTCCCCTTCTGGAAACCAACAACAGCTGGTTTTGGGTGCAGCTAGCGAGGCAAACTGTCTGACTATTCTAAGAGGGTGCTGTTCCCCAGGTGCTGTAGAAAAGGGCTGGGAAGGCTAAGATGGCATTACCAACTAGCTGGCAACAGTCCTGCTACTGCTCCCTGCCTCCTTTTGCTCACTCCTGCTCAGAGGCAGTATCAGCGGAGTTGGACATCTGCCCAGGTCCCAGCACTCTGCCAGGACCCACCATTGCTGAAGCATAGATCACCCAGCTTCCCAATCCTCTGGCTTAGCTTTGGGAACCTGTAAGAGCTCTGTTGTTGTTGCTACTACTACTACAATTTATATACTACCCTATACTCACAGGTCTCAGGGCGGTTCACAAGATATACCTGTACATATAGAGTTTCACATATTAATGTGAAGAGGTTATCACAGCAAGTAACATTCAAGGTTGTGTTAGTCATTCTGGGAGAAGATCTTTGAATTGCAGCTTCATTTCTTGTCCTTACCTGTTACACTTCCTTTTCTTCATGCAAGTACTGAGAAGTAAATCAAAACACAACATTTTTTGTTTTTTTTTAAGCCAAAAACTATTTGTGACTTCAGTCTCTCCTTTGTCTATATTCTTCTGCCACATAACAGAGGCACAATGGCCACACAATCCTTTCTCCTTCCTTCCTTTTTAATGAATTTTTTATTTTCTTCTCTATAGGTACAGAAAGAATAACAATGAAGAAAACAATGTCAAAGCCAAGGAATTCATTCCCAAACATTACACAGCAGCAAATCTGCCACGAAAATAAAAATAAAACAAACTCAAAGGGAAAATTTTGTTTTTCCCCCCAACTCAAGTACACATTACAGTTATTTGTACTTCCTGAACAGCAAAATCACTCCAGGGAGTGACTAAAAATGATTGCCCAACAGAAGTGGCTTTTCTAATAAAAAGGGAACAGAAAAATGTCACGGGACACAGCAAAGAAGAAGATGACCTTGGCTTATGGCATAAGGGGGTGATTTACAAAGCCATCATTTAGGACTGATTCCCATTTCCCAGTGGTTGGCTGGGATCTCCCAGAAGAGATCTGCAGGTGCTATTGCTAAGTCTGCACAACAAATCTATACCCAGTGGTGTACGTAGCTGTCTGTATTGCAAACAAACAGGACCCCACACTTGTCAACCAATTCTAAATCTTCTTCTTGTCATTATTAAAAGTTTATTGAACTTTTACATTGGGGTACAATACTGGAATATGCTGTAGCATCTTAGAGAAAGCACTGGGGAAACTCCATACACACATTCTACTTTCCTTTCCCCCCAAAAGATAGAGATAGGGAAAGAAGCACATAAACACAGATAGTGTATGAGGAAGGTGGTCCTATCAATGAATATATATAAAGGCAACAGTTCAAATTGATAGGTGCCTATCTTTCCATGAATTCTGATTTTTCTGTTATCTACATGAAACTGACCAACTATAAATCACCTATGTAATGGAGGATTACCCAGACATACCACAATCTCCCTACCTGTGCATCCGTTTAATGTTTTGACCATACATACTACAGCAGCCCACTCCAACCCTGTAGATTCCAGCTAATCAGTTTGGACTCCAACTCCCATCCACCCAGTCAATCAAGCAGGTTTAACTGAGATTCTCTCACTTCCCTAACACTGCAGGGAGTCAGGCTAGATGACTCTTGGGGTCCCTTCCCACTTTACAATTCTATGAAAGGAGGGGACTAGAGCTCTCTGGAACATTACTAGTACCTTTAACCAAACCATGAGTCCCAGGATTCCTTGAAGGAAGCCATGCCAGTTAAACATAGCATAGGTCTGGCCTCCTGGATAGCATTAGCCAGGCCTTTGGTTTGGAGGGAGCAATATATGTGGATCTACAGGAAAATGGTGAAGTTTAAGGAAGGATGGTGTGATATAAGCACTCACAGATGGTGTGCAAAGCAAAGCCTGAGTCATACTTCCTTTTGTGCCATGTCTCTAGGCACAGGTCTGTGCTTTAGGGCTCTGTGTTCAAGAACTTTCTTCCCCCTGGCACTTTTTCCACTCTCTACAACTGAATTGGAGCAAAAGGTGATCTGTGGAAAACTTGAGTTGATGGGACTTGAGTTCCAATTCAGCATTAAAGAGAAGGTTTTCCTGGGGAAAGCAGTGGGGGGGGGAGAGTTTGGACATGGAGCTTTAGAAAGGACCTGGAAAGCTCAGTAGGTTAGAGCAGGGGTCAGCAAACTTTTTCAGCAGGGGGCCGGTCCACTGTCCCTCAGACCTTGTGGGGGGCCGGACTATTTTTTTTTTGGGGGGGGAATGATTTCCTATGCCCCACACATAACCCAGAGATGCATTTTAAACAAAAGCACACATTCTACTCATATAAAAACATGCTGATTCCCAGACTGTCTGTCCCAGGATTCCTTGAAGGAAGCCATGCCAGTTAAACATAGCATAGGTTTGGCCTCCTGGATAGCATTAGCCAAGCCTTTGGTTTGGAGGGAGCAATATATGGGGATCTACAGGAAAATGGTGAAGTTTAAGGAAGGATGGTGTGATATAAGCACTCACAGATGGTGTGCAAAGCAAAGCCTGAGTCATACTTCCTTTTGTGCCATGTCTCTAGGCACAGGTCTGTGCTTTAGGGCTCTGTGTTCAAGAACTTTCTTCCCCCTGGCACTTTCTCCACTCTCTACAACTGAATTGGAGCAAAAGGTGATCTGTGGAAAACTTGAATTGATGGGACTTGAGTTCCAATTCAGCATTAAAGAGAAAGTTTTCCTGGGGAAAGCAGGGGGGGGGGGGAGAGAGGTCGGACATGGAGCTTTAGAAAGGACCTGGAAAGCTCAGTAGGTTAGAGCAGGGGTCAGCAAACTTTTTCAGCAGGGGGCCGGTCCACTGTCCCTCAGACCTTGTGGGGGGCCGGACTATTTTATTTTTGGGGGGGAATGAATTCCTATGCCCCACACATAACCCAGAGATGCATTTTAAACAAAAGCACACATTCTACTCATATAAAAACACGCTGATTCCCAGACTGTCTGCAGGCCGGATTTAGAAGGCAATTGGGCCAGATCCGGCCCTGGACCTTAGTTTGCCTACCCATGAGTTAGAGCGTGGTGCTGATAATGCCAAGGTTGTCAGTTTGATCCCCGTAAGGGACAGCTGCATATCCTGCATTGCAGAGGGTGGGCTAGATGACCCTAAGGGTTCCTTCTAACTCTAGAATTCTATGACCTGCACCTAGAAAGCATGGGGCAAGGGGAAGCCAAGTGTGGCTGAGTCTTAACACTTTCCATCTGCACCACTTGTAAGGGGTGTTTTAGTGCTTGTGTTCATTGCAAATCGAGAATAACCCTCCCTGCCCATGCTTTAATTTTTGTTTCTTAATGAGCTTTCATACAAACAAGCAAATCAACAACAAAGGTGGCTTGGTGCTGAAAAGAGCAACATCCATTAACCGTGAGAAGGATTCGAGATGAGCACCACTTTCTCGGGGAAAGAAGGGCGAGAGCTTATGCAAACATTTGTCAGTGACCCTTTAGCCCCCTCATTAGGTGCACAGCTGCAGCCAGATTTACGCACTTTAATTAAAACTGACTTTACGAACTTGCTTGCTCAACCAGAAGAACATTAGACGGAAAAACCGTGGGGGAGGGGGTTAGAACGGTGACATTTTTTCTAATGAGTAAGCAGTATCTAATCCTGCCTCCCCTTTCCTCCCAGGTAAATGGAAGTAACTTCTTCTAACCATGTGTGTGGCAATTAAGATCTCAAGCTGCCAAAGGAAAACAGTTTCCCCTTTCCCACATGCCAGCCTGTGTTGTCAAATGGGGCTCGTGAGCATGCTTGGGAAGAAATGTCCAAAACTGCTGTCCTCTCAGTTTTTGCCCTGGTGAGCAAGGGGGTCAGAGGCAGTGTGCTACAATGGCGATTGCATGACAGGCACGTGGGAGCCATGAACAAGACACAGCAAGCGGGTGAAAAATGGCAGCAACTTTATTGATTATGCTGGGGTTTGGTGTGACCACTAGACTGTCTGCTGATTAGATGCTCTTCACTGTCTGCCTGTAGGCAGTGCATCATGGCAGGACATATTTGTACCTCAGTTTGAACTGGAGTGGTGAGGCACTTAGCAACTTGGGAGCATGCCATCTCGCCTTCCCCACCTCCAGCCCTCATCTAGGGCCAAGGTTTTCCACATCAGCCCATAGATTATCACAGTCTATGGATTCTACTCAATGCCCTCCCCTGCTAAGTTGTGACAACTGAGAGCATGACTGTCAGGGAACTGCCATTGGCTCAGAGGCGAGAGGTAGTGGGGCAGTTGTGTTACAGGGAGCCTCTGAAAATCTTGCGAAGCAGTTCCTCTTCCGGCGAGGAGGAAAGCCCCACCTCCAGTGGGGAAGAGGTACAAGGACCAGAGGATGCTAGAAAGAGCCTTAACACCGCCCCTGAGCAAGCCGGAGAGGAGGGAAGCATGTCCCTGCCAACGCCCATCATGCACAGTAGTTTGAGGCACAGGGAGGGGTGGAAAAGGCTGGGGGTGACAAAACTTTTATGTTGGTGGAGGTACAAAAACAGACCACTCCCGGATTCTGCTAGCGATTGAGCCAGACATGAACTTATGACGCTCTTCACTCTAAATAGGTAAAGGTAAAGGGACCCCTGACTATTAGGTCCAGTCGTGACCGACTCTGGGGTTGCGGTGCTCATCTCACTTTATTGGCTGAGGGAGCCGGCGTACAGCTTCCAGGTCATGTGGCCAGCATGACTAAGCCGCTTCTGGCAAACCAGAGCAGCGCACGGAAATGCCATTTACCTTCCCACCCAAGCGGTACCTATTTATCTACTTGCACTTTGACATGCTTTGGAACTGCTAGGCTGGCAGGAGCAGGGACTGAGCAACGGGAGCCCACCCCGTCACAGGGATTCGAACCACCAACCTTCTGATCGGCAAGTCCTAGGCTCTGTGGTTTAACCCACAGCGCCACCCACGTCCCTTCACTCTAAATAGTTTGCACCAAAATAAAGCCTGTAAAAGACAGGTCGGAGTCCTGCCTGGTTACTCTTGAGCAACCGCAACAGCACCTGACAATGACGGATTGGGAAGCAATAGCTTGATGTGAGGATGGCAACCTCCCCCTGCAAGAAAACCCAGGCCAATTTGATGGTGGGTAAAATTCCTTTTCTGGCCGTGAGGAACAGTGAACAGCACTAGTCCTCTGCAAAATGCTATTAACTGTGGGAATGTGGGTGGGTCATTTTGAAGCAGTGTGGGACAGAAGGGGGCTGCTGGAGTTGGGTGCACCCCTTGCTCCCCAGAGCCTGCCAGATTTGCTGAGTGGCTCCTCTGGAGATACTGGCAGCAACGTCTTCTGGCTCCCTGCCCCCACCACACCTAATGCACAACGTCCTCCGCTGCAGAGGTGCGGCAAAGTTGTACGACTATTAGAACAACAGACACCCACACAACCTCTTCCTAATGAAAGACATATTGCAGCGGAGCTTTGAATTTTTGCAGGAACGCAAGTAGCCAATCTACAAGGGAACGGTGAGAAAATAAGAAACACCTCGGGTAATTTATTAAAGTTGGAATATTTTCATCCCCAAAAAGCACCATGATAATAAAGTGTAAAATAAAAGCGGCAGCAACAACAATAGAAAGAGCAATGCGCAGAATAATGGCATCTTCGCGATTCAACAAATCACTGTCGAGAGGAGGAGGGAAAGAAAAGGAAGGAAAAGATAAATTGTTTGGCTCCTCATTTTTGTCTGCATTGGAAATGAATATTATTACTTGCAGTTCAAATGGATAGGACATGGCCTTCCTCTGAGCTCTCTTTTATTAAGAGTATATTAGCTTATATTATACCATAAAAGAGTAAGATATAAAAATTGCCAGCTTCTTGCCAGTATAATGAAAACCCTAATTATCCATGACCCTGCAGGACTTTCTACTTTGCTCAACGCACACACATGTATGCGTGTATCTCTCTGTGTGTATATGAATGATACACACTTTTCTAGCCTTCATAAAGCCTTGGAGAGAAAATTAATAAAACAGTTGTCTGTTATCTCAATCACTAGCTATTGCGGTTTCAGATGGAGAGGAAAAGAAGTTCTCAGTGTTAGCACTTCAATAAAGATGAGAGCAAGTTAATAATTTCATGCACGTCAGTCATGAAGTGGTGACTTGCATGTGTGAAAGAACAGCACAGCTGCAGAAAGTGTCACCAGAGATGGAAACCAAGCTTAGTTCTCATTCAAAATACAGTGGTACCTCAGGTTACATACGCTTCAGGTTACATACACTTCAGGTTACAGACTCCGCTAACCCAGAAATAGTACCTCGGGTTAAGAACTTTGCTTCAGGATGAGAACAGAAATCGTGCTCCGGCGATGCAGCGGCAGCAGGAGGCCCCATTAGCTAAAGTGGTGCTTTAGGTTAAGAACAGTTTCAGGTTAAGAATGGACCTCTGGAACGAATTAAGTACTTAACCCAAGGTAAGGTAAAGGGTAAAGGGACCCCTGACTGTTAGGTCCAGTCGTGGCCGACTCTGGGGTCGCTTTATTGGCCGAGGGAGCAGGCGTGCAGCTTCCAGGTCATGTGGCCAGCATGGCAAACCAGAGCAGCACATGGAAACACCGTTTATCTTCCCGCCGGAGCGGTACCTATTTATCTACTTGCACTCTGACGTGCTTTCGAACTGATGATGATGTCAGAATATGACTTTCAGGGTCCCATTCAACAAAATGAGCAGAAGTGCCTCCAAATATAGCAGCCCTTCAAACCATAAGAGGGTGCTAAAGCACACTGATCTTGAAGTGCAGCTGCTATGGCCAGGGCTGGTGCCATCCTCCAAACATACACTCAAGCCTAGTACTGCTTGTGGTGCTTTCTCTGCTGCTGCTGTTGCTGCTTTGGCTGTGGTGACAGTGCCACCACTTAACACCCTCTACCAGGCCCCCAGACATACTTTAGTGGTGGGCAAGGAGTTTTTTAATACAGTGGTACCTTGGGTTAAACAGTGGCGCTATGGGTTAAATCACAGAGCCTCGGACTTGCTGATCGGAAGGTCATAGTTCGAATCCCCGCGACGGGGTGAGCTCCCGTTGCTCAGTCCCTGCTCCTGCCAACCTAGCAGTTCGAAAGCACGTCAAACCATGTTATGATTTGAAGGGCTGCTATATTTGGAGGCACTTCTGCTCATTTTGTTGAATGGGACCCTGAAAGTCATATTCTGACATCATCATCATCATCATATATTTATACCCCACCCATCTGGCTGGGTTTCCCCAGCCACTCTGGGTGGCTTCCAACAAAATATTAAAATACAATGGTATTAAAAGCTTCCCTAAATAGGGCTGCCTTCAGATGTCTTCTAAGAGTCTGGTAGTTGTTCTTCTCTTTGACATCTGGTGGGAGGGCGTTCCACAGGGCGGGTGCTACTACCGAGAAGGCCCTCTGCCTGATTCCCTGTAACTTGGCTTCTTGCAGCGAGGGAAGTGCCAGAAGGCCCTCGGCGCTGGACTTCAGTGTCTGGGCAGAACAATGGGGGTGGAGATGCTCCTTCAGGTATACTGGACCAAAGTCCTATCCAGACAGGACCACGAAAAGGTCCTCTCTCTTGTCACCACCTGCCTAACTTCAGAAGGCAGAGAAAGTCACAGGGGATTTCTAAAGATTAAGGTGGCATGATTTGGGAAGTTTATTGAGAGGATTCAGTCCTTCTTCATTGCCAATTTGTTCCGGGTATGAACGGCTGCAGTGCCTCTACTGAAGATCTGGTTCCCCATTTCTTGTTGCCTTCTGGGCCCCATGGTGGCTCAATCACCAAGAGTGAAATAATGAACCCACCCTTTCCTCTTATTCTTTTGGAAAGTTGACTGCCAAAAACATTTTCTGCTCTCAAGAACACTATTATGCACACTTATGTCCCAGTGAAATCAATAATGTTTATGAATACTTAATTGCATAATAGTCTGTGGATTTCTTTTCTTTCTTTCTTTCTTTTTTAAAGAATGAGACATTAATGGTTTATTTTTTTAAGAAAATGCAGAAAGCACACAAGGCTGCTCTGAATTATTGTACAAAGCAGATGCCTAGAACTCAGAATCTAATTTTCTCTCTGGATTCACATAACATCCTTGATCTTCCAGCAGCTTCAAAATAACATGTAGCAAGCATATAGCTAAGTCCTTTCAAATAGCCACAAAGTGCATAAAACTGCTCAAGGGGAAAGAGTATTCCTTCTGTATCCAGTGTATGAAGTCAGCTTGCTCTGGAAGAGTGAGCAAATAGACCTGTTACACCTGAAATTGGGCTTGACGGAGGAGGCAGGGTGTTGCATATTAAATGAGACCTGGAATCGCTCCGCTCAGCAACACCTAAGCGTATAAGACTTTATTCTACGCTTCTGATGATTTTATAATTACTTGAGATATCTCTAGAACCGGCAAGGCTTTTTCAAATGCACTTAGTACTTGGCTTCGGAAAACTGAGAATTTCTCAGTATTAGAGGATTTGGAGTTTCAATTTCTAGAAACCGAGTAAAGAACTTATAGTGTACTCTTCCTTGCAAGCTTTGGAAGGCAGCAGTATACGGTACCTGAATTACCTAGGTTTCATTTTGCAGTAACCATTAGGCTAAAACCTTCACAGATGGTGGATTTGGAGGGAGGATTTGAAAGAAGAGAGGGCAGGATCACATTCAGGAAGAAATGTGAAAACATAAGGGGTGTCAAATGGACCACGTGAATTAGGAGAACTGGAAAACTTAGACTGCCTGAAAGTGGTGTATTTGGAGATGACCATCCAATCTGTTGTCTGAGTGCTAACTCTTGATGGACAATTTTACAGCCTCTCCTTTTCTCCCCTATCTAGAAACTGGATAATCCTTCAAATAGAGAACTGTCTTCCTAAAGTAGGCCACATGGCCATACTAATAGCCTCTTTTTCTTTAAAACCACCATTATGGAAGGTCCTAGGAAACAGGTGGACTTTGAAGAAGTAACTTTCAGAACAGGCCTCTGTGTTTGTTTGTTTGTTTGTGTGTGTGTGTGTGTGTGTGTGTGTATGTGTGCATGTGACCCCATTTAGAGATGAAAGAAAATTCACTTTCCACCACCATTTGTTCCCTTTTTTTTATATACGAGTTGTTAAAATTAAAACACCCATTTTGCTGTCTGTGACTTATTCCACACAAAGTGTCTGCCCAAATGGTTCTGGTGATGCTAACCTTTTGTGTAGCTGCCCAACAGGGCTGCCTTTCTTAGAAACAGCCTCCAAGCACTTCAGGTAAACTCAAACGCAAACTGCATACTCCTTGGCTTCCACATTGGCTCACAATGCCTTCCTCCTCCAACTCACCTCTAAAAGAAACTCCCTTTTCAAATACTTCCCATTGACCCAGGAACTAACTACGTATATACACGCCTTCCCTTTAGTGACACAACCTAACTTATAAACCACTTTGGCAAACATTCAATTTGAAAAGCATCCTATTTTTTTAAATAAAAAAACCAATAATAAATTGTCTCAGCTCTAGTGTCAAACCAGTCCCAATGGGCACAAGCTACTGTTACGATATTGAAGCAATGCAGCCGCGAGCTACTGGTATCTTGAAAGCAAAACATAATGGGAATGTTGGGACTGTTCCGTGGGAAACAGAGGGACAGTCAATTCACAGTGCAGAGGGCACCGGAATTAGCTCAGAGTGTAATATGAGCTGTACAGGAAGTACAGGAGGAGTTTCTCTCTCGGCTGTTGGAGTTTGAAGAGAACAGTCGTGTTTTCTGTAACACTGCAAAGACAGAAATAAAGGCATGTAAATACGTTTCTGTCTATCTCTTTCCCCTGCCTGGGGGGGGGGGCCAGGAAAGAGTGGTGTGTTCTTCTTACGCTGAGAAGGATCGCCTATCGCGACCTCTGCCTGGATCTTGCCAGGAAAGCAGACAGGGAGGTCAACAGGAGACCAAGCTGGGTACCTGGGAGAGTTGCCAGTTTCTCCTGTTAAAGGCTTGATTTCCGACAGCTACCCCTGGCAGGGGCAGACACTGGTGGCAGGACACAGTGAGAGCAGTTTATCCAAACCACCCCGAAGCCAGGAGCTGCCCTCCCTTTATGAATAAAGGCAAGGTATACATAATTTTTTTTTTACAACATTTTAAAAATAGGAGCCATTAAAAGTGTTGTGAAGAAACAGGTGCCCCCACACACATACGTGTGTTCTACTCACATACAACTGTATATATGCACAGCACCAGGAAATATTTAAACAATTCAGTTCAAACCTGGAAATGATGGGAGAGAGTTGGAGAGTGATGAGACCCTTCGCTGGACCCCAAAAGCATGTAAATGAGGGCAGAGGAAGCCCTGAAGAGACTCGAGGCACAGTAGGGCTTTGTTTAGGCTGCTCAGCCTCCCCACCTAACAGCTGACATGTGGGATACCACAGCAGCAGCAGCCATTTGCCCATGCGTCCTCCAGCCCCCTGCTGGCCCCAGAGCTTCAATTCTTGTTGTGGATACAGTATTTTTGGGATGGATTGAAGAGAGAGTGGCAGGGAGGGTGTTTAAAGGGTGTTTAGAGGGTGCTCCCCACTTTATGTAATTTTATTTATGCGCACGAGCTCCCAGAAAGTAGCCTCTGTGTAAGTGGGGAGTTGCCTGCACTACAGCTTTTTCAAAACAGGAGCCATTTAAAAATTGTTACGTGCCCATTTGGGAGCTAATCAAAACACATGTGCATGCTGGTTCCACGCACATATTTGGCTTTTTAACTATAACTGTTTCATTTAGCATTTCCTTCAGTTTGGGAAACACTTCTTGCTCCAGCTGGTTATGAATTATTCCTTCTTGCTTATTAGACTCACAAGTGTGCTTGTTTCTATTTATACCATTGTTTTGTATTAATATTTAAGGATACAGTGTGTAACACCTGAATATGCTTCTCTGCTATCTGCTGTTTCATTAGGAGAAATTCACACTAGAATGCTGCTGAATTTTCATTAGGATTTCTTTTTAATGCAAATTTGCTGTAGAAATGTGGAGAACTGGATTAAAGCTTAGAAAAATTAGAACCCGAGAGAACCAAAATTGACAGATCTTTCCATCCCTACTGGAGAGGCCAAGGGTTGAACCTGGTACACATTGCTTTCAAAGCAGATACTCTGCCATTGAGCTACAGCCCACAACTACTCAAAAATGCATGGGGAACCGCCATAGATACAAAAGGCTCTCTGCTACAGACAGTCATCTTTCACAAGTCTGAAGGTGTCTGGAATGGTGATGGAGGGGGACAGAGCTGGCACATTCATTCCCATTGTCCCTTCTCACATGCTTAAAGGTAAAGGGACCCCTGACCATTAGGTCCAGTCGTGACTGACTCTGGGGTTGTGGCGCTCATCTCGCTTTATTGGTCAAGGGAGCCGGTGTTTGTCCGCAGACAGCTTCCGGGTCATGTGGCCAGCATGACTAAGCCGCTTCTGGTGAACCAGAGCAGCGCACAGAAACGCTGTTTACCTTCCCGCCGGAGTGGTACCTATTTATCTACTTGCACTTTGACGTGCTTTCGAACTGCTAGGTTGGCAGGAGCAGGGATCGATCAACGGGAGCTCACCCCGTCGCGGGGATTCGAACCGCCGACCTGATCGGCAAGTCCTAGGCTCTGTGGTTTAACCTACAGCACCACCCGCATCCCTGCTCACATGCTTACTTTAACCTAATTGTACTGCTTTGAAGATGGCTTGTGTTTCATTATCCATTTCCAATTCTAGGAAATGCTCCTCTCATATATTTTGCATCAGGGGACGGTGTATGCGTATGCATGTGTTTGAGAGAGAGAATTCAGGAGAAAAAGACTATGTGTGTGGTCAAGACCTACTTTCTAAATATGCATTTATGATATATTTTGCAAGCACGTGCTTTATCAGAGCTTGAGGCTCTGCAGTAAAAATAGAACAACACCCAGAATACAATTTAAACCAATTAAGAGGGGATTCAATTAAAGTGACATGCACAAATATTTTAGCCAGCACAGTCTAAAGGAAGCGCATACCACCAACATTACATTACTCACCCTGCCTTCATTTATTTGGTTCCCACATCAACCCCACCAATTACCTGGAAGGAAAAAGGAGAAAGAATGACACTAAAGCCAATAAGATAATTCTCATTTACATAATAATTTCCCAGTGCTGTGCTTAATAGTCTGAGAGTAACGTCAAAAGTATATATCATCCATTCTTGAAGAAGCTTCAGTGCACTAATTGAAACTAAATTACACCAGATCTCATTTTTTCGTCTTGTGTTGGTTGGGAGATATTTTGTGAGCTCTAGTTCTATGTATTGTTACTAAAACTGACAAATATACATGTCCCTTTCTCTCCAAAAGAGTCCTAGATATGACTCCTCTCAGCCTTGGAGGCATTCCTCTACATTAAAATGTTACATTTCATGCACAAAGAAATGTAATCCTTTTGAATTTGAGATGCAGGGGGAAATACCTATTGAAAGAATAACTGTTTTCTTCTTAAATTTCCTTACACATAGAGAATACAGCTCAATTAATCTGTCAAGATGACATTTTCATTTTAAAACACAAGCCACTGACAAGAGGTTCATGGCAGATTGGCAGTCCGAAAAAGCAAATCTTTTCAGTACACTTCCAAAGCTCCCAGTTCTACAGTAAAGACAAGGTATTCTTCCAGAAAAGTGCTTTGGCCAATATGTATTCTAGCTGACCTGGCTGGCAGAACCATATGATCTGAAGAGGTTAACGTATCCTCTAGAGTTCCTCCACTATTAACAACTGGGCGATAGTTATTAAACCCATCCAGGTCCAGGGAGGTTCTCTTGAGGAAAGGGTGTGTCATCATTATCTCTTACAAGGGTTGATGGTACCCTCTCCTCCTGCAATGAGGCATTCACCACTTCTTGGAGCCACTCAGACAATCCCCTTTGGGTTGCTCTTATGAGCCGTAATGGGCAAGAGTCAAGAGGACAAGTGATTGACCTTTCAAGCAGCTTTTCCACATTAGCAGGCCAAAACCACTGACCGTCATCAAAGACAACAGGAAAAGACAGTGCTCTGAACACCTCCTCCACACTGATCCCTACCAGTGGCATCTAACGCCGTGGAAATCTGAACAATTTTATATCCATGAAGTGGCTTGCAATATTGTCACAACAGGCTACGGATGTTACCAGAAAAAATGCTCCTTCCAGTCAGATGTCACCTATCACCACCCAGAATAGCTCTCCTGGAGGGCTACTCAATGCTGGTGATGGAATCACATAATCCACCACACCTGGTGGCAGCAGTCGTTAGAGGGTCTCAGGAGAAATGGCGGGTCAGATGGGGTGGAGTGGGAGAGGTTATACGCTCCAGCATTTGCTGCCTGAATGACTGGCCATGCTGCATGGAAACTGCACCTCTTCTTGCTTTGTTGACTGAAGAGGACTCTGAGGAGTAGGCATACACAGATAGTGAGTATGCCTCACGCTAAGGTACTTCTCAGGCGTAGTCCTGCAGTGTGTGTGGTGTGTGTGTGTGTGTGTGTGTGTGTGTGTGTGTGTGTGTAATATCTGTTGGGGTGTGTGCAGAGTGCCCATTCAACATGCCAGTGGAGTGTGCCAATGGAACAGAAAAACACCAGACTGTTCTAGGTGGGGTAAGTCCCTTTACTGACAGTATAATGCAGTTCCACAGCTTATGGGTTACATTAAAGGTAAAGGTAAAGGAACCCCTGACCATTAGGTCCAGCCGCCAATGACTCTGGGGTTGCGGCGTTCATCTCGCTTTATTGGCCGAGGGAGCCGGCGTACAGCTTCTGGGTCATGTGGCAGCATGACTAAGCTGCTTCTGGCGAACCAGAGCATTGCATGGAAATGCCGTTTACCTTCCCGCCGGAGTGGAACCTATTTATCTACTTGCACTTTGACGTGCTTTCAAACTGCTAGGTTGGCAGGAGCTGGGACCGAGCAATGGGAGCTCACCCTGTCGTAGGGATTTGAACAGCCAACCCTCTGATTGTCAAGCCCTAAGCTCTGTGGTTTAACCCACAGCACCACCCGTGTTACATACAGTTGTAATAAACAGTCTTACCAGCAGTGTCCCAACACAGAGTAGGCTCTTGCCAAGGACACGAGCCAAGAGAAAACTTACTTCAAATACAAGTATATTTATACTTGAGATTGTGCTGACTCACTCTCACATGCAGGTGCAGGACAAACACCCCCCAAAATTAACCAGCACACCTAACTT
Organism: Podarcis liolepis; assembly: GCF_965112155.1. Classification (NCBI taxonomy): domain Eukaryota; kingdom Metazoa; phylum Chordata; class Lepidosauria; order Squamata; family Lacertidae; genus Podarcis; species Podarcis liolepis. The sequence goes on from NC_139559.1 coordinate 29,262,094, forward strand.
AACTCTTTCTTTTCCTTTTTTCTCTGCATGCACAGATCCTTATACATTAACAATATCATAGTAGAATTGTGCAAAGAGGCCTCAGAATACCAGATAATCCTGTATCTTTTAACAGGATTATCTGAGGCAACCTCAGTCAGGAGCTGAATCCAAAGGAGGCATTAATGGTGGCCAACATTTCTCCGATGAAAATAGGGACATCCCATTCCATAAAGTTAATGTTACTATTTATAGCACACACATCTTACTGGGTTGCCTGAGCCACTCTGGGCAGCTACCAACATATATAAAAACACAATAAAACAGTAAACAGTAAAAAACAAAACAAAAAAACCCTTCCCTATACAGGACTGCCTTCAGACAGCTAGCGGCTCAGATAACTCCATACCCTCCAACATTTCTCCAATGAAAATAGGGATGTCCTAAGGAAAAGTGGAACATTCCAGGATCAAATCAGAATATGGGATGGCGTCTCTAAATAGGGACACTTGGAGGGTCTGCAAATGCTTAGAGGACTAGAGTGAAGGAGACTGGGGACATCACAAGGGTTTGAATAGGGGCATTTACAAAAGCTCAACCCTTTTGGGGGCTGAACAAAAGATGCTTGTGCATCTCTAGAAGGGAATATAATTTGTATTGGAACTTCAACATAAGACATCTGGATTCAGCTCCGGACCCAAGGTGTTCTTTGAAGATCCTTCCAACCATATGTGAGTGGAGTATCAATTAAAAAGCGCCAAAAGAACATTTAAACGAACCAGCTTCATAACATGGGGTGGATTCTGTTGGAAAGCACACACAATTTGCTCACACCACGTCACTGGGTCATTTAATGTTCTCCCAACTGCATGGGACTAGCTAATGAATAAGCAGTTCCCACACAGTACAAAAAGGCACCTGAGTTCCCATCTTCCTCCTCATTATTTCATAATAATCTCTTCAAATTCATCTCTAGGAGATTGCAGAGGCTGCTTTTATGCCTAATCACAAGGCTTTCAATCAATGCTAAGAGGCTTATCCTGATTCTTAAGGGTTGTTCTATGTACTGTCTGCCACCCCACCCCATTGGTAATATTAAGCCAAGAAGGGCAACATCCAGGCATCCATATTAGAGCTTCCTTTTCATTCTGCACCACAAAACAACTGGATAAGATTGATCACAATTCACAAAGCTTACCTGGTTAGCCAAAGGTCTTCACCAATCATATAATAGCGTGAAAGAGAAAGGAACACTACTCAAAGTATGATAAAAAAATAGCATAATAGCATAATCCATTGCAATATCTAACATATTTTACAACAGCAACAGTAAACTGTAATGCACTTTACAAAAACAAAAGAAACAAAAAACCAGAATCCTACTCGTTACAATTTGGGGGGAGAAAGTATTTTTTATTGAATTTTATCCATATAGCCCCAATAACAAAACAAAACTTCATGAAGGAAACACTTACAAAAGAATTCAACACAACCCAAGGCTGGCATCGGATGCTGCATTCACAAGGATAAATGATAAAGCTAGTTATCCACATATTTGCAATAAGATACAGACAGGTAAATGGAGAGTACCTTCATAAGAAATGAGAGAATGCTAGGTGTGGTGCACATTACTAGCATAAACCCATCACTGAAACAATGAATACTAAGAATAAAAGGCTCTCTTTACATCAAGTATTCTCCCTTCCCAAATCAGTTAGATGCTACTTATCCCAAATTTCTTGAGACTTGTGGAAGAGAGAAATGTAAATTTTAATGTATTCAATGAAATCCCACCAAAGTGAGACAAAGAGGTTGTCTTTGTTTTAACAACCAATATGCTCAAAAATGGCCTTTTTAGCATGGCTGCACTATACAATCCAATGCTTCATTTTAGTTCAAAGCTTCAAGTGATATTTAGGGAGGGGGAAGATTGCCAACCATCTCAGAAGTAGAGGAAGCGAAAAGGATGCGAAAGCAAAAGCGGGCAGCATTGCCGTTGATCCAGTCAATAAAAATAAACATACCAGCTAGAAATAAATGTTTCTGAAGCGTTTCCTTGCAACAGAAGATAAATTAGAGGGGCCTCTACTGGAAGCTGCACAGGGCCGAAAGGAACAATGGTTTGAGGCAATCTGACCATAAAGATGAGAACACATCCCCAAAGAAATTAATCAGCTGATGGGTTCACCATCACCAAAGGACCCAAGTTGCCTTTTTCAACTATTGGCTTAGCACTCAGAGGTCTCATCTTTTGGACAAATGTCTTCCTTGGGCCTGGGTTGATATACAACTTGTGTAGAATTTTCAATTGCACTTCTCAGACCTTAGTGACCTCTGAGACTTCCTTAATACAGAACATCATTTTGCTCTGCCAACAAAACCTCAGTTTCCTGGCTGCCTCTCATCTCTTCCATCCCTCTTGCCTCATCCGTTGTTTCATTTGGCACGTAGCAAACAAAGGGAAATTGCATCCCTGCTATGCTGGCACTGTCTAAAACTTTTCTTTTTCACTGAGGTGGTGGTGGTGGTGAGGGAAGCAAGAAACAAGCAGTTGGAGCTGCTCCTCCCACAACAACTCTGAGATAGGCTAAGCGAAGAGACTGTGACTGGCCCAAGGTCCCCCATTGAGTTTCATGGCTGAGCAGGGATTTGAACCTTGTCCTCCCAAGTCCTGGTCCAACACTCTAACCACTACATCATTCTGGCTCCCTATTCACCAGCCAGTCCCTAAGTACTACTTCTATCTCCATCCCATCCCTGCTTGGCTTGTCTCATTTAGATTGCAAAACCTTTGGGTCTGCACAGAAACCAGCATTTAATTTCACTTTTTAGAAATTAAGTTATGGCATACTTTATATCTGGCCAGATTATGTGGAAAAGCCAGCCACATCTCTTGCTTAAATTCCTTTGAGAGAAAACAGATGGGAAATATTGAGGAAATTATTCAGATTTGTACTGGCTACCATGTAAGTATTTTATTTTTTTGCGAGCCTTGAAGCAGTTACCCACCTCCATCAATACCAATTATAGGAGAATGAGAGCAACTGGGAACTCACACAGAGTTTGTTTCCTGTTATTATGGATAATTTTTTGATTATTATTTCTTTCTCCTACTTCCTAAGTCTAATTATATGGGAATGACATGCAAGCTTGCAGTAACACACAAAATCTAGTTAAGTGTGCTATTATGGCATTATTTACCAGCAATTCTGACAAAGGCTCAGATGTTAAAAAATGCTCCCCATATGAGTTAAGGCAATTAATTCATTTGGATAATGTGCATGTAGTTGATTTTCAAGTCAAATAATGTCCTTAATACAATGCATCACTAGATTATCGCTTTGAGTATCTTGCATTTGTTTTTCTGTTTTTCACATTTTTTTCATTGTAGGCAATGATTCTCCATTCCTCCCCAATAATGATTTGTGAGTGATAGCTTTTAAGCATCTTCCTTTGTTTAAAACATGGTTTGTGTTGTGTTGACTGTGCCTCAATATTTCAATTCTTTTCTGTAGTTTGGCTGCTTTTTTATTATTTTTTTAAAAATGCTTCTGCTTAATTTACATCCATTCCCAGATATATATATATATATTAAAAATCTTGAACTTGAATGAGTAATTTGAACAAAAGTGTAATGGGGTGATTTAGATCCCCCCAGAACTTTCTCCACAGGAATGACAATTGTCCCATTATATGAAATTAATGCAATCTCTGTTCTTATTGGAACTCTGGCTTACCTTACAAATCACATCTTCATTTCAACTCAGGCCTGGCACTAGCACATGGCATAGCTCGGAGAGCGCCAGGGCTCCATGCGGCTGATACTGAGCCTCTGGAGACTACTTTACTTTCCTTATTTTCAAATTTTCTTGGGCCTGGTGCTGACAGAAGCATCAGGTCTGGGCAGCTGAATTTACTATATGCAATGTATACACCGCAGGAACTGAACTGTGGGGCAATTAACATAGAACCAACAGGTCTAACTGCTCTCCTGTCAGTGCAGCAGCAAAGCCACCATGCCACTGATGCCTGAGCTCTTTCATGGTGGTGGCAGGTAGAAACTGGGCAGAAACGCCGATCCTGGAGCTCCTGGTCCTAGCAGGCAGACTTGCTAGTGTCATGTCAATTTTCCCACAACACAGCACCCACGGTATGTCTTTGAGACGCTGAAATTACTAGGGAAATTAGTAGTGGTTGCACTGGTGAGCAAATGTTGTAGGCCCAGAAATACTGGGTGAGCACTGCTGCCAACTGTTAAGCCTGCCATTGTCATGGAACTCCACAAGGATGCTCGGCTCTGGGCTTCCTGAAACTTGGAACCACCACTGATTCAATTATTGACCAGAGACTAACAGCCAAATTACACACTGCTGCCCCTTTCTTCCTACCCGAGGGTGGTCCTGCCCTCTGCCTGCCTCTCAGAAACAACTTGCCTGGATTCCATTAGCTTCCATTCACTGGGGTTGGAGGCTAAGACTAAGGCAAAAGGATTTCATGTGTGTCAGGGCTGGGGACCTTTTTTTTCAGCCCAAGAGCTGCATTCTCTTCTGGGCAAACTTTCAAGGGTCACATACCAGTGGTGGATGGAGCCAGAGGCAAAAATGGGTGGAGCAATGAAGATAAATGTCGCAAGAGAAATTCTTCCACTGCCATAGTAGAAACATTCCCAAGCTTAGAGAAAAAGGCAGCTTTGCATTTGAATATTACTTGCACTGTGGCAGTTGTTTTCTGTTTTTGCACACCTCATCCATCTTACATTTTTTAACAAGGCCATGCTCCTTTTACTACACAAGGGGATGAAATATGAGTTGCTCCCTCATTTTGTGTGAAAGCTAATAGAGAGATGAGCCAAGGTCACAATAAAAAACAGAATGCAGAATTCTATCAATACTTTACAGTTAAATGTTAAACTAAGTAAGCCATAATGCTATGTACCTCTTTCTCCATCATCACCACCCAATGATATATATTTTTTGTTCTTGCTATGCCAGCTTTCAATAGTACACAAGTAGCTTAGCCTCACCATGGCCATGTTCATTATTCATGTCTCTAGACAATATTCTTCCCATTAGCCAGAGGGCCACATAACTATACCCACCTGGGCTTCTGCTGTGGGCTTTTAAGACTTTGACCTTGAAAAATAGCCAGGACTTGGACAGATGAGGGAGGATGCCTTCTTATGAAGGCACTGGACTCAAGTCTTCATGGAAAGCCTGAACCTGACAGCTGGGAGCCACTGGAATCCAGAGCCGCTGGAATCTCATAAATAGCATCTCCTGAGCTGGACTCACTAGGTGAACTAGGGTCCTCTTGGCCAGCAACTTCTTGCACTCTCCAGCATATCAGATATGGGTCTCCAGTCCTACCTGGAGATGCTGGGGGTTGAATCTGAACTCATTTGTATGCAAAGCAGTGTTCTACCTCTGAGCTACAACCCTTTCTCCAAACTATAGATTGTTTGAAGCTGAACAGCCAAGCAAGTTAGGAAGCATGTTAGTTACCCCTGCATTCCTTGACATAAACAAAACCTAATAATAATACAACTCAGTAGGGTAGGGTGGGGGGCTTTCCAGTGTTTTGCACTGCCTGCCCGTTGGATAGAAGTGTAGGTATGCACTCGGCACAGTGAATTCCTGGCTGTCTAGACACAAGTTTCTTTCCTTGAGGCCAAGGTGCCTAACCTGGAAAAGCTGAGAGGTGCAGATAGGTTGGTGGACAAAGCTTTCAGGGACGTTAGAGCTGTGTCCCACTCCCAGGTTCAGAGCTCCCCCACTGTCATAGAGAATGAGGATCTTGGGGAAAGAAGGCATCACTCTGAGGAAGAGGGAAATGGTCCTTTAGAAGGACCTATTCCTTGGGAGATGATAACACCCCTCCCATGTTGAGTATACTTCTCTGGGGTGTGTGAAAATACTGGCAGTGGGTTATTTGATTATTAGGAACATAGGGAGTTGAGTGTGTGATGGGTGTACAGACCACAGGATTATTTGCCTGTCAGGTGCAAAGGCTGCAGATGTTGCCCATCACCTAGACAGCCTGGTAGATGGTGCCAGGGAGGAGTCAGTGGTTGTGGTCCATGCTGGCACCAAAGGCAAGGGAAAATATAGTTGTGAGGTTCTAGAAGTGAAATTTAGTTTGTTGGGTAGGATGCTGAAAGCCAGGAGGCTCCAAGTTAGCCACTGGTTCCATGTACAGAGCCAACTGGTACAGATCCCAAACATTTCCTAGATCTTGTACCAAGTTGTGGCCTACAAAGAAGCACTTCCCCACTGTATAAAAAAGTTTTTGCCATGTTTCATAAGTTGGATCCTCCTAACAGAGGGTCCATGTTGTGCTCGGCCCCTGAAACTCTTCCCCAACCGGCTTGTGGGCAGGGCTTGCCCTGCTCCAAGCCAGCGGTGCCACAGTTATGCCACTGGCCTTTAGCATCATGGCAAAGGTTGGGGGTTGGCAGCGCGACGTAGGGACCTCCTTTTGCTTTGCGCTGCCAAACACCCGCCCACCCACCCATTAATTAGGTGGTGTTTGGCCTTGCTTTGGACTTCAGTTGGTCGCCTGTTTTGGAATGGGGGCCGGGTAGGAATTTTCCCCAATGTGGCAGATTGGCTGTGGCCACTTGGTTTTTGCCTACCTCTTAGCAATCGTCACAACTTTGTAAGGTTTGGTGGTTAGGCATTGGTTTAGGGGAATGTGGGGAGGGAAGGTGCAGCCATCAGCTGCCCCTCCAATGAATAGGGTATTCTGTTAAAGGAATCCGGGGGTCTGGATCTCGTCCGTAGCCCAGAGAGGGGCTAGGGCCATGCCAGGACCCCCAGGAACCCCAGGGGTGAGCACCAGTCAATATACACTGACGGAGATCCCCCTGCTGGTTGTTTACCCTTACAGGCTTTCTGCAGGGTGGGGCAGGAGCCAGTTGTAGTTTTGATACCATTGCCTAAGTCAATACCAGTCCCATTTGTGTATTCAATAAAGTTGTGGCCAAAATTTGCCCATTAATATTTAAACTAAATTCTGTCTCCACTGTGTCTTTATTTCCATGAGGGATGGGTTTTGGTGCTCAGAGCACAAAACATTGTTTTCTCTCACACCTAGGAAATGCTTTCTTGGTTTAATGAAAGATACCTACTTCATGCTGGGCTTTCCCAAGCCATATTGTCAGTCTGAAATTATAGCTTCATTTAGCTCTCACAAAGAGCAAAGTGCTTCACTGAGGGTATGTATGGTCAAGTCCTTCCCTAGTGAACAGTTGCTCAATCAGGAAGCAGCAAGAAGTGCAATTTTGTGCCCACTAAAGTGGATGGGAATAATAAAAAAACCATGGACCTCAATGGTGCCACAACTGCATCTGAAAACATCTTCAATAAATTCCTCTAGCTTAGGTTTAAATACTTAAACTGAGAAGTGTGGGAAATGCTTGAAGCATTGATGTCTGAGGGAGTGCCTGAGGGTTTGCTTTGTTTATACATGAGTAATTTAATTATTCATATTTCTCATATAAAAGCAGTTGGAATGCAAACTCTGACTCCATCTTTTCTTATAACATGAATAGCATAAGGAAGAGGTCAGTCAGATTTACTCATCTTTCTTTGTAAGACTAGGTGAACATTGATTAAGAAGGATATGCTTTTGAGAAGTGATTCTTTTTTTTTATACTGAACAACATGTTGTGGGGATGAGGAAGAAACAAAACAATTCTTTCATGAATAGAACTAGGTATAAAGAGAAATGATCAATCAGTTTCTTTTTAATTTACTCAGTGGAAGAGGTGTTGACAAACAGTTGCCCAATTCCAGACAATGGAAGCTTGGCAGACAACACCGTTTGTGAGGTAACTCAGCAATAACCTTTCTAGTTTATGCTCTAGTATCTTCCTGAATATGTTCTTTAGCCCATCAGTAATAATGCTGTACTTCAGCTTTTTAGGGTTTCATCCACATGCTTGCTAATGACACATCATTAGTTTTGGGGCAATTCTAAGGCTAATTCATAAATATTATTATTAAATTGTATCTTGACCATTCAACATAAAACATTTCCAAGCTCGCTTACAACAAGATTGTAAAACAGAGTAAAAGAAACAGCAATCAAAAGAGAAATAAATCAGCAGCATTAAAGCAATTTCCTCAGAGCTTGAATACCTGGTATTTGCGGCTGCAATCCTATTATTCCTAGGACAGCTTGTTTCCCACCTCTCACCTCCACTGTGAAGTGGAACAGGCCACATGTTGGGACCACCATGCAGTGAGTTCCTGCACCCCTGCTGGCCACTTTAATTGCTGTGGGATAAGTTACATAGCTTCATTAGAAGATCAGTAATTTCATACGTGTGTTCTTTAAAAACTCTCAGGTGGTTATCATCTTGGCCCAGGGATTAATAAATAAATAAATTCATTTATCAATAAGGCCTAGAATGTCATCTCTTGCCACCATCATTTGCCTTGGCTCTACAGTTTTCAGGCACAATTATTTTCTCTGTGTCTTCTGCTGTGAAAACTGTAAGAAAAACACTGGGGCCTAATTTGATTAGTAGGTTCAGGTAGGTAGCAGTGTTGGTCTGACACAGTTGAAATAATAAATAAATAAAAAATAGTCCAGTAGCCCCTTATAGACTAAGTTTGTTCTGGTATAAGCTTTCATGTGCATGCACACTTCTTAAGAAAGCTTATACCAGAACAAACTTAGTTGGTCTATAAGGTGCTACTGGACAATTTTATTATTATTATTATTATTTTGATTAATAGAATGTCTGCCATCTGGTGGGCAGGGCGTTTGTGTTGTGCTCTGGAATCGGCCCCTCCCTTCGGGAGTTCAGTTACGTTCAGTTAGAGAGGCCAACTGTCATTCTTGCCTCATCATGTTGTTTTAGTTTCTCTCAGACAGTATGTTACTGTGCTACAGTTTTCTTTATTTTTAAAGCTTTGTTTGACATCTACGTGAGCAGCTTACTTTGCTGAAAGAAAATAAACTCTGCTGAGAATGGTAGAATATCCTTAAGTGGGTGAGTGAGGGGATGTTCCCCATCTGACAAGAGGACTGATTTTTTTTTTATCACCCCATCCTCCACAACAAAAACAGCCACGAAGAATACATTCAGCTTCTCTAAACCTCCTTTTCCTTCTTTAGCACATCTTCCTTGCTTGCAATCCAAAGGTCCTGCTGCATCCCTAACCAGCTTCTTGCTGCTAAGGCATTAAAATATTTACATCTTCCATTCCCTTAAAGCAAAAGCAGGTATAGGCCCAAGAACTGCAGCTGACAAAATTGGACTGGATGGACCACTGGCTTATTCTCTTTTGGGAGATCTTTCAAAATAACTTCTGCACTCTTAAATCTCTCTATAGCATATGGTGAGTTTTGCGCAGTCAGATGGGCCTAGAACTCTGAAACATTTCCCATTAGCTTCCCGGCAAATCTATGAATTTCTCGCAAAATTCTGTGCCAGAAACCCATCAAAGGTGCAACTGAAATAGTTTGCGAACTTTAGCAAAGGCTTTAGTGAAAATGGTCAAAGTGTTTAATGAAACCCCAAATGAGTCAAGTTTCACATGGTTGCAAATCTTTCTCCCAGCTATGATCAAAGGCATATTCAGCAAGGATGAGCCTTTGATAGTGCAAGACAGCACATCCCCTGAAATGTTCAAAGTAGTGCCCTGGGATTTTGCTGAGCAATTCCTGTTGGGAGTGTTGCAGCTAAACTTAGCAATGCTTAGTTTGGGGAGAGGGGAGGATGACAGGAATATGTCATATTTGCAGACCATTCTGCATTTCTCCAGGGGCAGCTTTTTAATTCCAAAGCCTTCACATCAAAGTTCAAAATGCAGTCTGAACCTAAATGCATTATGGAAGGGAATAGCTGCCTGTCATGTACCAATTTCATTCCCCTTCCCCCCTTTCGTTGCTTCAGTCAACAAGCTGTAATAAGAAGTGTAACCAGAATTATTGCTCTGCTCCTTCAAAATGCAACTTTTTTACTTTAGGAAATGAAAAACGTCAGTATATTCAGGGGAAGAAAACATGTTACCACTCAGAAATCGGTTAGTGACCCGCATTCCAGCAATCAGGCTCCAGTGAAGTTGTAACATAAGGGAGTCGAGCTTCTACCATCATCTGATCACAGAGAATGTATGCCTGCTTGTAGCCTAGGCTAGACAGTAGGCTGCTGCATTCAGTCTTGCCTGTCTTTATTTCTGTGACTGAAAGCAGACTTGCATATTGATGTGTTTTCAACTATAACAGAATGTCCTTCTGCTCACTCTGTAATGCCTGACTAGGTAATCGAACATATGGAGACTACATGCAGATCATCTGAGACAGGTGCTATCTGTCACCTTCTCCAGACTAGTTCAATGGTTTCGGCCTATGCGCTATTGGTATATGTTGTTGTTGTTCAGTCGTTTAATCATGTCCGACTCTTTGTGACCCCATGGACCAGAGCACGCAATGCCCTCCTGTCTTCCACTGCCTCCTGCAGTTTGGTCAAACTCATGCTGGTAGCTTCGAGAACACTGTCCAACCATGTCGTCCTCTGTTGTCCCCTTCTCCTTGTGCCCTCCATCTTTCCCAACATCAGGGTCTTTTCCAGGGAGTCTTCTCTTCTCATGAGGTGGCCAAAGTATTGGAGCCTCAGCTTCACGATCTGTCCTTCCAGTGATCACTCAGGGCTGATTTCCTTCAGAATGGATACGTTTGATCTTCTGGCAGTCCATGGGATTCTCAAGAGTCTCCTCCAGCACCATAATTCAAAAGCATCAATTATTCGGTGATCAGCCTTCTTTATGGTCCAGCTCACACTTTCATTTCAGATCATTTCTTGGTCCAGATATACAGTACCACAGCCTTGGACCACGAACTCTAGGATTCCAGAGCACTACACTGTCCACAATAGGCCCTATTGAATAGGGCCATCTGAATCCAAGAACTAGAAGTGACTCCATGGTCTGCATCAACTTCATTGCATAAATTCCCTGATGGTTTGCCACTCAGAGAAACACAGACTGAAGAGATCGCAGAAAATTGTAAAAAAATCAAACCCCAAAACTGACCAAAACAGAAATATAGATACAAGATGAATCTTGGGACCCATGCACAGCCCTACCATTTATGTTGTTTAGTCAATGTTTTATTTCCGCTTACATGGACTCTAGACAAATAAATGTATTTATCATGTAAAGGTTTCTCAATACCCTTTACGTTCACAGTTACTTAGTCCCTAATGCATGCCCAGGACTCCAAGTACTTAAAGACAGTGCCTTTGTCGACTCTGGTGAAAGACATAATACAACAGTTACAGTCACTCACAGATACACATGCATATGTCTTCTTGACTGTTGATCAAGCAGAGAAGGCATTATTGTGCTGAATTTGTATCACCAGGTACATTTCCATAGCAACAGACAGTGATATCACTAACAGGATTATGGTCCCACTCAGGCAGGGAATGTGGCATGCAGAAAACCTGTTATGAGAAACAATGTCAAAAGTGTACATGAATTATCAATAGTAAATCCTTCTGACTAACAGAAGGTTCATTAAGAGGCAAGGATTAAGAGGCAAGCACTCAAAGGTGGCCTTGTAAACCCACAAGGTTTCTCTTTGTTAAGAGATTTGGCTTTTGGCTATTCTTCAGACTTGCAGCCTCAGACTCAAGCCTCTCTGGTGATATTACCAGCATCTCTGGGGTGATTGTACATTTCCACATTTCTTTCCACTGTTGTCATGGACAAATCTGCTGACCTCTCAGCAAACTGCCTCATTAAGCCTCTCATTAACACAGGTTATCTCCCATTAGTGGCACAGTGTGCTGTTCCCATGGGATGACTTCACAATGACTGAAAAACAACCAATTTCCTCACCTGTCCTAAATTTCTAAATCCTGGAGCTCAAGTGTGCTTGGTAACTGCACAGGCTTAACTGGAGTCTTTTTTTCTTTTTCTTTTCAAACTGTGGGGGTTTCAGACCTTGGGAAATTGTGCTGTGTTTAGAGGAAGACATTTTACACAAAATCGTGTCCTGTCCTAGTTGGGTCCCAAGTTGCTGGGGAACTTTCAGACAGCAGAGCTACCACAGACAGCAGCAATATCCAAGGCCAGTCTGAATGAAGTCCATTCTCAGGCAAACAGTGGTTCAAGCAAGAAGCAAATTGATGAGCAGTCCAGGTAAGCAGAGATTCAAGGAAGGGCTCAGGCAAGTCAAGGGAAAACCTGAGTTCTGCTTCTAGGCAACAAAGGTCAGGTGCAAGGCACAATGCTAGTAGAAAAACATTATTCCAGTAGCTCTTCCAGCCTGGCACTGAGGCTTTTGAGCTGCAGCTGCTGGAGCCACACCCAGGTTCAAGCTGAATTCCACCAGCTGTTGTCAATGAGAGCTCTCCTCATGAGAAGGACCTTACTTGTGAGGAGACATTGACTCCTGAGGAGTCTTTGATTGACTCCTGTAATTTTTTATTATGGAGTAGGATTCCACCTGCTGTTTAAGGTGCTGTTGCTCATGTAGGCTCAGGTCCTATTCAACCTCAGATTTTGCTTCAGAGGCTGAATGCTCCTGATGTGCTGATGACCTCCCAGAAGCCTTGCCTGAGAATCCTGGTTCATCCTCGTCCTTAGGTCCTCAGCCTTGCCAAGTCGACTGCTCAAAAAACAAACTTATAAACAACAGGCAGTCCAACTTATGTAAGGGAAGGCAGTTTGGTTGGGATTATAAATACACCAAGCTAAATGTAAATTGGGGATTAGGAAGAGGTCACAGAGCAAAACAAAAGGTACAGACTAATCAGAAGTGGACTGGGTTTTAAAAAAAGCTCAAAGGAAGGTGACCTGATTAAAAGGGCAGCGGAGAAAGGGGTTTAGGCAAAAAGAGACCAATCCGAGAGAAGGTTATCTTCATCCGCTGCTTAAATTCAAGAGGAACAGTATGTGTGGAGAGTGAGGGTGGGAAACAACAGTGCTAGGGAAGCTGGTCAAGGCACGGTGTGATCAAAGGAAGTGGCCACTATGTCTGCAGCAGGGACAGAAGCCTGTATCCCTCCAGATACTATTGGACTCCAAGCTCCAGTAGTCCCAGCCATTGTGCCTAATAGTCAGGGATGACAGTCTAACATCTGGAGAGCTACAGGTTCCCCACCCTTGTCTTAGGCCTTAAGAAAGGAATTCTTCCCGTTGTGTCTTCTTTTGTCACTACTGCATTACAATTATTTCTCAAGAATGCCTTCATCCCTGGTTATGAAAGCAACAACTCTCTTAAAATAAGCTGTTCTATTAAAAAATGAAATTGGTAAATGTGTGCAGGAGCAGGCCTTTGAAACTTGCAGTGAATTTTACCACCACCCCAACCTGAGATTGTGTGCCTCTCTGCAGCTGTCTGTGTATGTGATGACCTCCCTCTTTCCCTGCTTTCATCAGGACATACAGTCCTATCTCGTTCCGTTTCCTCTGGTATTTAATATGCTCTTCATCTTTATGCAAATGAATATTTAATTATTTATAAGTCGGCCCATGCTGCTCTATTTTACATGCTAACATATCCATGATTTATTCAACAATGTGGCATTGCATAAAAACCTGCCCTGTCAGTAACATTGATACCCTGAAAGGGGAACAGTAAGCCTTGTCCTAAAAGATGCAAATGTCCTGGGAAAATATTAAGAAACCATTAGAACACAAGGCACCAAATAGACCCAACAGCTTCTATTGTGCCGAGACACATTTATTTTTTTCAACGGAGGGAACCATTGAATGTCAGGGGAGGGGCCTAATTGGCACAGCTCCACTTCCTAATAATGCATTGACAGATTGTGTGAGCACTTCACCTGAAAAGGGCTACTGCAATTATTAGATTTTCATACACACAGTGGCTGCTTCTGCCCCTTTCACTTGACTTGAAGGATGATTAGGCCAAACATCTGAGTCAGAATTTATTTTTTTTGCAAACTCACATAATATTAGCAGGCATTTCATGGCAGACAGTCTTTTTTGTTCTTATTCTTATTCAAAGCACTGGATCAGAAAACAACGTATCCCAAGCCTCCTTCACGAGTCCTGGGATGTCATGCTCAGTATAACACATCATTCAAAGTTTAAAACGGTCGGGTTTTGAATTAAATCAGTGTTTCAGGGGGAAATGATCTCCTCTGATCTGTGGGACAGATCTCGGATATGCTACTGAAACGATGAGTGCGGCAAGTAGCTCCTTCGTGACAATAATTGACATAACTAAGGCATTTTGAACCAATGATTTCTTTCCCTCTCCAGAGCAGCTGTAGCAAACAATGCAGACACATTTCAGTTCGCGCATCAATGTTTAATGTTTGTTTAGGCTGCATTTGTAATAATCAAAGGGTAGCAGCAAAGTGAATTGGGTAAAAATCTTCACAGCTGTATCTCCATTGATTTCAGCAGTTGCTCTGTCATACGCGATTGTTATAAAGGACTATGAGAAGAGTACTTGCACAGCACCTTGAGAAGTCTGGCATCATCGGGGTAAGTGCACGCCACATTTAAGAGCAGAGCAACAGGAACACTGAACAAGCAATGAGAAGGATGAGAAGTGAGGCTCTGTGGCACAGGGTATATAAAACAAGGGAGGCAGGATTTGTGGCTTTTCAGCTGCTGAACTCCCATCATAGAATTGTAGAGTTGGAAGGGACCTCGAGGGACATCTAGTCTAACCCCCCTGCAATGCAGGAATAATCTCCAGCAAGCACAGGCACTGATGAGAGATGATGGGAGCTGTAGTCCAACATATGGAGGGCCACAGGTTTGGCATGGGGGAAAATTTGCACCTCCTGAAAGAAATGCATTCTTTTGAATGTTGCCCTTCTCTACATTTTGCAATGCTGCTCTCCAGTGAAAACAAAATGGCCACACAAAGCTGTACATAGGGGAAACGTGTGCATAAGAAAAAAATGTATTCATGGGAGAAAAGCACTAAAATGCATTATATTAAGCAAAACTGAATACAAATATATGCATATTATGAGAAATGTGCATTAAAGAGTTGGCTGTTGTTTTTAGAAAGGGCAACCAAACACTGGAGCAAAGCCACAACCCCAAACTGCTCACATGCCTCTCATGCAAATGTTACGCCAATGCCCCACTTCCAAATTCTGGAGTAAATAAGGACACTTGGTCTGCTAGTGTGCCATACTTGCAATATATCTTTTGATGGGGATCACACCTACCTCTCCAATTCTATGACTTTCAAACATTTGCAGAAGTGGAATCTCATTTTCAGTTAAATTAAATAGGACTTGGGTGTAATGCATAAAAGACCCATTAGCTTTCATCTGTTTTAAATTCTGTGTAGCTTTTTCGCAGGAAATCAAATGAAAAAGGGATTGATTGCCTATAGCATCTATCTTAAACTGCGTTGAAAATCTCACTGTGAGTGTGTGCTGTGACTGGTGACATCTATGTGATAGATTACAGATCCAGATGTGATATGCTGTATTTTTCAAGGTCTCTTGACAGCCTTCCTTGCACTCTCTCCATTAATCCAGTTCACCGAGCAGTTTCCAACAGGAACTATTTTTTAAAACTGCTGTGTTAAAGAATTGTAATCCTCTTTCCACCAAATAAGAAATTCTTTCCCCCCTTAAAAAATATTCTGGGCTGCGCATCAGGATGGCCAATAATTTCAAGCATCATTTTGCACCTTTGCTGTTCTAGAAGGGATTTCTGGTTATTGTTCCTTCAGTCAGATTGTCTCCTGATGGGAATTATGCCTCCCTCCTTCCTCTCTCTCCTGCCTCCCATAATTCTCTTTAGCTCTTGGCTATATACTTTGCCCTCCAATGCCTCACCTGCTCAGCTACAATAAAGCCACCAAATGTGGTGTTCCTAGTGTTGGAAGTACAACAGAGACCATTCAGTGTATGACTTAAAGGGCTATTTTTGCTATTAGTCTGGGTGACAGCATGCTCTGATTGTATGGAGATTCTAGTCAGTTGTGAGTTAGCTGTCAGTGAAAAAGACAGTTGAGATCTAGGAGCTGGGGAGGGGGCGTGTTAAAGTGGTTCTGAAGGAGTCCATACCCCACACCCAGGGTAGACCTGAACCCTGTAAAGAAGGAAAAATCTCTGGCTATTTCTTCTAGAGTTATATGCTGTTCTTAATCAGTTTTCCTCAGTAAAGTATTGTCAGTTTCTTTTCTCTCTGCTTTATTCCAATTGCTCTTTTAACATCCTCTGAGCCCTTTTGTATTGTGAATAAGATAAATAGCAGATTGCCCAGCTTTGATTTTGACTTGTGTCCAGTTTTACAGAGCCTATGGAGGGCAGGGGGAGAGTCAGTTGCAAAGGAAATGCCATTTCCTAAACCACATTGGACTTGCTGCTTGCGAGAGCGGAAACTGGTGGAGCAGCTCTCCCCCACCTCTATCCCCACACTATTGGTACTTGGTTGTCCTTTTCACATTCTCCCCCCTTTTGGTTTCAATGGAGGGTAAAGGAACTATGCCAGCTCTGGAGGCTGCCATCATTTTTCTCTCTGGGGGGCTTGTATGGGGAATGAGAGGGCCTTGAATCACATGGATCAAAGACATTTCCCAACCCACTTCTGACACGTCCCTTTTCATTCCCTACCACTGTTGGACAGTGGAGTAGTGATGGTTGCATGGCTATCTGAAGTCTCAGAATCATTTTCCATTTCATTGTACAATTAAACATTCTACCTAACAGCTCCCTCTCTGCTTGCAGAGAAAGTGATCCAATAACCAATAAACACACTTCCTGGGAGCTTACAACTGCTCCATAATTTTCTTTTACATCAGCCCAGTATATTTCAGGATCGGGCTCCTGTGATCAAGAACTTGTGACATTCCTATCATTGTGCTTCATACCATGCATCCTATTTCCTCTCTTCTCTTCACACCTCACCGTATTCCCTGTATAAAAAGGTAAAGGGACCCCTGACCATTAGGGGTTGTGGCGCTCATCTCGCTTTATTGGCCGAGGAAGCCGGCGTACAGCTTCTGGGTCATGTGGCCAGAATGACTAAGCCGCTTCTGGTGAACCAGAGCAGCGCACGGAAACGCCGTTTACCTTCCCACCGCAGTGGTACCTATTTATCTACTTGCACTTTGACGTGCTTTCAAACTGCTAGGTTGGCAGGAGCAGGGACCGAGCAATGGGAGCTCACCTCGTCCTGGGGATTCGAACCGCGACCTTCTGATCGGCAAGTCCTAGGCTCTGTGGTTTAACCCACAGTGCCACCCACGTCCCTATTCCCTGTATACCCTGTTCCTAGAGCTCAATCTTGATCACTGAGATCTTCTGAAGGGGCACTTTGGATGGTCTCATATATCCCTTTGTTTACTAGAGCCTTTAGTGTGGTAGATTCTGCCCTGTGCAAGTCCTCCCCTATAGAAGTTGGGCAGCAGTCACCCAGCTTTCTTTTCCACAACTTTTGAAAACTCTACTGCTTAGACAGAACGTTGGAATGCGATTTAAAATGAAAGAAACAAAACAAAAACCAACCACGTTTTTTATTGATGTTATTGTAACATTGTGCTTTTATGTTGTATACCGCCTTGCTACAATTTTAATGAAAGTGCAGTTTCTAAATATTTAAATATAAACAAAAACATACAGTGCTTTTTGTAGCTGAGCTTTCTCTGAGAAGTCAGAATGTTCCTGAACAAACATTATTTTAATCGGTGACCCTTTGTTTCCAAAGCCATGATCATAATCACATTTATTGATTTCTGCACCGTTCCTATTGAACATCTTCATGAGAAAGTGCCACTAAACATTAACATCACTAAAGGTCATGCAAATATCAGCTTTTGCATTCATTAGAAAATAAGAATGTTAGTCAACTAGGGATGCTTGAGGAACTGGATCTTTATTACCTCCAATATGATCTGGAGGCCAAGGCAATCATTGTCTACTAACCATGAGGCTATGTTGTACTTCCACTATCAGAGGCTTTCTACCTTTGAATAGCAGTGCTGGGAATCGCAGATGGGCAGAGTGGTGATGATCACATGTCCACCTTGCAGGCATCTGGTTGGCCACCTGTAAGAACAGGACGCCATTGGCCTGATCCAACAGGTACATTTTACATTCTTATGTCTTATGTTTTCAACTGACCTGAGTCATACATCCTGGACTAACACACAGGCGGGATATCCACCTTTTTCACTTCTTCGTATGTTGCAGCACAGTTCTTGGCTCAAAAAAATATTGAAATTGTGCATTTTTAGTGAAAACATTTCCAAGTTGCTCATTTAAAAACATAAATGCAAAAATGTGTAATGCAGAAACAAGGTGGGCATATCAAGACAGCGATAGCTCTGAGCTCACTAAGTAACAGATTCAGTAGCTAAAGAATTGAATGACATCGAGATTGGAACTTGGAGACCTGCTTTTACACCAATATGAATGATCAGGAGATAGACTCGAGGAGTTTTCCATTCTTGAATAAACCCCTTCAGATCCAAGGCTACTGATCGTGGATGAGTATGCTGATAACCCAGTTGCTAACTTCCAAGGAAATAATTTCAGTCCGACACCTAATTTGTTCAAGCCCCTATGTAGCATCTTTTGATGGACCTCAGGAGGCTACAGGCAGACACTCCACATTCCCAGCCCCACAGTGCAAGTGGGAGAAAAAGGCAATAAATGATGGATTCATAAAAACAACTTGGAAAAGCAGTGAATGGGGGGGGGGAGTCCAAATTCCAATGATGATTCTTCTAGAAAGAGGTGTTGTACAGATAAAGTGAAGAAATCTAGCAGAATAATGAAAACAGAATCTGAATTGCAAGCAGGAATTCAAGCCAGCTTCCTTGATATCCTTCCAAACTTCAGTTTCTTTGCTGGTAGGTCCCATCTGCAGGCTACAGACAGAATTCCTGTCTCCAGTAACCCAACTAGTGCACCAGTTATGGCATTCAAATCATAAACTTCCTTTTCCAAAGCATTGATTCTGCTAAGGATTCCCTCCGCTGTTTGTTGTGTCAAGGAAATTGGTCACGTAAAAGTTCCCGTGGTGAAAGTTTCATTTTGTTGTGGCCAAGTCTATTATGCTACAATTGTTATTGCAAATTGTTGAGGTTTTGTTATATGGAGGAAGCTGCAGTTGCCTGGAAGCCTATGTATCAACTCCTAACAAGTCCAAATAAACTAACTATTTAGGCTAAGCTTTCATTACAGGAACATATTACATATGTTACATTTCTTGCACAATCGCCATTTAAGGAACTAGGGCAATTCATATATGATAAATTAATTGTATCTTGCCGCAAATGCTTTTCACTTAGCTCCATTTACCTTGCTCCAGTTGCTCCAGTTACTGATTCACAACAGTCCAGTATATATTTCTGGACTAAATTTGTTAATGGAGTTCTGGATGATTTATTTGAAGCACTGCGGGTCTGTGCTTGTGTGGTAACCATATCAAGACTGATATAACTGCAGAGTCTCCTTCAGTCGAGATGAACTTCTATTCTTTCCTTATCAGCTAAATGCTGAACACTGAGTCAAAACAGCTGCTCTCCCAGTGCCTGTCCTCCAATTAAAATATATGGCTTTTAAGTCCATGTAAAAGAAATGCGCTCCTTGCCTGTTGTTGCAATTATCAATAACAGCTGAGTCAACTGACTTTAAAACTATTCAAGAAACAACAAAAACAAATTAAATCAGACTGTGGAGCTAAAGGACAAGTAGTCTTCATTGCCGCCATCTTCACCCGGAAGTCAGAAACGAATAATGATTTATGTTATGCCCTGCCCCTTTTTAAAATTTGCAAAATGGTGCAGTGATAACATGGTACAAAGGTTCTTCAGGTTTTTGTCGGGATTCAAAACCTTGCACATTTTGTTTGCTCAGATATGACAGGGAAAACAGTGTTTGGACTAGAGGACAAGATTTAAACAAGTCTGATCCAGACACCTAAAGGAACTTCTTTCACTGTACAGTCACACCTTGGGTTGAATGTGCTTCAGGTTGAGCATTTTCAAGTTATGCTCTGCAGCAACCTGGAAGTAATAGAGCACGTTACTCCCGGGTTTCGTCGCTCGCGCATGCGCAGACGCTCAAAATGACATCACACGCATGCATGGAAGCGGCAAAACACGACCCGCGCGTACGCAGTCACGTCTTACTTTCTATTCAGGATGTGACCGGGGCTCCGGAACTGATCCTGTTCGCATCCCGAGGTACCACTGTATTAAGATGCCCATGTGTCAGGGGCTGCCTCAGGTCTCAGCTCACAAAAGACCAACGCCAAGCTCTTCTTATATACAAGGATGTTTATTGCAGTTCATTATTGGTTCCACAACCGAGGCGCGCAGCCCCGCGTCTCTTAACGTCAGACATTTGAAGTCCCCTCTGAGTCGGTCCCGCCTCTACACCAGCTTAAGAGGCTTGTGCTAGACCACCTCTTCCTGTCTTTCCTTTTCCGCAGGGTCTTTCTGCCCCCCTGGGTTCCTTCCCTCCTGCTCTCTCCTGAAGCGGATTCCTCAGATGCCTGTTCCCCCCTCCTTCGTGCTTTGGGGCTAGGCTCCTCCTCCGGGCTTTCTCCATTTCCGCGCGCCTCCACATTTGAACTTGGCGCGCGTTCGCTACCCCTGACCTTCCTCTTGACACTTACACTACTCCCTGTACTACTCTCCGCCTCTTCCGGCAGGATGTCCTGCCCCGATCTCCTTCCCCTGTCTCTTTCCTGCTCCGCTCCGTGTGTCACACTGGGAACTCCCCTCTCTTCCCTTCGTTCCTGCTGGGAAGCCGGCCCCGATCTCTCACTCCCACTCGGGGTTTCCCTGCTGCTTCCCTGCTCCTGGCAGGTCCCCCCTGTGACCCCCTTGTCCTGACTAGGGGCGCCCCCTCCTGGGAATCCTCCGATTCACTTGAGAGACTCATGGAAGACCTTAAGTCATTGTCATCCTCTTCCTCACTGTCCTGGGATTCTTCCTCATCGCTCTCCGTCTCCTCCCTCACCTGTGCCTCTGTCTCTGAACCCCTGACACCATGTATTAATATTAGCAGGGTGGCTTCATGGTTTCACCTATGGGTGGGGAACATGGAATGGTGGTAAAGGACAGAATAGGGCCTTTTCCATGGTGACACCCCAACTATGAACTCTGTTCCCTGAGATTTGGTTGGTGCTGTTGTCAGCTATCTTCTGACACTTTAAAAAAATAATAATCTATTTCCCCCAAAATTTTACCGGAAATTCACCATACCATCTTCAATTCTCTGAAAAACCCTTTTCTGTCTCACAATCCCAACTGTGTGTGTGTGTGTGTGTGTGTGTGTGTGTGTGTGTGTTTTCTTTCTTTTCCAGATTCTCTGGGGAAAGTACTGCCACAACTGTTGATACTAAACTGCTGTGAAAGTTTTTGAATGATGTTGACAAGAAAATAAAGCAAATCTTGCAGGGAGGAGCACACAGTGTTGGCTCAAACAGCCCATACTGAACTGCAAGGAAAGTGACTTGACCTTACTCTATTTTTATAGCTGTAAGGAATTATTGCCTTCCCCTTAATGTCTGCCTGTGTTACAAGGAGAGACTTGTAGAGTACTGACCTTGTAGCTCAGCTAACCTTATCACTGAGTAATTATTACAAATGAGCTTTCATGGGCAGTGCAATTAGTTGAGACGCAGGAGTGCTGATCCCACAAAGAAAACAAAATGGCATTTCTGTGCAATTCTCAATAATTTCCCCTCCTTCATTTCCTCTTTTCTTTTGTTCTCCTTTTGTTCAATGTTATGAAGAGTGCCATTGTTTTCCACATCTGACAAAAGAGAGAGAGAGAATGCTACAAGCAACAACATATTGAGGCACAGTGGAGTCTGGTCCATTAGGATGAGCGGAGCCTTGCTCCACCCATGTTATTCTGTCCTCAGCCAGCTACCACCTGCCTGCCTTTAGCCCTTGCTGTCAGCGTCTTTCTCCTTATTCTAAGGCCATGTTCGCACCATACATTTAAAGCACTGTGATGCCAATTTAAACAGGCATGGCCTCCCCCAATGAATTCTTTGTAGTTTGCAAAGCAACCATTCCCAGAGTTCTCAGGGCAGAGGGTTTGACTGTTAAACCACTCTGGGAACTGTAGCTCCATGAGGGGAATAGGGATCTCCTAGCAATTCTCAAGAAGGCTGATTGCCGAAGAATTGATGCTTTTGAAGAAGGCTGATTGCCGAAGAATTGATGCTTTTCAAGAAGGCTGATCACCGAAGAATTGATGCTTTTGAATTATAGTGCTGGAGGAGACTCTTGAGAGTCCCATGGACTGCAAGAAGATCAAACCTATCCATTCTGAAGGAAATCAGCCCTGAGTGATCACTGGAAGGACAGATCCTGAAGCTGAGGCCCCAATACTTTGGCCACCTCATGAGAAGAGAAACTCCCTGGAAAAGACCCCTGATGTTGGGAAAGATGGAGGGCACAAGGAGAAGGGGACGACAGAGGACAAGATGGTTGGACAGTGTTCTCCAAGCTACCAACATGAGTTTGACCAAACTGCGGGAGGCAGTGGAAGACAGAAGTGCTTGGCGTGCTCTGGTCTATGGGGTCACAAAGAGTCGGACACGACTAAACGACAACAACAAAAGCAATTCTCAGCACTCTTAACAAACTATGCTTCCCAGGATTCAGGTGGGGGGAACTTGACTGATTAAATTGGTATCATAGTGCTTTACATGTATTGTTACACACCATCCCAATTTCCAAGTGATGTGAGGGGTTGCAGGTTCACCTGCCAGAGTTCCTTTTGGAACAGCGAAGCACCACAGAGACTTGGGTGTCTTTATGATATAGAGTTCTATTTACACATATATACAACCTGCACCTAGAAGGAGGGATTGTAGAGCATTCACATCCTATGCAGGTCTGGCTTTCTCCTTAAGGGCAGCATTAGATTCAAAGGCTAGCAAAAAGCCATCCTCTGTGTCTCTTAGTCCCAGCCTACCATTCCAAGCTCCCATGGAGTTCTGCCCTTCCTTCCGATTCTCACTGCTAAACAACTCCAGGGACCTCCCCGCAGCCTACATCATCCAGTGTTGAAACCCTTAACCTGGCCTTTGCCTCTGCCCACTAGCACCAGGAAAGAAGGAGCCTCACCCCCATTGACTGGCTTGCGTACTGATGGTTTCCTCGTTGGGCCATGCTAATGGATAAACTGGCTTGGCTCATAGGTAAAGGTAAAGGTAAAGGGACCCCTGACCATTAGGTCCAGTCGTGACCAACTCTGGGGTTGCGGCGCTCATCTCGCTTTATTGGCCGAGGGAGCTGGCGTACAGCTTCCAGGTCATGTGGCCAGCATGACTAAGCCACTTCTGGTGAACCAGAGCAATGCACAGAAACACCGTTTACCTTCCTGCCGGAGCAGTACCTATTTATCTACTTGCACTTGATGTGCTTTTGAACTGCTAGATTGGCTCATAAGCATAACTAAATCCAGGGGGTTTCCATGTTTGGCAAAGTTGATTCTAACTTTTACTACATCCTGGAATTTAGGTGAATCGGGCCCCCACACAAGCCCAATTTCCTAACAGTATGGTGTGGATGTGGCCTTTGTGGTGCCCTTGTAGAACTCAGCAGGTGGATGGGGACAAAACTAGAATTAGTTGTCTCTGCTTGTCACTGAATCTAGGTCCACTTCTCATTGGTTGTACCTGCTTTTGGCCTTCCTGCCTTCTGCACTGCCAGTCCTGATGGTCACTTGCCATCACTGGTCAGGCATAAATAGGGATTGGGGGAGGGTGTGAGGGAATAGGCGTTTTGCAGCAATCTCACATCAGGAACACAGTGCACTCCCTTGCCTCTTCCAATGTCCTTCCAGGAGCGGAATACCCTGTATGAATTCGGAAGCAGATTTGGAAAATGACCAAAACCCAAGTGGAATTAGTTGGAGCCTTTCATGGAAGGCCAAAACAAAATCTATTTGCTTAGCAGCTGAGCTGTGGGGGGGGGGGAGTACTTATGTTTTTATTGTAATGAAAAGCACCCAACAAATCTGAGCTAAGCAAGGAAATATTTACAGGAACAGGAATTATATCTGCATGGTTTAACAATAGATATCTGTGATTAGAATAATTTACATAATGTTTGAAACTCTGAAATTGTCATAATTTTTGAAAACCTGAGAATGGGTGGAGAGCCTCCATGATATGCCTCCATGCCAGGAAACTCTGGCAGCCATGTACAAAGCTCTCTCTATGGCATCTGGAAGAACTGTGTATTAAGTGGCACTATGCATCACCAAAGGCACCACGTGCAAGAGAGAATTTTGTTGCCTTTGTTATTTCAGCCGCCTAAGTTTCATCTTTATGATCCTCAAATCTGCAGTTTCCATTATCTGACTACAATAAACAAAACTACAGAGTAGATTTTTAAATGTTGGCAGTCATTTGGATCATATTCCTAAATGTATACTAAAAGCAGAAACATGAAGATGCATCACACCACCATGCTTTAACACTGCAGAGCGGGCTGTAAGTCATTGCTATTCTGCTCTATTTATAACTTCCGAAGTAGGCATGTTTTGCTCATTCTGCTACCAAAAGAGATAAAGTCAGGGAAATCAGTCTGCCCAGCAACTTTGGCATCTTTATTTTAATTAACTTGAAGATCAGCTGAGGTTTTACAATGCACTTTGAACGTGCAAGCTCAGCTCTTGCAAGGCTTTCCTTAATTTCCATTGGCATTGTTTAGGGAATCTCAATAAAACTGGAAAAGAAGAGGGGGAAAGAGGAGAAAGGATGAGTTTTCAAAGGGGTAGGGAGGTTAGATCACCAGTGAGAAAGGTATGGTGGCTTCACAAAAAACCTGCCTCATGCAGACTGCTCAAAATGGCTTCTGCACAACAACTGCTACAAGCAGTGAATCATTTGAGGCTTGCCACACAGGTCGGTTCGCAATGAATAGTTTGAAAATGTCTTTGCAGTGTACAATATAAAAGCGACATGCATTAAACCAAAAATAGAACAAAAAACCAATAAAACAACAATGTAAAAACATATAAAAACAAATTTAAAAAATGATTCCGTGGATTCATACACATAAAACGTGGTCTGAAAAATCTGGGCAAAGAGAGAAGCCTTTACAGGGTGTCTGAAGCAACTTATGGTTGTTGCTTCACATACGGCAGAAGGACATTCCACAGTACAGGGGCAACAGTGGAAAATGTCTGTTTCTGGCTGGATCTATACAGAAAAGAAAACGCTACGGAAAAAAATCTATAGAAAAAAAGCTCCCAAGGCAATCTGCCATTGATTTTGGATTCTGCTCTATAGCTCCATCTGCTGTCACATGTTTATAACACATTTTAAACACTATAAATTGACCTATGTAGCTGAGTCCTCTGGGTCACCGCCCTATGCGGTGTGCCATGAGTAGAATTTCACCAGATGGGCAGCTTAGGTGAAGACTGAAGAAACTGCATATGTGAAGAGGTTCTTCAACCATCCCTTGAAGTAAGAGAGTTGCTTTAGATAATTGAGTTGGTAAAGTAGGTAATTCACTTTTGTAGGAACTTAAAAAAAGAAGAAGGCAATCACACCAGTCTTTGAACCTAACTTCCTTTTCTGTGGGATCTGGCTGTTTAGCATTACTCCTGCCTAAGATGCCATAACAACACTGCTGGCTTCATTTGATTTCCTGAGCTCCATAACCAAGAAGGTTGGCAGGGTAGTGGGGAGGGAAATATTAATTATTTGGAGATTTCCACTGTAACAGCAGGGTAGCCTCTGTATAAGCAATCGGCTATAATGGTAAACCAAGGGAAAGCCAACGTAGCTGGAAGATGGCAGAGAAATCTAGCAAAGCAACTCATTCGACACCAATTAAAATGCACAAGAAGCCATCATCCCTGTAATAATCTTTCTGGGGTTAAACCCAATCTGCCAAGGCATATTCATAATTCATTGACCATTGTTTTCCCGCTGCTGTTTAGAAGCCCACTGCAGCTGGAAAGTGAAACCATGAACATTGTGGTGACATGGTGAATTTGTGTGTGTTATCAAAGGGGGAGTGATTAGAGATAAACTGAGAGCCTTACATTCCAACATATAATCTAGTGATCCACAACTTGTTGTTGCTTTAACACTTCTACTTGGTGTTAGGAAGGTTTTGTTGCTTCTCCTCTTCCTTTTATTTTTTTTTTTAAAGAGAAAAAAGAATCAAGTTCCACGTAGGTTCAAGAGGAAACAATACAGACCAACCATACCCCATTTGTGAGACTGGTTTTTAAATCTGCATGAAGTTCCTTCCTCTGGGAATCAAGGTGCCACCTGCTACCTCCCAAAATATTGGGTTTCCATTTCAATAAATATATTAGTTTGATATTCATATTTACACAACAACAAAACGCAGACCTCGTTTACAAGCAAGCAAGCAAGCAAGCAAGCAAGCGGCAGAAATAGAAATTCAAATATCCAAAACACCTCACTCCTTCTCAAAAGCCTGGTATGTCTTCGCTGTGATCAAAATGGCATCAATATCATGGTTGGAAGCACTTCAGAAGGTTCATTTGGAAGGCAAAGGGGCCACTGAAGAGAGAACCCAGTCATGGACTCTCACCCAAGATATCTCATTAGGCATGAGGACCACCAGCAGAGCTTCTCCTGCTGTTGTTAAAAGAGGCAAGTTGGTATGGGAGGAGGCCTGGGTCATTTAACACCTTACATTGTAATATTGACATGTTACATTGGGCCCAGCTCCAGCTGTATTTTTCTTTTTGCGAGAAATGTTTTAAATAACCTGTGCTTCTCTGTCACAAAAATGATTAAGCAAACTTAGAATTAATTTTTCTCTCACATAGTTGGCGTGCTCAACAAGAGAGCTCTTTCCTTATCTACTTCCCAAGTATCAGGCTGGTTATACTGTAATTATATTGTATTAATTACTGTAATTTTTATAAGCATTAACCATCCCAAAGAAAAGCAGGGTTAAGGCACAGTACTGGTGGTGAATTAATATTCAAGGGAGACTAACCTGGTTGGCACTCTATATATTGGAATTTCTAAGCATTCCCCATTTATAGCATACGGTGATGTTTGTTTATTTAGTCACTGGAGTAGTTATAATCTGCATTTTTACAAAGTGAAGCAAGGTGGCATATAACATACAAGATTATAATAAAAATCAGTAAAAATATCAGTAAATAGTGGTCATTTAAAAATAATATATATTGCAAAGCGTTGTTTAAATAATACAATTTCCAGAAGACGACAATTCCTGCTGAACCTCTGCTAGTAGGGAGTTTTGTTTATTTGTTTTATTTATTACATTTATATACCCCCTTTTTCTTCCAAGGATCTTGAGGTGGTTTACATGGTTCTCTTCCTCCCCATTTCATCCTCACAAACAATCCTGTGAGGTAGGTTAGGCTAAGAGAAGGTCACCTGAGGGGAGATTCGAACTCTAGTCTCCCAGGTCATAGTCTAGACCCTCCAAGTCTCCCTATTTTTCAGGAATGTCTCTGATTTAGAGAAGCCGTCTCGGATTTCTGATTTGGTTTTTTTTGGGGGGGGGGAGGGTTGCCAATAATTTTTTATTATTTTTTCATTAAACATACATTCATTATACAAATAAATCACATACTTATCTTTAGCTCTGCCGAGCATCGGACTTCCCTCCACCCCTTCGGTTGTGGTGACCTCACCGCAACACATGCTCTCGAGGAGGAGAACTTGATTTCTCAAAAGGGACCTGATTCTAGAATACCATACCCTGCAACATTTCTCCAATGAAAACAGGTACATTCTATGGAAAAGTGGGACATTCCAGAATCAAATCAGAAACCGGGACAGCTTCTCTAAATCAGGGATGCCCCTGAAAAATAGAGACACTTGGAGGGTGTGTAATACTTTCCAAGAAACTCCCACTGATCAGATAAGTGAAGATCCTAAACTGAAGATGACTTGATGTTTAATTTAGGCAAAGAGTTTGGGCAGCTATGCCTTTGCCTACAAGAAGATCACCAAAACAGGCCTATTTTGAAGCAGTTCATCTATGGATGATAAAATGTTAGGGGGGAATTCCTCCCCAGTCAAATGCTATGAGCAGCTCACCAACTTCCACGGTTCATCATAACAAGAGCTGCTGCAGCAGTCTGAAAGTAAAAGGTGCCTGTTCTCTGACTGACATATTTTGCTTCAGCTGTCAGCACTGCAGGTTATTTCTGTGCTAAAACTGATATGTCATGTGCGTAATGTTGTCAGGCTGACTTAAGGTTTGCCCTGCTAGCCTAATAGGTCCCTAGTAATTATATTAAGTTGGAAGGAAGGAAGGAAAGAAAGAAAACTCACAGAATACTACCAAGGAAAGTACAGTGGTACTTCCAGTTACGAACTTAATTTGTTCTGGAGGTCCGTTCTTAACCCGAAACCGTTCTTAACATGAGGCACGCTTTTGCTAATGGGGCCTCCCGCTGCTATGTGACTTCCACTCACATCCCGGGGCAAAGTTCACAACCAGGAGCATCTACTTCCTGGTTAGCGGAGCTCATTACCCGAAGTGTTTGGTCAAGATGGCAGATTTACCTGGAATTACCTGGAAGTGTATGGAATAAAGTTTCATATCCTAATAGAGTGGTGCCTCGGGTTACATACACTTCAGGTTACAGATGCTTCAGGTTACAGACTCCGCTAACCCAGAAATATTACCTCGGGTTAAGAACTTTGCTTCAGGATGAGAACAGAAATTGTGCAGCGGCGGCACAATTAGCTAAAGTGGTGCTTCAGGTTAAGAACAGACCTCCAGAACGAAATAAGTACTTAACCCGAGGTACCACTGTATATTGTTTGATTGCCAATGGAGAGATGCTCAGTAAAGGCCTTTGAAGACACAGTTGGGCTCTAACCATATTGGTGAGTAAATGCTGCCTCCAGCTTTGCTTTTGTAACCCCAGTTAGCTTTGCTTCCCTCTCTGCTTCACTCTGGCCTTAGCTTTTTCTAGTCATCCATTCCTTGACCCCCTTACTTGACAGTCTAGGGATGGAGCAGAAATTCGATTCACTTTGCATTTAAAGGTGAACATCCCTAATTAGCACTTTCACGAACCAGGCCATTCTGTGACTCTCAAAGAAATCAAATCACAATCTGGAATGAGCAAATCAAAGAGGGTGGACAGCTCCAACTTTTTGGATAAATAAAATAAAATCATGCACTGCCTGACACTAATTTTCTGCCAGATTCTTTAACAACTGTATTGGAAAGGTGGGGAGAGATTATTGAAAACAAGATAGGCCTTCTCTCTCCCAAGCTTCAATGACAACTTGAGTTAAGCTCTCTCTGTAATAGATTCAAGCAGAGAGGTTCAAGCTGTATGAGTAAGAAAAGAACTGAAAGAGCTTTGTTAAATATAATTTTAAAATGATTACATGAAAATGGCTAATTCTGTAAATTGCTGCTAAATTGAAGGAATATGCAAAGGAACATTGTCTGTACTGTTTACATCTGCAGCTGAGCATATTAGAGTAGTCACTGTATAATTTCACAGCAGAGCTTATAATCAAATTTTCCCATATCAGTCATATCCACATATATTGTATGATCATGCTCATACTGCTGTGTTGAAACAGATGTTTACGATAATGCTATTATTCTTGAATACATAGCTTCACCATTGATTGCACTTAGAAAGCTTGTCAAACTTCTAACAGAATGCTTCTGTTGTGCTTATTTTTCTGGGCTTAACACATTTCCCAATGGGATGTGAGAAAATGCTTACGAATAATGTGTAATTTGTAGTGTGTGTCTATTGAAAAGGTCTGCAGCTTGATTACACCCCCCCCCCAAATGTGAATAATGTGATAAGGGGAAAAACCCAACATAAAATGTTACCCAACAGCAGACATGTTGAAGCACATTGCGTGGGCATTTTATATTGTTTTTAACATGTGCTGTGACATTTTGCTTGGTACCATTGATCACCACACCCCTTATCAGGCATGGCCAAACTTGGCCCTCCAGCTGTTTTGGGACTACAACTCCCATCATCCCTAGCTAACAGGACCAGTGGTCAGGGATGGTGGGAATTGTAGTTCCAAAACAGCTGGATGGCCAAGTTTGGTCATGCCTGCCTTACTCTCATTGGCGAGGAGCTTGTTGGTGGACTGCTGGTGGGAAAAGGCACAGCACAGCACACACACTTATTAACCCACTGTTCTGTGCGAGTTTGGTCTGTTGGAAACTTGCGTCACAAACATAATTGGACCATGCCTTAAAAAATACCTGCATGCATGCTCACAATGGGCCTCAGCTTTCCAGAGGTAAGGGAGGGTGATTGAAACCCTTATTTGGATGGAAGCCAGTGTGGTGTAGTGGTTAAGAGTGGTAGACTTGTAATCTGGTAAACCGGATTCAATTCCCCGCTCCTCCACATGCAGCAGCTGGGTGACCTTAGGCTAGTCACACTTCTCTGAAGTCTCTCAGCCCCACTCACCTCACAGAGTGTTTGTTGTGGGGGAGGAAGGGAAAGGAGAATGTTAGCCGCTTTGAGACTCTTTTGGGTAGGGATAAAGCGGGATATCAAATAGCGCAAATATCTCCCATCACCACCTGCCTGCTAATGTGGATGAAAAACACTGAGAAACAGTTCTTTCAAAAATGCTCGTGCGTGGACAGATGTGTACAAAAGTGCATATGGGAAAATGGGATCTGTGCAATGATGTGGGCACTAGCACTCTGGTGTGTACACAGCCTCTGTCTACTGTGGAGATGGTGGCCCTGATCATCACCTGGCAGCAACACAATTCTTCTTGCTTTCTTCGTTTACCTCTTGCTGCCTTTATGTTGCTTCCTGCATGAATAATGCAATGGTGCATCTTATGGCTATTTGGCAGCTGGAGATCTTCCCTGCCTTTGTCCATGGACAAGACTCTAAGCGTAGACCTTTGTTCTGCCCACCCTTCCTTTTTAGCATTTAAATAGTTTCTCCATCTCCAGTCCTTTCACATTGCATTTCACTGTCATGCCACTTCATTTTCCCAAGTACTTTCTTACTAATTTCTCCCGGCTTCCTAATGTTCTTCCTGGTAAGTACCAACTTGCTAATTTCTTCCTTTATGCCTTTTTATAAAAAGGCTGAACTGGACGTTATGAGAAATAAGTGATCTCTCACAAATGTGGATTCTTTGTTTTTGTTTTTAAAAAGGTGACGGGGATATCACAATTGGGAGGGTGGGGTTAACCCTCCCCATGCTACTCAACCTGGAAGAATGCCATTTAAGTACCAAAAAGTAGCTTTGGAGAGCATTATTTGTTAAGACTACAGTCAGGAAAAAAGGGCTAACCTTCACCTTCCCACTCAGTGAAAACATCAGCAGTGTATAGGGTGGCTATGAGAAAGGCAAATTCCATGTTAGGGATCATTAGGAAAGAGATTAAAAATAAAACTGCCAATATCACAAAGCTTTTATGAAAATCTATGCTCTGAACACACTTGGAATACTGTGTACAGGTCTGCTCACTGGATCTCAAGGAGGACATTGTACAGGTGGACAAGATTCATCAAAGGGCTGGAACTGCTCTCCTACGAGGAAAGCTTGCAACAGTTGGAGCTTTTTAATTTAGAAAGGAATGTGAGCAAGGGAGGAAACAGAGGTGCATTAAATTATGCAAGATGTGAAGAAAGTAGATTCAAATACATTTTTCTCCTTCCCTCATAATGATGGAATTCAGGGTCATCCAATGAGCTGAATGTTGGAAGATTCAGGCCAGGCAAATCCTGCTGCAGTTCATCTCCCGACTTCTTTGTTTATTGTCTGCAGTTTTATCTAAGGGTGTTTTTTAAAAAACAACAAGTAATAATAATAAAAAAATCATACTCTTTTGTTCTGTTTTTAATAATAGATTTCCTAGGAAGTAATTGTGCTGCATTTCAAAAGCTGTTGGAAGTGGCTGGTTACGAATCAGATAACATGAGTAAACTAACGGTAATGAGCTCAGCAACCATTGTTCCTCTACAACAGGAAGACCTGAGATTTCATGCACTTATAGCAGATGGATACAGTGGTCGGCTATTACTCTGGATAGTCAGTGCCTTCCTTCATGCTTACGGAGGAGGGGAAAACATACCGATGTTGTGTGTACCCATTGTGTATACCAAGCGTACTCATTATGTTCTCACAATGGGACAGATAATAGATTTGGAGGGGGTCGTTTTAATTAATCCCCTGCAAACACCGTCTCCCTCCAAACTCCTTTTACTGTAGT
Organism: Podarcis liolepis; assembly: GCF_965112155.1. NCBI lineage: Eukaryota > Metazoa > Chordata > Lepidosauria > Squamata > Lacertidae > Podarcis > Podarcis liolepis. The sequence continues at coordinate 29,294,233 of NC_139559.1, forward strand.
GCTCCAAGCAGCTTTGTGGCCCAGCATCTGGCAGCTGCCTCTTATGCAGGGAACCATCCCCTGATGGGCCACTGCCCTCCACTTCTGACCCGGCTGCCCACCTCCTCCTCCATCACTCCACACTCTGGAGTTTTCTCGCTAAAGTTGTCTCCATGTGTTAAGACTGCACAGTTGTTTAGCAAATTCTTATGAACACAGTGGTTAGCTTAAGTCTGTATTCTCTGAGCTCCTTTCTTCCCTAGGGAGAAAAAAAAGTGATGCCTTTTGTACTACTTTTTTGTCAGTTTAATTTTAATGTTGATTTTTGCTGTTCGCTGCCATGGTATTTTTGCTTGATGTTGTCAGTTGTAGATTTGATTTTTTTAAAAAATGCAAATAAAAAATAAAATAAAAACTGCTCCTGCCCGGCAGCTGGACAACCTAGGTTCAGCCTGACTTGGTCTTCCAGTAGGGAAAGACTCCCTCAGCTCCATCGCACCTTCCAATCATCTCCAGAAATAATTTCAGCATAATCTTTCAAACTCCTTGAAATTGCTACTTCAAATAATGCAAATGGCAATTCAGCCCTGAATTTTCATTCAACACTTTTGTAGCTTCAAGAAGCTTCCTTCTCTTCCCCTGCCCCTTTCCGCCCACTTTCTTTACAAGATTTTGATAAAATGAAGTGCTGTCTGCTTGGTGTGAACATAAAAGTTTCCTCCATGTATTTCATAAAGGTTTTGCCACAGTGTCAGATATAAGTTTGTGACATTCATCATCCCCTCCCATTCATCTCTCCTTTGTAAGCTCAACTATCCTACTTTCTGAAGTCCCTCCATGTACCACTGCCTTTGACATCCTCTAATCATTTCCTCTGCCTAGTCTGTATCTTTCACAGTAATATTGCAGTCGGGGGGTGGTGTGTGACATCTGCGCACACAGTATTTGCATAAGATTTCTATTTTCTATATTGGAGTCAGGGTATAGTTCTACAGAATGAGGCCCTTGAGATGACAGAATTCTGAAGTACATCACTTGTGGGCTCAGGTGCAGTTGGCCTCGGGTCACTGGGGGAGGAGCATCGGAAGCAATAAGTGACATGACATCATTTTGGGGGTCGAAATGGCCACAACTCTATGGATTACAGATGTAAGAAGGTTTGGCTTAGGGGCACTGGGTAAGTATCCGAGATCAGCCAACTCAGTTGCTGGCTGATAACTTCATCAGGGTCAATCCTGGGTTAAGGATCCCCATATGACCACATCAAATATGGGTTACTGCTCCACAGCCCCAAGTGAGAAGTTCTATGGTCTGTCAGCCATCTGGGCACACAGACAAAATCCTTCCCCTTTCAATGGAGGCTGAAATGCAGAGTGTGGGGAGAGACAGACCTCTGCTTCTAGGTCTGTTTGGATTATTTCATATTTTGTAAGCCTGTGCTGGACAGTACAAGATATTGTATGAATGTTTTTTGGATGTATCTTTGTTGCTTATGTTCTGTTTTTAAAGAGTTTTTGAATAATACTTTTATGGGCCTGGACAATTACTTCCAAAAGGAATCAGTTCTTATGCTTCCGGTCACTTTGAACTGCACAATCTTAATATCTGCAACACCTGGAAGGCTGCTCAGAAAGTTGGTCCTTGGACTGAAAAAAGGTTCCCCTCCTTTCCGCCTAAGATTCCTGTGCACCCCAACTTTGTAATCAGCCCCATGTAACTCAATGAACTTTCCTTTGGAGTGAAGGTGCATAGCATTGTGCTGTACACTTTGAGAATAACTGCAACTGAACGTGCATCCGGGAAGCTACAGGGATGATTATCCATTTAAATAAAGAGTTCCAGCTCTTCCATCTCCAAACAGATGTGAGAGAGGTACTGTGTTCACAGGCAACAAAAGGGAACTTAAATGATATGCAAAATACAAGATGTCATGGTTTGACATTCATCATCACTTTTATGAAAATATCTAATAAGTTCTAAGTAGGTGTAAATGTCACATCGCTGAAAGCACCTACTTGCTATCATCCAGTATAATAAATGTTTACAAACACATTTACGCATAAAATACCAGCACAAGTGAAACATGAAATAAGCTTGAAGGGAGTATAAAGATAGAACCACGGTAACTTTATCCTCCAACTGTTTGGATTCACATTTGAGGGAAATACTGGGGGCTGCAATGGCGGCGGCGGGGGGGGGGTATGAAAAGCCCTTCTCTGAGTAACAAGGCAGCAGTTGTATTCCAATCACCCTCGCCCTCCTATTTTCCACCTAGCAAAGCAGCTTACCAAAATGAAAGCAAGTAAGACAAACTGCGAAAGTATGCTGAACAACAAAACAAAAAAGCATGTAAAACATTGAAATGGCAGCTATAAAACTTAAGAGCAGTCACTGTAAAACATAACAGCAGCAATCATAAAAAAACAAAAGCATTCACTTCCTCAATTTGATTAAAGTGGCACCTGATATGCTTTACCTATGGGGAGAAGGAGCTTGGAGGAGTGCTTTAGCTCAGTGGTAGAGCATCTCTTTACAGAGAGAGAGAGAGAGAGAGAGAGAGAGAGAGAGAGAGAGAGAGAGATGGTGCAGGAGGGTTGTGTGAGAGCTGGATCTGAACTGTGTAATGGAGTCCCATTCAGAATTTTCCTACTACACCTGCCATTTGCAGCAGGAGAGAAGCTCCCATTGGCACCCCAGGCCTTCCCTCTTCCCGCTGGAAACGAAAGAGCTGCTGCTTCTCGGCTCTGCTATGCTCCAGAACACACCATCCACCATGCCCCACCTGGCATCACAGGAGAGCTGATCGTGTCAGTTTTATTCACGCAACTCACTCCTCTAGGGCCCTGGAGGCAGCTACAGGCAGGTCATTAAAGTTGACTCAAGAGCTCCTTTTCAGCCCTGATATCTCCTTTAAAAATCTGTTTCATTGAGAGGCAGAAACATTCTCCTAGCTAGCTCTGGCTCGCTTGCCTGCCTTGCGAAGGCATAACGTGAATACACCTTGGAAATGGAGTAGCGGCCTCTGCAGTGATTGCTGATGTGTGATAACTGCCCGATGCATTATTCATGAGAGATCCGCACCGGTTTGTGCATTCTAAATATACCATCAGGTCTACAGAACTCATTGGCCAGTGACCCAGAATACAGTAACTCCAAAAATGTATGATATGGTTCAGAGCAGAGCAGGAAATGTGTGTCTGACAAAGGACTGGATAGTCATTATTCTGGGTCCTTGGAGTCATCTTAACTTGGTACATGTTGTGAATGAAATGCTCAGTATGAAGTTTAAGGAAGGCTTTCAAAAATAATAATAGTGGACCCCAGTTTTTGCTAAAAAAAGTTGCAGTTTAAAATACATCTTCCAATTCCTCCACCTTTCCTCTAAGAAGATGAAGGCGGAAATATAGTTCTTCCTCATACCAAACCTGCAATGTAGGTTAAGCTGAGAGGGTTTGACTGGCCAAGGTCACTCAATGAGTTTCATGAATGAGTGGGGATGTGAAGCCTGCTCTCCCAGGTCCTAGACCAAAACATGAACCGCTACACCACATTGTCTGTGCATAATACTGTTGTTGTTTTTTAAAGGCAGTTTTCCAAAATAAACTCAGAAACCATAGAGCAAACTTTTAAAAATGCACAAGAATGCTAAAGGCATTCATCTATCCAAATCCATATCTTTGTTCTTGCTCCTGATCAACCAACCATCCTCGCTCCCAGGGTACTTCATTCTGTTCCTTCTCCCACCCATTTTTTCAGTCCATTAGCATTCTGTAGTCACCGAGTTCTCATTGGCCTGTTTTGGGGTCTTACCCTTTAGGGTTTTCCCTCCCTACACACACACACACACACACACACACACACACACACACACACACATATATGTATGATATATATATGTTTGTGTGTGTGTGTGTGTGTTTGGCAAACCTTGTGGTCCCATCGAGCCAGCTTAATATTTGTTGGTGTTTAAGATGACCCCGCTTTGAAATGAAGATTCTACCCCAAGCTTTGGTGGTAGTCTCCCATGTGGCTTCATGGAGATGTTACCCATGAATAAAGCCCCCCCCCCCAACCCAATCTGCCAGTCCCTTTTGTTCATTTATTTATGTTATTGATTGTTCTTCCTTAATACGGTCTACGAATAAAAACAATAAAAGGAAAGAGAAAGACCAGCAATGGCCATCAATTCGTTGTGCAGTATCACAGAGTAAATACGGTGCAAACAACACTAAAAGGGGGAAGGGAGTTTGGTGGGGGGAGGGAGATAGAAGGGGAAAAGGGAGGAGATAGGCTCCAGCAGAGCTCACTGAGCATATACTTTATGCAAACTGGGATAGTTCAGATGGTAGAGCATGAGACTCTCTCCCTCAGGGTCGTGGGTTTGAGCCCCAGCAGTGGTCAAAATATTCCTGCATTTCAGGGAGTTGGACTAGAAGATCATAGCATCACAGAGTTGGAAGGGATCACAAGGGTCTACCCCTCCTGCCGTGATGGGTTCTTTTTGCCCCATGTGGGGCTCAAACCCATGACCCTGAGATTAAGAGTCTCCTAGGGACGCGGGTTAAACCACAGAGCCTAGGACTTGCTGATCAGAAGGTCAGCGGTTCGAATCCCCGCCTCGGGGTGGGCTCCCGTTGCTCGGTCCCAGCTCCTGCCAACCTAGCAGTTCGAAAGCACGTCAAAGTGCAAGTAGATAAATAGGTACCGCTCTGGCGGGAAGGTAAACGGCATTTTCGTGTGCTGCTCTGGTTCACCAGAAGCAGCTTAGTCATGCTGGCCACATGACCCAGAAGGTGTACGCCAGCTCCTTCGGCCAGTAAAGCAAGATGAGCGCCGCAACCCCAGAGTCAGGCACGACTGGACCTAATGGTCAGGGGTCCCTTTACCCTTTACCCTTTACCTCTACCCTTACCAACATAGCTATCCCATTGTCCTCAGGGTCCCTTCAAATTCTATCATTCTAAGTACTGATCCCCAATGCCATGGTGTTTACTCTTAGTGCTGCCTGCTAAAAGCATCTTTTTTTATATGCTGCAAAATGAGTTAGGTATTCTGCCCATTGAGCAACCGGCTGGGACAATTGTTTCTTCCAGTGTAGTAAGACCAACCATTTGGCCAGCAACAGGCCACGCAGAGTCCAATTATGTTGCCCCTCCATCAAGGGCCACAGCTCTGGAATATAATTGAGTATAGCATGGGCATCTGGGAAGTTTAGGGATTTTTCCACGACCAAGTTAATATTGGCAATGACCTCTGCCCAGAATAGAAGAGAAGATGATGATTTTGGATTTGATAGCCTGCTTTATCACTATCCAAAGGAGTCTCAAAGCGGCTAACATTCTCCTTTCCCTTCCTCCCCCACAACAAACACTCTGAGGTGAGTGGGGCTGAGAGACTTCAGGGAAGTGTGACTGGCCCAAGGTCACCCAGCAGCTGCATGTGGAGGAGCGGAGACGCGAACCCGGTTCCCCAGATTACGAGTCTACCGCTCTTAACCACTACACCACACTGGCTCTCCACTACAGGGCATGACCAGATCATATGTCCTTTGGCGATCTATAAAAGTTCACATCCTGTACACAGCATTCCCCAGAGTTTTGATATTGATCCTATTACTACACATCACACACTTGCAGAGATCAAACTTGCAATTTTAAGTGCAATTTTAATTAAAACAGCTCAAAGACTTATATCTCCTACACACAAACTAATTTTCGAGGGGATCTGTACTGCACTTTTTATTTTATTTTTGGCTACATCCAAATGATGTTCAGTTTTACACATGAATCATACAGAAATGTCAGTCTCACTAGCAACCAACTGAAGTGGGGCGGGGGAGAGTCAATCTTTGGTGGCTAGGTATTTTCCATCACATTAAATGAGGTTTTTAGAAAATTAAAATATATCTGAATTTCTAAAGGATCAAACAAAACGTTATGATGAACATTTCTGTACTAAAAAACCTAATGCAAACTGCTTTCAATAGATGCCCTAATTAATGATACCAGTAGAAAGGAAAGGTAATAAAGGAAATAGCATGTATAGAAAATTGATGTAGACACCAGAATTGCTATATTTTATTAAACAGGCTTTTGTCTTTCCCTGATGTAATTTGCTGGATGATGATATTAACAAAAAGCAATGATATATAACAACTATACAGTTCATATTCTGGCTGCTAATGGAAATTCTTCCTCAATCTGAGGTTTATTAAATTTTGCAATGGAGCAACTCCTTCCTAACACCTTTCCCTTTTGCTGCATCTGCCTCTTCTATCCCCCCGAATTGTGCTCAAGCCATTCCAACTCTGCAGAACACACTTCTCTGCCTAGGATGAGATTGCCCTTGCTGCTCTCCATAATCATTGAAGGGAGAGATCAGCCAGACCTCCACATCCCCTGCTACCCCCTGCCTCAAAACATCCATACTTTGGGGCAAAGCATGTAAATAAAAGAAATCAAGGTTCCTGGAGTTTGTGGGTGGGGGGAGTGAGGAGTCCTGAGAGGGATGAACACCAGGGGTGGAGTCAGTAGGTGACGAACACCCAATTTTACCCTCCACACAGTTACAATTGCATGGAAGGAATCTCCTGAAAATGGCCACAGAACTGGCCAACTATCAGTAGACACTGTTTACAAGATACTGAGCTTAGCTACTGAGTAACATGGTCATACTCAAGCCTGGAAATGGAAAGTTTCTAGTCACATTACGTCTCTTAGCTGCAGTGTGAAACTCACTAGAGCCAACTCAGAACAAATGCAGCCTTTCTGATCAATTGCCTTGTGTCATCTCTTGTCTGAGAAGAGAACTGGCATATCAACTCGAGTTGTGTGATTTCCAGACATTTTACACTTTGTCGAACTTTCTAAATAAAATTCCAGTATACAATCATAAAATGAAATGCAGAAGGATTTCACCACAGAAAAACAACAACAAAACCTCAATATGACCCTAGCCTCTTTTTTTGGTAAGTTGCAAGTTGACAGGTACTAACAATTCAGAATACATACGATGAAGTGGTTTAGATCATGCTATCACAGCAACTGAGGGAGTTTTCTGTGTTTTAACAGCTCTTCTTGTTTCAGTTCTTAAATGAGAACAGCAGCAGCAAAATTCTCAGTTACACTTAAAAACAATCCGGTTGGAGGGAACAGTGATCAGGAATGAAAGATTAATCCATTGCCAGCAGTGCATCAACTGCACTGTTGCTGTCTCTGCTAAGGAATACACATAAGTACCTTTATAGTATGGGGTATCTTCAGACAGGTAAAGGTAACACTGTCCTATTTGTTAGACGGTGATTTATTGCACTCAGACACACCCAAAGATGGTGTGGTATGGTTGCTATAAACCGAGCCAGAAAGTCCCTGGTTCAAATTGAACCTTGGCTTTGAACTTGCAAGCAGCCTACAAAAAAACACACCATTATTTCCTAGCCTCTCCCCCAATGCCTCTCACAATAATACTCGACTTTCAGATCTGACTCCAGGTTTTTTGGTGGGTGGGTTCTTGGGCAAGATGCCTCCAGTGCTCTGCTCTGTATCTGACTCACAGCTGCCACTGTTGCCCATTGCTTCCATTCTCCTTTTGGCCCCAGAGAGACAGTGCGAGGCAAGTGGAAGATGCCAGGAGCCTCTGGGGGTTGGCATTGGTTTCCTTGCAGGGTTGTGGGCCCAATGATCCCCGATGCTGGGTGGATAGACTGCGCTACTTAAAGATGGGAGAACTACTTCTGAATGTTCCACATGTAAAACAAAGAAAGAAACTATGTCCCTGCAAATGGGAAACTAGTACAACAGAGATTCAGGTAGGTAGCCGTGTTGTTCTGATGCAGTCGAAATAAATTAAAAAATTGTCCAGTAGCACCTTAGAGACCAACTAAGTTTGTTCTGGGTATAAGTTTTTGTGTGCCTGCACACTTCAGATATGATAGTACAACAGAGATAAATGTTCTAGCCAGCCCCCTTGCCTGCTAGGCTGGATTTCTGCTTGGAGGGGTTATTGTTTAACATTGAGAAATGAGATCCTTTACCTGTATTCTAAGGTGGTGCAGCTGAAACACCTCCTCCTCCTGCCAAAGCAGAGGAGATGAGTATGAGGCAGAGTGGCCACTTTGAATGCAGGTTAATGCCAAATAGATGTGCACACAGAAGTAATTCCCTCTGAGTTTAATGAGACTTGTTCCTAGGTAAGTGCAAGTATAAGATTGCAGCCTAAGATTCTCTGAACATGTTATCTGGACTGTATGATACTACCTCTACCCACTGAACTGCTGCTCTGGCTCCACTGCATTATTATTTTAAGGGCTGTCATTATTGTGACTGCATTGTATCATGATATTGGGTGAGCTGGCTTTCTGTTGTTTCCAAATAGTTCCTTTACATTAGCATGATGTGATGGTGGAAATAACTTGGAATGCCTATGGCAGCAAATGTTAAATAAATGCACAGCATATTGTCTGTAGCATCGCACATGTCCTTGTTACAGTGGGACAACCCTTCCCTCGAACTCCACGGACCTTGATTATACGATGCACAATAGCTACAAAGCAAGCCCAAGAGGGCAGCCCTTCTTAGCCCTCCCATATACAAATGGCACAGACTGCGCCCGCCAATGATACAACCTGCCCTTTTCTCTATCTGCACTTTTCCCTTAGATCTCGAGTATATGACAAGTTTGATTTTTTTACAAAGTGATTTTGTTCCTTGATGTTTTTTCCCCCCTTTACGCAGAAAGAGGAAAAACAAACCCTTCATCTTTCTGTTGTGCTCAAGAGTGTTGATTGGGTCTTATCACTTCACTGTGGGGGTTTCTCCTCTTTGCAGCCCATCCAATCTGTAGGTTGACTCAAATATTTTAGCTACTTCGGAAAAGGAACTAACTTTGTAATTTTTTTTTATAAAAACAAAACAGCAGCAGCTACAACAGCAGCAACAGAGGGGAAAGGCGGACACTGTTAATTCAGTTCCAGTTGTTATGCCAAGAGTTTTAGCGTCTCTCTAAACTAAGGTGGCGCTGTGGTCTAAACCACAGAGCCTAGGGCTTGCCGATTGGAAGGTCGGTGATTCGAATCCCCGCGATGGGGTGAGCTCCCATTGCTCGGTCCCTGCTCCTGGCCACATGACCTGGAAGCTGTATGCCAGCTCCCTCGGCCAATAAAGCAAGATGAGTGCCGCAACCCCAGTGTCATCAGCGATTGGACCTAATGGTCAGGGATCCCTTTACCTTTAAACTAAGGATGGGTAAAAATATCAATTTCAGTTTCTTTGTTTCTCATTTTTCTAGTCTCATGTTCAGTTCTCTAAACTTTAACATCAGCTTGCATTTTTTTAAAAAAATGTCCTCATGAAAATTCATCAGTATCCTAGTGTGAATTTCTCCCACTATGCATATTTTCACAAAGTAATTTCCCTAATATAATGCATCTTTGCATGCTGTTTTCACCAATATATGCATCTCAATACACACTTTACACTAGCATATACATTTTTGTACTTGGCTGGAGAACTGTATTGCAAAATTTAGAGAAGTTTGAATTTCATGGCTGTGTTTCAGTTTGCACATTGTTTCGGGAAGTTCACCTTCAAATGTAGGCGGAAATAAATTTCTTCCCTGTCCCTGGTCAAAGCAGGAGTTATTGAATAGGTGTCACTTCAAACCAAAGGCTGGTATTCCAGTATTGATGATTATCATTCTGTTACCTCTTATCTTCAAGACCCTCACCCTGGTCTTTAGAATAGCCAAAGTCAGGAAGAAAGCACTTTAAGTGATCTCATTCCTGGCAGCACTACAGACATTTTACATATTCATTCCGCATGCATTAAGTCCCAGAGAACTTTGGTGCCGAGGGCAGGATTTCAGCTTTCTTAATATTCAAGATTGAACTTTCTGAAGTAGTGAAGATTGTTCAGGAAAAGAAGAAGAGCCATAACTTAATGGTAGAACACTTACTTTGCATGCAGCAGGTCCCAGGTTCAATCCCCAGTATATCTAGGTAGGGCTGGGATTTTTTTCTTCCTGAAACCCTGGAGAGCTACTGCTATTCAATGTAGACAATACTGAGCTAGATCAACCAATATAAGATGACTCAATATAAGATAGCTTGCTAGGATCCTTTCCCTTCCCACTATTTCCTGCCTCTTCCCCTATTCCTTCATGGTTATCGCCATCCCCTTTATTTACATACCACTTTCCCAAGATATGTGCAAAATGGCTCACAAGAATACTAACAAATCATCATTATACAGTGCCAATTAAATATAGTCATAAATAGATCGACACAGTCCTAAATAATAAACATGATTTTGAATCCTTACAAAACCATTGATGTTAAAAGGCAAGCCCTAAACACAAGAAAAGTATTATTGGCATCTTCTGCAGCAAGAGCGTTGGAAATTGCTGTCAGTCTTCACCCTATCTTCCTAGGCTTGATAGAAACAACCAGGGGCCAGATCTTGTCCGATTCAGCGCTCTCTAGGTACTTTCAACAGCAGCAGTCTTAGCCTTCAGAGCTGCATATTACAGCTGGAGTCAATCAGACCCCTAGCCTTCCAGGCCTGGTGGAAATGTTTGAATGAGAGAGCAAGGCCTTTCAGGATTCACATAACTTTTCCCTCATTTCATTCCATGCCACTTCCTACTGACTCTTGCTGTGGAGACAGCTGTGTGGAGTACAGTTCTGTGTGGCTGGTTCAGGTTCCACCAACACACAATTGTTCTAACTGGGCTAAGGTCATTTCCACACGACACACTGAAAGCACTAATGAGTCACTTTAATAGTCACGAGGAAACTTGGAGACTGTAGTTTGTTGCAGGTGCATCACTCACCGCTGCAATTCCCTACAACCTTAAACTCCAGTTCTTGGGAGTCTCCACAGCTGGGCATAATAGTGCTCTAGAAGCATGGTGGGCATGGGACCTACATATTAGGCCAGATTTTCTTTTGCTTTCCATTTGTCTTCTTTCCTTTCTCCTTGACAATTTCCCCCCTCAAGGGCGATGTCTTTTCAGTTTAAAGATACCAGCAGGAATGCATTGCTAGGGGTGTTGCATGGGCGGGGGGGACGCAGAGCCTCACAACTTTTGTGTCTAGCCATAGATGTCCTGCCACTCTTCCTCTTTCTCCTCCCCCTTCCCCACTTTTTAAAACTTTGCTTAAGCTGCAAAGCACACTGTCATAGTCCTGTTGCTGAGCGACAACGTGCAGAGCACGTGGAACAGGAGGCCAACTAACCGGAAAAGACTCTGAGGTGTACTTGCCTGGAGGCTGAGTCAGCATCCAAAGTCAGGTCCAGTCTTAGGGTCAGGCAAACAGCAATTCCAGGGGTCAGGGAATCCAATGACCATGAGTTCAAGGGTCAAGATGAGCAGGAAGCAGCAAGGTAGTACCAGGAACTACAGACGTTGTTACCGGCTTCTGACTGCTGCTGGAAGCTCTGCTTAAGAAGGCTGAAGCCAGCTGGTTCTCATCAGTGCCTTCTCCTCTGTGTCCTTGAAGGCTAATCAGCTGCAGGTGGAATTACTCCAGTTCCCTTCAGGCTGCTGTTCAGCTGGTGAAGCTGACTCTTAGCCCATGACACACATGCTAGTAAGAACTCAATGGGGAGTTGCTCTTTCATTTTGCCTGCCATAAATCCTGCCACTGTGCACATCAGAGATTTTTCCCTCCTCCCTATGTCTTACAAACTATTTTTCTCCTCTCCTATGACACCTTCTCTCAGTCTACATGCACATCTAATTTTTAACCTTTTGGGCTCTCTCAGTTGTCCACTTCAAGGCTGAGGCCTGGACTGTATTTGCAAGTCCCTTTCATCTTCTCCTTGTCCATTTCAGTACCTCACACAGCCACACTTGAGCTGTCATTTACGAACCAACCCTCTTTGCCCAACTATACAATGTCGTTACCATTTATTTTCTTTATTATTTTATTATTTATATCCCACCCTTCTGCCCAAAGGAGCGCAGTTATGAAACCACACAATTACTAAAAATTGACTTAGGAAAGGAGATGAAATAATTATGAGGGGAGAGAGGATCATCTTATAGACCGACAAATTTCAAATCTGGAAGTCATTCTTCCTACTTTAAACTATGGCTGTTTCTCTTGCTATACATGTCTTCAAAACATTTGAATATACAGAAAGCAAAGTGGAAAGAACTCAATTTTTTGAAGCAAATCATAAAGGCATCAGATATAGACATTGAAATGTTGTCTTGCTCCAGCCTTGAATCTTTGTGGGTCTAATGAGCTTTTGCCCCTTAAAAGTCAAAACAGTACTTGAAAACAACTGATGACTACTTAACATGTTTTGACTCCCTTCTACCTTTTTGGAACTCTGAAGGTGGGTCTCGCTGTCAAACACAATTCCTGCTTAGCAAATGCACAAGCAGCCTGCAGGAAGTTGCGTCCTCATGGAGTGCCCTCGCAAACTTCAAGCACATGTGGTTTATTTGTCAGGAACACATGTATATTTTCCCACTTTCTTTATTCCTCAACTCTCTCTTTTGTTTTGTTTTTGGAAGTTGGATGTCAGCCACATGGCAAGGTTATTCTGTTAGACAAGCTGGCAAATGCCAATGACAGGATTATAATTAAGTGCCAGGACATGGAGCCAACACAATTACTGTGCTGTTATTACGCTGTATGATGTGCTAAAGAAGCTCATAAAAATGCCGTAAAGAATATAAATCAAGGGGCATGTATACAATCAGAGAAGGAAAAAACCCTTTCTCTCATTTAGAGCTGACACCCAAGAAAGAAGAGATAACTTTAATGAAAGATATGCTTTTTTTCATTGACAGACCTTCCAGTCTCTGGGCACACTAGTTACATTTCATCTGTCACATCGCAAAATTCAAGAAATGGGAGCGCAGTTTCATAGCTTGCATTTCCTCAGCTTCTTTTTCACATGCCCGTTTCTCATATTAGCTTAGCTCCAAAAGAGGAACATAGAAGCAACCTTGTACCAAGACAGACCAATGACCAATCTAACTCTTTATGGTCTACACCAGGGTTTCCAAAACTAGGGTTTCCAGCTGTTTTTGGACTACAACTTCTATCCTCCCTGGTTAGCAGACCCGTGGTCAGGGATGATGAGAACTGTAGTCCAAAAACATCCGGAGACCCAAGTTTGTGAAACCCTGGTTTATACTAACTGGCAGCAGCATTCTGGGATTTCAGATGGGGATCTTTCCCAGTCTTACCTGGAGATACCAAAGACTGACCGAGGGACCTTTTGAATGCAGACCATGAGCTCCACCACTGAGCTACAGCTAGGAATGTAAGAAGGCATCACTTTCCATTCTGCCCTGTATTCATCACATGCAACACTGTTTCCATTCTGCTGCAGATTGTCTTCCACCAAAAATGATGTTATTTGTACTGCTGTCCATTGTGGCAACATTTTGTAACTTACGTAATTAATTACATAAATTACATTGTTGTTGGGTACCTTTATCTGGGTCCCAGATATCTGAAAGACTGCCTCCTTCCCTACAGATACTCTTGGGTGTTAAGGTCAACAGAGGAGGCCTTCTTGGTAGTTCTACCATCTGTAGAAACTTGAGTGGTGGTGGTCCAGGAAGGGACACTCTCTGTGGCAGCCCCTAAGTAGTAGCACTACCTCTCCACAGAAGTAGCTCTTCCACCTTCACTCTGCAGTTTTCATCAAATGCTGAAGGCCCTTTAACCTGGTTGTTGTTGACACCTGAGATGTATATTTTTAACAGCCCCAGTTTTCTTGTGATTGTGATACATTTAACATTGCTTTTAATGTTGTATTTTAAATGGTTGTGACCTGCCCTGGGTGAAGGGCAAGCAAACGATGATGATGTTAGCCATTGTGAGAATAGAATGGTGGACTAAATAGTCCGTTGGTTCATCTTAAGTTCTTATGTACTTAAACCTCTCAAGATGGCATAGGGTTGCCTTCAACTAACTTTTGGGTGCATTCACTTCAGTGGGTCAATTCTGAGTAAAAGTTAGTTGACTACAACCCCAGGTATCTTCTTCTGCTTTGCACAGGTTCTCTGAATAGAAGTGCCGCTTGGCAAAACACTCATAGAGCTGATACTAATATCCAAGGTCATCTGCAGACCCAAGGCGCTGTTCTGAAATATGCCTTACATAAAATTTTGTTTAATAATGCATGTTTACCTGTGCTATTTTCATTCTTCCTTATTCTCCAGATAAACGCTGAACCTGAAGCTCTTTCTTGTCAACATTTTCCTCAAGGCAACAAATTCTGGTACTTAATTTGAAAGGAAGGTTAGCTGAGCTCTTATTCTCCTCAGCAGAAGTTTCCGTTAAACCTAGAGTGAGTAATGGGTAACTTTGGACTGAATACCTCCATTTGGTAGACTACATCTTAATACAGACTATTAAGACAATATTGTAATAACGGAATTCAAATTCAGTTGCCAGACTCATGAAAACGTGTTGTAATGCTGAAGGAGAGCTGAAGGCCCCAGGATGTTTCATCTTTGAAATTTGGGCTTGTGCATATGGAAAACAAACAGGCTGTACAAACAGATAATCATCATAAGGTGCTCTATCCAATGCTGTCACTCTGTTGGTGCAAGAGATTTCCATGTGGAACTTCCTTTTCCTTTTCTGTCCCCTGCAGTCCTTTTGTGCCCTCAAAATTCACTTCAGTGGGTCAAGTCTGAGCTCTGGAGGACTGGGGTGTGGGTGTTCCAGAACAGATTTGGGGAGCATGGAGGTGAAAGAGAGGAAACAGAAGTCCTGTTGCATTAGCAGAACCCAGTCACATAGCACTGGATACAACAAAGTATCTAAGATTAACAAATATATGCAAATCAAATCAAAAGAAAATCTTCAAACATAAATCATTCACTACACTCATTTTTTCAATTATTTTTTTCTCCTTTTCCTGGCTTTGGCTGGGGGGAAGTCATAAGTAATGTTCCTGTCAAGATTCAAGAAGTGTCCACTATCTGCACTTTCTGGAAACAATTCAAGACATTTTAGTTCCCACCTGAAGAAATGGGTTTTTGCCCTGAGTGTCTGTTCTGTATTATTTTTGTTTTGTTTTAAATGTATCTGCTCTTTTTGGGTTTTGTAGTCTCAAAACGGCATACAAAAATGGATTTCCCTGCCCCTCAGTATTTTAAACAACCCTATAAGAAAGATACGGCCAGGAGTGTGTGCCGAAAGGGTCCACCATGTGCGGCTCTTATTACCCATGCATTACTAATCATGAGCAGAGCCATGGTTGCATGCAACTCAAGATCAAGGTAATTATATGAAATAATACCAAGTTTTAATGTACGTTATCTTCTGCATAGATGCCACTAACTTTGTGTTGCTTTTATCGTGTTTGTAGGTGACACTGATTCTGGTATTAAAGTTATGTTATGTTGTTTAGTTAATTTTGTTGGGAGCCAATTTGAGAACTCCAATTTGAGAAGTCTAAAAGGCAGAAGAGAAATGTTATACAAAATAAAGAAATGTAGATACCTTAGGTTTTATGTGTAAAAAGATAACAATGTCTCCGCTGCCACTAAGAAGGAGGGGAGGTTGAACCTGACTGTCCTACAAAGGTAGGTAAAGGACCCCTGGATGGTTAATTTCATTCGAAATCGGCTATGGAGTGCAGTGCTCATCTCCGCTTTCAAGCCAAGGAAGCCGGTGCTTGTCCACAGACAGCTTTCCAGGTCATGTGGCCAGCATGACTAAACCAATTCTGGCACATGGAGCACCGTGACAAATGCCAGAGCGCATGGAAACACTGTTTACCTTCCAGTTGCAGTGGTACCTATTTATTTGCTCATGCTGGTATGCTTTCAAACCGCTAGGTTGGTAGGAGCCGGGACAAAGCAACAGGAGCTCACTGTGTCATGCTGATTCGAACAGCCAACCTTATGATTGGCAAGCCCAAGAGGCTTGATGGTTTTGACCACAGTGCCACCTGCATCCTCTAACCCACCCATAAGGCAATGGTAGCAATAGGTTGCTGGGCTTTCTTGACTTTTGTCCATACTATCCTCAACTCACATGATTGCTTCAAGGGACAGTGGAAGTGCAAATCTGATTCCCCAAATCCATGGAATTGCCAGGTCCAATTTAGTTCTAGCATCTATACTCAAATACCTTCATGCAATTCACTTGCTTATGCTAGTGAATACAGTATATTCTAAATAAATATATAAATAATCTGTATATTGCTTATACTAGTGTATATACCTGTATCCTAGAAATATTCTTTTTTTTTTTTTTACAAAAATTAGAACATTTCAACAGGGGCAATTTCATGCCTCTTTTAAAGGCAGAGAATCTCTGTCAGGAAACAAGGGCAGATATCAAAACTGGGTACTCTTTATGGATAAGTCGCTGGGTAACTTTATGGATACTTGGGGCCCTTCAAAACATTTATAAATAGGCAATGGTACCAGATGCCCAGAAGTCTTTTTAGAAAGATGTGTTGCCATGGAACTTGTAGCCTTCATTGTCATCTGACACATTTAACTATTAATATGACTGGTGCTGTGTACAAAGGGTATGCAATGTGTTTTGTTGTATTCTGGGTTTTTTTATTGAAAATACAGAAATACAATTTAAAAACCCACACATTTCTAAATTTATTTTCTCTCAAAATATGATTTGAAGAGCATAGTTCAGCATGTTTTTGGAGGCGAGAACTCTGTTGGAATGTCCAAGAAGTGTGAAAGCCAATATATAATTAAGTTCCAATTTGCACAGTAGTCCAGAGGATGAAAACCAAGCTGGTTCACACTGGAATCTGCAAAGATCAAATTCCTGAAACAATGAAGCATCCCTACTGTGGATGCGTTTTCCCTTTGTAATAATGGGATATTCAGGGGCTAGTGTTAAATCTGCCCTGCAATGACATGGCCTTTTCTTTAAACACATTCTAATCACATGTAGACCAGGCAAAGGCAAAAGCCTGCAGAGCTACCTAGCTTTGATTCTTTTAAAGCTGCCCTTGCTCTTTCATAAGAAAAGACGACAACGTGGCTTGACATTTCAATCAATTCACCCCTCACTCTCTTCCCCATTTTACAACTTAATGAGGAGCCTGACCTCATCGCACCTGGAGGCACCACCATCCATTCAGACCAAGCTTCTGTACACGCCAGCAGGCTGTGGAACAAACACAGAGCATGTCCTTGGAGTCAAGAGACAATTTGGAGGAATTCAGATTCTCGGTCACAACTTCTCGCAACAGCATCTCACAAATCACGACAAAGTTCTCGGAGCCTCCCCAAGGCGTACAAAAGCAGCGAGACGATTAAGCTGCTGATAGATGTGGAAGAGCAGTGGAGGTTTGCCGGCTGATAATGACAATTTATTTATTATTATTCTCTGAGATGAAAGATGAGATATCAATTCAATCAATCAATAATCAATCAATAATCATTATTCCATATTTTCCCTAAGGAGCTCAAGGTGCCGCACATGGTTTTTCCTCTCATGCACCTTATTATCCTCAAAGCAACCTGTGAGGTAGGTTAGGCTGGGAGACAGCAACTGGTCCAAAGTTACTCAGTGAGCTTCAGGGCTGCATGGGGCCACAAATATACTGGTGTTCCACTGGACACCACCATCAAACCCTAGAAATGGCCAGCCATCCCATGACGCAGAGCTGTTCATGTAGCTTCTGTTCAGGTCCACTCTGTTCAAATAAGGCCCAAAGAGGTCAATATCTGAACTCTCTGAGCTGCTGACTTATTAGAATTGGGTGCTCTCATTTGCTAGTGAATGCTAGGCAAGAAGAAGAAACATTCCTGAAGTGAAGGACATGAGACAGGAGTTGATCATGCAGGTGAGCTGTGCATAAGCAAGCTGCCAGCTAGCTCTGTTGAGGCTCCACACCCGGCGGTCATTATTTCACATTGCAACTTTTTAAATGAAAAATGAGCTAACTGTCAGGAAATCTGAGCCTTATCAGAAGAAACTGGCCACGCTCCAGGCACCCGGCTTGATCTCCTTGTTGACCTCCCTGTCTGCGTTTCCCGGCAGGATACAGGCTAGGTCGCGATCGGCGATCCTCCTCAAACGTGAGAAGGACACACCACTCTTCCCTGCTCCCTGGAAAGAGATAGACAGAAATGTATTTACATGCCTTTATTTCTGTCTTTGCAGCATTACAGAGAAACGCGTCTGCTCTCTTCAGACATCAACAGTAGAGAGAGAAACTCCACCTCCTGTACTTCCTGTACAGGTCAAATGACACTCTGAGCTAAATCCGGTGCTCAGCACAGTGAATAGACTGCCCCTTTGTTCTCACGGTACAGTCCCAAACATTCCCATCATGTTTTGCTTTCCAGCCAGCTGCAGCTCGCTGCTGCATTGCTCCTTTTCCGTAACACTAACACCCCCTGCTAATAAAGGGTGAGTGAATTACGTAGATGGTTCTGCACAACCATTTTGATGCGAATTAACAGAAATAACGACATCCCATTTATTCTATCTGCATTTCCTCCCCCATCCTAAGTCATCTCCTTTGTGTTGATTTTCAGATTGCAAGTCCTTTGGGGGCAAATACCATCATCAACCTTTTATTCGACCATCAGTCAGAAAAAAGTACATTTGTCAATACACAGTTAAAACATCCAGGAAGATTTTAGAACTTAGCCAACACTAAAATGGGCTAAACAGATAGCCCCATAAGGGGCAGATACATTTTTTTGGGGGGGGTATTATTTTGCACTTTGTAAAGCGGCATCCACGCATATTGGCAGGATGGTGCTATGTAAACAACAGCCTCCTTGTCCTTTGCTGGTAATGTAGGGCATTCTCAGTGCCAAGCTGTTTGTATGCATGCTGCCACTTGAAACCTACATGAGAAAAGCCAGTCCAAACTATATTCAGTGGGGGCGAGTTGGGGTGGGAGTGGGGTCATAATAAGCAGCTTGGCACAGGTTGGCATAGCTGGTAGAAAGGGCCCTGAGTCACCGAGGCCACAGATGCTTTCAGTAACAATGTTGGACCCAAGACTGCCCCAGGCAAGGGGAGAGGAACCCCATCCAGCACTTGTTGCATTCCTTGAATCTGGAAAGACGAAGCTCTCACAAACAGCGTTTCTGTCTTATCCAGATTGAGAGACAACAGTTTCTTTCTTCCTGTTTTAAGTCTGTTGTAAGAATTGTCAGCATAACATTCAGATCATGCTTGGGCTGATAGTACAGCCTCATGGTTATTTGCGGCTCTGCTTTGTTTTTGAAAACAAAGTAGAAAAGAAAGTACAGGCATGAAAGTGGGAGAAGATCAATGAGTTTGATTCAAGCATGTTATTCAGCCTAGAAAGTTTTCATCTATCGGGAGAAGGAAAAAATAATAATCCCCAGAAGAGTGGCACTAGGTTGGTGTACACAGCAATCACATCAAGTGACCTTGTTCCCAGCCTGTCAGTCTCACCCTGGAAAAACATTAACCATGAAAGACAAGAGACCTTGTAAAGAATTATACAATCTGAGGGGCAGCGTCTACCTTGGAAATGTTCAAGGAGATTTCCCCCTCTTCACATCTCCTGACACCAGCTGAGTCACAAAACATCTTTGCATTCTCTTAATTTCTGATGTCTAATTTTGTCTGAAATAATGGCGAGAAAAGCATTGCCATTGGGAATCAGTCTGCCTTTGTCTGCCAAAAACACTCAAGGTCCTGAATGTCCAGGAATATATTTCTGGTCTAATATACAGTTGGAACATAGTTATTACATATTTTTTGCCCTTGTTTGGACTCCTTGACTCAAAACATGTACCAACATGCATGTTTAGCATTAAAAGACAAGCAAAATGCAAATGTTAAGGTAAAATACATACTTTGCATACTTTGTGAATAAGCATACAAATGCATACTTTGTGAATAAAATGTACACACACACACATTTTAAAAAAAGAAGTTGTGGAAACAGGATAGAATGGATGAATTAACGCATGCAAAACTGACCAGAAGTAAACTGATCCACACCCATCCCTAGGGCTTTTTCCACACATTACAATGTGGCAAATATGAGCTTGCTCTTGGTTAGCCATTTGTTCCCAAGCTCAGTTCACACTGCTGGTGTTAATCTTTAATGGACATTATAGGAAGATGACCACATTATGAAAGGATGTTACAAATGGGCTGTACCATATGGAGTTTTTACTTTTGACTTAACATTTGTTTCTACCATTCCAAAATCAGCCACCAGTTAATGTAGCACTTTCCTGCTATTTCCTCAGCCATATCTCACTTGTCTTTGCCAATACGCATAACAGCATCCTGCTTAGAAAGATCACTGAACAACAAAATGTAATAAAGCCTTAAAATACGGATACAGTTTGATTTACAGTTGACAATGATGCTGATGTCCCCAAATTCTGCTCTTTCGAACAAATGACAAGTTAATCTAACATTGGTTAAAGGCTAGGCAGTCATTGGCACTACAGTTAGCTGTGACTAATGTGCATTCAGCAGGTCTATCATCTGGGAAAGGGAATGCTTTAACAAAGGTATCTTCCATGGGAAGTCATCTACAAAAGCACATCCTTTGGCAGAGTGAGTCCATGGGTATCCTGAAAGATATAAATCAGCAAGATGTCTCAAATGAATATAGGCAACTTAGTCATGTATCTGGGTACGCTTGTTGAAATAAAAAAAATGTTTTCAGCAAGTGTCTCAAACAATACAGCGAAAGCACCTGCCTAAAGCCAATAGGCAAAGAATTCTAGTACACAGGTTGTTGGCATCTGTCCTGAGAGACAACAGAGTTTACCTCCAGGGGTGAAGTCAAACTACTGGAGAATCACAGCGCCTGCTGTGGCTACAGAGACCTTTTAACTGCTGCCTCCCACATTGTTTTTGCTTTGATAGCAGCACCAAAGTGATCTGGGGTGCAAGGCTGGGCAGTATGTATGGATGGAGGTCCTGGACTGCCCGGACAACAAGACTCCCGCCTCATGACCTTGTTGATGTGGCAGAAGGAAAGCAGGGCAATACATTGGGTACCAGCTTGACTGCAGAGGTTGCCAGAAGGTGGCATACAAGGCACCATCCAACTGAGTTTTCATGAGAGTTTAAAAGAATTCCACCCAGATTAACCTGAAAATTTGATGGAATGGATTTATGGGTGAACACAAGCAAAAATGGCACAGGGTCAGTATAGACTTTGCTCATCTATTTCCTACTAAAAATATCAAGAACTTCTACTGGGCATATGGAAGCCTTTGGGAAATCTGGGATTGTGTTCTTTGAATGCATCAAATTGTATAACTCTTACCTTATTCATCCTCACAACAATGTTATTAGGGGGATCATTGTGACTCCTTAATCTAATTTTACTTACTATGCTCCCTCATCACTCTCCTCTCTCTTCAAAATGTGTAGACATTTCTGTGGATGAAATCAGATTGTTTTATATTGGCACATATATCTTGGCGTATTTTATGAATTGGCATATATTTTATATCAATATTAGCACTGAACCAAAACCACTCAGTTTCAGTGAACATCTTCAACAGTGACAAAAATAACCCTTAGTTTTGGGGCAATTTTGCATGCCATGTAACAGTGTTTGCAATTCAGCTCATTTCTTCTAAATGACATCATCATAGCCAGATCTGATTGGCTACATAGTGCTCAGATATTCATCTATTCATTGTGTGATGCCTTATTGGATAGGATCAACTACTGTGACTCATCTAGGCAGGAGGGTACCCAATGTTTGGTGGGGAAAATGGTGACAGCCAGACACAATGTTTGGTGGGGAAAATGGTGACAGCCACAGAAGCTGGGGAAAATCAATGGGTTGTGCGCAGTGTACTGCTGAGTCAAAATCTCAAGGTTAGAATCCCACTCAGACCTGCCTGGAGGGAGGCAATCTTCAGCAATTCCTCCTGCCTGATGCAGCTGCCCTGAATCTGTGCTGTAAGATCTCCCACTGTATTTCACCCAGTACTGCTAGTAGTCCTATTACTACTAGTCATGCTAGTAGTAGAAGTTGGCCATTTAGTGTTGCTGGTCCCATGCAGAGATTTAAAAGCTGCCCTCTCTTTTGACTTCCAGGTACCTCTTGATAATTTTTTAATGTTGACAGGCCTATGCAGCTTCCAATTTTCTTGAGCTTTAATTATTGTTCCATAATGCTTTTAATGTTTTATTTATGTTGCTGTACACTGCCTTGATGTTTTGCAGCATTTAAATAAATTAATGAAATGGCAATAGTAGCACTTGGTGCTCTTGTGCTCAGATTCTCCTCGTGGGTTCCCCACAGCCATCTGGTTGGCCACTATGAAAGCAGGATGCTGGACTAGAAGGGACATAGGCATGATCCAGCAGACTCCTCTTATGTTCTTATGTTCCCAGAACCAAGAGACAATGAAAATGACCAGATTTTTTGTTGGTTGTCTCCAGAAACATTTTCATACTCAACAGGCTCCTTCCAGAATTCCAAGCCTCCATTCTCAAGTTATTTTGGAGTACTGCTACTTGGGTTTTCACAATCAGGTGGAGGAATTATGTGGGTTTGTATCAAGGCTGCTGGAAAATCCGCCATGTTCCTGGAGCACAAAATAAGCTCAGATGCATTCAGCATTCAACAGCATTCTTGATGCCATTATACGAGAAACCAGCCAACTAGCAGCTCCCTCTTGTTTGGCCCACTTGGACATATTGAATGTAATGGTTCTCTCTCTGCTGAATGATTCTGTTGCCTTTCCAGCATCCCAATTGCTCTCTTGAAAACAAAGTCGTCTTCTCTGTAAGCAATTGAGGCCCAAAATAGCCTCAAGACTTTCAACAAGATGTTGGCTCTTAGCCAGGGCATACAACATCCAATTAAAAAGAAAATGCATTTTAAGAGAGAATGCAAAGAACAAGAAACATATGATTTATGTGGGGAATATCTTTTGGGCATTGCCCATTTTTGCAAGATTTAAGAAGACAAGACATACAGACAACTCTGCATGACATAGATGTACTATAAGGCCATAAGAAGGGTTGCCAAGACTCACACTTAAAGGATGTACTGGGTCAACAGATTCAATACAAAATAGTTTGCTACCTGAGGCAGACCATCAGGTGATCTCCCTACCACCACAAGCTGAGGTACATAGGAGCTTGGCCAAGTTATTTCAGCACCTGAGGCAGAAAATCTCAAACACTTCTCTCTGGCAGTAAAAATACCATAATAATGAATTAAATAAATAACCATTTGTAGCCCTTCCATGACAACCCAAAATCAGCCGTCTGAGGAAGACCCACTATCCTGCCTAATGGTAGGGCTAGAGCTGCTCCTCCATGGCAGGGAGGGACCTGGCAGGGAGGGACCATGGCAGGTCCCCCACTGGGACCTGGCATACACTGAATAAGATGGCATGAGATGGCAGTAGGGGATTGGAATATTACAGGCCGAATTTGGAGGCTGCTCACATAAATTTTATTGAGGTTTTTTTGTGTTTTTTGGAGGGGGTAGTTCAGCCCTAATTAAACAGAAAGCACTGTAAGGGAAGAGAAGGTGAAAGAGATTAGGGTTAGTTTATTTTAGCTAGTAGGTGGGAGAAGGAATCCAGAGTTTGGGTCTCCCTGTAGAACCAGCAAGAGCCACAGCTGTGCTGTCAGAGGGAGGGGACCATTTTGACATTTCTTGCTTTCCTTTTCAGCTTGTTTGTGGGATCCCATTTCATAAAGCCGGCCCTGGCTCATTTACGATTCCTGGCCTCCAGGCTCTGCCATGCAGTTTACTTCAAGCTCTGTGTGGAGTGTGTCTTTGCATGTCTGAGTAGGATTCCACTTTCACTTGAATGAATCTAACCTAATTATGCCGTCCCCAGATGGTATGTTTAAAACGTTCCTGGTAATCCTGGCTGTTTTAGTGAGAACAGCAGCTTTGCTCACAGCGGTACAGCAAAGGCAGAAGATGTGAGCATTAGAGATTCTGGCAGGGGGTGGTGCTGGTGGCGAGCAGGAATAATAAGCCCTCCTTTCTTTATTATGCAGACTTCTCCCAAAAAGAGGGCAATCTCTGCAGAAGCCATCTCTGGATGTGTCCTATTATATTAAAAGCATTTGGCAGGGAAAGTGGAATGGGCAGCCCACACACAACAGTACGAGGGTGGATCTATCTATATCGTCATGTTACATGAACACCCACAACACACACACACACACACACACACACACACACACCTTGAACCTACATGCCTTTTCCAAACTACATGTTACAGGGAGAGGGGGAGGGGGCAGCAGGGGGATTGCAACCCTTTGATTGTCTTCATGGCTAATTATTGTTTAAGCTAAAGGGGGAGAGTCAAAGAATTGTGCTATCTTTGGGAAATACATATCACAGAGGTACATCTCACAGCAGCTGTTTGCTAGGCAAAATTAGAGCAAAATTTTGCCCCTCGTGTCTCTGAAAATAGTAGGACACCTCTTGGGGCAGGGGAAACTGCAGCTCTGTGTTAGAGCATCTGCCTTGCATGCAGATGTTGCCAATTCAATTCCTGAGGTTTTCTGGTATGGCTGGGAGAATCTCATGCTTGAAACCCTGGAGAACTACTGCCAGTCAGAGCACTGCTGCTTCCAATGCTTTACTTGTGTCCAGTCAGTCACTGGTGATCTTTGAGTGGCCTTCCATGTCATTTTCACTTGTGGTACTGCAAGGTGAGAAACCACAGCTGTAGCAGCAGAGCACATGCTTTTTCAGGCAGAAGGTCCTGCTAAAAGGATTTCAGGTAACAGGTGATGTGGAGAACCTATTCCTGAGACTCTGGTGAGACTCTGCCGGTCAGTGCTGACAATTTTGGGCTGGATGGAATAATGTTCAGACCTGGTATAAAGCAACTTCCTATGGAAAAAGATATCTGTACCACATTTTCCCCCGTAATTTGCCAGCAGTTTTATCTTGTGATGTCCTTCATCTTGGCCAATGCTCTCCCGCTCCTATACCATTTTCCTTTAAACAAAATTCATAAGCTGATTTTGCACAAATTCCACCATTTCGCTGATATATTTAGTATATTATATACAAGGGGGTTGTTTTTCATCTTGCCCAACCCTGGTTCTGTCATGATAAATCTAACCTTTTAAAGCCCACATCAAAGATATAGTTGGAAGTACATAAGCAAAGGAATATAGTTGTTATTTGCAAAGTAATAATACATTAAGGATAATAAAATGAGAGGAATAGCTAGCTATCAAATCCATGCAAAAATTAACATGGTTGAGACAGAAATAGAAAGAAAAATGACAACAAACCTGCAGCCATTGCAGGGGGGAAAGCCCAGCTATATTTAAAAACAACGCAAAATAACCACTTTCTCATCCAGCTGAAAAAGCTCGGTGAAACAGAAATGTCTTGAATTGTTTCTTGAAAGTGCATATTGTGGGTTCCTGTTGTATCTCAGCAGGGATAAAGGTAAAGGTAAAGGGACCCCTGACCATTAGGTCCAGTAGTGGACGACTCTGGGGTTGTGGCGCTCATCTCACTTTATTGGCCGAGGGAGCTGGTGTACAGCTTCCGGGTCATGTGGCCAGCATGACTAAGCCACTTCTGGCGAACCAGAGCAGCGCACAGCAACGCCGTTTACCTTCCCACCAGAGTGGTACCTATTTATCTACTTGCACCTTGATGTGCTTTCGAACTGCTAGGTGGGCAGGAGCTGGGACTGAGCAACGGGAGCTCACCCCGTCGCGGGGATCTGAACCGCCGACCTTCTGATCGGCAACCCTAGGCTCTGTGGTTTAGACCACAGAACCACCCGTGTCCCTTTTTCTCAGCAGGGATGGTTTCCCTCAAAACAGGGACAGCCACACTGAAAGTCCTGTTCTGAGTTACTGTGAAGCAGGCTCCTCATATTTCAGAAACTGCAAGAAGAGACTCTGCAGCTATGAGTGGGTATAGAACAGATACATTGGTCTCTCAAGTCAGCTGCACCCAAGCTGCCTCATATGTTAGTGACAAAACCTTAAACTTGGCCTGAAAGTAGATAGGCAGCCAGTACTAAGTCAATGCCAGATGATTCTTGGGATCCATTCCTTCCCTTGGAATGAAGAAGCTCATTATTACAGAGCTACAGGCTCACGCAAATCCAAAGTGCTGTCTCTCTGCTGGAGTGTCCTCCACGTGTGTGACTCTGATCACTTTTGATTCATCAGCTGTGTCCTTTGGAGGTCAAACATAAACCATAATTTGCAATGGTTTACTGTTTTACTCTATCTGAATATAGTATAGACCCCCACACACCCTGGCTGAGCTACCCTTAGTTCCATTAACTTGAAGTTAAACAAAGGTTATGCTGTTGGATGAGAATAATAAAATGCATCACCTTGACTAGCGAAACCATATCTTTCATACCATTTTAAAAGGTCCATAAAAACTGTGATAAATGGTGTCTAAGTTTAGCCCTGCTACAATGTTCAGCTAAGAATAGCATCACAGCCCCACGGGACTCCCTTGCTCTCTTTTTCTTTTATATTGCTCTGCCATCCTTGCAAGATGCCAAAGAGAACAGCGACGCTGGGAGCCCAGTTGTAGCAGGCTGGCTTTTTTTAAACCACCGACAGCTGGGACACTGGTGCTTCTGAAGGGCCTCAGTTTGTAACACGACACAACTCTGGCAAGCTCCGATCCCGAGTTTTCGAAGCGAGATCCTGCTGGTGCTGATGTCAGCAAGCGCTGGAGCCAAAGTTGAGGAAGTGTGAGAAACACAACACACACAAAACAGAAATAAGAGCTTGTTTAAATATGGGGTGTGAAAGTCACAAGCCAGGCAGTAAGCAATCCTTTTTTTAGAGCGAGCAGTCCTGAATCCGTACATGTTTCCCATCAGTTTAATTTGTACATGCTTCTGTCAAACTGTAGCCCTCTTCAGACAGGCTGTAAATGTGTGGAGTAACCATGCAAGGCAGGGCAGTGAGGACAAGGGGTTCGGGTGTGCTAGATTCATAGCCATCACCTATCATACAGTGGGTGACTGTAGGATGTAGGGAAACTCCTGTTCATATCAGTGTCCCTGTTCTAGGCCCAAACACCTGCCATTTTGTATAAGCAACTTATAAAAGGGAGAGAATAGACACACTAAGGAAATCAGCCAGCAAAATTCAGTGCTGCATTTAAAAAACAAAAACAAACTAGATTATATTCCTTTCCTCCAATAACTTGGGTTTTGCTTTTCCTACTCTCATTCTACTTTAGAAGACCTTCCAAGTGTCACTATTTTCCAGAGACAGTCCTGGATTTACAGAAGCCATCCTGGTTTCTGATTTGATCCCGGCATGTCCTGCTTTTCCTTAGGACGTTCCTATTTTCACTGGAGAAATGTTAGAGGGTATGGAGTTATGCAGCCCTGGGCCCAGTGGAGAAGTTAGTATAGAACCTTTAGAAGACCTCTGAAGGCAGCCCTGTATGGGGAAGTTTTAAAATGTTTAATGTTTTATTGTATTTTTATATATGTTGGAAGCTGGGGTAACCAGTCAGATAAGCGGGGTACAAATAATAAAATTGTTGTTGTTGTTGTTGAATAGGATGTTGGAGGGAATGCTTTAGCTAATAAGGCATTTTTAAAAGACTAGTTTATTCCTTTCCTCCAGTATGCAGCCCAATGCCGAAATGAAGAACGCCTATCCTTCCAATATAGAACACATTTGAAGGTGCATTCAATCTGTCTGGCGGACTCACCTGCCTAAGGCTGCCAGATTAGAGTACAGATGCACCTGGCCCTTAAACTAGGCTTCTGTGCTTTGCAGGCAAGCTGGTCTCACCTCACCCCTTCATTTCCTCAGCGCAGGACTCACATGCTAGGACAACCAGGTGAAGGGGAAGGCAGAGAGTGTGCAGGTGAAGTCGTATTTTCTATGTGGGCCAAAGCTGACTTTTAGCTCTGCTCTACAATCTCTTTCCCTGGATGTGACTCCTTTTCAGTCCCCCGGTAAGTTTTAAATCAATGTTGGTTTAGACAAATTAACACAGAGAGCAAGCCTTTTAGTGTGAGATGCCATTATCTGTTTTAAATGGTTCTGTGGGCTGAATGCAAACATTTCAGGCACCACGCAGAGGAAGAGGCCCTGTAAAAGAGAGCATGAGATCCTTCTTTGTCAGCTCCAGATTGTGGCACACAACCTTTACCCAAAGTGCATCTCTCTGGGTCAGGTCAGTCTTTTGATCCCATTGTTCCACTCTGGCTGTAGATGGGGAGCTTGAAAGGAAAGAGCATCCCTCTGGATGTTCAGGGTACTTGACTTACACTAAACAGGACTACGAAAACCCACGGGCAATGAAAACGGCTTTTGTTTTGCCCAGCAGAACTTTCATCTATAATCTTCCATTTGCGCCTGTCAAATGTCAAAGGGAAACGATGATGAGGTGGTCACAGAGGTTACTGATAATTCCTCTGCAACTCCTCTGCAGTTAGCCAGCCTGCTAGCATGATGACAAAAAGAAGGGAATTCACGGCCCCATGGACAAGAACTTGGCCATGAAAGCAGTGGTCTGAAGCCATGAGGGATTGGGAGGGGGGAGGAAGTGAAACAGGATTCTTTGAGGACAACATCCTCAAAGAATCCATAGGAGATTAGCTCAATGCCTTGTCTGGAATAGCAACTCCTCTATTGATCTCAATAGGGAGTAGATTTAAGATAAGCAAAAGGATTTTATTTTTTATTTTACAACTCATCGTTAACCTGTGGAATTCATTTCCACGTGATATTGTGGCAGGCCCTGTAAGGAAAGGACCTAGATGATTGGATGGAGGATACGCTCTCAGTGGTTACTAGTCAGAAGTATCAAAAGCAGTGTCCTTGAAAAAGAGTGGTATATTCTTTTCGTTATCCTGTAATGAAAGAGTGTACCAAACACACTAACACAGAGTGTCTCGTCTATTTCAACTTTCTGGGTAGTTTTCATATTTTGAGCTAAAGACAGTTGATCTGCTCTGATTCAGAGTGGCAATCATTATGTTTAGTGGGTCTGTTCCAATAACCAGTTTTTGAGGTGGGATTGTTCACCATAGTGTTCAAGGAGTAAAATGATCTTCTGAGAGATCACTTGCAAAAAGGATGGTATCAAAAAGGAGGTGTTGTGGCTATGAGCAAGCTGTCCCATTCTTCCTTTCTATCAGAGTCCCCATTTCACAAGCTTGTTTCCTCATTATTTTTCCAGGCACTGAAAAGAGTTTCCGCCTCATTCTATGTATTTTCAGAGTATTTGGAAAGGGAAGTAGTTTATGTGAAATAAATAAATTGAGGCCCCCTCCCTCCCCCTGAGGTTGTATGCCTTAGGAAATAGAAGCTTTTTAACCCAGCTGCGTGAGAAGAAAATTGTAGGCTTTTGCCGTGTGTGTGTGTGTGTGTGTGTGTGTGTAGCACATTAAGCTGGAAAGGAATCACTTTCCCTTGCTTTCTGTAGCAGAAGCTGCACTACTTACTGTACCAAAACAAACAAATCCTCTCTATACTTATTTAAGAGCAACCCTGTTAAACACAGGGGGACTGACGTCAGAGGAGACATGCATAGGAACATAGGAAGCTGCCTTATACTGAATCACACACTATAGGTCCATCGGGGCCTATATTGTTGAGACTGGCTGGCAGCGGCTCACCAGAGTTTCCGACAGCAGTCTCCCAGCCTTGCCTGGAGATGCCAGGAATTGAGCTGGGGACCATCTTGCATGCAAAGCAGATGCCCTGCTGCTGAGTTATGGCAAACTGGAGCAGGATGGCTTTTCTTTCAGACTATTTGATCCAGGCTAAGTGGAGGTCTGGTGGCACTTTCCTCTCTTTTCCAAACAGAGCCTTCCCACATCTTTTGTTAAAGGCCAGCATTTGTTAGTATTTGTGCTGTATTTGTTAGAAAATGTATTTTACAAAGTACAAATTGTACTGGGGGGGACCTATGTAATGTAATGTAATGTAAGAGCTGAAAAATCTTGTGACTCCAATTAAGGTCACAAAATGACCGCTCCCCGCATAAAACGGGGGGCAACCTTTGCGTGGATGTGCGCAGCCCCTGGATCTGGAGCGGCTCCATCAGCACAGGCTTGGCTTGGCTTCGCCTTCCCCCAGGTGGGATACCTGGAGGTCTCCGCCTACCTCAGTCAGTTGTCCAATCCCGCCTGGGAGAAGCGTTGCCAAGGAGACCAGGCCAGGTAGGGGAGGGACTACCTGCCCACACAATAGAGGGAGGATCTTACCTGGGAATCCTCACTTGACTCCAGAGCTTCTCCCACCCTACCCACCCTCAGTTAAGTCTAATTTTGCAGGTTAACTTTTATTCACAGGTATGCGGGCGCTGCTACGTCAAGGTCGCTGTTGAAGGGCTGGAAAAAATTCCTCTGCATTGGCAGGTTTTGCCTTTCCCGTAGCAAAACGTCACAACTTTGGCGGTATCAGTGTCACTTTGAACTGCTACAAATGAGTTTTGGAAGCAAGAAGACCAGACATAGGCAAACTTGGCCCTCCAGATGTTTTGGGACTACAACTCCCATCATCCCTAGCTAACAGGGCCAGTGGTCAGGGATGACCTTTTATTGGGCTCACGGGAGAGAAATGCATTGTATTGGACTTGTTATGCATGAATAATACTGCTTGTTAATAGTTGCCATCCTTTACATAACTTGTTGATTTTTTGAGCTCCTTTGACTTTACAGAGATCTCTTTGCAGGGTGTTTTGGGAGGCAGCTGCATATGGGGAAAGATTGGCTTGCCCTATGCACATCTAGAGGCATTTACAGCACAGGCAGTCTCTCTACATCATACACAAGTAAATTGTGCTGGAGATTTAACACTAGAAAATAGGCTTAACCAACAATGAAAGAATGAATGTTCCATCAGAAGCAAGACCTGCAGACCCTTCAAGTGTCCCTATTTTCCAGGACATCCCTGATTTAGAGAAGATGACCCTGCTTCTGATTTGATCCAGGAATGTCCCACTTTTCCTTAGGATGTCCCTATTTTCATTGGAGAAATGTTGGAGGGTGTGGAATTATCTGACTCCTGGGCTGTCTGAAAGCAATCCTGTATAGGGAAGGTTTTTTAAATGTTTAACATTTTTTAATGCTTTTTATAGATGTTGGAAGCTGCTGGGAGTGGCTGGGGCAACCCAGTAAGATGTTTGGGGTATAAATATTAAAATTATACTATGGAATGGGATATCCCTATTTTCACTGCAGAAATGTTGAAGGGTATGGACCTGGAACTAGAAAAATTTAAGAATTCAATGATGGAGAACCTCAAAAAGCTTTTCTGAACTGGTTAAGAGATCCCTGAAGGTGTGGGGAGTGTTCTATAGTAAAAACCAAATGAAAACAGAATGAGAATTATTTCAGTGGCTTGAAAGCTCTGCAGCTTTCTTTGATGTGGGTGAAAGGTGAGGGAGGAATACAATGATTATGGTGTGGCTTTGTGCTGTTCACAGAAACAAGAATTTGGCCACCAAGCAGATAATAAGTGGAGACACCTGAAAGGTCTTAAGAAGCCTTGTTTCTTTCCCTTGTTTTGATTTTATACTTCCCCTTATCTCTCTTGTTCTAGTGGGGGGAAATGTAATAAAAAATACAGCAGTAGCAGCAGCAGCAACCACCACCACCACCACGACAAGTAATAATAATAATAATAATAATAATATTCCAAAACATTTCAAGTACTTAAGCATAAAACAAAATTAAAACATTAAAAAGTATTTCCTTTTTAAGGGTAACTAGAGTTGCCCTGGAATATAAGTCAACGTGATGAAGAACCACAAAGTTATTCTTTGCTGTATTATAGCTAGATACGTAAGGTCCGTATAGTTAAAGCCATGATTTTCCCAGTAGTGATGTATGGAAGAGAGAGCTGGACCATAAAGAAGGCTGATCGCCGAAGAATTGATGCTTTTGAACTATGGTGCTGGAGGAGACTCTTGAGAGTCCCATGGACTGCAAGAAGATCAAACGCATCCATTCTTAAGGAAATTAGCCCTGAGTGCTCACTGGAAGGACAGATCGTGAAGCTGAGGCTCCAATACTTTGGCCACCTCATGAGAAGAGAAGACTCCCTGGAAAAGACTCTGATGTTGGGAAAGATTGAGGGCACAAGAAGAAGGGGACGACAGAGGACGAGATGGTTGGACAGTGTTCTCGAAGCTACAAACATGAGTCTGACCAAACTGCGGGAGTGCAGTGGAAGACAGGAGTGCCTGTCGTGCTCTGGTCCATGGGGTCACGAAGAGTCGGACATGACTAAACGACTAAACAACAACAAGCTAGATATGTACTTTCATTGAGATTCTGGTCCATCCCATTTTCATACGTGTCAGAAATGAACTGCATTTCTTCTCAAATCCACAATGAAACTACATCACACTTTCATTGTGGATTTGAGAAGAAATCTGGAAAAAAATATCTTCGCAGCAAAGCATACTTCAAAAAGGACTTATGGGGGTTGTGGTCTTGCCTGCCAACCACCAAAAAAAGGGGCTAATGTGTGGGGCTACTGCTGAGTGTGCTCTGTACAGAACATAGCAAGTCCCCTAGGAGCGATGGGACTTGGCAGCATGTCATCAATCTCATGGGGAATTGCACGGAAAACCACTGGGCCATTTTCTTCCATTCCCCCAAGAGAGAACTTTTTCCTCCCGCTCTCTGAATAGCAGAATCCTGGGTCTTCCAATGATGCTGAATTTTGGAAGGCTCATAACAGGCAAAACAAAGCAGTTTTTCACACAGTGTATGGTTAAGCTAGGGACGCGGGTGGCACTGTGGGTAAAACCTCAGCGCCTAGGGCTTGCCGATCGCATGGTCGGCGGTTTGAATCCCCGCGGTGGGGTGAGCTCCCGTCTTTCGGTCCCAGCTCCTGCCCACCTAGCAGTTCGAAAGCACCCCTAAGTGCAAGTAGATAAATAGGTACCGCTTTCTAGCGGGAAGGTAAACGGCGTTTCCGTGTGCTGCACTGGTGCCAGCTCGCCAGAGCAGCTTCGTCACGCTGGCCACGTGACCCGGAAGTGTCTTCGGACAGCGCTGGCTCCTGGCCTCTTAAGCGAGATGGGTGCACAACCCTAGAGTCTGGCAAGACTGGCCCGTATGGGCAGGGGTACCTTTACCTTTACCTATGGTTAAGCTACATAGTCCGATGTAGCAGCAGCCACCAAATTTGGATGGCTTTCAAGAAGAAGAAAAAGGCTGGAACTCACCATGATGTTGTTAGGTGGCATATAATTACTGCACTACAAATAAATAAATTAAATAAGTAAAAATATTCCGCCTGATATTTATGTAATTCCAATGCCGCCGAGTGCCTCTTTGTTTCCGCAGCTGCTCTTCTTCTCATCGGCATTCCCTTTTTCTTCTTTGTCCTCTTTGCCCTCCATCTTGTTTGCTCATGGCTGCCTGTTAATCCAATTGGCCAGGGTGATCCACTTGATTTTTGTTTATGGGCATCCATGACAACACAGCACCAGGTGCAACACTGTGACATTGACAAAAGAATCACACAGGGTTGTTGTAGCCAATCAGACTAAATGACAAGGTGACCACATAAAGCCAAGGACAGGGAGTATGATGGAGAACAAAGGAACCGGTACCATGATGAATGGCTCTGAAACAATTGTGAATATGTTGCAATATTTTTTTTTAAAAAAATGCTAATAGTTGGGGGCAGTTTTCAACAGTCAGGAAACAAGTACCTTTGGCTCAGGCCTGGCATAACTGGATTTTTACTGCACATTTGTTTTGCGCCTTCTGCTTTCATTAAAAACGATTAAAAAACGAAGAAAAAAAGCCATCACCTACTTTCCTGATTATAAAATCACAAATAGTCTGTTAAGAAAAATCACATGTGTAAACAATTGATTAGTCATTTCCCTAGGATGCAATTTATAAAAATATGTCATGTAATTTTAATAGTATATGCAATGTTAAGTAGTCCAAGCATTGATTTACTAACCTTTTATTGGCCTGTCAGCAAAATTAATGTTCTATTTGCGCAACGCACCATCTCAGTCTTCTCGTCTGCAGAGGCAGAGAAGGCCAGGATGTTTGTAGAGTGGTTTGCATTTTAAGATGAACTTACTGTTTTAATGTATTTTTAATCTTTGCTGGAAGCCGCCCAGAGTGGCTGGGGAAACCCAGCCAGATAGGTGGGGTACAAATAATTTATTATTATTATTATTATTATTATTATTATTATTATTATTATTATACCTAATTTGCACTCTCCAAAATGATACGTGAATCAAAACCCAGCTCTCCTTCAAAATTTGCACTTCTCCCAGTTCTGCAGTGCAGCTCCTTAGCCAAGTAAAGTACACATAAATGTATATGCTAAGGTAAAAGGTGCATATATTACTGAAAATAAGATGCAGAATGTGTTGCATTAGGAAAACGGTTTTGCAAAAAATGTGTGTGTCAGGTAAAACTGCTTACAAAAATGTGGGAGAAATTGGGAGAAATATGCCCTAAAAGGGTGATTAATTTTCATGAGGACTTTTTAAAAAAATTGTAAGCTGGTGTAGAAATGTGAAAAATTGAGGAGTGGAAAAATAAGGAATTTAAAAACTGAAATTGGTAGATCATCCCATCCATAACACACTCTCTCTCTCTCTCTCTCTCTCTCTCCAGTTGAGGGGAGTGGGTTTGGGCATGTTACATACCCTTCAACGTGATGTGACCCAAATGCAGAACACCAATCTTCTGGGTCTGAAAGCCCACAGGAATCAAACAGACGCACAATTGTGGGGGGAAATGTTTTTTTTGGGGGGAGGGTGTCATGATTTTGGCCCAAAATCACACAAGAGCAAGGCACCCAAAATGGCTGCCATGCTCTTGTGGGGAAAAATGGGATGCCTTGGTTTTCCAGGGCAGTTGATGGATATGGTGCTGTCATGGTAACACTGAAGCTTTAGATTTTTGCATGATACTGGGATTTCCCAAAATGTATTGGATATCTTAGTAATTATATCGGGAATGGGGACCTTGGAATTGTATATAGAAAGCTAATAACAATATCCTCTATGCACACTGTATCACCTACTCCTTTATGAGTCAGTCTGCTTGCCTGCCTACCTGCACGACTTTTAAAGTAATCATGGGCGAGTCTCTGGTGGGCCCCAGTATCTGCAGAAACAGACTTAACTTGGATCAGGGAGAAAGTATTTTTAGTAGTTGTTATTTACAGTGGTACCTTGGGTTACATACACTTCAGGTTACATACTCTTCAGGTTACAGACTCCGCTAACCCAGAAATAGTACCTTGGGTTAAGAACTTTGCTTCAGGATGAGAACAGAAATCGTGTTCTGGCGGTGCGGTGGCAGCAGGAGGCCCCATTAGCTAAAGTGATGCTTCAGGTTAAGAAAAGTTTCAAGTTAAGTACGGACCTCCGGAACGAATTAAGTACTTAACCTGAGGTACCACTGTATTTGGCAGAAGAGGGATAATGCTTGTGGGAAAGGTTGGGGGATGATGGTTAAGTGCAAATCCTTCTGTTGTGCTCCAATACTCTTGGACAGGTCATATATGTGCGGGTGAGTATCTTTTTAACCTGATATTCACAGAAAAGGGAACACTATGCACACTTGACTGCAATGACAGGGGGGACACAGAGTAAATTTGATGAAGCTGCTGTTATTGATAAATGAAAGCTTGGATTTGGGGGATTTGACTGCATTAAGCGGTTATAAATAGAATCAATACATGAAGTATAACATTGCACAGAGATTATGCCAATTAGTACCTCCAGCATGCAAAGCTGTTCACTGCCTGTTTGGCCTTGGGTTTCGTTTATCTCCTTGTATGCATCCAGTATGTCACCAGTATGTTTTGATGGTGGTGGGGAATTAACCAGCTGAGATTTGCCCCAGTGGGAGGCTGTAACCTTGTTTAGAATTTGCATGGCCTCCTGGGATCTATGAAAAGCTTGAGGCAGCACTTGTTGCAAGCTATAATAGGGGGCAGGAATTAAACAGCAGAACTGCCAGGACATCTCTTGCTATTGGGGATGTGCAGTAGCTGCTCTTGTAAACCCTTCCATAGCCTTTTCCTTACACCTCTCCTGTTCAATACCAGCACCTTAGCAGAACAATCCTCTACCCTCCAACATTCCTCAGAAAATAGGGGCATTTTACTGATCTGAAGCTGGTTGTCTCGGCTCTTACTAGCTCAATTTATCAGTGCTTTGTTGCAGTACTGTAAAGTTTCTATAATAGTTCAGCTTGGTGTGGTTTTTTTCTGTTCAACTCTTTCTGAAGCTTGATAAATACAATAGTTTATGCAAAATGCTGAATGTAGAACAACAGAGGCAATGTTGTCCATTGTGTGTCTGACCATCCCACGATCATATTTGCACAAAGCCTGAAAAAGGTAAAGGGACCCCTGACAATTAGGTCCAGTTGTGACCAACTCTGGGGTTGCGGCGCTCATCTCACTTTATTGGCCAAGGGAGCCGGCGTACAGCTTCTGGGTCATGTGGCCAGCATGACTAAGCCACTTATGGCGAACCAGAGCAGCACACGGAAACGCCGTTTACCTTTCCTCTGGAGTGGTACCTATTTATGGGCCCAGATGCTGAGTGGATGACTGCATATTTTTGGACTCTGAGAAAGGTTTGAAAACTCCTTCTCCTGTTAGCGTAGTTCTGTGGGTCTGGAAGAGTTCCAGAATGGTTGACCGGGTTACTGAAGCTGAGAAGGCTCTGGTCTTCCCACAGCTAACAGATGAGAACTATAGTTTATGGTCTTTTCGGGTGGAGGCGCTTTTGACCTCTAGAGAAGTATGGACCTATGTAACTGATGACCCTCCTGACCCTGTAACTAATGCTTGGTCGAAAGGGGATGCAAAAGCCAGGGCGATAATTAATTTGGCAGTCAGCGACCAGCAAGTAGTCTATATAAGAAATAAGAAAACTGCCAAAGAAATGTGGGACAGTCTTGCAGCAGTGCATGTTAGAAAAGAGTCAGCGTCTGCATTGACGTTTTTCAAGCAGTTGTACCAGACAAAGTTGCAGCCTGGTGGTGATTTGGCAGCACACTTGAGACGTCTGGAGGCAATACGCGGCGAATTAATTCAAAGGGACATGGAGATACCTGATATTCAGTATGTTTTTATCATCCTTTGTTCCCTTAATGAGGACTTTGATGGTATAGCTAGCCAGATATCTGCCGTTCCACCAGCACAATTAACTGTGGAAGGGGTAACGGCAAGATTAATGGGCGAGTTGGATAGAAGGGAGGCTTGTGCCATAAGCACTCCTGTTTCCAGAAAGAATGAGGAACACCATATGCAAACCTGTGGTGATACAACTGCATTTAAAGCTGCAAAGCGTTATTGGTTCTGCAATAAGCAAGGACATTTTGCAAGGGACTGCAGATCCAAAAGAAAGCAAAGTACTCCCAAGCCTGTTTCTGTTCGTCAATCGCGGACGTCAGCCCAGCAGTCGACATCGTATAGTAAAGACAGAAATGAGCCGCGAGCTTTTCATGCTCGGACTACAGATCATAAAAGAATTAAAGATGCCAAGTGGAAGTCTTTTGTTATCGACTCAGGAGCATCTCAGCACGTTTGCAATGATCGAAGCTTTATTTATTTCTTTCGAAGAGGAAATTGGTAATGTACATTTAGCCAATTCACAAGTCCTGCAGTCGCTTGGCAGGGGTACCGTTAAACTTGACTCTTTAAACATTACAATAGCGAACTGCATTTACTGCCTGTCAGTGGACAATTTATTGTCAGTAAGGTGTTTTGCCCGTCAAGGCATAACTGTGCGTTTCATAAAGTCAATGTGTGAGTTTTTCGAGGGGAACAAACGTCTATTGTATGCCCGGGAATCTGATGGTTTATATAGACTGTATTTTCACACCTACTCCCAATCGCCTATAAACTGCACAGTAGCACAGTCAAGCCAGGGGTTGAGGAATGTAAGGCCACATTCCGGGTGTGTCCATGAGGCGCACAGAATTCTGGGACACCTGAATTTTGCTGATGTAATTAAGACAAAGAATATTGTCAATGGCCTCAACTTAAAACCATGTAAATTCTTTATGCAGTGTCTATCCTGTTGCAAGAATAAGATTAAGGTTGCACGCAAGGGTAGGTGCTCAGATAGGAAAGTAACTGAGCCATTTGAGCGTGTACATTGTGATTTAGTTGGGCCACTCCCACCATCATTAGGAGGTTCAAAGTACTGGCTTACCCTGATAGACCAGTATAGTAGATATTGTTGGACTTATGCAATAGCTGAGAAGTCCCAAGCATTTGAGAAGTACAAGGTTTTTTGCAACTGGGTAAAAACACACTTTAACAAACCAATTAAGAAACTATTTTCTGACCGGGGCGGGGAATTTGTTTCTGAGGATTTTGAGAAATTCCTGGAAGCGCAGGGGACTACTCATGAGTTATCTTGCCCCCGAAGTCCCTGGCAAAATGGGCTTGTTGAAGTTGTGCAGCGTGACCTGCAGGCAGGGGTTAAAACTTATCTGCACGATGCTAATCTGCCCAAAGTCTTTTGGGCCGAAGCGCTTAATGCCTTTTGTTATGTTAGAAATCGCAGTTATCATTCTGGTTTAGATGTCACCCCCTATGAGAAGCTGTTTAAAAAACGCCCTAATCTGAAATACCTACGTATTTGGGGTTCAGATGTAATTATGCATTATCCCGCTAAGCAGAAATTGGGTGAACGTAGTGTTCAGGGAAAATTAATGGGCTACCAGCAGGGGGCGTACAGAATTTACATACCAGCAACTGGCAAATTTCATATTGCCAGAAGCATGATACAAACTGTAAATTGGAATGGAGTTGCTGTTTTCCAAGATACTGATGGTATAAATGATACTGAGGAAGAAGAGGAAGCAGGAGCAGCAGGAGCAGGAAATGGTGCTTCTGAATTAATGGGAAAAGACAAAAAGTCTGTTGAATCTGATAATTTGTTTGAGGATTTAAAGTCACAGGCACCTGAGCGGAGGTTAGATTCTCTTGAGTTTTCTGACCGTGGGCTTAGCCCACAGGCATCTCTTCAGTTTGACAACGATGATTTACAACCTGAAACTAGTAGTTCACTTAGTCCCATTAAGTCTGAGGAGTCTGACTCTCCTTCTGGACTGAGACGTTCAGATAGAAAGAGGCAGAAACCACAACGTTTTGCAGATGAACATTTTAATACTGTGTATGCCAATAAGGCGGTTTTTGAGCCAAAAAGCTACAATGATGTTCAGAATTTACCTAAGCACCAAGCTGTAAATTGGTATAAAGCTATGAACTCCGAGATAGCTTCTTTAAAAGAGCACAACACTTGGTCTCTTGTACCACAAACCCCAGATATGAGACTTATTGATTCAAAATGGGTTTATAGAGTTAAAATGAATGACAAAAATGAAGTTGTAAGGTACAAGGCAAGACTAGTTGCTAGGGGCTTTCAACAAATTCCAGGTGAAGATTATGATTTGTGTTATTCACCAAGTGTAAAATATGAAACAGTTAAGCTTTTGTTAAAAGATGCATCACAATGTGGAAAAGCCCACTACGCAATGTTTCTCTGCTCTTAAGAGAGTGGTAATGTACCTTAAACATACCAAACATTATAGGTTGCAGTTTACATCAAGTATTGACAAAGGTTTTGAAATTTTCTGCGATGCATCTCATGCAGTAGAACAAAATAATTGCAGGGGGGTGTCTGGTATGATGTTTTGTTACAACGGTTGTCCATTTGAATGGAAGTCCCAGACACAAACCATTATTTGTCTCTCCACAACAGAGAGTGAATTATGTGCATGCGTTCAGGCCACTCGTGATGTGGAATGGTATATGCAAGTATTTGCAGACCTACAGATGCAAGTAACACTACCAGTAAGAGTTTATCTTGATTCCCAGAGTGGACTTGCTATCCTATGTTCAGAGACCAATACGCAGTGCACTAGAGTCTTAAGGTTACGTTTACAGTTTGTAAAGAAACTAATTGCTGATGAAATGGTTGTATTTAAATATGTTCCAGGTGACAATCAAATTGCGGACATTTTTACTAAAGCACTTCCAAAGGTTACACATGAAAAACATGTACAAAGTATGCTTTATGTTTTTGTTCCACAATGATGAACCGCAGGGGAAATGTTGAATGGTTTCTTTAAATGTAAAGGTTCATCATTGTTCCACTCCATGTGTATGTCTTTAAGGGGCCAGAGCAAGGGCCAGAGCAAGATAACGAGACCCAGCTTTACAGCTGTGAAACATAGCAGGTGCTGCTGAGTTGTATTTGATTAAGGTGTGTCAGCATCTGGGTGTAGTATATAAGGAGCAGCACCTAGCTCTCCCATTACCCTGGGGGATGGGTTGGTGGTTGGGTCTGGTTTGTTGATGTATTTAGTGTAAATGGAGTTTTTGTTTTTCTTATTAAAACCTTCTTTAAGTTATTTTTGAGTCCCTTTTTAATGCATGGTCTCCCCAGCAAGCTCTCTGCAGCGCTACCATACTGCAAAAAGCCAACACTTATGGCGAACCAGAGCAGCACACGGAAACGCCGTTTACCTTTCCGCTGGAGTGGTACCTATTTATCTACTTGCACTTTGACGTGCTTTTGAACTGTTAGGTTGGCAGGAGCAGGGACCGAGCAACGGGAGCTCAGCCCGTCACAGGGATTCGAACCGCCAAACTTCTGATCGGCAAGCCCTAGGCTCTGTGGTTTAACCCACAACACCACCTGCAATCGAGGCAGTGTTGTCCATTGTGTGTCTGACCATCCCACTATCGTATTTGCACAGAGCTTTACATTGGCCCAATTTACACTTTGCTGGTGTTATGTAGTGTAGTTTCACCCTGGGCCAACAGGGGGATACTGTATATAGTTTTCACTCAGGTCTGTAGATAGTTTTCACTCAGGTCCGCGGCAGTTATTTTAGGCGGGAACTCTGGGCTGTTGTGGTTACAATGTTGACAGCCGGCTCCCTATAAATACAGGCCGGCTGAGCTGTTCGCTCTCAGTTCTATTCCAGCTTACCACAATAAAGAGCTACTTGAAGAAATCGCTGTGCCGGCTGCTATGTCAACCCACGACTTAACACTGGCGACGAGGATGGGATCGATGGACATCAGAGTACAGCCAGCTCGACAAGGAGGCATTGGCACTTGTGGCTGGAGTGAAGAGGTTCCATGAATACCTCTATGGCAGGGTTTTTGACCTCATCACTGACCACAAGCCACTCCTGGGCCTCCTCGCCGGTGATCGTCCAACTCCACCGGTCCTCTCACCACGCATGCTGCGATGGACTGTTTTCCTGGCTGCCTACCACTACCGGCTCATCCATCGCCCGGGGAAATCGATGGGCCATGCCGACGCCCTCAGCCGTTGCCCTCTTCCAGCATTTGTGGAAGACCCGGCTCCAGCTTCATCGCTCCTTCTGATTGAGGATCTTCCGGCAGCGCCTGTATCGGCTGCCACTGTGGCCTCCGCATCTGCCCAGGATCGCACCATCAGCCGGGTGCTCAACTGGGTGTGGAGGGGGTGGCCACAAGGGCCTTTTGCATCGGAGTTCCAGCCCTTCGCAACCAGACAACATGAACTCTCAGCTCATCGCGGCTGCCTGCTGTGGGGAGACCGCGTCGTGATTCCCCAGGGACTCCGTCAGCGCGTCCTGGAGGCTCTGCACGTTGGCCACCCGGGAATTGTCAAAATGAAGGTGTTGGCTCGGTGTTACGTCTGGTGGCCTAATATGGACGATGCCATCACTGCCTGGGTGTCCGCCTGTCAAGCGTGCCAGGAGTCGAGGCCTGCACCACCGGCAGCTAAGGGACACACCTGGGAGACGCCAAAGACACCCTGGTCGAGGGTGCACATCGATCTGGCTGGCCCCTTTCACGGCCGGACCTTTATGGTAGTGGTGGACGCCTATTCCAAATGGCTGGAGGTCGCCCTGATGCCCTCCACCACTACCGAAGCTGTCATCCGGGTGCTGCGAGGCCTGTTTGCAACGCATGGGTGTCCTGATGTCCTTGTCTCTGACAACGGACCGCAGTTCACGTCAGGCACGTTTGAGCGGTATCTTTTGGGACTGGGCATCCGCCATGCCCTAACGGCACCCTTTCATCCATCCAGCAACGGGCAAGCGGAAAGAATGGTGCGCTCGACAAAAGAGGCACTGGCGCGCCTGGACCGGGGAGAATGGCATGAGCGGGTCGCCGAATACTTGTTCGTGCAACACATCACCCCTCATGCGGCCACAGGGAGGAGTCCTGCTGAACTGCTTATGGGCCGCCGCCTCAGGTCACCGCTCGACCGGCTACACCCAGACTTTGCCGTGGCTGAACCCCCAGGCTGTGCCAACGCACCACGGTCATTTGTCCCAGGAAACCAGGTCTTTGCCCGGAACTATGTGGGGGACATCCCTTGGGTGCCAGCCACAGTAGTGGGAGTCACTGGACCTCGCTCGTACCAGGTGGCACTCGAAGACGGACGCTTGTGGCGACGGCACATAGACCAGCTTAGGCGCAGGGTTGGGGACTTGGACACTACCGAGGTGCCCCCAACTGCGCTTGCGGCTCCAGAAGAGACACGTACAGATGGCGAGGCCCCACCTACACCTCCCTCGCAAACTGCCAGCGTGGAGCCGAACCAAGCCGTTTCAGAACAGACTCAGACCACTCCACTTGCGGAGGCTCCACCCACAGCAGCGGATCCAGGGGAGTTGGTCCCAACGCCACCTAGGGTCGCACCACAGCCTCAGCGAGAACTGTGTGGCCCTCCGGACTTGGCTACCAGTCCCCGGCGGTCTGGCAGAGTTTCCAAGCGCCCAACTTATTTAAAGGACTATGTTGTTGGACAGGTATCACTGTTGGTCTAAGTATGGGAAATGTAACCGATATGCTTTTGTGCTTAATTGAACCATTACGCGTAGTGCTGTATATAAGGAAACCATTACGATTGTAACTAACGCCTTATCTCGGTGGGGAGGGGTGTTATGTAGTGTAGTTTCACCCTGGGCCAACAGGGGGATACTGTAGATAGTTTTCACTCAGGTCCGCGGCAGTTATTTTAGGCGGGAACTCTGGGCTGTTGTGGTTACAATGTTGACAGCCGGCTCCCTATAAATACAGGCCGGCTGAGCTGTTCGCTCTCAGTTCTATTCCAGCTTACCACAATAAAGAGCTACTTGAAGAAATCGCTGTGCCGGCTGCTATGTCAACCCACGACTTAACAGCTGTGAACAGTAGTTAACAACTGATGGTGAATGTGCTGTGCTGGGCTGTTTTGTTCCTTCCTTCTCACACAGAGGAGAAACAAACCACGATCCCCGGCTTACTTAAGGGTGGGAGAGAATTTCCTTCGGTCTGCATTTTTAAGTGAAATGACCTAATTTGTATCTCCCAGATGAAAACACAGATGAGAACATTTATGCTTCAGATTGTGAGCTTCTCTGAATTGCTCAAAAAGACATATATCAGCATGTGTTAAAAATGCGTATTTTGGGATGAAATGCGTTCATAAATGTGAACACTGTGAAAAAATATGCATTTGAATAGGGGATTTATGGGAACCCCGCACCTCTCTCCAAGCCCCAAGTTAGGGGCTGGGCAGGCTCCCACTGCTCAGCAATGCCACATTCCTTCACCCCTCCTTCCCATTGAAACAATTTTATAGCCTGCAAGTGTTCCAGAAAAACTGGGACATCCCGTTTCTTGACAAGACGGCAGCCATTTGGGGTGCCGTGATTTTGCGTGAAATTGAGCAAGATCACAAAACCCAAAATGGCCGCTGGCCTCTCACTGAGGGGGAAAAATGGGAAGATGGTTTCCCAGAAGATGGCATCCTGGTTTTTGCCTTTGTTTTGTTGGAGGGTATGCGATATTCAAGTCTTACAGTTTGCTAGCTCCTTATTTGTGTGTTGTGATCACATTAAATAAGCCTTGTTAAAACCCCTTCTGTATTTCAGTTCTCCTAACTAAAATACAGTTGGCCTATTAGTACACCATCAATTCCCCTGTCTCAGACTACGCTGCATGCTAGAGATTTCAAAGAAGGTGCAAAGAGAGTAACATGGCACTCTGGCAATCCTCTGTCGGTGCAGAATCCCCGGAGGATCATATTCAGTTCAGCTGGAATAAATGAGAACTGCCTTGGCATACTCTAAACTCACCATGGGGCCAGGAAATTAGATATCAGTGGTATAAAGCATCTGGAATATTAACCACCTGAGCCTCGTAACATGCCTGCAACGTGAGTTGGTATATTATCCATATTTTAAAGCAAATGTGTAGCACTGGGAAGAGTAGATATTCTCAGTGTTGTCTATGCACAATGCCCATATTGGTCTAGAATTGAATGCCCCCAACTGTAGTTAGTAAAAAAGAAAGAAAGAAACCCTCCTGGTTTTACAGATACAGTGGTACCTCGGGTTACATACACTTCAGGTTACATACGTTTCAGGTTACAGACTCCACTAACCCAGAAATAGTACCTCGGGTTAAGAACTTTGCTTCAGGATGAGAACAGAAATCGTGCTCTGGCGGCATGGCGGCAGCAGGAGGCCCTATTAGCTAAAGTGGTGCTTCAGATTAAGAACAGTTTCAGGTTAAGAACGGACCTCTGGAACAAATTATGTACTTAACCCGAGGTACCACTGTACTTGTGCCAGGGCCTGGCAAAACCCCAGTGACAAAAAAAAAAAATATTGCTTGGGAGAATGGTTAACCATGTAAAGTAAGATAACCAACAAGTGAAGATTGTTTGGGAATAACTGCTTTTATATAAGGTGACATAAACTGTACTTTATGTACAGCAGCATTCTGGTATTTGTAGGCAGATTATACAGCTACCAAATTTTGATTTTTGGATCAGGCCTGGTGTTAGGGTTGGAGGAGTAATTCATTTTTAATGGCGTTTTATCGGGAAATTGCTGTTTCTGAGGCAATCAAGCTTTGCCCGCATTGGGACACCTCTTGTGCTGAGCACCCACT
This sequence comes from Podarcis liolepis, assembly GCF_965112155.1. Taxonomy (NCBI): domain Eukaryota; kingdom Metazoa; phylum Chordata; class Lepidosauria; order Squamata; family Lacertidae; genus Podarcis; species Podarcis liolepis. The sequence continues at coordinate 29,339,075 of NC_139559.1, forward strand.
GCTCGTGCATTGTAATTATATGCAAAATTATACTCCCTCAAATGCATATATTATTCATAATTCAATTTATACAATTATAAAGAGTCAAGCCCCCATGAGGCACTATATTTCTGCAGCATAATTTTATATCAGTAATAATATATAAGCATTTTTAATCAGTTATATGCATTATTGTATTTATCGCTTAATGTGCTGGCTACTTTAAGCAACCTGGAGTGCATATGTGCGTAACATTGTATGTATTAGGATGCATATGTTGTTTGTATTTTTATTGGGTCTGATGGAAGGGGGGGGGAAGCTTGCTTCTTGTTAAGATCAAGGTGTGAGGCAGAAATTAGAAAATATCTCTGCAGATAAGCTTTGCATTGATATTTTCAGAAAAGTCATACCTGCCTGGGGATGGGCAAGGCTGTGGCAGCAAACCTGGCCTGTCAGGGGCAGAGTCTGCAGAAATATGGCTGGTCGGGACCAAAACTGGGGTGGGAGTGAGGCAGGGGCAGATCTACTATGAAACTAACAGCTTAAGCTTTAGGGCCTCTAATCCTGGAGGGGCCCCAGAAGCGAATTCAGTCCACATTACTTAAAAAATTTGGGTCTAGAAAACATAATTTGATTATTTTTTTATCGTATATACCGTATTTTTGGCTCTATAGGACTCACTTTTTCCCTCCTAAAAAGTAAGGAGAAATGTGGGCGCGTCTTATGGAGCGAATGCGGGCTGCGCAGCTATCACAGAAGCCAGAACAGCAAGAGGGATTGCTGCTTTTACTGCGCAGTGATCCCTCTTGCTGTTCTGGCTTCTGAGATTCAGAATATTTTTTTTCTTGTTTTCCTCCTCAAAAAACTAGGTGTGTCTTGTGGTCTGGTGCGTCTTATAGAGCGAAAAATATGTATATATTTGAGAGTCAGTAGCTTTGGTCACCTCATGAGAAAAGAAGACTCCCTGGAAAAGACCCTGATGTTGGGAAAGATGGAGGGCACAAGGAGAAGGGGACGACAGAGGACGAGATGGTTGGACTGTGTTCTTGAAGCTACCAGCATGAGTCTGACTAAACTGTGGGAGGCAGTGGAAGACAGGAGTGCCTGGCGTGCTCTGGTCCATGGGGTCATGAAGTGTCGGACATGACTAAATGACTAAACAACTAAACAGCAATAACAACAAAGCATAGATTTTGTAAAGTTTTGGTGATCTGCCATGGAACAAGCCCATTGAAAAAGATCACAGTGGTTACCCAGACCTCGCTGCTGGTTGGAAAGGGATCCCCATAACAACTCGGGCTTCAGGACCCAAAAAATATAGGTCTGCCACTGAGTGGAGGAACAGGAGTGTGGCTTCCATGATCTCTTCTAAGATAATATCCTCAGCACTGGGAGTATTGAAGACAGTCCCATATAAAAGCCGATTTGAAGGGTTTGCTGCAATTGGGGGGTGGGGTATTGCTTTCTTTATCCCCTCAGGATCAGTGCCATTAACTGACACCAGTAGACTTTGATATATGCAGCTATTTTAAAGCCTGACTGTATCCCCATCCTGCAGACGTCACATTTGGTGCTAGAGACTGGGTCACCTTGACAAGGTGGGGCACCCTTGAGTCAGTTTTGGAAACAGAAGGACCCCATTTCACTTCCCATTGCCCTATTTCTGCTTGTGAGATGGGACTTTGAGGCTCTGCAGTATGCTGCCTCATAAACCTGAACCACATGTGAGGAGATAATGAAAGGAAAGGATTTTTTCCCTCAAAATGTGGTGATCACAACAAGAGTTTAAAATATTCTTTTGGAGCAACTTGCTTAGTTATTTCATCCACAGGCATAAAACAAGTTTCAACAAGTTGGCGCTGTGGCAGATGCACAACAAATGCTCCCCCCACAACACTCTCTTTGTGTTACTATTGTTAAGCCAAGAGAAAAGCTTGGAGACAGAAGCCAAGGCTGCTTCTTGTAATTTAACTCTCCCTATGGAGACCTTGAGGAACACCATGTTGCCTTGTGCAGCAGGGAGTGTTGCTGAATCCACAGGAAAGCTGGTTTTGTTCCAGTATATGCATCAGTATAAAAGAGAGACACACAATTTACTATGTAGATGAGGGACTTGGGTTAAAAGTGAGCCCAGATGTTAGCGTTAAGATGTGCCAGACTGACACATGCGTCACTTCATCAATGGCATGTTCCATTTCTTGTTAATCTCTCAGAATCTTGCGAATGTGTCTCAATGTGTTGAGAAGTTTGGCACCTTGCAGAATAAATCAGACCTCCATGCTTCTAGGAAGCTGCCTCAGAACTAAAGGGCTGTTAATGAATTTAGGTTTATAGTATCTACCTTCTGTGACATGTTGAATTTGAACCTGGAACATGTGGGTTTCAGGCATTCTGTTGCTCAGCCAGAGACTGACCCACTGCTGCCAGCTTTTTTCCACCAGTACATTGCCTATGTCAGGAGTGGAGAACCTTTTTCAGCCCAAGAACTGCATTCCCTTCTGGGCAACCTTCCAGGGGCATGAATGTAAAGGTTAATATTGTATAGTAGGCTAATTTCTGTATACACTTACTCTACTTTCTATCCTCCATCCAGAGAATTCAAAGGCATTATCAGAGTTCAAAGACACATTCCAGTCTAGGGTTGCCAGATCCCCAGAGCTGACCTGGAGTCTCCTGGTTTGCTTACCCCTCCTAGTGGCAGGTGGAGGGCTTGACTCTCCAGGTGGACAAGAGTGCCTTTATAAAATAAATTTATTAAGAAGACTGTGCATGCAGCTTGGAAGCTTCAGGCCAGCAGGAGCCAGCTGCAAAATATTGCATAGACTGCCCTTCTTCCCTTCATCCTCTACTCTCCCAATTAAGCTCCATCTCTGCAAATTATTGCATACACTCTCCAAGGGATCTGCCCTATTTTCCTCTCTCGGTTAACCTCTGATTCAAGGACTCAGTGGTGGGCGGGAGCACAGAGGAAGAAAAGGGACTGGGTTGGGCTCAAGAGGTGGAGGGTGTTACGAGTGTACAAGTGCACCTGGTACAAGGTGTGGGGGTGCAGAAGCAAGCAATGCACGTGAAGAGCAGCAGCATGTCTGCCGCCCACAGCAATTCCTGGGTGACTTTTTGTTCTTCTCATGCAAGTCTAAGGTCTGGGATTTCAAAGGCAGAATTAACATCGGGGCTCAACCATTTTGGTGGTTTCCTAAGAAAAAGTTCAACCACTTTTGGGGTAGCCTACCATACCCTCCTGAGGGATGCGCTTGGTGCTGTGGGTTAAACCACAGAGCCTAGGACTTGCCGATCAGAAGGTCGGAGGTTCGAATCCCCGTGACGGGGTGAGCTCCCGTTGCTCGGTATCTGCTCCTGCCAACCTAGCAGTTCGAAAGCATGAAGTGCAAGTAGATAAATAGTATCGCTCCGGCGGGAAGGTAAACGGCGTTTCCATGTGCTGCTCTGGTTTGCCAGAAGCGGCTTAGTCATGCTGGCCACATGACCCGTAAGCTGTATGCCAGCTCCCTTGGCCAATAAAGCGAGATGAGCACCGCAACCCCAGAGTCGGCCACGACTGGACCTAATGGTCAGGGGCCCCTTTACCTTTACCTTACCATATCCTCCACATTTTTTTCTGATGAAAATAGGGGTGTGTTAATGAAAAGAGGGACATTCCAGGATCCAGTCAGAAATGGGGATGGCTTCTGTAAACCCAGGACTGTCCCTGGAAAATAGGGACACTTGGAGGTCTGCCGAAGGTAGCTAATGTCTCTATGATATCCACAATCTTTGAGACTAAGTAACGGTTAGCAACCTCCCTCTACATTTCTTAAATTAAGTATTAGGTAACCAATTTTGCTGGGTGGGGCTGTAATCAGCTTTGCAGTACATGTGGAGGGAGATTTAAGCCTTCACTCTCCATTGCAATAGCTGCAAAATCTCCTGCCCCAAAGCATTTAGTATTAGGGGGCAAGTTCCAGTTGGCAACGATTTGGCACAAATCTTGTGTATAATTTTTAAATCCACACAATGTGATTGGTATCATATCATGTGTAGTACCCTAGGCCCTTACTCTGCCTGTTCACCAAAATAAATTTTCAGCAATCGAAGTTTGGGTGAGGTGTGGCTATTTTTCATGAGGAGTGTAACATCCCTTGAACACAGTCTTCAGTTACAAGAAATTAATTGTGCAAACTTAAATGTGCAGCTAATAAGACACTTGTTTGCAAAGGATTTTGCACAGCCGACTGATTAGTCAGAGAAACCTGACACATTTCTAAAGGCCACTCATATTTTTCATGACACAGTTTCTTTGAAATTAAAACATACAAGTCCACCCCTCCCCAAGTAATTGCTATTGGGATAAGCAGATTTAAAATAGCAACCTTTGCTGCCACCACCTCTCCAGTTCACCTGGTTTTCTACAGTACAATAGCAGGGTTTTTATGTGTTTACCTGACAATTAAAAAGTGGAGTTCTTTCTTGAAACTCCTTAATTACAGTGCCATGAATGTGTTCTCAAATAAAATGTAATGGGTCTTTCACTTCTTCATAATTGCATATGCAACACCCTCATCAATTACCATGCTTGAATTAAGGTTAGGCATTTTCTTCAGGGAAATGATACTGCAGAGGATTAAAAACAAAAACACCCCCACTCCTTTATCATGCACAAGTGCACACAGTTCATCTAGCTGTTGTTATTGTTACTGTATTCTGGAATAAAGTCTTCCCCATAACTTTTAAGAGTGCCATGTAAGCCACTGGGAGTGGTGGGCTGTTTCTGAGGTAATAGACTGGGAGCCCTGCTGTACATTTAGAGATTACTATACAGGCCTTTGGATCCAAGGTTTATATGTAGGTCCGTCTCTCCCCCAGCCCTTGAAGGTTTTGACCTTTTGTATGGAAACAGATAAAAAAAGTTTCTGTTAAATATACATATTTAAAAGGATGTTGTTGTTGTTTAGTCGTTTAGTCGTGTCCGACTCTTCGTGACCCCATGGACCAGAGCACGCCAGGCACTCCTGTCTTCCACTGCCTCCCACAGTTTGATCAAACTCATGTTGGTAGCTTCAAGAACACTATCCAACCATCTCGTCCTCTGTCGTCCCCTTCTCCTTGTGCCCTGTCGGCAAATACTTTGGCCTAGTTCTTAGGCTTACTTCTGAAGTGTTAAAATCCACACAAAGTGACTTATAGCTCTTGCTTTCATTGATTATGAAAGTCCCTCACACACAAATCTATCCAAATGTATCCCATACCCTCCAACATTTCTCTGATGAAAAAAGGGATGTCCCATCCCATAAAGATAATTTTACTATTTATACCCCACACATCTTAATGGGTGGCCCCAGCACTCTGGGCAGCTTCCAACATATATAAAAACATACTAAAACATTAAACATTAAAAAAGCTTCCCTATACAGCGTTGCCTTCAGACAGCTTGGGGGTCGGATAACTTAATACCCACTAACATTTATCCAATGAAAATAGGGACATCGTGCCATACCATCCAATATTTCTCCAATGAAAATAGGGACATCCTAGGGAAAAGCGGGACATTCCCGGATCAAAGAAAAAACTGGGACGGCTTCTCTAAATCAGGGACATCCTAGGAAAATAGGAACACTTGGAGGGTCTGATGTATTCTGAAATATATCAAAATAAGGTGCTTGTATTCAGAGAAGAGTGAAAATGGTGTCCTGAAATTCTTCACCCCATTCTCAGATGACAACATATTTGTGTGGTGGGCATTTGGCGAAATATATCCATGTGGGCTGGGGGAAGCTGACCTGTAGCAGTGACAGTGACATGCCATCTTTCTTTTATCCTAAGGGTTTTGTTGTTGCTGCTACTGCCACTGTCAGCAGCAGCAGCAAATGCAAAAGCAGTCTTGGCTGCCATTTTGCATTCCCTCACAATCCCTCAGGCCTAACACCTTTTTGGGCATTGTGAGGGGAAATGGTAGCCGCTTGCTCACCCCATAGACAGCTGGGGGATTTTGGTTCTTGCTCTGGTAATGCCTGACATGGGATAAAATGATCCTTAACAAAATAGGATTTAAGGCAGGATCCATTGCTCGGGGGTAGAGATCATGCAGAAAGTCCCAGGTTCAGTCATTGGCATTTTTAGGTCAACGGATCTGGTAGTTGCAGTAGCAGTTGGTGAGATGGAGTGGCAGTGCTCACCTGATCTCTGGTCACTTGCATCACTGCTGCACACTGGGTTGGAGAGGGAGAAGGGTGAGGAGGAGGTGAAGTCAGTGCAGTGCAAATGCACCGGCAGAGCAAATCCACTGTGCTTGCTGGTGCATTTGTACCGCACTGACCTCACCGTCACTTCACCCCTCCTGCTCTCTGTCCCAGGATGCAGCACTGCTTCAGGCAACCAGAAGTCAGGTGAGTGCCAATGGCCCATCCTGCCACCAGCTACTGGGTAGCAAGTGATGGGGAAGTCCTTAGCTTGAGGTGTTGTAAGCCCACTGCCACTCATAAACCTTACAAGGCTAGATGGACAAATGATGAAAGGCAGATTCCTGTGGACCAAGTTCAAATTCCAATGAAGCTCACTAGGTTCTCTTGAGTCAGTCACTGTTTCTCAACCTAAACTACCTTACAGTTTTGTTGTGAGGAAATGGTTGAAGGGAAAACTCTATATGGCATCCTGGGCTCCTTGGAGAAAGAGTGTGGCAGAACAATGTAGTAAAGAAAATTCATCTTTTTGTCATTGGCAAAAGAGGGATGCTTTCTGTTTTGTTCTCACAATAGAACTGAGGCTGTTTCAGCATTTTATGCCTCTGGATATATGATCTAAGCAAGTTGCTTAAAGAAGGATATTCACCCCAGACACACTTTTGATGAGATAGCCTGCGTACTGTAGAGCAGAAATATAGATGTTTCATTTCCCAGTCGCCACTATTTCCGTGAAAGATGTTTGTGTCTGAATAGGGCTGCTTTTAGTTTAATGTCAGTGACTCTTTTGTGACAGTGAAAGCTGGAATTCTCTACAATATCCCAGCATGTTGTCATGGAAATGTCAAATTTAGTGTTACAATTCTTATTGTAAGAGAACTGTCATGTTCAAAGACCTCCGCAAGAAACAAAGGCTTAATGCGCACAATATCTCTGCATGAAAGGGAGGATCTTTTATACTGCATATATTCATGAAAATTAAGGCAACTAGGTGAGAAACCAACTTTCGTATGAATTGGTCAGAAAATTGCACTTCCATTTTGCAAGACAGGTTGCTGCAGGTATGTGAGGAAACTGCCTTGGGTCTGGACAGTGCAAATATCTGCTTTAATGCTGTGTAATAACTAGCTGCTTTAACGTTGTGTCTTCTTGCCCTTACAATAGGGATAAGGAACCTGTTGCTGTCCAGAAGTTGTTGGCTTCCAGCTTCCAGCTCCTAGCTAGCATGGCCAATGGTCAGGGATGATGGAAGTTGCAGTCCAGCAACAGCTAGAGGGCCACAGATTCCTCATCCCTGCCGTATAACGTAGTTCACATTACATATAGACATGTGGTCACTGCATTTGAAAATAATGGTTGTGAAATTAACTAGTCTTAATTTAAGAGGCAGCCATCCCTGGAAAGCTCAGTCAGTAGAGCATGAGACTCCTAATCTTAGGGTTGTGGGTTCGAGTCCCATGTTGGGCAACAAGATTCTTGCATTGCACGGGGTTGGACTAGATGACCTCTGCGGTCTCTACGATTCTATGATTCTATGATTCTACATCCATTCATCTACACAATGCAAAAGTGGCAGAAGTTTAAAGTCCATCACATGGTAAAGGAATGGACTCACATTTTGTGGGCTGTACTGCACAGAGACAGTGGATGGAGCAAGGGATACCTAATCAGATGCTCTAAGAATGTTTGAAGAGGTGAAGAGAAAATGAACCCATGCGGCCTCCACTATCCTATTCCACCAAAGGGGAAGTTGTAGCTATGCAAAGTCACATCAGGCAAAGTTTCTTTCCTTCTGGTCCGATATATTTGCTTCCAATCCAGTAAAGACGCTTTAAGCAGGTTCACAGAAATCAGAACCATGGAAAGCTCCCAGGTGGTTATTGCTCTTTAGGAGGTTGCACTTCTTCTGAAGCAATGGGCACATAGCTTGGGTCCTTTGCTGACACTTGAGGCTCAGGTGGCCTCGGTGGCATCAGCTTCGGCTGGTGGCCCAGCTGCGCCCCTGCAGACAAGGATAGCCCAACTTTTGTCATCTATGCTCTAATAACCCCTAGGTTAGATTACTGCAACATATTGTACATGTCTCTGGAGACAGTTTCAGCTGGTGCAGGATCCTGTGGCCAGGTTGCTTCCTGGGGCAAGACAGTTTGAACATATCCTAGCCTGACTGCACTGGCTGCCTATTATTCGCCAGGCCCAATTCAAAGTGCTGGTTTTGACCTTTAAAGCCTCAAACAGCTCAGGACCACAATACCTCAAGGACCATTACTCCACATATGAACCAGCTCAGTCCCTGCAATCATAATCTCAGGCCCTTCTTTATGTGCCCTCTCCATAAGAGGGTGGCAACACGAGAATGGGCCTTTTCTGTGATGGTTCTCTGGGGAGTGTTCTCCTCAGGAAGGCTCCCCTGGCACTTCATTATAGATCTTTAGGCACCAGATGAAAATGTTTCTCTATAAACAGGTCTTTGGCAGATTGACATTCTATGGCCTTTTAAATGTGTTTGTGGAAGGAGGAATATTGGTTGTTGTTGTTTCACTTTCTATTTTTATGTTGTGAAATGCCCTGTGAGCTTCAGATGAAGGGCAGTATACAAATTTAATAAACAAAACAAAATATTCATCTGTATGTAGTTCCGGAGTAAATGAACGAGACATACAGGGACATGTGTCTGAAGGGCATTTATGTATCCTTGCTTCTCTTCATCATGATCACTGATTAGGAAGAGGGGGGAGGGAAGAAACTATTAAAATGTGTGAAAGAAAAAAGCTGAAGATAGATTTGAAATAATAAATACCTTCCTATTAGAGTGAACCTTTTGTGACTGTAATCAAAGTCATGAAATATATGAGCATATGGCAATTAGTGGCAGTGCTTGGGCATTTTACTTTCTGTCCCAGTTGTTTAAATAATGCTAAATTGAGCATGACACTGACTAGCTGTTAATAATGGGACTAAGTGAAAGCCATCAGACAATGGAGACAACTCAGCCAAAGAAAGGTCTGTGCACTCTCCTCAAAATGATGGGCTAGAAGAAGTGTTGTCCAAAGGTAATTGAGAGCACCCAGGCAGCATGTTTGTAGGATAATATTGCTCCAGCACATCAGACTATTGATATCACGAGTGTTGGAAGATTCAGGACAAAAGAACTTATCCACACAGCACATTGGTAGAATATGGAATCTGCTCCCACCAGCTGTAGTTATAGCCATGAACATGGATGGCTTTCCAAGAGGATTAGACAAATTCATGGAGGATAAGGCTATTAGTGGCTTCTATCCATGACAGCTATCCTCCAGCTCTGCTGTTGGAGGCATTATGCTTCTGAACACCTGTTGCTGGGGATCACAAGTGGTGATAGGCACTGCTTGCAAGATCCCCATAGGCATCTTGTTGGCCACTGTGCAAACAGGATGCTTGACTGGATGGGACTTTTCACCTGGTCCAGCAGGGCTCTCTGTATGTTCTTATCTGATAGCATGCTATTGAATTTTCTCAAAGCATTGCAAAGCACAATAGTTAATCAGATCAGCTTTCATTCCTGACCAGTATGAGTCAGCTGCTAGAAGCAACTTCATTTTTAGGGATGGCATTTTCCTGAAAATCTCAATGCCAAGCTTTATCCACAATTTTATTATTATTTCTTTCTCGCTCCTTAATCTTGCTGAGCATCTAGCCCCCACTCCACTATAAACAAATATAGTAATATTTGTATTACTATATGCATAATATTATATGCAAATTATACACCTAAACACTCCTGGCTTTCTCAAGTAGCCAGCAGATAAACAGATACTTACAACAATGCATACAACTGTAGAAAAATACTATAGTATGGGGCTTGAATATTTATTATACAAAAAGGATTGTATCTGATGATGTCGCACTGTTCATGCAAGGATTTCTGATTGTGCAAAGGAAATTCCTTTCCCACTCTTCTCCCTATTGAGTGTCCCCAAAACCTCACCAGAAGGTTGAGGGAACTCCAGAACCGATTTGGGGGGGCATGCAGGGGGAGAAGGAAAGGTTTTGTTGCTAAAACTGAAGTGTTTGTGCGAACAAGATGACTTTGTTGGATTACAGCCATATAATCAGCATCATTATACATACATGACTGGACTAAGCCTTGTTTGAGTCCAAAGAGAGAGATCAGGTCTCAAGCAGTGCATTCATACACATGTCTAATCAGAAGTACACCACAGTGCTGTGCTTTTAGTGGGGCTCACTCCCATATAACCTGGAATATTGTTTTTATGCTGCCATGTTGTTATAAACCCATAAAATATTGACCAGATAGGTACCCTAGAAGCAGTGCTATTTTTCTAGAAAAAGATGTGTCAGAGCTTACCATGAACACCTCCCTTGTTTTCTTATAATGACAATGGTGCCAACCTGAGAGGTGCTGGAACTAAGTTCTGTTGGGTTCCAGTTGGGAAAAAAGCCCTGCCTTCAACCTCAAATGGTGTAGAGCAGATGTAATGGACAATCATGTTGGCTGTTATACCACCTTGTGGGATTTCATTTCTCTTATTGGATCAGGGCTGTATCTGACATTGTATCAAAATAAGAGGGACAGCCAACAGTCAGTCTCTCTCTCCCTGGAATCAATATGCAAAATTCATCCCTTTTCAATTCATTCTCTCCTGCCAACAATTTACAGTGACTCCTCTCCCCATGAGACTATACATTACAGGAAGAGGGGGAATTCTGACACAGGAAGGCTGTTTTGGAGGCCCATCCTCTATCTACTTCTACATCTGTTTTGTAATCTAGCATTAAAACTCATGAACGGAATTTACATAAAGAGCACTGTGAATGGCTGTTGGTAGAATATCCTGCATAGTAATTTATTTCAGCCTGCTGCTCAAAGGAAAAAAATAACTCCAAAGTATTTATTCTGAATCAGATCCTATGCTAGGATAGTATAGTTCCTGTACTAGCAGTACAGTACAGTCTACTTGAGACTTTCAGTTGTTGCTAAAGTTCATGGGCCTCTAAAAGCTGGTGGGGGGAGTGTATGAGCTTTACCATGGACTGTATCCATCACAGTGCTCCATAAACATTCCATGAACATAAGGATTTGCGCTGGTGCAATGAAACATTATCTCACTCTCCTCCCCCAGTGTACCCACCCTCCAGGGTTCCACCAAACTTCTGAACCAAAAAAAGTAGTACCATTAATGCACTACACCTTTCAGCTGCACAGACACGTACTAGATATAAGTTGTCATTGAAAAACAGTGGAATGATTTACTCTGGAACTTATGTGTGCAAATATAACTTGGGATTCGGAGCACTGAGCTGCATCATGGGAAATTTTGATCCTGGAATCCTACGTCCTGATGTGACAGGGGTTTTTTTTATCCTTTTTTGCCCTCTGTTATCAACTGTATCGTCAGCTTCTCTCCCATGTGCAACTGATTTAATCTTTGCTTATTTACTCTCTGATAGCTTCTGTTCAAGTCATTTAGGCTGCTGCACCCGGTGCCTCTTCCGACCTCATAAGCAGATGGAATGTCATGATGAGTGAAAAAAGGGACCAAAGCGGGTCCATTCAGCCTCTGCTCTTGTACAGACAGTTCAAAGGCCCCCAGAGGATTTTAGACTAGAGGCTCAGAAATACTGTTTGCCGAATAGCCACTTTTGTTATTATTCTCTCATCCAGCCTCAGATGCACAGGGAGGTTTGACACCACAACCGCAAGCTTAAATAAATTCAGATCCCAGGAGGCCTGCATCAGTAGAAGGTCTCATTTTAAATTTGTTTCTAAATGGTCCGCTAGTTATTAGCTGAAGCTCCATTTGAAACTAGAGTTTGGAAGCTGTGCTTTTAAACAATCTGCAGATGGAACTCAAGGTTACAGGATGCAGGGGATCATGATGTTGGTGTGCAGGCAACTGATGCTGTGATTCAGTCACCAACTCCCAATTGGGACATTTCTTTTTTCCTTCACATATTGCAGCCCCACAGTGGGATCCATGGGTTGATCTCATGCCATGGCTGTAACATTTAAACCCCCACAACTATGTGGGCAGAGTTGCTTGCAGAGGTGTCCCCCCCCCCATAATTATTAAATGTGTTTGTCATAGATTGGAGCCACCCTAGAAACTTATTTCCCTTGCCCTGGTCTTCATATGCAGTAGAATGAGCTCATAGAATAGGCTGTGTCACTTCAAGGTGTGCTTTCCAATGTTCATTTTTGTTATAAAATTTCCAGAAGGGGAAAAACACCCCAAACATAACAGGTAAAGGCCTCATCAAGTTTCTCCCTGATCTGCTACTAGGCCTATATTTACAAAGAGTTCTTTTTATGGGACAGCTGGGATTAAAATTGGTATACCCCACATAGAAGCCAAAGTGTTACTGTCTAATCTGCTGCCTTGGGCGGAATTTCTGCTACCTCTTTCTGCTGCATGTATAGACCCAGGAAAGGGCTGCTTTGGGTTACAAAAACATGGCAGATAAACTCATGGAATTCCATATCATGTATAGTTCAAGCCTTACTACATATTATGTCTGTGCACCCAAGTCTTCGTTGGCTTGCTAACAACACAATACATGTTCTTGCAGGTCTGGGGCAACAAAATTTGAGGATGCAAGGGCAATCCTAACTGCTAGAATTAGTGAATGTTAGAAATTAATACATGGTAGATTTTTGATAATATTTTGAGCATTAAAGGGAAGGTGCCAAGCCAGGACCTCACCTGGGAAAGAAGTCATTAAGAATGAGAAAAGGTGCTGGAAGCAAATCATTAACACTTCAGTGAAAACCATCATGAGGGCAAGAGATTCTCTGCCTGTGGACAGAGGGGCGAGTTCCCATGGTTACTATGGAATGATGAAGGTTTAGGATTTCAGCTCCCATGTCTAGGAAAACAGGAGAGGGGGCAGGCTGTGCCCACAGAAAAAATGTGTTATACACAGCTTGTTTTTGTTTCCTAGCCATCCCATCCGATTTGACCCTTGTAACACCAGACAGAAGGTTCTCAGCTGGTGTCCCATCCAAGAACTTAGCAGAAATGAACTCATAGTGGTTAGGGTGTTAGACCTGGGAGACCAGAGTTTGAATCCTCACTCTGACATGAAGCTCATTGGGTGTGTGACCTTGGGCCAAAGAAGAAGAAGAAGTTTGGATATGATATGCCACTTTATCACTACCCGAAGGAGTCTCAAAGCGGCTAACATTCTCCTTTCCCTTCCTCCCCCACAACAAACACTCTGTGAGGTGAGTGGGGCTGAGAGACTTCAAAGAAGTGTGACTAGCCCAAGGTCACCCAGCAGCTGCATGTGGAGGAGCGGAGACGCGAACCCGGTTCACCAGATTACGAGTCTACCGCTCTTAACCAGTACACCACACTGGCTCTCACTGCCTCTCAGCCTAACCTACCTCACAAGGTTGCTGTGGGGATTAAATGAGAAAGGGAGAGAACAATGTATGCCTCCTTGAGCTCCAATGAGAAAAATGTGAAGTATAAAAGCAACAACAACAACAACACTACTTATTATTTATACCCCGCTCATCTGGCTGGGTTTCTCCAGCCACTCTGAGCAGCTCCCAACCGGATATTAAAAACACAGTACAGCCACCACTGAGAAGGCCCTCTGCCTGGTTCCCTGTAACCTCACATCTTGCCGTGAGGGAACTGCCAGAAGGCCCTCAGAGCTGGACCTCAGTGTCCGGGCAGAACGATGTGGGTGGAGACACTCCTTCAGGTATACTGAATAATTAAATATATGACTTGCTTTGCCTTCCGAAGAGACACAGCAATAAGCAGCTTCGGGCAATCCTCTCAGTCCCAATTCTTTGCCATCTCCTTTTCCACTGCACTGTAGAGAACATATATTTTGGTCCCCCTGTGTGCCTCCTGATCATAAAGCTGCAATTTCCTTCCCATCCGCCATTCAAGCCAGGCCAGTGACAGTTCTCCCACTCCTCACCTCATTATGGCTATGGGCACTTGGAGGCCACTTTTCATAAAGCATTGATTTCCCTCCCCTACCAGCTCTTCCAAGTTCCAGCCTTAGCAAAAATTAAAGCTGGCATTTCTCTCTGCAGGCAGATGTGTTTCATAATGCATGTACAGATAATATTTTATTAATTCTGTTTTTTGTAGATCCCTGTTTGCATATTTTTTGTTCATCCTCCTAGCTGCCTCGCTGGGAAATGTTGCTGCAGGCCAGCATAGGGGGAAAAGAAGTGCAGGGCATGAAAGGCTGATGCAGTCATTGCTCCTGTGTCTTAAGCGAGACCTTTAAAGTATTCAAGAGTCTAGGTGTGGCGGCTAGCCAAGACATCGCCTCTGCTCGGCAATTAACTGTCCCGCGACAGCTGCTATTCTACATCTATATCCTTTGTAGGCATCATTCTTCCCTTATAGATGCTGGCTGATAGTGGGGAGTGAAGTGAGCATGAGAATGTCAAGCTATTTTCGCACCTGCAAGATTAAAAAGACAGGTTTTAATTGCTGAGTCGCCCACCCAAGTTGTGCAGAAGGCCTGGGTGCAATGGCAATGCTAAGGCTGGAACACAGTGTGGAAATCCCTGAGCCACAGCACACACACCCTCCTGGACTGTGGCACTTCCCACTACTTTTCTATTCCCCCCTTTTAAACTTTTTACTAAGCTGGCATGCTATTGCAGTTGGAGCAAAGCTCCAGAGAGTTGCTACCCACTAGTGATTGATTGCCTCATAGTGGGTGCAGAGACACTCTGAGAACCGAAGAGGGCAGCAGTGTGCCCTCTTCCTACAAGGTAGAAAAGTTGTCCGGACGGCTGTCATTGTGGGTTGTTGCTACTACCTGAGGAGGAGCCACGGGTGGGAGGGGGGTGGCTAAGAAGGGAGAGGACAGGTCTTTTTTTCTTTGGGGTGGGGGGAATGAAAATGGAACACTTTCTTGGCCACCCACCCAACTGCAGATGCACCATGGTGTTTCTTCTCTCTGTACTCCTTCCAGCGGTCATTCCTCCTCTGGTCATTGCTATGGATACATGATCTGTCTGTCTCCAGGCACTGCAGTCACCTGCAAGGCATTCCCACATGGTGGGGTTGATGTTGCCAGCTTGCAGACATCTTTGTAATGCAGAGATAGTCTGCCAACGGGCCTGGTGCCTGAAGCCAGCTCCCCGTAGAGCACATCCCTGGGGATCCTGCCATTTTCCATTCTGTGCACATGGCCAAGCCAGCAGAGATGTTGCTGAAACAGGAGTGCGAATATGCTGGGAATATGGGAGAGCACATCTTTGTTTTTAATTTCATAACAATGGTGGAACATCTTTTAATATCCAGCTGTGTCCTGAGTTACTTTCCTGAGACCATAAGGATATAAGTGAAGTCCGGGTGGATCAAGTTAAAGGCTCACCTAATCCAACAACTTATTGTCATAGTGAATTATTATTATTATTACGTGGAACCAGGCAGAGGGCCTCCTTGGTAGTACCACCCACCCTGTGGAATGCCCTCCCATCAGATGTCAAGGGGATAAGTAACTAGATAACCTTTAGAAGACATTTGAAGGCATCCCTGTACAGGGAAGCTTTTTAATTGCTATTGTTATTATCATTACAGTGGTACCTTGCTTCTCGAATGGCTTAGTTGTCAAACAAATTGGCTCCCGAATGCCACAAACCTGGAAATAAGTGTTCCGGTTTGTGAACATATTTCAGAAGCCGAATGTCCAACACAGCTTCCGCTTCAGTGCAGAAAGCTCCTGCAGGCAATCAGAAGCCAGACCTTGGTTTTCAACAGTTTTGGGAGTTGAACAGACTCCTGGAATGGATTAAGTTCAAGGACCAAGGTACCACTGTATTATTATTATAGTGGGCAGCCAAATGCCTATGGAAAGCCTGCAAGGAGGACCTGGGTCCAACAGCACTCTGCCCACCCAGAACCTAGCATCTAGAATAGCATCTAGCAGCCCTTTTTTTTTTGCCAGGGTCTTTGTGCACAGCAGAAGCAGCTCATTCAGTGGAGCACAACTGCTATGGTAGCTTCCTGGCCTCTGGGACACTGTCAGTTCCCAGGTGAGAGGTGGCAGGCAGGTTGGCACAGAGAAAACACACTGTTGGGAAGTGAGGCGAGTCTCACTTGGGGCTGTTCTGTAATGGATTTTATGCATGTATGACTAGCAGGATTGCACCCACATGTCCCCATTGGGGAAGTTCCTCCCGAGAGGAAGGAAATTTCATTGTGGGAAACGAGACATCCTCCCCCACAAATTTGGTCCCCCAAATCACAGTGATGAATGTATAACAGAACTTTCTCCGTATAAATATTTGAACAGCAGTTTGTTAATTTTGGTTACTCTCGGTGTGGATTAATTGCTGTTTTACATCAGCCCCGGCTTCTATTAGTTTAGGATTTACATCTTAAATGATAGCATCGGTGTTTGCCTTGAATAAAACATTTTTAACCTAGACAAGTTCATTATATCCTTGAAGGTGAACTGACAGATTAAAGGAACCATGAAGATCTTGATTTGGTTTACACGAAAATATATTAATCGGCAGATGTGCTGCTGATTTTTTCTTTCTTTTTAAAACATTCCTTAACATATTTTAATCTCAGGTGAGCTGATAAATAGTAGTATGTTTCGATAGGCTATTTGTTACCTCCTGTGATGTGTTATGCTTTGGTTCTAACTCTTAACCTAGGCACTTGAAAGCCTATGAGACTTCCAATTTATATTATTAAGAAGTCACACTATTATACTTCCATGGTAAATAAAAAGGCCAGTGAGCTGCTCTTTCACCTAATTAACCTGAGCTGTGTGGTACATTTCACTAATATTAGAGTGTGTGCTTGATGCGACCTTAATACCCTAGACATGATAATTAGAGTGTTCTGAGCAGCAAAGCTGTATATTCATTTCATATAAATGACACTAGTACTGATACATCCATTATAATAAATGGCAAGGGATGAGTAATTGGAAAGTCATTCTCATGTGGTTTCTTAGTCAGAGGAAGGTTCAGATGCATTGGGCTAGATCTGACAAGTCTAGAGGATCATCTGCACACAGCTTTCTAATTTCAATAAGAGTTGGTAACCCAGCGCAGCTTTAGACATATTAAGGAAAAACATAGGAACATAAGGACCTCCCGAACTAATGTGAATATTGGAACCTACCTATCCAATGCTAAATGTCCCAATGCTGTTCTTAGCTCAATAAACATAAAGGTAAAGGGACCCCTGACCATTAGGTCCAGTCGTGACCGACTCTGGGGTTGCGGCGCTCATCTTGCTTTATTGGCCGAGGGAGCTGGCGTTTGTCCGCAGACAGCTTCCGGGTCATGTGGCCAGCATGACTAAGCTGCTTCTGGTGAACCAGAGCAGCACACGGAAACGCCGTTTACCTTCCTGCTGGAGCGGTACCTATTTATCTACTTGCACTTTGTGCTTTCGAACTGCTAGGTTGGCAGAAGCTGGGACCGAACAACAGGAGCTCACCCCGTCGCGGGGATTCGAACCGCCGACCTTCTGATCGGCAAGTCCTAGGCTCTGTGGTTTAACCCACAGCGCCACCCGTGTCCCTCAATAAACATAGTGAAATGCATTTAAGAATGTGTATTTTGAGAGAAATAGATTAAGAACAACTTATTTAAATACATACTTTCTCTCTCTCTCTCTCTCTCTCTCTCTCTCTCTCTGTGTGTGTGTGTGTGTGTAATGCAGGTTATGGTGACAGACTTATGAGTGAAGATAAGGAAAAGTGAGGTGGTCCAGAGATAGACTAATTTGTTCATCCCTAGACAAGAATGATTGATGGGAGCTTCCTCCCTCCATAATAAAGGAAGCCCCAGCCAAAGATTTGTCATGACACAAATTAGTTGCATCATGGTCACAAAATTCCACTATTTTTGTTTTATTTGTTAAAGCTGAATCCTTCATTTGCACATACTGTGGGGAGCCATGGTGAATATCTTTGGATCTCCACAGGGTACACACAGTTGTTTAAAAAGTTGGTCTCTCTTTTTCATACTCGAGGGTAGCTAATTTCATGATTTATGAAGGGGAAAGGAGTTCAGCAATACAAAGAGCTGTAAATCAGCCTGTTTCCCAGGATCATTTTGACCTAGTATGCAACTACGAAGTAGTAGTTACGAAATAGACCAAAGATGACTAAAAACATACCTTTCTCACACCCAGGATCTGTGGTCAGCCAGGCTGCTTACTGGAAAAGTAATAATAATAAAGTAAGGGCATCAAAGTCAGCAAATGGAACCCAGTTAGTTTTGCCATGGCCTGATGATTATCAGCTTGTCTGTTTCACTGGTAGCTCCAGAGCAGCAAAATGCTCTCCCTGCTGAAATGTGAGAGGCTCCATTGGCACTGCCAGTTCTTGAAGACCTACCTGTATAGACAAACATTCCTTTGGTTTCTTGACCTCAACCTCCTGATCTAATCATTATAATTGCAATTTTAACTATTTTAATTGTTCTCCTGTTTTAACGGGCTTATTTTATCTTACATCTTAATTGTGGTTTTTAATGTTTTGATGAAATGGTCTTACCGTGTATTTTAATTATGCATAGTTATATTTTTATAATTGGTTTTACACTTGTAAAGCGGTTAGAAGCCATTTTGGAAAGCTAAGCGATTTATAAAATAACCTTAATCATAACCATAATGACAATAATGGAACGGGGTAGCAAAGGTCCTTCAGAATGCTTCCTGGAAGGTGGATCTACACTACACACTCACACACACACACACACACACACACACGGAGGAATTCACACTAAAATGCTGGTGAATTTTCATGAGGCTTAAAAAATTAAAAGCAACCTGATGTGGAAATGTGGAGAACTGAATTTATGGTTGAAAAAAAGTGAAATGGAGAGCAACTGAAATCAATGGATTGGCCCATCCCTAACTACTAATAATGTAATTATCGGTCACTGCCTGTTCTTTTCAGCACCCCGTTTTCTTCCAACTTTACTGCTTACAATTCCATCCACCACCACATGCCACGTACTATATATGTTCGAGGTAATATAAGTGGAGTGATGTACATTGTCCAAGGCCTGTTGGAGATTTTGCACGATGCTCAGGGAATGTATAAAATCCAGTTTGTTTGTTTATTGTTTTGTCTAGCCAAAGCCATTACAAAAGATAAAATACATAAAATAGAATGAAAACGGAATAAAAGACATTACATAGTTAAAGTAATTATTAAGACAAGACATTCTGTCAGATAAGAGTTTGCTCCCCTGAAGAATATAACTTATCATTCCCACAAACCTCTCTCCTTAAATTGTCACTCTAAAGGCAAAACAGGCCACTTTTCAGAGGTGTAGCGGGACCTGTCCCCTAATAAAAACTTAATCAAATACCCAGTCAATCTCCCAATTTGGAGATTTAAATCTTTGAACAAGGCTGCTCTTAAATCCTGACGAACCAGTAAGTAGTGGGGTAATGCAGTTGAGATATGCACATTCCCTAAGGCTTGTTGAAGATTATGTAGATGGACTAAGAAATGTGCACATTTGTTACTTCGTGGCTGGGTGATGTGCACATTGTCCATAAAGTCTGCTGAATGTGCACAATGGCCTGTTATGCACATGAACTTCTCAACTTGCATTATCCCTAACATATACAGTATATGTACCTGCAACTCAGAAGTGGATTAGCATGATAAAGCTTATGCCATTATACATTCGTTAGTCTTTAAGATGCCGCAAGACTCATTGTTGTATTTTACAACTTCTTCTGGATTATGTGCCTGGTCAATGGAGACAGACTGCAAATTTCTCTGCTCAGCCCCCTGTTCCTTTCCTTTTTGAAGCTGAAATGTAAGTAAAAGCTGGAAGAAAGTGGAGATGCACTTTGATTATTGCAGTTGATTACAGGATTTGCCACTTAAATTAATTCATAACATACCCTGATCCTTCATATATTAATTTAATCAAAAGTTCTGGACACAAATAATGAGTGTAGTCGAGATAAAAAGACCCGCAAACCGCCCCCCCTTTTTTGCCTTTTAGTTACTTATTGCATTTTACAAATGAATGGTTGAACTTTTTTTGCCTCGTGTAGTTATCTAGAGAGGACCTGGATGTTTGAAATTGAAAGACCATCTCCATGTTCCTTTCATTGGAACAACAACAAAAAGAAAGAAAAGAAAGAAAAGAAAGAATTGCCAGTCTTTAGGAAACTGATCGTCTGATTAGCAATTAAATATTATGAACCTGAGGGTGTGTACTTGATTCCTGGGCTTTCATGTGTGCTCTGAATCCATGCCCACGTTGGCAGAATACAATGGGCAAGTAAAGCCTGCTTCAGTTGGTGCCAAATGTACAGTAAATCCAAGTGAAGCCAAATTGGACTGTGTTCCTTTCTTCCTCGCTCTCCAAGCACAAGCTTGCATAGTCTGTTTTCCTCTTGCTCTTGCTGTTGTTCCATTACTTTTTAGAAAAGTATACTTATTTATTATTTTATTATTTATTTGGACCATTTATATACTGCTCGTAGTTAAAGAAAACTCTTAAGTGGTTTACGACATAGGTTAAAACAACTTAAATAAACAGCAAATACCAAAACAAAAAGGAGAGAATTTCTACATTCTATAAAGCTTAACTCAATAGAGCATCCTCATCAGTATAAAAGCAACAACAACATTGCCACATAAAAATCAGCTGCAAAGAAAATCCATAGTACAGTCATACCTCGGGTTGAGAACGTGATCCGTGCGGGAGGCATGTTTGCAACCCGCAGCATTCGCAGCCTGAAGCACCGCATCTGTGCACGTGGGTGATATGATTCGGCACTTCTGCACATGCATGTGATGTAATGTTGTGCTTCTGCACATGCGCTGAAACCCAGAAGTAACCCGTTCTGGTACTTCTGGGTTCGGTGTGGTCCACAACCCAAAAACGCACAACCCGCAGTGTTCGTAACCCAAGGTATGACTGTAAAGGACTCCTACAATCCTCTGAATTCCCCTGAACATTCTGAAAACCCCCTCTACTTCATTGTTGTTTAGTCGTTTAGTCGTGTCCGACTCTTCGTGACCCCATGGACCAGAGCACGACAGGCACTCCTGTCTTCCACTGCACTCCCGCAGTTTGGTCAGACTCATGTTGGTAGCTTCGAGAACACTGTCCAACCATCTCGTCCTCTGTCGTCCCCTTCTCCTTGTGCCCTCTATCTTTCCCAACATCGGGGTCTTTTCCAGGGAGTCTTCTCTTCTCATGAGGTGGCCAAAGTATTGTAGCCTTAGCTTCACGACCTATGATCTCTACTTCATAGGTGGTGCCATTTTGGCTGCTCACCCCAAAACACACTAATAAAAGGAATTATGGTCAAATATCATTATTTCAGAACCTTCAGAATACATAGAAATGTGGATGTAATGACTATTATGTAGAAAGCATGTGATCAGACCATCTCAAATTGAAAGGTACTGTATTTTTTCTGTGTATAAGACACCCCCATGTATAAGACACCCCCTGCTTTTGGGGACCCCAAATTTAGAAAATGGGCCTATGCACTATCTGTGTATAAGACGCTCCCAGATTTTTAACCTTATGTTAAAGTAAAAAAACAAACAAAGCTAGTCTTATACATGGAAAAGCACGGTAATTCTTTTATGGTTCTTTCCGCAGATTGGCTCATTTCCAAGTCAGAAATAGCAATTACATAAATAGCAGTTACAAAATCCCGACATGGAGTCCCTACACAAAACCCCTACCTGCATTTTTGGACTTTCTTTGTAAACAAAGCTATGGAGACTTCTGGCCTTCAGAATGTACGGCTGCACTTCTGGTCTTGTCCAAAGACAGCCGTTGAATGTATGCTAAACTATCTCCCAGCATTTAACATCTATTTCTAATCTTCCACTCCAGATTGCAAACAACTACAGAAGCAACAAATGGTTGTGGTGGTTGTGCCATCATCCATTGTCGTGCAGCTGCCAGACAGCCGTTGGAGACCTTGTTATGGATCAAAACGTCCTGCTTATACAAACACAGCGCTTAATCTTCCTTTTTAATCTTGATTTTGACTTTCAATATAAATTACGTAGTCTCAGATGTCACCTTAAATTGATTTGTTATGCTAAATACCTGCCAAATAAATAATGAACTCCCGAATTAGTCTATATGCAATAAGACAAGAAGTGAGTTATTTCTAACAATTCCTTTTATCAGGTGAGGATTAAATTATTTTTATGCTTTGACGCTCAGGGCAGGGCTCCCCCCTGGAAATGTGCTCGAGACACTTAACAATTCAAGTTTTCCTAACACGTACTTTCTGATATTAAATGTCATCACATTTCAACATTTCATCATGTTACTGTTTAAGCTAGGATAAGAAAGACAAAAAGAACCCCATTAATATATGAGGCCCTTTTCCCCACATTCAGTGATACACTGTAAAGGCCAAAGAGATAAAGTCCCTCACACTCCCCAATAACACTAGAATTTGGATTCACCCACTGAAATTCATTGTCAGCAGATGCAGGACACATCCAGACCTCTGCTTTTTTTGCAGGTGTATGCAGCAACATGTCATGGGCATTAACAGTACATCTGAAGTGGATTTATACTGGACTGTCCACACACCACCTGACTTTATCATTTGTTCTGCAATGCTCCCCCAATGTTCCCACATTATATCTTCCGCACTTCTGACACTGCCCATGCCATCTTCCATTTGGGCAGCCAAGAGGTTTTAACAAGGTTCACACGCACATTCCAGACAGGCTCAAAAACACTCAAGAGGGTCCAAAGCTAGACCAGTAAGGATGCGGCCTGTGAGAGAAGGGGTGTTGCTGAGGTAGGGGGTGCCTGAGGAGACTCCCAAGGGTGAGATAAAGAGGCCTGGTGGGCTGCATTTGGCCTCTGAGCCTGTGGTTCCCCACCCCTGCACTAAATGCTCAGGTAAGCAAAAAATAGTTCTAATACAGAGAATTCTCGATGAATCAATAGCTTTCAATATGACTGTCAAATGGAACTTCCAGACTCAGAATTCAGAAGCAGCAAAGCTCTGGATACCAGTGGCTAAAGATAAAGCTAAAAGGGGCCTTGACTGTTAGGTCGTCGCGGACGACTCTGGGGTTGTGGCACTCATCTCACTTTACTGGCTGAGGGAGCCAGCGTACAGCTTCCGAGTCATGTGGCCAGCATGACTAAGCCGCTTCTGGAGAACCAGAGTAGCGCACGGAAATGCCGTTTACCTTCCCGCCAGAGTGGTACCTATTTATCTACTTGCACTCTGACGTGCTTTCGAACTGCTAGGTTGGCAGGAGCAACGGGAGCTCACCCTGTCATGGGGATTTGAACCGCCGACCTTCCGATCAGCAAGCCCTAGGCTCTGTGGTTTAGACCACAGTGCCACCTGCATCCCAGTGACGAGAAACAAGCTAAATGAATTGTTCACATGGATTTTCACTGCGTTGTTCTCAGAGATAGGATCTGAGGAGCCATGTCAAATAAAGGTGCCAAAAGCTGAAGTTTTAGACCTAATTGAAAAGTACAAATTAATAAGTCATCGGGGCCAGATGGCATTCTCTTGAGTATTCTTTCGAAGCTGAAATGGGAAATTCTTGACCTTTTATCAAAAAAGAGAGATGCAGCTCATAAATATCAGTTTCCTTACCAGAAGACTGAAAGCTGGCTAGTGTAGTTTTCTTTTTTTTTTTTTAAGGGACCCAAGGGGTATCTGGGAAATGACAGACTGTGCAATGAAAATTGGCAGAAAGCATTGCTTTGTTGTAGAATTGCTAAACGTATAAACCTCTTTCATGTGTTCCATATATGAAAGGAGGCCACAACTAGTCCTTACAATGCTCAAGGGAAAGGCTGAGCCGTGGTAGGGAGACATTGATCTGTAAAGCCTGATTTCTTGCCCACACAGATGGCTTTATTTAATTTTAATTAGATTTCTAGCACATTGTTTCTGTGTATAGTTTTAGGATGCAAACTGGACACTAGTTGAGTGGCACAGAGCACCTTATCCAGCTCCTGCAGAGAGGGTAAGGAAGACCCCTGTCAGTCCTGTCCATCCCTCACTGAAAATTTAAATGCACTCCTGTTTGGCATTTAAGTAGCAGAGGCTCAGGGAATAAAGAGGTCAAGGAACAAGATATGCTCTTTGGCATGAGCCCTCGGGCACCTAGTAACTCGTACCAAACAGAGGTAACATGCTAGAGGGAATGCCTCACAGTGAATACAAATCTTTCTGCTGCTCTTCTGCTGTGGGTTGAATATGAAACAACAAAACCACTATTTTCCTTTTTTCGTATACTGTTTGCTTTTGCAGGTGTACAAGACAATAACCAGATATGACAGATTTTTCCTGTGGCTATTTTGCACATGTGTGTACATACAGCACACACCCAAACCATTTTTTTTTTAAAAAAAGTTTGCAAAGAAGGTATGACAGAAGCTCATCTTTAGGAGATCATCAGAGCTTGTGATGACTCCTACCCCTTAGAACTCTTTCCCATTACATATCAGACAAGTCCTGCCTCTATTGTCTGTTTGACCCTTCCTTTTTCAACAAGCCTTTTAGATGGAGATTTTTAATCCCTCTGTGCATTTGCTTTGAGTATACAGTGGTACCTCGGGTTACATATGCTTCAGGTTACATACGCTTCAAGTTACAGACTCCACTAACCCAGAAATATTACCTCGTGTTAAGAACTTTGCTTCAGGATGAGAACAGAAATCATGCTCCAGCGGCAGCAGGAGGTCCCATTAGCTAAAGTGGTGCTTCAGGTTAAGAACAGTTTCAGGTTAAGAATGGACCTCCAGAACGAATTAAGTTCTTAACCCGAGGTACCACTGTATATCACTTTGTGATATTTCATGGGAAGTTATTCATAATTTAAAAAATGAAATCTCACACACAAATAGTTGGAAGCCACAGTTGTCAGTCAAATAACTCCCTGTTCCAAATCCCAGACGTTCCCCTTTTATGGAGAGTTTGGGAATGACCTAAAACATTCTGAGGCTGACTCAGTCTGTGCCGACTGAATCTCTGTGGCAGACCATCCAATGAGCTTTGAGCATCTTTTAGGGAAGCCCTGCTTTACCTTGGACAAAGTCTGAATCATTCCAAATTGATCTGATTCGGTTCTAGAGCTGAGTTTTGTCTGAAGTGGATGCACACCACTGGTAGGCATGCATCCTTCCAGGTCACATGGAGCTACCACCATGTGACAGAGGGTTTGGTAAGGCTGAGGGCAATAATATGGAGAGAACTTACTGTTGGTGCCTCTGTCACATGTGTGATCCATGCTTGGTGCACAGATGTGTGATGGGTTGAGTCACTGGTTTGCAGCTAAGCCAAGTGTACGGGGTTATATCTGCTTCTCATGCTCGCCAAGTGCTGGGTCTTTGCCACCACACAATGCATTTCTTTCCTTCTCTCTGTGTTAAACATACATCACCTCTATCTATGGAGACAGTTAATGCAGAGATGGATCCTTTAATTGAAGAGTCTGTGAGTTTCACACAGCTCCAAATAACAAATGGCCTACAGAAGACCATTTTTCTACATAGGGATTCTCAATTTGGAAAAGGGAGCTGCCTCCTTGCAGAAATAAATAGTGGAAGTGGCTGGCAAAGAAAACTGAACTTGCTTTTATACCCAGCTTGATACACTTCCATTTGAAACACAGCAGAGGGGAGTTCTGAGCAGACTTTACCAGGCAAAAAAAATTGCCTCTGGCAGCACAAAATGGATAAGCTACTTTTTGTCGTCTTCTTCAGTTGTCTTGGAGCCTGAGGGCAGGCCAGCTGTGTGTGCTTAGTTTGCTCAGGCCCCCTGAACACTTGATTAGATTGTGCTAATTATGGCATCGGGTGAGGCTAAGATCCACAGTTAAGCTGCTGTAGTCAAATATCACAGAATGTGCCTTCTGCCCCGGAATTCCCATTGCACTTATGAAGCATTAACCAAACTTTAGTGCTTGCTATAATACCAGCCATCATCTTTAGTGATCTTAGAGGACACCTGAGATTCTAGTAGTCTAGAAAAGTACCAAAACAGGGACCATTTCCAAGTTATACAGCAGCAAATCCTGGTTTGGGTGCTGATGTGTAGTCATTTCAATCACCCTGGCAAGTGTACCTGTACGATTCACATGCTTTAAAAATGTGCCTCTGGGGCAATAACCCTTTCAAGTGTACATTTAAAACAGGGCTGGGGGGACCTGTGAGCTTCCAGATGTTGCTGGATTCCAACTCCCATCAGCATGGTCGGTAGTCAAGGATGATGGGAGTTGTAGTCCAACAGTATCTGGAGGACCATAGTTTTCCCAGCCCTTACTTAAAGCGTCTTAGATTTACACCTAAAAATGTAGTGAATAAAGCAGTTCAATACTGCCTATGCTAATATATGATGTAGAAATGAGAAACAGAAGCATCTGTTGCCTAATTCCTATACCTAGAATGCTATAAGAAACAAAGATATATATTTTTTAAGAATCCAGATGCACCTGGGATGATTGCTACCAGGTTTGTTATGCTATGAAACAACTCTATCCACTATCCAAAGTAAAATGTTCTTAAAAGTTGCTACTAAAGAGAAGTTTTGTTTTTAATAAAAGCCCTATTTAGATTTTCACTTTTCTTTCACTTATTTACTCGAGAAACATACTCTGTTCTAGTTTTTGTCTACACTGTTACAATCTGAGTCAGCAGGTACATCACAGATGCTACTTTCTACATGCCGACACTGTTTTTGCCTGCATGTTTTCCAACAGAATCCATTTTTGTACACTATTTTCTCCAATATATGGATATATATGTACTTTTCAGTACTGGCCCTGACTTGGTGGAACGCTCTGTCACAAGAGACTAGGGCCCTGTGGGACTTAACATCTTTCTGCAGGGCCTACAAGACAGAGCTGTTCTGCCTGGCCTTTGGTTTGGACTCAGTCTGACCCTTATGTTTCCCTCTCCTTATGGTTTTGATCTATGGGCTACTATTAAAATGAGGCTGCACTTTAAATTATATTTTAACCAATTTTAAATTGGTTTATTTTTATTTTTTATTGTAATTTTACTGGTGTTAGCCATCCTGAGCCCGGCTCTGGCTGGGGAGGGCGGGGTATAAATTATTATTATTATTATTATTATTATTATTATTATTATTATTATTATGCACAGTTTACCATTGTATGTGATTTTTTTTTTACACTTTGCTTGGCTGAAAAATTGCACTGGAAAATTCAAGGATGTGAGAATTTGGAAGGCTGTGTTTCAGTTTACCTCTTGTTTTGGAAAGTGCAAATTAAGTACATTCTCCATTAAATGCGAACTGAATTGAGTTGCTCCTCCATCCCTACTGGTAACAGAAGGCCAATGCTATAGCCCATGAAGGCATCAAATCCAGAACTCTGCCTTTAATGTAAAACTTAATTAGAAGAGATGAATTGATCCATAAGAGTGCAGCTTGAAATGTGCTTTCTTTTACAGGAAATAATTGGGTTGTTTATGGCTGGACAAATAAGAGACTCAAGCTATTAGCAAATTTTTTGCTCTTGCTGAGTCATAGGATGGCATTTACTTCTCTCGTAAGAAACGGGGCAGATGAGAAGGACAGAATCAGAGATGCTGGAAAAGGTGAGGAGTGTGGGAAACAGGTAAGCATTGCTGCTTGCTTTAGTCTCCACAGTGTCCAATGCAACTAGATAGGCCTAGCAATAGGAGACTGGCCAAAAATAATGCTTCCAATGGCTTTTACCCTGCTACTCAACACACAAGCATGGAGAGCCTAATCAAGGAGAGTGGGGGACTGGGCGTCCTTTGAAAAGAAGGGGAAATGAAAAGCTTCCTTCACTTATTAAACAGTTTGGGTCTAATCATAAATGGATGAATGCAGCTGAACATGGGTATAATTTGTGGATATCTTTCGGGTACATGTGTTGTTGTAAGGAAGAAACACTGGTAAGATCCTCTTTTAGGATCTTGACATTTTGAGATATTAATGAATTTTGGCGTCATTTTCGTTTTTAAAGGGTAATGCATTAAATTAGATTGCAAATGGCATTTGCATGTCACATTTTCTAACAATGTTCCAGAATTTATTTAACTGTTAATGGCTTGGTTTGGTTTCTTTGCATTAGGATTTGGCTGGATAATGTCCTCACAACAGGGCATTTAAAAGTGCAGATCTATAATTCAAAGGTGCACAGGAATTATGAGGAGCTAAGTAGTATGACATCAGTATTCCTATCTATCTATATGGATCACTATCTGAATGGTTATCAGAATTGTTTTCATGATCCCATTGGCACTGGAGATGGTTTCAGATAGAGAGCTTAGGAGAACTACTGTTCTCAACCAAGGGCTTCATTCAGTTGTCTGCCTCAATCCTGCCTTCACAATGTCCAACCCCCTTCATCCATCAAGGCAAGCATCTCTCATGGTTGGTGGCTTACCAGTGTTCTAACAGAAGCTGGCTCTTACCCCTACTCTACTGTCCTTCACTACAGTAGGTTTCTTCAGCTATGTTTGAAGCAAGAGAAAGAACAAGCAAGTAGGAGGTCCTCTGCATGGAGAAGACAGAGAAATGCTACTGGGTGACAGAGAGAAGGTGGAATTGCTCAACACCTACTTTGCTTCTGTTTTCACCAAAAAAAAGGAAAGCAGTGCCTAACCTGGGTGGAATCTACACACATATAAAAACCATTTTGAAAATGCTCCCCCCCCAAAGCATTTCCCCAAAAATACATTGAATTTTCCACAAGGCCATCTAGTGTCACATTGAATACTGCACTTAAAACACTCTTAAAACATTTTATTTGCAGCTGTATAGCTGAGTTCCTGGTGATAACAGAACAAATTATGCAAGCAGGAAACTGCAGCCCAAGATAGGAAAAGATGGAATGAGCTGCACCCAAGGGTACTAAAGGAGCTTCTGGATGTAATCTCAGAGCCTCTGTCTATAATCTTTGAGAATTCTTGGCAAATAGGTGAGTTCCCTGCAGACAGGAGGGGGGCAAATGTGTCCCCATCTTCAAAAATGGGGGGAAAGAAAACCCAGGTAACTACTGACCAGTCAGCTTGAATTGATACAAGGAAAGGTCCTAGAACTGACAATTAAATGCTCAGTCTGTGAGCAGTTAGAAAAGGATGCTGCGATTGATAAAACCCAGCACAGGTTTCTCAAAAGCAAGTAATGCCAGACAAATCTCATTTCCCTTTTTGATACAAGTTACAAGCTTAGTGGATCATGGGAATGCTGTGGACGTAGTTTATCGTGATTTTAGTAAGACTTTTGACAAATTCCCCCATGATTTTCCTGCAGAGAGCTGGTAAAATGTGGACTAGACTCACTGTACCTCTGTACATGGTACCTCCTTTGGCTTGTGATAACACAGAGGTAGGCTTTTTCACTGGTGATACCAGTGCTGTGGAAAGCTCTCCCGGCTGAAATGTACGAGTAGTTCAGCAGTACTGGCATTTCACCAGCTCTCGAGGACACACCTGTTTAGACAAGGTTTCCTCTGATTTCCTGACTTGAACCTCCTGTTTTAATTGTAACTTTAACTGCTACACTGTTTTAATGAGATTCTTTATTATGCATTTTAATTATGGATGTTTTAATGTTTTGGTGAAATTGTTTTACTATGTATTATAATTATGGGTAGTTATATTTTTATCGTCAGCTTTATACTTGTTATTCTTCTGTCAGTTTTTACTTCTTTGTGAGCCTGCCTTGGTACTTATTAAAATGAAAGGCTGTATTACAATCAAATAATAATAATAGTGTGACTCATCATGAAGGCCATTGAGCTGAGTAAGAAGGGGGAGCATCAACCAGTCAGCAAGGAAGTACTGTCTCCCATAAAATCTAATATGAGTGATTTACTACAGCCCCTGTTTTGGTGGCACAATATGATGCTCAGTTGCCTCTCAGCAAGCATTAGAACCCAACTAATTCACCTGACTCTCAACATGCCACCAGTGCCACCCACTTTCCCCTTGGTAGTGGCAGTGTCCCATCAGCACAGGAATTGGTACACCCAATTCAATGCTGCAGCTGTGTCACTGCATTGGCATATATCCACAATGCTGGTGTAACATTGCTTTCTACTGATGCAAGAGGAATTTTGGAGCAATACCGTCCCACTCAGGAGGCATTATTTGGGGCAAAATTGTTCTGTGGCTATATTTATGTATGCTTTATTGTTATACCTGCCCCAGGCTATCAGACATTTGCTTGCTGCGTTGCCTCTAGCCCTTTGTTGTGGTTTAGTAATCCTACTATTGAGTCAAGCTGCAGCTCTGATCCCTTTCTGTCAAGCATGGCTTGAAGAATGGTTATTCATCCTAGCCAATGTGAAGTCTGCATTAAGAGCATATAGTCCCCCTACCTTGATATTCATCTTGGGTTAATTCAGCAACAAATATCATATAGAGCAAAAGAAAGAAAGGACAAAAGGATTTCACCAACTCTGTTTCTTTGTTGGGTTTTCCATTTTACTTGGATCTGCTTTCCACTGCTCCTGAACTAAGATAAAATTAATTTTGGAACATGTGCATGCAGTTAGTTTCAGGTCTCAGTACCTTCAGTTCAGTTGTGTGTTCTTTCCTCTGTGAGTTTCTGATTTATCACTGCAAAAAAGGGGGGAGGCAATAAGCAATATTGATGTGATCTTGATTACATCAAGATACTTTGAATGCAATATTTTACTAATGTGCACATATGCAACAGCACATTGGCAAAACATTTGATGCTGCCCTCTCCCTCCTCCCCTGCCAGCACAGATGGCTGGAACACATCAAACTCCATGCAAACATGGGAGAGACGCAGAGACGTTTGATTATTATTATTTATCTCCTGATGAGAATGTTCTACTTAAAAAACATGGATGAGTTTTTCTTTGTATTTGTGATATTTCATCTTCCTAACCACTATATGTTTACTCCGAAGTAAGCCCCATCAAGTTCAGTGGGCTCTTTTCCCAGAAAAGAGGCTATAGGATTGCAGCCACCTATTTACTCACCAGTCATGGCTTTTTTTTCAGCTGGAACTTGCCGGCACCTCTCAGGCGGGCACCACTGCTATTTTAGGAGAATAAGGGAGGAGTTCATGGTGAGTTCCGGACCTCTTTTACTAGAAAAATAGCACTGCTCACAGTACAGTGGTACCTCTAGTTGCGAACAGGATCCGTTCCTGTTCGCAACCTGAAGAGAATGCAATCCGCGTCTGCACGTGCGCAGGTCGTGATTCGCAGCTTCTGCGCACGCGCATGACGTCATTTTGTACATCTGCGCATGCGCGAGCAGCGAAACCCAGAAGTAACCTTTTTCAGTACTTACAGGTCGCCTGCTGGACGCAACCTGAAAAGACATAACCTGAAGCTAACGTAACAAGAGGTATAACTGTAATGGGAAGGCATCGGCAACCATTTTGGCAAATTGTCTCACAAATTAAGTCCTAAGTATGAGATGGTTAAAACTACATAATTGGTGATGGTGACCAATTTTGATGGCTTTAAAAGAGGATCAGATAAATTCACAGAGAATAATCCCATCAATAGTTACTAGGCATTATGCCTGTGTCCTACCTCCATTGTTGAGGTAGTATGTCTCTGCTGAGAATCACAGGTGGGGAAAACGCAGTTCATGTTTATGTTGTGGGCTTCTCATAGGTATCTGGTTGGCTGCTGTGGTACAGGATTAGCAGACTATATGAGCCTTTGTTCTGATCTAGCAGGTCTCTTCTTATGATATTATGCTTAAGGAATGTCTGTGCTGATGTTTGTCAAGCAATAACTCCCCTATGCCAAATCGCAAACTTCTCTAGATGCTGAAGGGTGTCTCTCAAGGATCACAGCCATATACATATTTGCCTAGGAGTAAGTCCTATTGGTATCAGTGAAACTTACTTCTGAGCAGACGTGCGGCTTCTGATATGGCATATGTGTCTGCTGTGGTTTTCCCATTCTTCCCATTCCTGCATTTTACCCAGAATATTATCATAATAATATATTAAATTATTTTTCTTTTCTTTTTTTAATAATAATATACAAAAGTGCTCTAGGAGTGCTCAATGCAGCACCAAAAGCTGATCCAGCAGTGGTAAGTAAAATATTATAATTATAATGATTGCTATTCAATTTCTACGTCACCTTATATTTTAAAGAAAAAATACTGTACACATCAACTCAGAAGTAAGACCTGTTGAGTTCAGTAGGTCTTACCTTCCTGTAAGTGAGTTTTGGATTGCAGCCTAAATGGTATAATAGTACTTCTGCCATGTTCCCCCACTCATCCCAATATGTGAAGCACTCTCTCAAAATCTAGTGTTTTCTCATTTCAGTGCAAATTATATATTGGCTCTTGGCAGTTCTCTACCTAGCCTGAAACAATTGTTGATGGAAGTGGCTAAGTTTTTTTTAAAGCTATAGGCTTCCTTTGTAACAAAAATGCAAAGTTTATTTTGCATTTTTAGTTTTTAAAAAAGCAAAACACCTTACTCCAAGGTTGTTTTTAATGTAAGATTGAAAGTGAATTGGATGAACTTGCAGAAATTATTATCAAACAGTTTTGTTAATAGCCCTAAGTTCACACAGCTTTTGCTCCAAGATTTGGAGAGGAAGAGAGTGGGTGGCGGGGGGGGGGGGGATTTCAATAATTTATCCCAGGCTGGCAGAACTTGAAAATGACATTACACATAACTTAGAAAGGCAAGGCAATTTAAGCAGGCTTCAGGGCATGTTCTGAGTTTGTTTGAGTTTATGCTCAAAATTCAGGTCAATTATTATTATTCTTTTATTTTTAAAAAAATCAAACTGGTTTGTACATAACTAATTTGAATGAATTTTACATTCACGGAGAGCAAGCTTGTCTCAAAGGACTTCAGCTGCTGGTGGCAAAATCTGGAGCTACTGCAGGCTGTTTGTTGAATTTCCAAGGAACTCAAAGCACAGGCAAGTGTTAGAGCACAGATAAGTTTTAACTGGAAGGCACCTCAACAAAATCCGGCTTTGCTCATTAAAACCATTTTCTCCACTTTACCTGTGTTCTCCTCACAAGACGTCTTAGCCATTAGGAGACCCCCTCCTTCCCGCAGAAAACAGTACAATTCCCATAATTCCCTGGAAAGAAGGATTGACTACTAAACCACTATGAAAATGGAAGCTCTGTACCTCCTAACAATTCTTGGCACTCTTAACAAACTGAAGCCATGACTATTCAAAGTGGTATGATACTGCTTTAAATATATAGTGCAGATGCAGCCTTAGTTTCATGTTTTTGCCTGCCCTTTATTTCGTTGGTTTGCCGTGTTGTCTGTTTAAAAATATATGTGTTGTGCAAATTGTTTGAAATGTTTTCAGACTTTTGTACGCTGCCTTGGATTCTCCTGAAGAATGGCTGGTAAAGAATGTTTTATATTAAAAAACAAAACAAATGTTCCTTATCATGGGAACATCAAAGACACACATGCAGGGGAAATTAAACTGAAGTGTGAGGCCTTCATAGCCGGCTGAGATCCAAACTGTTAGAAGCAGCTTTATTTACGGTATTTTTATTTATTTGGGAAGAAATAATTTCTGCCATATCCTTCCCACCATGTGTTTGTCTATCAAAAAGTTGCACTGCTAACTTTTACATGACACATATGTTGGCTCGCATTGGAGGCATTACAGAAGGCACTAGCAATTCTGATGAGTGTTATAAAGATAGCACTGCATTAAACAGTTTGTCAAATTAGGCACTGTAGCAGCAAATTCTAGGAAAAACTCAAGCAGCTATAGAAGACTATGCAGTATTTTTGCAAGGTGACTGTGGCGTTTGCCCACTCATTATGGAGATGTCGTACTGGGGGAGAGAAAGGCTTAATAGGCTGACCAATAAGAAAGCCCAGGGGCAGAGCCTAACTGTGTTTAAGGCTCAACACAGGGGTTTTGGCAGTTAGTTCGGTTGGTTTCTCGTGGGTGGGAGGCATAGGAGTCAGAGTGAGTTAGAGACAGAGGGCAGACAGAGAGAGTGAATTACAGTGTTTCAAAGTATTTAAAACTTGTTTGCGTTCACAATAAACTCGAATCTTTGTTAATACGCTACAACCTGACTGAGTCTGAATATATTACCGGGGGAACCTGGTTGGTGGCAGTGGAAGAGATAAGCCGTGGTGGTGCAGGGTCCATAGTCTGTGAAATGACTGGGGGCCCTGTGTGAACGCCGGGACATATGTTGGCTCACATTGGAGACATTACAGAAGGCACTAGCAATTCTGATGAGTGTTATAAAGAAAACACGGCATTAAACAGTTTGTCAAATTAGGCACTGTAGGATCAAATTCTAGGAAAAACTCAAGCAGCTATAGAAGACTATGCAGTATTTTTGCAAGGTGACATTAGCACAAAAGCAAATACTTTTGTTACTTTAATAAATGACAGTAATGGTGCCTGACAGACCCTTAAATAAGATTCATTTAATAGCCCTAAAAATCCCAATAAATAATAAGCAACTTCAAGGAAAAGCAGACACAGATCTTTATATTTAGAAAGAGCATTATCTGCCTCATAGAGTCTTAATAATGTCTTAATGCACAGAGAATTTTTAAAAACTGCAAAAATTCATCCCCCTGTCTATGTATTGAAAGACCTCTTTCCGTTGTGCCCCCGTGATTCTTAGGATAAAATTCTCCTGTTTTTCCACTGATAGGCTTCTAATATAAAAGATTGGAATCACTTGGCCAATATAGCCACTGGTAATATTGAGACTGATGGCTGTAATATGCTTTTTGTTGGGCTGTCACTGGGCCCAAGAAACTCCTTTTGGTGCAGAATGTATTTGGGAGCACATTGAGAAAGAAGGTCTGAAGGAAGATTTTAAGGGCATTCAGCCCCAGGAAAAAGCAACAGAGGACAGCATGCAGCACCCTACCAATATGGGCCTATGCCAAAGCTCAAAGGTCAGACCCCCCCCCCATCTGGGAGATTTATATACTTCAGAGGACTCAGCTGTACAGCTGCAAATAAAATGTTTTAAGTGTGTTTCAAGTGCAATATACAATGTGACACTAGGTGGCAATAGCGAGTCTTATGGAAAATTCAATGTATTTTTTAAAATGCTTTTTTAAAAAAGCATTTTCAGAATGTTTTATTATACGTGTCTAGATTCTGAACCAGAGTTCAGACCATTAGTGGCTACATGCTGGTTGGCCTGATATCTAAATCCCTCCCACCTGCTCCAGAAATCATTACTGGGATTGTGTGAGGGATGTTACATCACTGCCAGATAGTCCCACATCCTGATGGCATTTATCCCTGAAGGGCCAACAAAACAACAAAGCAAACCAAAAACCCTTGACAGATGTGCCGATAAGCCTGGAGGAATAATTTTGCAGGCCAATTAACCTATCTGATTGAAAGACAAAGTTCTTCCACAATGGGCTTCCCTTACACAGGTGTTTGCTTAAATCATCACTTTACTTTAAATAAGTGACTGGTGCTACAATGTTTATGGTGGTATTTTCAGGATTGTTTCTTTCCTTCATTAAATGTGAAAGTGCACTGTCTGCACAAATTGTTATGTCCTCACTAAACATGGATTTGCAGGACAGTGCAAATTTATTTTACCTGACCTATAAGACATATTACGTTCATGTTCAATCAGATCTTCAAGGGACATCCTCCACTGACATGACAGTGACTAGTTAGTCTGGCTGGAAGCAAATAATTATGTTCTTGGCAGGTGTCTGACAGTGATTTCCAGTCCTGAATTTCCCTGCAGTTGCTGGAAGGACAACTAATGTTTTCAAATAGGGCACATACTTTATAAATTGTTCCAGACCTGCATTTATAAAGCCATTTGTAGAAAATGAAATCAACAAATGCAATGTTATCCTTTCCTTCCTCAAACTGGTATGACATTTAGCGTACAGAAGATGCCCCTCAACTTGTTTCTCCCTCCCCCCTCCATGAATTCTTATTTATAATTAGAGTATTATCCATTTTTATGTTCTACCTTCCATTTTATTTAGGGTGGTATCCACCATTAGTCATATACCCAGAGCAGATCACCTCATCCATAGTGACAGGACTTCCTCCTTCAGAATTCATAGTGGTTACTCTTCAACAAGACTTGTTCTTTTTTTATGCTTGGTGTTAGTCATTTGGGGAAACAGGGTCTATCAACCCCACCATAAATGTTCATCACTTAGTTTTTAATTTTTTTTTCATCACTTACTTTTGCCCTGTACCCAGACTAATCCCCCCCCCCCGCACTAGCTCCCATCTGCCAAACTCTTGCCAAAAGAAAGGTCAAATGCCACTGATTTCCTTATGGAATCCTCTGCTTTAATACATGATGATAGTAACTAGGTTATGTGACATTTTAAAAAGATTAGTCCAGAGGTTATCTGTTTTTGGCCTGTGTGTACATTTACAAACTGGAGAAACTGTTTTGGGCACCACACAAACATCACAACCAAGCAGGCACCACCATTTATTCTATAGGCTACAAAAGAATTCTACTTTCAAGCTTAATTTCAGCAAAGGAAGGGGATGCTATGGGCACCAGGGAAGGACTCTGTAGGTGCTCCCTGGATGCCACACTGGTAACCCCTGGATTAGACTAATTCAGCCTTCCTCAACTTAGTGATCTCCATCATCTTTGACCCCTGGCAGTCTGGCAGTTTGCCTTGTAGTCCAAGACAACTGGACATCTTACTTCAGGCCGAGGGAGTCAGTGTTTGTCCACATAGTACAAAACTGGTGTGGCTGTCTCATGGACTGGCTGGGTGCACCATCTGGGTACCTCCAGGGGAATTAGGCTCAGAACCAGTGAGTCGGTGGTGGAATAATGATGAGTGCTCAGCGGCAGAAGAAGGAGCAGACTGGGAGGAGGAGGTGTCGGAAGCAGAATCTAGCCCTGAGAGGCAATGTTGGACCACCTTCTCCCCTCAGTCCTGTTCAGCCACACTAGGTACTCTGAGCTCTCCACAGCCTTCATCAGTGCTCCCTCTCCCAAAGAGAGGCAAGTGGCAGTGAGACTCCTGCTCCACCATTACCGTCTTTTAGGGAAGGGCTTTCCTCAGGCAGGCTCCCTCTGTTTTCTAGGCCTCGCCTCCCTATTCCTCCTCAGATGCCTCCTCATCTTTCTCCAGATTCTGCCATCGCAGGTCTATACCCAAAGGAGCAGAGTGACAGCTCCTTCAGGAGCCCCTCTTATGTTCTCAGGACACAGAATGTGCATGCTGTAATAATTCTATTTCCTTAAGGAAGAGATATGCACACTGGCCCTCCTATGTAGCTTTCAAGTTTTTTAACCACATTTGCTAATGGGAAATAAAAACTGTACAGCCGACTCCACTATTGAGACCTGAATTATTAAAAAATGCCCTATCAATGCGCTCTTACAGCTGGAAATTCCCTCCCCCCACCCCGCCGACAGCAAAATTATCAATTTTCTGAGGTTTTTCCTGACCACAATCCTATAAGAAATATCCTCAGTTGTTCAGCATATAATAATGTTATAGAATTTAAAATAAGAAAATGGATTATTAAAGTTACAAATCTTCATGGTCTTGATATATTTAATAAAACAACTACAGTATCTGTTAATAATGGATTCTGTTTCCAGTCTGCTTGCACATTCAACAGGGGGAAAAATGACCACTAAAAAGCTACCGATATTTCTTTATCCTTCGCAGCCAAGGCTGATGCCCACAAAAATGCAGTTACACTGATAAACTGTTCATCATTTACAAAGGTTTAAAAATTTTAACAGCCCTGCATAAATTGAAGACTAGATGTTTAGCCTTTAAGGCATGCAACAGGAAAAAGTAATCTGGAGCGTCCATGGAGATAAATGTTATAACTTCATGGCACTTTTTGCACCCAGTTAATCATACTGTGTCACTCATATAGAACACAATTTGTACACACACACTCCCATTATTCTTTAATGCGCATCATACCAGGACACCTCAGCATTTGTTAGCTGAAGTGATCCTAATGGAATAATAATGTATTAAGGATAGTGCAACAGGCACTTCTATGTGACAGCATTAAAAAAATCTTAGCGAAATTATAGGAAAGATCCACAAAAAGAACTCATCCTTGCACCTGAAAGATACAGAAAATGGAAAGTTAACAATGTCTTCAAAGTGCTTCTTATGTGCTGCATTGAGCAGCTGAAAATTTGCAGTTGACCATCAACAATTGCGTAAACACCATCCGAAGCACTTTGCTCAGGAGTGAGGCCTACTGAGCTCAATGGGCCATACCTCTGCTATAAGCTGACATTACTATTATTGTTATTATTCTTTGTGCCACTTAAATCCAAAATGGGATTCGAAGCAGTTATAATATGGGGTTACATTTATTATTATGGGCTTGAGCAATGCTCCTTCACTTCAGCATCTGCCAAGGGTTATGCCAGCAATAGGCAGCCAGTGCTGTTCACTTGCTAATAAAGTAGAAGGAGATTTACAAATGTGTAAAGAGGGGTTCCAATACAAATGCTCTCAATGAAATGTGCCTAGATAGCAGTCCTATCGAAATCCCCAAAATGCACTCATGCGGGTAACTTGATATAAGAGGAGGATCACTTGACTCTCACAGCAATCCTAGATGGGCAGAAGGGTGGATTTTCCATTGTTTCCGCTGTCCTGCCGGTTCCTACTTGTCATGGCAGACAGGAATGGGGGATCAGTTCCAGGCTGACATAGCATAGTGGCCTAGATCAAATTAGCAACCTGATTCATTCCCAATTGGGGGGGGGTGCACTAAATGAAATCTTGTTTTGATTACCTTCCAAGTTTAGCTAATTTCAGTATAACAAGTATCACAGGGTTGGTGATTCTGAGTTTCCTAAACCCAACAAGTCACCCCAAAACAAATGCACCTTCATCAGTTAGTCACATACAGTGCCAAATTTACGTATAAGCTAAACAAGCTATAACTTAGGGCCCCACTCTCTTGGGCCCCCCCAAAAAATTAAAGAAAAAAACAATGGATGTACATTTCCAAAATAAAAGATAAAAAACAAATAAAATAAAACCTACATACAGCAACAGTGTTTTGTGTTGTGTATGGACCTATTAGGTCCATAAATTACCATATAGCATATATTCAACACAAAAAACAGCGACAATTTGTTGTTGACGAAGGAAAGCTGGACATATAAAGGGCCCCATTACCTTCAGTAGCTTAGGTTCTCATCAAACCTAAATTTGGCCCTGGTCACATAGCCTCAGTGTTTGCAATGAACTAGTTCAGTTTAATAAACTTCACTGGTTTAGTTCAAAAACCCACTACACCTAAAATCACTGTGTGAACTGAACATGAAATAAATTCATTTTGGGATAGAACTTTGCACATTGTCTAGTTCATCT
Organism: Podarcis liolepis; assembly: GCF_965112155.1. Lineage (NCBI taxonomy): Eukaryota > Metazoa > Chordata > Lepidosauria > Squamata > Lacertidae > Podarcis > Podarcis liolepis. The sequence continues at coordinate 29,378,538 of NC_139559.1, forward strand.
TCAAGTTCATTCTCTTACATGTGTGCTTGTGTTTTCTCTTTGGGCCTTTAAGTTTAAAAATAATAATTGTTGAGGAAAATATATTAAATAATTCACACTCCACTGTGTGTGCTTTGATATTTCTAAGTTTCCTTAAGTATATTTTATACTTCAGCTTAGCAGCTTGTATCATTCTGAATGCTTGAAAAAATTGCAGAGGATTCTTTCTTGTAGTGTGAATTGAATATGAACTGAGCTAATTCGTTTTGTAAAGTGAAAAACATGAGCTAGGGTTTTGTGGGTGTGTTGAACTTGAACTAGTTCCAGTTTTAAGATTAACAAGCTCCGTGTAGACCATTTAAATAGAGCCCTGTGAAGGCTGCTATCCAAACATGTCTACTTGATTGCAAAGGTGCTTGCTCCAAGGTAGTTGGGTTAAGATTGCAGCGTAAATTATGAATGTGCAACTTCTTATTGTTCATTTATTTTTAATTTTAAAATTTTATATTCTGCTTTTCACTTTGCAAAAATGTCATTTGCGGAAAATAGGCTTGATATTAAAAACAGATGATTTTGGATCTCTTTATCTGTCCAACCCATCAGGAATCATCAGTAGTAAAGCAGCACGACCAGCTATATGGCAGAATAAATCACACCAAATGAGGAGACGTTTGGGATGAATGCATAGTTTCCTAGATCAAAAGCTAGAGCAGCTCTCTAATCAGAAGCCCCCTCGCAAGCATTTGGAAATAACTTAGTTGAAATGTTCAACATAATAAAGCTAAACTGCAGCTACTGTGCTGGCACCCTAGCAAGAACCAGCTGAGATATGATTACATTGCTTGGCCTCCTCTAGTGATAGGATCACAATGACAGCTGGGAAGCAGCTTGTGAAAAAGTATATATTCTTTAATATATTAAGGCTAAAATTATTGCCACACCATCAGACACTCACAAAGCTTGGATGTGTGCAACCCAGAGGCCTTTTGGAAGGCATGGAAAGCTGAAGAGCTTTTTTGCATCAAAAACTGGGCATCAATTTTATATGTCCCACCAGATGGCTAAGACCTTTTTTTACTGACATGCTGCAGTTTCAATGTCCTCCAGCTAGTCAGTTTCCCACTTTTCCATACCCCAAGGTTTTGTTCCTAGGAGAAAAATGCTTAGTGTGTCTCAGCTAGCCATCTGGGCAATATACTGAGGGTGCCAGTTTAGCCACAAACACTGCTCCTGAGACCAAATGTGTCTCAACTGAGTGAAAGCAGAGTCAGGACAACTTAGAGACACAGATATAGAGAGCACCTTGTAGGCCAACCCTCTGCTTGATGGAGGAAATCCATCCAGCATAAGGATAGAGCATCCTCAGCAGATGGCTTGAAGACTTCCAGTGAGAGAATGGTCCCTACTGCATTAGGTAATTGGTTCCATTGTTGAAGTGCTCTTACCATCTCCTGAAGTTCAGCTAAAATCTATTCCTTTCGTGTAACTTAAGAACATTTCATCAAGTGCCATCTTCTGGGGTAGAACAGAACAAGTCTTTGCCTTTCCCCATGTGATAGTTCTCTGGTCCTAATTTAGTTTTCTACATCCTTCTAAGAGTATGGCACCCAGATATGGATGGAGGAGAAATTTCGTTCAGTTCGGATTGGTGCAGTGGTCTAAACCACAGAGCCTAGGGCTTGCCGATCGGAAGGTCGGCGGTTCAAATCCCTGCGACGGGGTGAGCTCCCGTTGCTCGGTCCCTGCTCCTGCCAACCTAACAGTTCGAAAGCACATCAAAGTGCAAGTAGATAAATAGGTACTACTCTGGCAGGAAGGTAAACGGTGTTTCCGTGCGCTGCTCTGGTTCACCAGAAGCAGCTTAGTCATGCTGGCCACATGACCCGGAAGCTGTCTGCGGACAAACGCCAGCTCCCTCGGCCAGTAAAGCGAGATGAACCCCAGAGTCGTCTGCAACTGGACTTAACAGTCAGGGGTCCCTTTACATTACTGAATTTTCACTTTCTGAAACACAGCTATCCTTCAAAATCCACTCTTCTCCAAATTTTGTAATGCAGTTCTGCAGTGAAATAATGCATTCAAAAATGTGTCCCAGATTATTCTTTTTTTCTACATTGGTCCTCATGTTAATTTCAAAATAGTCCTTCAAAATTTTCATAGCCTTCTTACAAAATTCCTCATCCCTAAACAAAGTGTCATTCATCCTCCATCTGAAGGTACCAGTTGTTGTTAAGTTCATTACCATCTTTACCGCGTTATGGTCGGAACAAGTTTTTGGGCAGATTTCCACTTTTTTTATCCTTGGCGCCGTTCCTCTAGTTATCCAAATTTGGTCAATTCGTGTCCAAGTCATTTTAGCTTCCGAAAAGAAGGTTCCCTCTCTTTCAAGTGGGTGTTTTATCCTCCAAATGTCCATTAAATCCATATTGTCAGTCATTTCAAAAAAGATTTTTGGTAGTCTTCCCTCTTTAGTAACTATCTGTCTTTGAGATTTGTCCATATTGGTTGAAACAACTCCATTCATGTCTCCCATCAAAATTAAATTTAAGTCCATAAAGTCCATCAAAGCCTCATGAAGTGTCTTAAAGAATTCCACTTTCCCCTCATTTGGTGCATAAATTCCCACAATCAAAAATTTTTCTCCTTGAACTTGAATTTCAACAGCTATATATCTTCCGTGGTCATCTTTGAAAATCAATTTCGGTTGCCATTTTTCCTTTACATAAATCACCACTCCTCTCTTCTTTACCTTATCTGAGGAGATAAATTCTTGACCCAGTCTTTTATTTATAAGTAATTTCCTGTGTGACCTCGTCACATGTGTCTCCTGTAAACATATCAAGTCCAATTGTTCTTTTTTCAAAATGTGAAAGACACTTTTTCTTTTCCGGGGGATGTTCAAACCGTTACAATTCCAGCTTAACAGTCGCAAAGCCATGATGGGATTATTTATCTTCTCCTCCTACTGCCCCAAGTCGCTCTTCTTCCTCTGTCGGTGGTGTCCCTCTCAACCGTGGCTTGCCTTTGTCCAAAATTCCTCCTCCTGGGTAGTCTTGTCCTGATTCCGCCCCTTTGTAGAGATCCTCTTTGTGTTGCTCTAGAAATTTATCTTTCTCCTCTACAGTCTTTATTTTCCTTTTTTTCCCTTTGTACTTAAAGGAAAGGCCTTGAGGGTATTCCCACCTGAAGGGCACGCTGTTCTTTTTCAGTAGTATCACTAAATCTTTGTATTGACTTCTTGCATCCAAAATATGTTTAGGGATATCTTTAAAAATTTCCACAAAGGAATCTTCAATTCGCAGAGTTCTTTGGTAGTGCAGATTCAAAATTTTATCTCTCTCTTCTCTAGATCTTAGTGTTACCAGACAGTCTCTTACTTTGTTCTTTCTTTGTCTTGCACCCAATCTAAATGCACTCTCTATCTTAAATTCTTCTTGTTCCAGTTCCTGTTTCCAGAAATCGGAGAACTCTTTTGTTAGAAATTCCACTAAGTTATCTCCTTCACTCTCAGGTATTGCCCGGATCCTAAGATTCCTCTCCTTCCTCTGCATTTCAATCATGGACAATGCCAAATCATGTTCTCCCAATTTCCTAAAAACCGGGGAAAATTTTTCGTCAGTAGCCGTTGCAATTTCTTTCGCCTCTTCAGCAATCTTTCGAGTAGTTGATGCTTCCTCAAGTAGTTTCCCAATTGATTCTGTATTGGTGTTAACTTTATTTCCCAAATCAATTATACTTTTAGTATTTAAGTCTATTTTCCCTGATATCTCAGCAACAGTCTTATTTGTTTCAGCAACTTGTTTACTTGTTTCCGCTCCTTGCTTTTTTAACTGATCCAAAGATTCATTGATTTTACTCAGTGCTTTCGAAAGTGCTTCCTCAGACATGACTTTTGTCTTTTCCTGTGGGTTAGCACTTGCTCCAGATGGCCCAGATGCAAAAATGTGTATATCAGTGCCAACTGAGCACACAAATCCATTTGTTTGTGGAAATGCTTCCAAGGTATATTCCATTCCTGAAACACAACCAGGAGTAAACAAGCTGTTGTTCAAAACAGCAAGAAGGCTTGGGGAGTGGGGAAAGGTTACGAAAACACCCTTAGCTATCTTGTCTATAAAATCTTCTCCCCATTTTCTTAAAAACTGCCCCCAAAATAAGCAATATACACTCCACTTTTGTGGCGATTCTGCAAATGAGGAGAATTCACCATACCTTTAAGCAAAACCCAAATCCCATCACAGGAAGCCTGACAGTGCAACTGCATATGCCACACTGTTTTCCCCAATCTTATGTATTTTCCCTCTCCTCAAAGCTGCCATTTGTCATTCGGGGGGGGGGGGGGACAGACAAACATGGTGTGTTGTTTTATCTCAACTGGGGCGAATAGCAGCTTTGGGAATGGGCTTCACAGCTGAAGTGCATTCATGGAACAGCAGAAATAAAAAGGCAGAATGCATTGCAAGACAAAATGTATATCCATCCAGTGAGAAAGGTTTATATTTAATGCACTTTTAAATGAACTAGTATAAGCAAGCAATGGCAATGGGCCTCACATCCAAAAAGAAGACTCCGTGCATATTATTATGTGGTAAAAAAGGTTATATTTATTAAAATATAACTCATTAGAGCACCAAATTAGCCAGATAAATAAGAGAGGCACAAGACTTCTTCCTACACTACTGCTGCCTACAACACACCCAGCCACCCACCACTGCTGATGTCTTCATGCAGCAGTTAGCCTTTCACCCTATGGATTGTCCCATAGTTATCCCTTCCAGCTTCCACTCGTATAAGAAATGGTCCTTATATGAGGCTGTAAGTTTCATCTTCCAGGTCCCTAGTTGACCAATATCTTTCAGTATGATTGGACAAATCTCAATTTTTCCATTCAATTGATACTTTGAAGTTTTCATTTTAAATGCCACTCGGTATCTATAGTGCATATTGTGAGTAAATCCATGTCATATATATGTTTATCAAAACACATATAAAAAGTTGACGTTGTATTACAATATTCAGACAAATCTTTATATTCTTCCTTTATTGTTTGCACCATTTCCTTCTGGCATGTAGCAAGCCATTTCTCACAGTTTACCTATTCTAGGAAAGGCAATATTTGCATCATGGTCTTCCCAGTTGGGCCAGTCTCTCTCTCTTTTTTAAAAAAAATAATAATTATTAACCGACCAATCAAATCAAATCACATCACATCACATAGTTCCGAATTACAAAGCCAAATTTTAAATTTTTTGTTGGGGGTATCCATATTTCAAGTTCCGAAGGGGATTCCAACCATCTTCTTGCTGCTGCGTTAATATCCACAAATCTGTCCAAATAATGTTCATATTTCTATCCAGTCCTATCTTGCTGTTCCCACGTCTCATCTTATTCATATATTTTTCTTTTTTCTTTATGATCTCTTCTGATAATCTCCTTAAGCAGATAAACACCAGTTATAATCATGTGTGAATTTTTCCGTTTGTCCAATCACCATATCGAGATGGTTCCATATATCATCACTTCCATAAATAAAAGCACTCTTTCCATCATTCATCTTCGCAAATCTGTCGCCTTCTTTTAGTCCCTGAGGAGGCCGCCTGCAATATGAAAACAGATCCATTCCTCCTCCCAGACATAAGTCTTTCGACTTGCAGGGCAGCAGCTGAAGAAGGAGCAAAAGAGTTTTCTTGTGTGTGTGTTTCTTTGTGGCTGATTAGCTGCTCTCCCTGTGCAAAGGTCAGAGGGGGCAGGGTTTCTGTTGAGTCAGGTGATTAGCTGTGGGAGGAGCTTATCAGAGCTTGCAGGGCAGCAGCTGAAGGAGGAGCAAAAGGGTTTTCTTGTGTGTGTGTTTCTTTGTGGCTGATTAGCTGCTCTCCCTGTGCAAAGGTCAGAGGGGGCAGGGTTTCTGTTGAGTCTGGTGATTAGCTGTGAGAGCAGCTTATCAGAGCTTGCAGGGCAGCAGCTGAAAAAGGAGCAGTTTGATCCATCTTTAAGATTTAGGGGAGCTAGCCTCAAACGTTTGTTGGGGGAGACCTAGGGTTTTTTGGGGGGGGGGCTATTTGTCCTGTCTTCACGCTTTTTAAGATGGAGGACCACTGTAGCCACCCCCAATGACACGTTCTCAAGATGGAGCGTGAGGGAACAGCTGCAGTCGCCTGCGGTTCCTGCGCAATGTTTGCCATCTTGCCAAAGGTTGCAGGCAGCTTTACCTGCAGCAATTGTATGTTGATTACCCTCTTAGAAGACAAAGTCCAGCAACTGGAGGAACGTGTAGCTACGCTCCAAAGAATTAGAGAGCTGGAGCTCTTCTTGGAAGCAACAGAGAACACCGTCTCCACCAAGGAGGAGACAGGGGACACCCCTGAGAAGGAGGCTAGTTCACCAACACAGGTGCCAGATATATGGAGAAACGTTACTCAAAGAAGTAGGAGGCCCAGGGTTCGCTCTGATTGTTTAGAAATACACAATCGCTTTGAAGTCCTCTCCCCTAGCATGGAAGACAAATAACAGACTCCATTTGAGGATCTCTCCCTCATTACAGTCGATCAGGTATATGAAGACGAGCAGCAAAGTCAGTCCTCAGGGAATGTGCAGGCGACCTCGGTACGGACAGCTCACGGAAGAACCCCGACCAAACCTAAGAGGAGGCGTGTAGTGGTGATAGGGGATTCCCTACTGAGGGGAACAGAAGCAGTGATCTGTGGGCCTGACAAGATGTCTCGGGAGGTGTGCTGTCTCCCCAGGGCTAAGATCCAAGATGTAACTGAACGACTGCAAGAAATCATAAAACCCACTGACAAATACCCCTTCCTCTTGGTTCATGTGGGAACCAATGACACTCCAAGCAATAGCCTCCAGAAGATCAAAAGAGCATCTAGATCAAGGGAAGTAATAGTGCCACTGTATTCTGCTCTGGTCAGACCTCATCTGGAGTATTGTGTCCAGTTCTGGGCACCACAGTTCAAGAAGGACACTGACAAACTGGAACGTGTCCAGAGGAGGGCAACCAAAATGGTCAAAGGTCTGAAAATGATGCCTTATGAGGAACGGCTAAGGGACCTGGGCATGTTTAGCCTAGAGAAGAGGAGGTTAAGGGGTGATATGATAGCCATGTTCAAATATATAGAAGGATGTCATATAGAGGAGGGAGAAAGGTTGTTTTCTGCTGCTCCAGAGAAGCGGACACGGAGCAATGGATCCAAACTACAAGAAAGAAGATTCCACCTAAACATTAGGAAGAACTTCCTGACAGTAAGAGCTGTTCGACAGTGGAATTTGCTGCCAAGGAGTGTGGTGGCGTCTCCTTCTTTGGAGGTCTTTAAGCAGAGGCTTGACAACCATATGTCAGGAGTGCTCTGATGGTGTTTCCTGCTTGGCAGGGGGTTGGACTTGATGGCCCTTGTGGTCTATTCCAATTCTATGATTCTATGATTCTATGATTCTATGATTCTATGACAGAACTTGCCAAAATGGCGACACTGTTTTTTACTGTGTCATCCCAAAGCTCTTAAACTTTCCACGATCTCCTTAAAACACACTTTTGGTTAGAGATTATCTAACAGTCTTAAATCATCAGCTTAGGTCATTTAAGCATCATTTCTGACTTGTGGGGGGGATTCTTGGTTAATCACATAAAGAAAAGAAAGGAAAGTCCCCCCCCCATCCAGTCCCGTTGCCGACATACCAAGCCTTGGTGTGTCTTCTCATGATATATTCTTGTTTATCCGACCCATCTTCTTTATCAGAGATCTCTTCAATTAGCAGTCTTTTTACTCCCCATTCTTCCTTGAAATATGTGCATTTGCTTCCACCTAATTGTTTCTTTTGAAGTTGCTGCAGCTAGAGGCGCGAATCAGAGACAGCGTCCAGGAGAGCTGAAGTCCGCACAAGGGCTTTCTGCCTAGTGCCCCCACCCCCTCGAATTCGGGGGTGGTATAGGGCACAACAGGCAAGGACAGTCCCCCCACTCCCTTGGGGGGGGCAGGGAGGCTGTTTACTCCCATCACAGCCTCTTAATTACCTCGTGTGGGTCGGAGAGATGTTATTGTCGGCCATCTTCCGGAGAGATGTTATTGTCGGCCATCTTCCAATGCGCCCCTAGTGGCCCCCCAGTTGGGCCACTCTCTTGTCTTCTCCCCTCATCCCACTTTTCTGGCATCAGCTTTAACTCCCTTGAATAACTCTATGAATCTCTCGCTCTTTCCCATCTGTCTGCCAGCTGAGGGAAACTTTTTTCTCTATGGTTTTAACTCAATAGTTGCTGGTCTTACCTCAGCAATGTATCAGAGAGAGAGGTTGGGGTGAACATTAAGAAATATCATGGTGGTGAACAATACAGCATCAACAATAAATTTACATTCATAAAACAAGATTATTGATGCTGTTATGCAGTTTGACTGTGGAATTTGGCTAGTCAGTGTTGTGGGTTAACCTGAGGCAATGGGCAGTCCAGTCTATTAACTGTACAGTACAGTCATAATATTGTAAAATAATTCTAATCAGTGCAGATCCTTCCAGTGCACCTTTTTCAGGTTCAGTTCCTTATTAGGCATCGTATTAAGTACAAATGTCCATAGGCCTATACAGTGTTGCAAATCTTTCCTTAAAACAAAATTACAAATCTTCCTTTCTCTGATCAGAAACTTGATTTCTAAAACTCTGTCTACTAAATTTGGGATACAGCTGCAGCACTTCTCTGCCTGGGCTCTACACTGTAGGTTTCAGATAAGCTCCTTTGCTATTTCAATCACAGCCCACCTCTGACTCAAGAATTCTAGGAAGCAAACTTTATGCAGGACATAAATCAATCTGTTCAATCAATTATTATATTAAAATCAATAGGGTTCTTAAGCTACGTTCTCTGCTGTGTTAACAAAACTATCATTTAAGCAGTGCCTGGAATCCATTGCTCCTAAAAATGTCCAGTATGCAATAAAATGTTCACCATTTCCCCACTTCTGTTTGTGGGTGAATATCTTGCTCTTAAGCCCCATTTTCCTTGAGGAAACTAGTATCTCTGTGTCTAGTTATTGGAAAGCATTCAAAAGAATAAAAGATGGCATGCACTTTAAAAAAAAAATGTTTTATGGTTTATTGTGCATTGAAATTTCTAAAAATAAATATTTATTGTAAGCTGCCCAGAGAACTTTTGTGTTAGTTATTTGCATAGTTAACAAATAGGAGACACAGTGCCATTGCATGCCAAGCTTTAGTGTGCCAACCCAGTGATCACCAGCATGATGCCTGCAGGCACCACTGTGTTTGCCAGTACTTCTTACAGCAACTGTGAAAGTTCTCAGTTTATTTGCCCTCAAAAATCTACACTGCACAAGAGAATGTTTGCTCTTCCTGCTGAACTCCTCTTTGCACTGGCTTGGCTTCTCCTGGACTTAGCATACCGCCTTAAACATGCCCACGGTTAATTTGATGCCAGGATTTGGCATCCATCCTTCCATTCTGAAAAAAGGAGGTGTGCAAATAGCTTCTCTCTATGAGAGAGCGTGGCGATGGCTGACACATGTGGCTTAGATCCACAGTTCTCCCTGCTGATAGTTTGCTGCTGGCCTCCTCTCTCTTTCCCACCTGTTTACCTCCTTTACTGGAAGCAAGGTTTTATTTGTGCTCTCGCCTTCCTCTGTCCATCAATTTTCCTGGAAGGTGGTGGAGAACCAGACTGAGTGTTGCTCTGCAATACCAATTTGTCATGCCAGCTGCCTGAGCCAAATATCCCAGAGCTTTCCAGGATGTCTAAAGCAGTGTTCAGCAAAGTAGAGAATTGGCCAGGAGTAGTAGCTGTAGTTAAAAAGGACATTATTTCCTAAGAAGCCAAATGTGTCTGGGAGTGCATACAAATACATCAAAATGTTTTAGAAAACCTCAACCACAGAAGAAGAAATAGCCTGGTGGGTCCGATCAGGCTGATTTAGTGGAAATACTTGGCTTTAGTGTTGGACTGGGAGCCCAGTAGACTAACGTTTGTTTGTTAGTTATTGATATGTCCAGCATGAATGGCAGCTCTGAAAGGTCTCATGTTTTCATTGTCAGCCTGCCAGCAAGCTCCCGAAATGATTGCCTGATCCGACATCAACAATTACATTGCTTCATCAGGTGCTGCTTTGTTTCTTATAGCAGGTGGAGATTTATTTCTTTTCATTGTGTGAACTGAATAATCCAGAAAACAGCAAAGTGAAAAGAGGAGGTATGTACAAGCATTTATGATACAGTAACTTTCGTAAGGTAAGGTAAAGGACCCCTACATGGTTAAGTCCAGTCAAAGGCGACTATGAGGTTGCGGCGGTCATCTCACTTTTGGACCGAGGGAGCTGGTGTTTGTCCACAGACAGCTTTCTGGGTCATGTGGCCAGCATGACTAAATCACTTCTGGCACAATGGGACACTGACCTTTAAAGCCCTAAATGGCTTCAGTCCTGTATACCCAAAGGAGCATCTTCACCCCCATTGTTCTGCCCGGATGCTGAGGTCCAGCGCCGAGGGCCTTCTGGCAGTTCCCTCACTGTGAGAAGCAAAGCTACAGGGAACCAGGCAGAGGGCCTTCTCGGTAGTGGCACCCGCCCTTGGAACGCCCTCCCATCAGATGTCAAAGAGATAAATAACTACCTGACATTTAGAAGACATCTGAAGGCAGCCCTGTTCAGGGAAGCTTTTAATGTTTAATGGACTGTTGTATTTTAATATTCTGTTGGAAGCCGCCCAGAGTGGTTGGGGAGACCTAGCCAGATAGGCAGGGTACAAATAATAAATTATTATTATTATTATTATTATTATTATTATTAATTTGCTGCTGAGTGAGGGCAGTTGGGTCCATCTAGTTGGAAGTCTTGCAAGATTTGGTCCCTGCTCTCTGAGCCATTTCCACCTGGTTTGGGTGTAGCTGGACCTTGAATGACTCCATGTACAAAGGCTGTTCCTGCTGGGGGTAACATTCCTTTGGGTTCTCCTTTGGGATGTGATGGGGGTGAGGACATCTGCCCATGACTTGCTCCTAGGTGGGAGACTGGAATAGCCAGAGGTGAGACAGGGTGTGAGTTAAGCTGTATTTGAGGTGGGAGGTGGAATGCTGGGGAGCTGGGTCTGTGATGAGGGCATGGATGCAGCGTGAGTCTTGGCTATTTGGTAGTTTTGCTATTTTATACTGTTCAGTTTTATTTACTGTTTTCATTATACTTTTGTTTTCTCTTGTACTAATATTCCGTTCACGACTTTGCAGGGTTTAGAGCCAAAAAGCGATATATAAATAGACCAGATTTTAACATAATAACAAGAAGAGTGAGAACTTGCATGGACCTATTCCATTTATCTTGAAAAGAAATACAATCCTTTGCAATAAATGTGCCGGTTTTCAATCCTCAAGGTTTATTTTTAAAAACCTAAAGCCAACACTGATTCATTCAAATTCTAAATCTAATTCTGCTGTGGTTACACAGAGATATATATAAACGAGTCTGCTTGTTGCCAGTGATTTAAACACATACCACTATTACTTCTGCCATACATGCACCAGCATGTAGATAGCAGATTCAGCTTTGAAATAACCTATTAGGGAGAAATTTACAACAAATCTATATATAACGCTCTCAGGTTCTTCAATTTTAAAGCAGCATCCTATGATAAGCTAGTGAACTAGCCCTGCTCTTCTTTCCCCTGAAAACTCTATTTTCCTGCTAATCCTAAAAATATCAGGTACAACACCACTTGCACATGAGGATCCAAGTTCAGGCTCCTGCAAAAGTGATGATCATAAGAGGGGGCTTAGGCTGTGTTCCTCTTAGGGATGAAGAAGAAATTTGATTTGGTTTGCATTTAAATGCAAAGCTACCAAACTCACACTCTATGAAACAATACACAAAACACAACCATCCTCACCATCATCATCAGACTTTGTTACGGTCACAGAATAGCATAAGATAAAAACATGCAAAAAAAAATACAGCACATAAGACTTTAAAGAAGAAAGGGATAAATGCTAATAGTTAAAAGTGATTATCAACTCACATAAACTTAAAACAGATAGAAACAAAAGACAAGCATTTAAAAGGGACTATACTTACCTGGCAAGGGTGATACCATAACCACAAAACACCACAATTGTTTCTTGGATAGCTCAGTTGGTTAGAGCATGGTGCTGATAATGCCAAGGTTGTCGGTTCAATCCTTGAGAAGTCACACCTCTCCAAATTTTGCAATGCAGTTCTCCAACCAAGTATTAATATGTTCAAGAATACAAATATTAGGGTAAAATTTGTTTTAAAATGAATATGCTAGTAAAACTCACATACAAAAATGCTTTGTATTAGGGAGAATTTATTTTTAACAATGTGTATACAATGTGAAATGTGCATTAAAGTGCTGATGGATTTGAAACAAAAACAGTTCCTCTGGCTGTTAAGTAGAAGATTGGTCATTTGAGCCCACCCAGAGATAGCTGTGGCTACATTGCAGGGGGTTAGACTAAATGCCTCTCACAATCCTTTTCTCTATAATTCTATGCTTCCATGATAATTATAAAAAATCACATCTCACTGTGGAGAAATGAATTAAAATTGGTAAGGGAGAAACTGAGAGAACCAAAGGAAGAAACTGAGAGAACCAAAACTGACAGATCCATCCATTCATCCCCAAAATTTTTAACCTGCAGATGCTTTACTGTCTCCTCCTCAAGCCATGTTTAAACTGATTTAAAACCAATGTTTGTTTGGAGTTTCCTCACTCTTAGTTGCCTCCACATAGTAGGCTTCTCTTGCAGAACTGTAACTTTGGTGCCATTTCTTTCAAAATAGCCAATCAAGAACCAAGAATGAAAAAAGAAGGAACACCGTATTTGCTTATTTCATAACAAGATGTATATACTGCTTAATCAACAAAATACCAAATGGCTATTTAAAAAGCAAAGAGTTTGTATCATATTGGTAAGAGACTAAAGGCAAGAGTTATATGCATGTAAGGAAATCATCTGCTAAAGCAAAGAAGAATAAAAGCACATCCCCTGATGTACCAACTTTACAGGAGTTGACATGAATGTGTATCTGAGTTAGAGAGATGTCAGTCTGGCTTTTAAATATTGTCACAGCTGCTACATTATGGGGTGGACAGGCTGAGGCTTTCTTCCAGATGAGTGGGCTGGAAAGCACTTCTTGATGAGTTAACTGTTGGTGGGGTCTCTGTCAGCAAAAAACAATGAAAATGTCACCAAGGAACATTGTGGCAAGTTATATAATCTGACAGAGAACATGGAGATCAACTTTCTGACATGAACTCGTTCTAATTTGATAGATCGAGCTGCATGGGAGCACCAGCAGAAGTGCTGGATTGGCTCTGCCAGTGTGCCTGCTCAGCCCTGACATCACTGCCCTGCTCTGCCCCAGCCTCGACAGCACCTCACCACTGGATTGGCAATTGCAGCAAGAAATGTCTATGGAGTATCAATGAGAATGATGAGAGGTTCCTTATTACACAGAAGAGCTGCTGATTGTGGCCATAGTTTAGGTTAAGTTGCAGAGATCAGATAAGTTTCTGTATGAGAGACTGGAGAGGTAACATCTGTCCGTCAAGCATGCTTGATTGACTGCTAAGCTTTCATGGCTGTGTGTACACTGTGATTTAAAATATCTTTATTCTATAACATAAATTCTACAACACAAAGTAGTCTATAATACAATTTTTTGCAAGAAGGAAAGTTGAATTCTGTTGAATTCTATGTAGATTATGCAAATTTGCAGATTTATCTTGCATTACTTGATCCTGCAATTTTACTGATCTGCATATTTCCTCACTACCATAGGCCACTGCCGACACAGTCTGAAGCAAACTTACTTTAAAACACAAGAAGCTAAAGCCTGAATTCAGCAGCCATACACAAGTGCTTCTACTTGTGCAATGGGATTCCCCCACAAAGACCTATGCACTGTCCAAAACTGGCTCAGAGGGGTGTCAGGAGAAGCCCCGGAATAGCAGGTGGGGAGAGGAGAAGGCAAATTGTTCCATCAAGACAGAAAGGTCAGAACAGTGTGACTCTGTATTCCACCCTGATATTTTTAGGCAGCTGAATTCTCCATGTGGCCATTTCTGCTTTTCTGATCTTCTCGGAAATTGACATGGCTAAAAAGCAAAACAAAACATTACCTCAAAAGTGCTTTGCAAAAACTGCTTTATATTATTGCTTACAATGCCTCTTGATTTTCTATCATTAATTTTATTGCTATAGTTCATAGGTGGATATGTTTGACTAATAAATAATAAAAGTCTCCAACCTCTAGAGAAAGTGAAAGATGTAATGGAGTGAACAACAGACAGTAGAAGCCAGGAAGAGAATATAAATTACGAGGGAGAATGTTTCACTTCAAAGTGCTCCAAGAGTAGCTTATTTTAGAAGTTATCCCCTCAAGGGAGTTTGGACTTTCTTCTCTGGCAATCAGCTAAAGTTGTTGATGCCAAATGTGAATTAAACATTATATCTGCAGTTTGCTGAAACTGCCTTAAGTAAGACTCCCCACGTCCTCCCCCAATTTTCTCAGGCTGCTCAGGATTTGATAGAACAAGAAAACAAACAAAAACAAAACAGGAGTTTCAAATCAAGTGGAGGAATGTAGCTGCCTGTCAACTGTCACCCTAGCTGAAGAACACCCCTGCCCCCCACAATGCACAAGGAAAAGCCTCAGTGCATGGGCAAACATTTCCTTGCTAGTGTAGGATAAAAGCAGCAAAGAGAGCTTACTACTTCTTCCTTTGCACCTTCACAAAATCCTCTTCATCACAATTGGCATTGTTGCCCTCATTGTGACAAAACTAATATCATCTGAAGAGCTTGGGAGAAAGGCATCTCTTTAAGCATCCAGAGTAGACCTCACTACAGTAGTACCTCGGATTACAGACACTTCAGGTTACAGACACTTCAGGTTACAGACTCCGCTAACCCAGAAATAGTACCTCGGGTTAAGAACTTTGCTTCAGGATGAGAACAGAAATCGTGTGGGAGTCCCCATTAGCTAAAGTGATAACTCAGGTCAAGAACAGTTTCAGGTTAAGAACGGACCTCCAGAATGGATTACGGTAAGTTCTTCACCCGAGGTACCACTGTATTCTTTGAATCATAGATTGGAGAGTTAGAAAGAACCACGAGGGTTATCTAGGCCAATCCAATCCCCTGCGATGCGGAAATCTTTCATCCAGCATGGGACTTGAACCCCTGAACCTGAGATTTAGAGTCTCGTGTTCTACCAACTGAGCTATCCCAGAAGTCTTCTATTGGTTTATGTGGACTTACTTTTATAGTAGTATAGTAGAGGTCCCCCCCTCAACTTTTTAAAAATTTTTTTATTCAAAGTTATAACAAAACATATTTTCCAAAAATATACTTATTTCCCCCCCATTTTTCCTCCCCCTCCCCCCACAAAACCCATCCGCCCACCCCACCCCCCGACTTCCCTCAGTTCCAGTCTTTGGTTTCTCCAATAATGCTATTTTCTGCATGTTACAGTGTTGTATAGATCCTCCAACTGTTTAGCTAATTATTATCAGTTAAAAAATAAATAATTGTGGATGTTTATTCAAAACCTGCCAAGGAGTCCAGTTCGCTTTGTTGCGTCTTCAAATACTTTGTGAAAGGTTCCCATTCATCCTTAAAGTCACAGTTATCCTTGTCCTGTAGCTTATGAGTCAATTTTGCCAGTTCTGCATAATCCATCAATTTTTCTTGCCATGATTCTTTAGTTGGGATTTCTTCAGTCTTCCATCCTTGTGCTACCAGAACTCTCGCGGCCGTTGTCACATACAAGAAAATGTTTTTCAACTTTTTTGGCAGGTCTTTCCCTACAATCCCCAACAAAAATGCCTCGGGTTTTTTAACAAATGTTAAATGGAACATTTTCTTCAGTTCATTGTATATCATTTCCCAAAATTTTTAAATTACTTTACAATCGCACCACATATGATAAAATGTTCCCTCCTTTTCCTTACACTTCCAACATATGTTTGAACTAGTTTTGTACATTTTCCCTAAGCGCACTGGTGTTGTGTACCACCTGTACATCATTTTCATGTAATTCTCCTTCAATAGGGAACAATCTGTAAATTTTAAGTCAGTTTTCCATAATTTAACCCAATCCTCCATCATAATGTTGTGACCTACATCTTGTGCCCATTTAATCATAACTGATTTTAAATCAGTTATAGTAATATAGTATAGGTGAGCCTTACACCTGAAATATGTTCATTCCTTCTCTGAGCTTGTATAGTCAGCTGGGAATATAGGAACATAACATACTGCCTCAGTTTGAGACAGACCATTGATTCTAATAGCTCAGTATTCTCTACAACCACGCCCAGTTGTTTGTTTCACCTCTTGCAGGACCACAGTTTGCACCTGCCTGGGCAATGGCAACAGTTCATTCCTCTCCCCCAAAAAGGGAAATCACAGACATAGTAGACGGAAAGATCCTGTACAAGGCTTACCACTGGATGTTTCTTCCAAGTTAATTGTAGTGGTTGGGTAAACAGAATGCAGAAAATGACAACGCATCCACTCACATTCTATATTTTTTTTTATAAGCATTCCCAATAAAATCGCATCTCTCTCTCTCAGGCTATGTGTGCCATTTCCTCCACCTAAGGGCATTGCTTTTCTTTGAAACCTGCATTCTTTTCACAAAGTCCTTTGTATTTGCAGCATAGTTTCCCTTTCCATTTTATAACTTGCACCTTGCTGCTGCATTCAAATGCCGCTCATCCAAGGCCTTTGGAAGAAGGGCTCTTCTTCCCTAAGAATAGGACCAAAGCCCATTGGCAACCAGGTTGTATTAAATGTGGCACTGCAAGCATGTCGCACCACGTACTGTTGGCAATACATTTTCAGTGACCTACACAAGAAAAGAGAATGCAGACAGAAACTTTCATTTGGCATGGTGAATGGCCAAAAGGCTCGTGAATAGGAATTCACTTTTATGATATTGCAATGGGGTTTTTTGTGTTTGTTTTTCTTTATTCTTTCATAGACTGTGATAAATTCAATGGCTTGAATGCACTGAACACTAAAAAGTAGTCCATAATGCCCAGATTGGCTGTCAGCATAAAAAGTACTTCTCCTCGCTCCTGCAAATCTATGGGTTACATTTTATCTTCACTCTAGGAGGTGTGTACTTGAGGGCCTATGGAAGCCTAGGAAGGGAGGCAATAAACTGTGTAGAAACTGCCTTGTTCCTCCTTCAACAAGCTCAACATGAGGCAGGTTTTCTTTGAGCCAACGCAGGTAGTACAGCGCTCTTGTGGTTCTGCCTCTTCAGAATGCGGGTCAAGGACTGCATGTTTCAATGTTCCAGTGTTTCCAACAAAATCTCACTACATATAGAAAATGTGCACGTCAGGCAGAAGACTGAAATGCTAAAACCTCTTCTCAGTATATTTATGCACAGTGGCGTAGCGTGGGGGGTGCAGGGGGGGCCGGCCACACCGGGCGCAACATCTGGGGGTTAGGGTTAGGGGGCGCAAATCCATGGGTTAGGGGGCGCAAATCCACGGGTTAGGGGGCGCAAATTACTTGCCTTGCCCCGGGTGCTGACAACCCACGCTACACCACTGTTTATGCATTTATTTGAGCAGTTGAGCCGCTGTATTTTGCACCAGCTGCAGCTTCTGGACCCAAATTCAGGGGCAGCTCCACTTTGAGTACATTGCAGTAAAGCAGCCTGAGGGTGTTCATTAGCACACGGATAACAGTGGCCAGGCTATCCTAGTCCAGAAACAGCCATGGGTGGTATAAGGAACTCTGAGCCACTGAGGTAACCTTTGTCTCTAGCAACAAAAAAGAGTCCAGAAGGATCTCCAGACTACAACTCTGTTCTTTCAGGGTGAGTATGACCTCATCTAAGGCAGGCAAAGGACCAGTTATCTGAACTCAGGAACCATATCCCCACACAACACCTCCGTGTGGGATTCAGAGTCTGTTTATTGGCCCTCATCCAGCCTATGATGACTTTGACTCACATCTTGAGTTGTTCTGTGCCAGTGTGGGGAACCCTTTTCAGCCTGAGGGCCACGTTCTCTCTTAGTCATGCCTGTGGGGGCCACATGCCAGGGTAGGCAGGGCCAGAGGCAAAACTGGATGGAGCAATGAATGTAAAGCCTGAGCTTCCCCACTTCGGGTAAGAAGCCTGAAGATAGAAGGTTGTTGTCCATCTTGGTGTGGGTAATCTTTAGACTAGCGCCCCATTTGCATTACACAATTTAAAACAATATCCAAAAGTTCCCTGGGAAGAGCGATTGATTGTTAAACCACTTGGAGAACTGTAGCTCTTTGAGCACAATAGGTGTCTCCTAACAACAACCCTTCACAAACTTCATTTCCTAGGATTCTTTGGGGGAAACCATGGCCATTTAAAGTGGGGTGCTGCTGCTTGAAATATGCAGTGTATATGGGGCCTAGCACTCTCTGGTTCTTTCCTTCTGTATAAAATACAGTACTGCAGAAGCACTTGACCAAATCCGGCCTATTGCTTATCCACATATAGCTCGGGGCAGAGCACATGCTTTTCCTTTTAAAGGGTCCCAGGTTCAGTCTCTGGTATATTCAGTTTGAACTGGGAATGGGGGTAAGACCCCTGCCTGAAAACCTGGGTGAACTACTGCCAGTCATTGTAGAAGAGTTTGGATTTGATATCCTGCTTTATCACGACCCGAAGGAGTCTCAAAGCGGCTAACATTCTCCTTTTTTCTTCCTACCCCACAAAAAACACTCTGTGAGGTGAGTGAGGCTGAGAGACTTCAAAGAAGTGTGACTAGCCCAAGATCACCCAGCAGCTGCATGTGGAGGAGCGGAGACACGAACCCGGTTCCCCAGATTACGAGTCTGTCGCTCTTAACCACTACACCACACTGGCTCTCAACTTGTAGACAGTGCTGAGATGGACAGACCAAAGGCTTGCTTCAACATAAGGCAGCTTTTTTCCCCTGGACCATGCTACCTGCAGGTGCTAATCTTAGACTCATTAAAAAAATATTTGCTGTGTTTGAGGTCCCGATGCAGTTATTAAGTGAAAATATGCTGTTTAGCTCAAAGTTCCCCAAATCAAAAGGAAACAATATGCTCATTAAAGACTAATGCACGATTCCATGTGCTGATAATCATCCAGCATGTTCCTAGTGGGCCACAAGGGAAAGATAAACTTATGTAAAAACTTTGTGAATGACAGGCTTGCCAAGATGCTTATCCAGGAAAGAAAATGGAAAAGACCATCTGTATCAGAAAGGAATAAACTTTATGCAAATGTAGTATATGAATTTTGGTGCCTGTCCAGGAAGCATAAATATTTGTTATACGAAGACCACGAACACAGAAATACAAATAATCCAGGGATCTTGAGATAGTCCTGCAAATCTGGCAAGCAAAAAGGTCACTGTGTTCTTTTATTTTACCTTTGAATGTTTAGTGAACAGTCCGTGATCCAAAGATGAAAGGCACTGAAAAACTGCTTTGAAGAGGGCAATCTCTTTGGAGAGAGGAAATGAACGGTGGGTGATCACATGCACTGAGGCTGTCAGCTCGCGCAGCAGTCCAGACTTCACTGAAAATAGAACATCATGGTTCATACTGCGTATTATTCAAAGTCACTTCTTGGATCAGCCACTAAAACTGACTGGATCCTAACGAGTGGCAATCCAAGGCCATCTAGGGACATGTGAATTGCACCTAATTGCCTATCTCTGTGCCTGACTGCTTTCCACCTGCTCAGCCTGTATAATTCGAAATAAACAGGTATTACAAAAATGTCGCAAGTGTTTCCTTACAAGGAGCATGAAGCTATAAAGCTCTTCCCCATAAACTTCTTTTGCCATGAAACATGAGGAAGTAGGCTTCTCTGATTGGCACATGCTGGCAGTGCTTTCCATGCCCGTTTCACGAACATTTTCGAAGCATCTGATCCTTGAATCCCTGCTTCTTGGAAGGGACCAAAAGGCCACCTGGTCTAATCCTCTGTCCAAAGGCAAGATCAGCCTCCCAGCATCCTGCCAGACACCTGCAATGCAGACCTGCCATGAGCAAAGAGCAGGTGTTGTGCTGAATGGGGCCTGCGCTGCAGCCACAATAGTTCCAAGCCACTCAAGCTAGTTAGCCAAGCCATATGCTTCCTGTACAGTCTAAACCAGAGCATAGCTTACACCACAGAAGCCTGAGCCATCTACCTCTTGGTGCTGGTGCTGGGATATTCTGTGGACTTGGAAAGGAAAAAAAGTGTCCCAGCACTCTCCAAATGTAGCTCCTTATCTAACTAGGTTTACAAGAAGCCTGGAAATGAGACAGAAAACAACTTGCTGGTAATTAGCTCTAAAGGCACACCAGCAATTGTGCTTTATCACATTACAGGCACTTTGATAATGGGCCAGGGCTTGTGCCATGAATTGCTAATTAATTCTTCTTTAGTCAAATGTGTTGCTTAATTAAAGGGTGCACTGATTTATAAGTACACGTCCCTAAATATTATTCATTCCGCATCTGGTGGGGGAGAAGAGCAGATTGCTGCTTGGTTGCAACATTTCTCTTCGAATTATTTCATTACACCCCGCCACGCTCCTTCAGCACTGATTGTGACAGATTCGGGAATTATGAAGTCATAAATACAAAGAGAATAGCTGGCAAAATGCAGCTAATGGGAAATGTTCTCAAAGCTGGGGGGGTGGAAATCAGATTATGACAAAAGCAAGAGGGGAGGTGGAGAACAAACCATAAAGCAATTGATTTATATGTCATCTATAAGAAAATGCACTGAGCGCTAGCAGTCATCGTGGATTTGTTAAGAATAAGTCAGGTCAAAACAACACAAAGCTCCTATTTGAAGGTTTAGGCTGCAATCCTATACCCACTTGCCAATTGAACTCAGCAGGACTTACATCTGAGATGACATGTATTGGACTGGATTCACTGTAAATGTTTAAATAGATAAGGGGAATGCACCGGTTATAGTTTAACGTGTAATGTTATGCATACAGATCCATGTAATATTCTTGTAGAATGGGAAAAATGGACTAAAAAGATGCTAGCATGATTGGGAAGCTGCACTCAGTGTACTTATTGATGGATCAGTGACATACTGGGAGGTAATAATAAGTAGACTTGCACGAGGCCATATTCTGAGTTTTTGAATGACTCAAGTGTTTACTAGAGTTAAAGAAATAAGAATGTGATTATTATATCTGCAAATGATAAAATACTCGGAGGAACTGCAAGCACTACTGAAGATAGGCTTGCAATTAAAATTGGAGCAGTCATTTGTGAACAATAAAATGTATTCCAACATTTCAAAGGTAATGCACCACAGATTTGATGAAAAAATATACATGTTGGTGTTAATGGGAATAAATAGGTTTTGCTCTAAGATTTACAGCAGAGTGGGTCCAAAACCGCACATCTCAAGTGTTAAAGGTCAGGGTAAAGAGGCACATCTTCACCATTTGCTGAAAGCTGCATAGTGAAGGTGCCAGATGCAACCTCTGTGAGGAGGGAATTCCACAACTCAGGGGCTGCCACAGTGTCTGTTGTTTGTTTGTCAGACTGCCTTATCTTCATCCACCCCTTCAATTGCTGAGCTCTCCAGTTGAGTTTCTCCTGAAAGTTCCAAAGATCTCAGAAGTCTGCTCTGCAGAAACTCAGAGCAGGGCTTTTGGTGTGGCTGCCATGGTCTGTGGAACAGCATTCGTGTCAAAATATGGCAGGCACTCACTGGCTGCACTTTCCAGAAACAAGTGGAGACATTTTTGTTCCCACACACTTGCCCAAGAAATGGGTCTTTACCAGAAGTGTCTACTTTGTTATAATAATAATAATAATTTATTATTTGTACCCCGTCCATCTGGCTGGGTCTCCCCAGCCACTCTGGGCAGCTTCCACAAAGACCAAAAATACACTAATATGTCATACATTAAAAACTTCCCTGAACAGGGCTGCCTTAAGTTGTCTTCTGAATGTGTATTGACATCTGATGGGAGGGCGTTCCACAGGGCGGGCGCCACTACCGAGAAGGCCCTCTGCCTGGTTCCCTGTAGCTTTGCTTCTCTCAATGAGGGAAACACCAGAAGGCCCTCGGCGCTGGACCTCAGCATCCAGGCAGAACGATGGGGGGTGGAGACGCTCCTTCAGGTATACTGAAGGGTTAGGGTTTTAACTGTAGTTAGGGTTAGGGTTTTAACTGTAGTTTTAAACTTTTTAGTAATCTTATGTGTAAATCACCTTGAGACGGGTGCTTAGAAGGTAGTTAATAAATCAATAATAGCAATGGTATGCCTGTCTTCTTCTGATAAGCTAATTCTTATACAAATCACTCTAGGTGCGGGACTGTAGCCCATATCTATTCCTCTCTCTGAGGCAAAGAAAATTCCTTCAACCCACACCTCGCAGCATACCAGATTGCCAACACTGCTTGCACTGCTTCTTTCATCCTCAACTATCCTGCTGATAGGAGAGGGAAAAGCCATTCCCATGCATGTCAGAGCTATTGATTTAATTTTTTTAAGGGAAAGTTTCTTGGAAAAAACCAGAAACCCCAGTTCAATGGTCTAGAGGCATCAGTTGATGCATTAATTCTATTAATGTTCTGAGAACATTAATTAAAGAAGGAAATCTGGGTAAACACAAGGCCAGCTCTTCTTGTTGAGGTGTCTCCTGTGTAATTAACTTCCTAACCAGTAAAGTAATCTTTGCACTGTAATGTAAAATAATGGAAGGTTTCCCAGCTCCCAGGGTCCAAGAGAACATAACCTTGTGTTACAGATGCAGTACAAGTGAAATGCAGTAAAATAAAAGGTGTATGGCGCTTTAAAAAAACCTGTTTAGGCAAAACCTTTGGAGTTCTTTTATGCTGTTTTGGCTCAGCAGGCTGAATTAGGTGTTGGATGTTTGTCCATCTTTAAAATTTATGAGATGCTCTAGTTCTTTGAACTGGCATAGGACATTTGCTCCCTCTGATGCTCAGCATAAACAGTACAAAGCTATGAGTCTTCTGCTTGCTTTGCTACATACTTGACATTCTCCTCATTCAAACCCATAAGGAGTCAATCAATAGAAAAGCAACTTGGAAGCCAAAGCTGTGCTATGTAGAGTTCTAGGAGTCTGAACTGAAATATATTTTCCCACCCAGAAAACAACATAGCCTTTGCATCGTTATAGCCATTGTGCTTCAGCTTTGTGGGCTTTTTGCTTGCCAAAGTCAAAGTTCACGTTTTGATATTTTAGTTGACCATGGTTTGAAATGTGTGTGTGTGTGTGTGTGTGTGTGTGTGTGTAAAAGCTATCACTACATTATGTTCTCAGGTGCATCCATTTGCATCCAGCCTTTCCCAATCACCTGCTGTGACCACCATCATTTTCATTCATAGTTATGCATATTTATATCCTGTATGATTACAAGAAGCAAAGGTTTGACTATTGTCTTGCAACTTGTAATTCCAAATCTTCTCAGAATCTCTCTCTCTAGAAACTTGTTCAGCTATCTTCCATTACTTGCTCTTCTATAGTAGTTAGACTATTTTGATTATAATTTAATCTAGAAGAAGATGATCTGCAGAAGGGACATGGAAGAGACTTAAGGGCCTCGGACATTAGATTACCAGGTTGATGGACTAGATGGAATGGACAGTAAGGACTGACACGACCCAAGACCAGGAAGAAGAGACGTTGGATGAAGATTGGAAGAAAATTTATAAAGAATTTTTTCCCCCAGGGAATTAGCCTAAAATTAATGAACATTAGGGAAAATGTTGGAATGAAACTATATGACTCTAGTAGAAAAGATATCAGGAGTTATGTATAATCGAGTATTAAGCGTTAAGCTCTAAAGTATTTTTTGGTAAGATAAGGTTAAATAACTTAAGGTAATTTGAATAACAGAATATGGGGAAAGGATGGAAAGGATTTGTTGAGTTAATTAATAGGTTAAATTGTCAAGATAAATTATTTAGTAAAAATTGAGAAAGATGGAAAGAATTTGCTGAAATAATCAATCAAACTAGAATACAAAAAGGGAGGTGTGAGGAGGTCAATGAAACAAGCAAATGGAAGTTAAAGATATGTAATATGGGATTTGTGTTTTTTCCCCCTTCTTTTTTATCTTTTTGCTGTATTGTTGCATTGGTTTTTATGTCTTGTTTTTTTCTTGTTGTTTTTTTCCTATGTATTGTAGTGTTGTTTTTAATTTTTTTCCTTTCTTTTCTGTAATTTTGAAATTATTAATAAATATTATTTTTTTTAAAAAAATAATTATAATTTAATCTATCGTTTGGTTTTTAATCTCAGTCATGGACAAATCTGGGGCTTGTAATGCTCAATCTATACTCAAGGTGAGTATTAGATGCTCCCTGAGACTTTGACTTCCTATGCCCAGAAGTCTCCACAGTATCTCTAATGCAGAGGCCTACTTAGCTACAAAGAGATGAGAAGCCCAGCTAGAGCTATTCTGGGTCTTCAGAAAAAGTTCCTTCTTGCTTTTAAGCTTTTAGCTACAGCCATGAGGACTTGAAACATGCACTTTTTTAAACCAGAAAGCTGAAATTCTATGGGTTATGAACAGTCAGTGTATGTTTTGCAGATGTTTGGATGCAAGGCTTGAAAAAGGACCTGCATGCTTGCATTACCTGCCTCTGCAGTATGTTTTTTTTCCAGCAGGAGCTCATGCAGAAGTTTGCTGGCACTACCAGTTTGCACCACTGAGGACTGCTGAACAATAAGATCCTGTGCATACATAGGAAGCTGCCTTATACCAAGTCACACCATTGGTCCATCTAGTCCAAAACTGTCCCCTAGTCCCGCCTACTTCTGCTAAGTAGAAAGTAGAACACAGGAAGCTGTTTATACTAAGCCAGACCACTGGTCCCTCTAGCTCAGTACTGTCTTCACTGACTGACAGCAGTTTTCCCAAGTTTCTCCCAGCCTTATCTGGAGATGCCAGGGATTGAACTTGAGACCACCTGTGTACAAGGCAGATGCTCTACCACTAAGCTATGGCCCTTCTACCAATGAGATGATGTTATAGTATGACCGTTCTTTCAGCACCATGGCTAGCAAGTTAATTCTAGTGCTCAGCGTTAGCCTGGGGGGAAAACATCTTTGGTTCATGCTGGAAACAGTTATCCATTCAGCAGCCACACATTTGTATCCTCAGTGCTTTTACTAGCACCTTCTGATGCCCTCTAGCAAGGGCATCCGGTCGCTAATTCAGCAGTGCTCACTGGTGGAAGCTGGCTGTATTTCTTAACTTGGCATATAACCTGAAATACAAAAAAAATAGCATGGAAGATTTAGTTGACCAAATGCACAGGGACAAACATTACAGCCTTGTTTGATCTATCTTTTCCGAGTATACTGCAGGCATAGTTTGAAAATGTAAGGTTGTAAAAGACATCCGATTTGGCTGATACTAAAGTTTGAGCAAATACTGAGCAAAGAGCTGGAATTCCGTGGGAAATGGAACAAGCTGGACCCATTACATTTCTCTGCCCTGGCATATACACCATCCCTCCACATTTTGCTTGCAGGAACATTATTGCATTTCATACATCATTTAGATCCTTTGCAGCTACACTGTAAGACATGTCATTATGCTAAACAGCAAGATGAGAGTAAAAGGAGAGACAGACAGAGAGAATGGATAAAAATGGAAAGAACAGGTGGATTTTTCCTAATAGTTTAATAGATAAACTCAGGTTTAGTCAAGACAATGCTGGGAGATGGTCTCTGTGTGTTGTGCATTCAGATGGAGCTGGTTTTTATTAGAGCAATGAATTTAAGAAGTCAAGAGGAATGAATTTGTACATGGCAGGGAAGGTAGTTGTAGTGGTTAAGAAACTGTTCCAGTCCATGTGATCCATTAAGTATATTCAGAAACTGTAAGCAGCAGCAAGCTGTTGATGTGAAAACACGGCAAAACATTTAAGGAAGAAACGTTGAGAGAGGATGGACAAGGCACATAACACCCTAAAACTAAGCTTTCGTGCTTCAGGTATTCAGCCAATTCACCCTGAGCAGGATCTTTCCCCCTAAGATTGCATACTAGTTTAACCAGCCAACGGAGATAAAAGAGATTGAACATGGCCAGCACTATCACTGGTTCCACTTCTGTCCAAGACATTAGAACTTTGGCTGTGGGTTAGATTGGGTCAGATGTTATGAGACCGCTTCTGGAGAATACCTTTCCCAGTTCATATTATAGCTGTATATCGCTAGTGAAAATATATCAGGAATGGTCCAACCTTTAGGTAGAGTGATGTGACCTCAATAGGTAACACCTTCTGGGGGTAGTAGCTTCCTCAGCTGTTCCTTTTGACTCCCCCCTTCATTTTGTTCATCTCACGACCTACCTTGGGTCTTCTAATCTGGCTTACTGCTTTGGATGTGGTAGCAGACACTATCCTGTCACTAGTATTGATGTAAGATTCAAGTATCAGTCTTTCAGTTTCTGTATGTGGAAGGAGGAGGGGTGACCTTCACCTCAGGCATCAAAATGTTTTGAGCTGGCCCAAGCAGACAATTTTGGTGTTGTGCTCCATCCTTGGACTCACTCCACGGTACTGAGCCCTGGTTCCGCCCAGACCCAGAAGGCCTTGCCTTGGACTTTATGCAAATAGTATCAGAGAGTTGAATATCAAGAGTTGACAATCCTATTCAGTAATCCATGGGTCTCACCTGCAATACCTAGAATTTCAATGTCTAGGCCTTCACCCTGTCTGTTATAAATCTACACTGGTCAATAGAACATCAATATCAGTTGCAGCTCATACAATATTATTAAGTTATCCAATACCTATTGGACTCATAAATGCAATGAGATAATTGGAATGCCACTTAAATCCATAAATTTGATATAGTCCATTTGCATAAGCAATCTTATTAGCAGCTCTAATCTCCCCAGGGTCTTGTTGGTCTTCTGAAGTGAGCATTTTCCATTTTTGTCTATTATTGTGACAATGATGCCACAGATTATCTTCATGATCTGCGATAAACTTCTGTTCCGCGTGCTTTGCTTTTCAGAATTCATACCTGGAATAGCCATCACCATTTCTGAACACTTTCCTTGTAGCTGATCTTGCAGTATGGAAGAGTTTTCTCTAAAACTATTTATTGTTTGTTTAGCATTATTACATGTAAATACTCATTAACAATTCATGGAATCTTAAATGGCTGAAAAATAGATTCATGAGCTAAATATTTCCAGAAGAGCCCTTTCCTGCAAGAGTATATTTGTCAGAGGAAGCAGGGGACAGGGATGGTTCCAGAACATCCCTATGTAATTACATTTTTTAATGAAGAACATATTTAACCTCTGTGAAAAACAAACTGGCTCCTGTGCTGGTGAACTGTTTTATTGAGCTACAAAATGCAAATAATTTTCTTCTGAATGTAGTTGCGTATTGAGTCACAGTAGCCCCCCAATAATTCACACTTCACACATCAATTTTTGTTTAAGGTTTTTGGCATAATTTTGGCCACAACTTTATTCAAATACAAAAAATGTGAGTGGTTGCTTAGGCACTGGTTATGACTATCTGTCCTTGCCCTCAGGGACAGGGCTGGCCTTCCGGACACCAGCGGAAGCCAGCGTGGGAAACAAGTATTGGGTGAGAAATAAAGCCGGGAAACAGACCATTACCTCTCACCCTCATGTTCCTGTGGGGCTTGCCCGGCCCAAGTCCGACTCCGGGGACAAGGACGAAAGGATGGCAAGCCCCTGGATTTCCTTTAACGGAATTCCCATTCGCCTCATTTGGAGGGGTAGGCACTTACCCCTCCAAGCACCAATTTAACCAGTGCCTAACCGCCAACCTTACAAGTTGTGACGATTTGCTACGTAGTAGGCAAAAACCAAATGGCACCAGCCAATCAGCCAGATGGCAAAATTCCTACTAGGCCCCCGCGCCAAGGCGGACGACCCCATGACAGGCAATAGCAAGGTCAAGCGAACCAAAACAAAAAACCACCCTATAAAAGGGCGGGAGGGCGGGTGATCCGAGGAAAACGGCCAAGAGGCCGTGCCAAAGTTGGGTCCCTGTATATATAGACTCTGACCCCTCCTCCAAAATAGTAACACTCAAAACACCCCAGCAACCCAATTTAACCATTTAAGTGGCCATGATTGATCTAAATTTGCCTAGTCACAGGAGGGTGGCCTGTTCCCAACCGCAACACGTGCTCTCTGCTAGGGAGAACACGCTTTATCAAACTTATACCATCAGATTTTATCACCTTACAGCTCTGAACATGGCATGGGCTGATTCATTTCTCAAGCCACCCTAAGGGAAATCTCCATAGAACAGGAGAAGCCTGGGGCCGGTGGGTGTCTTGAAGGACAGAAAAGGGTTCAGCAGGCAATTACACAGATTGTTTAGGAGAGATAGGCAGTCTAATAGCAGTTTAGCCTCCCTCTTCCAACACTGCAGAAAGTGGGGGAAGTTTCCACTAATGTCGGTGCCAGGCCAGGCTATTTTGTGTTTAGGCAAGACTAACTAGTTGCACCCCCCTCAAAACAAATGATTGCTAACTTCAGTTTTCAAAAACAGATGCCTCATAGTGGGAGGAGAGGGAATGAAAAGTAAAAAAACTGGAAACTGCTATATTTATTTTGGATTGCAAGAATAAGTAATGCAAACATCTTCGATTATCTTCCTCAAACACAAAAGAAAAGGTTTTAGCACACAAATCATTTTGAACAATCTTGTGAATTGTGATGTTAAAATTTAAGTATCTTAAAAGTTTCGCTTTCAGGCACATCCAAACCGCACCTTGCATGTCTTTTCCTTTGCAAATTTTGCCACCAATCACTTCACGTCAGGTGCTGTTACTGTTCCAGCGATACAGTTGCCAAGCCAACTAGGCTCTTTTGATATAACAAAAACTAATCTGTGCCCCTCAAAGGATAGCACTTCGCCCCTGTGAGATCTGCCCCCTAGCCAGTTAGTTGCATTGGCCCTCTCCCCTCATCATTAACTGCAGCATGGGATTCACAGATGGGGAGATAAGGTAAAAAAAATCCTTCCAGTAGCACCTTAAAGACCAACTAAGTTAGTTCTTGGTATGAGCTTTCGTGTGCATGCACACTTCTTCAGATACAAGAAGTGTATCTGAAGAAGTGTGCATGCACATGAAAGCTCATACCAAGAACTAACTTAGTTGGTCTTTAAGGTGCTACTGGAAGGATTTTTTTTATTTTGACTATGGCAGACCAACACGGCTACCTATCTGTAACTGGGGAGATAAGGGTTAAAGTTCTCCCATTATGCACTGCAGTTCCAGTGGATACCTTCACAGTTTAAAAAATCTCTTCATATGGCTATAAGCCACACAATGAATGGATCATTCCGGAATTCAATCTGCCCCTAACTGACAAGATGCATAGCTGAAGAACGAGGTTCAAGTCAACAGCTTCACTGGATCTGATAGGATCTTGCATGTCAGAAGAGAGCCAGGAATTCTGCCAGGGAGCAAAAGCTGAGTTTTGTGTTTGTTGTACACCTTGGAGTGTACCATATAATAAATATTCCTGCTTTATGCAGGCCCAAAATACTTCCATAGATTACTGCTAACTTAAAGAAGACTTTCTTGTGTGTCACAGCATAAAAGACACTCCATGTTTTGCCACATATAAAGACCACCGGTACTTGACTCATAGCCAAGTGATGGAAAATCCAAAATGGCAGCTGTAATTGAAACTTAGCTCCCTTTGATGGTAAATAAAGCAGCTACCCTCACCCTGCTGAATCATTTCATATCATACTCTCTCTCTCTCCCCCCACCCCCCAGCACCTCCAACTTTGTCTGTCAAGAATAATCTTCTTAAATTGTTCCTTCCATTTATCTTTGCTGAGAGCGCCTGTTGTGTGGTGGCGCTTTCATCCTAGTAGGGCTTTTATCTTCAAACACGTAAACAAACTGGCAGATATTTTTTATTTTAATTTGGTAGATGTAAGGAAATCAGGAGCATGTAGTCAGATCAATAACCAGTAGCACCTTCGGGGGAGGATACCTACTGTGCACTAAGCCATATCATTGTCTGCTTTTCTTAAGAGATTACTTTGGTCAATCATAGTTCATTGTAGATAAGTAGGCAAATTGTTCTATGTTAGTCTTACATCATGACCGCATTCTGATGCACAGCTGCACATACTTAAATTCCATTGAAATTGATGCGGCTTATTCACTTCTCCCTCTGTGCCGAGTTTTGCCCCCTGCTTTTAGGGAAGTTCATTTCTATTCTTTTTTTATTTTTTGAAACGATACTCCATGTTACTTACAAAAGATCTCCAAGTTCTGCAAGTTTATTGCATTGCACCGCTCTTATATAGTACATAACTCAAGTGAACCTGACTCAAGCCACAATCCAATTCCCCAGCCCTTGCTGCTGAGTGTTGGGATTTAGTGTATGTCCTCACTGACATTAACCTGGGGTCTAGTTTTCCTTCTGTAGGTCAGTGAATGTGGGTTCAATCTCTGGCACCTTCAGGTACAAGTGGAAATGTCCCTTTGTCTGAAACCCTAGAGAGCAGCCCATGTAGACAATACTGAGCTAGCTGGACCAATTGCTCTTCATGGGATGAGGATGGGGATTCAGAGTGGGAGAGGGAATTGCTCTGAGGACCAGCCCCAGAAACACCTAACCCACTGGAAGCTCTTCACAAGTAGATGCCTCTGGCCTGTGGACTTAATGTTCCATCCTCTGACTCAGAAGATGGATTCAACAGCCACCACAGTGGTGGTGAACACAGTCCAGGTGGGGAAGGGCTGAGTACAGGCAGCCCTAATACATACACACCTCTTTGATTCCAGCATCAATTTTTTTAAGAGCATAAACATTCCTGGAGTTTGCCCATTTGAAAATGATTACCGTATTTTTCCCTCTATAACACGCACCCGACCATAACACGCACATAGTTTTGAGAGGAGGAAAACAAGAAAAAAATATTCTAAACGAAACAGTGGATGTATGATTTTTGTGGTTCATGCTGCGGCCACGGACATGTGATCTGACAGTGAGTTTGGGGTAGCCCAATGCAAAAATCCTGAGGATCCATGTGGATCCATGCTTTGTAACCATGTTTTTGCACCATTGTGGCCCCAGGCAACAGTGGGTGCGTGATTTTTTTGGTGCAGGCTGTAACCATGGATCCTCTGCTCACGACTGCAGCAAAACCCCCTGTCATCCATAGGCATTTCCTCCATAACACGCACAGACATTTCCCCTTACTTTCTAGGAGGAAAAAAGTGAGTGTTATGGTGCAAAAAAATACGGTACATCTCTCCCTCTTTTTTCTGAAGTATTTTTAAAAAAATTAATAATGTTGCTTGAAAATGCAGAGCCTGGGGTCCATGATGTTTGTGGCAGGAATTGAATCAGAGAGTGAAAGATTCATCTCCATATCTTTGAAATGTAGTTAAGAAAACCCTATTTGTTTTGAATACATATTCATTCCAGAAAAAATAATCACACACACATACACACATGCATGCATAGAGAGAGAGTGAGTTCTATAGTTAGTTAATATGTAATACCTGATCATTTTGATTCATTTTCATGCCAGTCTGCTAAAGAATGGTGTTTTTACATTGCACACTGGAAATTTCATAATACTAAAGAGGCAATTAAAGCCCACCTGCTCCCTCTTTTGTATGGTTGAGGAACTCTATGGTAACCCACATCTACATATTTGTGGTTTGCTCGGTCCCAGCATGATGTTCAAGACTTGTCGCTTCTGATGGGTCTGGCAGCAAGGATGCAAATTAAAAGGCCAGATGGGGAAGTGGTCTTGCACCATAGTTTTAGTTTAGTTCTAACAGAGCATCTATTTATCTTCTCATTTCACAGATGCGTTCAGAAGTGTGTTATAAAAACAACGCCCTACTGCTAATAATTTGCCCCTGATCTGTCCTGAATTGGGAGGAGGGTAAGCTTCCAGGACTTTAAATGCCAGCTGTTCTCATTTCAGTCACAGATATAGATGAGCATAGACATAGCTATAGGTGGGCTTCTTGTTGAATGTCATCCCTTTCTCCTAGGGAATGGCCCTCTCACAATAAGCTGAGTTGAGAAGCAAGTTGCTGGTTCCCCAGTTTTAAAGGTACCAGCTGCATTTGCACATGCTCATTTTAACCATGGCATGTTCAACAGACTGTGCACTGTCTCAAATATAAGCCAGTTTATTTCTCCAAAGCTTGACTTCAGATGCTCTTGTGAAGTGTCTGAGATGCCCAAACAAGGCTGTTGAGATCAGACATAATGCCCAACCATTGTTAAAGCAAGGCAGATAAATCACTAAAGTCCAATAAAAACATCCAGTTACACTAATTGCACCATTTTTACAATGGCCATAACAAGTCAGCTTATGAACCAAATACTTTTCTGAATAAAAACGTTTGTGGTGCCTGTCTTAAAAGGTCACCATACATGGGGCTAGATGGACCTTCTTTGGTAAGGTGTTTTAAAATGTGGGCACAGCCCCTAAGAAGGTCCTCACTTAAATCTCCACCAAATATGCTTCATATGAAGGTTCATTAGAAAGAATATAAACATTTTTGTTCAGGCAAACCTAACCAGGTACGTAGAAGATGGTGTGCTTTAATCTATTTTTAGCTTTTCTGGCGATTTTAATTATATTTTGAATTTTCTAGATACCTGCTTTTAATTTTGTCTTTTACTGACAATTTTAATATTTGTTTTAAATATATATACATTTTAAAACACAATATATGCCTTTTGTAAAATAAAAAGCAATAATAAAGAAGAAAAGTCTCTCCTGATGATCTTAAAACAAGCCGATATGGAATAATGTGATTCTTCAGATATCAGTTGGAATTAACATTATAGTTAAAGACGAAGGAAAGAAATGCAACTAGAAGGACAAAAAAGTAGCAGTAGAGTTATTTTTGTTAACTTCGGGCACAGTTATTACGCATTATTTCTGTTTCATTATGCCACTTTCAAGATGGAGATTATTTTGCAACTAATTAGATTCTATAACTGACACTCTTTGGGGAAGGGGGTTGTCTAGATGGGAATGCTAAATTTTCCAAGTTATTTCACACTTAATATGGAAAGTGTTTCTAATATAACTTCACATGATAACTTAGACATGCTTTAGTGCCATGCTGTACTGCTGCATAATAGGAATCTGAAGGAATGCAAGTGATGCTGTATATCATAAAGGCTTGTCTTTAATAGCAACTTGTACATTTTTTCATAAATCACATAGCGGCACTAAAAACTTTGTATTTTAAATCCTGTGTCTGATTGAATGGCTGTCCCAAATTAAATACTGAATGAAGTGCTCTGGATCAGGTGTGGTATGAATGAGAGAGATCTAATTGAAGTCTTGAAAGGGTCTACTGCTAACATCTTCCTTTCCCAATACAGGTATTTCCCCTAGATTTTTCACCATATACTTTCAAGTATATCCTACTATTTAGCATTGCAGCCAATTCACATGAATATTTTTCCCATTCATTTTTTCCACCCTGCAAGCTATATTGGCATTTTCAGTCATCCTAGGGCTGAATTTAAACACATAGTTTTGTGAGCTGTTTCACGTTGCTGCATTAATACCGCTCAAGCCATGAAGTTTATCAAAGCTTTGAGAAAGCAGATCTCTGAGGAGGCAGGGCTATGATGCTGCAGCAATAAAGGCAGCATAAGGCAACATAAAGGTAAAGGTAAAAGTACCCCTGACCATTAGGTCCAGTTGCGGATGACTCCGGGGTTGCAGCGCTCATCTCACTTTATTGGCTGAGGGAGCTGGTGTACAGCTTCTGGGTCATGTGGCCAGCATGACTAAGCCGCTTCTGGCGAACCAAAGCAGCACACGGAAATGCCATTTACCTTCCCGCCGGAGCGGTACCTATTTATCTACTTGCACTTTGACATGCTTTTGAACTGCTAGGTTGGCAGGAGCAGGGACCGAGCAATGGGAGCTCACCCCGTCGCGGGGATTCGAACCACCAACCTTCCGATCGGCAAGCCCTAGGCTCTGTGGTTTACACCACAGTGCCACCCACGTCCCTATAAGGCAACATAGCTGCCCTTTTCTTTTCTCTTTTTCATGCTGCAAATCTCTGTGCTGACAGCCTCACCAGCATTTTACATCCTTAAGTGTTGCTCCAGGGTAGCATTTCTCAAGCTCTGGTCCTGAGATATTGTTGGACTGCAACTCCCCCATATCCCTGGCCATTGGCCCTGCTAGCTAAGGATGATGGGAGTTGTAGTCCAACAACATCTAGTGTGGTCCAAGGTTGAGAAAGGCTGCTCCAGGATATTGTGGAGGTGAAAATTGAGGCTGTCACCCCGCAAATAAGGTGGAGAATATCAAAAGAAAGTTCTGCAAAGTGGTTCTCTTTTTTTAAGGGGTGAGTGTATATCAAAGAATAATAATAGAAATTACATCAGTAAAACTTGTGAAATTTTGACTCAGCTGTATTTGAAAGCAAATGGGTAAACAAGCTCTACTAAATATTTAGACACCAAGCTCTGCCTTCTTCATCCTAGTCCTTCTTTTCCTCTGTTCTTCCTTCTGTTCCTCCCTTCTTTACCTACTGAGAACTGCAGTGCCATTTCTTCTTTCCTCCTGCTTTCAAATAAGTTGCAGGTTAGAAGCTACAACTCCCCCTTCTTATGTATGGAAGTCTCTGAAATTTCACCATAACTCCTACCCTACCCTATGTGCCTTTACCCTTTTTCCTTAATCTTTTCCCTGTTATAAATGCACAGCCACACCAAACTTAGACTCCTTTTCCTATTCTGAGAGATCTCTGGCCTCCTGAGGATGGAGTTCAGATACATGTGCCAGCTTGCAGGAAATGTGCTGCCTGCTTCTTTCTAATAAATTTCTCTGAGATGCCACAGAGGTGTTGCTCCTACTGAAATATGAATGTGTCTCATTTTCAAACTCACACATAAACATATAAAACAGTCCAATCTTAGGCGTGTCAATGAAGAAATGGCAGAGGGCATCCAAACCCAGCACAGACTACCTGAAGATTTGTGCAAGGTAGAGATAGCTGCCTCTCACCCTTCTTAATCTTTTTTGTTTCCCTTTGAAGCTTTTCTAAATTATGCATAATTGAGGGGGTAGAGACATCACATGGAGATGCACCAGCCTGCGTTTCAGATGTTTCCCATGTGAAAATCAATCTGCACCAAAAATTCACAGAGAGGAGATACTGGGCAAAACCTCTGTGTGGCAACTGACTAAATCATACAGAGGTGCCAACTTGAATAAAAAAAGGGGGGCAGGTAAGCCCCACTCCACATAATCAATCACAAGACACGTCATTTGAATGGCAATGCCATCAACTTTGGGGGCAGCCTCCTCAAATATTTTATTGATGGGGCTGAAGGAACCTCAGCTCCTAGGAGTTGGCTCCTGTAGGCCAGATCCACTGGGTTGTATTCAAAGTAGTGCTATTCTGTTACCGCAAGGATGTCTTCTTGCATAATGGCAAAGAGCACAGGAAGAGAGAGAAGAGTTGGGAAACCCCAATGTGCTAGCACTGGTGCAACTATTTAGGTGAAATCAAGTGGCTTACATGGGTGTTATCCAATGCTAGTCATGCTCAGAGTAGATCCATTGAAATCAATGGACTTAATTTCATTGACTTTACTCTGAGTATGGCTCAGCTGGATACAACCCAGTATAATTAATATTACCTCTCTCTTTCCCATGTGTATTTACATCTTCTGTATTCATCATCATTTTAACTCATAACACAGACCCCTCTTAATTGCATAGTTAAGAGTTGTTGATCCCTTATAGCTGTGCGATTAGTATTCTGGCAATGCATCATTCCTGTTTTTCTTCCCCCCATTTATAATTTAACCAGTGCCAAAGGGTTATTTTCATCAAACATAAAAAATGGACACTTATAAAAATGCATAGGTTTTAAATTGCTCAGCAGTTGGAGTAGCTATAAGAACTAGCCCAGGGAATAAATGTCTGCTTCTAACATTAAGCACGTAGCCTGTTTCCGTACCGGTTGAAACCAAATAGAACTCATTTATGCTCCTGTTCCATGGGATTGTTTTTCTTCCCCAACTTTAAGCTTCAATATCTCGTCTAATGCTTTATCATCACTATTAAAATGTAGTTGGCCGGCACGTACCCCTATTTTGAGTCAATCTGATATGTTCCGCTTAAGCGCCAATTGGCTGTGGCTTACTGACATTAATCCTCACTTTCTTGCTAGGTCCAAACTAGAATGTTGACTAGCAAGTGTTGCTTTCTTTAGTAATGAGTACAGAACTCCTAAAACATACTTGCTTTTTCCAATT
Source organism: Podarcis liolepis (assembly GCF_965112155.1). Lineage (NCBI taxonomy): Eukaryota > Metazoa > Chordata > Lepidosauria > Squamata > Lacertidae > Podarcis > Podarcis liolepis. The sequence continues at coordinate 29,414,816 of NC_139559.1, forward strand.
CGTATTGGTAACAACTGTTTTGCCAGCCCACGGGGAAACTGACTTCTCCAATCAGTGCAGAAAGCAGTTGCCTGACCCTTTACACACCTCACTTTGAAAATGGAAACCCTAAGAGGATTTGTGCTTTTTCAGGTTATCATTATTATTACAAGCTCAGACTAGAAGGCATTGCTGCAGTTCTCCCTGGATTTGCATTCTCGTCATCAGCTGCTCAAAACTCCAGCTTTTCTTCTTCTTCTAAAGCTGAATTCTGCAACTGAAAGAAATTCCGGACTCACAGGCACAACCTGTGCTTGATACACCAGCATTCAAATCCATATAATTGCAGGGTAGAAAGGCATTTGAAGTCAGGTAGGTCAGTACCAGATAAACCGTATCCCAGCACAACAACAATTGAAATAGCAGCCTTTCGGCATTTGTGTGTTGTGTTGCAAATTGATGGTTTCATAAAAAACCTTGCCATTAAGGTGAATTTTAAGAATAGTGTGCCCAGTCGCCTCTCTGATTCAGATAGCAAAAGACTATTCCTTTCCTATGCAATTTAATATATGTTACTTTGTTGTGCTAAACAATCTGTAATCCTTCTCCCTCTTGCTTTGCCTCAATACAATTTGGCTGAAAAAAGAGCCACAAACAGCAAATGAGATCAAAGGGGAAAAGTTGTTTATTTAAGAAATGGAGTTAAAAAGAAGAAAAAGCCAGAGACCAATAATAGCTACTTTAAAGCACACATGGTTTGTCTCATCATCTGGCTTTACTTTAACCATCCAAAGCAGCATGGCTATAACATTCTTATGTACCATATTTTGCGCCCCATAGGACGCTCCAGCCCATAGGACGCACCTAGTTTTTTGGGGGGGAAATAAAGAAAAATTATTTCCCCCCCAGGTGCGGGGATGGAAGAACCAGGTCGGGGAACAGCTCTGCCTCCCCGCTGACCCCCGAGCTTGTGGGGCTGGCGATGGGGAGAAGTGCGCTGATCCCGGGACTGCAGGCAGCTCTGCGCCGCCATCCGGAGCGAGGCAGGACTTAGCGCTCCGCTCCCGGTGGCCGTGCAGAGCTGCGCTGATCCCGGGACTGCAGGCAGCTCTGCGCCGCCATTGGGAGCGGGTTGGGACTTAGCGCCCCGCTCCCAATGGCTGCGCAGAGCTGTGCTGAGCCGGGGACTGCAGGCAGCTCTGCGCAACCCTCGGAGCCAGTCTCCTGAGGGTTGCGCAGAGCTTCCTGAAGCCTGGAGAGTGAGAGGGGTCGGTGCGCACCGACCCCTCTCGCTCTCCAGGCTTCAGCAAAAGCCTGCATTCGCCCCATAGGACGCACACACATTTCCCCTTCATTTTTGGAGGGGAAAAAGTGCGTCCTATAGGGCGAAAAATACGGTAATTTATTCTTCTTTAGGCATTCAGCCTGGACACATGTAGGGAAAAATAGAAGAAGGAACACTTCAGTGTTTCTGAGCAAGCTTATTTCACTCCTCACCTGATGAGGCAGGAGGTAAGCACATGCAGGCAAACATACCACAAGCCTTCTTTAGATATTTGTGGTACTCGCACAAGGGCCAGGGGTGTAGGGGGTGTGCCCAGCAACGGCGGGGGCACGGGTGATGCACACATCCACAATAACACTCACAAAAAAGCTGGGAGCGAATTCCATAGCTTAACTAATAAGTCCAGTTGGATCAGATCAAAGGCCTGCCTAGTCCAGGATGCAATTCTCACAGCGGCCATCAACCAAATGCCTATGGCAAGTCAGAAGCCAAGATCTGAGTAAAGGGGCACTTTGCCTTCTTCTTCTTCTTCTTCTTCTTCTTCTTCTTCTTCTTCTTCTTCTTCATCTTCTTTGATGCTCTTAATTTGTTTTAATGTGTCACTTTGGGCCACGCTGAGAGTATAGCGGTTAACAAATAACATATGTGCTATTGTAACCAAATAGTACCATCTGTTCTTCCTATGCCATTGTTATATTTTGAAATTCAGATAAATGGATAAAACTTTTTTTAGGTATTCAATTTTATTCGTATTGTTAATGAACATTTTATATTCTATGTAAACCACTTAGAGAGGTTATTAATGATTAAAGGATATATAAATTCTGTTAAATAAATAAAACAAACAGATATCTAAAAAGTAGTGCTGCTGAGCTATCAGTCATATTTCCCCCTCTCATGATTTTGCCTGCACTTTTTTTTAACACAGGTATGTTGTGTTTATTTATTTATCATATTTTTTTAATGACTGTGCCACCTAGAGAGGTCACCCAATTAAAAGAAATCTCAGATGATTAATTGTATGGGGTTTTTTTTTTAGCAAATTAATTGCTTGTTTATAGCTGCCTATATTTGCATATGAATAACATTATTTTGAAGGGGGGAAAGCATACTTTATTACCTGATGAAGATTCATTATAGCCACCCCTTCCTTTTATTAAAAGCAAATGTAGAGTTACATTGCAAAGTGAAACATACAATAACAATCCACTTTGCATTATATACAGTACATTGTGTTCCCAAGGATTGGCAGAACAAATAGGTCTTAAGATGCTGCAGATATAAAAACATAATAAAACGTCAAACATTAAAAACTTCCCTATACAGGGCTGCCATCCAATATCTTCTAAAAGTTGTATAGTGATTTATCTCCTTGACATCAGATGGGTGTTCCACAAGGTGGGCACCACTACTAAGAAACCCCTCTGCCTGATTTTTTGTTAACATCACTTTTTGCCGTGAGGGAACCACCAGAAAGCCCTTGTAGCTGGACCTTAGTGTCTGGGCTGAACGATGGGGATAGAGACGCTCCTTCAGGTATTTAGTTAATATAACTAAGGATGCAGTCAAGGGACTAAGTCTACCCCACTCCTGCAGGTAAACCCCATAGAATTGTCCTGTAAATGTTGCTGCACTACCACAGACTAACCCAACAAGCTCTCAGACAAAAAACTGTAGGGTTTTGGGAGGAGGAGATGGCATAAGATTAAAAAGCAATTAGTTAACGTATCATAATGGTAGGCTATTCCATATAATATTAATATGTATGTAGTGCTTTAGAGTGTTCAAAGCAATTCACATCCATTATCTCAGTCAGTGAGCCTTCCAAGAACTGTATAAGGCATTATTACTCCTATTGAGAAAGGGTGGCTGAAGCTGAGACAGAGTGGTTTATCTAAGGACCACCTAGTGGTTCATTAATCAGATTTTGAGATCTAAACCAGAGACATCCAAGCCAGCCCACTTAGGTACCATTGCACCAGCTCTCTGTAATGGCTGGTTACTAAAATGAATAATGAATTATCTTTCAATTTACTTGTTATATTGGATGTAAGGAATGTGCCAGTTTAAACAACAACAAAAAAACACCTTGTGGCTTACTCATATGTAAGCATATCTTAGAGTGTGATGTTAGGCAGTATTTCATAGTGTTAAGAAGAGCTAGCAATATTCTTTTGGGGGGGTATTATTCTTAAGCCCACCATAAATATGATGGACTTGGGATGTATAACGGTGTGGATTATAAAAGCAGAGATGAAGTATATACAACAATAAAAACAGAAAGATGCAAGGGGAAAAAACACACAGTAAAAGGTGTCTACAAAAATAACTTTACAGCAAAAAGGGGAGAGATTCTTATGTGTGTCGAATATTGTGGTTCCAAGAACTCCTCTCAGAAACACAGCTCAGTGGGAAAGGAGACAACTCCAAGGGGTCTGGACTGTGAGAGATTTCCAGTGTAAGGACAGCTTACATTTCTGTGGTGGGGATGGCAATTGTGGCCTGGCCACAGCTGAATGCAGGCAGCCATCCAGTTCCTGTGGGGCCATAGGAGGACACAGGAGCTTGGCTGTCATGCAGCCAATCGTGGGCAAGCAGGGGGGACAGAGCTTGGAGGGCAGGCCAGAGGGAAGACTACCGGCCCCGCTTTCCCTCTGGTCCACTCCTTCAGGATATACAGTAAGTAGGGACTGCCTGCACCTGGCAACACAGTCAGTGTGGGATTTTGTCGCTTGAAGAAGAGCTCCTGGGCCTCCAAAGCAGCTGAAGACACAACAAACAGAATCAGCTGTGGAGCAACTGGGGCTTTGGAAGAGGCTGAGCTCAGATAGAAGCTGATGGGCCATACCACCTCCCCAAATGGTGATCTTGGAAGGATCACCCTGATTTGACGTATGTCACAAGGCTATGGAGTCTATGGAGATGCCATGTTCTGAAACAGAAAACTCACATAAAATAAGTGGCATTTTCCACTTATTTAGCAATCCTACCAGACATATCTAAGATATTAAACCATCCCTGGGCTGCCTTAAATGGGGCATGTTTTCAAATATATATTTTTAACTGGAAGAAGTTATTCTAATGTCTCATCCTTCCAATGCAACAGGCAGAGTTCTTTACAAAATATCTCAACTAAGCAGCCAGATTCACCCAGTCCTAAATCTGTCAAACACTGGCTTGGGAGGGGGGAAAATACACCACCCTATGAGAATTAATGAGCCTGGAACCAGCCCTAATTAGCTGCACTGACACCATTTGAATTAATAATTATAAATATACATTAGATCCACTCACAATATTATGAATATTTATCATGATCTGTAATCACATTGAAACCAAAAAGGCAAAAATCCAGCACAAGAGCATATGATGGCAGCCAGCTCTCTCCCTCTCACTTGATGCATTTATTGTAATTAGCTCTTCAAATCACATCTCACAGGATTTACTCACATCACCAAGCTTAGCACAGGAAGAGCTAGTTTCTACATACTAACTTTTCCTTCCACAGCTTTTTTTTTTTTAAAAAAAAACTTTATTCACTTAAATGGGTTTCAGTGATTAATTAGACCATAGCAAAGCCACCGGAGAGAGCTGTTTCAAATCAGTCCCCCGGTAGAAGCTACCGAAAACCATTCTGGATTGCAGGTGTGATCTTTGAAAGCTGCTTTCAGCACACTTTGAATTAATTGCATGAAAACATCCATGCCACCAGGACCGTGCAGCAGTGGTGTGAAGACAAGTCTCCCCACGACTTGGCCAAACCACACAGAGAGTGTCTTTCATATATCACAGGAGCTACACGGAGAGTTCATATGGAGACAATTGTTGGCAGACACCATGCTGCATTTAAATTGGTCCTCAGTTCTCAAAGGTTACTATAAACAGATTATTTTTCTTTGGCCATTCTGTATGATTAAAGAAAGAAACCTTGGATTTTCCCATTTTCCCATTACTGGTAAAGCAATATCCAGTCCCCACACAAATGGCATGGGGAGTAGACTTGCTGCAGGGTAAATAGCCTTGGTATGTGATATCCTGTATCACACTGTGATGAACAGCAGGATAGAAACATTTTAAATCTCAGGGGCTGCTGCCCCTGGCTCACACTGCTCACCAACCCCACCTGCCTCCCAATCCCATGACCCCCTGCCAACCCTCCTCTCTCAGAGCTCACCCCACCACCTCACAGCTTGCACAACCCCCTCACCCTCTCTTCCAAATTATTCAGTCTTATGATTAAGAACTTGTACAACAGACTCTCCAAGTGTTTTCCACGGATGTCCCAGATTTAGAGAAGCAGTCCCAGTTTCTGATTTGATCCCGGAATGTCCCAATTTTCCTTAGGATGTCCCTATTTTCATTGGAGAAACATTGGAGGGTATGGAGTTATCCGACCCCTAAGCCATCTGAAGGCAATCCTGTATAGGGAAGGTTTTTTTAAAAAATGTTGAATGTCTTCTTATATATGTTGGAAGCTGCCCAGAGTAGCTTGGGGACCCAGTCAGATGTGTGGGGTATAAATAGTAAAATAATCATTATGGAATTGGATGTCCCTATCTTCATTGGAGAAATGTTGAAGGGTTTGACATAAGAGTCTGTTGAGTCGGGCCAATCTAATCCAGAAGGGGTGCCAACTTGATAAAATATTGGGGGGGGGGGAGGTAAGCCCTGGCCCACATAATTGATTACAAGATGCAGCACACACACACAATTTGAATAGCAAAGCCCTCAAACTTTGTGGAGGCCTCTAATTTTTTATTTTTTTGGCAGGGCAAAGGGACCTTGGCCCCTAGGAATTGGCTCCTATATAGTCCAGCATCCTGTTCTCACTGTGTGGGAAGTCTGCAAGCTGGCATGAGTGCAGCATTATTCCAACCAGTTGCTGCAATTCCCAGCAACTGGAATTCGGATACATGCTGCCTCTGGCACTGGTGGCAAGCTGGTGGCCATCATTGCTATTAGATTGCTACCATTGGGAATTTTGCTTAGTGAAGATGGACTAAAATGTCATAGAAAAGTCATTCAGGTGTCATTGTCTTCCATCGTTTCCTCCCACTTGTTCAGGAAATGAGAACTCTATCTTCTCCTAAGTTAGTGGTGTTTCCTTTCACTTAGCAGAAATGGGGAAATGGGCAAAATAACACTGAAAGTCCAGCTATCCCTGTGCTTTCCCACGATCCAGCAGATGCTATTCTCACCCAAAGAGAAGTTGCTTGAATTATTAATGGTTTCCAACAGCTCAGCTTGAAATAATTTAGCATTTGAAAGAGAAAAGTCACCCTCATTATTCAAAGTGCAGAAACATTTTGGTTATTAAAAGTACCAAAAAAAGAAGAAGAAAACCCGTACAATTTGTCTTTCTCTCTCCAGATTCCAGCAGCAGAATGAGAGTGGGAGAAACCTTTCTGGAGGTTAATTGATAACATACAATAGAAAGGATAAGTCCACAGATTGCATTTAAGCTCAAGACCAGCTCATTTGTTCCTATGGTGCCTTTACAAGATGTTTAATATTTGCAATATGAGACTGCTTAATTTGCCCGGAGGTTTGTGGTTAGGGCTGGTCACATTTTTCATTGGGAATGAATTTTTATATATATGTATCACACTGGCAAGATTTGAATTGCATTCTCCCAGTAATGGCTGGATCACTGGGGGCACAGTGTGAGTGAATACAATTACTCCCTGAGTTCACACGACAGTGATCTTGGCAGTGGTGTAACATTGGACTAAAGAGCTGGGAGTGGAGAGAGGCCATGACTCTAGCTAGTGGCAGCCCAGTTCTGCTCATTAACTGGTAGAATTAAAAAACTGTGGCCAACCTACACAGGATTCTCTGACTTTTAGTGGTGTCAAGTGAAGGCATCCTGTGTTCTTGACTCAACAGTATATGTATATGCAGGAGTTAAACATTCACTTCTGAACAGGAACAACATATTTTGCTATTCTGCAAACCAAAGAACTCTGTTTCAACATTTTGGGGCATGACTTCAGGTCTGAAAACTAATCAAGATCAGGAGTGTGTGTGTGTGTGTGTGTGTGTGTGTAGTTGAATTAGCTGCCCCTGTGATGCAAATGTGAAAAATTATGAGGATAAGAATTGTATTTGTATTTTTTGCAATATAGGAAACAGTCAAGAACAGGTTAAGAACATAAATTTCACTGCCTAGTTCTCTTCATGAAGTGGGGCTAGGATATTGAGTAAGAATACCCTTCTCCTCAGAGACTCTCTTAAATCCCCGCTTGATTATAAACATTGCTTAGCAATGAACCATTTGGGTTCAACAACGCTAAGGAAATTCTATCATGTAAATTCTGCTCCTTTGAACCAGTGGCTGATCACCACCAAATAAAATACCTCACTCACAGAAGTTTCCATTAGCAAAAAATGCTGAAATAACAGAATGTGCGAAGTGCTAGATGTGTTATCATGTACTACTTTCTGCAATATCCGTTAGATGAGTGTTGTCACCATCATTCCCTCCCCCACACCCCTTTTCATTTCTTCTCAAACCTTACAAATAATTTTGTAGATTTGATTGCACGTTAAAAAATTTTTTAAAAAAGGTATGGATGAACCCACCTTTGTCTACATTTATTCATGACAATTGAAAAAGGGCCTTAATATGAAATAATCATAATTGGCCCAGGGTTCCTGATTGCAAGGGAGATTCCTGTCAATGGAAAGCTGCCCGTTCAGTGGGTGAGGACTGTTTGCGAAGTCACTTAAATAGTGTGGATGCAGTCCAAAGAGAAAATAAATCCTGATAGCACATTACTGAGAAAAACTGAGCAAAGACAGTGTATAAATTGAGGAGAAAGAAACAGGAACATTTTGCCTTGTAAACAGCAGGGAGACATTCAACTAAACATACAAAGAAAAAACTCGCTCAGAACTACACAGCCAATGAGGTTATGTGCTACCTCATCAAGCATCATGCTGCTTTGCCTGGTTACTAAGCAACACCACCATCTCTGCTCTCTTGCTTAGCTGACTTACTGATTAGCTCTTACAAACTGAATGATCCCTGCTTTTGTACTTGCAAGGGCATCACTTTCATGTCCTGTTTGCTAACTTCCAGAAACACCTGACTTTCTTCTGTTGGAAACAAATGCTGGCCTAGATGGACCTTGGCCTGATTCTGTTTTTATGGTTTTCTGTGACAACACACAGGAACCATCCTCATCATCAGAGGCCATGTTCTAAACTCTATGACTGCAGCTCATGAGATTCTCTAACTCCTACTTTCCACGTTGTTTAGACATTTCTTCCTGTGCATCATTTGTGATACTTGCTCAGAATATTATTTAGATATTTGTCACAAATAGCTCTGGAAAGATTTGCTTCTGCCATATAACTGTGCCCACTTGTTAGATTTTGCAACTAATCAGGTAGCCAGAGTTTTATTTACATTTTGCATCAGCGTTGCTATTTGTGAAATGGTCAAACCAATTACTGAGCTGGATGGATAACGAAGCGATGGATATTCCACATTGCTTTGTCGGGCTCTGCAGCTCTGTGCTCGTAAAAGTAACTGAAGCTGCATAATTATAAGCAGGAGTTCTTATATCATTTTGTGAGCTCCTAACAGTTCTTTAGTCTGCCTTTAACTGCACAAACAACATTGCCAGATATGCATTCTATGAAAGAAACAGTACTGCCTCTTGTTTGTATTTTAAGGCTGCCATATTCTGAAGAGCAAAAAAGAGGACACATTTGCCAACCTCTAGTTTTAGCTACGGATCTCTATGACGACTCTCATTTTACATACCCATGAGAAAGAGGGTGTGTCCTGGAAAAAGAGGATATATGGCAACCCTTGATTGTATTTCCTTTATATTTCTAACTAATTTTAAACATTTCCCCCCTAGAGTTATGTGCGCCTGTGCTTCCTGTGTCATAGCACTGCAAGCTGAAAGAGGTCGATCACACATTTTAAGATTGAGCTCCTTTAAAAAAACAACAATAAGCAAGGAAGCTTTACATGCATGTTCTGGAATGCCTCTCCCAACATGAACCTATCCAGAGCCTTAGATCTTCTCTAGGCCACTCCCTTGAGCAGAGCTCAGAGGACGATAGCAGGAGAGAGGGTCCTTTGGGTTGTGGCTCCTCATTTGTGGAAATTCTCTCCCCAGTGAGGTCCATCTGGCCCCTTCACCAACATCTTTTCAGCACCAGGTAATGTATGTATTATGTAATGCATTATTATGCTTTTAAATATGTTGTAAGTTGCTCAGAGATCTTTTCGTGTAACTAGGCAACTAACAAGTTTCATAAATAAATAACAGTATAGAGAACTTATGTGTGCAGGGATTTTTTAAATTTTATTTCTTATTTTGCATGAGGGAGCATTCAAGCATGAAATCCTCTACTGTAGTTTGAAGTGGTACTTTCCAGCAAGAGCTGTGTCAACTAGAATTTTGCCAATCGTGTAGTTCTCCGTTAACTTCTCATGAGTTGTCCTTACATGTCTCTCCTCTATACTTCCTTGCCTAATGTGCTGTGAGACTTTAATTAAGGAGTTTTATTAAGTGTTGCCATTTTGCATTTACAGAAAAATTGATAAGACTCTATGAGAGTGCAAAAATCTAGCATTATATTTGCAGAAATGCTTCTCCTGGCTCTTTCCATTATTGCTCATTTTCATGAGGGGTTATTTGTGTGTGTGTTTTGTAGGTTGCTTTGAAACTTTGTTGTCCCGTGTCCTTCAGAATCTCTTAGGCTCATCTAACCACTTTTTAAACTTCAAAACTACATCAGAAATGAGGGGAATAAAATATTTATTATTGCTATTATCAGTGACTGCACACAGAAGTGTTCCTCTGTCCTTGGCTTGCTTATCAATGATTCCTTGTTGAGAAGAATCGCTTATGGACAGGTGCAAAGCACACACACACCCCAAAAAAGCTGGAAAACAAAGGACAAAAGAAAGAGGGAATATTAGCGTGGTATTTTGATCAGGAAGGTCATTGGCATCGTCTAGTAGGTGAAGAGCCAAAGTCATCTTCCAAAGGAAATCCGTATCTCCTTCTTTTATCAACCCTCAGCAATGTCTCCTTCAGCTTCTTTGATGTGGGACAGGGCAGGGCAAAGCAAGGCCAGGGATGTCCATGTATACCAGTAGGTGTACCAGCTTGGAAGTGGAAGACATTAGAACATGAAAGGAGCCTGTTGGGTCAGGCCAGTGGCTCATCTAGGCCGCCATTTTGTTCTCACAGTGGCCAACCAGAATGGGAAACCCACAAACAAGAACTAAGTACAACTTCATTCTCTCCTCATGTGGTTTCTTGCCATTAGTATTCAGAAGCATATAGCCTTCGAAAGTGGACAAAGAACATAGCCATGGGAGTTGGTAGCCAACAACAGACATGCCCTACATGTTTTTATCTAATTCTCTTTGAACCTCCATCCCAGTTGGTAGAAGAAGAAGAAGAGGAGGAGGAGGAGGAGGAGGAGTTTGGATTTGATAACCCACTTTATCACTACCCGAAGGAGTCTCAAAGTGGCTAACATTCTCCTTGCCTTCCTCCCCCACAACAAACACTCTGTGAGGTGAGTGGGGCTGAGAGACTTCAGAGAAGTGTGACTAGCTCAAGGTCACCCAGCAGCTGCATGTGGAGGAGCAGGGAAGCGAACCCGGTTCACCAGATTACAAGTCTACCGCTCTTAACCACTACACCACACTGGCGCTCGTAGATGTTGTTGCCTCTTGTGGAAGATAAACTATGCACGGTAAAAACAAGTAATTTATTTGGTCTGTCCTGAATCTCCCAAGACTCAACTTCTTTGGATGGGCCTGGGTTCTACATTATCCTGAGAGAAGATAAACCTTTCTCTTTCTATTTTCTCCACACCATGCCTAAGGATGTACAATTCTGTCATATTGCCCTTCACTTGCTTTTTCTCTGAACTAAAAAACCCCACATGTTGTAACCTCTCCTCATCTGGGAGTTGTTCCACCTACATGATCATTTTGGTGGTCCTTTTTTGAACCTTTGCCAAATCTACAAGATCCTTTCTGAGGTAAGGCTACCAGAACTATGCACAGTATTCCAGGTCCCCCCACTGTAACCATATTGCCCCAACACCACCGACATCCTGCCCCAACCCACTTCTACGTAAGCAGCAGGGATGCTGATGTCAGGAGGATGGCTCCATACCAGCACACACACCATTACTGAGTTTAGCCTTCCCAAACTGATGTCTTCCAGATGTTTTGGGCTCCAATTCCCATCAGCCTCAGGCAGCATAGCTATGGTGTCTGGAGTTCATGGGCATTGTGGTCCAAAACATCTGGAGAGCAGGAATTTGGAGGAGGCTGCTGTGGTGTGTTTTAATGTTGCCCTCAAAGCAAAACAATTTACTGGGAGTTTGTCACTATTCTTAAACTTGACTGCTTTGCAGACATCTCTCTTTTTAATTTGTTTGTTTACTTCTTATTTAGAATTTTCTTCCTTGCTTCAGCCCTCCCCCCCAAAAGACTCTTGGAATAGCTTGCAATTAAGCATTATAATGAAATCAAAGTAAAAACAATAAGAGCAATCAGAACAATCAGAACACAATAACACAATTAATTCAGTTTAAAACATTTATCTAAAAATACCAAACTATAATCAATCGTGGAAAAGCCAATTTAAGATTAAGACAACTTTCTGATCAGTTCCACCCCCTCCCCCCATTGAATATAGTTTGACATTTTAAGATAAGAATCTTTGTGGGGGGTTTTCTGCGCCAGCTGCAGCTTCATTACCGGTAGGGATGTCAGAGAAATCCAGCAAAAACAGAAACAGGAGTGGAAATTGCCGTTGCTCTCTTCTTCATCCCACCCAGAATGAAAATTAACTCAATGAAAATAATTGTTATTCGCTGTTGTTGCATCCAGTCTGCAAAGCGTGTTCTCACTAGCAGAGAGCACGTGTTGCAGTTGGGAGAACAGGCCACTGTCTCATGACTAGGCAAATTTGGTGGAACCCAAACCCGTAAAGGGTTAATTGGGTTGCTGGGGATTTTTGAGTGTTGCCAATTCGGAGGAGGGGTCAGAGGATATAAGTATAGGAGCCAGACGATGGGACGTCCTCTTGGCCATTTTGCACCGGATCACCCGCCCCCCTCCCTTTTATAGGGTGGTTTCTTGGTTCATTTGACCTTGCTATGCCTGTCATGGGGTCGTCCGCCTTTGAGCGGGGGCCTGGTAGGAATTTTGCCATTTGGCTGATTGGCTGTGCCATTTGGTTTTTTGCCTACTACGTAGCAAATCGTCACAACTTGTAAGGTTGGCGGTTAGGCATTGGTTAAATTGGTTCTTGGAGGGGTAAGTGCCTATCCCTCCAAATGATGTGGAAAGGGAATTCCGTTAAAGGAATCCAGGGGCTTGCCATTCTTTCGTCCTTGTCCGTGGAGCCGGACTTGGGCCGTGCAAGCCCCACCGGAACATGAGGGTGAGAAGTGTTGGATTGATTCCCAGCCTCATTTCTCACCCAATACTTGTTTCCCACGCTGGCTTCCGGTGGTGTCCGGAAGTGCCAGCTCTGTCCTTTGGGGGCAAGGACAGATAGTCAAACCAATGCCTAAGCAACCACTCACATTTTTTGTATTTGAATAAAGTTGTGGCCAAAATTATGCCAAAAACCTTAAACAAAAAATTGAAGTGTGAAGTGTGAATTTTTTGGGGGTGGCACTGTGGGACTCAACACGCAAATGATAACTGCACCCCCCACCATTTGCATTGTGTTTCCTTTGTCCTGAAATGAATGGGGTGCAATTATGTAAAGAGAACATAGCTTATGAATAACACACACACACACACACACACACACACACACACACACACACACACTGAGAGAGAGAGAGAGAGAGAGAGAGAGAGAGAGAGAGAGAGAGAGAGAGAGAGATGCTCCTTTGGAAAATGGAAAAGCAGCCCATCTCTCACCCTCAATTTGTGGATAATTTCCTCCCACCCCCTGGCTTTTGTCTTCCCATAGTCTAATAGCACTTCAAATAGCAATCTCAACATGTTGCCTGTTTATCATAGCTGGGCTATTAGCCCCTGGCTTGGATGCAAACCAGGGACTAGCTTAAAACAGGAGAGTGCAAAGGCAAGGGAGCTGTATTTAGCTTCTCTATCTGTTCTCATTATTTCTTTTGAAAGCTTTTCTGTTCCCATTACTCTTCCCATTCTTGTGCTAATTTGATTGGTGAGATGCCATGGAAGTTTAAAACTCTCATTTTAAAAATGTGGGAACGTAGCAGCAACAGCGAAACCACTTGTTATCTGCTCGCACAGCACTCCTGCGAGCTTTATGGCCGAAACACTGTGGTTTTGGAAGAGATAAAATGCAATTGGGATTTACTGGCTCCATGCACTTGCGTATGCTCAAACCTCAAAACTCACCCAAACAAGTTGTCTTATGCTATTCCTTTATGAATTCAGATTCTTTCCACAAACACTGGCTTGGATCCAGATTAACATAAAAATCCAACCCCCTGGTCTGTCATGCTGGAAGCTACTGGGCTACTAAGCCATTGGGCTATTTCCTACCTCAACTGTCGGAGGCACTGTACTTCTGAATACAGTGGTACCTCTGGTTAAGAACTTAATTCATTCTGGAGGTCTGTTCTTAACCTGAAACTGTTCTTAACCTGAGGTACCACTATAGCTAATGGGGCCTCCTGCCGCCACCACGCCACCACCACACGATTTCTGTTCTCATCCTGAAGCAAAGTTCTTAACCCGAGGTACTATTTCTGGGTTAGTGGAGTCTGTAACCTGAAGCGTCTGTAACCTGAAGCGTCTGTAACCCGAGGTACCCCTGTACCAGTTTCTGGAAACAATTGCTAGAGAGTGCTCTTGGTCTTGGGTCTTGCATCTAGTTGGCTGCTGTGAGAATGGGATGGTGGGCTAGATGGACCAAACAGGCTCTTCTTATGTTCTAATGTTTTCGTATCTCTCTCAGCTGTGCCAGGTGAGACAGCAAAAATACTGAATTTTCCTGCCCCATACTCTCTACTCACCTGATTTAGCCAGCCAGTTGAAGCCATTTCCCAGGGTGTGGCTACTGTCACATTCTGATGGGTGCCAACAACTCTCCACTCACAACCAAAACAAGTAGGAGGGCTACAAATATGATCATGGTTTTGCTGCTCCATTAAGTTGTGCTGCTGATCACCAGAGGCCTGGATTGCACCCGAAATTAATTGAACTGGAATATCTATCAGTGGGGCAAATTAGTCCTAACTGGTCCTGGTAATTTCAGTGCACAATTAACTTGGTCTGAATCCAATTGATTGTACTGAATATTAAAAGTGTATCTATTTATATTTAAACTTTACATACTGCTCTATACACAACCCTAGCATATCATATTGGAACTAGAAAAGGGGACTTCTGATGTGCCATTTCCAACACTGGATCCAGGTTTAAGGAAAATGTTTTATGTGTCACAGCTAAAACCCAAGGTTAGCCAAAGTGGCAGCCGGTGCTCATTGGGATTGCTGGAGTGGAAGGCAGGGAGGCCAGTGATATGGTCAGAGCCAACTAATTCTGTCTTTGCCGATATACTCCTCCCTGCTGAGTTTCACAAGGGAGACAAAGGAAGACTAAGCAGATTGTTGTTGTTTAGTCGTTTAGTCATGTCTGACTCTTCATGACCCCATAGACCAGAGCATGCCAGGCACTCCTGTCTTCCACTGCCTCCCGCAGTTTGGTCAAACTCATGCTGGTAGCTTCGAGAACACTGTCCAACCATCTCGTCCTCTGTCGTCCCCTTCTCCTTGTGCCCTCTGTCTTTCCCAACATCAGGGTCTTTTCCAGGGAGTCTTCTCTTCTCATGAAGAGAAGTGCTGGAGCCTCAGCTTCACAATCTGTCCTTCCAGTGTCAAAATAAAAAAATTCCTTCCAGTAGCACCTTAAAGACCAACTAAGTTAGTTCTTGGTATGAGCTTTTGTGTGCATGCACACTTCTTCAGATACACACGATACATCTGAAGAAGTGTGCATGCACATGAAAGCTCATACCAAGAACTAACTTAGTTGGTCTTTAAGGTGCTACTGGAAGGATTTTTTTTATTTTGACTATGGCAGACCAACACGGCTACCTATCTGTAACTGTCCTTCCAGTGAGCACTCAGGGCTGATTTCTTTCAGAATGGATAGGTTTGATCTTCTTGCAGTCCGTGGGACTCTCAAGAGTCTCCTCCAGCACCATAATTCAAAAGCATCAATTATTCGGCGACCAGCCTTCTTTATGGTCCAGCTCTCACTTCCATACATCACTACTGGGAAAACCATAGCTTTAACTATACGGACCTTTGTTGGCAAGGTGATGTCTCTGCAGATAGCCAGTGCTGACTCCTGAACTGGCTGTAAGAAGGCAGGCAGGTGGGGCATGGCTCAGATTGGTGGGGCAGTGCCTCTATTGCCCCAATAGACCAGCTTTTACAGGCTCCAGATATTGCTGGACTACAGCTGCCATCATTCCTGCTAACTGCTGACCATACTGACTGGAGCTGCTGGGAGATGGAATCAAAGAACGTCTTGAGGGCACCATGTTGATTATCAATCGTTTCAACTATTTTAATTTATTTATTTTCAAGTATATCCCATCTTTTTCCCCAAGGAGCTCAAGGTGACGTACATGGCTCTCCCCCTCCTCTCCCCACCACAACCCAGCAAGCAGGTTAGGCTGAGAGGCAGTGACCCAAGATCACCCAATGAGCTTCATGGCTGAGTGGGCATTAGGACCCTGGAAGCTCATAATCCCACAGAATGTTTTTTTGTTCTAGGACCCCAAATTTGTCAAACATTCAGACACACACTAGGATATACATGAAATTCCAACCTGTTTTGAGTATCGAGTGTTGAAATTATACAGTTGATCTTGCAGAACTTTTGAACAAAAGCCCTCTCTGCCAAATTCATAGAATACTTAGCAGAATGTGAAGTCGCTTTAACTATCCTGGAGTCAGTGATGCATCTGCTCCCACCAGATGGGACTATGTCTCCATAGCTGTGAAACACCTTTATTAAGCAATCAAACCATTTTATAGGAACATTTTGTATTTAAACCCATTTGACTATGATTGCCAGAAGACCTGAACTTTTAACCCTGCTATTTCTGAAATGCTTTCTCTGGATTTAAGGAATGTCTCGCTGTACATCTAAGGCGCAGGAAGTGCAAAAGTATGAGAAGGAGAAAATAGAAGGAAAATAGATGAAGTCACATATTCTGGCGCTCATTTATCATTAACAAAATACAACAGTGCTTACTCAGGGCTTGTTCACACTTCTGCTTGCCCTTTGCCAAGAAGGCATTTGTCTGAGTGGTTTTCTGCTTGACTTGTGCTTTCTAGGCACCAGGCCAAGTGGTTTCCCCTTTCCCCTATTCCTTTCCCAGGGAAAACCTGCCCTTTAGTGCTTAAATGGAGCAAATGTCAATCTGGAGAAAACCAGAATTGCTGTTTGCCCTGACTGAGTGCTAAAGAAGGGTTTTCCCCAGGGGAAAGCTGTAGGACAAGAGGAAGTGTGGATAAGCCTTCAGAAGTAAGCCCTGTATCATTCTGTTGTGGTTGTTTGCATATAAGAAGGAGCAGACAAACATGGGCATTGCTGAATAACAAAGGACACTTTACTTTGGTACATTTTATATAGCTCTGCTATCACTAGTGCCAGCTACTGACATTAACTGCAACTGCACTTGCTTTACAATTACCATATCTCATATATTACAAGCTCCACTGAGTCCAGTGGGACTTACTCCCAGGAAAAGAATGTACAGGATTTCAGGAATAGGTCCATGAGGTTATGGACTCAACTTCCATAGGCATCTGGCCTGAGGGGGAGTATGAGTCCACACCTTTCAAAAACTTTGAGGGCAGAAGCTATAGCTCAGTGGAATTTTCCCACGTCTTTAATGCATTCAAAAACAGCCCCAACAGACCAAATTAAGTAGAAGACATCCTAAATTGGGTAACCTATTCCAGTCCCCTAGCATACCCCGTTTTATTCATGGCATGCCTTACTGTCCTGCTTCTGCATGGATTTATTTATTTAAAATGAAATTTCACATTATTTTTGTAGGTATTACTCCACAAAATGCACACTTTAATTTGCATTTTACCCCGAATTACCCTTTTTTGTTTTGGTTTTGGGTTTTTTGTAGGGACGCGGGTGGCGCTTTGGGTTAAACCACAGAGCCTAGGACTTGCCGATCAGAAGATCGGCGGTTCGAATCCCCGCGACGGGGTGAGCTCCCGTTGCTCGGTCCCTGCTCCTGCCAACCTAGCAGTTCAAAAGCACGTCAAAGTGCAAGTACAGTGGTGCCCCGCAAGACGAATGCCTCGCAAGACGAAAAACTCGCTAGACAAAAGGGTTTTTCGGTTTTGCGTTGCTTCGCTAGACTAATTTCCCTATGGGCTTGCTTCACAAGATGAAAACGTCTTGTGCTTTTTAAAAATAAGCCACTTGAAGAGGTGCAGTTGCGACGGACCGTGCTTCGCAAGACGAAAAACATCGCAAGACGAAAAGACTCGCGGAACGAATTATTTTCGTCTTGCAAGGCACCACTGTAGATTAATAGGTACTGCTCCAGCGGGAAGGTAAATGGCGTTTCCGTGTGCTGTTCTGGCTTGCCAGAAGCAGCTTAGTCATGCTGGCCACATGACCCGGAAGCTCCCTCGGCCAATAAAGCGAGATGAGCGCCGCAACCCCAGAGTCGGCCACGACTGGACCTAATGGTCAGGGGTCCCTTTATCTTTACCTTTACGCTTTTTTGTACATGTTACATCCCAATGTATGTATTTTATATAAATCCTGGTATCCCCCTCCCCATTTTTTGGCTCAGGACTGTATGACAAAATTTGAAGAAGTTATCAAATGATGGGATAGCTGCTTTCTAATCTACATATCAGTCTGTGAAGTGTGAGCATGCAAATAAATATTTCCTAAACAAAATCTTTGAGCATCTGTAGAAGCAGGTGAATGCCACAGTCAGGAGCCAGTGCATGGGTGCAGTTGGTTAGCACCCAGGTGCAGGCAGTGTCTGTGTTTCGACATTCATAGGAACACTGTACTTCTTTGGCAATTCAGTTAGGGAACATTATTCTTTGTCAGCAGAGCACAGCATTCCCCTAGGCTGAAGACTAACATAATGCAAAACCAAAACAAACAAAAACCAAGCAGGCTGCTCATTGCATATTCAGAGTACTGCACTCTGAACTTGCCTTCACAACAGAATTGCCACATGAGCAGAACAGCCCTTTGGTCTTCTCATCCCCTGGCTACTTGCTCACTCTCTTGCTCGCTGCCACTGCTGCTTCCAACTCTCCCAGCTGGGGGAAGTTCACAAAACATTATTGTTCTAGTTGAACAATAGAATATGCTCCCAGAATCATAGAATTGTAGAGTTGGAAGTGACTCCAAGGGTAATTTAGTCCAACTCCCTGCAGTGCAGGAATCTCTACTAGAGCATCCATGACAGACGGCCACCCAACCTCTGCTTACAAACAAGGAGGGAGCTTTTTGCAGGAGGGGGAGACACCCTGGCTTCTTCACCAGCCTCAGCTCTGCCTCTTGGCCTCTCTCCTCTCCTGCTTTCACTTCTAATCAGTTCTGGTTCTGGACTGCTGCCTGCCTCAGCCTCTTTCTGCTCACTAAACCCCATTACCTTTTTAGCTTCCTCCTCCTCTGATTACTTGTTGTCGGCCCACCAGCAATCCTGGGACTTTGAGCCTTCTTCCTTCGGGGGTTCCCAGCTGGTGCCTCCCACCATTCCTTTGCATCCAGCCATTCCATGACATACCATATTTTTCTTTGTATAACACGCCCCTATGTATAAGATGACCCCTATTTTTTTGGACGCAACAAAAAAAAATGGGGTGGGGGAGATTGCCCAGAGTTGTTGAGCTTTTTTTGGGGGGGGGGAGGTCACAGCCACCAAAACCTCTGCAGCCTGCCTGCCATTGCTGCCAATCTCCTGCTAGCTACAACCACCAATCGCCCGTCACCCCTCTTCTATCCGTGTATAAGACAACCCACATTTTTTGCCTATTCTTTCTAAGGAAAAATATCAGCTTATACATGGAAAAATATGGTATATTTCAAGATGGCTGTCATATTTCCTCTCAATCTCTGATTTACCAGGCTAACTCTTCCCCATAACATGTGATTTCCAGACCCTTGATCATCTTGGATGCCCTCCTCTGTAGCTTGTCAATATCCTTCTTAAATTTTGGTGTCCAGAACTGGACACAGTACTCTAGGTGTGGTCTGACTGAAGCAGAATAGAACGGTATTATTACTTCACTTGATTGGAACACTATACTTCTGTTGATGCAGCCTAGGCTTTAAAAGAGGACTAGAGGTTAAGCCTGTCAATGGCTACTACCTACAATGGTTATGCTCTACCTCCACTGCTGGTGACAGTATTCTTCTGATCACCATTTTATGGGAATTGCAAGTGGGGAGAGCACTGTAACTCTGCAGTCCTGCTTGTGGGCTTCCCATCTGGTTGGCCACTGTGAGAATAGGATGCTGTACTAGGGTTGCCGTATTTCAAAAAGTGAAAATCTGGACACAATAGGTGTTGAGCTTTTCTATGGGGGGGGGGAGTTGTTCACATTGTCCAGCAATTTTTAAGGAAAATCAGCAAAAACGCCACTGAGTTATCTTACATCCAGATTTTCCCAAATATTGTGCCAATTTCCGCCCAGACACTGCTTCCGACTGCAGTATTCCCGCGTATGCCTGGGAAATTCCAGACGCATGATAACCCTATACTGTATTTGATCTGCTCCAGCAGGACTCTTTTTACTTCCTTAATTACCCGCAGGTGGTTTCCTGATATGAGAGGATGATGCACTGATTCCATCACAGGTACATTGCTGCAGGGTACTTTGCAAATCTTCCACAGACAGCAGAGAGAAAGAACTCACTGCTTCAACCAGCGTTTGTGTGGCTGGTCAGCTTGTCAGTTCATTGGCGAAACTGGGGTCTCAGCCCTGCTGAATAATATGCAAAAAAATCCCCTCCTTTCCTGTTCCATCGGCCTTCAGTTCCTGTCTGCTTCCTGTCGCCTACCCATCTGGAAGAATGTAGTTCTGAAATCTCTCACTCTGTTGCTGTACTTGTTGAAATCCATGGGGCAATTAAGAAGTATCCCCACTGGATCGATTCTGTGCAGTTCCCAACTATTAAAAAGAATAACAACACTAAAGCTATCTCCCCCTTGGTTTCTTTCTTCCCAGCCTATAAGGAAAATAATTTGATTCAGTCCCTTGATTCTTGCAAGACTGTGTACTGCATAAGTTGCTCTCTAAAATCCAGCATCTCTGCTGCCTCCAGCCACAAGACTCCGCTAGCTGAGACAACTGAGTCCTGAATAACAAAAGGCATTTCATAATGATTTAATGGCAGGAGGTTGATAGAGAATGGTAATATTTTTTCACAAGATCTATGAACTGTGGGAAAAAAACACAGTTTAAAATGTGCATAAAATAATATTATATATACCAGTGATTTGAAATGGGGGGAAATAAATTATAATAAAAACACAATAAAAGTTACTGTAGAGTTGTGGAATTCAGAAAGTTAATGTCGCCAAGAACTATCTGTTAAAAATCTGTTTATTCCATTCATTGTCAAAGTGTGAGATGGGCTTCTCTGGGGAGGGACTAGGCTGTCAGAAGAATTATTTATTAAATTTCTACATCACCCTTCTTCCAAAGCTCACAGGGCAGTTTGCAATATGAAAATACATAATTTAGCAATAATAATAATAATAATAGGGACGCGGGTGGCGCTGTGGGTTAAACCACAGAGCCTAGGACTTGCCGATCAGAAGATCAGTGGTTTGAATCCCCGTGACGGGGTGAGCTCCCGTTGCTCGGTCCCTGCTCCTGCCAACCTAGCAGTTCAAAAGCGCGACAAAGTGCAAGTAGATAAATAGGTACCGCTCCAGCGGGAAGGTAAACGGCATTTCCGTGCACTGCTCTGGTTCTCCAGAAGCGGCTTAGTCATGCTGGCCACATGACCCGGAAGCTGTACGCCAGCTCCCTTGGCCAATAAAGCGAGATGAGCGCCGCAACCCCAGAGTCGGTCATGACTGGACCTAATGGTCAGGGGTCCCTTTACCTTTACCTTTTTAATAATAATAAAATAATAATAATAATAATAATAATAATAATATGCCCCCTTCTACACACAGTTTAAAAGTCCATGTATTTTTTAATTAGCCAGAGGCCAAGGAGGAGAGCAATGTTTTCACCTGAGTCTTAAATATATACCACAAAGGAACCAGGCAAGCCTCCCTGGGGAGAGCATTCCACAAGTGGGGAGCCACAGCAGAAAAGGCCTCTTCTCGAGTTGCTACCCTCCAGTCCTCTCGTGAAGGAGCATCCCTCCTGCGCTTCCTGCCATGAGCCTTAGTTGGCCAAGAGACACAATTAAGATTGTTCCCTGTCAATCAGAACAGAAAAGAATCCTTCTCTAGTCCAGCATCCTGCTCTCACAGATGCTGTGCTGAAACCTGTGTGAGGTGTTGAGCTTGTCCTATCTTTGTGAGGCAACTGTGGACGATGTGTGTATTCTTTCCATTCAACATTTCTCTGGCACTCTGCCATCACTCTCACAGCAGCCAATCAGATGTCTAAGGGAAGCCCATAAGTGAATGCAGCAACACTCTCCCCACTCAGGTTCTCCAGGAACTGATATCTAGATATATAGCGGCCTCCGATCCTGGAGACAGAACACATCATCATCGTGGCTAAAAGCCCTCCTTTGTGAATTTGCCTAATCCCTTTTTAAAGCCATCCAAGTTGGCGCCCGTTACTAGATCTTGTATTAGAGAATTTTATAGTTTAACTATGAGCTGTTGAAGAGGTACTTCCTTTTGCTTGCCCTGAAACTTCCAACATTTCGCTTCATTGAGATGTGGTGTACTTCACTGCTTGGGCTGATTGACTGTTTTGATTGCATTTCACAAGCTTCAAAGCAGACTGTGGACCCACCTGCCCCTAAAGCTGGGGTACGGAACCTGTGGCTTCAGTGCAGGCCTCAGCCTAATTTCATTGGAGGCAGGTGGAGAGAAATAGGCTGTATAGAAAAAATAATAATTCCCACCCCACTCCTATGTTTCTATTGAGCTAATGTTTACACAAGGTAGACCAAGTGAAATCAAGAAACCTAGGTTAGTCATGGTCATTCATTTTAATGGGGCAAGTTTGAGTAAATTTAGTTGAATACAACCCGTAGAGAATAAAATGCTTTTCAAAGTAACTCCTGAACAAGAAGGGGTGTACCTCAACCAGCCTGCACTTTCCGCTCCCCAAATCTGCTAAGAGGTTAAGGGAACCCCAATATAGTTTTTGGGGGGTATGAGAGGGGAGAAATTAGATGGATACCCCCTCAGTTTCTTCTCTGGTAATACCAACTTGTAGCTATCTTCAAGAAAGGAAAAAAATGTAAACAAATTAACAAATTTAACAAATCTTAGATTAACAATTCAAACATTACAAATTCATTTCCAATTTAATATCTCAGGAAAGCACATTATCTGAATATTCCATTCTCCCACTGGAAAGGTCCTGAGCAATACTTGATTGATCTTGTGAGAAAGCAAGAAATATTTATTTCCTTGATAGTGATGTTGGGAGTGGTAATAAGCACCCGGTGAGTGAAGAGCAGAAATAGCAAAGACCTCTATACCCATGCAGATGCTAATATATTGATCTTCTCTTGAAGAACTCATAAACACTATTTTGAAGGAATAACATTGGGTTGCCTATGGATTCTTGATGACTCTTTAGAATTACGACCCAATTTATACTTTCTGTAATAATCAGCACAATAGGGCAATAAAGCTGTCTTTGCTGAGTATAGTGAATTTATATTTTATCACTGCAATTTAATCAATACAATAAGAAACCAATACACACACACACAAAGAGAGATGTTGCATAAGACAAAGGACAGCATTGCCCACCGCTTGCTGAGATGCACAGCCCATTTTGAAGGCTTACGTTGGCTTTAGAGGAGGTTTATGCATGCATCAGCTATTCTTATTGCTGCTATATGATACATATACCTTCCATTTCAGCTGAGATATCAGCCACCATGCTTTATAGTGATCAAAAAACAGTTTCCTTACCAGTCTTTTTATAGCCAAGGAAAAAAGACTTTGAGTATATAAGGCAGACATTTCCCCCCTCTGCTAAAAAAGGAATAGAGATGGAAATGTATGACTTTATATCATTCTGTTTATTTACTTCCTCGAATGTTCCACCACTAGCTGCAAAGGTAATTCTACATGTAGCCATAATTCTCAGCTTTTCTCAAAGGAAGTGATCAGCTATGTCTCAAAAATTATGGCCCTTTGACTGGATTGGTTACAGGATTCATGAGCATAGATCAGAGAGGAGATGAGTGGCTGCTTTAAAATTTTTGTTTCCCTGCTGCAAGGATTGAAGAGGACAATCTTCCTTGCATTTCTGTCAGGACCAGGTGTATATACCTGATCTTGTGCATACATAGAGCTGCTCCACCTACAGAAACTATTCTGACTCTCATCGATGAAGGATCCATGCAGGCATTCTGAAGTGGGCTTCGAAATGCTTCCATCCATGCCAACCCCAGGACTGGATTAAAATCTTTAGAGGCCCTAAGCGCTTAAATTTATTTATAACCCCCACCCCCCAATCTGGCTGGGTTTCCCCAGCCACTCTGGGTGGCTTCCAACAAAATATTAAAATACAATAGTCCTTCAGATATTAAAAGCTTCCCTAAACAGGGCTGCCTTCAGATGTCTCCTAAAAGTCTGGTAGTTGTTTTTTCCTTTGACATCTGGTGGGAGGGTGTTCCACAGGGCGGGTGCCACTGCTGAGAAGGCCTTCTGCCTGGTTCCCTGTAACTTCGCTTCTCGCAGTGAGGGAACCGCCAGAAGGCTCTCAGCACTGGACCCTAGATTAATGTATATACTCAGTCTCTGTTATTACTATGTTAGGTGTGTGTATTATATACATGTTAGTATATGTGTATGTATGTATTTTTTTCATTTATTGTGGGAGCCTTTTTTGTAGGACCTGGTTCAGCTGCACCGTATGGTCCAAGGTAAATCTAGCAAAGGAAAATTTCTGTGGTGCCAAACTTATTCTGATGCCCTAAGCGTGTGCTTATTTTGTTTAATGGTTAAACCAGCCCTGGCCAACCAATATAAAAACTCATTGGACATGCTGGAGAATGTCTGGGTTCTGAATCTTGGCCTATAGCTATTTCTGCAGTTCAAATCAAAAGTCCCATTGTACAAATATGATATAGGATATTTTAATTCAGCCCCCTAGGTAAATACCTCTGGGGGAAAGAACGTGTTTCTTTAAAAAGATTGTCTCTGGGTATCATCATTTTGAAAAGATAAATTGCTTCTGAAATCCCACCAGTGTTTTCTTTAAAGTTTTTTTAATTCCACCCAAGTATTTATTGCTATTAAATTCCTAGATCCTTTTCTCAGCAAAATTTCTTCTCTTAGATTTGTTGCCTTTTATCCTTTGCTAAATTGTGTATGTGCTCCCTCCGCCTGCACCTCCTTTTCCAGTTAATATAATAATTTAGATGAGTGGTGGTTAGCATAATTCAAGACACTACAACCGCTGGACTCTTAAAGCTGTGTTTTAGGAGAATTCTATTTCGGGGACCAATGTAGCGTGTAAAGTACTTTTATATCTAAAATTGCATGAAGTGAATCTTGTAGATTCATCCAAAGGGATAACTCTTGGGCTTCTCACAATATTATTCTTTGGCATGCTTGAGGCAATATTTCCAGTGCCTAAATACTATCTAGAGTATGGGTTAAGGAGCATGGATTGGGTCAATCAGCTTAGAACAGGCATAGGCAAACTCGGCCCTCCAGATGTTTTGAGACTACAATTTCCATCATCCCTGACCACTGGTCCTGTTAGCTAGGGGTGATGGGAGTTGCAGTCCCAAAACATCTGGAGGGCTGAGTTTGCCTATGCCTGGCTTAGAAGAACTAGTGACTGCGGCTACATGTGTGCTATACATTTAAAGCACTGTGATTTCTCCTTAAGCAGTCATGGCTTTCCTCAAAGAATTGTAGCTTCTTAAGGCTGCTGAGAGTAGTTAAGAGACCCCCCCTCCCAGAGCTACAATTCCCAGGGTGGTTTTACAATCAATCCCTCTTCCCAGGGAACCCTGGAAATTGTAGTTCTGTGGAAAGACTAGACAGGTGTTGTTGTTTTTTTAAGAAATGCAAGTTGCTGCCAAAAAAGAAGAAGATGAGAACTGAATTTCAAGAGGGAATAATGGGAAACTGAAAGAACCAAAAATGTCAAATCCTTCCATCCCTAGTCAAAAGACTTTCACCAATAGGAATCATAAAGCGAGTACAAGATGTGAACCATATATTTGCTTAAGTTCACAATATCCCCCATCCCCTGACCATCTCTCTTCCACTGTTAGGGCATTTCTGCTCTACCTTACAGTCTATCAATGTTTCCTGCATTAGCATCAGAACTTCCATACAGAATTCAATTATGGTAATATTTTTTTTTGCTGGGCTTGAAGGTTGATCTATTTAAGCAACAGAAATGAAATCAAAATTTCGTGTCAGGATTGCACTTGTGGATTTTAATTTGGCCAGAGAGTAAAGTCATTCCGTTTCAGGAGCATCTCTGATCAAGGCAAAAGCCACAGAGCAAAATGCAAATACTTGGCTTGAAAGCTTCAGGAGATGCTGCCTAAGCACTGTATTGCATTCTTGCACACTTGTCCACTGTATCCAGCTAGGATTGTGATTCATATTGGCATTTTTAGTCCATGGCACCACTACTGATCTATCAAGGACACAAAATAATGGATGTCAGCAGCAAACAAATGCTTTTGCTCTCTCCTTTTTTTCTGAACAGCATGCAAGCAAGAGATTCATCATCAACAAGCAAATGACTTGTTCCTCAGCTGTGCCTTAGTGATCTTCTTCAATAAGATCTACTAAAAGGTAAAAAGGGAAGTCAAATCTCAGATCCTGAACTCCCCATTCCCGGTTTCTTATTCCCAGTTTCTTGATGAAAGCAAAGTCAAGAAAATTAAGGAATCTGTTCTAAAGTTTGTACAGTGGTGCCTCGCAAGACGAAATTAATTCGTTCTGCGAGTTTTTTCGTCTTGTGAATTTTTCGTCTTCCGAAGCATGGTTTCCCATAGGAATGCATGTATTAACGGTTTTAAGAAAAAGGAAACAAACTTGCAGGACGTTTTCGTCTTGCGAAGCAAGCCCATAGGGAAATTCGTCTTGCGAAGCAACTCAAAAAACGAAAAACTCTTTCGTCTTGCGAGTTTTTCGTCTTGCGAGGCATTCGTCTTGTGAGGTACCACTGTATTTATTCTTATCTTTCCCCAGCATATATAAGAAAAACAAAATAATATTAATAGAATCAGTATTGTCTAGCTTTATGATTGATCAGAGTGTCTGTATTTTTTATATACATATTTTTTAAGGGTTTAAAGGCATAGTGTTGATCAACAAAGAAAGATTGAAACTTGCTAATCAATTTTTTGGTTGGGAAGAGAGTAAGGGAACGAAATTCAACACTTTGATTCCTCTCCCAAAGAGCTGATTGGTAGGAATCCAGTATATTTTCCCTTCGAACTACCATGGCTGTAGGATCCTGGGGCAGAACTCATTTGCACACAGAATTCTGCATGAAACTATAAATTAGAGCTGGGTGCGAAATGGCACCTTGAAATTCTCCATCCTATCTGTGGTCAGATAAATTGTGGGGAACCATTTCACCAAATTTCCCCAGATGGAGAAGAAATTATCCAGTGGTTTCCCAGCAGTGGGGCTTAACTGTGACATAACTACTTTCTTTTTTTTGCTGCTGCTGTTGCTTTTCCAAGAAGCTGCATTGGCAACCTAGCCACCATTTTGCCTTCTCTGCAGTTATTGCAGGGTGTTGTTTGTGAATTGAGAGGTGAATGGTGGAAAACTGTGGTGGAGATCTTCAGGCTTGGGAGCCAAATGTGCCTCCCAGGCCACCCCAAATTTGGACTCAGCTCTAGTAGAAATACATATACAGAAATTTGTTTCTGCACTGATATTGCCTCTGATGTCCTGGCTCCCGCCCCATAACACACAAACAGGGGCTCTTACATGTAAGAAAGAAACAGATATTTACTCATGCAGCTATTGATATGGGCTCAGCAGCAGATCCAAGGCCTGTGGACTTATGGCCGAGGAGTTCTAGAGCAGGGCAAGAAGTTCAGAACTGGACAGTCACAACAAATATGTCCTAGCAAGTTTCCATGCCCTGCCCACTAAATTTAAAAAGATGAGGTGTGACAAGACTGTAGCCTCTTGTTCTGGCTCTTGTTCACTTGCTGCTGCCACCACCACAGATTCCTCTCCACCTCCCTCAGCAGCTCCAAGCCCTCTATACTACAGCCATCCCTGCTACCCTTTCCAAAATGGCGGAAATGGGAAGATCCCACTTCCTACAACCCATGTTCCAACCATTCAGCCAACACCCCCTGCATTATTTCTTCCTCCTTCTTCCATTTCAGAGCCTATCAATCCAAACCCAATCCCAATGGGATTATGGCACTCACCTGGACTGGGGGTGCATTTAATTTTCCCCCCTTCACTTTATACATTGTAATCAAAGCATCGTCTGAAAAGCAGCTTGTAAGACCTTAGCATTGTAAAGCCACAGTTTTAATTTCATTCATTTATTGAGCCTAGGACTTGCTGGCAACTCCAGATGCTCCAGTTTTGCAAGGCTTATTTATTTGTGAATAGCTTCATCCCCCAAAAAGGCATATCTGCTTCCATCTAGCTAATTCAGTTCCAGGAAAGCTTATCTAAAGAACCAACAACTTTGCTCAGGAAACTTCAGTGAAAAGGGAACCGATAAGGACAAAGGCAAGCCTCAGAGATTAGTTTCAAAAGCATCAGATCAGAAGATAATCCCACACAAAATGAACAGGGAAAGGGAAGATGCACCAGAAATAAAAATTTCCTTCCAAATTCTCCAATACTTTGACTTGACTATGTACAGGCAAGCTATGGCCAGAAAGCAATACCCCAAACCTCTGACAAATGCAACAGCACAATGGTAGACTAGGGATTTTGTTAGAGAATCACCTGAAGCTTTGGTATTAGATGAAAACAAAGCACTTATTTCCATTTTCTTAAATAAAGTACACATTAAAGGAAACAATGTACTCTTTCTCTTCCAGAGGATGTATGTACAAAAGGTCATGGATTTCTACTGTTAATCTTGTAACCAATTTTTCTCTCTCCTTGTGCTAACAGATTGAGCTGAGGGAGGAGGTTCCTAATTGCTAAGAGATAAAGTAATTGAGTGGTCTCTGGGGCTCCATTCAGTACAACAAACTTCAATATAGTTGACAAATGTCGATCCATACCACAGGATTAATAAGGTTGCGCTTGGCTTCCTCTTTAGCTTTGCATTTGCTCTTTGGGTCTAACTAACACTCTGATTGCTTGGAGAGAACTGACAAAGCTTTGCAGTTAATGAGGCTGTCTGGTAATTTATCAAATGGGGCTTCTGAACTTGCAGAAAAAGAAAGTAAGACTATGATGTGCAAGATGCAGACAAAACACTTACATTCAGAAAAAATAAAATGCTACCCGTGCTCTGCTCCAAACCTGGTACATCTAGATGGTCGTGGTGAGCCATGAGATGTTCAAGGTGATATTTTCAAAGCAAATCATCACTGGGCAAGTTGGTTACTATACTTATGTTTACCTACACAGGAACATTCAACTTTTGCTTCAACTTTCCCCTCCAGGTGAATTTCCTTGTTGTCAAGTCCATCTTCTTTCTATATCTCAAACTGATCCAGTATGTTGTTCAGCAAAACCTGTTGCACAAGCCATGCTACTGGTGTGGTGCTTTTCCAGAAGTCATCGGCAAAAGGCACACAGACTCTCTATTTTCTGTGGTGATATTGCAAACTCTAAATGGTACATGGGCATGGGCATTCCTTGAGTTTGAATTATACATCACACATCTGACTGATGATCAAATTTGCCCATAAATCTTTCTCTCAGATTGTGGACTGGAAAGCTGCTAGTTTTAATCATCCGATTTAGCCTCAACATCTGACTATTTTACAAGTCTGGAAGTATATCTTTATATCTTTCTGCCCTGCAATAGTTTTACAAATCCCATAAAATAAAAGCAGAAAGTCCTGCCTCTGATTTACAAACTAAATGTTCTGGGGAAAATGTGGAGCATTCAAAGTTTTGGCTTTGTTGAGAGAGTGGGCCTGTCACAAACGATTTTGTTTGCCCATGGGAAAGAGATGGTACACCTCTCCACAGTGTTCTGATAGCATCCAATTAAATGTGCTTCAGAGGCACTTTCCATCTGATAGGAGTGTATCATAACTGGGCTCAACTTCAGGGGGTGCGGCAGGATGGAACTTAATAATAGTATCAAATATGAATAATTTGTGAGAAGGAGGAGTATTTTAATTTCTTACCGATCTTTCACCTTAAGGTCCCAGGGCAGGTTACAACAATATGAAGATACAATATTAAAATCAGAAGAACTGGATGGCTCATAAAAAAAATCTCTAAGGAGTCAAAGGCCAAGATTAAAATGTGCATACTCAGCATATAGTGAAAGCCATGCAATGATGATTCTAGATGCATCCCTGTGGGGAGAGAATTCCACGATTCAGGGGAGATTTTTAAAATAGTATGGAAGCTTATGTTTAAGCTGGAAACATGTTCTGGGTGCACAGATTTATTTTGTTGTTCTTGTTCATTAAAAAGTTTTGCTTGGACCTAGAAAGATGCCTTATAAGGAAGCAGACTGCTGGTCCACAGTACTCAGCACTCTCTATTCTGAGTGGTAGCTGCTCTTCATGGTCTCAGAGAGAGGCCTTTTCCACTCATCCTGCCTTGAGATTATACAGTGGTACCTCGGGTTACATATGCCTCAGGTTACATACGCTTCAGGTTACAGACTCCGCTAACCCAGAAATAGTGCTTCAGGTTAAGAACTTTGCTTCAGGATGAGAACAGAAATTGTGCTCCGGCAGCACGGCGGCAGCAGGAGGCCCCATTAGCTAAAGTGGTGCTTCAGGTTAAGAACAGTTTCAGGTTAAGAACGGACCTCCGGAACGAATTAAGTACTTAACCCGAGGTACCACTGTACTGGAGATGCCACACAAAGAGAGGTTTATATATGGTCCACAACCAGTCCTCCATACATGCAACTTACAAGGTCTGACATGCTTAGCACGTCGTCTAGTGCAGTCTTCCCCAAGCTGTTGGACTACAACTCCCATCATCCATGGTCATTGGCCTTGCTAGCTGATGGCAATTGTAGTCCAGGAAATCAGGAGGGCACCAGGTTGATAACCTAGTCTGTGTCTCAGAACTACCACAGCTAAAAGTCATCTGCACTCCTGTTAACATACTAAACTGCATTGTGCTGAGGGGCTTATCCTCACTTACCTTTTGCACTGCTCTTTCCAGGCACAGGTCCACACTTAAATTCTCCATGTCAGAGTGTGGTGGGGTTTTTGGGGGGTGGGTGGGTGTGCCCTGGAACTTTCCCTTTTAAAATCTGCTTTTCCGCACTCAGTCAGAACAAACATCATTTTGTTTTTTCCAGGGAATGCCATTTGCTCCGACTGAGCTTTAAAGAGCGGGTTTTCATGGAGAAAGTTCTGGGGCAAAAAAGGGGCGGAGCTGTGACATGGAGCTTTAAAGCAGGGGTCGGCAAGGTTTACCTCGCCTGGGCCAGTTCACTGCAGTGGAGATCCCTCTGTGGGCTGGATTGCTCATGTGTGTGAGTGCGCGCACCTGTGATTTCCGGCATCTGCATCTGTGCAGACACAATTTCCGGCTGCACGGAAGCAAGTCCCCACACCGTACTGGTTTAGCGCAGCGTGCGGGGAGTCACCGAGTGGGCAGCTCAGTTTGGAGGAGGCTCATGGGCTGGTTAAACAACCCTTGTGGGCTGCTTGTGGCCCATGGGCCATAGGTTGTCTACCCCTGCTTTGAAGCATAGACCATGCCTGGAAGGAGCAGAGGAAAGTTAAGTGTGGGTAAGCACTAGGACTGCCTGTACCAGTGGTGAGAACCTTCGGTCCCCCAGATGTTGGTCTGAAGCTCCCATTGTACCTAATGATTGGCTAGGCTGTCGGGGGCTGATGGGGGAGTTGGAATCCAACAACATCTGGAAGGCAACATGTTCCCTACTGTGATATACACCAACTGAGTAAACCAGTACTGGAGAGACCTAGCTTCAATCCCACACATTCTCATGAAGCTTATTGGGTCACCATATCAGAGCCTAACCTATCTCACAGACTTGTTATGGGGGGGGGGGAATGAGAGAAAGAACCATGCCCTTAGGTTCCTTGGAGGAAAGGCAAAGCATAAATGTAATTAATACTAAATGATAGATTTCTCCCTGTAACTAGCTTGGGGGCAAAAATGGCAGTGACAGCTACTGATATTTGTAGCAAATTTGCCTTTTCTGATGTTATTTATTGTAAAGATGACTAGTCAATCTAAATGTAATCGTATATGGATGGTCTATCTAAATGTGTGATTGCTGGTTTTCTCAGTAATTGCAGTATAATTTTGCTATTTGATTTTAATTATACTTGGAGCCACTAATTATAAATGTATTTCATTCAGTCATGATTAACAGTGATCTAATTATTGTGTATTGTTCTAATGGCTGAGCAATACGCTTGAAACTTGACATTCTACCTGAGATTTTTTCAACTCGCCTCACTATCACATTACAAAAGATGAGAAATTATAATTTTGTTTCTGCACAAGTAATAAATAATCAAACTTACCTTTTACAGCTTGGAAATATACTTGTAAAAGTCAAAGTAATGGGTTTTAACACACTATTCATAGTCGTAGCAGCTTAAAGTATGACTTGCTAGGTGGTTCTAACTCAGAAATAGGCCCCATTGACTTCAGAGGCTGTTATTCTTAAGATAGTGTGGATAAGATATCCCTTTACTGGAAATGTAGTGCTTAAAACCCTGCAAAACCTGTTTGACCAGAGAGGAACAGAGGGAGACTCATCTGTACACATTCAAAATGGTGCAGAGGTGACCTGTGTCGAAGTGCTT
Organism: Podarcis liolepis; assembly: GCF_965112155.1. Classification (NCBI taxonomy): domain Eukaryota; kingdom Metazoa; phylum Chordata; class Lepidosauria; order Squamata; family Lacertidae; genus Podarcis; species Podarcis liolepis. Next base: position 29,447,215 of record NC_139559.1, read on the forward strand.
GTACGTGCCTGTTGCCATTGATAGCCATTGATAGCCTTGTTCTCCCCAAATTTATCTAATTCTCTTTTAAAGGCATTCAAGTTGGTGGTCATCGCTGCCTCTTGCTGGAGCGAAGTCCATGATTTAACTATGTGATGTGTGAAGAAGCACTTTGTTTTATCTGTCCTGAAGCTTCCAACACCCTACTTCATTGGATGTCTATAAGTTCTGATGTGATATGGGAGGGGGGAAAGCTTTTGCCAGCACATTCATAAAAAAGACTTGAGAAAGAAAATCAAGGTGAAAAAAGGTTAAATACCTTTGCAGTCATACCTCGGGTTTAATATGCTTCAGGTTGAACGTTTTCAGGTTACGCTCCACGGCGACCTGGAAGTAACGTGTTCTGTTACTTAAAATGATGTCACGTGCATGTGCAGAAGCAGCGAATCGTGACCCACGTATGTGCAGACACGCAGTCACGTTTGCGTTCTACTCAGGATGTGAACAGGGCTCCAGAACGGATCCCGTTCGCATCCAGAGGTACCACTGTATTAAATAGAACACAGGGTCTGCAAATAAAACCAATTAACCAGAATTAGCCAAATCAAAATAGTCTGGGCAGGGAAATTCTCAAATAAGGAAGGGATCTGCTTCTTCCCATCTCTGGGTGTATTAACAGTTGCAACTTATGATGCTGCAGCAAAGGAGTGGAAGAAAATTCCTCCTCCTTGCTATGCGAACCTTGGGAACGTGAACCTGACTAGTACATCATGGCCCTGCTGGCTAGCATGCTCCCTGGGGCACATGCTGAGCCTAAAGGGCACCCCAAGGACCCCCCAAAGCCAAGACAGTGGAAGGTTTCCAAAGCATGTCCTAAATCCAATAATGTCTTGTATATGTACCCAAACCAGGTTTTTTAAAATTATTATTATTTCCTGCCCAGACTAAAAACAAAATTGGAAAATGCTGCTCCAGACAGAGTGAGGTAGGTGACAAAGAGGGGTCCCAAGAGTCCTAAGACCACTCAAGGGTCAACTTGCTGTAATGATAGGGCAGCCATACGTCCGGGACTTCCCTGACATTTATGGGATTTCAAAGGCAGTAGTGATGTCTGGGGGGATTTTTTGGCAAGTACAGTGGTACCTCGGGTTACATACACTTCAGGTTACATACACTTCAGGTTACAGACTCTGCTAACCCAGAAATATTACCTCAGGTTAAGAACTTTGCTTCAGGATGAGAAGAGAAATTGTGCTCCGGTGGCGCAGCGGCAGCAGCAGGTTCCATTAGCTAAAGTGGTGCTTCAGGTTAAGAACAGCTTCAGGTTAAGAATGGATCTCCAGAATGAATTAAGTACTTAACCCAAGGTACCACTGTAAACCAAGAAATCACATACTTTTGCCATTTTCGTAAAAAAAAAGCTCAACAACTTTGAAGGTTGATGCTGACACAAAACCCCACACATACACTACACAAAAGAATGTAAGCTTCACCACCCCACCCCTCCTCTCCTCCCTCTTCTTCCCCAACCTTATATTGAGGGTGCAGCAGCATAGCTAGCTGCTCGGGTGCTGGGTGTGGTGCGTGCGTGCGTGTGTGCATCCTGCAGCCAGGGGCAGGGCGAGCCGCCCATGAGGGTGGGGCAAGCTGCATGGAGCCTCTCTGCCACCTCCCCCTCAGCTGCAGGGTGGCTGAAGGAGAGGCGGAGGGCAGATGCAAGTCCCACGCTGCCATTTCAGGCACCGCAAAGCCTGCAGGCGCCCAAGCCACCACATCACTCCCAGGAGAAACGGGTGGCTCGGGTACAATGCAAGCCCCATGGTGAGTGCTGGCACCTGTGGTGTGGCGCCCAGTGGCAGCCACGTTTCATTACGTTTGTTGACTGACCTAAAAAGTTTCCTGAGCCCAATTTTTTAAAATCATTTTTTAAAACTCATATGTCATTTTGTCACCCCCCCTCAGTGATGACACCTGGCATGGCCCGCACCCCCTGCACCCCCTTCCTCCGCCACTGTGGGGGTGTCTGGCAACCCTATAATGAAGAAGAGTGGTTAGTTTTGTGAGGAGAATCAGAACTTACAGGGTTAAACAGTTCTGTGTGACGTCTCACATTCTGAGGCGTGGTTTTGTTCACATACGGGAATCTTTCTGTGTGTGAGAGTTGCTGCGATACTCTGCTAAAAGCCAGGAAGAAAGTTTGAGGCTTATATCGGCACAGGCGTCCATTGGCACAGGGAGGTGCATCCTGGGCGCCATTACATTCCAGCAAGTTTGAGATGCAGTCAGCTTATAAAGCCCAACTCCAGCCCTTCCTGATTGGCCTGTTGTCGCCCATGTGACTACTACCCCTGGGCAAGATCACCTGAGTCTTCTTCCAGGAGGAGCTGGGGTGTGGTAAATCTGCCCTCACGCAAGGGTGGGAACAGCATTTTCTATCCACATTTTACCCACACCAGGCACAATTTTATATGCCTCCATCATGCTTTCTCTTATAGTATAAGGCGGGTTCATATATACAGGCACTGCTCCCTAATTACCGGAAGGTGAGGGCAGAATAGAGCTTGGACAGTTGCCTGCCTAAAGCCACTGGATGAATTCATGCCCAGGTTGAGAAGCAGACAATTTCTGGCTTACATCTCATTTTGTTAATCACCACATGAGAAAGCCCAAAGTAACTGATGAGACCAGCTCCTTCTGGCAAAGTAGAAGGAAGCTTATTGTGGATAAAACCTTGAGGACTCAGATGAAGCAAAATCTTGTGATAGCTCTCTCACCCTGCACAAAGATTTCCTATCTGTAAGAAAAGGTGTGGGAAAAGAGCCAAGGCTCAAAAGCAGGGCCATACCTTAAAAACCATATTCTCCTGGCACTCATCAATAAAACATTCTAAAATTGCCTTTGCAGCATCACCTAAGTGGAACTGCACCTCGCTGAGACTTCTGTTCAAATTTGTGCACGGGATAATATATTATTGTAACTTCCTCTATCATACTGATAAAACTCTGCACAATACCTTTTCTGAATGAAAAGCAGACGAGTGCTGACAGCAACCAGTTTTGTACTGTTTTCCCTTCATTATTATTCTCTCTCTTTTTTCATTAGAGATAAAGTTCCCAAGCAGATAAACTACTGAATATAACTCCAGTGATTGAAACTGACTTCAGCCACCAATATCCTTAATAAATATGCATTGCAAACGCATTTTGCTTATACCCCCCTCTCCTCTGATTCACATCAGGGAACTTTTAACTTTGCCATTATTTGGATCCAGATTTGTCAAGTTTCCATCTGTAATTATAAAGGTAGAGGAGGGGTGCGTGGGGGGTGGGGACATTTGCAATTCATGGCATGACTGTTTGGCAGTGAAAACGTGCCCTTTAAAAAATTCATTTTAAAATGCCGAAACGCATGTTAAGTTACAGGCAAAGTTTCAGAGCTG